>NC_091268.1:37497500-38777916 GCF_042477335.2 Ovis canadensis | reverse complement strand
GCCAACTCCCAGATTCCCAAGTCTTTACCACACAATTCCAGCCCCTTGTTGCTAAGAAACACTTTACGCTCATCATTCCCTGCCATCTCAAGACACTGATTACTCCATTTCAATCTTCTCTGGTCAGTCTAGGGATTGGAAGACCCAGTGTCTGACCTAGGGGCTGGAGGTGGGAGCCTTGACCTTCTTAAGTTCTGGTCTAAAATAAAAGAAGAAAATTTAGGCAAATGATATCAGAGTTCCACCCTTCTGCCAGACAGGAAAGTCCATAAAAGCCAGTGAGAAAAGATTCAATTGTAATCCGACTAATGCATCTCCAGAAGGGTTGCTATCCGCTGCAGAGCACTCCCCATTAAAGAAATCGATTTAGCATTCGACTTCTCCTGTGGCACATATTGAAGTGGGATCTGACAAGGATGGAAAACAGATTTGTGTTAAATACTGCCAATAAAGCTGGTAGCTCAAGGTTAGAGCAGTCAACAGAAATCCAGTGCTGTGGATACCCAGAGACCCTCATCTATCAGCCAGATGAGCCATATGTCTCATTCAGGAAGGGGGACACTTAACAAAATTGGGTCTGGGGGCGGGGGCATAGTAGCCTAAGATGCTGGTTTTGCATTAGGTCCTTAGAGCCTGAGCTTCCAGGTCTCCAAGGATCTTGCTGGTTGCTTTTTCTTGGTTGCAGAGGAAAGCTTTTATTTCCGCTTGAACAGCATCCATTCAACTCCTTTACTATCAATAGCATCCACTTTATCTCAGGGAACAGCCCCTTTTCTACTTCTAAGTCCATAAGATTTGGGTGGGATTTAGCCCACCTTTAGCTCTAAGGGTAGGCAAACATGTTAACTCACCTTGTCCAATCAGAGCTAAACAGCATCTTGACCCCAGTGAATGCTTCCAGGATGCACACTTGACCCACAAAGATCAGTCAGGGTCAGAGTGACTTGGTCTTGAAATTTACTGTTAAACAAAGTTTAAATAAGTCTTCTTTCCACTGAAGTGGGTGGGAAGACAGGAGGAAAACTTAAAAGCTTGTGGAAAATCATCTTATTATCATAAGAGAACAGAATCAGCCCAGAGAAAGACAGAGATAAGAGATAGAGAGACATAATCCAAAATCTGATTAGGTCACTGGAGCTCCTAGAATCAAGCTGTATGTGTGAGTAAGTCACTCAGCCGTGTCTGACTCTTTGTGAACCCATGGACTATAGTCTGCCAGGCTCCTCTGTCCATGGAATTCTCCAGGACAGAATACTGGAGTGGGCCGTCATTCCCTTCTCCAGGGGAATCTTCCCAGATCAGGGATGGAACCCAGGTCTCCTGCATTGCTGGCAGATTCCTTACTGTCTGAGCCACCAGCGAAGCCCGTGAAGATCATTCCCTGGATTTTCCAAGTCCAAGATCTGTATGCTGGATTTTTCTTGGTTTTAAGCCAATTCCATTTAAGTTTTCATCACTGCAAGTAAGAAAGACCTCATGACTCCAAGGTCACTGTATGTTCGAGATGAGGCAGATTTGTTTGGACAGCATCAGCTCCCTGGGGAGCCCAGTTGAAGGCCACACTCAGCAGTCACATCCTCAAATCAGATTCAACTTTTCAATATATTAAGAATATACAGGCACACTGTGGAAGACTGGACGATTCCTGGGAGAGCAGGTGTGTGTGTGTTTGTGTGTGTATGTGTGTGTGTGTGTAAGACTGGACGATTCCTGGGAGAGCAGGTGTGTGTGTGTGTGTGTGTGTGTGCGCGCGCACGCGCGCGTGTGTGCTCAGCTGTGTCCAACTCTTTGTGACCCCACAGACTGTAGCCTGCTGGGCATGGAATGTTCCAGGCAAGAATACTGGAGTGTGTTGCCACTTCCTTCTCCTGGGGATCTTCCTGACATAGGGATCAAACCCACATTTCCACCATCTCCTGCATTGGCCAGTGAGTTCTTTACCACTGAGCCACCCAGGAAGCTGGGAAAGCAGATACAATGTCCCAAACCAAGAGAGCAGGTGCTGGTGATCCTCACATACCCTCTCAAACTCCCCACCATGTCCATGCAATCCATTCAGACTTCCAGCAGTCAGAGCCTCCATCTTCCTGTGAAAGATGTCCCAGGCTTCAGAATCCTGCTTTCCCAAGCCCATGACAACGGAAGTGCCTGGAATTGAGCAGACCTTCCTCCGCCATTTACCCGCTCTTTGGTAAGGCTGATTCAGGGGCATTTTTGTTATGTGAACCATTTTTAAAGTCTTTATAGACTTTGTTACAATATTGCTTCTGCTTTATATTTTGGTTTTTTGGTTGTGTGGCACGTGGGATCTTAGTTCCCCAACCAAGGATCAAACCCATACCCCTTGCATTGGAAGAAGTCTTAGCCACTAGACCACCGGGGAAGTCCCAATTTGGAGGCATTTTTGACCTCATTTACAGGATTGAGTTTTAGGCCCCCAGTGTGACAGCTGGTTCACGAATGCACCCCAATCAGTTGCCTCCCCTTCCTCATCATCTCCCTACCCCCTTGGTGGTGTCCCCACAACTCCTAAATCACCTCCATGAGCTCCATCACTGTCACAGTGCTGCTTCTGCCTTGGGAGCAGAAATGTCATCAAATCTCCCACCAGTCACCTCTGTTATTGCCCTAATGGAAATTCTACCCGCAAAAGCCTTTTTCTCTTGAGCTGCCCAATCTTTTACAAATTCCCTTTTGTGAGCTCCAGAAACTCATCTTTCCCCTCAGCCTGCATATCCCACGACACAAAACAAAATGCTGGAAGCTCTCATACTCCTCCCTCCCATCTCAAAACTTATCAATATATGCATGCAGAAAAAAATAGATTTCTTCTAGAAGGGAATATTGTGGCCCCCCAAACAGGATGCATAAATACCAGTGCAGAGGCAGCAGGAAGCACTTGGCTGCTGCCAAAGCTGAAGTCAAAAGTTGGGGAGCCTGGCTTGCTGCTTCATCAGGGTCCAGTCTGCCCCCCACCCCGCAACTCACCTCTCACCACCTTCTCATCAGCATTTTATGTGGATCCAGACACACTGAATCAACTACTTGTGATTTCCCTAAAATAGGCCATGCTGTCTCTTTGCTTCTGCCTTGTTAAATGCTGTTCTATCTGCCTGAAATATCCTGTCTTCTCAGAGGTTCCTAAGGACTTGATTGCTTGTCACTCCACTCAGACTCCATTGTTCTAGGACCTCCTCACCCTAAAGAGAGACAAATCTTGGAACAGGCTTCATCAGAAAACTGAGCTTCCTTCAGAACAGATGATCAAGATGGGTCTGAAGATAACTTGGCCACGTGTTAGAGACAGGACTGCAGATTTGGATAACGAAGTGGTTCCCAGTGTTCTGGGCAAACAGAGCGATTATTTCAGAGGTTTTCCAGATTTTGTTAAGGGATGCATAAATATGCTGCTAAATCACTTCAGTCGTGTCTGACTCTGTGCGACCCCATAGACGGCAGCCCACCAGGCTCCCCCATCCCTGGGATTCTCCAGGCAAGAACACTGGAGTGGATTGCCATTTCCTTCTCCAATGCATGAGAGTGAAAAGTGAAAGTGAAGTCGCTCAGTTGTGTCCGACCCTCAGCGACCCCATGGACTGCAGCCTTCCAGGCTCCTCTGTCCATGGGAGTTTCCAGGCAGGAGTACTGGAGTGGGCTGCCATTGCCTTCTCCATACATAAATATAGCAGCCGACTATTAAAACACACAGCAGAAAACACACTCCTCAAATTTCCTCCATTCCTTCTGATAACTTTAAACAAGGAAAGTCTAATGATCGTTAATCATATGTCTTTAACACCTAATATTTATTAATCTCTCATTTTCAAAAGGCACAGCATTAATAATATTGTTTTCCTCTCATATTATATTTATAATTTCCCTTCTACTTCAGGTTCGTGATACCTTCGGTTTCTTTTCTATTTATACGAATGATGTAAAATCTTCATTTAAATGCAGACTCAAAATAATTAGAGATATTAAGTAAATGTTCCCAGGTAACACTAGTGGTAAAGAACTCGCCTGTCAATGCAGGAGGAGTCAGAGACTCGGGTGTAATCCTTGGATCCAGGAGATTCCCCAGAGGAAGGCAAGGCAACACACTCCAGTATTCTTGCCTGGAGAATCCAAAGAACAGAGGAGCCTGGCGGGCTAAAGTCCACTGGATTGCAAAGAGTCAGACACAACTAAAACGCATTAGCACACTGCATGCACACAAATAAGTGTCAGATATGTGCACCAGTAAACGCACAGATATTTACACATATATGGGTAATACATTTCTATATTACACATATAACATAAAATAATATTATACATATCGTTTCCTATAGTAACTGCAGGTGGTGCTTGGATATGAAAAAAATCTGTGAAGTTGGCACCCAAATAAGTCAAGTTTAAGGACAAAACCTAGAAGGAGCTGGAGCAGCTGACTGTAAGATGCCCTCCTTCCATGATACCCATGAAGGGTTTAGTAGGAGGAACCCAAGGGCAAGTGTACTTTAAATTCTCCAAAGAAGCATTAATTTGTGAAATGGGCTGAAGCTTGTCTTCCGCGCTTCATAAAGGGCTTCAGAAACCAGCTAATTTGAAATTTCCAATTCTCCCTCCTCTTAAGAGCGTCTTAGCAGAATTTTCACATTCGTGGATTATTTCAGAAAAGCTACTGTTTTAGCTACATGTGGCTCCTCTGAAGTTCAAGACCAAGGAAGTTCCCATCCTGCCAAATCCCAACTGTGAGGCAGGACAAAGGCTCCACTGTCTTTGATAAACAAATGAAGCTAAACATTAAAAGGTGCTCTCTGATCCTCACTTAAAGAGGCAGCGCCAAAGCCAGCCAGCCAGACCTTCCTAAGCAGCTTCTGATGTCCAGGTTGAAAAGTAATGAGTGGTTAAGTTTGTCATTTTTATTCGGAAATGTGGTTTAGAGATACCCAAGATGGGGCTTTTCTCATCCTCGTCTTTCTGATCACTCCTTCTCACTCAACCAAACTCATTCAAATACATTTATCGAGCAGGCTTTCCTGAGCCCTGCACCATTCTAAATACCAGGGATAAACAAGGGGTCACAAAATACCTGTGCTCCAGAGGGCCTCGAAAGGGGAGACAGACAGCAAACACATATGAACATCAATAAATGAAAAGATGATCTCAGAGGAGGTAAGGCTCTTTAAAATATAAAATTTTGTTGTTTAATTGCTCAGTTGTGTCCAACTCTTTTGCCATCCCACAGTCAGTAGCCCTTCTAGGCTCTTTGGCCAGGCAAGAATAGTGGAGAGGGTTGCCATTTCCTTCTCCAGGGGATTTTTCAGACCCAGGGATCAAACCTGAGTCTTCTGTACTGGCGGGCAGATTCTTAACCACTTGAACCACCAGAAGTGAAGTGAAGTGTTAGTTGCTCAGTTCTGTCTGACTCTCTGCGATTCCAAGGACTGTAGCCCACCAGGTTCCTCTGTCCATGGGGTTCTCCAAGCAAGAATACTGGAGTGGGTAGCCATTCCCTTCTCCAGGGGATCTTCCCAACCCAGGGATTGAACCTGGGTCTCTTGCATTGCTGGAGGATTCTCTACCATCTGAGCCACCAGGGAAGCTCAAAAGAGAAGTCATCAAAATATGTCCTAGCAGGTGTATGTGTGTGTGTACACGGTGGGTGATTAGCTTGATGATCGATGGTGATCTCTATAATATTTCGTTCTGAAACTTGAATAATGAAAGGACCCAACCTTAAAAGATACGAGGGAAGAGCACTCCTGGTAAAGAGAGACACAGGTACAACAACCTTGCATTGAGAGCCCTTCAATTTCTCTCGTTTTTTTTCCTTTCAACTTTCCTCAAGTATTGACCCTCCTCCATTCCCTCCACTTCTTTTCCCATGACTTAAAAATATGGCTCTCAATAGTTTTGATTCTTAGTCCCATCACTAAAATTAGGCTCAGTTTTCCCATTCATAAAATGGGAACAATAACACTTAAAGGATTGCTGTGAAAATATGATGGTGGATCTAAAATGCTCAGTTGAGGGACTTCCCTGATAGTCCAGTGGTTAAGAATCCACCTTACAAAGCAGGGGATGGGGCTTTGATCCCTGACTGGGGAACTGAGATCCAACATGCCATGGGGAAACTAGGGCCACGCACCTCAATGAAGATCCTGTGTGCCACAACTAAGATTTGATGCAGACTGCTGTTCAGTTGCTAAGTCATGCCCGACTCTTTGCAACCCCAACTGCAACATGCCAGGCTCCCCTGCACCTTCACTATCACTCGGAGTTTGTTCAAACTCATGTCCATTGAGTTGGTGATGCCATCCCACCATCTCATCCTCTGTCACCCCCTTCTCCTCATGCCCTCAGTCTTTCCCAGCATCAGGGTCTTTTCAAATGAGTCAGTCCTTGGCATGCAGATAGCCGATAAAAAATAAAATTAAATTAACATATAAATATTTAAAATTTAAATAAAATGCTCAGTTGACTTCCTGGGTAAACTCGACAATGGTTACTCATCACTTTAGTCTCTTTCCATTGCTTTCCTTGAACAAGCTTCAGAACACACTGAGGTTCACACAAACTAAAGGACTAGTTTTTTGCAAATGCTGACCTGAATTTGGATTCTGAGTCTCTTCTAATGAATTTGAAACTGAGGATTGTGTAATAGAACCTGATGTAAATTTTATTTGAATTTTTATGGTTCCTGGTATTTTCTGTTACCCTTTCACTATCTAGAACATTCTATGCTCACTGTCTTCCCTATAGAGTTTTTTTTTTTTCTTAGCAGGGATCCAAGGAGAGAGTCAGTTTGGCCTTTGAGGTTCAAAACATTCCTTTGAAGCTCAAGGCAAGGACTACAGTCTTGAGAAAACAAGGCTTTCTGAGTTTCAAGAGCCTATGTCCTTTGCGTTTCAAAAAACCAAAATCCCATGCTAAACAACAGACATAGAAGAATATGCTCATTGATCTGTGAGAATGAGGTCTTCTTCTGCCACAATAAAATCCCACAGGCTGGGGAGAAGTAGCGGAGAAGACACATAAGGATTAGAATACGGTCAGGGTACCTATGGAAGCCAAACCCACTGGAATATAAAAGGAAAAACGCTGCAGATACGAGAGAATAGGGGCAACTCTTCCCTCCCTCCCAAGTGGAAGCCAGGAAAGTGAAAATGAAACCAAGCAGGACCCCATGGGGCTCCTGAGCACAGACACCTGTCTGTGTCCCCTTCCCTGAGTTTCAAAAAGCAGGTTCAAACAGCCATCTAATCCGGGAAGGGAACAGCTGCAGAGACAAGAAGGAGCAGTCAAGAAACAATAGTGCAGGCTTGGGGCAGTTAGTCAGTACCCTTGGAGAAGGCTTGTTCAAACTACCGCACACCTGCATTCATCTCACACCTAGCAAAGTAATGCTCACAATTCTCCAAGCTAGGCTTCAACAGTTCATGAACTGAGAATTACCAGGTGTTCAAGCTGGACCTAGAAAAGGTACAGGAACCAGAGATCAAATTGCCAACATCCGCTGGATCACGGAAAAAGCAAGAGAGTTCCAGAAGAGCATCTACTTCTGCTTCATTTACTATGGTAAACTCTTTGACTGCGTGGATCACAACAAACTGGAAAATTCTGAAGGAGATGGGAATACCAGACCACCTTACCTGCCCCATGAGTAATCTGTATGCAGGTCAAGAAGCAACAGTTAGAACTGGACATGGAACAACAGACTGGTTTCAAATTGGGAAAGGAGTATGTCAAGGCTGTATATATCACCTTGCTTATTTAACTTATATGCAGAGTGCTGCTGCTGCTAAGTCACTTCAGTCGTGTCCGACTCTGTGCGACCCCATAGATGGCAGCCCACCAGGCTCCCCTGTCCCTGGGATTCTCCAGGCAAGAACACTGGAGTGGGTTGCCATTTCCTTCTCCAATGTATGAAAGTGAAAAGTGAAAGGGAAGTCACTCAGTCATGTCTGACTCTTAGTGACCCCATGGACTGCAGCCCACCAGGTTCCTCCATCCATGGGATTTTCCAGGCAAGAGTACTGGAGTGGGGTGCCATTGCCTTCTCTGTATATGCAGAGTACATCATGTGAAATGCCAGAGTAGATGAAGCACAAGCTGGAATCAAGATTGCCGGAAGAAATATCACTAACCTCAGATATGCAGACGCACTGCCCTTATGGCAGAAAGCGAAGAACTAAAGAGCCTCTTGATGAAAGTGAAAGAGGAGAGTGAAAAAGTGGGCTTAAAACTCAACATTCAGAAAACTAAGATCATGGCAGCCGGTCCCATCACTTCATGGCAAAACAGATGGGGAAAGAATGGAAACAGTGACAGATTTTATTTTCTAGGGCTCCAAAATCACTGAAGATGGTGACTGCAGCCATGAAATTAAAAGACACTTGCTCCTTGGAAGAAAAGCTATGACCAATCTAGACAGCATATTAAAAAACAGAGACATTACTTTGCTGACAAAGGTCCATCTATTCAAAGCTACGGTTTTTCCAGTAGTCATGTTTAAATGTGAGAGTTGGACTATAAAGAAAGCTGAGCATCAAAGAATTGATGCTTTTGAACTGTAGTGTTGGAGAAGACTCTTGAGAGTCCCTCGGACAGCAAGAAGATCAAACCAGTGAATTCTAAAAGAAATAAACCCTGCATATTCATTGGAAGGATTGATGCTAAAGCTGAAGCTCCAATACTCTGGCCACTTGATGGGAAGAACTGACTCACTGGAAAAGACACTGATGCTGGGAAAGATTGAAGGCAGGAGGAGAAAGGGACAACAGAGGATGAGATGGTTGGATGGCATCACTGACTCGATGGACATGAGTTTGGGCAACTCCGGGAGTTGGTGATGGACAGGGAGCCTGGCATACTGCAGTCCGTGAGGTCTCAAAGAGTTGGACACCACTGAGACAGAACTAACTTGGGGCAGGGTCCCAGCTTCCCTCAGCGCTTCTGAAAAACTAAAACTCCCAACAAATGGAAAGTGAAAGTGAAGTCACTCAGTTGTGTCCGACTCTTTGAGACCCCGTGGACTGTAGCCCACCAGGCTTCTCCATCCATGGGATTCTCCAGGCAAGAATACTGGAGTGGGTTGCCATTTCCTTCTCCAGGGGATCTTCCCAACCCAGGGATCGAACCCAGGTCTCCTGCAATGCAGGCAGACGCTTTAACCTCTGAGCCACCGGGGAAGCCCAACAAATAGAAAGTGTTAACAACTTGATAAAGCACTCCTCATTCCAGAGAGAAGGTCAAAGTTCACCCATCATCACCTGACACTAGATGATGTTTGGATTGAAGCCATGTGGGCCCTGCATGCACCTTGATCCTTATCAGCATCCAGCCCTGGCTATAAGTCTTCTCACAGCCTCCCCCGGGTTAAGACACACAGTTCCGAGGGCATTAGCCTGCTGTGACCCACTTGGCCTGGCCAAGCAATAAAGCTATTCTTTTCAGAAAAAGTAAAAGTGTTAGTCACTCACTTACATCTGACTCTTTTTGACCGCATGGACTATAGCCCACCAGGCTCCTCTGTCCATGGAATTCTCCAGGCAAGAATACTGGAGCAGGTAGCCATTCACTTCTCCAGGCGATCTTCTCAATCCAGGGATCAAATCCACATCTCCTTCATTGCAGGCAGACTCTTTACCATCTGAGCCACAAAGGAAGACCCCACCCCAAACTCTGTCTCTGAGATTTATTTCAGTGTCAGCTTATAGGGACTGGGTTTGGCATCAAACAGGATTCAAGTGTTCTCCAGCACCGTCCTGAAGGTCAACATTGGCCCGGTGTCATGGATCAGGGCAAGAAGCCAGGGTGCCTGGATCTGGAGGCTCTTTGGGGATAAAAGCTGAAGCCCGTGTCTGCTTTCCCCAATCCAAGTGAGCACTAGGCCTCACCATGTTAATGACTCTTCTCCTGGACATCTGGTAAGAACAGCAGCCAGCATCCTGAATAAAAAGAAACCTGTCTCTATCCCAAGACTTGGCTTAGCACCATCTGAATCACCTCACGTGGACAAATCCCCTTTACAACGGCTCAGAGTAGTCATAAGCCCTCAAGATGGAATGATGGCTCTAAAAATCAAGACGAATCAGCCTCAGCATTGATACTTCAGTGGGAATGAAAGGACCCCTGGTGAGTTTCCCCTGGAGCTAGAAGGACACTAAAACACGTCTTCATTATACAGTTGCAATCAAAAGAGATTTGCTGGAAAGACAACCCACCATCAATAAACTAATGGTCTAGAGAAAAAGCAGCTAAAAACTGCCTGATGTGAAGTTGGCATAGCTCTCTGCTTTTCCCTCTTTGTTCATTCACCTTCTCTCCTAGAACTGAAATGAAATTTCAGGGACATAAACTTCTGCAACCTAGAGTTAGATGGAGGGAGAGTTTCCCAAGCTCATTCCTTTCAGTAGCTGGACTCTACGCTTCAGAAATTTTTCATGGGATGCTAACAACTAACTGGGACAGGGATATGGCAGCCCACTCCAGTATTCTTGCCTAGAGAATCCCATGGACACAGCAGACTGGCGAGCTACGGTCCATGGAGTCCCAAAGAGTTGGGCACAGCTAGCACACAACAACTAACTTGACAAAGCAAGGATGGAGGAAAGGTTCTCAAAGGTGTATTCAGTCCAGGGACAGGCCTCAGTCCTGCGCTGCCATCTGAGCCCTGAAGCAGACGAAACACAAGCTGCTACTATGACTGAGTTTACAATGACTCTAGGTAGATTCACACCAATGACAGTGAGAGACAGAAAGTAACTGTCTCTGTCTCCCCAGGGAGACTTAGGTTTGTGGAACCAAAACAACCTGAAGATGCTAAAAGCAAAACATCAATACAGGAGTAGGGCAGTGGGAGGTACAAACTGTTGGGTGTAAGACAGGCTCAAGGATGGCTTGTACATCAAGGGAATATAACCAATATTTTGTCGTAACTGTAACATGGAAAGTAACCTTTTTAAATGTTATGCATAAACAAAAATAAAATGGTATAACGTAAGAATGTTTGACCAACTAAAAAAATAAAAAGTAAAAATAAAATTCCACCAATGAGAAAAATAAAAGCAAATCATTAAGAAGCAAAAGGTTAATTGGCTGACTCTACTCAAAAAGTAGAACTTTCCATTAAAACTGCCCCTAAAAACCACTCTTAGAGACCAGATTCAGACTCTGAATCTGAATGACTTTTCTTATAAATGTTCATAAAATACAGTGCACAGTCAACGTGACTTGTACTCAACATGAACAAGCCCTCCGGGTCACTGGGTTTGCTGAGGTCTGAGAATGCAGTTGTTCTAGAGCTCCAAGGTTCTAGAGCTCCAGGAAGCATTACTGCTCCTGTCCAGATGTTGGCACCCCAGTCCCACTCCCCAGGCCAGCCCCACCCAGCCAAAGGGAGCTTGGCAGAATGAAGGCAGCCCAACACCTGCCTTCTAGCAATGTATCCTAAGGATATAACCATGCATCTGTGTGGAGGGTTAACTACAAGGATGCTCATCACAGAATCAATTAAAATAATGAATAATAATAAGTGAAAACTGTAAATAACTGAAATACATGACAACAAGGTAAGGATTAACTACATTGTAAGATATCTATGAGGTTCGTGACATTGTACAGGAGACAGGGATCAAGACCATCCCCATGGGAAAGAAATGCAAAAAAGCAAAATGGCTGTCTGGGGAGGCCTTACAAAGAGCTGTGAAAAGAAGAGAAGCGAAAAGCCAAGGAGAAAAGGAAAGATATAAGCATCTGAATGCAGAGTTCCAAAGAATAGCAAGAAGAGATAAGAAAGCCTTCTTCAGCAATCAATGCAAAGAAATAGAGGAAAACAACAGAATGGGAAAGACTGGAGATCTCTTCAAGACAATTAGAGATACCAAGGGAATATTTCAGGCAAAGATGGGCTCGATAAAGGACAGAAATGGTATGGACCTAACAGAAGCAGAAGATATTAAGAAGAGGTGGCAAGAATACACAGAAGAACTGGACAAAAAAGATCTTCATGACCCAGATAATCATGATGGTGTGATCACTCATCTAGATCCAGACATCCTGGAATGTGAAGTCAAGTGGGCCTTAGAAAGCATGACTACGAACAAAGCTAGTGGAGGTGATGGAATTCCAGTAGAGCTATTTCAAATCCTGAAAGATGATGCTTTGAAAGTGCTGCACTCAATATGCCAGCAAATTTGGAAAACTCAGCAGTGGCCACAGGACTGGAAAAGGTCAGTTCTCATTCCAATCCCAAAGAAAGGCAATGCCAAAGAATGCTCAAACTACCGCACAATTGCACTCATCTCACACGCTAGTAAAGTAATGCTCAAAATTCTTCAAGCCAGGCTTCAGCAATATGTGAACCGTAAACTTCCTGATGTTCAAGCTGGTTTTAGAAAAGGCAGAGGAACCAGAGATCAAATTGCCAACATCCGCTGGATCATGGAAAAGGCAAGAGAGTTCCAGAAAAACATCTATTTCTGCTTTATTGACTATGCCAAAGCCTTTGACTGTGTGGATCACAAGAAACTATGGAAAATTCTGAAAGAGATGGGAATACCAGACCACCTAACCTGCCTCTTGAGAAATCTGTATGCAGGCCAGGAAACAACAGTTAGAACTGGACATGGAACAGCAGACTGGTTCCAAATAGGAAAAGGAGTATGTCAAGGCTGTATATTGTCACCCTGCTTATTTAACTTCTATGCAGAGTACATCATGAGAAACGCTGGACTGGAAGAAACACAAGATGGAATCAAGATGGCCAGGAGAAATGTCAGTAACCTCAGATACGCAGATGACACCACCCTTATGGCAGAAAGTGAAGAGGAACTCAAAAGCCTCTTGATGAAAGTAAAAGAGGAGAGTGAAAAAGTTGGCTTAAAGCTCAACATTTGGAAAATGAAGATCATGGCATCTGGTCCCATTACTCCATGGGAAATAGATGGGAAACAGTGGAAACTGTCAGACTTTATTTTTGGGGGGGGCTCCAAAATCACTGCAGATGGTGACTGCAGCCATGAAATTAAAAGACGCTTACTCCTTGGAAGAAAAGTTATGACCAACCTAGATAGCATATTCAAAAGCAGAGACATTACTTTGCCGACTAAGGTCCGTCTAGTCAAGGCTATGGTTTTTCCTATGGTCATGTATGGATGTGAGAGTTGGCCTGTGAAAAAGGCTGAGCACCAAAGAATTGATGCTTCTGAACTGTGGTGTTGGAGAAGACTCTTGAGAGTCCCTTGGACTGCAAGGAGATCCAACCAGTCCATTCTGAAGGAGATCAGCCCTGGGATTTCTTTGGAAGGAATGATGATAAAGGTGAAACTCCAGTACTTTGGCCACCTCATGTGAAAAGTTGACTCATTGGAAAAGACTCTGATGCTGGGAGAGATTGGGGTCAGGAGAAAAAGGGGACGACAGAGGATGAGATGGCTGGATGGCATCACTGACTCGATGGACGTGAGTCTGAGTGAACTCCGGGAGTTGGTGATGGACAGGGAGGCCTGGTGTGCTGCGATTCATGGGGTTGCAAAGAGTCGGACACGACTGAGGGACTGAACTGAACTGAAGATATCTATGGGATATTACATTGTCCTTAAATGTTCTGTTTTGAAGAATATTTAATAAGGTAGAGAACTGCTTAGGGTAAAACATTATTAAAATTATATTACTGTGAATATGTACAAGGTTTGCAAATATTCACCATGTATAAAGAAGTTCACCAGAATAAAACAGCAACTCTCTTAATGGCATCATGGCTGTATTTAAGCTTATTACCTGTGAGGGTTCAGGCCAACTGCAAAGTTTGAGGGCATGGTCCCCAAGACTGCTCCCATTTCTGCCATCAACTATAAGTTTGCTGGGTTGCTGGGCTTCAGTTATCCCCAGGTCATGCACACTTTTAATTTTATTTGCAAGAAACTGTGATTGAATTTTCACTATAGTATCTAGTTCTTTTGTTTGTTTGTGATTTCAAAAGGGGAGAGAAAAGACACAGACACATAGTGGCTAATTAACAATGTTTCTTTTATTCCTTGTTCTAGAGCTAATTACTCTAAAACTGTGTGGTAATGTCAATTAGTGTATGTAATTGTTCCTATTCTTTTAAATAAATTGAGTTATTGATGAAATTTAAAAAAGAAAAGCAAAAAACAACCAAAGAAAACAAAAACAAATAAACCTATCACCAGCCTCAGTTCCGTTCAGTCGCTCAGTCGTGTCCGACTCTTTGCGACCCCGTGAACCGCAGCACACCAGGCCTCTCTGTCCGTCACCAACTCCCGGAGGTTACCCAAACCCATGTCCATTGAGTCGGTGATGCCATTCAACCATCTCATCCTGTTTCACCCCCTTCTCCTTCTGCCCTCAATCATTCCCAGCATCAGGGTCTTTTCAAACGAGTCAGCTATCACCAGCCTAAGGTTGGGTAATTGACTAGAAAAACCTCACACTTACTGAAAGCTGGAATGCCCATGGTTACAGATGATACAGGGAAAGAATACAAACTAAGATCAGCCAATCAGAAGAGATGCCAAGGGCAGAGTCCAGGAAAAGTGCCAAAAGGGAACCGTCCATTGCTTTCTCTCCACAGAATAAGGCTGCGTTACTCTGGGGGCATCCAGGTGCAACAGCCCTCATGGCATAGTGTCAGCCAAGAACATTCCCTTAGCCTCAATGTCAGCTTTTTGGTGGTTCCATTATGCAAGCATGACTAACGGCCCATGCCACTCATCTGTCTCCCATCTCTGCTGGGTACGACCCAAAGCCTCCGTCCCACATCACATCACATCACACTGTTGGTCTTTCTGGCATGACTCATCCTCATGCGTGATCATCCCTCATCCTAAATCATATTGTTAGACCATCCTGTGTGACCCAAGGTCCCAAGCAAACACATTCCATTAGCTCACCTCCCAGGAGTCAAAAAAAAAAAAAAAATCAAGAGTAGACTTCCTAAGCAAGGTTAAATTCTTCACTATACACTACAAGAAATATAAAGTCACTTAGACAATAATATCAAGGAGTATTCCTGTGTTAGGGAACTAGTGTATTTGAAATCCGATCCTGAACACCCAGAGATGCCAACGAGCTAGTCTGAGCCCATCCTTACCACCTGGACACTGTCTAAATAGGTCTCACCTTTGTTTGGTTACACTTTTAAATCTTCAATGGGGCTCTGACCCTCTGCCATCTTGTTGTTGCCATTTTTATTCTATTACAATTTCAATAATGCCAAAGGTACTAAATAGCCATCACTGCTATCCTATATTGATTCCTGACAGTGTTCCAAGATGGAAATACATTTTTAGCAGAAGCAATTAAATATTTTCACCTGAGAATCTGTTCCGTATGTGCTATTTTAGCCCCATTTTGCAGATAAGAAAACTGGAGAATGAACCGGTGAAGTTCTGCATCCAAAAATCTCACTGCTAAGAAGAGACAGAGATTAGATTCAAACTCAAATCTGTCTCATTCCAAGCGCCCTTGAGTTTGCTGTTGCACTCACAGCCCCCGCCCTGGGGATCACCATTCTCTGGTTCACAGTCCCCTCTAGTCCTTCATCAACCCAGGATGACCACCTAGGAAGCCAGGCGGCCACCCACCTGAGGCCAAAGATGAAGCTTCTACCAGCCACAAGTCCTTCGTGCATAACAAAAGAGCCCCTCGCCCGTAACAAAGCCCAGGAGACTTCTGTCTGGGTGCTGGACACCAAGAAAGATCTCCTCCTCCACTACACCCAAAAAACCACTTCACCTGGCCTCAGATCACCCCCAGAATTCCATTCCCTTCTGGGTGTCTGTCCATTCATCCATCTATCCTTTGCTCTCAGTCTCTGACACCTAAAGACTAAGGAAATAAAACCAATTTGTTGAAGGACAATTTCATCACAATTTTACATGTCTAATAAACACTGAACAAATCTCAAATACATTCTCATAATGTTCTATATGCTGAGGAACTTCTTTTTCAGGTTACTTTTTTTTAACTTTGACTCTCTAAAGAGTCAAGTTGTGGTTAAGTTCCTTACTCCAAAATGTGTTTTAATTTGTGCTGACAGATGAAAAGATATGAAAACACACAAAAAGGAGTGGAAAGTCTTGGTCATAAAGTGAAAAGTGAAAGTCGTTCAGTCGTGTCCAACTCTGTGCAACCCCATGGACTCTCGAGGCCATGCAATTCTCCAAGCCAGAATACTGGAGTGGGTAGCCTTTCCCTTCTCCAGGGGATCTTCCCAACCCAGGGATCGAACCCAGGCCTCCTACATCACAGGCGACTTCTTTACCAGCTGAGCCACCAGGGAAGCCCCATGAAGTGAAAAGGTTTAGACAAATTTGGCTGCCAGGGGCTTTCATGAAATGAACTGGTCCTCACCCCTGTCCCCTGACTTTGGCTGTTCCTATTTATTTCTCTTTCCCACTAGAGGAGCACCTATGTGCAGCTCCTGCTTGTTTTCAATCATTGCCCCAAAGGCGTTTTCCAGTCATTGCTTTGCTCCTGCTCCAGAAGCCAGCTGTTTCTTCTCACTTACCTTCTTGACGGGCAAGCCGTCTGTACCAAAATCAGAGCCGAAGAAGACAAACTGCCCTCATTCCACAGGACTTCAGGCAGAACTAGAGGAGACCACCCATCAAATACAGCCACCGCCTCCTCTCTCAAAAGCACCAAGCTAGCCCAAAGTCTATAAAAATCCATTCTTGCAATCCTAACTCGAGTCATGCTCTTTGTTTAAGAGACATCCAAGCAGAGCAAACCTCTGTATCGGGATGTCTCTATTCATTCCACGTGCCTGTTCCTATTTTCACTCTATTATTTCATCTATTAATTTAGCAACCCAAGCGTTCTGTGAGTTATTTAGCAATTACTGGGGGACGCACAGGAAGAGAAGGTTGACAAACACCCATTAGCACAGGGCCCACTAATGGCCCCATAATGCTGCCTTGCACTTAGCCAGATGAAAGCAGCTATACATTGTAAGGAATTTGAAAGGGTGTCACCAACCCTAATTAATTCTCAGTGCTCTGGGAGGAAAGGATTTACGCCCATTTGGGACTCAGGGAACGGCGCCCAGAGATTGTTGCATGTCAAAAGAAATAAACCTTAAATCAAATTTACCTTCCAGTCTACTGAAGTGGTTTCCAGTCCATTCGTGTCTGGGGCCCTTAGCTCATTAAACAAATATTTACTGAGTTGTGAGCCACGTGCGAAGGGGCAGGGTGCTAGGCTGTAGGGGAGGAAAGGCAGCCGAGAAGACATGATCCCTGACCACATGAAACTGAGTCTCAAGAACCAAATCTATTTCATTAACTGGTTAATTACACAAGCATCCCTCTGAACTTGATGGAAGGCAGGAGGAGAAGGGGACAACAGAAAATGAGATGGTTGGATGGCGTCACTGACTCGATGGACATGACTTTGGGTAAGCTCTGGGAGTTGGTGATGAACAGGGAAGCCTGGCGTGCTGCAGTCCATGGGGTGGCAGAGTCAGACACGACTGAGCGACTGAACTGAACTGAACTGATCCCTCTGAGCTATATACAGAAAAGTCACCTCATGCTAAGAGAGGAGCCGGGTGTAAGCCAGAGTCTCCCGTAAGAGAGACCTGGGTTTGAGGAATCATAGGGCTTCCCAGGTGGCACTAGTAGTAAAGAATCCGCCTGCTGATGCAGGAGATGCAAGAGACACTGGTTTGACCCCTCGGTCAGGAAGATCCCCTGGAGGAGGAAACGACAACCTGCTCCAGTATTCTTACCTGGAAAAATCCACGGACAAAGGAACTTGGTGGGTTACAGGCCATGGGGCCGCAGAGAGTCAGACATGACCAGGCAAATAAAAGGATCCATTAGTAGCCACATGACCTTAGACTGCTTTTCAACCTCTTTTAGACTCAATTTCCACATCTACCGAGTAATGTTCACATCAAAATTCTGTTCAAAGGATTAAGTCAGTCAGTGCATGGTACCTGCCCCAAAGTAACTGCCGAATCAAAGTGAGGAGGTATAGTTATGATTACTGTTCTCCAACAACCACCAAAACTGAGGATTCACTGCTCATTCAAAGACACACCAGTTAACCTGGAAGAAGTTTCTGAAATCTTTGAGAACTAATTGGACTTCTTGTGGTCCGGTTGCTAGGTCATGTCCAACTCTTTTCCTGCCAGGTAGCCTGCCAGGCTCCTCTGTCCATGGGATTTCCCAGGCAAGAATACCAGAGTGGGCTGCCATCTCCTCCTACTGGGAGTCTTGCTCACCCAGGGATCGAACCAGCGTCTCCTGCATTGCAGGCAGATTCTTTACCTATGAGCCACCGGGGAAGGTCTACTAAGTGCCTCTGTGCCTGGAGTCAACCCCAGGGAATTCGGCTTAGATTTTTGAGGCAGCAACAGTCACCCATCCTCCTAGGACAGGATCCTCACCTGAGGTTCTTCTGAAAGCAATGGCCAGGAAAGAGCAGCAGTGCTCTCTCAAAGCCGAGGATGGCTGATTTCGGGTGCCCTTTCTGAAGCCACCAGGAGGGGCCCCAAGATAATACCAGAGTGGAGTCCTCACCACTTAGCCAGAAGGGAGGGTGGTCTCAGCCTGTGGCCCAATAGTGAACATTTTTATCAAGGGCTTGAATAAAGGCTGACAAAAATCTGCATGTGATACAAAGCTGGGACTTTACCATGTGGGCAATATGCTACATAACAGAATTAGGTTCCCAGAAGACCTCCACCAGCTGGTGTGAAGACTGAATTACACAGCATGAAATGTATCAGAGATCAA
The DNA here is from genome assembly GCF_042477335.2 of Ovis canadensis. Lineage (NCBI taxonomy): Eukaryota > Metazoa > Chordata > Mammalia > Artiodactyla > Bovidae > Ovis > Ovis canadensis. Next base: position 38,759,164 of record NC_091268.1, on the reverse strand, counting down.
TGCAAGGTCCTGCCCTCTTCCAACAACCACCTGGACAAGCTCTGAATGGGAAAGCAGGTGTGAATGCACCTGACTGGTATTCATCACCTATAAGCTCAATATGAGTCAGCAGTGTGAGGTGGTTCTCAAAGGGCACTTTTGGTTGCATCACTCGAAGTCAAGGTCTAGAGAAAGGGAGGTGATATTTATGTTCCACTCCGCTTTGCGGTATAGGATTGAATGTTGTTCCCCTACATACTGAGCTTCCCTGGTGGCTCAGTGGTAAAGCATCTGTCTGCCAATGCAGGAGATGTGGGTTCGATCCCTGGGTCACAAGATCCCCTGGAGAAGGAAATAGCAATCTACTCCGGTATTCTTACCTGGAGAATCCCATGGGCAGAGCGAGTCTGGCTACAGTCCATGGAGTCACAAGAGTCGGACGTGACTTAGCGACTAAGCAACAACTCTTAGATATGAGCACTCTTGAGCACCTCTGGAATAAATGTAACCAGGGAGGCAATGGGGACATCAGATCACATCCTTTGTGGCTGAAGAAACCAAGAATGATTAGCAGACAGAGGAAAAGACTTGGAGTTGCACAATCATTATGTTCAAATTTGTAAGATGCTATAAAAACAGCAAGAGATTTGGGCCAGGTGATGGTCTGAACACTTGACATGCAACAACTCTTTCCATCTTCATCACAACTCCATGTGACCCCCAACTGAAAAAGGAAATTGAGAGTGACATGGGTTAGGTGAATATTTGCCCAAGATCATACATCTGCTGAGCAGTGGAGCTTGGCTATGAGTTAAGTCTTTCTGAGTCCGGATTCAGCACATTAACCAAGATGCAGCATGTTCTATGGAAGATACCCCTCTGGGAGACACGTCATAGAATAAGGCTGATACATGGGATGCCTATGTGCCTGCTCCTTTGCCAAAAAGATCCTGACCATACAGGCCCTGACTTGGCCGTCATCACTTCTGTAGCGCCCAGAATGTAGTCATATCTGATAAATGTGTGAGGAAGAATGAGTGAATTAATGAACAAAGGCAAGCTGCAGGCTTGCATAAGGAATCTTGCTATTCTCGACAGCGAGAATCATCACTACTGGATCCCAGGGCTGTCGTAACAAAGCTTCACAAACTGAGTGGCTTAAAACAACAGGAATGTATTCTCTCGCAGTTCTGGAAGCTAGGAGTCTGAAACCGAGGTGTCAGTTGGGCTCCATTCCCTCTGCAGGCTCTGGGGAAGCATCTGTCCTGACTTTCTGGTTTCTAGCAATCGCTGCTAATCCTTGGGGTTCCTTTACTTATAGCTGCACCTCTCCAATTTCTGCCCCTGGCTCTGTGGTTCCTCCAGTAGTCATGTACAGATGTGAGAGCTGGGCCATAAAGAAGGCTGAGCACCAAAGAATTGATGCTTTCAAACTGTGGTGTTGGAGAAGACTCTTGAGAGTCCTGTGGACAACAAGGAGATCAAACCAGTCGATCCTAAAAGGAATCACCCTGAATATTCATTGGAAGGACTGATGCTGAAGCTGAAGCTCCAATACTTTGGCCACCTGATGTGAAAAGTCAACTCCTTGGAAAAGACCCCGATGCTTTTCCAATGAGTCGGGAAAGCAAGAAAGATAGAAGGCAGGAGGAGAAGGTGGCAACAGAGGATGAGATGGTTGGATGGCATCATTGATTCGATGGACATGAGTTTGAGCAAACTCTGGGAGATAGTGAAGGACAGGGAAGGCTGGTGTGCTGCAGTCCACGGGGCTGCAAACAGGTGGACACAACTGAGTGACTGGGCGACAAGCACTCTGGGGCATTCTCCCTTCTGGCCCTGTGTCCCTAGAGCTCTTCTTATAAGAATCCAGTCTTCGGTTTAAGGCTCCCTTTAGTCCAGTCTGTGTGCATGTGCGCTCAGTCATATCTGACTCTCTGTGACCCCATGGACTGTAGCCCACCAGGCTCCTCTGTCCATGGGATTTCCCAGGCAAGGATACCAGAGTGGGTTGTCATTTCCTTCTCCACGAGATCTTCCTGACCCAGGGATCAAACCTGTGTCTCCTGCACTGGCAGGAGGATTCCTTACCACTGAGCCACCTGGGGAGCCCAGATACGACCTCATGTTAACTAATTCCATGTGCAAAAGTCCTGTTTCATGATAGGGTCACATTTACAGGTTTGGGGTGGACATGAATTTGTGGGAACACTAGTGCAATCTTTGAATAAGATGAGCAATTTTTACTAGGTACAGGATGGCTCCACAATAGGAAAGATTAGGCAGAAGTTTTTTAAATTTAATCATGAGGACTCAGGTTGCAAAATTAAAGTTCTATCTAGAAGATCGCCCTTTCATTCAGTAAACATTTACTAGTCCCAACTGTCTACCTAACACAAAGTCAATGTGGGTGAATTAGCTCAACATGAATAAGGCACCATGGATCCCTTGATGGGTCGCAAAGCCTGGTGGAGGAGATAGCACACAAAAGCACAACCAAAATATAACAGGGAAGTCTGTTCTGAAGACTTATGAAAGCACGGAAGTTTAAGTAATTATTTCAGCCTGAAAAGAAGATAGGGAACTAAAGCGGCCGTTCTCCAGGCAGAAAAAATATGGCAAAAAAAAAGAAAGAAAGAAATGTGTCTCCAGCCCAAGTTCCATTCTTCTTTCCTCCTTCTAGTGAAAACACATAAATTTCCTCTGGGAAACCACCCCTTCTCCACTCTCATCACTGCTGACTGAGTAGACTAATCTCAACCAAGGCTCCTGGAGTTTCAGGCCAGTCAGTATAGCCCATGTTTTTGTCTAATCAGAGCCAATAAGAGACAAGGAGACAGTGGCTGAGGATGAAGGAAAGAGAGGTTTGGGTCGCACTCATTCGGTGCTATAAGAATATGAGATTTGCAGCCTCTGGAACCATCCTGCAACCTACAGCAGAGAATCCAGAAGCTGCCAAGTAAAACAGCAGATCCTGGGAATGGAGCCATTCACAAGAAGCACAGCCAAAGGCTGGTCCTGTTAGCATTATTTATGCCCCGAATCTAACCGTACCTGAAGCTAGATCTATCCATGGACCCTTTATTACAGGAGTCAATAGATATATTTCATCTTGCTTAAGTCTTTGTGACACCTACAGCTGAATGACTCCATTGAATCAGCAGTCCCTGATGCAAAAAATGGTATGTCAGAAGTTACAGAGGCCCAAATAGCGGGTTTCTTTCTAGAAATGGTTGTGAACTTAGTGAGGTTGGTAAGTGAGCAAAGAGATGCTGGAGGTCTCATCAGAAGGGACTTTAGGTCCAGTGGGGTTTGGGTTTCATTGGGAAATTTTTACATCCCTTCCAATTCTGAAATTCTTAAATTTCTGAGTCTGCGTTTCAGAAATGTTTGCAGGAGAAAAGGAACTTCAGCCCAAGGGTAGTAGCCTTTCCTGAGTTACAGCCTCAGATCTGAATGTGCCTGTTATTTGGGCATTTTATCTGTATCCATCAATCTACAGGGAAGCAGGGAGTCCAGGGTAAGAATTAGTGCCCAGGGCCCCTGGAGCTCATGACCCTGAGTATGCTGATCACACACGTGGCAGTAACCTTCACAGACTGCATGTGCTACACCTCTATGGCTAAGTCTCCCCCATCCTCAGGTTCCTGCAACCCAATCACACTTAGGGATGCTGGACATTTCCACTTCTGGGCTCCTGAGCAATCACAAGAGTAAGCAACAGAGCTGAAGCCCACAGTCACATCTTAACATTCACACAGTCCCTAACCCTCATACCAGGCTTAGCAGCTGCAAGTTACCCAGGGATCACCAGGAATTTATTCCAGCCACTCCACACAGGATACATCTGTCTGTGTCTGGGGAAGAGATGGGACTCAGAGTCAGCACCCAGCAAGCAGACTGGACTGGGCACACAGACACCAGGAGATTGCTTGGCATTCTCATTAGTGGGTATCTAAGAATCAATGACAGGGACAAGGGGACAAATTCAGGTAAAAGTAACACTGTGAGAGTCTGCTTATCTGGACTTGTTTTGGTTACCTGGTTATTTGCCAGATAGTTACCTGAGTAATTCACCAAAATGTAGGTTTCATGACAGCAGTGACCTTGTCTTTTTTTGATGAACACTATATCTCATTTTCTGAGTGATGATAAAGCAATAAAACTCCGGGGGTGGGGGGCGGGGCACAATGGTCAAGTGGTAGTCTCAGTGTGTGTGTGAGACAGGGAGAAAATGAGCTTTATCCTTTCAATAATCCCAGGAGGTAGGCACAATCATTAACCCCTTGGACAAGTGAGTAAGCTGAGACAGAGGCTGGATAACTTGCACAAGGTCATGTGACTAGGGTTTCAAGCCAATACCTGAATCCAAAACAAAATTGGCCCCAGGGTCCACGCTCCCCTGATTCCTATGCTTATACTGCTTTCCAGCTGCCTGGAATGTTCATTCAACAAGTACTAACAGACTATTGATGACAGTCCAGGTACATTTCTAGCTTCTGGGGATTCATCTATGAATAAAAAGAAGTCAGGAGTTCATGAAACATTTGCTGGCTGGATGGATAGATGGATGTAGAACGGATGGCTAGAAAGATGAATGGATTGATGGATGAATGAGCTGATGGATAGGTGAAGAACATGGTGGAAATTAGAAATATGAAAAGGATCTGTTGACTATTACAGGTGAGCCATCAATAAAAGAGACCATGGATCTCTCTTCATGCGTCTTTTTTCCTGCTTTTGACAGTAATTTGTCAGCAGAATGTATCATGCAGCGCTAGGACCAGAAGCCTGGCTCCATTCCTCTACCATCTGTGTCATCTGGAGCAAATCACTTAACCCCCGGACCTGTTTCCTCACTTATAAAATGAGAATAACCCCAGCTACTCACACAGTTGCTGTGGTTTAAATGTTATTGCTATTGTTTGGAGCCCAATGCAAATGTTATCTCTTTCTCTGTAGCTTTCAATTCAAGTCAATTCAATGTTTATGAAATGTGTCCTCTTTGCAAACATTGTGCTGGGGGTGAGGATATGACAGTAAATTAGAGAAATATGGTCCTTTTATTCGAAGAAATTTTAGTTCAGCAGGGAAAACAGGAGAAAAACATATCAGATGAGCATTAAGAAAGGGACACTGTGGGGTGCTAGGGGATTGTTCAGTCGGAGTAGAATTAGTCTCTCCTTGATGCTCCCATATTATTTCACTTGGTTTGGCTACTAGCGTACACATCATCTCACCTGTCAATCAAGGCTCTTAGAGAGAAGTGTACACAACCCTCAAAGAGGAATCAATTGTACCAAATGCACGTATGGATGGACGATGAACAGATGGAGGGGTAAATAGGTGAATGGAAGGAAGACAGGGAAGATGGGTAGATGAACTGATGAATGGAAGGAAGGAAGTATTGACCTATGGATGGATGGATGAATGGATGGAGGGAAGGAAGGGAAGGAAGGGGTGGAAGGAAAGCAGGAGGGGAACACTGAAGTATGGATGCATCGATGGATGGATGGATGGATGAAAGAGAGAAAGGAAGAGAAGATAGATGTATGTATGCATGGAAGCATGGATGGACAGATGGGCAGAAGGAAGCTGAAGCAACAGCCCATAATCACAGAACAGTCAGGACTTCACAAAAGCCAAGTCTGCGGGCAAAGCACAGTCTACTCTGAGCCAATGTCCACATATTTGAAACTTGAATGGAACAAGAGGCTCAGATGTAGATCTGGGGCAAAGCCAGAAACTTCAAATGATGGCACGGGGAAGATGAAAAACAGGGTCCAGTAGCAGGAGATGATATTGGCAAAAAGAATTCTTTAGATAGCGGGATCTAATGGGACATGCGTAGAACACGACAAAAATGGCCACAAATGTCTCCCACCCTTACAGAGGCTGCCCTTCCCAGTATGACTTTGCAGCTCCTCTCATCAAGAGGTGGAATTTTTCATCTGCACCTTGAGTCTGACCTTGCCCATATGGTCAGTGGGACTTTAGCAAACGTGATACTAGCAGAAGCAGAAAAGCCCTTGAACTGGAATTCACTCTCTCACTGCTTTGGGAGCCCCATGGTCACTAGGCACCAACAGGCTCACTAAACTTGCTGGAGAAGATATTCGCTTCTGTCTCAGCTCACTAAACCTGACTCATGGCTGAGTCATGCCCATCACCCTGGCTGATACGAAGCCAATCATCAGGCATGGATGGGACCATCCTAAAGAGGCAGTTATCTGGTGGGTTGCCATCTGACTGCAGACATCAGGTGGCGGTGACCCATAAGTAGAAGAACCACTCCCACCAGCCACAGAATCAGAGAAAATAATAAAATAATGACCCTTTCAAGCCCCTGAGTTTGGGATGATGTGCTATGCTCTGAAAGTTCACTGAAATACAGGGAATCATGAGTAGCCACGGCCACCCCTGGACACTCTGCAAACGTGTGAATGAGGTTGCTCATTTCTATTTGCTGATCCTGGGAGCCAACGGATAATTTCAGAAAAAGCCCTTCTCATTGGCTCGAGCACATAAGCTGACCACTTCTGGAATTCAAGAGGCAGCTGTTATGGATGCGTTTATTCCATCACTTAAAAGAAAATCCATGTATCTGTTTCTTTATTTATTTACTTGGCTGCACTGGGTCTTTGTTGCCGCACACGGGCTTTCTCTAGTTGTAGCAAGTGGCGGGGTGGGGGGCTACTTTTCATTGCAGTGTGCGGGCTACTCATTGCAGTGGTTTCTCTTGTCGTGGAGCATGGGTTCCGAGGCACCTGGGCTCAGTAGTTGCTGTGCAAGGGCTTAACTGCCCCATGGCATGTGGGATCTTTCCAGATCAGGGATTGGACCGGTGTCCCCTGAATTAACAGGTGGATTCTTAACCATGGGACCACCAGGGAAGTCTCTCCATCACTTTTTAACTGTTGAATAATTTATTCAGCAAACATTAATGGAGAGCCCATAAGAGTAAAGCTCTGCAAAGAAAGGGAGGCAAGATAGACATGGGTCACGCCCCGACATGGCTGGGAGCCAATTTTTATCAGGGAGTTTTGAGCAGAAAGGGGGCATGATGACATGCCCCCTTTGTCTGGCCTGATCCTGGACCCTTAGCCAAAAATAAAATCCATCTACACCCTGCCTGCCAGCACCCAGGGAGGAGGAATGACAGTTGTCCTCATTTTGTCACGGAACGGTTAACACGACAGTCTCCCCTGTATGAGTCTGGATTCAGGACTCACTGCATGTTAATTAATTTCCAGGAAAAAGAGAGCTGGTAATAGTCAGTAGTTTATAGGGTTTTTGCAAGGATTAAATAAGGTACACCTAGAGTACCTGGTCCTAGGCACAATATACGCTGTTTTTAAAATTTTATTTTGTTGGAGTATAGCTGATTCACAATGTTGTGTTAATTTCCGCTGTTCAGCACAGCGATTCAGTTATACATACACATACATCCTTTTACATAGTCTATTCCGGTACAGTCTATCATAGGACATTGAATAAAATCCCCTGTATTGTACAGTAGGGTCTTGTTGTTTATCCATTCTTGATATAATAGTTCGCTCCTGCTAGTCCCAAACTCTCAATCCATCCTTCCCACACCCCCAGCCACCATGGCAACCAGAGGTCTGTTCTCTGTGTCTGAGTCTATTTCACAGATAAGTTCATTTATGTCATATTTTAGGCTCCACATGTATCTCATTTTTCTTTATTACCCTTCTTCCCTGTCATCCTATTCTCACTCTTCACTCTATGAAGCTCCTGACATGTGGCTCTGACTTTTTCACTCAAAGATGGATTTCCTTCCCTACTTTAGATCCTGGGAAACCTCTTTGAGGCAGCCGTGAAACTTTCCCTCTCCAGTCCACTGCTGTGGGAACGTAACTGATAGATAGTTCTGGTTTCAGGACGCTCCACTGGTCTGGCCAGATTTCTATTAGAACTGTGTCAGTGACAAGTTCTCCCAGCCCTCTTTCTTTTCCTTGCCCCCTGCAGGCAACAGACCCACACTGCAATCTGAAAATTCCCCCTGCCATCTCCATCTGCCTTGCCTTTTTCCTCCACACACTCCTCTAAAACTCCCTTATGTCTCATCATCTGACATCTGCCTCTGCTCCTTGCACGAGCTTCCGTGCTAAGTCGTTTCAGTCATGTCCGATCCTTTGCAACCCTGCGAACTGTAGCCTGCCAGGTTCCTCTGTCCAGGAGATTCTCCAGGCAAGAATACTGGACTGGGTTGCCATTCCCTTCTCCAGGGGATCTTCCTGACCCAGGGATCGAACCTGCCTCTCTTACATCTCCTGCATTGGCAGGCGGGTTCTTTACCCACTGAGCCACCTGGGAAGCCCCTTCTGCTCCTTGGGAGGATCCAAAGTAACACAGCCTTTGACACTATATCCTACCCAAGTTCTCTGATTTCCTCTGTTTATTGCTACCGCAGGCAACAGCCTCCCAAACAACTGGAGTTCAAGACCTAGAGCATCCGGGAGAGATGTGCAAGAGTTAGAAGCATCAGATCACCTCACAGTCACATCTTATCCCCTCTACCTTAAAATACAGCTGAAACCTGACCACTCCCCCCACCACCGTCTCGGGCAGATGCCATCCGCTCCTGTCTGTGTGCTGCAGCAGCGTCCTGAGGCTTCCTGTCTCTGCGCTAGACTCTCTGTTAGAATGAACACACCACTGTGTATAAAACAGACAACCAACACGGCCCGACTATACAGCACAGGGAACTATATGCAATGTTCTGTAATAACCTATACTGGGAAAAAAGCCTGAAAAAGCACATATATTTGTATATTGTTGTCGTTCAGTTGTTCAGTCGTGTCCGACTCTTTGCGACCTCATGTGTAGCCTACTAGGCTCCTCAGTCCATGGGATTTCAAAGGCAAGAATACTGGAGTGGGTTGCCATTCCCTCCCGTGGGGATCTTCCCCACCCGGAGATCGAACCTGCGGCTCCTGAATTGCAGGCAGATTCTGTATCACTGAGCCACCAGGGAAGCCCATATGTATATATATGTGTGTATATACACGTGTGTGTGTATATATATATAAATGCGGGCTTCCCTGGTGGCTCAGCAGTAAAGAATCTGCCTGCAATGCAGGAGACCTGGGTTCGATCCCTGGGTCGGGAAGATCCCTGGAGAAGGGAATGGCAATCCATTCCAGTATCCCTGCCTGGGAAATGCCATGGACTGAGAAGCCTGGTGGGCTACAGTCCATACTAACACACAAACATATACATATTCAATATGTTTAAATATAAATAAGTGTATACAGTGAATCACTGTACTGTACACCTGAGACTAATGCAACACTGTCAGTCAAGTATACTTCAATTTTTAAAAATTAAAACAAAGACTGTATGTTCCTATTCAAGTGGAGTCAGATCATGGATCCCCTCTGCTTAATGTCTTCTGACAGCTAGATCTCACAACTTAGAACAAAGGTTAGAGTCCTCACCATGTTCAGACAGGCCCTCCCTGACCTGCTCCAGCCCAGCCACATGCTCATTTGACTATATTTACATTTTTCCTCTGATGTTTCCACCTCAGGGTTTCATCACTTGCGGTTCCTCTGTCTGTAAGTTTCCTTCTGAAGACACCATTTGGTTCAATTCCCTCTCTTTACTCAAATGCCACCTTCTTAGGGAGACTCTCACTCTCCACACTGCCTGAAATTCCACATTCCCCTCCCTACCCTCTTGCACCATTTTCCCCACAACATTCCTCATTATTTAACACAGTTTATAATTTAATTATCCTGTCTTGGGTATGGTGGATCTCTCCCTAATAAAATGTAAATTCCAATGACTGCAGGTAATTTTGTCTGTTGACTGTTGTGTTCACAATACCTACTATGGTATCTGGCACATAAGGGAAGGAGGGAGGAAGGGATGGATGGATGGATGGATGGATGAATGGATAAACGAAGGGAGAGCCAGAGATGGATGAATAGATGGAGAGATGAATGGAGGGAGAGATGGAGGAATGGAGGGAGGGACCCTGGAGGAGGGTAAGGGGTGCTGAATGAATAGATTCAACAGAGATGCAGGGAGGGAAGGAGAGAGGTAGAGTGAGGTAGAGGAGGACTTGAGGGAGTGATGGAGGCAGGGGTGGAGAGATGGAGGGACAGAGGAAAGGAGAGGAGAAAAGAAGGGGAAGAGAGAAGGAAGTATGAGAAAGGGCCAGCCAGGAGCTGGAAGTACCACAAGGCTCATCAGAGAAAAGCAAATTGCTACCAGCAAGGACTTAACTGATGCCCATGGAGACTGAACCCATGCATTTACCCTGAAAAATCTTCCACTCTGACCTAATGTCATTCATCCTTCAGGCCCTGATGTGAGTGTGATAACAAATTGGATGGCCTGGGACTTCCGCCTGTTCATATCCCAAAGATGGAGATGAACATGGCAAGAAGATCTGAAGCTTTACAGTGAGACAGACCAAGATCTGAATCCGGATCCTGTGCAGTCATGGCCAAGTTCCTTAACTTGGCTGAGCCTTATCTTCTTCCTCTCTAAAACTGAGATAACAATACATTTATATCAAGATAACAACAGGGATATTCCCAGAATTAAATGACACATATAAAAAGCTTGAATAATTCCTGGTGGCTCAGATGGTGCCTTCAAAGCAGGAGACCTGGGTTTGATCCCTGGGTCAGGAAGATCCCCTGGAAGAGGGCATGGCAACCCCCTCAGGTATTCTTGCCTGGAGAAGCCCATGGACAGAGGAACCTGGCGGGCTACAGTCCATGGGTTGCAGAGAGTCAGACAAGACTGAGCAACTAACACACAGATATTAAAAGCTTAACACAGAGTCTGGAATCTATTAAATGCCAGTTACTCCCAAAGACAAGTTATTCTGTGTCTTAGATTCCCCGTAAGAAAGAAGGGATTAATAACACTACCAACTCTGACACTCAGGCTTCCCAGGTGGCGCTGGCGGTAAAGAACCCACCTGCCAGTGCCGGATACATGAGTGACATGGATTCGATCCCTGGGTTGGGAAGATCCCCTGGAGGAGGGCATGGCAATCCACTGCAGTATTCTTGCCTGGAGAATCCCATGAACAGAGGAGCCTGGGTAGGGGGGAGGCCTATAGTCCTCGGGTCATAGAGGCAAACACAGCTGAAGAGAATTAGCATGCATGCACTATTAGAGTCGCTATGAGGATGACGCAAGCTGACTGTGGGCTCTGAACAGCTAACAACTCAATAAATAAGCACCGTATTGCTGCTTCTGTTGTTAAAGATGATAGGCTTTGCAGATCTGAGATGTGCACCCAAGGTCCTGCAGATACTCTGGAATCAGCCACCCAACTCCTGAGCCCTCCCTTGTAACTACCAGATTGGCCAAAAACTGCATTCAGGCTTGTCCATAAGATGCTATGTCCATAATGCTATGTCCGAACAACTTTTTGGCCAACCAAGGCTCACAGTCAAAGGACTTGCCCAAAGCCCCAGAGTTTACAAGTGGTGGCACCAAGATTAAACCCACAGGTGAGGCAGGTCAGCCCTCAGCATCTTCACCCCCCAAGTCTCCCAGGCCATTCTGACCATCCCCACACGCAGGGGAAAGTTGCCACAGTCCATCCTTCTCCACTTGTTCAAAGACCGATATTATTTCACAGTCCAGACTCTCTTCTGCTCAAGGGGAATCAGTGAACTTGTACCATCCGTGCTGTTTCTCCATGGAGAACCAATCACCAGCCTGGACTCTGGTGCTGGGACTCAATACAAGCCCCGCCTGCTCCCCAGGAGCAGATGGCTGTCTCTAAAGCCATCGTTCACTGAGCTCCTTTCTGGTACCCTAGGAGCTTTCAGTAATTACTGCTATTATTCTTACATCCAATGAGTCCATAAAATCAGAATGCCAAAGGTACAGTGGAAACACTCACACACGGCGAGACACACAAGCACAAATAGAGACACACACAGACAGAGGCACTTAGATGCCACAGGGATTCTTAGAGGCTGAGACACAAAGAAGTTCCAGAAGCGGGCATCATTCTACTGGCGGGTCTGTCTACACAGAGATCTTTTCATCTTGCTTTCTCTTCCAGGCAGATGCAATGTTTATTAACCACCTTATCCACAACATACCTGCAAGGAACGTGGCAGGGGGGCAGGCAATGACCACGGTTGACAAGGGTAATCCCTGTTTCTCTTGACTCCTAACCAGTTTTTAAAGCGGACAATACTACAGCACTTGCTCCTTAAGGAAATGACTTACAAAGAGTTTAGCCTCCGGATGAAATGCTCGGGTTTTCTTCTGTTGGTTTGAATTCTGAACCTTTTCAAAGTGAGGGCTCATCAACTGGTTTCTGTTGATGAAGTCTTTTCCTCTCCAACCTAAACAGGGGTTGCAGTTCTTTTTCTTTTGAGACGACCCAGCAGGCTGTCCCTCTGTGTCAAGGTGCCGCTGGACATCTGCTACAGGCTGACAGAAGGACATCTGTTTTCAGGGCCAGGGCCTCCTGCGGAGGGGAGGGGTGAGGCGAAGAGAGGAGCCAGTTGAGATGCCTGCTGTTCCAACCAGATTTAGTGTCTTACAAAGAATCTTCAATTTGTAAGAAAAAAAAAAAAAATCAGCCTCTTGGCATAGAAGTCATTGCGGCCGCCCAGGTTCTAAATCTGTTCCATTCTCTTTTTCAGGCTTCCCAAGAAAGTGGTCCTTGCGTTCTCCATCCTGGCAGCATCCATACCTCGTTCAAGCTGGATGCAGAGGCAACAGGAGCAACAAGACAAGGACATGATTGTAGATTCTGATCTAGCTGATTCCTGTGCATCAGATACAAACCGTCTGAGGATCTTTACTGCTTTATTCTTCTGACATCTCACAAGAACACAGGCTTCCCGGGTGGCTCAGTGGGAAAGAATCCACCCGCCAATGCCAGGAGACTCAGGAGACACGGGTTCAATCCCAGGTGGGGAAGAGCCCCTGGAGGAGGGTGTCTCAGCCCACTTCAGTGTTCTCACCTGGAAGATCCCACGGACAGAGGAGCTTGGTGGGCTACCATCCACGGAGGTGCCAACAAGTCAGACATGACTGAGCAACAGAACATGCATACCAAAGAACACGCTGAAGGAGATACATACAAACCCGAATCTACATCCCTACCTGTCTGTCTATCTACTTTTCTGTGTGTACATTCTGAAAAAGTGAAAGTGTTAGTGCCTCAGTCGTGTCTGACCCTTTGCTGTATTTTACAGCTGAGTAAACTGAGGCCCAAAAGATACTTACCAAGCTCCTGTTGCTGGTCATGCTCTGCAAGGTTTAAGCAACTTGCTTGGATATGGGTGAGTGGAGATCCACTCAACTCTCCCAACCTCACTCCCAATGTTCTTAAGCAAGATCCTGCTGACTTGCTAGTTCTTAAACGATCTCAGCATTCAATCAATCTAGATTTACTGAGCATCTAATATCTGCCAGGGCCTATGGCTAGTGAAAGAGATACTGGCTGAGTCCTAGGGATTAAAAGCCCCACAGAAAATGCATCAGTAGGCCTGTGTGCGTTGAGCAGTGTGTGTGTGTGTATGGGCGTGCGCCTACATGTAACTGCTCAAGGTGAAGATGGATGATACACAAATCTAAAGCAAGGGACTGCACTGTTCTGTTACATGAAAGAAGTCAGTCCGAGGAGACGTTCCTGCTGGTCCAGTAGCCAACACGCCATGCTCCCAATGCAGGGGGCCCGGGTTCAATCCCTTGAGAAACTAGATCCCAAATGCTGTAGCAAAGATCAAGGATTGTCAGTCTGCAACTGAGACCCAGTGCAGCCAAATAAATAAATAATATATTTTTCAAAAAAAGGAGTCAATACTACTCGCACAGGATCCTAAAGCCACACAGAGGGTACTATAGGATCAGCAGGCTGCGGAAGTATCCAATCTAAGGGGTGACTTAATTTCTTCCCTTCCAGCTCTGCCAATTCAACAACACAGGACAAATGACAGCTTGGCTCCTCCATCAATAAGGTTGTTTTTTTGTTTGTTTGTTTGTTTTAAATTTATTTATTTTAATTGGAGGTTAATTATTTTACAATATTGTATTGGTTTTGCCATACATCAACATGAATCTGCCACAGGTATACACGTGTTCCCCATCCTGAACCTCCCCTCCACCTCCCTCCCTGTACCATCCTCCTGGGTCGTCTCAGTGCACCAGCCCCAAGCATCCAGTATCATGCATTGAGCCTGGACTGGTGATTTGTTTCATATAAGGTTGTTAATGGCCCCATCACCTTCGTTCACCCTAACCCTGTCCCGTGATTATCCTCTGTGAATCCTCCTTAAGCCTTTGTGGATTTCCCTAAAGCACTTCAGGGCTCTATAACCTGGGCCCCAGAATCCAGGCTGGACATAAAGTTTAGGGTTTGACAAGTCTTCTTTACTCTTGGTGGAAGGCAGGATTTGAAGGATGGGTTTTATTTTAAAGTTTGTTTTAACTCTACAGAGAAAATACAGCCCGAGTTGGATATGTTACCTGCGACTCTGTGGTCGGGTAAGAATAGGTCCACTCCTTCCCTATGTGAAATGGATGAGTGAGCCTTCTGAGGAACCAGAAATCCCTAAATATTCATAAAGCAGGAATATACGGCTCAGAGAAACCAATGAGATGGATGTTCTGACCATTAAAATTCCTCTGCATGATCCCAGTGCATGGAAGAATAAACCTTACTGCCTCCTCTGCAATAAATGTTATCTTTAATATAGAAGAATAAGCCCTCTAAACACAAGGCAAGTCTCTAGCCCTTGAGAGAGATCTGTGAATTACTTAGAAGTACAAGTGAGCTCACATCAATGGATGACACATAAGAAGTTTCAGATCATTAGGCTTTGTTATGGACTGAATCACGTCCCCTCAAAATTTATATGTTGAAGCCCTAGCCTCAATATGTCATAATGTGACTGAATTTGAAGTTAAGGCCTTTGGAGAGATGATTCCATTGAAATGAGGTCATCGGGTAGACCTGGATTCAATGTGACAGGTGTTTTTATAAGAAGAGATTAGGGCACTCAGAGAGACACGGGGGGTTGCGTCCTGCACAGATGACCATGTGCAAAGGAAGCAAGACGACGGCCCTCTGCAAGCCGAGGCGTTGTTGTGTTAGCCGCCCAGTCGTATCCCACTCTTTGTGACCCCATGGACTGTAGCTCACCAGGCTCCTAAGTCCATGAAATTCTCCAGGCAAGAATACTGGAATGGGTTACCTTCTCCAGGGGATCTTCCCAGCCCAGGGATCAAGCTCGGGTCTCCTGCATTGCAAGCAGATTCTTTACCATGTGAGCCACCAGGAAAGCCCTCAAGCCAAGGAGAGGCCTCCAAATAAAGTCAACCCTTAATCTGGGACTTCTAGACTCAAGAAGCGTGAGAAAATAAATACGTACTGTCTAAGCCCCCCAGACTATGGTGTTCTGTTTTGGCAGCTGGAGAAGGCTAACACATGAGTCCAAACATTGGAGATCTTGCATAAAATGAGGATGTACTGGAGGAAAATTTTATGCACAAAGTTTCTATGTTCAGGTGACTTTAAAAGGAAAGAGATTTTTAAACCTCTATCTAGCTTAAATATGTCTTTCCAAATGCATCCTATGGCCCTTGTCTGTAAAATCAAAGTGATGTTTAATTTTAGTGGATGGCTTGATCTTTTAAACTAGGATAGAATATTTTAAAAATATATATCCAACTGGTCAAAATTACAAGACTTTTAGAGGATCATATAAGAGAATACCTTTGTGCTATCTTAGTGGACAGAGAAACTTCAATAAAAACTAAGAAGTTCAACTTATAAAAATAAACAATAAGAACTTCTGATTAAATTAAAATTAATAAGTTCTGTTTCTCATAAAACATCATTAAGAAAGAGAAAAGTCAAGCCACATGGTGAAAAATACACCTCAAACACACAAAACAAACAAAGGATTGACATCCAGGATACAGTATAAAAAGAAAACAGGCTACATAAGAGAAAAATGAGCAAGATACAAGAAAGAAAAATATCTAAATAACCAAAAACATAGTTCCCAGTTCCACTAGAATTAGGGAAATGTCTAACAAAAGTGCAATAAACTACCACTACACATTTTTGGCAAAGAAGAAAAATTCAAACAATATCAAGAATAAGCAATATGAAGTAACAGGAACTCTCATACACTGCTGCTGAGAGTAAAAATGGATAGAATCACTTTGAAAAGTAGTTTTACATTATTCTCTGAACTTGAGGATACAAATACCCAATGAACCAGAAATTCTACTTTCAGAGAAGTACTCTAGAGAAACTCTTGAATACACATACCAAGTAATGTTTCAAAAACACTCATAGCTATTGTGATATTGTGATATAATAAGAAATAAATATTTTGGTCTTTATGCTCAGCTCCTAGCCAGAGCTTCATAACCTTTATAATTTGGGGGTATTTGTATAGGGAGGTTGCTTGCTTGTTTCATTATTGTTGTTTTTTGTTGTTGTTGTTAATTCTACCTGGACAAGACAAGATTTATATCATGGAATATTATCAAAACATAGAGCTCAAAAAGTGGTGGGCATTCATAAGGGCAGGTATTCATAACAGAAGCCAGATAGTCCTGCTTTGTTTTCTTGTTTTTGTTTTTGGTTTTTTTTTAGGTTGTTAAATGTTATCAGAGAAAAAAAACAATGTGGCTGCTTAGAGGAAAGCATTTGTAAGGCACATCAGAAAAACTGATTATGAAACTGATTTTGTCCTGACCCTATACAAGGCAAATTTTCTACTTCTCTGAGCCCTTGGTTTTCTCAGTTATAAAATGGACATCATTATATAGCTACTGTACAGTACAGTCAAGAAAATGAAACAAGATTAGGGGCATGAACTAGCTTGATAGAATATGCGTGCTCAAATGCCCAGTCGCTTCAGTCCTGTCTGACTCTTCTGTAACCCCAATGGCCTGTAGCCCGGGTTCCTCTGTCCATGGGATTCTCCAGGCAAGAATACTGGAGTGGGTTTGCCATTCCCTCCTCCAGGGGATCTTCCTGACTCAGGAACCCATCAGACCTGCCTTTCTCACAG
Organism: Ovis canadensis; assembly: GCF_042477335.2. Taxonomy (NCBI): domain Eukaryota; kingdom Metazoa; phylum Chordata; class Mammalia; order Artiodactyla; family Bovidae; genus Ovis; species Ovis canadensis. The sequence continues at coordinate 38,742,134 of NC_091268.1, read as the reverse complement.
CTTCTGCCCTGGCGGCTTCTTTACTACTGGCGCCACCTAGGAAACCCTGAGAGAGTGTGCCCTTATTTAATTACTTCTTGTTTGCCACTATTCTTTTTTAGAAGCTTGCGAAGAATTCCATTGTATCTGTGCTATCTGTCTCAACAAACTTTTGTTAAAACTGCCAATCCATTAGAAATACACATAGAGATGGAATTCATGTGTGATTTTAGAACAAGCGTCTTTTTTCTCCAAAATTCCAAGCAATGCCGAAAAACACATTTTTTAAAGAGTAAGTTCAAAAAGTCGAGGAATTCTGACTGATCTATTGGGCAAAATGCTGGAATAGTCCCCAAATTGCAGGAAATGACGGTGTTTCGGAGAAAAGAGTGGTTGACACCTTCCAAACCTAAAATGAACAAGTACAGAAAAATATGAGTCTCCAGGGATATTCCAAGTTGAAAAACTAGGGAGTAACATTCAGAGCTGCCAGACAAATAAAGAGAAGATACATACACAGCATTCAGAGGTCTGCAGAGGTGGGGGAGAATTTTTAAAATTACATGAAAGCACTATGTAAAATTTATAACAATCCTGAAAATCCATGCAAAATGAATTACTTCATGGGAAAATATCATTTCCTGAAACTGACTCAAGAAGAGGTGGAAAACTCGAATAGACTAATAATTATTGAAGAAATTGGAAATGCTGTCAAAAAACTACTCAAAACGAGGAACTGGTGAAAGCAATTTGGAAGTAGCTATTAAAATTAAAAACACACATACCTCTCAACTCAGAAATCCCACTCCTGGGAATCTATCAAATAGAAATGAAAGTACCAGTACACAGGATATATGTTAGGGTTGTTAATGCAGAATTATTGGTAGAGGAGAAAAGCAGGGGAGAAAGTGAATGACCTACATGGAAAATTGTAGAGTCATAGAAAAAGTGAGTTAGATTTTTATCAGCTGATTTGGGGCAATCTACAGAATGTATCAGGGGCTTCCCTAATGGCTCAGATGGTAAAGAATCTGCCTGCAATTCAGGAGACCCATGTTCAATCCGTATAGATCAATACAAAATATACTGATAGAAGAAATAGCAAGACACAGGAAGCACATATAAGTGTATTCTGATTTTGCAAAACAATCATCAAAACAATTCCCTGTGTGTGTGTCTGCATATATATCTATTTGCATATTTTATAAACATAGAGAAAGTTCTGGAAATGTACATAGCAGGCTGTTAAGCATTGGTTATAGAATGAGGGTCAGGGAATGAGTTGCTAAGGAAAGTTGAGGGAAATTTTTTAAAAAGCAAAAAAAAAGAAGAAACAAAAGATTACATGTAAATTAAGGATTCCATAACAAAACGTTTTCATGCTACGACTCTTTTGATATAGCATTAGATATACGTGTGTTAGATATATGCATGTGTGTTTAAGTTGTGTGTATTCATCAGTGCAAAAAGTGAAAATAAAAAAACACAAAAACATGATAAATGAAAAAGACACTAACACAAGCTTTTCACAGGCTTCCCACACCTTTAAGATACAATAAAAAGGCCTACAATTTAAAAGGAAGGAAGCTTCTTATTCTTAACTCACTCTGTGATTCCTGATGGCAAAGCTGTACAAACAGGATACACAAACCAATGGAAAACAATAGCCTAGCCTAAGTGGGTTTCCCAGGTGGCACTAGCGGTAAAGAACTTGCCTACCAATGCAGGAAATATAAGAGATGCAGGTTTGATCCCTGGGTTGGGACGATCCCCTGGAGGAGGCAATGGCAACCCATTCCATTACTCTTGCTTGGGAAATCCCATGGACAGAGGAGCCTGATGGGCTACAGTCCATGGGGGTGCAGAGAGTCAGACATGACTGAAGTGACTTAGCATGCATGCAAAGCCCCACTGGTGGGCAGAAAAGCAAACTCTGGGGTGATCCTCACCAGAACTGAATGGAAGAACGCTGTGGCCATGGAGGACTCATTCAAACAGCGAGGAGACTTCTGGCTTTAGTTCCAGCAGATAATGAAAGTGATGGGCATGATGGGACCTTGGAAGTCATCACACCCATCCATCCAAGAAGAAAAAGTTGAACAAGTGAAAAATCAATGACTTCTCCTGGATCTATCAGAGAAGTGAAGTCATAAGGCAAACCTCCTTGTAATGAACAGGTGAGTCAACAAAGTTACGGTCAAGATCTGCTTGTCTGGAGCAATGGTAGGAATACTTACCATTTTGACAAATTGCTGGAGGCCAGGTATGGCCTCATGTGAGAGTGAGAGATTCCTGGGGACTCCAGTCTTAGGAAGTCTCTGATTCTTTAACACCAACTGGGTGTCCAAAAATTCAACTTAACTGTGACACTAACTACCCAGAGTTAGTGCAGCCTCCACAGGTTCATGGGCTTAGGCCAACAAGACAGCTCCATGTAAGGTATGGCCACAAATGGGGTGCTCAGGCTACCCACACTTTTGCCAGCCAAATACAAATTTGATGGTTCCTATGACTGCCTTCTTAGATTCTATAACTTGTTAGAACAAGCCACAGAACTCAGGAAAACACTTTATTTACATTTCTCAGTTGATTACCAAGGACAGAACTATTATTATATTATTATGACTGCCTTCTCAGATTCTATAATTTGCTAGAACAAGTCGCACAACTCAGGATAACACTTCTGCTTACCTTTTATCAGTTTATTACAAAGGACAGGACCTCCCTGGTGGTACAGTGGGTAGGAATTTACCTGCCAAGGCAGGGGACATGGGCTTGATCCCCAGTCCAGGAAGATTCCAAGGAGCAACTAAAGCCTGTGCATCACAACTACCGAGGCCTTGCTTTAGAGCCAGTGCTCCACAGCAAGAGAAGCCACTGCAGGAAGAAGACCACGGACCGCAACGAAGAGAGGCCCCCACTTGCCGCAACCGGAGAAAGACTGCACACAGCAACAAAGACCCAGCACAATCAAAAATAAATAAACAAACATTATAAAAGACACAGCTCAGGAACAGCCAAGTGAAATGGATGTGCAGAGCAAGGTATGGCGGTGACGTTTCCACGCCCAGTTTGGGGGTGACACCCTCCCAGTGCCCCAATGCATCCATTAACCCAAAAGCTCTCTGAACACCATGTATGTTTAAGGGTGTTTTGGAGGCTTCATTACACAGCTATGATTGACCCCTGGTAACTCAATCTCTACCCCTGCTTCCCTCTCCCGAGGTTGGAGTGTGGGGCTGAAAGTTCCTATAATCACGACCGGGTCTTTCTGGAGATCAGTCTCCATCATGATGCTCTCCAGGGGGCCCCTGCCAGGAATTATCTCATTAGCACACCAAGGAGAGTAAACTCCAAGGATTTTCAGAGCTCTGCACCAGGACCTGAGAACAAAGAATACACATTTCTTTTTTAGTATACCACAGAGGATATAATACTACCGGAAACCCCAAGAGCATCTTACAATGAGGAGCTGAGAAAAATCAGTTTGCGGTTCAAATAGCGGGGGAAGAAGTGGACCTAACCACAGTAGAATGTGTCCAGTGTGTGTGTGTGTGTGTGTGTGTGTATATATATGTACTCTCAGTCACTCAGTTGTGTCCAACTATTTGCGACCCCACGGACGGTAGCCTGCCAGGCTCCTCTGGCCATGGGATGTCCCAGGCAAGAATACTAGAGCAGGTTGCCATTTGGTCCTCCAGGGGATCTTCCCGACCCAGTGATCAAACCCACATCTTTGGCATCTCCTGCAATGGCAGATGAATTCTCTACCACTATGTCACTTGGGAAGCCCGGATGTGTCCAGAGCATGTACGTAACATAGGACAATTTTCTGGGGATGAAGCTGTATTTGAGTTTTATCCCACCTGGGAGAAGGGCATTCTCGCACTCCTAGACTTTGAAGCCCCTGACACCTACAGCTACAACAACGTTAAGTACAGCCTAGCCCATAGTCACATTAACATAAAATTTCACACTAAGGGTCTATTCACCTCAGTTCCTATGCTGTGTTGTGCTTAACGTTCAGTCCTGTCCGACTCTTTGCAACCCCATGGATTGTAGCCCACCAGGCTCCTCTGTGCATGGGGATTCTCCAGACAAGAGTACTGGAGTGGGTTTCCACGCCCCTCCTCCAGGGGATCTTACCAACTCAGGGATCAAATCCAGGTACCCCACATTGCAGGTGGATTCTTTATCAGCTGAGCTATCAGGGAAGCCCATCTCAGTTCCTACTATCGTGTCCAACTTTCAACAAAAAATTACAAGGCATGTGAAAAGACAAAGAATGAAAGAACAGATGAGCTTTAGGGATTCTATTCCTACCATTCACTACATTACAGCTTAAGAGGAAGCGCATTTGATTATTTCTATAGACAGTGGAAAAGCATTTCATAAATTTCAGCCTTTATTTTGTTATGGAAATTCTCAGAAAAGTCTTTCCCAACTCAAGAAAGTATATCTACCACAAGTCTATAAAAATTGTCAACATTAAAAAAAATACTCTTGGGAATTCCCTGGCAGTCCAGGGGTTAGGGCTCCACCTTTCCACTGCAGGGGGTACAGATTTGATCCCTCGTCATGGAACTAAAATCTCGAGGCCAGGCAAGTGTCAGTGAAACATGGTGCCTGCCATATCAGTCAACAAAGGATGCTGGAGCAGCAAGGCACTACAGGCATCACTGTAATGTGGTCAAAGTGAAGTCACTCAGTCGTGTCTGACTCTTTGCGACCAGATGGACTGCAGCCTATCAGGCTCCTCAGTCCATGGACTTTTCCAGGCAAGAGTACTGGAGTGGGTTGCCATTTCCTTCTCCACGGGATCTTCCCGACCCAGGGATTGAACCCAGGTCTCCCGCATTGAGGGCAGATGCTTTACCATCTGAGCTATCAGGAAAGCTCTCAATAACGTGGTGAGCCCTGAGGGAATTCAGGTTGGGCCCAATGTCAAGCCCACAGCCACCGCACCCACCCCCAATGGTGCACCCTGAGGGGACTCAGGATGGGAAAAAAAAAAAAAGGATACTGGCCCAAGATAGCTAGGCTGGGCATAAAAGCAATAACTTCAGTGAGCCCAGACTCCTGCATCTTCCCATATATAGAAAAGTACTGAATTCCTTAACTTGAGATATTGGGTTTTCTTTCGATATTTTGACTACCGGCTTTTTTTTGTTGCAAAAACTCTGTAAACTGGCTCCTCCCTTACCTCTTCGGAGCTGCCCCTCAGAGCTATTTCAGGGGCTACTCTGAGGATGAACTTTTCAGTGAGTAAAGTGAAAAATCACTCAGTCATGTCTGACTCTTTGCAGACCCCATGGACTATACAGTCCCTGGAATTCTCCAGGCCAGAATACTGGAGTGGGTAGCTGTTCCCTTCTCCAGGGGATCTTCCCAACCCAGTGATCAAACCCAGGTCTCCTGCACTGCAGGTGGATTCTGCACCAGCTGAGCCACCAGGGAACTTTTCAGAAAGTCTGCCAAATAAAACAGAATTTTCAACTTTTAGGTCATGCATTTTTTTTTTTAGTTGACAAAGGAAGGACAAAATTCCTGAGATCATATTTGCTATATAATGTTATTCTAGAGTTTGAATGAAAGCAGTAAGACCTTTAAAGGAAATGAAATATTGGAAGAAAAAAAGGCGAGAGTCACTATTAGTAGAAAATATGACTGACTTGCCTTGTTAAATGAGGAAAAGCAAACAAACAAACAAAATAAAACATTCAAACTAATAATACAATCTTGTTAGGTGGTCAGATACTCTATAAATATACGAAAGTTGTTTCCTGTTCAGTCCACAAACAACAGTGAATTTAAAAGATTAATGATAAGATGGATCTTCTCCAAACAAATGAGATATACAGGAAAAACCAGGCAAGATAAATATAAAGAAAATTGTGTAAATTTATAGAAGTATCTTAAAAAAGATCTGAATGAATCAATAAGGCAAATAATTAAAATCATCCCCTGAAAGTATGTATTAGTTCAGTCCCCTATAAATTAAATTATCTACAGGATTTTAATCAAAATTGACAACCTATTTTTAAAGGAAATATTTTTAAAAATCATAAAAATTCGGTTAAAAAAAAAACAGCGGTAGAAAGATACTCTGTGTGCAACCAAAACACATGAGAAAATTAAAGTAACTTAATAAGTGTTTTGAAAGTCAAAGTGTTAGTTGCTCAGTCATGTCCGATTCTGCAATCCCATGGACTATAGCCCACTAGGCTCTTCTGTCCATGGAATTTTCCAGGCAAGAATACTACAGTGGGTAGCCATTCCCTTCAGGGGATCTTCCTGACCCAGGGATCAAATCCAGGTCTACTGCACTGCAGGCAGGCTCTTTACCTTTTGAGCCACCAGGGAAGCCCCAGTAAGCGTGTTATTGACATAAAATTAGATAGCTTAGCAAAACAGAAGAGAGTCCAGAAATACAGTCATGACTTGAAGGAAAGTTTGTGAGCCATGAAGGTGATACTGAAAATCAGAGAAAGCTCATAGAACCGACTTCAAAACTGGGGTTGGCATAACTGACTGTACATTTGAAAAATTTTACTGATATTCTTCCTTCACGTTACACACACACAATTAAACTGCAGACGGAACTTCCTTGGAGGTCCAGTGGTTAAGACTCCGAGCTTCTTTTGCAGTGAAAAGGAAAAAAGAGGAATGAGTTTTTCTTTTCTTTCCTGAGAACAAAGAAGGTAACAGGGAGCAGATCTGACCACTCCCAGTCTTCACTTTAACTGTTCCTAACCTGAAACCCATAACTCGTTTTGCTCTGGGGCCCCCAGCTCTGCATGAGCTACATTTTGCACCTATAATGCTTTGCCTCTATGCTAATTACACCCTGTATCTGGTGTTCCCCTTTACAGCACTCTCTTTGCAGACCACCCCGGGCAGTTTCTCTCTTTGAGCATTATAGAAAGGCCTCAGTACAATACGCTAAAGACAATGGACCCAACTACTCTCCTACAGGACTGCCAGACTCAATTACTGGGTTACCTGATGCCAGACTACGACTATTTTTGAAAACTACGCAAGAGAAAGAATACAAGATCCTTATACCTTTGTTCCTCATCACCGACCCCTGACTTCAAGCCTTCATCTTATATAAGCCCCTAGATCCCTGGTGGCTCAGAGGGTAAAGAATCAGCCTGTAATGCAGGAGACCCAGGTTCGATTCCTGAGTCTGGAAGATCCCCTGAAGAAGGGAATGGCTACCCACTCCAGTAATCTTGCCTGGAGAATCCCACGGACAGAGGAGCCTGGCGGGCTACAGCCCATGGGGTCACAGAGTCAGACACGACTGATCCACTAACATTCTCACTTTTCATACTCCTCGTGGAAGGGGCAGCAGAGTGCTTGAGACAGGAGCCCACTGTGTTCTCCCCCGCTGCCAGCTGAGGATTAAAGTCACCTTTCTATTTCCTCCAAACTCTGTCTCCGTATTTTTTATTCCACTTCGGTGGGCAGAGAAAGCCAAGCTTTTGGCAGCAACACTTTCAATGCAGGGGGTCTGGGTTTGATCTCTGGCTGGGGAGCTACGAACCCACATGATGAGTGATGTGGCTGAAACAAAATATAAACTGCAGATGCATTAGAGACTTGAGCATTAAAAGCTCGATTAGAGGAAAATAAAGTATAATACTTTTATAATCCTGGGATGGAAAAATATTAAGCTGTAAACAAGAGAAAGAATAGAGGGAAAAGATAATTGATCTGACCTTGTGATAAATACAAAACGTCTGTTAGACCAAAGTCTCTGTAGGGAAAGTTGCAAGGTCAGATTCAAGGACAAATTATTGCCATCATATATGACAGAGACAGGACATTGAAATCCATAATATTTCAGAGCTCTTACAACAGATTTTTTTAAAGAAAAAACAAAGACTACCCATTTTTTTAATGGGGGGAAGATACATAAGAAATTCATAAATGAAGAAATATAAATAGATAAATATTTGAACAGATGTTCAAGTTTACTAGTAATGATGGAAATGGACTTGACTCTCAAGCCATTGGAATGGAGACTGTTTAATATCATCAACAAGAAACGCAATTTGTTCCTATAGCTAGGCCCCAGAACTGGCTGGTTTCCAGTCTTTCTGCCATCTTTTTATTCAATGTGATCTTTAATCCCACAAGCTACACCGTATCTTTCCACTGTAGTTGTCCTTATGCTTTCTAGGTATATCTTCTGTTACTCACAACCTTCCTTAGATGACAGAGACTTCAAAGAATATTTGCTGCTAAGTCGCTTCAGTCATTTCCAACTCTGTGCGACCCCATAGACAACACCCACCAGGCTCCCCCATTCCTGGGATTCTCCAGGCAAAAACACTGGAGTGGGTTGCCATTTCCTTCTCCAATGCATGAAAGTGAAAAGTGAAAGTGAAGTCGCTCAGTCGTGTCTGACTCTTTGCGACCCCATGGACTGAAGCCCACTGGGCTCCTCTGTCCATGGGATTCTCCAGGCAAGAGTACTGGAGTGGGGTGCCATCACCTTCTCCACAAAGAATATTCGGCAGTTCAAAAAGCCACATTTTCTACTTGTATTATTCCTGTTGTAATGTGGAAAATTCTGAAAGAGATGGGAATACCAGACCACCTGACCTGCCTCTTGAGAAATCTGTATGTAGGTCAGGAAGCAACAGTTAGAACTGGACATGGAACAACAGACTGGTTCCAAATAGGAAAAGGAGTACGTCAAGGCTGTATATTGTCACCCTGCTTATTTAACTTCTATGCAGAGTACATCATGAGAAACGCTGGGCTGGAAGAAGCACAAGCTGGAATCAAGATTGCCGGGAGAAATATCAATAACCTCAGATATGCAGATGACACCACCCTTATGGCAGAAAGTGAAGAGGAACTCAAAAGCCTCCTGATGAAAGTAAAAGAGGAGAGTGAAAAAGTTGGCTTAAAGCTCAACATTCAGAAAACTAAGATCATGGCATCTAGTCCCATCACTTCATGGGAAATAGATGGGGAAACAGTGTCAGACTTTATTTTTGGGGGGGGGCTCCAAAATCACTGCAGATAGTGATTGCAGCCATGAAACTAAAAGATGCTTACTCCTTGGAAGAAAAGTTATGACCAACCTAGATAGCATATTCAAAAGCAGAGACATTATTTTGCCAACAAAGGCCTGTCTAGTGAAGGCTATGGTTTTTCCAGTGGTCATGTATGGATGTGAGAGTTGGACTGTAAAGAAAGCTGAGAGCTGAAGAATTGATGCTTTTAGACTGTGGTGTTGGAGAAGGCTCTTGAGAGTCCCTTGGACTGCAAGGAGATCCAACCAGTCCATTCTGAAGGAGACCAGTCCTGGGTGTTCACTGGAAGGACTGATGATGAGACTGAAAATCCAATACTTTGGCCACCTCATGCGAAGAACTGACTCATTGGAAAAGACCCTGATGCTGAGAGGGATTGAGGGCAGGAGGAGAAGGGGTCGACAGAGGATGAGATGGCTGGATGGCATCACTGACTCGATGGATGTGAGTTTGAGTGAACTCCGGGAGTTGGTGATGGACAGAGAGGCCTGGTGTGCTGCGATTCATGGGGTCACAAAGAGTCAGACATGACTGAGCGACTGAACTGAACTGAATAAAGTATCATGAATTTGATGCCTTAAAACAACAGAAATTATCATCTCATAGTTCTGGAGGCCATAAGTCTAAGTCAAGATGCCACTGGAGGGCCTAACTCCCTCTGAGCCCTGCAGGGAAGGACTTTGTCTTTGCCCGTTCCTGGCTTCTGGTGCCCCTGGAGTTCCTAGACTTGTGGCAGCGTCACTTCAATCTCTCTGTCTTCATCTCCTCCTGGCTGTCTTCTCCCTGTGTGTTCTCTGTGTCTTCCTTTGCTTTATATAAGGACACGAGTCACAAGAGGTTAAGGACCCACCCTACTTTGCAATGACCTCATCTTAACTAATTATATCTGCAAGGACCCTATTTCCAAACGTTGCATTCAGAGGTACTAGGGAATAGGACTTCAACAAATATTTTGGAGGGGGGACACCAAACAAATATTTTGAAGGGGGGACTCCATTTCTCTGCAATAAAGAGAATGAAGTATAAATACACACAGACATGGATGGCTCTCAAAGACATTATACCATTAGACTATTAAAGGTCACATAGGCATGGTTCCATTGATAGGATATTCTCAAAAAGATTGAACTTCATGACAGAGAACAAATCCATCAGTGGTAGGAGCTGGGGGAGAATGGGACAAGAAATATTTTTTGGTGGGGTGTTACAGAACTATTCTGAACCCTGACTGTGCTGGTGGTCACATAAATCTTTACATGAGTCAAAATTCACGGAATTATATACTATAAAAGGTGACTTTTACTGCATGATAATTTAAGAAATAAAAATTTTAAAAGCCACAAGTTAGAGTTCTGTTAGACCTTCAGACTGTACTCCCAGAGCAAAAGGCTGATGCTTTGAGGATCATCCAAATATTTAGACTAAAATCATACCCTGTGTTGTTTCTGCCTCATAAAATCAGCCCCAAGCAGAACTAAATGATTCTGACATATTCCCAGCTTTACATGTATAGCCCAGGATTTGATAGTTTTTCTTCCATTGAGAACTGTAATGCAATATTGTTTACTCATCACATACCTCACAAATTGATGATTATAGAGTCAATCCTACAAAAACCATAGAAGTTCTTTTTAAATAAAGAAAAGGAATAATGGAAACTGAGATATTGTGATGTAGTTAATACAGCTCAGATGCAGAAGCTGTTGCTATAGACAAATTTGTAATTATCTGAGCATTCCACTTCCATCAGAATTACTGTCTTTAGTCTTGCCCAATGATCGTGTTATTTTGCTCTTCCCACAGCAAAATACCTGCCACATTACACATAATGTGCATTTCTTCTTGATTCAGTCCCTATTGATACGTAGACTTATGTCCAGAGCAATGTATGACTTTTATGGGTGGTACTGTGCTGTGCTCACTTGCTCAGTCATGCCTGACTCTTTGCAGCCCCATGGACTGTAACCCGCCAGACTCCTTTATCCATGGGATTCTCCAGGCAAGAACACTGCAGTGGGTTCCCATGCTCTCTTCCAGGGGATCTTCCCAACCCAGGGATCAAACCCAGATCTCCCTCATTGCAGGTGGATTCTTTACCGTCTGAGCCACCAGGGAAGCCCAAGAATACTGGAGCGGGTAGCCTATCCCTTCTCTAGGGGAATTTCTGACCCAGGAATTGTACCAGGGTCTCCTAACTTGCAGTCAGATTCTTTTACCAGCTGAGCTATCAGGGAAGCCCTTTATGGAAGGCATGGAGGCCTATTCTTGGTTTTCATACTATGGCATCTGAACAATTTCCGCCCATCATTCACCAAAGTGCACTGAGCCCAAAATGTGCCAGTATATTAGCATGGACATCATCACCATCTCTATCAGCAGCAGCAGCAGCAGCACCTTGAAGAACTGGCATTTCTTTCTTTCTTACTCTCACTCTATACCCATGGGCTAGCTGGCTGGCTGGTTGCTGAGTTCCATGTCTCCTCTTTCCAGGAACCAGCCTTCTGGTCACTTTTGCCAAAAAACTGAGGAAGAGTCTGAACATCACAGGTGGGGTCATGGGGGATGTGCCATTGGAGGAAAATTGGCAGCAGAGGCTAATGGCTAAGAATGGTCTCTAGATTCATACCACCTGAATTTGAATCTCTGCTCCATCACTTCCTATCTCTACGACCCTGGAAAATAAACCTCTCTGTACCTCATGCCCTCATCTGTATAATGAGGGTAAATAACAATAACTACTTCATAGAGTCGTGATGATACAGAGAACCGATGCTCAACAAATTACTGTGTTCTATGTCTGATACATTCTTAAAAGCGATGGAGACCACTTGGGACTTGAACTAAGGCGTAACAACATCTGCCTTCATTGCTTTCAAAACAGAACTCATTCTCGCTTTGCTATGGAAAATGAATGGAAGGGGGGTACAGTGGGTATCAGGTGGACAATGAGTCTGCTGTCCTTCCTTATATGCTAGGGTGGTTAGGCAGTGGAGGCACCTAACGTGGATTTCAAGTTTCTATGAAGAAATTTCATTAATCAAAAGAGTTACCAAAATGTTGAGCTGAGGATTTGTGAATCATCCTGACAGGAGCACCCAGCATATGTGTGTCACTACAGTTAGGGAAAGGTGTAGCCTGTGGGTATCAACGTGGGACAGTCAACATACAGATTCAAGGGAGCAGAGAGAGGTGATCATAATTCAGAAAGAGTCTGGTGGAGTAAGAAGTCAAGGCCAGCAGTCTGTAAGGACTTTCCGAGGGAAAAGATTCAGAAAAGAGATGGACAAAGGATTCAAAGAGGAAAAAAGGGAAACTAAAGGGATTATTTCTCTCGTTCAGTCACTAAGTCATGTCCGACTCTTTGTGATCCCATGGACTGTAGCCTGCCAGGTTCCTCTGTCCATGGGATTCTCCAGGCAAGAATACTGGAGTGGGTTGCCATATCCTCCAGCGGATCTTCCCGACCCAGGGATCGAACTCACGTCTCCTGCATTGGCAGGCAAGTTCTTTACCCTTGAGCCACCTGGGAAGCCCCAATCTAAAGGGAAGTAAGAGCCTATTTGTCATGAGAGGCCCTGCTGGTTTTCTCATCTCACCTTAGCAGCACTGATTCAAATCCCAGCTCCATCACCTACTTCCCTGGCTGTGGATGAGTCCCTTACGTCACCATCCTCATCTGTAAAATCAGGTAACACAGAACTCACCTGACACCTCTGTCGTGGACCATTCACGAGTGTGTAAAGTGTACAGATGAGAACACGTAGCCCATGGTCCCCAATTGCCCACCATTGTTATTATATTATCAAGGCCAGACCTTTTAACAACCTTTCTGAAGTGTCAGGAGTTATTTTTTATATGAGATTGTATGTCACCATCAAAACCAAACTGAACAGTACCTTTTGGAAGCATATCAACATACGATAAAGTTCTTGGTTACTGACTAGGTCTAGCATGAGTGTTTCAAGCATGCTAGCTCCTGATCTGCCTGTCCATACCCCACAGTTCTCCCACTCAACCCCACTCCCTTCTATTGAAGCAACAGAGACTGTCCACCCAAGTCCTCTGACTGTGCCCCACTAACTATGCTCCAAAGTTTTCTTTCAAAGGAAACTGAGTTTCAACTATCTCTGGGTCACTGGGATATGGGGAGGTGGGAAGGGGATATGGCAGTTTCAAGAGTAACCACAAAAATAACAGTGATGGGAATTATGGAGCTCGTGCAGCAAGGACAATGGAAGCTGGCTCTCAGTGGCAGAGGAGAAATGAGAGGCTCTTTCCTCAGTCAGCCCAGTCTACAATGTCATACGAGCATCCATGCTCACAGAGAGCAGAACAATGGGAAACGGTCACTTACAACTGGCCCTTCTGCATGGAATCAAGGATAGTGAGCAAATAATAAACATGAAATAAAAGGGGCATAGCACCCAACCTGCGAGGCACCTGTGTGGAAAAGCAACCACATATTAGAAATCCCCAATGCAATCAAGTGCGAGTAGGGATGGGGCAGAAAAAGGGGAAGGTTTGGCATTATTTATGAGGGCCACAATCCTCGGCCACGTTCCAGGTTCCTTGGAAAAATATTCCTTGAGGGATTTCTCTGAGTTAAGTTCCCATTCTTTAGGAGTCCAAGGATTACCAGTTGTTCAACTCTAGGAGTTAAATGGGAAATTACTAGGTAAAAGGTCCAAGCTGAGTCCAAAGACTTTGTAATGGGCCAACAGACTCAGCATCTCTTTTTGTAGGAAAAGAGGATTTCCACATGAAACACTATACCTTCTTCATCCTCACCTATCACCAATTCTTGTTCCATCCTTAATAGATAGAAAAACAGTAAAGTCCCAAATGACCTACTAGTAAAGTCCCAGACAGGCCTAGTTCTTTCCTGCCTTGGTGCCTCTATATGAAATTTCCTTTTCTTTCTTCACTTTGAAATTCTTCTGCATGCAGCAGGCATATGGCTTCTGACTACTCAGGAGACCCCAGGTCTCTGCAGGGGGTGTTGAACCAAGAATAACAGTTGTAATTGTTTCTAGAGGAGGCGCTGGGAGCAGAAAAATGGAAATAACCAAGAAAATAAGATTTTTTTTTCTTTTTCATAAATCCTAGAGAAAGTTAGTTGAGCTAGAATTTAAATGTAATAAAGTGACAGAAATAGAAGAGAGAAATCCACCTATACTCAGGGCTAAGAATTTCTAGAAAGGTTTCATATGTGAGGTGATATTTGAATATCATCTCAAAGGCGGAGTAGGATTTCTCAAGGCAGTCAAGATGTGAGGTTTTTTCCAACTGATATAGAATTTTCAAATTTCTGATGCCATACGGAGAATTTTTTAAAAATATATACAGAGATGCTCCTGACAAGAAACATACCTGGAACAAAGTAACTCAGAAAGATTGAAAATAAAAGCGCAAAATGTCAGCTAAATAGAAAAAAAGAGAATGGAATGAGTAATTTAAATATCAGAGGGGAAAAACAGAATTCAAGATAAGAGACATCATCAGGGACAGAGGAAGATATTTTATTAATGAAAGATGATCAGGTAAGAAGCTACAGAAGTCGTGGAAAGTTATTCATCAAACAAAAGGACTTCAACATAAATACACGAAAATCATTTGGCATTTCAGGGAAAGACTACTTTTCCTGCTCTGATTTTCATCGATCAAAAGAAAAATATAGAAAGGATTTCAAATTAACAAGTCTGGGTAAGCAGAGATATGTTCCTATAAACGCTTACATGTATATATATATGATTTGGACTCTTCTCCAAATTATTTTCTATTAGTTATAGTTGTTGTTCAGTTGCCCAGCTGTGTCCAACTTTTTGTGACCCCATGGACTGAAGCATGCCAGGCCTCCTTGTCCCTCACCATCTCCTGGAGTTTGCCCAAGTTCATGTCCATGGCCTTGGTGATGCCATCTAGCCACAGCAGCCCCTTATGCCCTTTTCTCCCTCTGCCCTCAATCTTTCCCAGCATCATGGACTTTTCCAGTGAGTCAGATGTTTGCATCAGGTGGCCAAAATATTGGACCTTCAGCTTCAGCATTAGTCCTTCCAACGAGTACTCAGGGTTGATTTCCCTTAAGATTGACTGGTTTGATTTCCTTGCTGTCCAAGGGACTTTCAGGAATCTTCTCCAGCACCATAGTTCAAAGGCATTAATTCTTCGATGCTCTGCCTTCTTTACGGTCCAGCTCTCACAATCTTTAGTTTAATAAAAACTATAGTATTTATACGCATATTTTAATATGTTGTAGAGAAGGAAATGGCAACCCACTCCAGTATTCTTGCCTGGAGAATCCCATGGACAGAGGAGCCTGGTGGGCTACAATCTATGGGGTTGCAAGAGTCAGACACGACTTAGTGACTAAACCGCCAAACCACCATGTATGTAAATGGACTTCCCAGGTGGCGCTAGTAGTAAAGAATCCACCTGCCAGTGCAGGAGACATCACAGACACGGGTTCAATCCCTGGGTAGGGAAGATTCTCTGGAGGAGGAAATAGCAACCCACTCCAGGATTCTTGGGCTTCCCTGTGGCTCAGCTGGTAAAGAATCTGCCTGCAATGCGGGAGACCTGGGTTCAATCCCTGGTTTGGGAAGATCCCCTGGAGAAGGGAACGGCTACCCACTCCAGTACTCTGACCTGGAGAATTTCGTGGTCTGTACAGTCCATGGGGGTCGCATGAGCGACTTTTCACTTCGCTTTTGGAGAAGGAAATGGCAACCCACTCCAGTATTCTTGCCTGGAGAATCCCATGGACAGAGGAGCCTGGTGAGCTACAGTCCACTGGGTCGCAAAGAGTCGGACATGACTAAGCAACTTCACTTTCCAGGATTCTTGCCTGGAGAATCCCATGGACAGAGGAGCCTGGTGGGCTACAGTCCATGGGGTCACAGAGTCAGACACAAATGAGCAACTATGCCGTAAAGCAGCGAGGATGTATGTAAGTACAATTGACCCTTGAGCAATATGGTGGCTTGGGACACTGATCTTCCCCCACAGTAAAAATCTGCATATAAATTTACCATTGGCCCTGTATATCCAAGTTTCCACATCCATACATTCAACTAACCACAGATCATGTAGTAATGTAGAATGCACTTATTGAAAAAAAATCCATGTGTAAGTGGGCCTGCATCATTCACACCAATGCTGTTCAAGGGTCAACCGCATGCAGGTCTCAACTCTACACATACACATTGTACCCAGAAGACATACATCCTTTAAAAATAAATTTACCAAAACTTTTAATGTTTTTTTCAGGCCATAAAAAAAATCTCAAATTCAAAAATAGCCGAAACTATTAAAGGTGCATTGGGGAATTAATGTGGTACATTTAGAAATTATTAACAAACAGACAAAGACTAAAAGTAAATACCATCATCACCAAACTATCTGTTTTGATACTGAACACTTTTCAGAATAACTCTTGGGTTAAACAGAAATCCTAAACTGAAACTACAGTCTGCTTAGAAGAATGGATAAAGAAGTTGTCTACATATGTGGTAGAATATTACTCAGTCATGAAAAGGGATGAATCTGAGTCAGCTGAACCGAGGTGGTTGAACCTACAGCCTCTTACACAGAGTGAAGTAAATCAGGAAGATAAAAACGAACATCATATATTAACACATATATATGGAATCTAGAAAACCGGTACTAATGAACCTATTTGTAGGGCAGGAACAGAGACACAAGCAGAGAGAACAGATTTGTGCACACAGTGGGGGAAGGAGAAGTTGGGCAGCACTGAAATATACACATCACCATGTGTAAAACAGCTAGAGGGAAGTTGCTGTGTAACACGGAGCTCAGCCTGGGGCTCCGTGATGACTCAGAAAGGGGATGGGATGGAGTGGGAGGGAGGCTCACGAAGGAGGCTGATATGTATACACATGGCTGATTCACACTGCTGTACAGCAGAAACCAACACAACATTACAAAGCAATTATTCTCCAGCTAAAGATTTAAAAATGCAAAAAGAAAGAAGTGAACAGCTAGAGTGCTTTGTATCTAAATGATGGAATATCGCAGCACTGAGGAAAATCTAACAGTAAACGCTTGTGTTAGAAAAGACACAAGACTGGAAATAAATGAACTAAACACTCAACTGGGAAAGCTGGAAACAAAAACAATACAAAATGGAGATGCAGACATAGAGAACAGACTTACGGACAAGGGTGGCGGGGGAGAGGGTAAGACAGATGGAGAGAGCAGCATGGACGCATACACACGAACACATGCAAACAGGGATTCAATGGGAATTTGCTGCATCACTTAAGGAAGTCAAACTGGGGCCCTGTAATAACCCAGAGGGGTGGGAATGGGTGGGAGGTGGGAGGAAGATTCACGAGGGAGAGGACATATGTACACCTATGGCTGATTCATGGTGATGTATGACAGAAAGCAAACCAATATTGTCAACCAATCATCAATCAATTAAATATAAATATTTTTTAAAACGGAGGAGTGAAAAAAAATAATGTTTAAATATAAGAGTAGGAATAAATGAAATAGAAAACTAAAGAAAAATAGGAGACTGCGTAACGAAACTAGAAGTCAACTTTGTAAAAAGAGCAATAAAATAAACAAACTTCTAGCAAGACAGATCGAGGAAGAGAGCACAGAGAACTTCAAGAATGATCAAGGGTATCTAACTAAACATGTAAGGGATATTACTATATATATATATAAACTAGATATAAACTTACATCCATAAATCCATAAATCTGAAAATTCAAACTAAATCTTTTATTTGTTGTTGCTGTTTAGTTGCTAAGTTATGTCCAATACTTTTGAGACCCATAGATTGTAGCCCGCCAGGCTCCTCTGTCCATGGGATTCTCCAGGCAAGAATACGGGAGTGGGTTGCCATTTCCTCCTTCTAAGATCCCTCTTAGGGGGATCTTTCTAACCCAGGATCAAACTCACATCTGCATTGCAGGCGGGTTCTTACCGCTAAGCCACCAAGGAAGCCCATTTTATTACTAAGGATGGTTAGCTTACCAAAATAAATTCAAAAGCCTTTTCAAAACACCAAAGATAAATTTTTAAAAATTAAAAGTCAGCAAAATTACACTCCCAAATCACCAGACCTAGATAGTTTTATGGATGAGCCCTACCAGCATTCTCATAGCAAATAACCTGTACTTTATTGGGACAAATTTAGACCACTGAAAAAGACAGAAAGCTTTGCAAGCCATCTTCAAAGACAAACTTAAAACTGTAAGCCAGAAAGAAAAACACCAATACAGTATACTAACACATATATATGGAATTTAGGAAGATGGCAATGACGACCCTGTATGCAAGACAGGGAAAGAGACACAGATGTGTATAACGGACTTTTGGACTCAGAGGGAGAGGGAGAGGGTGGGATGATTTGGGAGAATGACATTCTAACATGTATACTATCATGTGAATTGAATCACCAGTCTATGTCTGACGCAGGATGCAGCATGCTTGGGGCTGGTGCATGGGGATGACCCAGAAAGTTGTTATGGGGAGGGAGGTGGGAGGGGGGTTCATGTTTGGGAATGCATGTAAGAATTAAAGATTTTAAAATTTAAAAAATAAAAAACTAAAATTAAAAAAAAAAAAAAACTGATACAGAAACCAAACTGTATTTCACCAGAAACAAAAAGAACAAACCAATTTAATACATAAATATAAACGCCAAAAATTAAAACAAAGATCAGTGGTCTTAATCTATCCATGTCTTCACCAATAATGTAACAGGATCAAGTAAGAGATTTCTCAGGAATACTAAGATGATCCATCATTAGGAGCTGAAATTAAACACTTTCATGAAATGAAGAAGAAACCCTATCTGACCATCTTGAAACACACCAATCACTTTGATAAATATCTATTTAAATTCCCAAGAAAAATTCACAGCAAGCTAGAAATGGAAGGAGATTTTATTTCACCTGATAAAGGATATCCAGCAGAAATCTATCAGAAACACCACACTTAGGAGTGAAACAATATAGGCATTCCAATTAAGATGAAGGATTACATTCGAAAGTTTATTACCACTGTTAGTATTCACAATTCTTTGGGATATTATAGACATTGCACTTAGTAAAAAAGGGGGAAAAAAACCTCAGAGGAGTTAAAATTATCAAGAAAACCACAAATTGTCCTTTTTTGCATGTGTTTTAATATCTGATCTAAGGGGGAAAATCTACTAAAATCAACTTATTTTTTTTAATTAATAAGAACATTATAAAGTGCCAGCAAAAAATCAATAGCTCTCCTCAACACCAATGAGAATTTACAATGGGAAGAGATCTGATTGTAACGAGAGCAGTATGGAATACCTAATTATACGCATTTTTCTTCTGTCGCTCAGTCATGTCCAACTCCCTGTGACCCCATGGACTGCAGTACACCAGGCTTCCATAACAATAGTAAAAACAACTATGGGGTGAAAAAAAATTACACGATTTTACTGAAGTACGTTAAAATACTTAAAAGGTTAAGTATTAATCTTTTATTTTACTTATTTTATTAAATATCATTTTAATGCAACCCCATGAAAAAAAATGTGTGTAAATGAAACTTAATAAACTGCTTATAAAATTTATCTAGAGAAGCAAATAGAGAATATGCCAAGACAAAAATCTGGTGTTAAGAGGCGGTTGGCACAGGCAAAGGCATTTGCCACTCTGGGCATTCGTATTAGCACATACAAGAAGCTGTAGTAATTAAAAGAATATGGTTCCGGGAGAGAGATGAATGAGTGGAACAGAATGGACAACATAGAAACAGATGGAAAGTTTGATTATGGTGTGAGAAACTCACTATCCAGAGAGTGACATTAGCAAGATGGGGGGCTAGGAGGTCCCCCAACAAAAACAGTGATTTAGCAAGTGTTGTCATTTGTTTGTTGTTAAGTGTGGCTCGCTAAGTTGTGTTCAAATATTTCACAACCCCATGGACTGTAGCCCAGCAGGCTCCTCTGTCCATGCGATTTACCAGGCAAGAATACTGGAGTGGGTTGCCATGCATACCCTCTTCCAGGAGATCTTTCTGACCCAGGGATCAAACCCACATTTCCTGCACTAGCAGGTGGATTCTTTACCACTTGAACCACTAGGAAAGCCCAATGTAACAAGTACCCACCAACAAAAACCATTCTGGAAGAGCTCTGGAGTAGAATTAAGAAATGGTAGCAACCCAGCCAAGAAGCACAGAAAGAGGATGACTGTGCAGAAAAGTGTAGATAGCATTTCACTTGTATTATTTCATCCCCTGGCTGGCACAGCCCAGTATCAAAAGGGATCTCCTTGGACACAATTCCACCCCATGGGAGAAAAGGAGAGCGGGAAGACTCCAGCAACCTTCTCTGCCACAGAATTTCAGCAAACCTTGCCACACTTCAGATGCCTTGCCTTCCCTGCGGAGAGCCCTGAAATCCTGGCCAAACACCCACACTGACCCCAGCTAGTAGAGGTGCCTACAGTCCACGGCTCTGGGAGCCAGAGCCCCAGTTGCCACTGCTCACCCCAGAAATGAAGCTGGGGTGAGCAGTGGCAACTGCTCACCAAACAAGCACCACCATACGTTCTACCCAGCCCATGCCCCTGCGCTCATTCACAGGTGAAGGTCTTTCCCCACAGAAGCCAATCCAAAAAGTCTGGAAGGAATAAGTCCTCATTCAAATGCACAAACATAGAAGCAAGGCTACAAGGTACATGAAAAATCAAGGAACATGATACCACCAATAGAACACATTAGATTTTCAGCTGTTATTCAGTCCCTCATTCGTGTCCGACTCTTTGCCACCCCATGAACCTAGCATGCCACACTTCCCTGTCCTCCACTATCTCCTGGAGTTTGCTCAAACTCATGTCCATTGAGTCGATGATGCCAGCCGGTAACCATCTCATCCAGCAACTGACCCCAAAGAAACAGCCCTCTGTGAACAAAGAGGGGCTTCCCAGGTGGCACTAGTGTTAAAGAATCTGCCTACCAGTGCAGGAGACATAAGAGACATGGGTTCAATCTCCAGGTCAGGAAGATCCCTGGAATAGGAAATGGCAACCCACTCCGTTATTCTTGCCTGGAAAATTCCATGCACAGTGTAGCCTGTCAGGCTACAGTCCATGGGGTTGCAAAGAGTCGGGCATGACTGAGCAACTACTGAGCACAGGAACAAAGAATTTGGAGTAATTATTTTAAAGACGCTCAGCAAGCTACAAGAGAAAGACAAGTCAGCAAAATCAGAAAAATACAAGAAGTTCAACAAAGAGTTAGAAATCACATACACACACACAAGAACCAAAGAGACATTCTGGAGCGGAAGAAAACATTTAAATTTTAAAAAATGTAAATCCCTGTGAGCCAAAAGATACTGGAAACTTCCTTAAGTATTTCCAAACTGATGACAAACGGGGAAATGGGACTTAAATAGCAAATAACAGGAGGTGTTAATACCAAAATGGTAGGCATTGTTGGTGCGTTAAGCCAACTCCTTATCAATGCCTTTTGACTCTTCCTGTTTTCACTCCAGCCATTATAAACTTCCTTGCAGATTTGAGGAAAGCTGTAGCTTTCTGATAAAAAGGACAGATGCCACTGGCACGAATATTTTGTAATCAAGAAGGAAAAAACAAATCACACACAGAAAAAGAAAAAACAAAAATCCAAGAGACCCCACTGCTGACAAGACTGAGCCACAGAGCAAAAGCCAACAGCTGTACACCTCTAGGCTTCTTGTTGCATAAAAACACTCAACCCCTATCCCTTAAAGTTACTGTTAATCCGGTTCCCTGTTCCTTGCAGGGGACATTTTCAAATACCGGCAGTAACATAAAAGGAGCATAATAGGAATCACTAAGATAAAAACAAGCCAACAGAAAAACAGGCAAAGGCCAGAACTGGTCATTTAAAGGCAAAGAGAAACAAATGCGCATTAAATTCTAAAGATTAAACTCATAACAAAGGACAAAATAAACAGTGAGATGGCATTTTTCAGCTTTCAGATTGGCAAAAATTAAAGAGAGAAATATAGTATCCAATGTTGTCAGAGCACAGGGAATCGCTATCATTATTACATGCTATTCCTTGGCACAGCCACTTTGAGAGTCAATTTTTCAGCATCATTTCATCAAAATTTTAACTAGGCTTTCTTTTTGACCCTTGACCCAGCATTTCTACTTCTTAGACTCCATCTGACAGAAAGAAAAAAATGTTGTGTGTGTGCCCAAAGGTACATGTTTAAAAAAGGTCATTGTTGGGTTGTTTAAAATATTTTTAAAAAATGGAAATACTAGGTGACCATCGTTAAAGGAAGGGCGAAATGAACAATCTCATTCAGCAACTGAACAATGTGAGGACAACTATATGTATTAATGCAGAAGAATGGTTGAGATATGTTGTTTAAAAAAAGAAAGAAGATTTCAGACCTACTGGCACTCAGCAAATCATTTCTGAACCAATAAACATGGATGTCTAGTTGAATGAACAAATGATCCTAACTCGGTTTAATAAGCAACAAAACTGTAATATACCTTTGTAAGAGAACAGAAAGCAGTCTAGGAGGATGGACGACGTGGTATTCAAAAGGAACACATATAGGGAGAATAATTAATGATGGGCCAGAGTGGAGATGAGGCTTCTTGCTGCAGATAAGCTCAGGGATATCAATATAAAACTTAAATTGGAGGAAAATACTGTTTCAAGAATCTAGTTTCAAACTTCAGGAAGCTAGGCCACCTTGGGAGGAGAAGACATTCAAAACCCATGTATAGAACGGACTTTTGGACTCTGAGGGAGAGGGAGAGGGTGGGATGATTTGGGAGAATGGCACTGAAACATGTATACTATCATGTAAGAAACGAATCGCCAGTCTACATTTGATACAGGATACAGGATGCTTGGGGCTGGTGCACGGGGATGATCCAGAGAGATGGTGTGGGGAGGGAGGTGGGAGGGGGGTTCAGGATTGGGAACTCGTGTACACCCATGCATGGCAGACTCATGTCAATGTATGGCAAAACCAATACAGTATTGTAAAGTAAAATAAAGTAAAAATAAAATAAAAAAAAAAGAATACAAGTAACAATTGAAAAAGAAACCCATTAGAATGAAATTCAAGCAGTGTCACCGCCGATCAACCTCGCATCAAGCAATCCGCATTCTTCAAATGATATGCAGTCCAAGACTTGCATGATAATCGGAGAATCCTGCATACGATGCCACACGCTGCTGCTGTATCAGTAACAGGACTCGCTAATAGCCGTGACTGAAAGACTGAAGTTGATTATAGTTGTTAAAGGTAGACGATCATCTGACAAGCACCCCCCCACCACCACGATGTTTATTTCCAGACTCTGCCAGAGGAGCTGAGCTCACTTTGGTAGCTCATCTCGAAAGATAACCTCCTACCCCTCCTTCCCCCAGAAAAGCATGTCTCCTGGTATTCACACTCGGATGTAGCTTCCTTTACTCAAATCTGGGCTTACCCTGGGATTTAGTTTTGACAAACAGAATACCGTGGAAGTGATGCAGGTCTAAGACTAAGTCAGAGAAATCCTGAAAATTTTCTTGGAATGCTTCCTCTTAGGACTGTTCCCTGTTAGAAATTAGCATTTTAACAATCCTGCAGATGTATTCTTGGGCTTCCCAGGTAGCTCAGGGGTAAAAAATCCTCCTGCCAGTGCAGGAGACATAGGTTCAATCCCTGGGTTGGGAAGATCCCCTGGAGGAGGAAATGGCAACCCACTCCAGTATTCTTGCCTGGAGAATTCCATGGACAGAGAAGCCTGGCAGGCTACAGTCCATGGAGTCACAAAGAGTGAAGACATGACTGAGGACTAAACTACAAGAAATTAACTGTCCTGGAAATGGACTACTTTCTTGAGACAGTCATAAAAACTCCAAGCCGTATGGAGAGGACATGTATAGGAGGTCTGGCAGAGAACTCCCAGCTGACAGCCAGTACCAACTGCCAACAGAGTAAGTGACCCCAGACAAATCTTCAGAAGCCACCATGTAGGCAGACAGGTTAGGGGGTTCCTGGAGAAAGAGAACCAGGAATGGCTTTCTTGACATAAGAGAACCCATTTTGTTCTAAGTCATTTTGTGATCTAAGCTTGGCCACGATGCTTGCCCTTGAATAAATCTCAGTAATTACTGATCTGAAGGGAACAAAGAAATAAAAGAACAGGGAAATGGCAGTCAAACAGTGGTAGGGTCCTGGTTTCTCCTGAAGGGGATACACATAATAATACATCTTTGAGTACTGCAGGACCTAAGGCTCCGCCCCAAGTGAAGGATGCAATGATGTTGACCCTCCTGACTTTGATCAAGTAAAGCTTGGGTTCTGTCGACCTTTGCCCCAATTCTATGCTGAATTCTCTTCTGCTCAAAATTCTTTCATGAATATGAATGCACATGTTCCGTTCAACTCTTTGTCCAACTCTTTGCAACTCTATGAACTGAAGCCCACTAGGCTTCTCTGTTTATGGGATTTCCCAAGCAAGAATACTAGAGTGGGTGGCCACTTTCTTCTCCAAGGGATCTTCCCAGCCCAGGGATTGAGCCCGCATCTCCTGCACCACTGAGCCAACAGGGAAACCCGGAATATGCATGCACTCTTCCCTTAAAACTTGCCTAATATTACTGTTGATGAGACAGTGTTTGGGGAAACATCCCTGGAGTCCTCCTTACTTGCTGCCAAGAAATAAATCCTTCCTTCTTGCAATCTTTGGCTTGGTTGTGTCTACTGGCTTGACATCCACCAAGAGGCAAATCCAGTTTTCTGGTATCAACTATTTTAGAGGAGCTGCTTCATAGACCAAAATGAGAACTGCCAAGCTAAGGCAAATCAATCCACAGAACTCTGAGAAACAATGATAAATTGTTGTTTTAATCCACTAAATTTGGGGGTACTGAGGACAACCATTCACTTTCCAAGAAGACAACGGTCCTGTAAGAGGAGGGAATGAAAGTTCTGCTGGGGAATTGCAGAGAGGCCTCCACCCTTCTCATCAAGACTTAGCCAATGGCTGATAGTAATGACTCCTGCTGCTCATCTCTTCCTATGCTAATTTCAGGAAATCCACTACTTCATAGATAGATACCATTCTGAAAGATTTTTTTAATTTAATTAATTAATTAATTTTGGCTGCATCATTTGGCAGGATTTTAGTTCTCCAACCAGAGGTTGGAGCTGTGCCCCCTGCAGTGGAAGCATGGTGTCTTAACCGCTAGACAACTTAGGAAGTACCTGGTGATACTATGATCAGCACCATTTTCTAGATGAAGAAACTAAGGCTTTGGAGACAGAATAACTTGTTGCAGGTACTACAGCTGGCAAATAGTGGCGCTAGTACATTCAAAAGTACTGATTTTCTCAGGAAATACTAATAGAACACCTATGCGTAACAGAACTAATACAACAACCTAAGTTGCTCCAGTTTGTCTGACTCTTTGCGACCCCAAGGACTATAGCCCACCAAGCTCCTCTGTCCACGGGATTTCCCAGGCAAGGATACTGGAGTGGATTGCCATGCCCTCCTCCAGGGGATCTTCCCCACCCAGGGACTGAACCCAGGTCTCTTATGTCCCCTGCATTGGCAGGCAGGTTCTTTACCATTAGCGCCACCTGGGAAGCCTGAGAACACCTATACGATAAGGTATATTTACAAAATGGCACTAAGCCTCTTGAGCACAAAATAGTCATTGGTCCCTGCAGATTCTGATTCCTAGGATTCTGGCGGTAGAATTATATTTCAATGACTTCCTAATTTAAAGAGGTTTAATAAAGCAAAGACACAAAGAAGGTTTTCAGGACTCAATTCAATGAATTTACGGGGTATCCAAAATGTGCCCATCCAGGTCCTATGTTCCGGGAATAAAAAGATGAAAAAGACACAGTTTCTGCCTTCAAAAATATCCCAGCTCATACTAGGGTAAGCGCGAGAAGGAAAAAAGAAAACCTACAGTATAGCATGAGACATACAGATATCAAGTCGTTCAAAGTGTTTTTAAAGTAGAGAAGAAAAAGCCCACATTGTTTCAGTGTATCCATTATCCAAACTTCTTTTAACATAAACTCAGCTCTTTGGGTGTGAAATTGTTAGATTTCTACAGCAACACTGCAAGTATTTCACTCAGCCTAAAAGAAGTGCTTCACAGCGCCATATGTAACCCCCAAACTTAAGCCAAAGCCTCAAGACTCCTGGAGGTGACCTTTTCTTCAACAAAACCCAACCTCATCTGAGCCACTTCCCGGCCCACTAGAAAAGGGCATGGTGTGAAGCTGAACCTGCCACATGACGAAGATTCCAAAATGTCAAGGAGCCATTGACTTCCGTATTTGTGCCAACGCATCACAAATATGGTTTCTTATAGTGGTGGGGCTGGGCTCAGCCCCAAAGTGCCAGATGGTCCTGAGTACTCAGAATAAAGCCATCTGTAGAACAATGCCTTCTACGGCCGTTACAATTTGTACTGATTATAAGCCTCCATCAGAATGTGTTTAGAACTCTTATCTATGGATAATCCTGAGCCTCTTCATTACAGCTCTGGGTTTAAGACTATACTTTCAGCTGTAAGAATGGGAGAAACACATTGCATGAATATTCTGCTTATCACCCACTGAGGCAGGTCCTAATGTGCACTGCACCGCCTTCATGGGAAACTCAAGACGAGAGGACGATTTAGACCCACTCATGAAAGCTAATCTAAAGATACAAGATGCTACATGGGAGTAACCCTGGTTTCGAATTATATGTGAAGGAATAAAACGTTAGAAGAAGTAAACAGTGGGTTTTATTTGGCAAATGATTAGACTCTTCTGTCTAGGACAAAAAGCCTACTTGGCCACGGATGGCCTATGGATTGGGAGCAGCACCATAAGCTCACCCATGTGTAATATTTACATGGGTGCTGCCTGTAACAATAAAAACTCTTCACTGTTTATTTGATCCAGGACATTAGGATGTGTAATATCTAAAATAAGAGGATATTCCCTAGGTGATGAAATCCTTTTCTGAATCAATTTTGGCCCCAGTAGGTTGATACATTATTTCCTCACCATGCTCAAAGCATTAAGGTACTCATAAAATGAGTTAATGACCCATTTAAAAATGCCCTTTATGGAAAAAAATCACTTTTCTATTCCAGGAAGCTGACATTACATTATCTTTATCATTACAATGTGATAGCATCTGAGAACTATTTACACGAAGGCACTGGCTAGGCTAGAAGTTACATGATGACCAACAATGTATTTGATATTGGGAGTAAAATAAAATATGAAAGTTATTTAATGTAACCTATCAAAACACTCTCTAACGGAACAGTTGAGACGTCATGCTGACTTGACAGAACCATACCATGGAGGGAGACTTCTGGGTCAGAGATGATTGCTTCTCAAAATGGCAAGAGGAGTCCTAAGCCAGTTGGAAATTTCTGTTGTAATAACCAAACCTTTCGGTCCAATATTTGCAACAGAGGGCTTCTCATAAAGATTTTTCGTATATTTAAGGAATTCTGGACAAGAGTCTTTTCTTAACTGTCTACCTTACACCCCTCATATTCCAGTGAGTTATCAGGATGAAAGGGACGATCAAGACATCTTATGTTGCTGTAAAAAGATAGCAACCAAAAAGGACATGCTGGTTTCTGTTGATCAACACACCATAGGCAGTGTAACTCAACCATTTCATTCTGGACTGAAGCAATGTCTTATATGACAAATATTTCATACAGAACCAATATTCCAGGTTTAGCTTCTTCTCTTCCTGGACTTTTCTACCTTTAATTAGTAGTGTTTGCCTTTTCCTTGTATAGGACTAGATCTGCCCTAAAACTCAGCCCAGGATCCCCAAGGCACATAAAGCTCAAAGCACTGGTTGGCTTTTGTGATCATTCCTTTATCAATAAAGTTGGGGGACAGGACAAGGACAGAAACCCTTGTCTAAGACTTCCTAAGGCTGGCATTCTAAACCCTCGCTCTGCCAACTCATCACAGACAAAACAGCAGAGTGTTGAGTCCTGACCACAGCGGCTGTTCTTCAAGGTCGCTGTGTTTTAACAAACATGAGATCAAAGCATAAAACCTTCTTCCCAGAAAAAACATCATGCAAGTAACCAGGGAAGGATCTCTTGAACGTCAGAGATCACTGAATCAGTAATTTTGTGCATGGGCCTAAAGACTATCATACTGAGGGAAGTGAGTCAGACAGAGAAGGAGAAATATCGCATGACATATCCCTTATGTGTGGAGTCTGAAAAGAAATAATAGAAATGAGCTTACTTGCAAAACACAAAGAGACTCACCACCCTGGAGAATGAACTTATGATTGCTGGGGGGAAGGATGGGGAAAATGGATAGATAGGGAGTTTGGGATGGACATGTACTAACTGCTAAATTTTAAATGGATAATCAACAAGGACCTACTGTATAGCACAGGGAACTCTGCTCAAAGTTATGTGGCAGCCCAAATGGAAGGAGATTTGGGGGGAGAATGGATACATGTATATGTGTAGTTAAGTCCCTTCGCTGTTCACCTGAAACTATCACAACATTGTTAATCAGCTGTGCTAAGCTGCTGAGTCACTTCAGTTGTGTCCGACTCTGTGCGACCCCATAGACGGCAGCCCACCAGGCTCCCCCGTCCCTGGGATTCTCCAGGCAAGAACACTGGAGTGGGCTGCCATGTCCTTCTCCAATGCACGAAAGTGGAAAGTGAAAGTGAAGTCGCTCAGTCGTGTCCAACTCTTAGCGACCCCATGGACAGCAGCCTTCCAGGCTCCTCCATCCATGGGGTTTTCCAGGCAAGAGTACTGGAGTGGGGTGCCGTTGCCTTCTCCGAATCAGCTGTACTCCAATACAAAACAAAAAGTTTTTAAAAATTAAGCTAAATATAATAATAATAATTCTGTGCATTTGCATCTGTGGGGGGTGGGGGGTGGATGGGAAATGAGAGGGAGGTGTTTTTAATTTTGCTAAAAACCCCTCATAACTGCTGAGCAACTACTACTAATTGTCCTAAGGTACAAAACGCTGGAAAAAAAATATTTAGAACTAGAGGAAGTTGGGGGGAGGGAGGTCTAAAAGGGAATGTTATTTTTTTTCATCCCTTTGTCTCTCATGAAAAGAAGGCCATGGTAAAAGGAGAAAGAGTCTTGTTTTGCAAGATTTCCTTTCTTGTCTGGATGATGTCTTGATCCACCCAGATATTTCCAAACAGATGCATAAATAATATATTCCATTAAGTCATTATCTTTGTTCCAAGAAGTTAATCTTTAAAGATCTGTTTTTAAAGGATCAATACCAAAGAGGATATTCACAGAGTGCTGGATTTACACGTGTCAGATACTTTAATTTTCCAAGGCTCTTTGTGCAGGGTTCGTTCCTGTCTGGTAGCCGGTCATTAGGTTACTTGACAACCTCAAAGTGAGGATGTACCTAAACCGGCCAGACCCCCTTAACCGATGGTCACATTTCACAGTGCCAAGGCCAATCTGGTTCCACTTTATTTATGTAGAGCAGTGACACCTAGTGGCAGGGAAGGGAAATCACATCCGAATTCTCTGGTGATACCTCCCCATCCCTCAAGGGATTCTTCATTTCTTGTTGGGATTATGGCGGAAAAGTGGCCCCAAAAGGGCTTGGGTATTTTATTGGTTGAGTACTGGTATGATTTTGAAGATATCCAGTGACTTATGACAACAGAGGATGAGATGACTGGATGGCATCACTGACTGGATGGACGTGAGTCGGAGTGAACTCCGGGAGTTGGTGATGGACAGGGAGGCCTGGCGTGCTGCGATTCATGGGGTCGCAAAGAGTCGGACACGACTGAGCAACTGAACTGAACTGAACTGAGTGACTTATGATTCAGGGTAAGCTCAGTTGGCTCGACCTATTCCAGCTTCTCCAGGAAAATGCAAATCCAGGATAGTGCTCAGAAATGGGAGGCTCCATAAAAAGACACAGAAGGCACTGGTGTTCTAAAGAAGGACCATGAGCAAATAGGGCATCACAGCTCTTCAACAGCCCACCGAGAGTACTGGATGATTATCCAGAGATTCTGGAGGGAACGGCACGCTGAGGACATTTTACCAGTACACAGAGATGAAGCACGCACGAAGTATGAATCACCATCACGGACTCATTGGTTTTCTGCCATTAGGCTGTGAGTTCCCTGAGAGCTTAAACTATTATCTTCTCCTTTTGTTAAAACCAGCTACATGTGTCTGACAAATAGCAGGTAACAGTAAATGTTGGAACGAACGAGAAGAGCGATAAAGAGAATGAATCAGTCAGCGAAGTACTTCTGGGAAGACTGCATAAGATAAGAAGCCTGCAGAATATGTCCACTAAAGCTGAGACAGCTTTTAGCAAACTTGATGCAGTTAAGTCATAGTACTAGCAGTTGATATGCATGGAATACTTACCATACACTATTCAAATGTATTCTCCTCTTGGCCTCCCCATTTAGCAGCTGGGAAGCCAAGCACCCTTCATTCCATCTAGGGAACTGAAGAGTTGGGATTCCAACCAGGCAACTGGCTCCACCAACCGTGCTCTTCCCCATGACACGATACTGCCTCTCTTCAACAAAAGTGATTCTTTAAGCTCTAAAAGAAGCGTTTCACTTAAAATAAGACTTCTTAAAGTGTGAGATCCATTATTGCACTGAAAATATGATATACATAGATTACTTCTGCAATGAATCTGTTATATCAAAGGAATCAACCCTTACATACACCATGCAATGTATGGGCTATCCTGCTTGTGCAAGCTCAGTCACACAATCGTGTCCAACTCTTTGTGACCCCATGGACCGTAGCCCTCCAGGCTCCTCTGTCCATGGGATTCTCCAGGTAAGAATACTGGAGTGGGCTGCCATCTCCTACTCCAGGATCTTCCTGACCCAGGGATGCAAACCTGTGTCTCCTGCATTGGCAGGCAGATGCTTTATCACTGTGCCACCTGGGAAGCCTGGAAATCCTGCCTGGAACATACACACACCCCCTTCAGATGGAGCCCTCCCCTACCCAAAGGCATTTGTGTTTTTTTTTTTAATAACAAACAGATTTTACAAAAGATAAGTTCTTCCCTTCCTTTGCTCTCCCCTGCCTCAGACATTTTTAAGAACAAGGTTATATCATTTCTTAAGAGTTCCTGGAAAATGTCTACAAACTGAACCTCATAGATTTCTTCCTTATTGAAAAACTCCGACTCCTGAGGCCACACAGAACCCCAGCTTGTCTACTTAAGGCATTGTTCATTCAGAGTGAAAGGAAAGCAGGATATGGGTTTACTTCATATTCAGAGTTCATACGTGTCGCATTTGAACGTGAGTGAACTGCGTGGCATCCAATGAGTTTTCTGATTTGCTAACATTCTGCAGTGGAAAGATCTTAGTTGGCCTCAGTTCCCCAAATAAGGTCAGCTGTTCAAGAAGGAAATATAGTATCTCCCAAGCTCCATCTGTAATCATCCGTGAACTGAAGATTAGAGAATCCATCAAGATTGGCATCAACCCATACTGAGTGGAGAAGATCTGAGGTCCCCAAGAGGGGCCATGAGCACATAGCCACATAGCAACTCCAAATTCTCTTTCTCATTATTATTGTACCCAGTGTTGCTGAAAAATAGCTCTTAGATACATTTGGGGGTGCACTTAGAGACCAAATCAATAGTCTCAAAGTCACCTTAACTATAAATTGTGCAGCCTTTCTTTCATCTGAATTCTTGCTACCTTGGGTTTTCTGTTCCCCGAACCCTTTATTCAAGAATTATGCAAGGCTATAGTCTAGGCCTATTGTAATTTAGCATTTACAGTCCACGGTGCCTTTGGGACTGGATTACCTCCCTGCGTGATATTGTTTTTCATTTCTATGCTGACAAATACACCATTTCAACTGTCACTTAAGCAACCAGTTCAAGCTCTACTGTTATTTTAGCTCCATATTGTCAACCAGGTGGATTTATAAATGTGTTACCTGAAGGAAACGTTCCCCCAAATAGCAGAAGTGGAGACTTTATTTATTTATAATTATTTGTTAGATTTGTAAAAATGTTCCTGTTGCTGGAAAGCCTCTGGCTAAATACAAATTAAAACACTTTTGAATGTAGCAAAAAAACAGCAGTGGCATCATTTTAATTACCCATTGGGGGATGGCAGGCAACAAAGATGTATTTATTTATTTCTTCCCTTGTTTAATGTGACTGCCTGCTTAGGGATATGAACTTCCTGTCTGCGTGTCTGCCACACTGACTGCGTTGCCAGCATCCATTTGCCTCTTCTTAATTGCATCCTTTTTTTTTTATTTTTATTTTTGTTTGTTTTGGTGGGGTGGTAGCAGGGAGGAACAGATTATTCTCTCTTATTTTGTAGCTTTGGGAGGAAAGGAATTCAGGATGACTCCCTCCCAGAAGAGGAAACTAGCTCTTCCTTCCTCCTAACCTGAACACAGTTGTGGTTTTTGCTGCCCAGCCCGCCAGAATATCCTTCCATCCATTTCCATTTCTTCAAGTCTTCTTTTTCATTCCTCTCGATGTTTTCCCACTAAGTTCTCTTCTGTTTACATGAGCCAACATCAATTTTTATTACTTGCAATCAAGAAACTCGACTTACACAGGAGGTTAAAACAAAAAGAAAAACAGCATGGACCACCCTTTAGCGCAACAGACAGTGTGTAGATTTATTTCAAACCCTATCAGTCTTGGGCCGGTTGGGAAACCACATTGTTCTTTAAAGATCACAGAGAACAGTCATTGACGCAAGGTTTTACCTTCATAAAGATCAGATTTTGACTTCTGACTTTGCCCATGCTGGACTTGAACAAGCTCCCTTAAACCTCTCCAAACCTCAGTTTCTTCATCCATCAAATGGGGTCACTCTAACGGCTACACGAGAAAATGTGCAGAAAGCACTTCCCTTCTGAGATAGCAATAAATAATGCTCAATAAGTGTTGGCTCATTTGATTTTTTTCATCATCTGTCAACTGAGGAATAATAATAGCCACACTCACTTGCAGAGTTATTTTCAGGATGAAATGTGTGAGACAATACTTTGAAATATATAGAGTCTACAAATATGAATCCAGAAAAAAAATAGACAAGCTGCCCTCTGGCTCGTGCACAGAATTGAACTGACTCATATAGCAAGGCAACACTAGCCCAGCGATTCCTTTGGTAAGAAATGTTTAGCAAGTAGCTGGAAGTTTTCATGCTCCAACAAAGGTGGGTAAAGGGGAATTTGCCCTGGGGACAAAGAGATATATTTTACGGAAACTATTTTTTTCCTCCCATTGAGTCTTCTTATCCATAAACATGGACTATTGTTACATCGATTTCGTTCTTTTTTATTTTCATTCATGAGTTTTGTAGTTCTCCTTGTAAAAGTTTTGCACTTATCTTGTTATATTGACACCTAAGTATTTCTTATTTTGGATGGAAATGGCACTGTGGTATTTTCCATTTATTCTTTAATTGGAGTATAATTGCGTTACAATGTTGCATTAGTCTCTGCTGTATAACTACATGAATCAGCTCTATGTGTACACATATCCCCTCCCTCTCGAGCCTCCCCCAACCCCCACTCCCATCCCACCCCTCTAGGTCATCACAGAGCACCAAGCTGAGCTCCTGTGCTACACAGCAGCTTCCCACTAACTATCCATTTTACACATGCTAATATATATACGTCAGTGCGACTTCTCAACTCGGCCCACCCTCTCATTCTCCTCCTGTGTCCACAAATCCACTCTCTACACCTGCGTCTCTATTCTTACCTTGCAAATAGATTCATCAGCACCATTTTTCTGGATTCCAGATATACAGAAAGCTTCTCTTTTTAAAATTAGTTGATGATGGTACATTTTAGACATTCAAACATAAATAATAATTTAATGAAAACCAACATGCCCATCACTCATCTTAAGAAATAAAACCTTGCTAATAGTGATGAAATTGTTCGTGTAGTTTTTCCAATCACATTCCTTACCCCATCCCCTAATTTTTCTACATATGCATTCATCCCTGAGGGCTTCCCCAGGGGCTCAGTGGTAAAAAACCTGCCTGACAAGCAGGAGATACAGGTTCGATTTCTGGGTTAGGAAGATCCCCTGGAGTAGGAAATGGCAACCCACTCCAGTGTTCTTGATTGGGAAATCTTACAGAGAGAGGAGCCTGGTGGGCTACAGTCCATGGGATGGCAAAAGAATCATATGTGACTCAGAGACTAAACAAAAATCCCTAAACTATATGTAACTGTACACACATATAATTATTTTTGCAAATTTTAAAATTATAAGTAGAGGTGATATACTATCTGAATTCTTAGGAGACTTGTTTTTTTTTCCCTCTAGCAACATTTTTTTGTTTCAAATTTTATTGCATTTGATTTACAATGTTGTTAATTTCTGCAGTGATTCAGTTATACACATATATATTCTTTTTATGCTCTTTTTCATTATGGTTTATCACAGGATATCGAATATAATTCCCTGTGCTATCCAGTAGGACCTTGCTGTTTATGCCTTCTATACATACAATAGTTTACATCTGCTAATCCCAAACTCCCAAGCCTTCCCACTTCCACACTCCCCACCCTTGGCAACCACAAGCCTGTTCTCCTCAACGTCGCTTTTGAGATTCAATCTTTGTCTGGTTTTGTTCAGCGCTGAACTGTATGATTTCATAGGAATGCATCATAATGATGGTGATGCTCATTTGGATCATTTCCAGTTCCAACATCCTCTCATCCATCTCCTTTGTGCTTCAGTTCCAAAGTCTCTCTGGTCTAGTAGTTCTGAAACTTGAGTCCACCAGCATCATCTGGATGGCTTCTTAAAACAAAGGCTTCTGGGCCCCTCCCCCAGATTCAATAAATCTGAGATGAAACTCAAGAATTAAAACAGTACGTACACAAGCCCTCCTGTCCCTGTCCTTTGAAGGAAAGGGCTTTGGCTTCGTCTCCAGATCTCCCTTAAGTTTCAAAAGGCTGACTCCAAGAGTTAAAGATTCAGTTCAGTTCAGTCCCTCAGTCGTGTCTGACTCTTTGCGACCCCATGAATCGCAGCACGCCAGGCCTCCCTGGCCATCACCAACTCCCGGAGTTCACCCAAACTCCTGTCCATCGAGTCGGTGATGCCATCCAGCCATCTCATCCTCTGTCGTCCCCGTCTTCTCCTGCCCCCAATCCCTCCCAGCATCAGAGTCTTTTCCAATGAGTCAACTCTTCACGTGAGGTGGCCAAAGTACTGGAGTTTTGAAGATTAAGAATGTGAAAATGTAGAAACAAAGAATAGCTGTTGTCCTGGAAAACTAGTAACAAGTTAGACTATAAATCTCACACATGGCAGAATCACAGAACTCACCGGTCCCTGAAAGGAATAGATAAAGACCAGAGACACATACCTAAGTTGTTTTTATAGGAAGTACACCCCCTCCAGATGAAAACAGCTAACTGCAAGAATACAGACCTCAGACTGGTTGAAACCATAAAATTGATGATAACTGAAACTTTGACTTTGATCCACCTGATCAGAGAACTGTGCCTGAACTGATCATGCGGCCTGCAGCCACCACTCCCACCACCAACACCCTCCTTTAAAATGCCATCCCCAAAAGCCAATGGGGAATGTGGGTCTTTTGAGCATGAGCTGCCCATTCTCCTTGCTTGGCGCCAAGCAATAAATGCTCCACGCCCCTTCACTACAACCCAGGGTTAGCAGATTGGCTTTAACACACACGAGCAAGACAACCCAAGTTTGGTGAAAGTGAGAGTCGCTCAGTCATGTCCGACTCTGCAACCCCGTGGACTATACAGTCCGTAGGATTCTCCAGGCCAGGATACTGGAGTGGGTAGCCGTTCCCTTCTCCAGGGGAGCTTCCCAACCCAGGGATTGAACCCAGGTCTCCTGCATTGCAAGCGGATTCTTTGCCAGCTGAGCCACAAGGGAAGCCCCAAAAGTGCACTTTTAACAAGTTCCTGGGGAGGCAGACATTGCTGGTCCAGGGACCACACCCTGAGAACCATTCCTCTGGGTTGTATTTAACAGGGGAAGTGGTGGGTCAGAGAATATAAACACCTTCATTATATTTAGGCATTCCCATTCTCCAAATTCTCATGGACCCTGGAAAAATACCTGTGTCATTTTTTTTTCAAAGTTGCCAATTAGTGTTTCCCGCCAGGCAGAAAGTGTCTCATACTGTATTAGCTTCATCAGACCTAGCACACAGCACACTCCAAAAAGTGGGCTACGAATGGATGAGTACTTGGAAAGCCTCCAAGTTCACCCAGACCATCTTTACCCTGGAGGCAGAGAAAACCCCCGTGTGTGAGGCTAGAATATCTTCCGTGACAGGGACATGCTTGGTGACTCTATTAATTTCCTTGGATTCCAAATTCTGCATTTTCACCCAATAATCCTCTGTATATAACCCAAATGAAGCTCATGCTGGCCGAGTTTCAGCTGTTCTTCAGGGTTTGTATTACGTGAGTCCTCCTGCGGTGGGGGTGAGGGGGTCTGTCCTCAGGGAAGAGGTAGGAACCCTCATGTACTGAGATTCCACTACGTGTCAGGCACTCGATCTTGTTTAATTTCCATAGAAGTCTATGTTGCAGGCATCATTATCTCCAACACGTATAGCTACAGTGGTAATAATAATAACATCAGGTACAGTTATGGAGTGTATCCTATGTACAAAGCCCTCTTCGAAGCTCCTTGTATGGATCAGCTCATTTAATCCTCACCACAGTCCACAGTATGATGAGCAATGGTTTAGAGCAATTAAATAATTTGATCCCAGGTGCATCCCTAGTCAATGAAATCCTAATCTGTTTGACTCCAAGATTACCGTTCCTTCCCTTTTTACCATCAGCATCAGCCAATTCACTTGTTCACACAAAAACGGAATCCCAAGTTTGGGGAGATGCAATCTCAGCTTTATTTCTTTCTATCAATTCAGTTGAAATTAGTCCCAAGGATCCCAAGCCATTAAGGGGAAACACACAAAGAGTTATTTGAACAACCTTTTCTTCCCCTCAAAGGAAACTAGCTAGTTTCAATGGACCAAAATTCCAACTGGACAGCTATTAAGGATGGCAGAAAATAAACATGAAATTTAATTTGAAAATATATTTACCAGTACCCCTCTGTCAATCAGATGTCCACCTTGCGTTTGCAAGGGTCTAACAGCTGTGAACTCCAACTGAAGAAAGGCTCTCTGTACCAGTCAAAATTACTGTATCACAGACCATTCACATGCAGAAGCTGCTGCCTTTCCTGCAACTTTTTTTTTTGTTTTGGAAAATACTGAGAGTTTTTGCTACAGACTGTGCTATCAGACAAGATGAATGATCATCAAAATACAGTCAGCAAAATTTTAAAAATATGGATAAAGAAAAGATATTAATATCCTTTCTAAGGTAATCAGTACTTTTTGTTTGACAAAGAAATTGCCCACTGTTTATGGTTTATGCAAATAATATATGTTAATGTCAAAGCTGCAGAGTATATAGCTTTGCATATACGTGTTCGTGGAAAATACATGCCAATACATTTTAAACGTTTCCTCATATAAATACAGCGATTTCATAAATATACAGTACCTTGTTTTTAAAAACATTTATTATAATTTTATGCAATGCAAATCACATTAGAATAAATTATTTTTTGCTAAAATGGCAAAGTCAGCAAAATTACAGGGGAGAATAAAGTCCCCGCCATTATGTGCTCTTCAATTACCTTAAAATGAGTGCAACACCAAGATGAACAGAAGTGGGGAGGGAGACAAACAACTCAGTCAAAAACCGGGCAGAAGACCTTAATGGACGTTTCTCCAAAGAAGGCATACAAATGGTCAGTAGATTCATGAAAAGATGCTCCACACCACTACTTATTGGAGAAACGCAAGTCAAAACTACAGTGAGGTACCACCTCACACCTGACAGAATGGCCTTTACTTAAAAAACCTATAATTAACAAATGCTGGACAGGGCGTAGAGAAAAGAGAACTCTCCTACACTGTTGGTGGGAATGTAAGTTTGTGCAGCCACTAATGAAAAATAATGTGAATGCTCCTCAGAAAACTAAAAACAGAATTACCATATGACCCACCAATCCCACACCTGGGTATATACCCAGACAAAACTATAATTCAATACAGTATATGCACCCGTATGTTCATAACGGCCAAAACATTCACAGTAGTCAAAACATGAAAACAACTTACATGGCCATCTATAGATAAATCTATAAAGACGATGCGGCATGTGTATGCAATGGAATACTCCTCAGCCATTACAAAGAATGAAATAATGCCATGTGCAACGGCACAGACGCAACCAGACATTATCAAGTGAAGTCAGTCAGAAAGGGAAAGATAAATACCATATAACATCCTTTCTATGTGGACTCTAAAATAAGGTATAAAAGAACCTATCTATAAAACAGAAACAGACGCACAGAGAGAACAGACCTGTGCTTGCCAAAGGTGTGGGGAGAGGGATGGATGGGAGTTTGGGGTTGTTAGCTGCAAACAATTCATTACAGAATGGATAGACAACAAGGTCCTACTGTATAGCACAGGGAACTATATCCAATCTTATGGGATAGACCACATTGGAAAAGAATGTGTGTGTGTGTGTGTGTGTGTGTGTATGTGTGTATCTGAATCACTGTGCTGTATAGCAGAGACTGGCACAACCTCCCATACCCTCCCAAACAGCATTCACTTTGATGCTGTCAGCCAGCAGGCTTCTCAGTTAACCTAGGGATTCTCTGTGTTCATAGCATTAGTCTTGCCTTTGCTGCTCAGTGTATTTGAGAACCAACATGCTTTATTATGGGCTTCCCAGGTGGTGCTACTGGTAAAGAACCTGCCTGCCAATGCAGGTTAGATGTAAGAGACGTGGATTTGATCCCTGGGTCGGGAAGATCCCCTGCAGAAGGGCATGGGAACCCACTCCAGTATTCTTTCCTGAAGAATCCCTTGGACAAAGGAGGCTGGCAGGCTACAGCCCATATGGTTGCACAGAGTCAGACACAACTGAAGTGACTTAGCATGCATTCATGTGCTCTATTATGGATTGATAGTGAAGACTTTCAGCCAAGATAACTCGTGAAGATGTGAGAATCAACCCTAATTATTACAGATGGAGGAAGAACAGGCCCTGATAGAGATCATTCTAACAGGGCCCCAAAGAAAGACCTAAGAGAAAAAGATGTATGTAACTGCAGAGAGTCACTAAGGTGAATCCTAACCATTTCTTCATTCATGGATCCACACATGTATTCATTCAGCAGGTAATTAACTGTGCCCCTAATATGTGCCAGATATGCTTCTATCCTTGGAGATGTTGCAATGCACATGTCAGAAAAGGCCCATGCCCTTGTGGAATTTAGAGTCTAGATGCAAATGAGTGAGCAAATGAGGACATGTGATTATTTCAAAGAGTGATGAGTAAACGTCCCTATCACGGAAGACACTCTTGATGGGGTGATGCGGGGACACTTCTCTGAGGAGGTGACATTTGAAAGAAAATCAAAATTAAGAAATGCAGCCAAACATAGGATGATCAGAGGAAGGTACTCAAGGTCTAGCCAGAGCCAAGGCCAGAAGGATGGGAAAAGTCAGAGTGGCCGACACAGAGAGGGGACAAGAGGGAGGGAGGCAGAGTACAGGCTGGGGAAATACCGGGGCCATGCTTGGCGGAGTCCCGGAGGCCATACTGCAGACTTCAGAGTTAATCCTAAGTGTGCAGGAAGCTCCTGAGCGCCTACCCTGGGCGCTGACACTTTCTGAAATGTCACTGTGTGAAGAATGACATGAGAAGCAGGACGGGGGGAGCCTGGATAGAAGGCCATTGCCGTCTGCAGGATGAGAGATGGAGGTGGGCTGGACCAGTGAATCAGCAGTGGGCTGAGGACATGTGGACCGATGCAGGATATATTTGAGAGATAAAAAGACAGAACTTGCTGATGGATTGAAGGCAGAAGGTGAAACAGAAGAAGGAATCAAGACTGACTCAGTGAGTTTTTTATATTAGCAGGTCAGAAGACAGGGGGTGGGCATTTACTGAGAAAGGATTAAAAATAAAAATGATAAAAGGAAAGAAACCAAAAAAAAGAAGAAAAATAACACAGAAAGACACAGGTATGAGGGAAAGCAAGACATCCATCTGTCTCCCCCTTTACCCATCCACAAATGTCCCATGACTGCCCTCATCTGACACTCCTTGGTCTTTATTCAGAACTCAGGCCCAAAGAGAGGGATGTAATTTATTTACTGTCCACCCACCCCACCCTGAAGATCCCCACAGGCACCCTCAAGTGCATGAAATGCTCCCATCAACTTTACACTTTCATTCCTATGATCTGCCTTCAAGAAGAGAAAACTAGTGTTCAGGGAGGTTAATTACTTATCCAAGTTCACAAAACTAACCAGTGACAAAGCTTCTCTGAATCGGCAGCTTCTGAAGACAATACTTGGTTGAAAAGCCAGCTCTACCGATGGCAAGTTCTGAGGGTTGCAATGAGTTTCCTCATCCGTTAAATGGAGGTTAATAACGTCACAGCAAAGTACTGTGAAGATGAAATGAGATGAAAGTCACCAGTCAACCTGGCACGTCGCAGGGCAGGTTTACTCTTGAAAGCGGTGCTTGCAGATTAATTTTAAAACTTTAAAGTTACCCGATACAGGGGAGAAATCAAAATAGACTACATGCATCTTCAGAGATATTTGTTCTAAAATCTTTAGTTGTTTAAATCTGATTCCTTCAGTAAAAGAGTTCCACTCAGACAGAAACAAAAAGTCTGCTTTTTGATGAAGAGTATATTTTATGTTTGTTTTTTTTTTTTTTTCCAATGACAATTAATAGTAAGTTTCAAAGAAAAATCTTCAAAGGGATTTGAGGAACTGCAGTTGATTTCATAACTGTCAGTTCACATTTTGGATGCCCAGACTCCACTTGAACGATGTCTGTGTCTGTCTTAGACGTTCCTGGGGGGGTGGGGGGGGGGTGGAAACGGGGCATGGATGACCATCACTCCCTGTATTGCTTGAATACAGGAGACACAAGCTCTGAGACTGTTGTGAGGCTGACCCCACACTTACATGATCAGAAGAAAGCCAGTCTCTAGGGCCGTGTGGCTCTATGTGTGGCTTCAAGAAAGAGACTGAGAGAGCAGCTACCTTGGATCTCAGTGGCTTTCTAACTCTTGGTTCTGGTCCCTCATTCCTGATGAGTTTCCAATTTCGGATTCTAGCCTCCCAAGAGGTCTAGCTCTATTTCTTATTAAGTTCTACGTTACATCTTTGAATCCTTATAATAGATCTCCCTTTCATTTTCCCTTAGCCTGCTGTGAATGATCTCCTGTTACCTGCAAATAAAGGCATCACAAGAGAGGCAGCTTTCACTAAGGTGGGAGCTAAAATCGTGGGTCATCACTGTCTTGAATGGCGCATATTCTGGAAGGCTTGAAAAGGGCAAGCGTGTCTATGCTTTATAAAGAGACAAATGGCTGAGAGAAATTATGTATAATGGAAGGTATTGAAATCACTAACACAATCACCCCACTCTACAACAATGGCTTACCCATCCCTCCAACTTGCCTATTCAACTGCTTCCTTCATGACCCCCTTTGGCTTTATCAAGACATTATGTCACTGGTTCTTGTACTATCTTCCCTTTCTTTTTGTGCCCCGCCTCCCACTCATACTTTCATCTCTGTCTAGTTCCACAGTCCTGGGTCTTATTTCTGCAATTTTCTTGATAATATGCTTACTACCCTGTCCTTTCTCATTTCCCTACATTCACCAAGACAAAAATCCCAGCCCCAAATGAACCACAGTCTCCCCTTTTCCATGTATCACAGCCTGAACAGTGTTCCTCCCAAAATTCATGTTGAAATCTTAAACCCCAGCACTTCAGAATTGTGACTGTATTTCGAGAAGCGTCTTTAGAGAGATAGGTAAACTGAGACCCCGGAGGTAGGTCCAATCCAATATGACCGGTGTCCTTAAAAGAGGAGAAGCTAGGACACAGACACACAAGACAGACAGACTATATTAAAAGAGAGAAAAGATATCCATCTGTAAGCCAAGGAGCAAGACCCTCAGACAAAACCACCCTGCCAACCCCTTGACCTTGGACTTCTAGTCTTCAGGACTATTAGAACTAAATGTCTGTTATTTCAGCCGCCTCACCTAAGGTACTTTGTTATGACAGCCCTAGCAAACTGATACACAATCCAAGTCCCTGAGCATCTGAGAGGTGCTGGAGAAAACTACACAACTGGGCACTATCAACTTATGATCACCGCCAACCCTCCCTGGAATTCTGCTACAGTTCTGAGTAACTTGCATTTCCACTCTCCTTAACGTATATTTCTACTTTGTCTCAGATCTCCAAATATCCCCCGCTACACTTTCCGTCCCTCTTCATGACAACATTCATTCCTACTGCACACTCCAACAAGAGTCAGGAGCAAATGCATTCAACTTCCTACCTGTGTAGCCACAATCTCACCTACACCCTGCTTCACTCATGCTCTGGTTCCCATGGCACCCCCTACCCCTGCCTTCTTAGAATCCTCTCTGCTTTCAGTCATTCTACCTCAACCAGCTTCTCTCCATCAGTATCAATAAAAAGTGCTCAAGTCTCTTCCAGATTATATCAGTCTCCCCGACTATGAAGTGAACATAATTACAGCTCCCTTAAATAGCTGTTGTGAGTGCTATGTGCAAATATCCAGCATATGCCTCGAACACCATAGAAACATATGATCCTGCTTACATTCCCATCAGAATGGCAATGTCTCTGTGTCTCTCTCTATCAAACACACACTGTCTCTCTCTCATAGAGAGAGAGAGAGAGAGAGAGAGAGAGAGAGAGAGAGAGAGAGATTTATATTATATATTTACATACACACACACACACACATTTGGGGCTTCCCTGGTGGAGTTAGTGGTAAAGAACTCACCTACCAATGCAGGAGACATAAGAGATGCAGGTTTGATCCCTGGGTTGGGAAGATCCCTGGGTTGGGAGAAGGGCATGGCAACCACTCCAGTATTCTTGCCTGGAGAATCCCATGGACACAGGAGCCTGGTGGGCTGTAGTCCATAGGGTCGCAAAGAGTCGGACACGACTGAAGAGACTTAGTATGCACAGTTCAGTTCAGTTCAGTTCAGTCGCTCAGTCATGTCCGACTCTTTGCAACCCCATGAATCGCAGCACGCCAGGCCTCCCTGTCCAACACCAACTCCCGGAGTTCACTCAGACTCACATCCGTTGAGTTGGTGATGCCATCCAGCCATCTCATCCTCTGTCATCTCCTTTTCCTCCTGCCCCCCATCCCTCCCAGCATCAGAGTCTTTTCCAGTGAGTCAACTCTTCGCATGAGGTGGCCAAAGTACTGGAGTTTCAGCTTTAGCATCATTCCTTCCAAAGAACACCCAGGGCTGATCTCCTTTAGAATGGACTGGTTGGATCTCCTTGCAGTCCAAGGGAC
Organism: Ovis canadensis; assembly: GCF_042477335.2. Classification (NCBI taxonomy): domain Eukaryota; kingdom Metazoa; phylum Chordata; class Mammalia; order Artiodactyla; family Bovidae; genus Ovis; species Ovis canadensis. The sequence continues at coordinate 38,698,601 of NC_091268.1, read as the reverse complement.
TCTCAAGAGTCTTCTTCAACACCACAGTTCAAAAGCATCAATTCTTCGGTGCTCAGCTTTCTTCACAGTCCAACTCTCACATCCATACATGACCACAGGAAAAACCATAGCCTTGACTAGATGGACCTTAGTTGGCAAAGTAATGTCTCTGCTTTTCAATATGCTGCCTAGGTTGGTATTTCTCTACTGATTTATGTATGTACATATATATATATATATATATATATTTACACATTATATTATATATGAAACCTGTATGTCATAGATTTTGCATATAAGGTAGAAGAAATCCCAGTAGGTATTTAAAGTTTAAAAATAATTATTTTTGGCTCTAAATTCTGACACTCTGATGTAGACTGTGCTTGATGAGACCCCTAGGGAATAAAACACATTTTGTGTTACATGAAGAGGGCAGAATCAGCTGTTTAGCATAAAACCAGTCAGGTTGCTGGGACTGCTTCTAGTGATGTACAAGCAGAAGCTGACACTATAAAGAGAATGCTTCCTTGGTTAAAGTAAAGCACAGGTCCTTTTCCAGACAACAGAGAGTGAACACAAGGACAAAGGATGTAGGAAGCACCTCCCTGGGACAGTCAAGCTGGGGAGGATACACTCTGGAGTATAAGTATGAGCAAAAATCTCCATTAGAGTTGCTGCTCTGGGATGGAACCACCAGTCCCACAGCCTGGATATCATCACCATGGAAACAACATTTGAACCCCCCTGGGCATCACCATCAAGAGAACCAAAATCACCAGCATATACAACTGTCACTGCGGATGCTCTAATCCTTGTCATCGGACAAGAAGGACCATATGCCCTTTGTCATCCATCATTACTGCTCTGACCTGGGTCCCTTCGCTCCGAGTCCAGTGTGCTCTGATACCCAAGGAGGAGGAAAAACCATTGGTGCTTGCTGAGCAGCTCCTGGAGAAGCTGTGTGGCCAGCTGTGTGTTCAAGAATCTGGTGGGCACAAGTTCTGCAGATGTTCTTCGAAGTCAGAGCTATGTCTCAAGACAACACCAGGCTGATGGTGGTGATGCAGTTATTCAGCAAATCGAAGGGCTCCTCATCCACAATGGGCATGTCTGCAGAGCTGCGGAAGGTGGGCCTGTGTCAGGGTCCCCATCACTGTCAAGCTGGCAGTGTCCTACATCTGACCGTGGATAGGACATGGGAAGACTGAATTTGCTCACAAAGTATGCAGGCCAAGCCTGGGCTCTCCTTGGAAGGGTCCTGAGTCTGTCTGAGCTAGGTCACCTCATCAACAGGCCTCTCTGCTATTGTCTGCCGTGCAGGGATGTGTGGCTTATCCAGGGCCCTCCCAGCCCCACCCAAACTCAGTGAGTTTCACTCTCCACTCAGCCCTGTTTCTCCCAGGGCTGCCAAGACACCACCAGGCCACTCACATTCTGTTACCAGGAACAGTGCTACTTCACGCCACCCTTGTTCCTTCCCAAATGGACAGCAAGGCATTCTATTCAAGGCTTCTACTGTTTTCTAGACTGTGTATAAATCTGATTATTTTCTAATTTAAACAAACACTGAGCAAGCAGACTTCCCTGGTGGTTCAGTGGTTAAAGACCCACCAGCCAACACAGGAGAGCTGGGTTCAATCTTTGGTCCACATGTCATAGAACAACTAAGCCACCCGGGTGCCACAACGGTTGAGCCTGTGCACCAGAGCCCAGGAACTGCAACCACTGAGCTCAGGTGCCAAAGCTACTGAAGCCCAAGGGCTTCACAACAAAAGAAACACTGCAATGAGAAGCCCGTGTACTGCAACTAGAAAGAAGCCTGTGCAGTATCGAAGACCCAGTACAGCTAAAAATTAGTAAATCAATAAAATTATTTCAAAAAACTGAAAAAGCAGAAGTACATAAAGAAATAAATAGTAGCCTTAAAGGCGATTTCCTGGAAGTCTTACTAATCCGATATATAATGAATCATCTCAAATGGTTAAAGGAAAGTCTAGACCGGGAAGAGTTGTGTAACGAGATTCCCACTTCATTCCTGTGTTTCCTTTCACCTGTGGCCCTTCTTCCTTTTGGACAGGTTAACACTCATTGTCAAGGGGTGGTTAATCAGAGAGAAGCATGGAGTTCTTCTGCTTTTGCCTTTGAAAAGTTTAGATCTTTGAATTATGAAAACATAAGCCCTGAGGGAAATCAGGAAGCAGAAAGGACAACGTGTAAGCACATCCTGTGAAGAGAAAGAATTCCCTGGGCTGAAAGAATCAAGGGCACAAATAGGACCACTGGTGTAAATTTCTAGGAATCTTTTTTCGACAAAGCAGGGATAGGACTAAATGTCACAAAGAAACGGGATCTGAAATGCAAGTCTTCTTGAGAATGCAACTTGTTAGGAAAGGGAAAGCAGGTACTTAGGGGAACACCATCAGGCCCACTTTCCCCTCCCCCATGTGGAGGAACAATTATTGAGACACAGGCACACCGTGGTGGGGACTGGAGGGAGCTCTCTAGCCCAGTGGTTCGTAGCAGGGGATGGCTTTGCCCCTGAGTGAACACTTGGCAATGCCTGGAGATATATTTGGTGTCATAAGTGGGAGGGAGGTGTTGCTACTCACATCTAATAGGTAGAGGCCAGAGATGCTGCTAATGACTCAGCAATGCACAGGTCAGCCCCCAACAAAGAACCATCTGAACTGAGATGTCAGTGGCAGGATTCCTAAGGAGAACGAGCTGCATAACTTGCAGGGCCCAGTGAAAACTAAATACAGATCCAACCATGTTCAAAAATGTTAAAGTGGTGATGGCAGAGCAATAAACCAAACACAGGTCTTCCGACGCATGTGGACCTGAGAAAGGATACTGGCTGCATAACCATAAAGCTAGCCCTGCTGCTGAGAAGTTTATACAGACAGCCCTTTCATCATCGAAGGGCCAAGAGGCCACGCCCCTCGAAGAAGGTTTGGGAATGGCTGGGCTTCCCAGGGACAGCCCTCTGACCTACAGAAGCTCCAAAGAAAAGAGGGGAACTGGATGTATCATGTACCAGGAATGCAGGGGAGGACAAAAACCAATACAAGTAGATTTAGGAAGCCAGACTATGAAGCTTCAAATTCATCCAGTTAGAGAAGAAATATCAAGTATGCAAAGCTCCCCAACTGTGACCGCAGAAGTGAAAGTATGTTTCTAAAAGCAATTACAGAGAAAGAAATCATATTTAAAAGATTGATGGATTTAATCACATGAAAATACAAATCACCTATAAGCTAGTAAGTAGCCTTCAAAAGGAAATGACAGTCAAGGGAAAACCACTTATGGCTGATCAGCAGTTGCAGAGACAAGAGTAGTACTATGTAAAGAGTTCCTAGAAATCAATAAAAGGAAAATGCATTAGAAAAAATAGGCTATCAACCCCTCCCCAAACTGTAAATGTCATAATCAGAAATGATTTAGTACCACTAAAAATTTTAAACATACAAAACTGATAATAAAACATTTTTTTATCTATCATTTTGAAGAAAGAACAAAAATAATTATAACCCTGAGTTTGGTAGAAGAAAAAGTAAGTAGAATACTTTTCACACTCTGCTGTTAAGTTTATATATTGATATTATATATTGATAGGAGTTTTCTGGATGGGAAAAATACAATATGCATCAAAATGCTAAAATGATAGACTCTTCCTTCAGTAATTTCATCCATGTTCCTTAGCCCTGAGGAAATCGTCAGGCAAGTGAATTTAAAAATCAGTTAAATAAGAGGTTTCCTAACTTGTCTAAATTCTTTCAGCTCCTAAATAGCAGAACAGATATTTGAACCCAGACAGACCTGCCTTCTCTAGAGGAAGGTACATCAAAAATAAGCGGGTAAGAGATGACACAGACGGTCGATAAGCAAATCTCAGTGAGTCAAACTCAGGGCCTGGACCATCCCTCTCTGCACATGAGGTCAGAATCATCATGTGGGATGCGAGGATGGTACACTTCTAGGGATCTAAACATTCAGCAGGAAGAGGAAGATAACTCAAATCCTTCTTACACAGTGGGCATTTCCTCAGGACTCCAGGTCAGGATCAGACTTTGTGATGAATACTGAATCCCTTGACCTGTCCATTCTACAAACAGCCAATCTACAGTGTGAATGAAAAACATCTCTCCCATTAGTAAGAGGCTTCAAGATATGAATGAGAAATCACATTCTTTCAGAGCACCCCCAGAGCACATGTCCAGTGGAGCTGAAATGACATCCGGGACTGCAGCTGAGTGATGACTGGATTCCATGGATGAATTGACCGTAGAATCACCAGCATAAAACAGATGGGCCATGCGTTTCCACAGGCAGAAGTAACTCTGATGATGCCATCAGAATTAAGAACGAATGGACGCAAGACTTTCAGGGGGAGACTCGTGATCCTTTAGCGCCTTTCTTTTCTGGAAACATGCCTCGCTACAGACCACACATACATCACCAGAAACTGCCCAGGTCTCAGCCAGACCATGACTCACTGTGGTTTGCGACACTGCCCTGGGAAACTCTTGGATGTCATGTAAAAGCGAAGGCCCAGACTCCAGTGGGTTGATGGAGGAAAACCTTCTGTGTGAGAACATACTGTTCACGTGTGTGCATGTGTGTGGTGTGTTTTCTGGTTCTTCCCAGCTCTGCAGGATTGCAGCCTCTGCAAAGTGCAAGTGTTAGCCACTCAGTCGTATCTGACTCTTTGGGAACCATGGGCTGTAGGCCCGCCAGGTTCCTCTGTCCCAGGCATTCTTCAGGAAAGAATACTGGAGTGGGTTGCCATTCCCATCTCCAGCGGATGTTTTCGACCCAGGGAATGAACCTGGGTCTCCCGCATTTCAAGCAGATTCTTTACTGTCTGAGCCGCCAGGGAAGACCTGGAGCCCCCACCAATGGATCAACCTTACCATGTTTCTTAAGCCAAATTCTCCTGGGAAGATCATGGTCCTACCAACAGCTGGGGCCTGGGTGACCCTGGGCCGATCTCCTCTGACTTCTCCTCTCTGCCTCAGTCCTCCTGCCTCATGCAGGCCGTGCAGAGTCTGGAGTCCTGTAGGGATCCCCCTGTCTATACGCCTGTCCAGTTCACGCCCTGCATAGTTCTCTGAAGTGACCCATGATGGAGGTAAGGCTGACTTCCATCCTCTAATCTGTGCCCTCTTCACACCCCCAATGCCAGCACGGCCTTGTCTTCAAGGATCACCACCCCTGAGAACAGCTCTGGATGAGAAAGACAAAGGCAGAATGTGGGAGTGAAAACAGAAAGAAATCAAGACTTAACAATCAGAGGCCAAATCGGGAGCTTTTACAGCATCACGTGGTGGCTAAATGCAAACACCCAGCAAGTTCTTTTCCCTCTCGCCTGTATTTTCTTTCTCATTTCTTTACTGAAGATCTTTAGAGCAGCACTGTTTATTATCTTGATACAAAACTGACATCTCTCACAGGAAATAAGCATGCTCTCTCCTTGGCCAAACTAAATCACATGTAAGCCAAAAAAGATGCTTGCCACCTACATACTTTGGGCTGGTAGAACATTTACTCTACAGGTTCTGTGACATTTTATAAACATCAAGTCATATGTCCCACCCAACATTGCTGGATCCATATTTCCCTGGTGAAGAAATGTTGGCCAGGAAAAGTTAACTGACTTCCCCAAGATGGTAGTGAGTACCAAGGCAAGGGTCTTTATGACTCCCAAGTTCCAGGCATCAGCTGGGCAATATACATTAATTCCAGCCTTCATGCACCAGTCTCACCAGAGAAAAGAATTAATAACATCACAGATGCATAATTATAAACCATAATAAACAAAACTGGAGTTCTATCTCCAGCAGCAGAGGAAAAGCCAAATAAACAATGGTTCATCCATATATAATAAATTATTGTAGGCAGTAAAAATGAATATGCATAAATACATTTATGTATTTACAATATGTCCTCCATATGTTGATAAATAAAAAGAAAATAGGGTATTGAATGGGTTATAAAATGTGTTCCTACTGTCATTAAAAGAAAAATAAAAGACAAATATACATAGTCCAGGTTTTTATTTTTATTTATTTGGCTGCACCAGGTCCTAGTTGCAGCACGCAGGATCTTTGGTCTTCACTGAGGCATGCAAGACCTTTAGCTGTGGCCTGCGGGACCTGTTTCCCCAACCAGGGATGGAACCTGGGCCCCTGCACTAGGAACACAGAGTCCTAGCCACTGGACCACCAGGGGAAGTTCCCGTCCAGGCTTTTAACTGCTATCTGATTCTGCCCTCCCTCAGGTACAGACCATCCTGTTAGCCCACACCTTAGTACAGGGATGAGAAAACCAAAACCATAGTCCATGGACCATATCCACCCTCCTGCCTGTCGCTGCAAATAAAGTTTTATTTATTTATATATTGTCTGTGGCTCCTTTCACGCTACAACAGCAGAGTTGATCAGTTGTGGCAGACACTGCATGATAGCAAACCCTAAAGCATTTATTATCTGGCACTTCACAGAAAAAAACTGCCAACTCTTATACTAGTTTATCCAGGAATCTGGGGGGGGTGGTGGTGCATACACTGAAATTATAGCATCTGAATTCCATCTAAGTGCTGGTCCTCCTGTGAGAATTTTGTAGGCATCCCTCACTTTATTCTCTCAACAACCCTATGTGTTGTTATTAACCTGTTATTAACCTCACTTTGTGTAATAAGGCAGAACAAATATGACTCCATATTAGATCTGTTTCATTGTAACCTCTGTATTCTTACTGCTTTTACAAGTTAAGAACATCACCTATAGCCTGAAATATACAAGATAGGCCATTCTCAAGGCTCTGGGCTTTAAAGGTATTACACTTATCCATTCAGAAATAAGAAGTTGCAGAATAGAGAATAATATGTTTATTGTTGGAGGTTTGTAGAAACCTTATGACTGGACCTACTTGGACAACTGCAAAAACAAAGGATTCCAATGCCAAGAAGTTTGAAGTAACTAACCATGCCCCTCCTTTTACTATAAAACAAGCCTGAATTATAACTTGGAGAAGAGGTTCCTTAGACCTCTATCAACCATTTTCTCAGTCTGCTGACTTTCTGAACAAGGTCGCTCTTCCTTGCCCCAAAATCTCATGTCTTGATTTATTGGCCTGTCATCCAGCCAACAGTAACTATGACCATAAACTCAGTAACATTTGCAGATGAGGAAACTGGAGTTCGTGGAGGTTAAGTAACCCGACCAAAATTGCACTGCTGGTAAAAGAAGGAGCTGAGACTCAAACAGCTTTCACAGGCAAGGACGGGCTGACTCCAAAATTAGCTTAAGAGAGATTCATCCTCTTGCTTCTCCTCCTTACCTTTTTGTTCCAGCCTCTGGCTTCATAAATAGAGCCACTGTCTAACTTTATCTCTGCCTGAAGTCCTATAAATCTGTCATTATCTCTAACTTTGGATATAAATGATTAATAATATTAATCAGCTTGGACATCAATGGGAAGGTTATGATACAGTCACAGCAAACCACAAGTCTGGATGGATGTCAGAGGTACAGAGGGCAGTGGTATTGATCACCACTGGAGCAGTCAGCTATCAATGGAAAGTTCTGGAGGGGGTGAGATGAGGGTCACCATCTGAGCCTTGATTCTGGAGGATTTTAAAAGATAATACAGTGGGGGAAAGGCAGTCCAGAAAGAAGGTATAGGGCATGCTAAGAGCAGAGTTGTTAATGGTTTCGTGGAATGCTTCCCAACAGTAAAGGCACCAATCCTTGCAGGACAGTGGGGAAAAGGGGAGGATAGAAAATCATAAGTATATATTTAGCCTTTTGGTAAAGTCATGAACAAGCATTTACACAGTGGTATGTATATTACTGTATAATAAATTCTTTACATTTTTATTTCTCCTTTATATTATAATTAGGTCATACTGATTTTTTAATTATCCATGTGGATGTGTTACAATATCTATGAATTTCATTTCAGGGGGTCTTACAAATTATTTTTTATAGAAATGGAACATTGAGTTTCAAATAGATGTTGAAAACCAACAGCCTAGTAAACTCAAGACTGAACTGAACTGAGTAAACTCAGGGAGGAGTGGGAGTTCCATGAGGCTGGAGCTGCGTGGAGAGGTGAAGATACGAGCTCTAAGGGGATGCACTGAATGAGACAGGAAGGAAGCAGATTATGGGAAAATCCTTAAGCACAGAGTCCATTTTACCTTGAAGCCAGTGAGGCAGAAGCTTTGGTTAAGTCTGCAGATGCTTAGGGCCAGTCCAAGACCTTGGGAGAAACCCTACAACATGTTCAGATGGTCATTTTCTTTTTTTTTTTTTTATTTTTTATTTTTTTTTTAGTTTTTTATTTTTTAAATTTTAAAATCTTTAATTCTTACATGCATTCCCAAATATATTTTAGTTTCCATGTTGCTCAAAGGGGGGCCTTCCCCATAATTGCATATGGAGGGCCCCCAAAACTCTAGACAGCCTTGCTTGGATGGCATTCATGCTTCAACAATGAGGAACAGGGACTTTCCTGGTGGTCCAGTGGCTAAGACTCCATGCTTCCAATGCAGGAGGTGTGGGTTTGATCCCTGGTTGGGGACCAAGATCCCACATACTGTGCAGTGTGGCAAAAAAATATAAAATAAATAGGTAAACATATTAAAAATAAATAAAGGAGCTCTTTTAAAAAACGGGGAACACAGAGGTATGTTTAAGCAAAGTGACATATTCCACGATGCAGAAAAATCACTGGGCACTCTTCTCTCAAGGAGATAAATGTTCTTATTTCCCATTTCCCGTTCCAGAGCAGTGAAACAGGCAATGTGGTTCAGATTTGCCTTGCAACCATCCACATATGGACCCAGATACATCAGTGCATGGTCACTGTGGTCTCTCCACCATCAGGCTCCATCCATCAAGTCCTGCATGTCCATCTGTCCTAGGCACACTTCCCTCACAGGACAAATGAACTACTCCTGGACTGGAGGGAGGAAGACCAGGCTTTGCACCAGTCCTAGCAGTCGCACACATCTATGTTTCTCATGCCTGTGTGTGTGCTAAGTTGCTTCAGTTGTGTCCGACTCTTTGCGACTCTATGGAATGTAGCCCACCAGGCTCCTCTGTCCATGGCCCATTGGATTCTCTAGGTAAGATCTGGAGTGGGTTGCCACGCCTTCCTCCAGGGGATCTTCACAACCCAAGGACTGAACCTGTGTCTCCTGTGACTCCTGCATTGCAGGTGGGTTCTTTACTGCTCAGCCACCAGGGAAGCCCATGTTTCTCGTACCTTTCTGAATGTGTGGCTCCATAACCTGGGTAAAGGAACAACTCCACCAGCGCCCATTGCAAATTACAAACCATTCACTCTACTCCTGCCGCACCCCAGATTTTGTGGTAGATGCCAGAAAGATGGTTAACAAGGTGGTTCCTGTGCAGCTTCCGGCATCTTTGCACACCATGCACTAGTTAAGGGAACTTGTGCATGATGTGAAATGATTTCAAATTTGTCTTTACCATAAAGCAAAAATGGTGACAGTGAGAATCTTCTGTTTCTGTCTGTCTCACAAGTTTTTCTCTTTGTTTAATTTTCCACTGTATTACCTAAGTATTCTATGAAGTAGAGTTTTCATAGGATAAGGCACAGTTCTTAAGTGTTTAGCTTGATGGGTTTGGACAATTGTGTTCTTCCAAATACACCCCACTGGGAAGAAGACATGGAACACTTCCATCACCCCAGGAAGTCCCTTTAGGCCCCTTTCAGGTCAGTCCCCTAGAAACAACTGCTGCTTATTTCTATGACTATGAATAAATATTTTCATACATGCATCTTTCATGCCTGGCTTCCTCTGCTCAATATCATGTTTTTTGAGCCATATTCATGTTGTCATGTATATCAATTGCTTGCCTTATCATTGTTGTTGAGTGGGATATATTCCATTTCCTCTGCATATCCACAATTTATCTATCCTTTTCCCCAATGATGGACATCTGGGTTATATCCAGAGTTAGGCTATCGTGAATATAGCTGCTGTGAGAAGGGCTGGGCAAACCTTTTTGTGGCCACATGATTATATTTCTCTGGGTAAATATCCAAGAGGGGAATTTCTGGGTCACTGGGTAAATTGATGCTTAACTTTATAAGAAATTAACAAACAGTCCTCTAAAATGGTTGTAACATCTGATACTTTCCCCAGCAAGCAATGTAACATTCCAGCAGCTGCTCCAGATCCTAACACTTGTTTTGCCAACTTAGGTTTCTGTTTTGTTTGTTTTTGCTATTCTAGTGATCCTAAAATGTTAATTCATTGTGGTTGGAATTTGTATTCCTTGTTGAGTAACAATATTGAACACCCTTTCCATCCACTTATTGGCTATCTGTACATCTTTTACAAAGTGTATGTTCAAGCCTTTTGCTCATTTTAAGGTGTGTATCTGCACTGTAAAAAGGGTCGGCATTCTTTATATATTGTGTACATGAATTCTTTGTCAGATAGCTGTAGAATAAATATTGTTTATCCAGTCTGTGGGATGAACCATAAATGTAACTATATCTACCACCAGGAATTTCAGTGATATGAACCAATAAAATCCTGCTTTTTAAAGGTCAACTAAATTGAGTCTACGGACTCTGTCGTTTGCAATTGGGAGTTCTGATCAGAGACATTGAGAAGTACTTACCCTCAAGGAGTAGACGTGAGGATTAAATGAGACAGTATGATAATACATAGAAAGTGTTTAACACAGCCTCCAGCACATAATAAACTGTTTTTTTTACTAATATAAAAAACAAACAAAAAGCAGCCCTTTCTATTATCAAGAAAATAGTATTTCCATAAGAGGAGAGACGCCAGAAGAAACTATGAGAATCCATGGGATAATCTTGTAATCGGCCATGAAAAGTCATGTCAAATAAACTTTCCAGCAAAAGACTGGAATATTATTAGGCAATAGAAAGACTTGGAAAGGAAGATGGCAGAGGGGATGCAGTTTCTAGGCAAAAGAAAGGGTAGGTCAATAGGATGAAAAAAGCTCAACAGGATTCAAAAACCTGCAGCATTCAGGTAAGGCTGCACTGTGTCGAGCAGGCTGGAACATGATGGGAGATGAGGTTAGGGATGTAGGTGAGGTCAGATTATTGAGAGTCTTTGCCACACAGCGTTTGTGTAGACACCTAGTTTCTCAAAATGCATCCACAGAGCAGCATTATCAACACCAACATTACCGGGGAGCTCACTATTACTGATCAAATCGAAACTGAAATTTTAAAACATTCCATGTGATTTACATTCAAATGAAGTCTGAAAATCACTGTTGTAGATAATGAGAGTCATCTGAAGATTTGACCAGGAGAATAATTTGATGAGATTTACAGGTTAGGAATTTGGAGGCACCATGGAGAATGGTTTGAAGGAGGCTAGATCACAGACAAGAATATCATTTAAGAGCCCACTGTGGTTAGAGCTCAGCAGATCTCAGGAGTTAGTGTTATTTTTGGTTGAAACACTTTCAGGACTCAACTTATATTTCCAGCATCCCTCCAGTACTGTTTTCTATGAACTTCCTAGAGACATTGACTAATATTCCCGTGGGAACCTGTGTTTGTCACTCAGTCGTGTCAAACTCTTTGTGATCTCATGGACTATAGCCTGTCCATGGAACTCTCCAGGCAAGAATGCTGGTATGGGTTGCCATTTCCTTCTCCAGGGCATCTTCCCAACCCAGGGATTGAACCCGGGTCTCCTGCACTTCAGGTGGATTCTTTACCATCTGAGCCATCAGGAAAGTCCTCCTAATCCCTACTAGCAATGATCATCATCATAAAATTCAGGGTTGTTTGACAGGTAATGAATAATCCCGGGCACTACAAAGGGTACCCTCTGCATGTTACTTCCAATCCTCACAGCAACCTTGAAACGTTGGCAACTATAATAGACATGCATTTGTCTTCCTCTCCTGCGCTCACTTTCCACTTAAGACCCGGAAAGACCCCCAATTTTCAGCCAAGTGGTTCTACCGGGACTGACACCACCCTTAGCTGGAAACTTAATGGTCAGTGGACTGGCTTCCCTAATAGCTCAGCTGGTAAAGAATCTGCCTGCAATGCGGGAGACATGGGTTTGATCCCTGGGTTGGCAAGATCCCCCAGAGGTATAGGCTACCCACTCCAGTAATCTGGCCTGAGGCATGGGGTGGCAGAGTTGGACTCGACTGAGCAACTTTCACTTTCAATAGTCGGTGGTAATTGGTTCAGGGACAGTCATGTGATCTAGTGAAAGCCAATGAGAAGCAAGAACATGTCTGGGGGTCTTGAGAAGGAGTTCCTGTTGGAGCTGCCCAAGGAGATGCTCACCTTGTCTATGTAAACTGTGATGGGAAGGTGAGAACCTGTGATATCTGGAACAATGGAAGTTATTTACACTACCAAGAGGGAAGGCACTCCGAGGTTAAAACTGCCACTGAAGACCACAATTACAAAAAATCACAAAAAATACAGCTAGATTCTCTAATGAGAAAATGAAGCCAGGACTGGTCAAGACACACCTGGGATGAGTTACTCCTGAAATTTTCTGCTAAATAAACCAATTCTTTGTTGTTATTTAGGCCAGCAGTTCTGTCAACTGTCACCAACAGTTGCCCAATTGACAAAGTGCCATCATTTTCATTTTCCAACTAAGAGGCTGAAAATTAAAGAAGCTAAATTATCTGTTTGATCGCACAGCAGATATTTAAAATCAAATTTGTCTCACCCAAAAGCCCATGCTCTTTCAACTAAGTTGTGATCCTTCTCAAACTTAACAATTTTTGAATTAACATGAAAAAACATAAGAGGAATAAGATTTAATTGAAAACTATATAATGCATAATTTATACAACCAAGGGGGGAAAAAATCACAGCTTGAGAAAGTAAAGTATTTTCCATCTTTCACTCATGTAATTATTTAATTTTAACTTGCTAAGTCATTTGGGGAATATCTGCTGAAAGCCTATATTATATGCGGGCACTGTATTATAAATAGAAAAATGAATGAGAATGACCTTAAACACGCACTCACCAAACAACAAAGCCTTAAAAAAAATAAATAAATAAAGACAGATTTTTTTAAAAGGAAAAACAGACAAATCTGTGGTTAGAGTTGGTCGCATTAACACTCCAATCTCAGCAAATGATAGAATTACTAGACAGAAAATTAGCAAAGAAATGGAAGTTCTGAACAGAATCAGTCAACAGGTCCACGAACACATATAAAACATTCCATCAAACAAAGCAGAATGTGTGTGTATATATATATATTCACTAGATACATAGATTTATTTAATGAGAATATATATTCTTCCAAGATAGATCACTGTCTGACATAAAATAAATCTCAACAAATTTTAAAGAACTGAAATCATACAAAGAATTTTCTTTGACCACAATAAAACCAAACTAAAAAGTGATAATAGAAAGATAACAGGTAAAGTCTCTAAACATTTGGGAAATATGCAACATGCTTCTAAACAATTTATGAGACCAAAAGAAAGCTTCAAAGGAAATAAAAATTATATATAACTAAATAAAAATACATCAAAATATTTGGGATGCAGCTAATGCAGAACACAAATCTATAGTATTAAATGCTTACTCTAGAAAAATGGGAAAATAACAAATCAAAAGGCTAAACTTCTACCTCAGGAAACTAGAAAAAGAGCAGAATAAACCTAACGCAAGCAGAAGAAAGCTATAATAAATATAAGAGCAAAAGTCAACAAAACTAAAATAAGAAAACAATGGAGAAACCAATGAAACAAAAATCTGTTTCCCTGGCGGGGGAGAAATCCATAAAATTGGTAAAGCACAGGAAAAACTAACAAAAATAAAAATAGAGAAGCTACAAGTCAACAATATCACAAATGAAACTGGGGATACCACTATAGATCCTAGAAGCATTAAAATGATAACAAAAAAGGAACAACCACATACAACATTACATTCATCAACTTAACAATTCAGAAGAAATGGACAATTCTTCAAAAACCAAACTACTGAAATCAAGGAAGACGGAAAAGAAAGTTTGAATGGTCCTATAACCTTTAAAGACATTGAATACATGGTTTTATCACTACCAGAAGAGGAAATCTCCAGACGCAGGTGCTTTACTGGAGAATTCTAACAAACATTTCAAGAACAAAATGCTAACTGTACATAATCTCCTTTCAAAAATAGAAGAGGAAGAACCACTTTTCAAATCACTTCATGAAGCCAGGATTATCTTTCTAAAAAAAGATAAAGACAATACCAAATAGAAAAACACAGATCAATATTTCTCATGAATTTAGATGCAAAAATGCTTTAAAAATACTAATATGACAATATATAAAAAGAACTATACACCATAACCAAGTGGAATTTACTTCAGGTGTGCAAGGTCAATTCAAAAATCAATCAGAAAAAAAAATCAATCAGTACAATTCATCATAACAACAAACTGAGGATGAAAAAATAAATGTACCAAAATCATTTGACAAAATGCAACGCTGCTGGCTCAGTGGTCAAGAGTCTGCCTGCCAATGCAGAAGATGCAGGTTCAATCCCTGGGTAAGCAAGATCCCCTGGAGAAGGACAGGGCAACTCACTCCAGTATCCTTTCTGGGAAATCCCATGGACAGAGGAGCCTGGCGGGATATGGTCCATGGGCTCGCAAGTGAAAAAGTTAAAAAGTAAAAGTGTTAATTGCTCAGTCGTGTGCAATTCTTTGCGACCCCACAGACTGTAGCCCGCTAGGTTCCTCCGTCCATGGAATTCTCCAGGCAAGAAAACTGGAGTGGGTTGCCATTCCCTCCTCCAGAGGATCTTCCCAACCCAGGGATGACAAGAGTCGTACACAGCTCAGCAACTAAAACAACAATACCATTCATGATAAAAAACTGTCAGCAAGTTAGAAATAGAGGGGAACTAGATCAACTCGCTAAAGATCATCTACAAAAAACCATAGCTAACATCATAACTGCTGAGAGAAATACACGCTTTTTCACTATTATCAGAAACAAGGCAAGATGTCCGCTCTCAACACTCTCATATGACATAGTACCAGAAAGTCTGCTGCTGCTGCTGCTGCTGCTGCTAAGTCGCTTCAGTCGTGTCCGACTCTGTGAGACCCCATAGATGGCAGCCCACCAGGCTCCCCCGTCCCTGGGATTTTCCAGGCAAGAACACTGGAGTGGGTTGCCATTTCCTTCTCCAATGCATGAAAGTGAAAAGTGAAAGGGAAGTCGTTCAGTCGTGTTCGACTCTTCGCAACCCCATGGACTGCAGCCTACCAGGCTCCTCCGTCCATGGGGTTTTCCAGGCAAGAGTACTGGAGTGGGGTGCCATTGCCTTCTCCTACCAGAAGGTCTAGCCACTGCAAAATGGCAAGGAAATAAAAATAAAAGCTAACTAAATTAGGGAAAAATAAAACTACCCCTTTTTGCAGACATGACTGTCAACATAGAAAATCCCAGGCAATCTACCTCCAAAAAACTTCCAGAACTAATAAATATGTTCCTCAAGGTTGCAAGGTACAAAATCAACACACAAAAATCAATTGAATGTTCATACTAACCATGAATGTGTATAAACCAAAATTTTAAATAAAGTATCATTCACAAATTCTCCAAAGAAAATAAAACACAGAATTATAAATTTAAGAAGACATGCACAGGATTTGTATGCCAAAAATTATAAAATACTAATAAAAGTAATCAAAGAACATCTAAATAAATGAAGAGGCATATCATGTTCAGGAATTGGAAGATTCTACATAGTAAACATGTCAAGTCCCACTAGTTGATTTGTATATTTAATGAATTCCTGTCAAAACCCACACAAGGTTTTTGTAGAAGTAGACAAATACACTCTATTTGTTTGGCAAATTTATTTGGCAAAACACAAGCACTGAAATATTTAAAACAATCTTGAAAATAAAAATATAGGAGGAGGAATCCCTCACTTTAAGGTTTATTATAATAATCAGGACAGTGTGTATTAGTAAAAGGTGAGACACACAGGTCAATGAACGTAATAGAAAACTCAGAAATAGATGCAAAAAGAAATACGCCCAATTGATTTTTGTCTAAAGTGCAAAAGCAATTCAAAGAAGGCAAGGAAGCCTTTTCAACAAATGATGTTGGAGCAATCAGAGTTTGTATAGGCAAAAACCTGAAAATGGACCAAAACCTGAAACCTTAGAGGAAAGTTAACTCAAAGTGGATCATGGACTTAAGTGTAAAATTATAACACTTTTAGAATAAAGACAGGAAAAAAATCTTTGAGGCTTAGACAAAGAATTCCTTTGAGATCTAGGTTAGACAAAGGATTTCTTAGACACCAAAAACCCAACTCATAAAAGAAAATTTTGATAAACTTCACCTCATCAAAATTACAACTTTTGCCCTGCAGAAGACCCTAGCAAGAAGATAAAAAGACAGTCTACAGACTAGAAGAAAATATATGCAAATCACTTATCTGACAAAGGTCTAAAAATCTAGAATTTATAAAGAACGTTCAAAACTCAGCATTAAAAATCAAGCAATTCACAGTCAGAAAGGCATGAACTGAAATTTCATTTCATTATTAGCAAATAAGCACATGAAAAGATAATCGACATCATTAACCATCAGAGAAATGCAAATGAAAGCCACAATGAGGTGTCACCACACACCTATCTTAAAAAACAGAAATGACTCAAAATGTTGGTGAACATGCAGAGACACTGGATCACTCACACATCACTGCTAGGGATGTAAAATGGTACCACTCTGGACAACAGTTTGACAGTTTCTTAGAATACTAATCACCTGACTATCATATGGTTCAGCAACTGCACTCTTGGACCGTGAGGCCAGAGAAATGGAAACTTACATTCACACAAAAACCTGTCCATGAATGTTCACAGCTGCCTAACTGTAAACAGCCCAGAAGTCTTTAAACAGACGAACAGTCAAACAAATTGAGTTATAGCCATACCACGGAATACTGCTGAGCAATATAAAAGGAATAAATTGTAAATATATGCAACAACTTGGATGAATCTCCAGGGAATTACGTGAAGTGAAAACAAGACAACCTCAAAAGGTTACATGCAGCATGCTTCCATTTATGTAACATGCCTGAAATGACAAAGTTCTAGAAGCAGAGAGAACAGGAGCTGCCAGGGCATTGTGGGGAGTGGTGCTAGAAGACACTGGGTGTGTCTATAACAGGGCAACATGAGGGAACTCTTGTGTTGCTAGGAACTCTGCTATCTTTTGGCTGTGGACTCACAAATCTGTACATGAAATAAAACTGCATCAACTAAACATTTATGCACCTATGAATACACGCACACACATGAATGAGTTCAAGTGGAACAGTAAATCTAACTAAGATCAACAGATTTCATCACTGTCAGTATCTCAGATGGGATATTGTATTACAGTCCCTGATGGCTCAGATGGTAGAATATCTGCCTGCAATGCAGGAGACTCAGTTTTGTTCCCTGGATCAGGAAGATCCCCTGGAGGAGGAAATGGCAACCCACTCCAGTATTCTTGCTTGGGAAGTCCTATGGATAGAGGAGCCTGGCGGGTTACAGTCCATGGGGTCACAAAGAGTTGAACACGACTGAGCGACTAACACTTTCACTTTTCACTGGCAACATGCTACCAAGCTTCCATTTGGGAAAACTGCATTAACTGTCAGGTGTGATCTCTCCCTATTATTTCTTACTATTGTCTGTAAATTCACAATCATCTCAGAATAAAAAGTTTGATTTTTTTTTTTAAGTGAGTGATCAGTCTCCACTCACTCATTGTGCAGGAGGTGGTGATCAAAACCATCCCCAAGAAAAAGAAATGCAAAAAGGCAAAACAGTTGTCTGAAGAGGCTTTACAAATAGCTGAGAAAAGAGAAGCAAAAGGCCAAGGAGAAAAGGAAAAGTATATCCATATGAACACAGAGTTCCAAAGAATAGCAAGGAGAGACAAGGAAGCCTTCCTCAGTGAACAATACAAAGAAATGGAGGAAAACAATAGAAAGGGAGAGAGTCTCTTCAAGAAAATTAGAAATACCAAAGGAACATTTCATGCAAAGATGGGCTCAATAAATGACAGAAACAGTATGGACCTAAGAGAAGCAGAAGATATTAAGAAGAGGTGGCAAGAATACACAGGAGAACTGTACAAAAAAAATCTTCATGACCCAGATAATCACAATGGTGTAATTACTCACCTAGAGCCAGACACCTTGGAGTGTGAAGTGGGCCTTAGGAAGCATCACTACAAACAAAGCTAGTGGAGGTGATGGAATTCCAGCTGAGCTATTTCAAATCCTAAAAGATGATGTTGTTAAATGCTGCACTCAATATGTCAGCAAATTTGGAAAACTCAGCAGTGGCCACAGGACTGGAAAAGGTCAATTTTCATTCCAATCCCAAAGAAGGTCAATGCAAAAGAATCTTCAAACTACTGCACAATTGCACTCATTTCACATGCTAGCAAAGTAATGCTCAAAATTATCCAAACTAGGCTTCAACAGAACATGAATGGAGAATTTCCAGATGTTCTAGCTGGATTTAGAAAAGGCAAAGGAACCAGAGATTAAACTGCCAACACTCATTGGATCACAGAAAAAAAAAACAGGAAAATTCCAGAAAAACAACTACTTCTGCTTTATTGACTATGCTAAAACTTCTGACTGTGTGGATCAAAACAAAGTTTGGAAAATTCTTAAAGAGATGGGAATACCAGACCACCTGACCTAACTCCTGAGAAACTTGTACACAGGTCAAGAAGTAACCAGAACTGGACATGGAACAACAGACTGGTTCCAAATTGAGAAAGGAGTACAAGGATGTATATTGTTACCCTGCTTATTTAACTTGTATGCAGAGTACATCATGCGAAATGCCAGGTTAGATGAAGCAAAGGCTAGAATCAAGACTTCAGGGAGAAATATCAATAATCTGATATGCAGATGATACCACCCTTATGGGAGAAAGAGAAGAGTAGCTAAAGAGCCTCTTGATGAAGATGAAAGAGGAGAGTGAAAAAGTTGGCTTAAAACTCAATGTTCAAAGAATGAAGATCATGACATTGGGTCTGATCACTTCATGGCAAATAGATGGGGAAACAATGGAAAAAGTGACTGACTTTTTTTTTCCTGGGCTCCAAAATCACTGCAGATGATGACTGCAACCACAAAATTAAAAGACACTTGCTCCTTGGAAGAAAAGCTATGACAAACCTAGCTAGCGTATTAAAAAGGAGAGACATTATTTGATGACAAAGGTCTGTCTGGTCAAAGCCATGGTGTTTTCAGTAGTCATGTATGGATGTTAGAGTTGGATGATAAAGAAACCTGAGTGCTGAAGAATTAATGCTTTTGAATTGTCTTTGAGAAGGCTCTTAAGAGTCCCTTGCACTACAAGGAGATCCAACGAATCCATCCTAAAGGAAATCAGTCCTGAATATTCATTGGAAGGACTGATGCTGAAGCTGAAGCTCCAATACTTTGGCCACCTGATGCAAATAGCCGACTCACTAGAAAAGACCCTAATGCTGGGAAAGATTGAAAGCAGGAGGAGAAGGGGACGACACAGGATGAGACGCTTGGATGGCATCACTGACTCAAGGGACCCGAGTTTGAGCAGGCTCCAGGAGTTTGTGAAGCACAGGGAAGCCTGGTGTGCTGCAGTCCGTGGGGTCACAAAGATTCAGACGCAACTGAGCAAATAGACAATAGTCTCCACTCAACAGAAGCTCATCGTCTTAGAAGAGGACAAACATTTAAAGAAACAGCTAAACGAGTGTGATAACTTTCAAGTGTGTGTGATCAATGAAGGGACGAAGTGGATGTGACTCTGACAGGTGAGCTGACACTTTATGACATGTGAAGACATGCGGGGGAAACAGAACTGGAAGGATAAAACTAATGTCCTGTCTCCACTGCGGACACGCACTCACACACACAGAAGAACTGACCACACAAGCATCATGAAGGGGGGATTTTGCCCAGATAATGAATCTAGCGAAAGGTGCCACTGACTTGTCAATACTTTTTTAAAAAGTAAGGTGATATACACTATAGACATAAGGACACCAAAATAAATGACCACAGACCAGCTCCTTTCTGGAAAGTATTGGTAGCAAGATATAATTTGAGGCAAATTGAATAGCACCCCATAAGGGCTCTCTTAGGACAGGAAGCCCCAATTCAGTAACCAGTAAGTAACATCACAAAAGGAGCCTAATTCAGTCATACCACTTTGCCACCCAGCCACCAAACAGACAGAGGCACCAGAACTTTAACAGAGAAGCTGCTGACTGGACTGCCTCAGTCCCCGAAGGACCTCTGCATCCTACCTGAGGCTGTGGTCTCTTTGACTTTCTGATGCCAACTTCGATCATCCTCTCCCCCAGCTTGAGAAAACACTATAATAACAATAACAGCAAGCATTGGGCTTCCCAGGTGGCACTAGTGGTAAAGAACCCACCTGTTAACGCAGGAGATGTTAAGAGACTGGGGTTTGATCTCTGGATCGGGAAGATCCCCTGGAGGAGGGCATGGCAACCCACTCCAGTATCCTTGCCTGGAGAATCCCGTGGACAGAGGAGCCCGGGAGGCTACAGTCCATAGAGTCACAAAGAGTCGAACATGACTGAAATGACTTAGCATGCAGCAGCAAGCATTAGTCAATGAATGAAACTCATTTAATGCATCATTTCACTTCATTATTCATGTTACGTGATCAAAGATAAGAATCCCAGAGGACATAAGGGCAAACAGAAGAAAACCCTGGAAAAATGTTGTGAAACTTTGGGACAAACAGCAAACTGGAACATGACTGTCCACATTCGAGGACAAATTTAAAAGAGAATGAACACCACCTCCACCACCACAAGAGGCTTGTGGAAAGAACGTGGAACTTTGAAGGAGGATTTAAACATAACATACAACAAGCAGAGGGGGATCATATTTTCAAGAGAAACTGCTTGGGAAATTTTAGATACCATCTGCTTTTCGCTCTCAAGGAAATCACAGAAAACACAGACTTGGTAAAAGAAGAAGAAATAATAAGGCAATTTACTGCAGGAAAAATAAAAGAGAATGCTGATAGAGTTAGGGGATTAATTCCAGAAAAGAAATAATGGTTTGCAGAATTAAAACATTAAAGGGGCTGAAGAGCTGCATTGACAATACAGGAAACGTCAGCACCTTGTTGAGCAAAACAAATTGAAGAAGCTCTTTCTGAATGCACAAGAAAAAGGAAAGGAGATAAAACTAATTAGAAATGACTTTCATAGTGATTCCTATAGATATGTTGATGACAATGATGCAAAATAGAGACCCTGAGGGAGAACACAGGATGGATGGGATAGAAACTATCTGACCACAGCCAGAACGATACAGTCGGTCCTCACTTCATACTGATGAGGCAGACACTTTTTATAAGCTACATTCTATAGACAAGGAAATGGCAACCCACTCCAGTACTCCTGCCTGGGAAATCCCATGGACAGAGGAGCCTGGTGGGCTACAGTTCATAGGGTCGCAAATAGTCAGACACTGAGCAGTCGAGCACACACAGACGAGGAAACTGAAGCCTTAATAACCTAGGTACCTGCTTAGGATTATGAGGCTTAGGAACACAGCTGAAATTCACAGCCAGAGGCTAGTCTGCCTTTGGAGAAGGGACAGGGAAACAGAGAGAGCAAGGCAGAGGAAGAAGAGAAACCAGAGGCACAAACAGAAGGAACTCAAAAACTACAAAATGGAAGGGCTTGTTTTTTTAATCATAGGAAAAAAGTGAAAACACAGCTCCATCTGGACACACCTTGATACCGCATGAGTTGGTTCCAGGACCCCCACTACAGATACACAACAAAGCAAATAAAAGCTTTGCTTTCTGAACTTTCTGGATCCCTCTCCTACCCACCCAATCTTTCCCCAGCTGAGGATATGGAAGCTGCAGATGAGGACAGGCAAGGAGTGATCATACTCTGGAGAAACTCTTGTGCCAGGAAGCTAAAATAAATTTTGGTATGACTTTTCTGGAGAGTAATGAAAATGCATCAAATTTTATATGAGCATGCCCATTTAGCAGCAATTCCATTTCAAAGAAATTGTTTTACAGAAAGGCCTGCACAAATACGGTATCCAGACAAATAGGAACATGGATTTTTGATGCATTGCTATCATAATAATAAAATTACAACAACTTAAATGCCCCTGATATAAAATTAGGCTACATCAACACCATGGAATAAGGTGTGTTTTGTTACATACACTGGTCAGTCAGAACTACATGAATACTATCTGTGATAAGCTGGGCAAAAGACAGGAAGTTACTGAGCAGTATGGTCATCTTATCTGCACGTGTGGTCATGTATGGATGTGAGAGTTGGAGTGTGAAGAAGGCTGAGCGCCGAAGAATTGATGCGTTTGAACTGTGGTGTTGGAGAAGACTCTTGAGAATCCTGTGGACTGCAAGGAGATCCAACCAGTCCATTCTGAAGGAGATTAGCCCTGGGATTTCTTTGGAAGGAATGATGCTAAAGCTGAAACTCCAGTACTTTGGCCACCTCATGCGAAGAGTGGACTCATTGGAAAAGACTCTGATGCTGGGGGGGATTGGGGGTAGGAGGAGAAGGGGACGACTGAGGATGAGATGGCTGGATGGCACCACTGACTCGATGGACGTGAGTCTGAGTGAACTCCAGGAGATGGTGATGGACAGGGAGGCCTGGTGTGCTGCGATTCATGGGGTCGCAAAGAGTCGGACACGACTGAGCGATTGAACTGAACTGAACTGATACAACAATTGGTCTCAACTTGTGGTTCCCCAGGGCAGCATCGTCAGCATCACCTGAGAGTTTGTCTGAAATGTTAATGCTCAAGCCTTACCCCACACCTACTGAACCATAAACTTCAGGAATGGGATGCAGAAATCAGTGTTTAAACAAGCCTTCCAAGACATTTTGAATGCACACTAAACGCTGAGAAGCAATAGCAAATTTTGAAAGACAGACACCAAACTGTATAGAAAAACTGCCTTGGGGTATAGTTTCAAGGGAAATTTCATTTTTCCTCTTGATATATTTTGATATTCCAATGATGCATACTGCACTTAAAATTAGGAAAATTATTTCTATCAGAGAGAGAAAGAAGGGAAGAGAGAAAGACAGTGGGAAAAAGATTAAGAGAGAGACATATGACTAACCAATAGAAAAATGGACAAGAGATTTAAATAGGTGGTGAGATTCCCACAAAAAGGCCAAAAAATTTCTAACAAAGGTATGTTTTACACACTCAATTTGACTAGAATTAAAAGAAATCTTTATTAAAATGTAGCAGTTGTTCCCATTTATCTGATAAGTATCATTAAGAAAAATCCTAAAACTGAATGAATTCATAGCTATAGTGGACTCAAGAGGCTTCGGGCAAATAAGAAAGTACGGGGGATTTATAGCAAAAAGTGTACAACTGGTCATGTATTAGACCCAGTAACCCAAATTCTAGGGATTTCTCCTAGTTAAACATTTGAGGGTATATTTTTCAATAACAATAAAATATTGAAAGCATTCTAAATATTCTACCATATAAAACTGATCAAAAGAACCATGTTATACAGTGCTATTGTAACAATTATTTCATCAAAAAGGATGGCATGACTATAGATATATGGATATAGAAATATAATAATATGTAGACTATCCAGAAAAAATATACCTGTCAACATTAAGAATTTAATATGTTAGGAGGTATTCTAAGAACTTTGTAACGGAATAATTCACTCAATCCTAACAATCATATGGGAAAGTAAAACCACCACTTTACAGCTGAAGAAATGCATTTGGAGAGTTGGAATAACCTGCCTAAGTCCACCAAGATATGAGTAATGAGGCCAGCTTGTGCTGTCAGCATCCACATATAACGCATGGAATACGATTTGTGTTGTTGGTGATGATTCACGGAGAAAAGTCTGAAAGGTTAGCCACTAAAACAAGAACAATGGTTATCTCTGGGTCACAGAATCAAAGGTAATTTAAATTTTGTTTCCTTCCAGTTTATCTTTTGTCTCTGAAGATTATATAAGACTTGTGATAAATATTTAACTGGGAATTTTTTTTTTTTGGTATATTAACAGAAAAGAATGAGTAAGAGCTCACTATGAGGGCAAGCCCTACAAAATCCAGCCAGCAGAGAAAGAACCTTTGAAAGGCATAGAGTTTTAAAAAGAAATGGTACTTTAAAGTAACAATGAGGCTCTGAATGTGGGTGGCATGGAAACCACTTATAACACCATCAGCTCACTTCAAGACTGCAGCTACCAAAAAAAAAAAAAAGTAAAGCTCAGGAAAATTGTGGTTCCAGGCTGCTGTGTGAAAATTAAAATGGCAATGTATCCTCATTGAAGAGACTCCTACAATTGGGGTATTCAAATTGCATAGGACCTCTCTGTTCTATATATACCACCACCAAGATTATACTTGGATTCTTCCTGAAAGCTTTTATTTGCTCATTCAAGAGCTCACATATGTTAATACCTGTGCAATGGAATCAACACTCTCAACTCAATGTCCAGGGAAATGGTGAAGGAGTAAGACAGGTGAGCATTCCTGATGCATACAGGTCTCCGCATGAGACTGTATCATACACAATCACGGCTCCAAGAGAGGACTGGAGGCAAACATCTGAATGATTGGGATGCTTCAGAACCTCATATGGCTCAGCGCTTCCCAAATGTCAGCAGTCAATGATCAGAGTTCTCCAATCAAGCCATCCTAGGGCACCCAGTCTCCTTTTTTGTGGGTGAACGTGTCCTTGTAGATTATATGATTGCTCAAAGTTTTCACTGCCTCTCCTGTGGAAGGCTTATTTTTCTCCACCCCACTGGCATCGGGCTTCCTTGGTGGCTCAGATGGTAAAGAATCTGCCTACAATGTGGGACACTGGGGTTCGATCCCTGAGTTGGGAAGATCTCCTGGAGAAGAGATTCCAGTGTTCCTGACTAGAGAATTTCATGGACAGAGGAGCCTGGTGGGCTACAGTCCCTGGAGTCGCAAAGAGTGGACACAAATGAGCAACTAACACCACTGATGTCAAAACCGTCTGTGTGACTTTCTTTGGCCAATAAAATAAAAGTAGAAGTTTCACATAAACACTTCCAATCAGAAACTTTAAGGCCCTGAGTACCTACAGCATTCAGCTGCTATGTCCTCTTTGCTCTCTGCCATGTCCTCTTTGCTCTCTGCCATAAAACTATTGATACAGCAGCTCTCTCAGCCTGAATTCTAGAGCAAATAAGTTATGTAGCATAATTACAGGAGACCCAAAATGGACATGAAGTGTGAGAAATAAATCTTGGTGGTTGTTAAGCCAGGGACTTTGGGGCAGTTTGTTACTGCAGCATATCTCAGTATAAACTGACTTATACATTATCATATCCATTCCATACTTGGAGATGCACTCAACACCAAGACTCACTTCTGTCTGCATTGTCAGAGATTAAAAAAAGCTGGCCTGTGTGCATCTTCTGTGTTGGAATTGAAAGAGTTTTGAACTCTCCTTTGAATTTGATGGTTTATGTCACTAGTCCCACTCTGGCACAAAATGGCAGGCTGATGTCCTTGCCCCTTCCATCTAGCCCAAGCTCATCATGCAATTATACCAAAAACCTCTCCTTTCTCTCAGGATGTCACACACCCTCTGTCACTCCTGTGATGACAGGATATGAGATGCAAGGGACAGCTTCCCCAGCAGAGAATGACGTGGCCTTCAGACAGCAGCCAAAAGATGACAAAACAGGAAATCCCTTGTTCCAGCCAATATCCTCGAGGGCCTGTGGTTTCTCCCACCTTGCAAAAAGAAATTTACAGTTTGAGTAACACTGTTTTCTAGGAATCTAGGATTCTGGCTGTTATTCATGGTTCTACCCATTGACAACAAAGCATAGTTGTC
This sequence comes from Ovis canadensis, assembly GCF_042477335.2. Lineage (NCBI taxonomy): Eukaryota > Metazoa > Chordata > Mammalia > Artiodactyla > Bovidae > Ovis > Ovis canadensis. The sequence goes on along the minus strand of NC_091268.1, from coordinate 38,672,675 downwards.
ACTGGCAATAAAATGCAAGCATCTGCTTTCTGAATGGTTTTTGAGCAGTACTTTTGGACCTCTACAAACCTATCATTGACTATTACATCTGGGAAGACTTGGAAGAAAATGAAAATATAGGGAGCACTGGGAATGGTCAAGAAGCACCAGTTACAACAACAGGAAAAACAATAATAAAATGAGTATTAAATATAACACCTAATAATAGGTCGTGTTGGATGGCACATGGTGTTCCAAGGTCCCCACGTGCATTAGCTCTTTTGCCATTCCTAACTTACCTGAAAATAAGGTACAATTTATTATCCATACTTTAAAGATGACAAAATTAGGATATTAAAAAGTAACTTGCAAAGAATCATATCATAATTTAATGAAATATTTTAAATTTGAATGTGGATCTCAGCATCAGAGTCTGAGAACCAGTTCATCATATTATACTGCCTGAGATTAAGGTTACAAATAAATACCGATACTTGGGCATTCTTCCTTATCTAGAATCTTCTTTCAAGAAAAGTAACGAAGATGAAGGAGAAAAATTTGCTATGTAGATGGCTTTGAGTCCAAACAATGTACTTTTCACTGCATGATCCTGAATAACCCATTTCATCACTTCTAAAAGATGTTACCTCATTTACAGAATGAGGAAAATGATTCTCATTTTATAATATTGCAATGAAACTAAGAACCGGTAATGAATGGGAACAACTATAAACTCCAAAATGCTAGTCATTTATAATACATAGTTCATTTTTGCAACGCCATAATTGGTTGCTTAGTGGCAGAAACGAACTGATATTGACCAGCACTATTAAACCAAAGGCAGGACATCTGAGTATAATATCAAATTCAGAGCATCCAGTGTCTTCTAAACTGGAGGAGCTTGTAAGAGACCAACAATCCCATCAAGAACAATGATAAAAAAAATCAGTAACATATCAAAAGTCACTTGCTTGAAAGCATCAGTGTTTCTGTGGAAGCCAGAATTTAAAATCCAGACCCCAGAGAACAGGAAAGCTCACTGAGATGAGCCCATCTTTCTGAATGCTGATGTTGACAGGACATCTGTCAGTTCTTGCCACAAGTTAGGAAGCAAAAAGGATAAGCAGGTTACAAGGGATAGAAACCAAAAAAGATACAGGTAATTGTACAGGGCTCTGGTCAAAATAAGCTGGAGTTGAGGGTTGCCAAGTTAGCCAGAACTTGAGGAGCAAAGATCAGAGACAGAAGGAAAGAGCAGAGATCTGAGACCCATACTCAGTATCAGTTTTCTTCCTGAGGCATTTATCTATAAATGTCACAGCACAGAAGGTTAAGAAGCCAAACTAAAAGAGATACTCCTCTCACAGTGCTAGAGAGACAAAAATTAGATTTGAAGACCTGCCAAGGGGACCAGTTCTATGAAATGTGATAAGCTCTAAGTTGGGACCCTAGCATTGAGGTTGAACAAAAGGTAGATGGGGCCTTATAAAGAATTCAATCCAAATTCAAGTCAGCTCTAACCATGATGGTATGAGATGATCTGTCCCCTGCTGCCTGCTAAAGAAAAAGGTGAATCTTCTCTGAAGAGCGGGAACACCATCCAGAAATTCTACAATTTGACATCCATAATAACCGACATTTAACTGAAATCACCAGATGTATCAAAAAGTAGTAGCCATGGGAAATAACTAAGCAATAAAAAGAATAAGACTCAGATTTTAAACTGTGATCAGAATGCCCAATAAAATAGATGAGATGTTAGACAAGTTGACCAAATAACTGAAATATATTTTTAAAAGTAAAATAGAAACTCTAGAGCTGAAAACTACAATAACTGAAACTTAGAACACAGAGGGCAGGTTAAATGGCAGACGGGACATAAGTGAGGAGAGCTGAAAGACACAAGAGTAGAAGTACTCAAAATAAAGCACAAAAAGTAAAAAAAGATGACAAGTACATAAAAGAAAATGAAAGATATATCTATCTATATCTACATGCTCAGTCATGTCCAACTCTTTGCTGCCCCATGGACTGTAGCCTGCCAGGCTCTGCTGTCCATGGGATTTTCTAGGCAACCTGGAGTGGGTTGCTGTTTCCTCCTCCAGGGGATCTTCTCAACCCAGGGATCAAACCTACATTTCCCATGGCTTCTGCATAACCACTGAGCCACCTGGGAAGCCTACAAAAAGGATTATCGTGTATTGTACTCGAGATCTAAAAGAGCAAAATAGAGAGAACAGGCCCAGATCAATATCTGAATAGTTAATAACTCAGAATTTTCTAAAACTGCTGAATGGCATTGAAGTATGGATTAAAGAAGTCATACAAAGGACACCGACAAAGAAAACCACACCTACGTATCTCATATATAAACGGTTGAAAACGAAAGAAATCGAAACTCTCAAAGCATGCAGTTGAGGGTACATCTTCACAGGAGCAAAGTTTAGACGAGCTGCTAATTTTCCAATAAAACAGTGAAAGCCAAACATACACAGTAGAGTGCCACCTTGAAAATAGAGAAGGAAACAACCGTCAACCTAAAATTTTATACTTAGAGAAAACATTCTTCACTAAAGAATTGAGTGAAATACATGAAATGAATTAACTGTATAAAGGTAAAATAAAAATATTTCCAAACATACAACACTTCAGAGAACTTACTGCCAACAAACCTTCACCAAGAAAATACTAGAAGGAATTATTCAGGAAGAAGGAAAATAATTTCACACAGAAACAAGAAATGCAGAAAATAATTTAAAAGTTTAAATACAAGAATTAACTTATTGAAACATGTACAAAAAGTATAGAATTTTGTAGTATATGTCATATGATTCACTTGCTCAGTTGTATCCAACCCCTGTCCATCGAATGTTTCAGGTAAGAATACTGGAGTGGGTTGCCATTTCCTCCTCCAGGAGATCTTCCCGACCCAGGGGTAGAATTTGCATTTCCTGCACTGCAGAAGGATTCTTTCCTGCTGGGCCAGAATTAAAATACATGACAACAATAACATAAAAGGCTAGAGGGGTAGAAGACGTTAAAGTATTCCATAATCCTAGCATTATTTGTGAACTGATTAATATTAGGCTATTAACAATTCAATGATTCATGTTTAACCCCTAGGGAATCCATAAACTAACAGAAGGGGCAAATGCGATATTTTTGGAAAATGTTGAGCTAACGAAAAAGTAATCAAACACAGAAAGAGAAAGAAATATAAAACACTGGGAAAATTAAATATTTATGTAAAAACAGCATCTCAGTAATTAAATTAAATATAAACAGTTTAAATGCACTTCTTTAAGGTATGCTGAATTAAAATAAAAAACTATACACTGATTTTATGAGATATACCTTTAATATAAGAACACATAAAGGCTGACTATAAAGGGCTGGAAAAACTTACATCTTGCAAACACTAAATCTTGATGTAGCTATAGTTATAAAAGGCAAGGTAGACTTTAAAGCAAGAGATGTAACTAAAGATAAAGAAGTATATCTCACACAAATAAAATGACCAATCCTCCCAGAAGACATAAACATTTTAAATTAGTCTGCAACAAACAGCATAACACCAAATATGTAAAGCAAAAAATATATACCTAAAAGAAGAAATAAGCAAACACATAAATACAAGACTTTAACAAACTCTTTCAGTAACTACCAGTAAATAAATAGTAAAACAAGCAAAGCAAAACACCAGAAAAAAGTTTTTAAAATCTTAACATGACTAACACTAGTTACCTAAATGAAATATACAGAATGCTTCACTTAACACTGACATAATAAAACAAAAAATTTTCAAATGCATGTGTTTATTAAAATGTATCATATTCTGGATCATAAAGTAAGTCCAAGCAAATATAATTCGAGTATAATGTTTGACTACATTAGAATTCAGCAAAAAATCAATAATTAAATAAAATCTAGGAAATTAGAAATGCATAAGGACCATGGTGAAAGAACTTATTAACATAGAAATTAGAAAATAGTTTCCTCTGAGTCTTAATGAAAATAAAATTGGCAGAATACAGCTAATGCTGTAATTAGAGGGAAATTTATAATCTTAAATGCACCTACTAGAGAAGAAGAAAAGCTGAAAACAATAATCTATAATTTAGTTCAAAAAAATTTTTAAAGAGCCAAGTAAACTAAAACAGAAGAAACTAAATAATAAAGGCAAATTTAATACTAAAATAGAGGAAATCAAAGAAGAAGGTAGTTCTTCAAAAACAAAACAAAACAAAAAAATGCAAGTTCACAAACACCTAACAGTCAAGAAAAAGGAGAAAGAGCATCAATTACAGTATCAAGAGCAAAAGGAGCATCAAGCCACAAAAAAATAATAAAACAAATTCAGTAGTACATTAAAAGGATCATACAACAAGATTAAGTGGGATTTATCCTACATATGCAAGGATGGCTCAATATCTGCAGATCAATCAGCGTGATACACCACATTAACAGACTGGGGAATAAAAGCCATATGATCATCTCTATAAACCCAGAAAAAGTTTCTGGCAAAATTCAGAATCCAAATTTGTGATTAAAACTCTCCAGAACGTGAGTATAGAGGGAATATACATCACTGTAATAAAGGATATGTATGGTAGGCCCACAGCTAACATCATATTCAAAGGTGAAAACCTGAAACCATTTCCTCTAAGATCAGGAACAAGACAAGAATGCTCCTTCTCACCACTTTTGTTCAACATAATAGTGAAAGTTCTTGACACAGAAAATAAAATATTTAAAAGGAATCCAAATTGGAAAGGAAGAAGCACAACTCTCACTGTTTGCACATGGCAGGATATTATACATAGGAAATCCCAAAATATACCACCAAAAAACTACTAGAACTCATCAATCAATTCAGTCAAGTTGCAGAATGCGATATTAATATACAGAAATCTGTTGCATTTCTATACACTAACAATAAACTATCAAAAAGAGAAATGAAGAAAGAAATCCTATTTACCGTAACATGAAAAGAATAATATAGCTAAAATAAATCTTAACTAAGGAGGTAAAAGATCTGCAGTGGGAAAACTACAAGATGCTGAAAAAAGAAATTAAGGACAACACAAAGAGATGGTAAGATAAACTGTATCCATGGATTGGAAGAATATTGTTAAAATAAGTATACTACCCAAAACAATCTATGAAATGCAATGCAACCCCTACCAAAATGTCAATGGCATTTTTCACTAGAAAAAATGTTCAAATGTTTCATTTGTTCACTAGAACTAGAACAAATAACTCTAAAATTTGTTTGAAAACACAAAAGATTCCAAGTAACCAAAACCATCTTGAGAGAAAGCAAAGCTGCAGATATCACACTCCTTGACTCCAGGTTATACTGAAAAGGTACAGTAATTAAAACAGTATGATTCTGGCACAAAAACAAACATAGATCAATGGAACAGACAGAACAGAAATAAACACATGCACTTATGATTAACTAATCTATGACAAAGGAGGCAAGAATACACAATGAGGAAAAGGCAGTCTCTTCAATAAGTGGTGCTAAGAAAACTGGACAGCTTCACATAGATGAAATTAGAACATTTTCTGACAACATATATGAAAGCACATGTAACTGTAAGGCCAGAAACCATAAAACTTCTAGAAGGGAACATAGAGCATTCTTTGACATAATTTACAGTAATATTTTTTTGAATCAGTCTCCTAAGGCAAAAGAAGTAAAAGTGAAATAAACAAGTGGGACCTAATTAAACTTAAAAGATTTTTCTTCAGCAAAGGAAACCATCAATAAAACAAAAAGACAAGCTGTTGAATGGAAGAAAATATTTGTAAAGAATATGACCAATGAAGGGTTACTGTCCAAAATATATAAATAGTTCATACAACTCAATGTCAAACAAATAACTCGTTCTTAAAAAATGGGTAGAAGACCAGAATAGACATTTTTCCAAAAAGATATACAGAAGACCAACAGTCACATGAAAAGATCTCAACATCAATCACTAATAATCAGAGAGATGCGAATCAAAACTGCAATGAGATGTCACCTCACAGCTGTCAAAATGGCTATCATCAAAATTTCTACAAGTAACAACTGCTGGCAAGGATGTGATAGAAAGGGAACCCCTGTACACTGTTGGGAGGAAACATAAATTGGTGCATAACAGTATGGAGGTTCTTCAAATAACTAAAAATAGAATTACCATGTGATCTAGCAATTCCACTCATATATATATACATATATATATATATGTATATATATATATATATGTCTGAACAAAACAAAACCACTGGTTTGAAAAGATACATAAACCCCCAATGTTCAGAGCAACATTATTCATAAGACATCAAGATATGGAAATGATTTAAGTGTCCACTAACAGATGAGTGGGTAAAGAAGATGTAGTGTGTACATATATAATTCCATATATACACAGATATATATAATTCCATTTCCATATATACATATATAAATATATATAATTTCATATATATTTATATATATATCCATATCCACATATCCATATATATTATCCCAAGCAAGAATACTGGAGTGGGTTGCCATTTCCTCCTCCAGGGGATCTTCCCAACCCAGGGACTGAACCCAGGTCTCCTGCATTGCAGGCAGATTCTTAATCATCTGAGTCACCAGGGATGCCATATATTATATATATGTAATGTGTATATATAATATATATGTGTGTGTGTATAATATATATGTGTGTGTGTATCAAACATATATATGTATATATACATATACATAATATATATATAATTATATATAATATACATATTATATATAGAATTTCATATATACATGTGAAGAGGGAAAGAAAGCACGATAAGATGGGATAGAGGATTAAGAGGTAAACTAAATTGTCTACATGGATATATAATACAGCACAGGGAATATAGCCAGTATTTTATAATAACTTTAAATGAAATTTAATCTATAAAAATTCTGAATACGTGTACAACTGAAACTAACATAATACTGCAAGTCAATTATACTCCACTAAAAAAGCAAAAAACAGCAACAGCATTAAAAATCCTACAGACATTTAAAAGATATTGTGAGAATATTAAGAACAATTTGAGAATTCAGATTAATGAAAACACTCCTAGAACAACAAAAACATGAAAACAAGTCTGTGACATTAATTAAGAAGTCCTCAGCTAAAATTGGGGACGTCCCACATGGTGCTAGTGGTAAAGAATCCGCCTGCCAAAGCAGGAGATATAACAGAGGTGGCCAGATAACCTGGGTCAGGAAGATCCCCTAGAGAAGGGCATGGCAACTGACTCCAGTATTCTTGCCTGGAGAATCCCATAGACAGAGGAGCCTGGCGGGCTACAGTCCGTAGGGTCAGAGTCTGACACGACTGCAGCAACTTAGCACGCAGGCAGCTAAAATTAGAGACCAAACAGGCCTGCAGGGAAAGTTCTCATACCCAGCCATACATTGACAATTACTTCAAACAGGAAAAGATTTAAGCATACAAGCATGCAACATACATCTCCTACAAGAAGATGCTGTCTACTTTACTATCCAGCCGGAAGCAAACTCTCTGACCAAAGACAGCCCAGCCAATCGGAGGCTGCGGCAGCCCAACCAATGAAAAGACTCTATACTTTGAACTTCCTGCTTCCTCCAATAGACTCTTTGGTTACTGCAGCCCTTGCCAATGTCCTCTTTTTCCCTGTAAATTAAAGTTCCCCTACCCTGATCTCTTGGTTTGCCTAGCTCTGCCTTAGTTCATATATACTGAATTTCCTACTGGCATATACTAGCATTTCCTCTGGCTAGTCCCAAATAAACTTGGTTTTGATAGTAAAGTGAAAGTGTTAGTCGCTCAGTTGTGTCTGATTCTTTGTCACTTCATGGACTGTAGCCCACCATGCTCCTCTGTCTATGAGGATTCTCCTGGCAAGAATACTGGAGTTGGTTGCCAGTGAAATAACTGGCTATTTTATTACTAATGTTCACAGATTCAAGAAGAAATGGTAAATCTGAATAGTTCTATATCAATTAGGAAGTTAAATAGAAATTAAAACTTCCAAATATAGAAATCTCCAGGTCCTAATAGATTCATCAGTGAATTCTTACAACCACCTATATAATTAACGTATTACACAAAACCTTACTGAAAATAAAAAGAAAAATCAAAAACAAACAAACAAAATCAGGAGTACATGCCAACGTTTTAGGCTGCTGCTGCTGCTGCTGCTGCTGTTAAGTCACTTCAGTCGTGTCCGATTCTGTGCAACCCCATAGATGGCAACCCACCAGGCCCCCCGTCCCTGGAATTCTCCAGGCAAGAACACTGGAGTGGGTTGCCATTTCCTTCTCCAATGCACGAATGTGAGAAGAGTTAAAGTGAAGTCGCTCAGTCGTGTCCAACTCTTAGCGACCCCATGGACTGCAGCCTACCAGGCTCCTCAGTCCGTGGGGTTTTCCAGGCAAGGGTACTGGAGTGGGTTGCCGTTGCCTTCTCTGGAACTTTTTAGGCCAGCGTTACCTTAAACAAATATGGAAATCTAGCATTACAAGTACAAGAAAGGAACATTACAAAGCAATCTAACAGGCATGGATGTAAATATACTAAATAAAAATTATCAAATGTATCCAACTAATTAACATAATAATATATCTCAATATGTTTTTTAAAAATCAATGCAACTCACCACATTAATGGAAAAAAGGAAAATCATAACAGATGTATAAAAACTTTTTGCTGAGATACAATACCCACTCATGATTATTTATAAGGAAAGTACTGATATATTTCCTTTATCTAATAAAGAACAACTTAAAAACCCTACAGCAATTATCATAATTAAATTTGAGATGTTGAAAGTTTCCTCTCTGAAATAAGAAATAAGAACTTGCTATCCCCACTGTAATCCAACAATATGTAGGAGATAAAGTGCCTTTAGACAAGAAAATGAAATAAAACGGTCTTATTCACAGTTCACTGGTTCATATACATTAGAAATCCAAAGTAAGTAAGTAAGTGAAGTCGCTCAGTCGTGTCTGACTCTTTGCGACCCCATGGACTGCAGCCTACCAGGCTCCTCCGTCCATGGGATTCTCCAGGCAAGAATACTGGAGTGGGTTGTCATTTCCTTCTCCAGGAGAATATACAAATTACAAGAAATGAAACAGACTTTGGACAATATCCAAAAAATCTACTGTATCTCTATATATTAGTAACAAATGATTCGAAAATGAAAAACTTTATTAAACATACCATTTGCAGTACCAGCAAATACTTAACGGCCAAACCTAGCCAAAGATGTGTATAACCTGTACACAGAAAATTAGAAAACATTACTGAGATAAATTAAGACATTTGAAGAGATGGGAAAATATACCACATTCATGGATTGAAAGAGTAATCAAAGTTGCCAATTCTCCCACAAATCAGACCATAGATTTGATGCAATTCCAATCAAAATCAAATATGTTACTTTTGTGGGAATTGATGCAATGATTCTAATATACATATATATGGAAATACAGTGCATGCGTGCTCAGTTGCTCAGTCGACACTGACTCTCAGTGACCCTATGGACTGTAGCCCGCCAGGCTACATACACATACACGCACACGCACACACACACACACAAATATATATTTACACACATATACATAAATATATATATACATACCACATATATATGTATATGTATACATATATACACATATATACACATATACCACATCATCTTTGTCCATTCATCTGTAGGATAGCTTTTTGATGGAATTATGTGACAAAAAGGTCAAAATTGCCATTGATATTGATAACTAGCGAACACAATCCTTAGCACTGCTATTACACTGTGAGATTCTGCCCAAGAATAAAGAAAAAACAGAGAAAAGCAGAAATGATGATGTTGATGACAGACAGACAAGAGATGACAGAAGGAGCCACAGACAGACAACACACAAATGACAGAAGGACAGAAAGACAGGATAAATAGATTATTCGTAGAGCCTGCCTTATGATGACATATTTCTAAGAACCTGGATATAACCACATCCAACTTGGACTTTTCAGTTTTGCCAGCCAATAAATTTCCTCTTTGGCTTGAGGCAGTAGGTTGGGTTTCTGTCTCATGCAGCCAAGAACCCTAACTGTTAGAATTTTCAAGGCCACTTCCAGCTCTAATTCCATGACTGGGACAATGCATTCCAAAGTTTCCCAAATAAGCCTCTTTTATGGCCTAAGGAGAATGAACAACAGATTCAGGATTCAACCCTTTCATTCACAAACTTGATGGTTCTTTGAAGTCTCAAATATTATTTTTTAACAAAGAAAATCATGCAAATTTTCAAACCTATTCCATATTTTGTCTTAATATTAAAATACTTCCTCCATATCACGTTGTGAAATCAGCACACCAAGAAGATGCACCATATTATTTTGAAATTATCCATGTAACCCATACAGTACCAGGTACTCCTAGAGGTGGCATATCCCAGGCTTAAAAGAATAGACATAGGGAAGGGTTTCAGAGTCAAATTCCTGACGGGTCAGGCAGGTAAGAAAACGGGATACAGAAGAGAGTGAATACAAGCCAGCCAAAGTGGGACACTCAGCTTCACTCCACTGTTGCTACCAAGGAATGTCTTTCCAATCCTCACATGGGCCAAATACATCTGCAAAATGAATGAAGTCTGGGCACAATCCCTTCCCCACCTCTGATTTTGAACACATGTTGTTCTATTTTTTCATCTAAGACTCAGGCAATACTTACACTGTTGCTAACATCTGTTCTCCAAACACCCAATATTTTTCTTCTTATAAAAGATATTTCTTTCAAACAGAGATAAAGCATAGAAGCTTTGGCATATATTTATTTAGTGAAACTATATTATACTCTCTGAAAATCAGATGGCTTTACCTATGCGAATTCTAGAAGGAAAATTACCCTATTCCAATAGGCACCTTCTTATTTTATGTGACATTTTTAACAGCCCCGAAGTTTCAACCTCAACCAGCAATGTTTGAATTGCTTTTAATTCAGCAAGCATGGAGAAGAGAATAATCTGGCAGCTCCTTCTTGATACGTGTCAGAGGCGGGATCTTCTCAGGAGAATGTGGCATTCATAAAAGTAATTTTTCCCATTCATTCTGCTGAGAGCACCCTCTTACAGGAGTCACGTGGCTGTCACTCTTGAGACAGAAACCAGCCTCTGAAATTACGGGTTTTGGTTTTTTTTTTCTCTTTTTGGATAACTTCATGTAATCAAGAATTTGATCTGAACTATTAATGGAAAAAAATAAATTAAAACTGACACCCATGACCTTTACAATTATATATTGTGGCTCTTGTACAACACGCATTCAAAGGCGACTGTTTGCCTGATTTATCTGTAATACAACGTCCTTTACGGGGGACAAGATCGCATTGTTCAAGGAGTCCATTGTTAAAGTCAGGAAGAAGGTTTAATTGGTACATACTGAAAAAGTAAAGAATTATCTATCCTGTCTGCTGGAGGTCCTCCAGTATTTTCGTTACAAATCATTTCAGAATAATAACAATGGTGATAATGATAAAGATCTAAGTAGATTGAGTACTTAACATCTGCAGAACACTGCATTAACTGCTTCACACACATTTTTTATTTCTCAGTGCTTTAGGGCAGGTATGGATAGTAGCCCTTTGATCCAAGAGGAGACTGAGTGAGACTCAGAGGACAGGCTGGAAGCTGCCAGAAATTTCAAAGCATGGGCTCAAGTCCATGTCTGACGCCTGAGAATGTTCATGACTCCTCAACCATCAGATTATGAAGCTGGAGGGCCCTTCAGAAATCAACTACCCAACGCTCAAAACACTGCACGTTAATACCAACTTCCTGATCTTTCTCCCCAAGTCTTGCCATTTTCCTGCTGACCCTCCCTCAGCTATTACCGCCTCCCATTTAGCTGCTCAAGCCAGAAAACCTAGAGACATTACTCACTCATATTCTTTCCCCCTCCCTGCCCAAGTTCAATGCAGCTCCAAGACTTGCTGACTCTACCTGTTTAACAGCAACTGTTAAACCAGTTCACTTCTCTCGCATCTACACCACCAGCAGCTTTATCCAAGCCACCGACATTTCTCCAAATAATACAACAACCTCCACCATCCATTCTGACCTGTGTTCAATTTGTTCTTAGTATGTCTGACATCTTGAAGAAATACAAACACCATACTTCCTGTTTAGGATAATTTGATGGTTCCCTAGTATTCTCAGAATAAGGACCGCAAACCATATCTGGCATCACTAGCCCTGGGCCCTGCCTGCAGGAACCCCATCCCTCCCCACTTGCCTCGCCCACTTCCCCTCTTCCTACCTGCGTGTCAGAAGTCATACCAGAGTCCTGGGTTTCTCAAAGCTCTGTGCCCTCCCTCCGATCACAACTGTCGTGCATGCTGTTCCCTCTGCCCAGAATTCTCTTCTCTTCCTCTTTACCTGGTTAATTTCTCTATGTCCTTTAAGTTCAACTCATTATCATTTTCCCAGGGAAGCTGACAGAGGGAAGGTTGGACCAGATCAAAGCCCTCTCACAGAACAATGGACCTCTCTGGTGAAACACACTTACCATAATTACAATGTTATATTTGTATGTGTGACCACATGATGCCTGGCCCAATTACTGAACTCATTAGAAACAAATTCTTTCTGAACTTCCGAATTAACAAGCAGTCAGAGGCAGGTTGGTGGAATGGTCGCCATCCATGTGTCAAGGTCAGGGACTGATGGATGTTGTGACTCTACTTACCAGCTGTGTGACTTTCAACAAAACACCTGAATTCTCTGACTCTCCATTTTCTCAAATACAAAATGAGGATGGTGTCCAACACCTACCCCTTCTTCCGACCCATGATGGTTGTTAAGATCAAATGAGGCAGAAAGATGGAGATACTAGCTCATTGATCCCACCATGAGGTAAGGACTCAACTAGCATTTGTTTGAAGCTTACATATAATTTTGGATTCGTTCCCAAGAAATCAGTTCAATTCAGTTCAGTCACTCAGTCGTGTCCGACTCTTTGTGACTCCATGGACTGAAACATGCCAGGCTTCCATGTCTATCACCAACTCCTGGAGCGTGCTCAAACTCATGTCCATCAAGTCAGTGATGCCATCCAACCATCTTATCGTCTGTCATCCCCTTCTCCTGCCTTCAGCTTTCCCAGCATCAAGATCTTTTCCAACAAGTCAGTTCTTCACATCAGATGGCCAAAGTATTGGAGTTTCAGCTTCAGCATCAGTCCTTCCAATGAATATTCAGGACTGATTTTCTTTAGGATGGATTGGTTTGATCTCCTTGCAGTCCAAGAGAGTCTCAAGAGTCTTCTCCAACACCACAGTTCAAAAGCATCAATTTCTCAGCACTTGGCTTTCTTTATAGTCCAACTCTCACATCCAAACATGACTACTGGAAAAACCATAGCCTTGACTAGATGGACCTTTGTTGGCAAATTAATGTCTCTGCTTTTGAATATGCTCTCTAGGTTGGTCATAGCTTTTCTTCCAAGGAGCAAGCATCTTCTCATTTTATGGCTACAGTCACCATCTGCAGTGATTTTGGAGCCCCAAAAAATAATGTCTGTCACTGTTTCCATTGTTTCCCCATCTATTTGCGATGAAGTGATGGGACCAGATGCCATGATCTTCGTTTTCTGAATGTTGAGCTTTAAGCCAACTTTTTCACTCTCCACTTTTACTTTCATCAAGAGGCTCTTTAGTTCTTCTTCACTTTCTGCCATAGGGATGGTGTCATCTGTGTATCAGAGGTTACTGATATTGCTCCCAGAAATCTTGATTGCACTTGGATGTGGTTGTGAAGCTTGTGCTTCATCCAGCCCAGCATTTTGTATGATGTACTCTGTATAGAAGTTAAATAAGCAGAGTGACAATATACAGCCCTAAGGCACTCCTTTCCTGATTTGGAACCGGTCTGTTGTTCCATGTCTGGTTCTAACTGTTGCTTCCTGACCTGCATACAGATTTCTCAGGAGGCAGGTAAGGTGATCTGCTATTCCCATCTCTTTAAGAATTTTCCAGTTGGTTGTGATCCACACAGTCAAAGGCTTTGGCATAGTCAATAAAGCAGAAGTAGATGTTTTTCTGGAACTCTCTTGCTTTTTCAATGATCCAACAGATGTTGGCAATTTGATCCATGGTTCCTCTGCCTTTTCTAAATCCAGCTTGAACATCTGAAAGTTCACAGTTCACATACTGTTGAGGCCTAGCTTGGAGAATTTGAGCATTACTTTGCTGGTGTGTGAGACGAGTGCAATTGTACGGTAGTTTGAACATTCTTTGGCATTGCCTTTCTTTGGGATTGGAATGAAAACTGACCTTTTCCAGTCCTGTGGCCACTGCTGAGTTTTCCAACTAAAGAGCCTCTTGATGAAAGTGAAAGAGGAGAGTGAAAAAAAGTACAAATTGTAGGTGGTCAAGAAGTACAAACTTCTGGGACTTCCCTGGCAGTTCAATGGTAAAGAATCCTCGCTTCCAGCGCAGGGGGCAAGGATTCAATTCTTGTTCGGGGAACTAAGATCCCATGTCCTGCACAGCATGGTCAAAAAATATAAATAAATTTGTACTTTTATACAAACTTCCAGTTAAAAGATAAATAAGCATTAGGGATATAATAAACAGTAGGATGACAATAGCTAACACTGCTGTATAGGGCTTCCCTGGTGGCTCAATGGTAAACAATCCACCTGCCAATGCAAGAAACGCAGGTTTAATCCCTGGGTTGGGAAGATCCCCTGGAGAAGGAAATGGCAACCCACTCCAGTATTCTTGCCTGGGAAATCCCATGGACAGAGAGCCTGGCAGACTACAGACCATGAGATCCCAAAGAGGGAGCATTTGTCTTAATGACTAAATTACAACAATGGTGTATTTAAAAGTTGTTAAGAGAGTAGATCCCAGGAGTTCTCATCCCAAAAGAAAAAAAAAACTTTTTTTCTTTTTTTAATACCTATATGAGCCAGTGGATGTTAATTAAACTTACTGTGATCATCATTTCATGATGTATATAAACCAAATCATTACACTGTACACCTTAAATTTACACAGTGCTGTATGTCAATTATAGTTTAATAAAACTGGGGGGGGGGAAAGCAACTTGCTCAGCCATACACACAATATAATAGCATTTCTGTTTAAACAGCCATGAAACAGGGCTAGAGAGTACAATATCTATGGAGAAAAAAAGACTAGACTAATATAATCTAAATACATTACTGGGATGGAGTTTGAGAGAAGGCTGGCAATGGAGATCAAAGTAAGAAGACTGGCTTATTTTTCTGAAAAGGATAACGTACTAATATGTGTGTATTAAGTAAATGAGATGTAAATCACTCCAACCAACTCCTAATCTATGAGCCTTGTGTCTTTCTAGTTATCACTATACCTATAATGCAGCCTACATTAGCAAAAGCACTCAATAGATACATGTTAAATGATTTAAAAAAATACTGAAGGATAGTTGGTGTGCAATGTTATATACGTTACAGGTGTACAATATAGTTTCACAATTTTTAAAGGTTATACTCCATGTATAGTTATTATAAAATATTGGCTATAGTCCATATGTTTTACAACATATCCTTATGACTTATTTTATACATATTAGTTTGTACCTCTTAATCTCCTAGCTGTATATTATCCATCCCTCTTCCCCTCTCCCCACTGGTAATCACTAGTTACTTCTCTGTGAGACTGTTTCTTTTTTTATATTTACTCATTTGTTGTATTTTTAGTCTCCATATATTAAATGATATCATACAGTATTCATCTTTCTCTGTCTGACTTACATCAGTTAGCATAATGCCATTCAAGTCCATCCACATTGTTGCAAATGGCAAAATTTCATTATTTTCATGGCTAGCAGTATTCCATAGTATATATATACTGTCTTCTTTATCCATTCATCTGTTGATGGGCACTTAGGTTTCTTCCATATCTTGGCAATTATAAAAAATATATTTAAAGAATAAATTAGAAATATATAATGATACAAAAAGTGCCTTAAAGTTGTTTAACAAATTTGGTCATCCAAGTAGTTCAAAATCTCTGTTATCTATATAAGTTCTGAAAATGGCTAGTGATGTTGGTTGTACAACATTGTTAATGGACTTAATGCCTTTGAATGAGACTTTTAAAACTGGCAAATTTGATGTTAGGTATATTTTACTAACAACAAAAATGTTCACATGTATCTTTCTTCTGAGTGTAGAAAAAATAATTCACCTCCATGTCTGGATTACCACAAATTCTTTTATTAATCACATTTTTCACTCTCACCTCGCCCTACCCTTCAACAGAATAAATTTCTCCCTGAGAGTAGTTGCAGCTTCAAAATGGCTCCAATGTCTGGAAATCAGGAAACTGTCATCATGCCACAGGCAGAAAAGAAAGCTTAGAACTGGCTTGATTGCCAAAACTCTGGTGGAAAGCAGGGATGTGATTCTCAGTGGCAACCACCAACAATGGAGTTGATGTTAAAACCAAGGGCAGTCAAGCCAAATCTCCGTGGTTCTAATTGCAAAAACTAGAAATATGGGCAATCCACAGCAGCTTTAAAAAACGGAACCATTCTGGAAAGTCTTAGAAGGTTTGGAAGAGAAGTCACAAGCTATAAATAAAAGCCGCAGTGAGCTAAAGAGATAATTAGATTGGTGGAAAGAAACACAGTGGAAAATTGAAAAACAATCCTTTCACCAACAATGACATCTTCAGATGTATTTGAAGCCTACAAAATATGAAGAAAAAAAAGAAGAATAGGATTCCTCTGATATAAGAAATTGACTAAATAGCTCCCAATCTTCCTCTTTTTTTTTTTTTTTTTTGCAAAGAAAGCAGTAAGATGAGAGGTGGATTACATGTTCTTTGTGTTAAGTGGAGAAAGAAAATGCTGATGACAATGAAAGCATCTGACAAGAGACCCAATACCATTGAAACAGACAAGCTATTACCACAAGAGAGCTAAAATCTATGAAAAATATTTCTAAACTGCTAAGCCAATAAGACTGGCAGTTTGATTTCATAAACTCACGTTTGCAAAAATACATGGATCAATTTTATTTTCACCTATTTGGATCTTCTAATTTAATAAAATCTCATTGATTTTAAATGAGGTTAGAACATCAACAAAAAACTAACTGATATTTGATTTGCTTGCACTTGATTATCCAACATTTTCATTCAAGAGCAATGAACTAGCCAAGCAGTGACAAGGCTCATCCTTCCTTAACTATCCAGCACTTTCTTAATCTATTTGGCTTTGAAATAATCCTGGGACAGTAGATATATATGTAAACAGATACAGAGGGTATGCCATATAAACTGATGGAGTGTGATATATTCTTCTTATAAACTGAACCCAAAACTAGACTATTAAGGTGTGACAGTGGAGAAAAACCTAAGTGTGAGCTGGAGAGAACTGGTGTGAAACACACAGAAAGGGCAGGAGTCACAGAGACAGACCCTGAAAGGGGAACTGGGAACCACTGAGACCAAGGGTCTAGTTCCAGGATGCTGGACCAACAGACACCAGCAAAAGATGGGGAGGTTTCTGTTTGGTGGTTGAGTTTGGTTCTGTTTTTCTGTATAGTGAGCTCTTTTTGGAGGGAGAAGCAGGAGGGAAGGAGACCACTAACTGAAGATGAATAGAACTTTTTTCAGCCTCATTCAGTTCAGTTCAGTTCAGTCGCTCAGTCGTGTCTGACTCTTTGCGACCCCATGAATTGCAGCACGCCAGGCCTCCCTGTCCATCACCAACTTCCGGAGTTCACTCAGACTCACGTCCATCGAGTCAGTGATGCCATCCAGCCATCTCATCCTCTGTCGTCCCCTTCTCCTCCTGCCCCCAATCCCTCCCAGCATCAGAGTCTTTTCCAATGAGTCAACTCTTCACATGAGGTGGCCAAAGTATTGCAGTTTCAGCTTTAGCATCATTCCTTCCAATGAACACCCAGGACTGATATCCTTTAGAATGGACTGGTTGGATCTCCTTGCAGTCCAAGGGACTCTCAAGAGTCTTCTTCAACACCACAGTTCAAAAGCATCAATTCTTCAGCGCTCAGGTTTCCTCACAGTCCAACTCTCACATCCATATGTGACCACTGGAAAAACCATAGCCTTGACTAGATGGACCTTTGTTGGCAAAGTAATGTCTCTGCTTTTGAATATGCTATCTAGGTTGGTCATAACTTTCCATCCAAGGAGCAAGCATCAGCCTCATTACCCTCCCCCACAAAAAAGCCACCAAAATATACATAAAAGAAGAAAAAGAATTATACATAATCTTTAGGCATCTTCTCTTAGACAATAAAGGAAAACAAGAACACTAACTTTTTAAGTTGAAAGTATGACTCCGGTGGTCCAAACTTTGGGCTGTGGGGTCACAGGACCTGGATTAAGATCTTGACTTCATCACTGGCTAGATGTGAAATCCTGAAGAAGTTATGTGCATACCCAATAGCTCAGGTTCTGCCTCTCTCAATGCAGATAGTAACAGGTCCCATTCCACCAGGGTAGAGAAAGAAAAAAAGGAGTTTGTGAGGAAATTCACGTGTCTGCAGCTCAGATGGAAGCCATTTGCGAGAGAAGTTTCTGTTCAAGAGAACTACTTGGAAGGAAAAATGGAAGCTCAGTGGAAAAAGGATGGAATTAAGAACCTGCCTTCTTAAGGGTGGAAGAAGAAGCTGTAGGCGACAATGCAGAAATACAGATGCAATTACTGCCATCCAGAAAACTGCTGGTGAGAAGGCTTCAGCAATCCTTAAAGCAACCGTGAGAGGAAAAGACTGCTTGAAACATCCACCAGTTCCAGAAAGGAACAATACCAGCTCACAACAGTTCCGGTCATCCTCCCGCCTCCCCCCGGGGCCCTTGCCAACCCTGAAGAAGGCAGGAACTGACCAAAATGATGAGCCAGGAGCTAGAGGCTGGCCGCCCCCCTTTCATGATGCTCAGCTGCCTTGCATGTAGCAAGCCCCAGAAACCAAGTTCAAGATGTCAGCAATTGCACTGGGTTGGATACTTTAGTTACTGATGTACATGCTGCTCAATTGTGCAACTTACAGAGGCTGTGTGCACACGTGCTAAGCAACTTAGCAGTTGCTTCAGTCATATTTGACTTTTTTTTGACCCTATGAACTGTAATACTGGAATGGATTACCATGTCCTCCTCCAAGGGATCTTCCCAACCCAGGGATCAAACATGTGTCTCTTATGTCTCCTGCATTTGGCAGGCAAGTTCTTTACCACTAGCACCACCTGAGATTTCCACAGGGGCTGTAGGACCTTCAGTTACTGAATAGGTACCAGATAGTCAGTAGGACCTTTCAGAATTTTCATCCAGAGGCAGCCACAGAACTAGCCCCACTGACTGAAAGTAAAAGTGAAAGTCTTTCAGTCCTGTCAGATTCTTTTTGAGACTCCATGGACTATACAGTCCATGGAATTCTCCAGGCCAGAATACTGGAGTGGGTAGCCTTTCCCTTCTTCAGGGGATCTTCTCAATCCAGGGATCAAACCCAGGTTTCCCACACTGCAGGCAGATTCTTTAGCAGCTGAGCCACACGGGAAGCCCAAAAATACTGAAGTGGGTAGCCTATACTTTCTCCAGCAGATCTTCCCAACCCAGGAAATAAACCAGGGTCGCCTGCATTGCAGGTGGATTCTTTACCAACTGAGCTATCAGGGAAGCCTCCACTGACTAAATCTAAAGAAACAAAACAATGCACAAATAAAGTCATTTTTAAGATGACACCACACAGATCATGCTTATTTAACATAGTGGTGAAATGTTTGAAGGTACACAGTAATTGCTAAAAATTATTGTGTCGAATTACTGAAATTAAAATTAGGAGGAATCAATAGCAGAATATCTTAAGCATAAGAACAAATCAGTGAGCTGAAAGATAATATTGTGGAAACTTCTGAAGAGCATAATAAAGTAAAAAGAATGAATAGAGCTGAGGATATTCTCAGAGACCTCTGGAACAATATCAAATGCACCAACATTCGAATTATAAAGAAGAGAAAAAGAAAGGGTATGAGAAAATTTTTGAAGAGATTATAGTTGAAAATGTCCCCTACATGGAAAAGGAAATAGTCAATCAAGTCCAAGAGGCATAAAGAGTCCCATACAGGACAAAACCAAGGAGAAACAGGCCAAAACACATACTAATCAAACTAACAAAACTAAACACAAAGAATATTAAAAGCAGCAAGGGAGAAGCAACAAGCAACATACAGGGAAACCCCACATATTTAACAGCTTATCTTTCAGTAGAAACTTTGCAGGCCAGAAGAGAATGGCAGGATATATTTAAAGTATGAAAGGGAAAAATCTACAACCAAGATTACTGTACCCAGCAAGGATCTCATTCAAAATTGATGGAGAAATAAAAAGCTTTTCAGACAAGCAAGGAAAAGGCACTGGTGATCCACTCCAGTACTCTTGCCTGGAAAATCCCATGGATGGAGGAGCCTGGTAGGCTGCAGTCCATGGGGTCGCTAAGAGTCGGACACAACTGAGCACCTTTCCTTTCACTTTCCACTTTCATGCATTGGAGAAAGAAATGGCAACCCACTCCAGTGTTCTTGTCTGTAGAATCCCAGGGATGGAGGAGCATGGTGGGCTGCCGTCTGTGGGGTCGCACAGAGTCAGACACAACTGATGTGACTTAGCAGCAGACAAGCAAAAGTTAAGAGAATTCAGTACCACCAAACAGATGTTAAATGGACTTATATAGTCAAGAAATACAACAGAAGAAAAAAAGATCTACAAAATTAACCCCAAACAATTAGAAAATGGCAATAGGAAAATATATAACAATAATTCCTTTAAATGTAAATGTATTAAATGCACCAACCAAAAGACACAGACTGGCTGAAAGGATACAAAAACAAGACCCATATATATGCTGTCTTCAAGAAAACCACTTCAGACCTCAAGACACATATAGACTGAAAGTGAGAGGACGGAAAAACATATTCCATGCAAATGGGAAGCAAAGGAAAGCTGGAGTAGCAATACTCATATCAGACAAAAGAGATCTTAAAATAAAGAAGATTACAAGAGATAAGGACGGACATTACATAATGATCAAGGGATCAATCCAAGAAGGCGTAACAATTGTAAATATCCGTACATCATGAGAAATGCTGGACTGGAAGAAACACAAGCTGGAATCAAGATTGTCGGGAGAAATATCAATAACCTCAGATATGGAGATGACGCCACCCTTATGGTAGAAAGTGAGGAGGAACTAAAAAGTCTCTTGATGAAAGTGAAAGTGGAGAGTGAAAAAGTTGGCTTAAAAAACTAAGATCTTTCTTAAGATCTTAAGAAAACTAAGATCATGGCATCTGGTCCCATTACTTCATGGGAAATAGATGGTGAAACAGTGGAAACAGTGTCAGATTTTATTTTGGGGGGCTCCAAAATCACTGAAGATGGTGACTGCAGCCATGAAATTAAAAGACGCTTACTCCTTGGAAGAAAAATTATGACCAACCTAGATAGTATATTCAAAAGCAGAGACATTACTTTGCCGACTAAGGTCCGTCTAGTCAAGGCTATGGTTTTTCCAGTGGTCATGTATGGATGTGAGAGCTGAACTGTGAAGAAAGCTGAGCACTGAAGAATTGATGCTTTTGAACTGTGGTGTTGGAGAAGACTCTTGAGAGTCCCTTGAACTACAAGGAGATCCAACCAGTCCATTCTGAAGGAGATCAGCCCTGGGATTTCTTTGGAAGGAATGATGCTAAAGCTGAAACTCCAGTACTTTGGCCACCTCATGAGAAGAGTTGACTCATTGGAAAAGACTCTGATGCTGGGAGGGATTGGGGGCAGGAGGAGAAGGGGACGACAGAGGATGAGATGGCTGGATGGCATCACTGACTCGATGGACGTGAGTCTGAGTGAACTCCGGGAGTTGGTAATGGACAGGGAGGCCTGGCGTGCTGCAATTCATGGGGTCGCAAAGAGTCAGACATGACTGAGCGACTGAACAGAACTGAACTGATGCACCCAACATATGAGCCCCTCAATACATAAGACAAACACTAACAGACATAAAAGGAGACATGGACAGTAGCACAATGATAGTAGGCGACTTTAACACCCCACTCACACCAACGGACAGATCATCAAAACAGAAAATTATTAAGGAAACACAAGTCTTAAATGATACATTAGATGAGATGGATCTCACTAATATCTTCAGGACATTCCACCCAAATGCAGAAGAATACACCTTCTTCTCAAGTGCACATGGAACATTCTCCAAGATAGACCACATCTTGGGTCACCAATCAAACCTCAGTCAATTTATGAAAACTGAAATTGTATCAAACATCTTCTCCAACCACAATGCTATGAGACTAGAAATCAATTACAAGAAAAAAAAACTGTAAGAAACACAAACACATGGAGATTAAACAACACATTTCTAAATAGCCAACAGGTTACTGAAGAAATCAAAAGGAAAATCAAAAAATTTCTAGAAACAAATGACAATGAAAACACGACAACTCAAAACCTATGGGATGCAGGAAAAGCAGTTCAAAGAGGGAAATTTATAGCAGTACAATCCTACCTCAAGAAACAAGAAAAACATAGAATGGACAACCTAACTTTCCACCTAAAACAACTGGAAAAAGAAGAGGAAAACCCCAAAATTAGCAGAAGGAAAGAAATCATAAAGATCCGAGCAGAAATAAAGGAAAAAGAGATGGAAGAAACAATAGTAAAGATTAATAAAACTAAAAGCTGGTTCTTTGAGAAGATAAACAAAATTGACAAACCTTTAGCCAGACTCATCAAGAAAACAAGAGAGAAGAATCAAATCAACAAAATTAGAAATGAAAGAGGAGAGGTTACAACAGACAAGGCAGAAAAAAAACAAAGGATTATAACAGACTTATGAACAACTATATGGCAATAAAATAGATAACCTGGAAGAAATGGACAGATTCTTGGAAAAGTTCAATCTTCCAAGACCGAACCAGGAAGAAACATAAATTATAACAACCCAATTACAAGCACTGAAATTGAAGCTGTGATCAAAAATCTCTCCAAAACACAAAAGCCCAGGACCAGATGGCTTCATAGGAGAATTCTATCAAACATTTAGAGAAGAGCTAATGCCTAGGCTTCTAAAACTCTTTCAAAAAATTGCAGAGGAAGGAACAGTTCCAAACTCATTCTATGAGGCCACCATCACCCTGATACCAAAACCAGACACAGACAATACAAAAAACTAAAACTATAGGCCAATATCACTGAGAGACATAGATGCAAAAATCCTCAACAAAATTTTAGCAAACAGAATTCAGCAACACATCAAAAAGCTCATAGAGCATGATCAAGTTGGGTTTATTCCTGGAATGCAAGGATTCCTCAATATATGCAAATCAATCAATGTGATACACCATATTAACAAATTGAAAGATAAAAACCATATGATCATCTCAATAGATGCAGAAAAAGCCTTTGACAAAATTCAGCACCCATTTATGATTAAAACTCATCAAAAAATGGGTATAGAAGGAACCTACCTCAACATAGTAAAGGCCATATATAGGAAGCCTACAGCAAACATTCTCAATGGTGAAAACCTGAAAGCATTCCCCCTAAGATCAGGAACAAGACAAGGGGGTCCACTTTCGCCACTATTATTCAAAATAGTTCTGAAAGTCCTAGCCACAGCAATCAGAGAAGAAAAAGAAATGAAAAGAATCCAGATTGGAAAAGAAGTAAAGCTCTCACTGTTTGCAGATGACATGATACTGTACATAGAAAACCCTAAAGATAGTAACAGAAAATTACTAGAGCTAATCAGTGAATTTAGCAAAGTTGCAGGATACAAAATCAATACACAAAAATCACTTGCATTTCTATATACTAACAATGAAAAATCAGAAAGAGCAATTCAGGAATCAATCCCATTCACCACTGCAACAAAAAGAATTAAATATCTAGGAATAAACTTACCTAAGGAGATGAAAGAGATGGGAATATCAGACTACCTGACCTGCCTCTTGAGGAACCTATATGCAAGTCAGGAAGCAACAGTTAGAACTGGACATGGAACAACAGACTGGTTCCAAATAGGAAAAGGAGTATGTCAAGGCTGTATATTGTCATCCTGCTTATTTAACTTATATGCAGAGTACATCATGAGATGTATAGGCAAGAGTACTGGAGTGGGGTGCCACTGCCTTCTCCTACCCATGCTCCTATGGGTACCTTATTTTTGACAAAGGAGGCAAGAATATACAATGGGGCAAAGACAGCCTCTTCAATAAATGGTGCTGGGAAAACTGGACAGCAACATGTAAAAGAATGAAATTAGAACACTTCCTAACACCATACACAAAGATAAAATCGATTAAAGACCTAAATGGAAGACCAGAAACTATAAAACTCTCAGAGGAAAACATAGGCAGAACACTCAATGACATAAATCAAAGCAAGATCCTCTATGACCCACCTCCTAGAGTAATGGAAATAAAAACAAAAGTAAACAAGTGGGACCTGACTAACTTACAAGCTTTTGCACAGCAAAGGAAACTATACGTAAGGTGAAAAGACAGCCCTCAGAATGGGAGAAAATAATGGCAAATAGAACAACTGACAAAGGATTAATTTCCAAAATATACAAGAAACTCATACAACTCAATACCAGAAAAAACAAACCACCCAATCAAAAAGTGGTAAAAAGACCTAAACAGACATTTCTCCAAAGAAGACATACAGACGGCTAACACACACATGAAAAGATGCTCAACATTGCTCATTATTAGAGAAATGCAAACCAAAACTTCAATGAAATGTCACTTCACACCAGTCAGAATTGCCCTCATCAAAGTCTGCAAACAATAAGTGCTGGAAAGGATATGGAGAAAAGGGAACCCTCTTGTACTGTTGGTGGGAATGTACATTGATACAGCCACTATGGAAGATGGTATGGAGATTCCTTAAAAAACTAGGAATAAAACCACCATATGACCCAGCAATCCCACTCCTAGGCATATACCCTGAGGAAACAAAACTGAAAGAGACGTATGTATCCCATTGTTCAATAGCTAGAACATGAAAGCAATCTAGTTGTCCATTAACAGATGAATGGATAAAGAAATTGTGGTATATATAAACAGTGGAATATTCAGTTCAGTTCAGTTCAGTCGCTCAGTCATGTCTGACTCTTTGTGACCCCATGAATTGCAGCATGCCAGGCCTCCCTGTCCATCACCAACTCCCAGAGTTCACTCAAACTGCTTAGCCATAAAAAGGAAGACATTTGAGTCAGTTCTAATGAGATGGATGAACCTAAAACCTATTATACAGAGTGAAGTAAGTCAGAAAGAGAAATACCATATTCTAACACATATATATGGAATCTAGAAAAATGGTCCTAAATAATTTATTTACAGGCCAACAATGGAGAAACAGACAGAGAACAGACTTATGGACATGGGGAGAGGGAAGGAGAGGGTGAGATGTATGGAAACAGTAACATGAAAACTTACATTACCATATGTAAAACAGATAGCCTATGGGAATTTGCTGTATGGCTCAGGAAACTCAAACAGGGGCTCTGTATCAACCTAGAGGAGTGGGATGGGGCGGGAGATGGGAGAGAGGTTCAAGAGGGAGGGGATATATTTATACCTATGGCTGATTCATGTTGAGGTTGGACAGAAAACAGCAAAATTATGTAAAACAATTATCCTTCAATAAAAAATAAATGTTTTTTAAATGATTGTGTTCATTAGACATTTACTAAATGCCAGAGACCGGGGTCAATGCTTTCCAGGCCGCATCCCATTTGACCTTCACAACAATGCTCTGAGTGAGGGTGTGGTTGGAAGAGGAACCGTCATCATCCCTATTTTACAGAAGACTCGGCCACAGTCATATTAATTAGTGGCATATCCGGAGTTTCTAGCAACTGTGCCAATTCTCTGCTTTTCTGGTCTTTTAAGATGACTACATAATACAATAAAAATAATCATTCTCATTTATTTAGGGTTTACCCTGTGATTTAATTGGATTAGCTCAAATTTCTCTCCACAGGAACCCCCTATGAACGTACATGCTTTATTGATGCTAAAACCAAGGTGAAGAGAGTAGGTGACCCAAGCTTATCTACCCTGCGAAGGCTAAACGGGGATTTGAACACAGACAGCTTCCCAGGTGGCGCCAGAGGTAAAAGAACCCACCTGCCATTGCAGGAGACACAGCTTCAATCCCTGGGTCAGGAAGATCCCCTGGAAGAGGCCCTAACAACCCACACCAGTATTCTTGCCTGGAGACTCCCACGGACAGAGGAGCCTGGCTGGCTATGATCTATGGAGTCCCAAAGAATTGGACATGACTAAAGCAACTGAGCAAGCAGAGATGCCGCTGGGTTCCAAAATCCAGGCTTTGAAGTACTGTGATCTACCTCCTCTCTAAAAGGAGGAGGTATATTTTATAGTTTTACAAACAATGAAATGCTCCCTGAATGTCAAAAGGGACCATGATCACTATTATCAGCTTGGCCATATGGGGACAGCAGTTTTTGAACTGATGTACAGTAACAGGGGGCTTCTCAAGTGGCTCCGTCCTAAAGAGCCTGCCTGCCAATGCAGGAGCTACCGGAGAAGAGGGTTTGATCCCTGGGTGAGGAAGATCCCCTGCAGGAGGAAATGGCCACCCAACCCAGTATTCTTGCTGGGAGAATCCCGTGAACAGAGGAGCATGGTAGGCTACGGTCCATAGGTTTGCAGAGTCAGACACGACTGAGTGACTGAGCATGCACACACAATAACGGAGGGCACATCAGACAAAAGCAAGGGCAAAGGCCCAGAGGCAGGAGCGAACGCGGCACGTTCTAGAAGCAGCGAGGACAGGGCTGCTCTCACAGCGGAACTCATTCACGGGGGCAGGCAGGAGAGTGAATCAAACAGCGAAGAGACAATAAATCCATGAAACAACTGTTCACACTCGTAGGCTCGCTTACCTCCTAGGACACCCTCATCACTCACGTAAAGAAGAAATGGAGCAATAACCAACCCGGGGACCTCGGGAGGAAAGGAGTGGAAATGAACCCCTCCTTTGGCGACACCCGAGCCATAAATCCGCAGCCGCCAAGATGCCGAGCCAGCTCCGCGCTCGGGCGCCGTCCATCTTCCTCAGAGCCATCAGGAAGACCTCTTTTTTTTTGTAAGCTGCGGTGGGTGTTGCTGTCGTTATTATTGTTCTCTGTCTGACTTCATGCGGTGAATTGGAAACAAGTGAACTTGGTGGAAAAAGAATGTGTACTCATCTCTGAGGACCAATCTGGATTTGAATGCCCCTGCTCTGAGAAGCTCAAGGAAAGCAGATCTTGTTCAGAATATCTGAAAAATGATTTCTAGCACAGGACGTAGTTTTTTCTCTTGTGAGGGATAGTTTTAAGGTCAGATGGTTTGGATCCCTCAGGGTCCAGCACAGTCTATGCCTGTCAATAGAGCTGACTTTTTGCAACCCCATGGGTAGAGTCCTTAGAATTCTCTAGGCCAGAATACTGGAGTGGGTAGCCTTTCCCTTCTCCAGGGGATCTTCCCAACCCAGGGACCAAACCCAGGTCTCCCGCATTGCAGGTGGATTCTTTACCTGCTGAGCCACCAGGGAAGCCCAGGAACACTGGAGTGTACCCACTTCAGTGGCACGCCTACCCCTTCTCCAAGGGATGTTTCTGACCCTGGAATCAAACCAGGGTCTCCTGCATTGCAGGCAGGTTCTTTACCAACTGAGCTATCAGGAAACCCAAGCAACAAGTAAATATTAGCTTAATGTGGGCTGTTTGGGTAGTTGATTGCTTGATGAATGAATAAGTAAATTAATTAGTGAAATGATCTGTACAGAGGAAAGAATATAGACTTTAAGATCAGGCCCCATAGGCATGGATCCTACTCAACCACCAACATCCTGTTTGACTCGGATCAAGTCACTTAAGCTCTCTGAGCTTGTCAACAGATTAGTAAAAGGGAATAATGTTAGCTCCAGTGATGGACTTGTGTTCTCTGCCTTGTTTTGTTTCTTTCCCACCTCCGTTTATTTTACTTCTTATAAAATAAATTTGGTGACCCATCCCTCTCCCATCCTTGGTACTACCCCACTCCAGTACTCTTGCCTGGAAAATCCCATGGATGGAGAAGCCTAGTAGGCTGCAGTCCATGGGGTCGCTAAGAGTCGGACATGACTGAGCGACTTCCCTTTCACTTTTCACTTTCATGCACTAGAGAAGGAAATGGTAACCCACTCCAGTGTTCTTGCCTGGAGAATCCCAGGGACGGGGGAGCCTGGTGGGCTGCCATCTATGGGGTCACACAGAGTCGGACACGACTGAAGTGACTTAGCAGCATTAATAACTCTACCCACAGCCAACAGGAGTGAATGTATAACCGTAGGCTAGGCCAACCAGTGGGTTCCATTCCCATCGAGAAAGTCATTGTCTCAGGGAAAGGACCAGGACTCAAGCCAGGCTAATCACAGCTGTATTAGTCAGGGTTCTCCAGAGAAAGAAAAACAATAGGGGGGATATATAAAGAAAGAGAGAAAGACATGCATTTATATAGACACGGTGCCATGCCATGCTCAGACACTCAGTCCAGTCTGACTCTCTGCAACTGCATGGACTACAGCCCACCAGGCTCCTTTACCCATGGCATTTTCTAGGTAAGAACACTGGAGTGGGTTGCCATTTCCTACTCCAGGAGATCTTCCCAATTCAGGAATCCAACCCAAGTCTCCTGCATCTCTGCATTGGCAGGCAGATTCTTTACCACTGTGTCACCTGGGAAGCCCAGACATAGTACAGACAGAGAATATGATAGAAATGGAGGTGGACACAGAGATGGAACTGAAGACAAAGACAGAGAAGGAGACAGAGACCGATTAAACTGATCTGATGAAGCCCACCCACGTTGTGATGGGTAATCTGCTTCACTCAAAATCTACTGGTTTAAATGTGGGATGGATATGTACATACTGCTGTATTTAAAATGGATAACCAACAAGGACCTACTATATAGCACACGAAACTCTACTCAGTATTGCCAGCATGGATGGGAGGGGGGCTTTGGGAAAGAATGGATACATGTATATGTATGGCTGAGTCCCTTTGCTATTCACTTAAAACTATCACAACATTGTTAATCAGCCATCAGTTCAATTCAGTCGCTCAATCGTGTCCGACTCTTTGAGATCCCATGGACTGCAGCATGCCAGGCCTCCCTGTCCATCACCAACTCCCAGAGCTTGCTCAAACTCTTGTCCATTGAGTTGATGATGTCATCCAAACATCTCATCTTCTGTCGTCCCCTTTTCTTCCCGCCTTCAATCTTTCCGAGCATCAGGGTCTTTTCTAATGAGTCAGCCCTTCATATCAGGTGGCCAAAATATTGGAGCTTCAGCATCAGTCCTTCCAATGAATATTCAGGACTGATCTCCTTTAGAATTGACTGGTTTAATCTCCTTGCAATCCAAGGGACTCTCAAGAGTCTTCTCCAACAACACAGTTCAAAAGTATCAATTCTTCAGGGCTCAGCTTTCTTTCTGGCCCAACTCTCACATCCATATATGCCTACTGGAAAAACCATAGCTTTGACTCTACAGACCTCTAATCAGCCATAACCCAATACAAAGAAAAAAGCTTTTTAAAAATGTTCATCAGATCTTTAAATATTTCTCATCCCTGCTGTATTTGAGTCAAAAAGGATTAAGAGCAGAAAACTCAGGGCAGGAGGTCCAAGGCTCACAGGGAGGGCAGGAGACAAGACACTGGGTTTCGAGCTCAGGAAACCAGCCACCGGCCATGCAGACCAGACAGGCTCAGGACTGACTGTCCCAAGCCATGTGGCCAAAGTCCCTGGAGAACTTAGGTGATGCCAGGAAGGAAATCCCTCACAGAGATGACTGTGCAGCCTTCTAACTAGTCTATCTTTCCACCTTTGAGCCCATACAGTCTGTCCTCAATACAAGAGCGAGAGTAATGATGTGAAAACATGAAGTTAATCATGTTTCTCCACTTGAAACTCACCAGTGTATTCCCACCTCACTCAGAATAAAAGTCACAGTCTCTCCACTGACCTTCCATCCCCTACGCAATCTGCCTCTGTGATGAAATCCATCAAGCCCTCTTCCTCCTCAGGGTCTTTGCACCTGCTGATTTCTCTTTCTGGAATGTTCTTCCCCCAAATATCTGCCAGGCTTCTTCAATCACCTCCACTGTTCTCCACAGTACTCTCATCTTCTCTTCATAGTATTTCATTTAGTGATGTGTACAACAGATCCACTGTACATACTTGTACTTTCTGCTGTATCCCTACTGCCTGGAGCAGTGCCTGACACAGAAGGCAAACAATAAATATTTGCTGGGGCGGGGGGGCGGGAATCAGTGATTACTGAATCCTGGCAAAGCTATGGAGGTGTGAAGGGTATTGGCAGGTTTTGCGTAACGGATTCAAGAAACAAACAAAACAAAGCAGGGACAGGTAATGCTAATGTATCAGCTGCGTCCACTGCCACGTGAGTTCAGCCCGCCAATGTGGAGACCAAGGTGTTTGTGTCAACAGAGAATTCTGCCCCACACTACAAGGGCACATCATAGAGACACAATGCTCCTCAGAGAGGAAGAGTACAGGATGGCACTGATCCAGAGGGACACAAACTAAAATAAGGAAAACGAGAATTTCCCCGGTGGTACAGTGGTTAAGAATCCATCTGGCAATGTAGGGGGCATGGATTCACTCCCTGGTCTGGGAAGATCCCACAGGCCACAGAGCAACTGATCCCTGGCACGGCACCTAGAGCCAGTGGTCCAAAACAATGGGAAGCCCATGCACCGTAATGAACAGTAGCCCTGCTGGATGCAACCAGAGAAAGCCCACACACAGCAGTGAAGACATGGGCATGCTCAGTTACTCGGCTGTGTCCAGCTCTTTTCAACCCCACGGACTGTAGCCTGTCAGGCTCCTCTGTCCATGGGATTCTCCAGACAAGAATACTGGAGTGGGTTGCCATTTCCTCCTCCAGGGGATCTTCTCGACTCAGGGATCAAACCCAAGTCTCCTGCATCTCTTGAACTGGTAGGCAAATTTTTTACCATCCCGCCACCTGGAAGACCTGAGGTGCATGTATCACTAAAATTATGGTTTTCTCTAGATATATGCCTCAGAGTGGCACTGCTGGACCATATGGTACCATGAACTCATCTTTCATTTCTCTAATAAGCATAAGGCTAGGAGTATGCCAGGAATTCAAAGACAAATGGCTTCTGCCATCAAGGAATATGAACTGGGGTGCTTAGTTGTTCAGTTGTGTCCAACTCTTTGCAGCCCCATGGACTATGGCCCACCAGGCTCCTCTGTCCATGGAATTTTCCAGGCGAAAGTACTAGAGTGGTTGCCACTTCCTACTCCAGGGGATCTTTCCAACCCAGGGATCGAACCTGTGTTTCTTTCATCTCTTGCCTTGGCAGGCAGATTATTCACCACTAGTGCCACCCAGGAAGCCCCATGAACTGGTAGAGAGACGGAACCAAAAGTAAGTGAATCCATTATCATGTCAGAGAAGAGTGTGGCGGATGAAAAGATGGCAAGTAATTTGGTTTATGGATCTTGCAGAGGGCTTCTGCAAAGGAAGAATTATCACATCTGAGTTTTGAAGGATAAGCAGGAGTTTGCCGTTGGAAAAAATGAAGAAAGGCATTCCATTCAAAAGGAAGAGAATATGCAAAGGCAAGAGCTATAAATGAATATAAAATATCTGCAGATAAGTCCAAAAATTCAATGGCAAGTGACCACGGGGTGGGTGCCTATATGCATGCATGCTCAGTTAGGTACAACTCTCTGTGACCCCATGGGCTGTAGCCCACCAGGCTCCTATGTCCGTGGGATTTCCCAGGCAAGAATACTGGAGTGGTGTGCCATTTCCCCCTCTAGGGGATCTTCCTGACCCAGGGATCAAACGCATGTCTCCAGTGCCTGCTGCATTGGTGGGCAGATTCTTTACCACTGAGCCACCAGGGTACATGTGGTGAAAAGGGATGGCTTTCTGGATACAGCTGGAGATGGGGTGCCTAAGACTGCAAAGGTTTTATGTGCCATGCTGCAGACTTTAGGGTCGATTTTGCACCTAACAAATAGCCAGAGGAGGTCAGCAAGGAGGCAGGTAAGATGACTGAACTGGTGTAAAAAGCACTTTTTCCCACTGAACCATCTAACAAGCCATGATGTTTTTTAATGGCAGAATCGGCATCCTTTCAGCAACATAGCACTCTGCAGTCATGTGCTGCCTTCTTTTGTGGGAGGGCAAGAGCCAGGCAACAGCTACTCATCCTGCAGACACACGCCAGCTACACTCATTGTCCAGATCCATTCTCTAGAATCTTCGGTATTGACGTCCCGTGAACTGGGGGCCCATAGCAAAACCATCCTCCAGTATATCAAACAGACAGGGTGGCCAAGGCCTTCACAGAATAACAGAATAAAATGCTCTTCTGCTTCTGGAATCCTTGATGAATCAATCTGCCAGTTTGCAAACGACACATAAACATGGTGGGTGCAACAGCAGCTTAGCCACCAAGGTCCCTGCATAAATAACATCCTATGTCATCAGCGCTAAAAGAGAGATCTCTGGGATGTATTGTCTTGAAGAAGGAAAATAATAAAGACACCAGATTTTTAAGCTACGAGCCAGGGCATTATGCAGCAAAGGTCTGCGTGTCCCTGGAAAGTCAGTGCTGCCCGGGAAAGGGATGGTGGGTGAAAACCACATTGTGATATGCAAACAGACTCTGCTGTCAGCCAACTGGCCCATCAGGAAGATGAATGCCAAAACTGCACAACAAATAGATCAAGAAAGTATCGTGTGCGCATGGAAGAAGCAGCCCTCCGTAATAATAGTAAATGCCTGCACAGCGCCCGCTGTATGTCAGACACCATTTGTGGCACTTGACATGTATTACATCATTTACTTCTCATAATGAGGTAGGAAGGTATCATTAATATTCGCTTTACAGATGAGGCATTAGAGACACAGAGAGGTTAAGCCACTTGTCCAAGGTCACACAGCTTACAAGCCACAGAGCTGGAAGCGAAACTCAGTCCGGAAGCTTGCCTTCAGAGTGCATAGTCAAAACCAGCATGGCCACAGCAAGGGAAGAGACTATTTCCTGCAAGTGGGAGACCTGAGTTTGAATCTTAGTCCCTTCAACGCTCTTTGTCTTTGGGAGAGTTGCTTAATCTTGTGAACCTTGATTTTCCCAACTGGGAGATGCAAACCCTGGTAGTGCTGATCTCCGAAGGTCTTGAACCAACTGAATGAGAGACTGGCTCACAGGGCACAGCCAGTGGATGTTGGCTAACATCCAGCTAAGAAGCTATCCAAAGGGCTCTCCCTGTGGCTGCTTATTCTAATTTATGAGTTCACCCAATGAGCTTGAGTCACTTCCCAAAGTGACTCCTTTAACCTGTTCACCTTGCCCTCCAATCACCCTGGATCAAACCTCCTTCTTATCTACATAATGGCCATAACTATTACTCGTCCACAGTGTCAAAACCTTCAGATCCTGGTGTGCTCCTTAAAAAGTGGCTCCTTTCTCTAGGGCTCCCATGAAAAACACCCTACAAGACTGATATTTGGAATGACAGCGCTGCCAGCGATAAAGCCAATCACAACAGGTTTTGAGTCACTTTTTTCCTCACCAAGATGCTCTGAGATTCATCAAAGACTTATTAGCAGGGCTGGTTTAAAAGCCTGGACCACTTAACTTTGAAGTCATCACAAAACTTTTACTTTGCAGACTGCCAGTATTTCCTAGACATTTTCAGTATATCAACTTGCACACATCTCCACATTTATAAATAATTTCCTATTTACAAATTCAGCAATATGTATCAGGCTTTTATTAAGCACCTGCTACCATGCTAGGTCCTCGAGCTGACAGAATTAATAAGATATGGTCCCTGTCTTCAAGGAGATTTTAATCTCTTAGGGAGACAAATTCACAACTAAAGTCAACACCACATTGCAAGTGTTCCTTGAAAGTGAAAGTGTTAGTAGCTCAGTCATGTCCAATTCTTTGCGACCCTATAGACTGTAGCTCACCAGGCTCCTTTGTCCGTGGGATTTCCCAGGCAAGAATACTGGAATGAGTTTCCATTTCCTTCTCCAGGGGATCTTCTCGACCCTGGGACCGAACCAGAGTCTCCCACATTGCAGGCAGACTCTTTACCATCTGAGCCACCAGAGAAACGTTCTAGGGTATTATAAACAAAATGCTGTGGGGCTGGACCGGAAGTAGCATTTCTATCTGCCTTGGGGAGGGGCCAGGTCATGGCCACAAGATATGAAAGATCACCAAAGCTCAGTGGTATAAATCATGAAGATATTGAAGCTAAGGAGCCTGGAAATCAGCTTGGACCAAACAGAGACATTTTTGAACATTTGCAGAGATGCTGTCTGGGAACAGAACTGGGGAAATGTGGGCAGATGCGGGAACTGACAGTTCTCTGTGTGACATTTAATTGCCCTACACCATATGCACGTAGTTGCCGAACGTGTAAACTTTTGGTGTGTGGTGTGCATAGACATATTATGGCGGGCTAATCCAGTCTTTTCTCCTTCCTGATGGAGAGTCTCAATTCTTACTCCTTCTGGCCCCAGAACATTTCATAAGAGTCCCTTTGATATCTTGTAGGTATCAGATCTACCTGCCTTCAGGAGCTGAGCACAGCGTCTCTGCCCTGGCCTGTCGACCGCTTACCCTGCCGCTGCCCTTTTTGTGTCCTCTGACGTCACAGCCTCCTTTGAATCCTAGGCTTGCCTTAGACTTGTAACATTACAGGTGTGAAACTGAAAATGCCAAAATTTTCTCACTCTCTCTCCAAACGAATGGTGAGACGGTTAGAAACGATGAATTCCTTAGACTGAAATGTCTCTCACTTTTCACAAACCTTCTAGAATTCCAAAGACAGCGGGGCCTCCCTGGGCTCCGCTGGCTTTTGCAGTTTACATTTCCATGTTTCGGTTGAAAGGTTGAGCTTTTGGATAAAAGTCTGCAAGAAGACAAAGTAACTAGTACTTACGCCAACTCTATTATGTGCCTGAAACACACTAAATATTTTCTGCCCATTAAACCCCTACAAAGTAAGGATGAGGATTGAAGTGACAGAACTGACAAAAGAGAGGATCACAGAGGCTCAGCAATTCACCCAGGATCACGCAGCTCAAATGCAGAATTCGAAACAGTTGACTCCAAAGCATAAGTCCTTTCCAACATAACCTCTGGTAAAACGATACCTAAACGGTACAGAAGTGATGTATTCAGGGTGACAGATACATGACATCAAGCGCATAATCTTTTCTTCAAGGTCTTGTTCAGTCAGTAAGTCATGTCTGACTCTTTGCGACCCCATGAACCGCAGCACGCCAGGCTTCCCTGTCCTTCACTATCTCCTGGAGTTTGTTCAAACTCATGTCCACTGAGTCGGTGATGCCATCCAACCATCTCATCCTTTTGCCTTCAATCTTTCCCAGCATCAGGGTCTTCTCCAATGAGTTGGCTCTTCACACCAGCGGCTTAGGCACCTAAGCTAATCTTGTCTGTGATAAGAGAAATCCAAGTACCACCTGGCAGTATTTGTCATGACAAGAATACTCCAGATCGGGGACCAGTGAGCCACGGCCCTGTACCACATCTAGCCTGCTGCCATGTTTTGTCAGCAGAGTTTCATTTCATGCTACAACAGCAGAACTGAGTGGTTGTAACAGAGACTGCACAGTCTGCAAAGTCTAGAAAACTTACTATCTGTCCCTTTACAGAAAAGGTTTATCAACTGCCAGACTAGAAACATCATTCCGTCTTCCACTATAAGCTATTTGAAGCCAGAAGATAACAAAGGAGGAAGAGAGGGAGCGGAATGATGGAAAACCATCATTAAAAATGCACTAAGTACTGTGATGGTTAATTTCATGTGCCAACTCAACTGGACGAAGGCAGGCCCAGACATCTGGTAAAGCATTATTTCTGGGTGTATCTAGGATGGTGTTCCTGGAACAGACCAAATCAGTAGCTTGAGTAAAGAAGATCCACCCTCATCAAAGTGGAAAGGCATCATCCAGCCAGTTGATGGTCCTGAAGAGACCAAGAAGAATAGAAAGTAAAAGTGTTAGTCGCTCAGTTGCCTCTGAGTCTTTGTAACCGCAGGGAAAGTAGGCCACCAGCTCCTCTGTCCATGGAATTCTCCAGGCAAGAATACTGGAGTGGGTTGTCTTTCCCATCTCCAGGGGATCTTTCCAACTGAGGGATCGAACCCTGGTCGCCTCACGCATTGCAGGCAGATTCTTTACTACCATCTGACCCACCAGGGAATCTACATAAAGGTTAGACAAAGGGTGAATTCTCTCTTCTTGAGCTGGGACACCCATCTCCTGTCCTCGGACATCAAAGCCCCTGGTTCCAGGGTCTTCAGACTCAGACTGAATTACGGCCCCTGCTTTCTTGGTTGTCCACCTTGCAAGTGGCAGATGCTGGGACTGCCTGGTCTCCATAAACGTGTGAACTAAAAATCAGTAAACAAAGGATGACGCAGCCCTCGAGCCATCAGATTATAGCCGCCCCGGCAGTGAGCCCTGGGGGAACTCAGGATGGAGGCAGGGTCTGCACCCCCATCTAGCAGTCAGAAACTGCAGCCACCCCTGATAGTGCACCCTAAGGAGACTCAAGATGAAAAGCACAGGATACTGACCCCAGAGAGCTGAAGTGTGTATCAAAGGAATGATTTCAACGAGCCCAGGCTTTGCACCTTCCCATACATAAAGAAGTGCTAAATTCCTTAACTTGGGAGTTCTGGTTTTCTTTGATTAACAGTGATTTTTTTGATGTTCCTACTTCCTGATCTTTGCTGCAAAATCTTTATATGGTGCCCCCATGCCCTTGCCTCTTCAGAAACAGTCTCTCAGAGCAATTGAGATGCTGTGTCCCAGGCTTAAGCCCTCAGTTTTGTCTGACAAATAAAACATAACTCTTAACTTTTAGGTCATACATTTTTTTTCAGTTGACATACATGAGAGCCAGTTCTTAAAATAAATCTCCATTTACATGCATCTATAAAGGCCCTGTTGGTTCTGTTTGTTTCATCCAAAACTGCAGTGGCTCAGACGGTAAAGAATCTGTCCACAATGTAGGAGGCCCAGGGCTGTTTATCTGGAAAGCCTAATCAAGCACCAAATACAAGTGACCTATCAGAAGTGCTCAATATGACTGCTGCTGTGTTGCAAGCTGGGAACCAGCAAGAGAAGGACTCATTTACTCACTCAGCAAATATTTACTGAGCACCTACTATGTACTGGATGTTGGGGTGGGGGCTGGAGAGACAATGATAAACAGAAACTGCATATTCTAGTGAGATACATACCTCATAATTTCCACCTCCAAGAATTTACAACTGTGTGAGCTATATAAATGAGAATAACACAGTGTAAGGAGGCTAATAAGAGTCTGAGACACTGGGCTTCCCTGGGAGGAAGGAGGAAGAAGCAACTAGATTTTTTTCCCCCAAAAGATGAGGAAAGCTTTTGGGGGTAACATCTGACCCAGGTGCTAAAGAATAGTTTGCTAAGCAGAGAAGAGGAGAAAGGTGTGCCAAGCAGTGAGAAGAGAACATGCAAAGGTCCCGTGGTAGGAAATCACCAAGCACGTTAAACCAACAGCAAGGAACCATCCTGGGGCTGCAGCAGAGGCCAATGAATGGGGCAGAGCAGAGAAGAAAGTTACAATATCATGGGCTGTCTGGCACGTTCTGCAGACAAGCTCCACAAATTCAATCTTAACTATCCATCCTGGTTCACATCCTGGCTGTAGGCTCACAGTCGGTGACTTCCATACTCAGCTCCCAAAGTCACTGTGCGGGCCAATCTGAAAATGCATTCAAAGCACTTAGAACTCTCCCTGATATATGAAAAGCACTGAATTTTTTCACTTCTATTGTTAATATAATCTTGTGGGGCTGACTCTAAAGGTCCTACAAACTAAGCTTCATAAATTGCAACATTCAACCTCTACTGATCTTCAACTAATGGAGAGGAAAGTATCAGGAAACAGTAGCGAGATGAAAGGTATCAACACAGACTGTAATGTAAAGGTGTGTTCCGCTTAGAATAGGCAGAGCTCAAATCCAAACAGCATCATCCACACTAGGTGGCCTGAGAGAGGTTAGCTAACCTCTCTGTGCCTTGACTGTGCCTCTGGCCTCTTGATTCGTAAGCTAGGGATGCTAACAGAACCAACTCCCTCTGTAGTTGGTGAGGACTGCAAGAGACGGTCAGGGAAAGCACAATGCAGAGATGTAGGGAGCAATCAATAAATGTTAGCTATTCCCTTACCATCTTCAAGGCCATCATTACACAAGGGAAACGAGCATACATTGTCTTCTTCACACTCTAGGAAGCCCTGATGGCAAAGCAAGGGCTTTTACTCATCTCTTGGCAAAACCACTTTAGATTCCAGACATCTCTAAGAAGAGAGAACAGTCTTCACGAGGTGGGAGGCAGTGATGAATCCTGAAATTCCTAAGTTCCATTTTAATAGTCAACGCTGTCTCATCATCTTTACTGGAAATTCCACTACATAAAACAATCAAATAATACTACCTTGTCTGTGTTTTGCTTTTAGAAGTGGGGCCAAAAAAAAAAAAAAAAAACAACTTATAGAGTAATGACAAAAATATGGCAATGGAATTAGACAGAGAATTAGAGGCAGGAGGGAGTCTGCATTGAAAGGACTGGGGAGAGGAGAAAGAAGTCCATCTGTAACTGCTTGGCATCTTCTCCCTGCCCCCCACAGTTGTCAATAACCTTGTAAACGTTAGGTCTGTCCCCAGGCTAGTGAGGAATTACCCACAGATGGCCCCTTTCATGATCTAGGAGTGGAATCAATTAGAATGTTGTTTGCTTGTTGGAAGAATATAATCCAGCCTGTACTTCAAGCATCAACAGTTAAATACGTGCTGATTTAAAAATCAATCTGAAAGTCAAGGTTTCCTTTTCAAATCCTTTCCATAGGAGGGCAGTGGTGGCGGAACAGAGGGACAAAGCTTTGATTGGTACCACCTGCTGAATGCCTGCATCTCAAGGAGACTGCTACAGATTTCAGAGCATCACAAATGGAAAATGATTGTGAGAGGGGAACAATAGGCAAAATGCCAAGATCACCAGCCACTAAGGGGTCATGCCATGAGCCAGAAGATGCCTGGTCGTCCCTGAATCAAATAGCAAAAAGTCGCTTCACCAAGCCTTCGAGTCAGTGCTGAAGACTACACGGATAACCACCAAGTAATCTGAAAGATTGAAACAGACACGACAAGGATCAAACCGGCATGACATGTGCACACACAGAATAAATGCAGGCGTGTGCGCACACAGAGGGCTTTCCCGGCGGCTCTGCAGTAGAGAATCCGCCCACAATGCAGGAGCCGCTGGAGACACAGGTTCAAATCCTGGGTCTGCAAGATCCCCTAGAGCAGGGCATGGCAACCCACTCCAGTATTCTTGCCTGGAGAATCCCATGGACAGAGGAACCTGGCGGGCTACTGTCCATAGGGTTGCAAAGAGTTGGATATGACTGAAGCGACTTAGCTCATGCTCACACACACACACACACACTCAAAACAATACAGAGCTAAACAGGCACACAGACACACACACACAGATCTTATGCCAGATGCAGGTAAAATGGAAATGGATCTTGAAGTGAAATGATTCTGCCAGGACTTGCTTTGTTCCTGAGAGTTATTACCTGTTTGGGAAGAGCTAGTGCTCTGATTCTTGCTGGTTTTCGCTGTCAGTCCACACTGACGGCAGATGAGAAGGAACGCCCCTTTTGTGTTCTAACCCAACAGAGATTTCAACCTGGGATCACACATTCAAATGGCTATGGGAGCCTGAAAGAGCACACTGGTAAATGAAATGGGCCAGAGATCAACCATAGGGAGTGGTGGGGACTGTGGCAAAAATAAAGAGCACCTAACCATCTACAGGGATTGCCACCACTCAACACCAGCAGACCACGACTGGGTAAGAACATAGGCCACGTGTTTCCCACCGTTTACTATTTTTTAAGAAGACAGAAACCCAAATTTTTATGTGAAAACTCCAATTTTAAAATATTAGACATGGATTCAAAATAGTCTTAAAACCCTGAGAGCTAAACAAAGCAAACCCTTCACCAGGCTGGCAGGCCAGGTTCCACTTCACATCCAGTTTGCAAAATGTTTCATCCACTCCCTCCAGCAACATTCTGGCTTGTCAACTACTGGTCTGCTCATGCCCAGTGGGACCCCCTGCCCTGAATTCCTACCACCCAGGAGTTGGTCTTTTGATCACTGTGTTTTTTCAGGAAACAAGAGAAACAGAGAGAGAGGTAATACAGCTACCCTCCTAGGGCCATGGGATCGGTCTGATTTTCCCAGGAGACACGCTCCTCTTTCAAGTAAATAGCAATGCTGTGATGACTGGAAAAGGATGAATGACACGGGAAGGGTACGATCCACAGGAAAGTTATATATATATATATATACATGTGTGTATGTATCTATATATCTAATACATATGTGTATATCTATTTATATATCTATCGCTAGATAGATAGACACATATATGGTGTTTTGTCCACTAATTGTTGGAACTCTTTTGTGACCCCATGGACTGTAACCCTCCAGGCTCCTCTGTCCATGGGATTTCCCAGGCAAGAATGCTGAAGTGGGTGGCAAGTTCCTTCTCCACAGGACCTTCCCAACCCAGGGATCGAACCCACATCTCCTGCATTGGCACTTTACCACTGAGCCACCAGGGAAACACATATATATATATATATATATATATATATATATATATATATGGGTGTGTGTGTGTGTACATGTACCCATATATATATATGTGTGTGTGTGTGTGTGTGTACATGTATATACAGTATGATTTCATCTCTGTTGACTGAAATGTGCATGGGAAAAAAAAAAGACAGGAAAGCCAAAAGTTTAGAGTTTCAGAAAAAGTGTAGGCTTTTGGACGGGAGGGGAGTTTGGGGGAGAATGGCTACATGTGTAGGTAGGGCTGAGTCCCTTGGCTGTTCACCTGACACTATCACAACATTGTTAACTGGCTATACCCCAACACAAAATAAAAAGGCATAGAGATGGCTAATGAAAAGATGTTCAACATCACTCATTATTGGAGAAGTGTAAATCAAAAATACAATGAGATATCACCTCACACTGGTCAGAATGGCCATCGTGAAGAAACCCACAAACAATAAATGCTGGAGAGGATGTGGAGAAAAGGAAACCTTCTTGCACTGTTGGTGGGAATGTAAATTAATACAGTCACTATGGGAGACAGTATGACGATTCCCTTAAAAACTAGGAATAAAATTACCATGCATGCGTGCAAAGTAGCTTCAGTTTGCAACCCCATGGACTGTAGCCCTCCAGGCTCCTCTGTCTGTGGAATTTCCCAGGCAAGCATACTGGAGTGGGCTGCCATTTCCTTTTCCAAAACTACCATATGAGCCAGCGATCCCACTACTAGGCATATACTCTGAGGAAACCAAAATTGAAAAAAACGCATGTTCCCCAGTGTCCATTGCAGCACTATTACAATAGCTAGGACATGGAAGCAACCTAGATGCCCACTGACAGATGAATGGATAAAGAAGTTATGATATATATACACAGTGGAATATTACTCAGCCATAAAAAACATATGCATTTGAGTCCGTTCCAATAAGGGGAATGAACTTAGAGCCTGTTACACAGAGTGAAGTAAGTCAGAAAAAAGAAAAGCAAATATCATATATTAATGCATATATATGGACTCTAGAAAGATGATACTGATGAATCTATCTGCAGGGCGGCAGTGGAGACACAGACATAGAGAACAGACTTACGGACACGAGCAGGGGGAGGAAGGAGAAAGTGGGATGAACAGAGAGAGCAGCATGGAAACAGAGACACTGCCACATGTAAAATAGACAGTCAATGGGAATTTGCCGCATGACCCAGGGAACTCCAGCTGAGGCTCTGTAACAACCTAGAGGGGTGGGAAGGCATGGGAGGGAGGTTCCAGAGGGCGGGGACATACGTACACCTAAGGCTGATTCATGATGATATATGGTAGAAATCAACACAAGGCTGTAAAGCAATTATCCTTAGATTAAAAATAAATTGATTTTAAAAAGAAAAAGCATAGGCTTGAAAAACCTAGTTCTGCATCCGATTCCACCTCCCATGTGTGACATGGACCTGGTCCCTTCATCACCTATGTCTCTGCTTCCTCCCTTATAAAATGAGAAGGCTGGGCCTTAAGCTTTAAATGTCTAATCTCTACTGTGAGGTCCACGGTGACATGGATGTGATTCTATTTGTCCACATACCCTCACGGTGAAGGCACAGATCTGCTCAGACACCATAAGAAAGTAAAGACCAGGCAACGAGAGTCTGAGTGGGAGGTTCATCGCTTCCTCGCTGTGCAGCCCTACATGTGTGACTTAACCTCTCTGAGCTCCTGTCTTCACTGAGAAGCGTTTATTGAGCATTTGCAATGAGCCAGGACACGACTGAAGTGACTTAGCAGCAGTAGCAGCAGGCACTGTTAAGTACTCGGGCACAAAGTAGGTACTTTGAGGAAAGCAGCCGTCATTGTTCTACCGCCAGTATGCAGTAATCCAGAGATCGAAACCTCTCAGCCTATGACCCCAAATGCCCTGGCCCCCAGGTGTGTGTGGGTTGGCCCACACTATGGGTTTTGCTTCTTTTTGTTGAAACTAAATTAAAATTTAAGTTCAAGAGAGTACACAGACGGGCTTTCCTGATGGCTCAAAGGCAAAGAACCCACTTGCAGTGCGGGAGACAAGAGAGACATCGGTTCAATCCCTGGGTCAGGAAGATCCCCTGGAGGAGGGCATTGTAATCCACTCCAGTATTCTCGCCTGGAGAATCCCCATGGACAGAGGAGCCTGGTGGGTCCACTGGGTCACAAAGAGTTGGACATGACTGGGCAACTAAGCACAGCACATAATACTATACAGAAACTTTTCATTGGTGTTTTTCTTAAATTAGAAGCACTGACAATATTGAGCACCCTGAGCACCACCCCCTGGGTGGGAATGGACGGAGTAGAGTGGTGGCCGCCCCCTGGAGGGTGGTTCACTCTCCGGTCCCCAGCATCCTCGCCAGGCTCCCTTCACTCATTTTGACACCTCTTCGTTCCCACTGGGCATTTGCTTTGTGGTCTCTGGACTCATCCAACAAGAAAGGACGAGAGTCATCGAGAATGCACAGCTAATGTTAAAGCAGAATAAGACTATGCACTTGACCGTGGCATTATATTATCTCTAAGGATACATATTTGCCTGGCGTTAGGAGAAGCTGAAGTGACCTGAACCACTCCGAGAAAGTGCGCTATGGGAATTTAAAGCCAGCTATGAAAATAAAAGTAACGGAGTGAGCTATTTTTTTCCTCCTTTGCCATTCACGGAACTTCTTAGGGTTGATTTACAAACTTTTATTTTGAAAACTTTTCTCCTTTTTTCTGTCATTTCATATTTCTTCCTTCCGCTGGGAAGTTACATGATGGAGAAGTCCATAACAGGCAGGATTTGGAGTCAGCAGGCTCTGCCCCAGACTGGCTGTGGCTGCCTGGTGAAATTGATCCCCCCCACACACACTGCAGAGCCTTACCTTCCCTACCTTTAAAATGGGATGACAAAGCCCGTAAGAGATGCTGCGAGGACAAAGAAGAGGATGTACACAGAAGCCCATCACAGTGTCCCTGTTTGCAGTGAGTCTGCTTTTACGGATCATCTTTTACACCATCATTGCACTCCACATGTGAGCTCTCTGAAGTCAGGGGGTTCGTTTTCTTAGTCACTGGATTTCCAGTGCCTGGCACATAACAGGTATCCAATAACTATTTCTTGATGAAATACATGACGTGTGTGTCCACAATGACTATAGGTGGAATGATGAATATATGATACAGAGGAAAAAAGTGAAAGTGTTACTCATTCAGTTGTGCGTGACTCTTCGCAATCCCGTGGACTGTAGCCCACTAGGCTCCTCAGTCCATGAAACTCTCCAGGCAAGAATATCAGAGTGGGTAGCCATTCCCTTCTCCAGGGGATCTTCCTAACCTTGAACCTGGGTCTCCTGCACTGCAGGCAGACTATTTACTCTCTGAGCCACTGGAGAAGCCCCATGATACGGAGAAAAACTGGGTTAAATGATTGAGTAAGAAAGATAAAGAGAACTGTCACCACTACTACCATCCATCTCTCTCCACTCCGGACACTGATCCAGAGTTTGGCCACAGTCTGCCAAGCTTTTTTATCCACAATTACTAAAATCTTTACACATGTTATGCACCTGGGTGGACACACTCATGACAATTCATTCCACACTGAAAGGTCACT
Organism: Ovis canadensis; assembly: GCF_042477335.2. Lineage (NCBI taxonomy): Eukaryota > Metazoa > Chordata > Mammalia > Artiodactyla > Bovidae > Ovis > Ovis canadensis. The sequence goes on along the minus strand of NC_091268.1, from coordinate 38,628,186 downwards.
TGTAAGTGACCTCGACTGTCGGGACACTAATGTGAAGATGTGACTCCGGATACCAGGAGCAATGGCAGGCATCATCTTCCCACCTCATCCTCATAACCCTGGAGGTGGGTTCTGATGTTCTTCCAGCTCACAGTGCAAGAGATGTGAGGCTCTGACTGATTCACTGAACTCCCCAAGACCACACAACTATGAAGCAGGGGTGCCTATTTCTGAACTCTGCCATTTGATTCAAGTTCAGAGATATACCCACCACCATGAAAGAATAGTCCAGATGAGCCTGGGAGGGTCTTTGCATCATGCTGGGATTCTTGACTTGCTACTCAACGCATGTCTTATTCTGGTCCCATTTTCTAAGCACAGCAGCTGAATAACACATCAATCTGTTACCCAGTCTGGTAACTCTGAGCCACCTTTTCTCACAACAAGAGAGTGTGCCTGGGGCCAGTCAGTCATGGTTTAGCCACGTCCAACTCCCCCCTCCCATCATGGTGCACTCAGCAAAGTAACAGGCTTTGTCTGAGTTAGTCACTGATCAGTCTAGAAGGGGGACTCTACTTTTATTTTATTTTTTTTTGATGGACGTGTTTTATTTGTTTTATTTTTAATATAAATTTATTTAATTGGAGGCCAATTACTTTTTTTTTACTTTACAATATTGTATTGGTTTTGCCATACATCAGCATGAATTCGCCATAGGTATACACGTGTTCCCTATCCTGAACCCCCTTCCCATCTCCCTCCCCATACCATCCCTCTGGGTCATCCCAGTGCACCAGCCCAAGCACCCTGTATCATGAATGGATGTGTTTTAAATGAAGGGAATCTTTAAACTATGTGTACTATATCAAATCACCATGATGTACACTTTAAATATCTTACAATTTTATATGTCAATTACACCTTTAAGGGGTTCCCTGGTAGCTCAGACGGTAAAAAATCTGCTTGCAATACAGGAGATCCCGGTTTGATCCCTCGGATGGAAAGATTCCCTGGAGAAGGGAATGGCAATCCACTCCAGTATTCTTAACACACACATATACACACACCTCAATAAAGTAAAATAAGATAACCCTTTTAAAAAGATAAATCCACAAGTTGGCCCACAATTACCAGGAGGCTTGCTATAGAGGGTTCCATCCACCAGGGGGCAACAAAACTTGGTTAAGCCAATGAGGATGTGCCCTCTGGACAAGCAGAGCAAATTTACAGAGATGCAGAGAAGCCAAGAGCCAAGGCAGGATCTAAAAGGGACCTGAAGACTGCCACAGACCTTCAAGTTAAGATGTTCCAGTCCTGAGTCCTACTCACAGAAGAATCTCACTGTCAAAGCAACAACAGCCTTTCTTTGGATCTGACTTAGAATCCGACCCATGTGCTCTAGGATTTCCCTGGTGGCTCAGTGGTAAAGAATCCGCCTGCCAGTGCAGGGGCTTCAGAGACACGAGTTCAGTCCCTGGGTTGGGAAGATCCCCTGGAGTCGGACGTGGCAGGCTATTCCACGAGGTCACAAGAGAAGGACACAACTTAGTGACTAAACCTCCATCACCTTGTGCTCTGATTCCAGCTCTAAACCCCATCTGCGTTGGCCCTTATTTCGGGGACCTTCGGGAAATCAGCATTTTCTGTCCCAGCTCAATTCTAACAATGTCAAAGGCAACCAGCTCCTCACGAATGGGTCTCGACAACCAGAGTCCCTTGGAAACACCTTCTGGGTGGCATTCCTGGATTTTCCCCAACGCCTCGGCACACTAAACAGAAGCATCTTGCAGAATAAATGACTCTTTGCCAACTCGTCGCCACCCCAAAGACTATACAGTCCATGGAATTCTCCAGGCCAGAATACTGGAGTGGGTAGCCTACCACTTCTCCAAGGGATCTTCCCAACCCAGGGATCGAACCCAGGTCTCTGGCATTGCAGGAGGATTCTTTACCAGCTGAGCTACAGGGAAGCCATTAGAATAAATGGTGGAACAGAATTTCACACCAGAACTTGTCTCCTTTACACACACACACACACACACGTCTGCTTCCAAGGATTAAAACATAGCTTTTAATAAGATGACGGTAGCCTCTGGAAGCCCAGTGCCTGTGGCCTTGTCCTCTGCTATTTCACAGACGGTTTCTCACGATCCCACCGTGTCACGCTTCACAGACACGGCTGTGCTACCCATCGCTGCTATTTATTTCTTCTCCCTCTTCCATCTCTTCCCCTTAAGCTATTTCTCTTCTTTTATGTCTCAGCTTTTTTTCTGGGTAAAGGAGAGAACTGGCAGGATCAGAAGGTGGCCTTTCGCAAGGTTACTCTTACCTCAAATAATTCCGCAGCAAGTTCATGCGCACACAGCGCCGAGCGGAAATACGTTCTGATCTCTGGTTCTTCAGTCGGAAAGTGATTTTACCAAGACCTACGTTCATGGCCACGGCAGCTGCCCATATGGCAGGGTGCAAAAAAGAACTTGCTACATCTTGCGTTCACCACTCGTGGCTACTTTATTCTCCCTGAGCTTTCCGATCCATCCAGCTAGCACCGATTTGAGTCCCGAGTTTCTGGTATCGGTGTGCCATCCCTTTCTAGGGGCCGTCAACACTCGATGGCCCATAGAAAGAAGCCAATGATATGCGCCAAGTTGGCAAAGGCAACTGTGATATTTTCAAACATGGGCTGGCACAAGCAAAAGCAATGACAGGATTGCTTCTTGGGGAAAACACACACACACAAAGGGTGCCGTTCTAATCTTGGCTTGGATACGGAGCCATGTGTGGTCTTAGCCTGATGTGCCTCTGTTTTCTCACCTGTAAAATGGGGTTATAGTATGGATTTTAAAGAAAACGACTTCAATGAAAGTGCCTGTTCCAAGTAGGGACTAGCCTACCCTTTCTCACCCTCCCCTTCTCTGGCAGCTCTGCAGATCAACTCCAGCCCAGATCAACTGCTGGGCTCAGGGTCTGATTGCTCGCGGGCACCTCCCTTCGATGTCCCAACACGTCCTCAAGAGAATCCATCATCTTCCCCCACACACCTGCTCATCCTCCTGTAGTCCCTGCATCCTTCCCATCCCTGCATCACTGCCCAGGACCACCTTCCGCCCAAGCCTGCAGTCAGCCTGGAATCCGCGCTCTCCTTCACGAGTCCTTTAAAATCTGCCTCCTATTTCCTGATCCATTTCTCTCCATCCCTGCTTGTCTCTAATGCGATCCAGGCCATTACCTAGATGCGCTTTCTAACTGCTCTTCCTGTATCCTTCCTTGGTCTATCTCATCCATCTCTAAGCCCACACAGCTAGAGTGATTTCTCCAAACATTCAAATCTGAACAAGTCACTCCTTTGCTTAGAAATCTTCAGTGGCTCGTCACTACATAAAATACAGTCTGTTTACCGCCCTAGTTTAGGAAGCCCTTCGCTGTCTGACCTTCTCCCTCCCCCTCTGCAGCCCTACTTCTGGCCCCTTCGAGGCACAGAAGACGAGTTTAAGAAATGTTTATGGAGTGAGTAAGCAAATTCTGCCGTTTTAAGATCTTGACAAAGTGAATTTTTTTCTGTCTCCTGAATGCACTCTTTAGAACTCTGAATATGTTCCTTCCCTCTGCCTACAAGACCCCAAGTTCCTCTCCCAACCACACCTCCTCATCTGGCTAACTTCTCATCCTTCCAATATTTGACCTAGACCTTGTCTGTCCTGTCTGTGCCTATATCCCAGCACCCATCACAGTGCCTGGTACTTGACAGATATTTGATAAATGCATATAAAATGTGACGCTCAATCAGAGATGGCAGCAGAATATCTGTTCTGGGCCCCTGAGGGCCTGGGCTGGGTTTACCTTTGCCAAGTCCATTCTCACAACTGGCTGAAGCCTGTGGGGAGGAGACCTGGGAGGCTGCTATCAGATGGCATCTCCTATTGCCTGGGCTGTCTTCCACCCTGCAGAAGCAGCTGAACAGAAAGCAAAACAGCCTTGGAGATCACAAATGCTGTAATGTCCCGAAGGGCAAGTTTCTCCTTTAAATCTGAAGTTTCCTCCCATAACTCCTGGGACTCGGATGACCTTGCCTGAGGTCAGAGCAGCCTTCTTAGGAGGTAGCTTGGCTTCCTGAGCTTGCTGTTGCTCTAAGATGGATAAGGTATGGCTGCCAGTGGGGTAAGGGTGTAGGAAGTGATGAGAAGCAGGTACAGGAGGCCGGCTTCTCAACTTTCCCCATCTCCTCTGCATCTTGGGCACCTGGGTGTCTGTTCCTGTCCCCACCATGCATTTCACGACCCTATAGGTTTATGAAAATGCAGAACAAACTCTGCATTTCACCATCGGCTTCTCCCAGGCTTTTGCTTGCGTTAAATCCCTTGGCAGATACCTGCAGATGCCATGCCCACAGCATCCTCCTCACTCCGGCTCATCTTGCAAGCGGCAGCATCTCTACAGCCAATCAGACGTGCTCCTTCTTGCCTTATTCTTCGTGGAATGCACCCCGGCCTCCACCCCTCTCCTGCACCCCCTCTCCAATCAGACCTCCCAAAAGGGAACAGTGATTATGAGCGTGGACTCTGGAGTCAGACTGACCCGGGTTCCCATCCCGCCTCCTCCAATGACCTGGGCAAGTCAGCCAACCTCTCTGAGCTCCACTCTCCTTGACTATGAGAAAAAGAACAGTTACCTCATTGTACATACGGTAATGTACACGCTTCAGTGTTATTCTCTCAAATCATCCCACCCTCTCCTTCTCCCACTGAGTCCAGAAGTGTGTTCTTTACATCCGTGTCTCCTTTGCTGCCTTGCACGTAGGACTGTTGGTACCATCCTTCTAGATTTCATATATACGTGTGAATATACAGTATTTGTCTTTCTGACTACTTCATTCTGTATAATAGGCTCTAGGTATGCCAAAGACAGTACAATATTGTAAAGTAATGATCCTCCAATTAAAAGAAACAAATAAAAAAAATTTTTAAAGGTATATGGATAATAGCTACCTCAGAGGATTGCTGTGTGGATTAAATTAATATATATATAAAGCATGAGTAGCTGGCACATGGCAACCACTCGGTAAATAGTCTAATTAGGTAATAACGATTATGCCAGTGGAGCACAGCGGTGATGCTAGAACAGAGGCACAGGGTAGGCATTTAAGAGATACTTATTGAATGAATAAGTAAACTCTGCCCTTTGTTTAAGATACTGGAGAGCAATCTCCCCGGAGCTGGTTCCCTTCAGCCTTTCGGCTCAGTCTTCATATCAAGCAGATATGGACAAACTGCTCCACGCAACACAGGCAGCTCTCAAGAACCACCCCAGCCCTGGTTCATGGAGACCCCAAGACCCCAGCTTCTTCTTGGATGATCCGCCACTCAGTTCAGATCCAGGCTGCACTGTCCAGGTCTGCCGTATCCAATATGGTAGCCACCAGACACACGGGACCTTTTAAATCTTTTTCCATAGCCCCCAAAATGAACTTTAATGCATCCTTCACTCCACAAACAAAAAAATAACACAATTTATCATGCATTTACATTTGCATTTTCCGTGTAAGTAATAACGTTTAGTATCTTTTCAGATGGCCATTTGCCATCCATATGTCTGTTTCTAGTAAAGTTTTATTCAAATTTAGGGAATTCCCTGGCGGTTCAGTGGTTAGGACTTTGTACTCTCACTGCCGACGACCCAAGTTCAATCCCTAAGATCCCATCAAGGTAAAAAAAAAAAAAATTAAACTTAAATTCATTAGGCTAAATTAAAAGTCTCAATCCCATTCACTAGACACATTTCAAAGGCTCAACAGGCACAGGGGACTGGTAATCACTATGTCTGAGCGCACAGAGAATATGTCCATTGCGGCGGAAGGTTCTGTTGAACAAGGCAGGTGTGGGGCCATCTGAGTTAGATGGTGACTGCGGAAGAATGCACAGTGATGACCTGCTGAGCGAGACGGACTGCAGGAAAGTCACCAGAGGGAGCCTGGCCAGGCCCTGCTTTCCCCAGGGCCAGAACTTCACCTGGGCTCTGACCCGCCTCCCTCTGACTCTGCTCTCTAGTCTGGAGAACACTCTGCGTGCGTCCAATCATCCTGGCAAGCCATAAAAGCCCCTGCCCTGTCTGGCTCAGCTTCCTGTCCCAAGCCCCGTAGCTGGGAGGTTCTGGAGTTCGTCCATCTTGTCCCTGAGTCAGCACCACCTCTACAGCCGGCTTCCACAGACTATCCTAAGCCCTCTCTTCAGGGGAGGGTCACTATGATGGGCTGAATTGTGCCCCATACACAGAAGGGGCTTCCCAGGTGGCACTAGCGGTAAAGAACCCACCTGCCAATGCAGGAGACACGAAAGAGACGTGGGTTCCATCCCTGGGTCAGGAAGATGCCCTGGAAGAGAGCACGGCAACCCAGTCCAGTATTCTTGCCTGGAGAGTCCCATGGACAAAGCAGCCTGGTGGGCTGCGTCCATATAGGGTCACAAAGAGTCGGAAGAAACTTAACTTCTGCTGAAGCAACTTAGCACAGCACACACTCTACAAAAATCCTTATCAGGCTGAAGCTCTGGCCCCTAGTTACCAGAATATAACTGTACTGGGTTGCTGCTGCTGCTGCTAAGTCGCTTCAGTCATGTCCGACTCTGTGAGACCCCATAGATGGCAGCCCACCAGGCTCCGCCGTCCCTGGGATTCTCCAGGCAAGAACACTGGAGTGGGTTGCCATTTCCTTCTCCAATGCGTGAAAGTGAAAAGTGAAAGTGAGTTGCTCAGTCGTGTCCGACTCTTAGCGACCCCATGGACTGCAGCCTGCCAGGCTCCTCCGTCCATGAGATTTTCCAGGCAAGAGTACTGGAGTGGGGTGCCATTCCCTTCTCCAAGGTAACTGTACTGGGTTACAGGGACTTTAAAGAAATAATTAAATTAAAATGGGGGTGATTAGGGTGGGTCCCAATCCAATATGACTGAAGTCCTTCTAAGAAGAAAAGATCAGGACACAGAGAGACAGACAGACACAGGCACGCAGAGACCAAGGGACATTCACGTGAGCCCACAGACAGAAGGTAACCGTCTTACAAGCTAACGGAGACAGACCGCAGGAGAAACCAATCCTGTCGGTACCTTGATCCTGGGCTTCCAACCTCCAGTACTATGAAAAACACATGTTTCTGCTATTGAAGCCCCCACGGTATGCGGCATTTCCTTAGGGCGGCCCAAGCTGACAAACACAGCTGCCTAGCAGGGAGTACCAGTCTCTTTCATTTACATCACCTTAGGCGGCTTTCTGAATCGCAGCCTGAGTTTTCCTATTTATAAAAGATGGAAACGCCCATCTGCTGTTTCCATTGGTTTCCGTTCCTCCAACTTATCACTTTTGCTCCATGTCTGTTTCCTCTACTTAAGGGAGTCTTTCCCTCCCTCCCCTCTTCAGCCACCAAACCTTTGCCTCCAGATCTCAGTTGACCAATCACTCCCCAACTTTCCATCAAAGGCCTGTTCTAAGCATGTAGCTCCTGTTGTCAGCTCAGGCATGGCCCTCTCTTCGCCTAACACCTGTTCTCAGTGTCTATGTGGTTAGTTCATTAACATCGATTCGCACAGCTAGACTGTAACCTATAAGACAAGGGCCATGTTTTCCTGCTCATCTTAGCATCCTTGGACCTTGTACTGTGTCTAGAACATGGCAGACACTGTTGAATGAACAAATAAAAAGGCTACTGGGAAAATCAAACTAGATAGTCCATACAAGGCACTTAACACAGTGCCCAGTGCAAGGTAGGCACTTCCCAAATACCATCTGCTGCATCTTGGTGAATTCTTCAGTGAACAATGCTCTGATCATCTGCTAGTTAACTGTGTGACCTTATTTAGCCCCTGGTTTCCTCTTCCTAAGCATCATCTCTGAACCATGATGACCTTTTTCCGCACCTTGTTTATACCAAAGGCCCCTCTTCTTCTCTGGCTACAACTATTTGGAGCCAGACAACCAACTACTATCATGCAAACCGCCCACTTTATCTGCCTTCATACAGCATCAAAAGCTCTGTAGAGGTGGCTGCCGCCCTCCCGGCTGAGGTGGCAGGGGATGGAGGATGAGCAAATGGATGATCCCTTCCGAAGTTCAGCTAAAAGAGGAAAGCCAGGCCCATGTTTGATCCAGACCCTCTTAAGGACCCTGGTAGTTATGCCCACATGGAAAGAAGAAATGTGAGAGAAGCAGGCTTGACCTAAGGACAGAGGGAAAGATGAGACTGGGTGCCCTCGAAGAATTCTGATGACGGGTGAAATCTACCAGGCAATGGCGGTCTGAGCACAGGTATTGATGGCAAATACAATCTGCTAGCACCCACCTGGTGGCTCAGACAGTAAGGAATCCGTCTGCAATGCAGGAAACCCAGGTTCGATTCCTGGGTCGGGAAGATCCCCTGGAGAAGGGAACAGCTACCCACTCCAGTATTGCCTGGAGAATTTCATGGACAGAGGAGCCTGGTGGGCTACAGTCCATGAGGTCCCAAAGAGTCGGACATGACTGGGTGACTGCACTTTCATTTTCACTTTCACGATCTGCAAGGCAGAGACCATTATTAACATCTGTAATCAGAAAGATTACAAAGAGGATCGATGATAAGATCGATCCTGGTATAGGATTGGAATGGTATAATGATTAGAGCACAGACACTGTGGAAAAGGGTGAGAAAGAGGAGGGAAGCGCCTGCTCTGTTCAGAATTTCTTATTCCGTGCTCACTCGGGATGGATAGAATTGGGGAAGATGTGAGGAGGGTTCTCCAAGGAGGACTGTATTACAGTGGCCAAGAAGTTCGTTTGGGGTTTTTACACCATGGAAAAACCCGAAAGAAAATTTTGGCCAACCCATATCTCTCCTAGTCCATCTGGGGTCTGGAGAATCTTTTCCCGGCATCATGGAAAGGCTGCAAGCTATTCTGGGAGCTCAGGGGAGGCGCAGGGGAGACAGAGTGCAGGGACTGTATGTGCCTTAGATTATCTCTGCGGAACAGACGCTATCTTCAAGGTCCCCACCGGGAGCATACAAATTAAACTTTTATTCTGAAATTTCAACGTTCTCAACAGCATAACAGGGGCTGGAAACTCAACAAGACAGGTTCAGTCCTTGACTCCCCCATGGTTTTGCTTCTGCTTTTTCTCCACCTGAATAGATACCCACACCCAGATGCTCTCCATCTTAGTGTCTACAAAGAAAGGCTGAGGAGTCTGAGATGCCCCCTACATCAAGCACTTTAGGAAATGGAAAGAAGGAATCCCATAACATAGGACAAGAGTATAATGGTTAGATACAAAACTAAATTCAGAAGGATGTCCCGCCTGTTATATAACACAGCGATCTCAGCCCGGTGCTCTGTAATGACCTAGAGAGGCGGGATGGGGGTGGACAGGAAGGAGGGGCCATTCTCCAGGAGGGGACATTGCTTTCCAAGCTGTAAAGCAATTATCCTCCAATTAAAACTAAGTTTAGAAAAAAGGATGATCCACATCATATGTCATCAAGGAAATGTGAATTAAAGAAGCAGAGAGACCACCACACACCTATCAGGATGGCCCACATCTGGAACACTGACAACACCAAACGCTTGCAAGGATGTGGAACAACAAAAAAAGTTCCATTCACGGCTCGTGGGAATACAGAGTGCTGCAGTCCCTTTGGAAGATGTTTTGGCAGTTACTTACAAAGTTAAACAGCCTCCTGGCATAGGATCCAGCAATGGTGCTCCTCGGCATTTATTTACCCAGTGGAGTTGAAAACAAATGTCCACACAAAAACCTTCACATAGATATGCAAAGCAGCCTTCCCCACAACTGCCAAAACGTGGGTGGAACCAAGATGCCCTTCAGTAGGTGAATAGATAAACTGCGGTTCCTCCATACAACGGAATATTACTCAGTGCACAAAAGAAATGAGCTATCAAGCCATGAAAAGACATGGAGGAACTTTAAATGCATATTATTAAATGAAGGGAGCCAATAAGGAAAGGCTATATATACTGTATGACATTCTAGAAAAGGCAAAACTCTGAAGGCAGTAAAAAGAAGATCGGGGGTTGCCAAGGGTTGGGGACTGAGAGATGACTAGGCAGTGCCCAGAGGAGTTGGGGGGCAGTGAAAAGATATTATACAATATTATAATATCAGATGCATGGCGTTGGAAATTTGTCCAAACCCACAGAATGTACAGCATCATGAATGGAAGCCTATGGACTTTGGTAATCATGGTGTGTCCCTGCAGGTGACATAAAGGTACTATTACACTGAAGTTGTAACAACGGTACCATTCTGGTCGGGGGATGCTGACAATGGGGGAGGCCATGCGTGTGTGGGGAAGGGAAATCGCTGCACCTCCTCAATTTTGCTGTGAATATGAAGTTGCTCTTAAAATGTCTGATTTTTAAAAGATGCAAAAAATGGCAATCAGTACATTTTAAAGTATAAATGGCAAATTAACTAATCGATTAATTAAAGTAAAACTTTAAAGTATAAAAATAAATGTGTGTGTGTCTTAATTTCTTTTTTTAACTATTTTTTTTTATACTGGAGTACAGCCAGTTAACAATGCTGTGATAGTTCCTGGTGCACAGCAGAGGGACTCTGCCATATATGTACATGTATCCATTCTCCCCCAAACTCCCCTCCCATCTAGGCTGCCACATAACATTAAGCAGAGTTCCCTGTGCTATACAAAAGGTCCTTGCTGGTTATCTGTCTTAAATATAGCAGTGTGTACATGGTGGTTCCAAATTCCCTACCTATCCCTTCTCCCTATCCTTCCTTACCCCCAGCCCTGGCAACCATAAGTCTGTTCTCTAAGTCTGTGTGTCTCTTTCTGCTTTGTAAATATGTTCACTTGTATTATTTCCTTCTTAGATCCCATATGTAAGGGAATAAACCTTTAAAGTATAAAATTAAATATATTTTTATACAGAGTAGGACTCTACTACTATTCTTTTGGGAAAAGAAGCTCTTATGATCTCCTGCTTCAATGGCTTGAACTGGGATTACTTCTTTCTAGTCTTTTCAAAACCCGATTGGCAAGGCTGATGTACCTTCCCAGGTGGCTCAGTGGTAAAGAATCTGCCTGTCAATGCAGAAGACACAGGCAATGCAGTTTCAATCCCTGGGTCAGGAAGATTCCCTGGAGGAAATGGCAACCCACTCCAGTATTCTTGCCTGGGAAATCCCACAGACAGAGAAGCCTGACAGGCTCACAGTCCATGGGCTCACAGAAGAGTCAGACATGACTTAGCAACCAAATAACACAACAATGTAGCATGTATCAGTCATCCAACTAACTGAAAACCTACTGTGTATCAGTCCCTGAGATCTTCTCAAGGCCCTACAGAGCAGGGGGCAAGTTCAAGGGAGGATATAAGATCCTAAACCACCAAAACAAGCAATATTTTGCTCTCAGAGTTAAAATAATCATCTTCATTGTGCAATTACTATAGACCAGATATAGCATCAAGTGTTTACCATAGCGAGAGCTGGCCTTTATAACACCTACTATGTGCAGCCCTCTCTCCTACACACTTTACATATATTCACCCATTTAATCCTTGATAATTCTATGATGTGCTATTATCATCTTATCTTTTGAATGATAAAATGACAGCACAGATAGTTTAGTGAGTTTTGTCAAAGTCCCTCAACCAGAAGATGGCAGAAAGGTGCAAACCCAGGCAGTCAGGCCCCAGAGCCTAGGATGAAGGTAGGTATCACAACTGTATCTCATTTAAAGGTAGGGAACATAAGGCTCAAGGTAGTTAAATGTCTTGCCCAAGGTCACAAGCCCATAAGTGTTTGATATTTGAACCCAGGTTTCAAATGAAGTTGGAGGAGTCACACTTCCCATCTTCAAACATACAACAAAGGTACAGCAGTCAAAACAGTGTGGTATTGGAATTAATTTAATCTAACAGGGCTGCTTGAGTGAGTGAAGTCGCTCAGTTGTGTCCGACTCTTTGCGACCCCATGGACTGTGGCCTATCAGGCTCCTCCGTCCATGAGATTTTCCAGGCAAGCGTGCTGGAGTGGATTGCCATTTCCTTAGTCATGTGGGGCTGAACAGGGCATACATCTAGAAAGCATCATTTACCTTGGGTTCTAGGTGAAATGTCCTCCTAGAGTTGTGCAGGGCACAAGCTGTTCAATCTTACATGACGACCCTGAATATACAGGAAAATGATTTTATTAAACTATAAACACAGGTAAGGGTTTGCTAAACTAACATAGGAAACACATGGCTAGGTAGCTACCCTCAGGTTATTCTTGATCTTATTAAATCGATTAGACATACTTTCAGGACAAGAGTTGAAGGAGCTATTCTAATGAACTTTTTGCTCCACTTGTTTCAATGAAACATGAAGTTTCACAGACTTTCACCATCAGGTGCAGAAAAGATAACATCAAAGCAGTTTCGCTTCTTTGCTGTGCTACGTTGTTAGGTCCTTTTTTAAAAAACCCGTGTTTTCCACTCCAGTGTAATTCTTTATCTTTCCTTATCTTTCTGCACCAGCACCAGTAATATCTGTTTCACTAAGAATCATCTTTATTAACAAAACTGCTTCACTATAGGGAGAGAGCATCGGTTTTGAGAGGCTGCAGGTCTCTCTGCCTCCACAGGAAGGTTTGTGGTCAATATTGAATCTGAAGACCTGAGATGATCTTTGGGGTGAAATGAGAGAAGGAAAAGGGGTACAACTGGTTGCTATGTGACTCACCCCTTACAGGTTCCATCTCAGTCTCTCATCTTGCCCTTGCTCTCAATTCTTCCTGCCGCTGACTTACTCTCATTCAGACCCACCTTCACCTACAGAGTTGGAACACCCTTTCTATTTGTAGATTTGTCCAGCATCTTCCTCTCCAACTGTAATCATCATCAACCATCATCATCAACAACCACATCTGTGTCACTTCTCTGCTTAAAATTCTTCCAAGATCCTGTGGCTCCTGCCTGCAGTAAGGGTTACAGACTCAAATGTCTTTCAAGAGCAAAGAGGTCACACGAAGGAAAGAAACAGGCAGGCATTTGGGGGAGAATGGATGCATGAAACCACCACAACATTGTTAATTAGCTATACTCCAACAGAAAATAAAAAGTTAGAAAAAGAGAAAGAAACAAGCAGGGGTGTGTGTGTGTGTGTGTGTGTGTGTGTGTGTGTGTGTGTGTATCTATGCCACCCAGAGCTGTATCTTTTCCACACTGACATACTTTGTTTGCATATTAAAGATGAAAGAATATTCTCCACTTCCACAAAGAAATATGTTTTCTCCCTCTCTTTTCTTAAAAGAGACAGACCTCTCAGTCTAGCTTTTGTTTTCCTACTTTTTAATAGAGACATAAGGAAAGGAAATATTTTACTTTCCTCTTTCTTCTCAGACAAACAACAGTGCAAGTGTGATGACAAAAGAAAACTGATATTCAGCTTCAATGTGGGGGATACGGTTTGGGAGGGCAGGACTGATGCAATGTGGAGGGTGTGTGCCCGGCGGAAAAGAGCAGCCTTGACTGGACGGTCATCCCAAGGTGGACCCAGCATTGCTGGATTTTCTGAATTTTCCAAGAGAAGCTAGAAGTCTGGAGATCTGTGTATGAATCTCCTAATTAAAACTGGGAAATGGGATTTATTTTTGAAAATCTCCATCCAGGCTGAACGAAGCAGAGCGGCAGGTCAAGTGTAACCTGTGACTTTCATTTTATAACTTCTGACCCAGAACACAAACGTGTCCTCACCTCCCCACACGGCATAGATTATGGCACCAAATTGTGGGTGCCATAGATTTCCTAAAGGAACTCAGTCCTAAAGGAAATCAGTCCTGAATATTCACTGCCAGGACTGATGCTGAAGCTGAAACTCCAATACTTGGGCCACCTGATGTGAAGAACTGACTCCTTGGAAAAGACCCTGATGCTGGGAAATATTGAAGGCAGGAGGAGAAGGGGATGACAGAGGATGAGATGGTTGGATGGCATCACCGAATCGATGGATTTGAGTTTGAGCAAGCTCCTGGAGTTGGTGATGGACAGGGAATCCTGGCATGCTGCAGTCCATGGGGTCACGAAGAGTCAGACACAACTGAGCAACTGAACTGAACTGACTGAATGGGTGCCGTGGTTTACCCACCTTTGCATCTTCACATATGCACTTTCTTCTTACTCCTTTTCTACCTGGGAAAACCCCCTTTTCTCCAAAGCAGGGGTGTCACCTCTTCAGTGAAGTCTTCCCTAATACTCCTGGCAGAGTTCATCACTGCCTCTCTAGGGCTCCCTTAGTACGCTGAACATTATGTCGTGTACACACTTTTTACATTGTTTATATTAATTTCTGTCTTTCTCAATAGCACGCAAACTTCTTAAAGGCAAGAATCGTGTCTTACCCATCTCTCTGGCTCTGCTAGCGATGGGGCTTGTTGTAGAGTAAATCTGCGTGAATATTGCTTGGATGGATGGGTGGCAGGCTGGGTGACTGACTGCCTGGCTGGCTGGGAGGATGGGCTGGATGACTGGCTGGCTGGGAGGATGGGCTGGATGACTGGCTGGCTGGGAGGATGGGCTGGATGACTGGCTGGCTGGCTGCATGAGTGGGTGGGTGAGTGGATAGATGGATGAGTGGGGGGGGCGGTGAATGGATGGATGAATGGAGTATAAATGAAGGCTCCTCACCAGGACCTTAGGAACAAAAGACAGGATTAGTCCAGACACTGACTTTATTTAAGTCCCTCAAAGTCACCAAGCTCATTCCCTTACCAAGGACTTTGAACTTGTTCTTTCTCTAGCTCTTTCCAAAATGAGCTCCTTCTTACGATTCAGGCTTCAATTCAGATGAAACCTCCTTTGAAAAGCTTTTCTCAATCACCCCAATCATAAGAACCACAACAAAGTCAATAATTATTACACTATTGTGCTTGTTAGTAATTCTCACTGAATAAAATTTGCTTTGCGTATATTTTTGTTTACCTGTGTTTTTTATGTCTCCCACCCACCTCCTTTAGAAAACTTCATGAAGATATTGCTATAGATTTATGTCCACCATTGTATCTGAACATTGTAGATGCTGAATAATGTGAATAAAATGATTACTAAGGGAGGAAATAATCAACTGACTGAGTAGAACCCACTTCTTTGGTGCTTTTAACTGGCCTTTGTGGCAAAACAAAACACAAAAACAACCACTGGGAGTAAGAAATCTCTTGTCTTTATTAAAATTTTCTCTAGGAAGCCGTATATTATAGCTGTTGAGAGTCTGGGGTTTAGAACCTGAGGACAGATTTAAGATTGAGAAGAGGACTTGTCTCTTATCATCACTAAGTGACCTTGGGAAAACCACTTAATTCACTAAACCTAAGTTTCCTCATCTGTCAAACAGACATGATAATAACAACACAAACTCATAAAGTGCTTCTGAGGATTAAATAAGATCGTTGTGCAGGAAATGCACAGAACACAAAGCTGCCTAACACAACACTCAACGGAAAGGCAGCATCACCACGGGAGAAGAGCCTGTGAGGCCATGCTGCCCACTGAGCGCTACTGTCACAAGACCTGGCCTGTAAAACTAAGAAACCAACACCTGACTCCTTCCCAAAGCACCTTACTTACTGGGACTTTGCAAACCTCCACATCTCTGTGAAACCCCGTTGGTCTGGACAAATGCCTTGAATCACCCTCTGCACTGTTCATGAGATTCAGGGGTCCCCACCCCCTGTCCGCTGCAGCCGAGGAGGTAAGGAGTCCACACCCAGTGCCAGCCTGATCAGAAGCAACCCGTGCCAGGACGACACTTGTTTCTAGGCTGACTTCCTCTCGGCGGTGCCATCCTCCTGGGGGAATGTCTCCCGAGCCCCACTGCCTCGGAGGTCAGGCCATCATATAAATGAATCTTCTCTGTGAGCCTGGCATATGTCAACATGGTATTTTGCTAAGAAAACTCATAAAGAGGATTGCCGGCTGCAATACGACACTCACTCTGTAATACCGTCAGTCTAATTGTTTCCAGAAGCAAACAATTAAATGGTTTATGAGAAAAACTCTATCTGTAATTGTGTGGCCCCCGCACAGCTGCTTCCTAAGTGAGGCAGTTGGAGCGGAGTTGGTGCAGATATGAAAGTACAGTATGTATTTAGCAATATGGCACCTAAATGCATCACAGAAGACCTATCGGGGAAATAAACAGCGTTCAAGTGTATTTTGGGAAGACAAATACTCGATACTTCATTTAATGTATGGTTTGCAGTTAGTGGTTAATCTCAAACAATGAAAAGAGAGCCTTGTTTCACGTGGCTATTGAGGAAATGCAGAATTGATTGTGAAGATGATTGAGGATTCTGAAAGAGCCCAATTCCCAAGCCAGCAATGCCCTTTGTTGCTTTTTTCCTCCTTCTTTTAAATTTGCCTATAATCCATTCAGACAAATCCTTTTATCAGGTTGATTTCCTCTCCTCATTATAACCAATGTGATTAATTGCTAAACTTTTCTCTCATTCTTGCCCAACTCTAAGATCTCATTTTTCATGTGCAGAATGGCCTTTCTTGTCCAAGTACACATATCTGCACACCCCTCAAAGAATCTCTATTTTATGTCTCCAGGTTATTAATAATGGTGTTCAATTGGCCCATTCGGCTGGTCACTTGCAAATGTGAAATATATCTAGAGTGGGCTGAGTGATGCTGGAGAAGAGCCCAACACCTTGATTTGATAATTAGTCTGCGTAATTAGTGACCGTGACCCTCAGAGTCTCTCATGAAAGTCCTCTTTTCATGACATATTTATTCACAGAGTAAAAGGAACTGGGATGGCCCTTCCTAGTCCAATCTCCACCTGCATTTCCCGAAGCTGGTCTGAATTGCTCCCTGGCTTGGAAGCTTCCAAACAACCCCAGATCAAATCTTAGGATAAAAAAGAAAATAAAAGGAAATGGAAGCAGTAGAGCAGATTTAAAACTTACATGAGCCACGGAAACACAGTGGGGAAGCCATTTTTTTTAACAATCGAATGCATAACAACTTAGGGACTTCCTTTCAACCACCAATGGCAGCAGAACCGTCTTTTCTCACTCTAACCTCCCAGCAAACAGTCTAATCCTCATTCCCCACAAACACTACCACTGCGGGTAAGCCAAACAGCAGTGGAAAACATGAAAGGCAATTAGATTGAAATCTAGTCCTGCCTACTCCCCACAAGTTCATTTCTTTTTTTTCCACTAAGAGGCTCTTCAGTCTAGTAACAAATATGATTCCTGTTTAGCACAGTGTGAAGCAGGAATGAAATGCAGGTCTGTTCGCACTATTCAGCTAACTTATGACATTTCAAACTCCTGAAAGGGAACTCGAAACACAGATTCCTAACAAAAACCCAGAGCGTTTTGCAATTATTTCTATGTGCATAATCAACGTTGCTCCGGCACTCCTGGAGCTTAATTCCTGGCTTTGTGTAACGTTCTCTGACATTCTGTGAGTCAGATTACAAGGATCCTCAGCTCGGTCTCTGCCACCTCCTGCCTTTGCCCAGTGATGGCCACAGTGAACGAACATCTCCATGACTGGAGAGTACAGAGGGGAAAATGAATGAAGCCAGGCACACGTGCACCAGCATCCACCAGCATCCACACACACTTTCAGGGAAAAGCCCTCTTCTCAAGCGGGCAGAGATGGCGATGAGCCATTTCAAACCAGGCTCTGGCCAGGACCCACGAAACACCTTCCTGTAAGGTCCTGAATCTCGGCATGTGCAGACACAAGGGATGGGGGGGGCGGGGGCAGCTTTAAGCATCTTTCACCAATTCTTTATGTATCGCAGGCACATCAAGTGGCAGCCTCTTGGCTCCTCTTCAGCGGCCTTCCCACCACAGAACAGGGACTCCCTGCAAATTAACATTCTTCTCCTCCCGCCTGCCCTGCCCTCAAGTTTTCAAACATAACAACAATCTCAATGAAATAATGAGAGAGGTTCATTCGAATGCTGCGGAGGGAACTGCTTTATTGCTAAGGCAGCAAAGAGAACTAATTGAATCCACTGGAAAGAAAGAATTAGAAGGAAAGAGGAGAAAAGGAGAATGAAGTAGTAGATTGGAATGATGAACACACACACACACACACAAAGAGGCAGGACAGGTGAGTGGCAACCTAAATACTCACAGAAGAGAAAGTGTGCATGCGTGAATACAAAGAGCTTCCAAGACGGCAACACTGCTGAGAGCTGGGCTCACGAGTACTGAGAAAGTTCCTCAAGCACTGAACAGTCTGAGCTGTCCAAGAGCCACACCATATTAGCTGGAGCAAGTAATAGTCTACACCCAGACACAAAGGTAACTTCAAGTCCCAAGAGCATGTATGGTGGCTAGAAAGCACTGCAAAGTGTTTCGGCCTGCTGCAAAGCCTGTGACACTTGTTTTGTTTCATGGAAAAGGGAAGTCAGTCCGGGTGGGCTCATCACCTTTGACCCCTGGACAACAAGGTGATGCTATGTGACTTCCATGGTCATTAAAGACTATGAGGCTTCTGTGTGCGTGCTTAGTTGCTCAATCGTGTTCGACTCTGCGACCCCATGGACTGCAGCCCACCGGGTTCCTCTGCCCATAGGATTTTCCAGCCAAGATACTGGAGTGGGTTGCCATTTCCTACCCCAGGGAATCTTCCAGACTCAGATATTGAGCCTGTGTCTCTTGAGTCCCTTGCATTGGCAGGCAGGTTCTTTGCCACTAGTGCCACCTGGGAAGTCCTTGGGGGCTGCTACCTCTGTCACTAAAGGGCTCAGCCTGGCCCTGAGCAGAAGTGTGAGGAATCTGACTACCCTGAGGTCACCATGCTGTGCGGAAGCCCACATGAGGGCATCGTAATCAACCATCCCAGCTGAGCCCAGCCTTTGTGACACACCAGCCCAGGCCGCAGATAAATGAATTAAGAGGCCTTCAGAGGACTCCAGCACCAAGCTATTCAGGTTCACCCAGCTAAGGCCCCAGGCACTGTGAAGCAGAGACATGCCAACCTTGGGCATGGTGCGTTCCTTCCCAAAGAGTCCACGAGCCTAATAAACTGCCTCCTGTCACACAGTACAAAATTCTGAGTTAGTCAAACCAGAATAGCATGTGTTTATTCTCTCGGCTTCTTTGGAAAATAACCCATTTCTACGTTATTAGCCTTAATGTCAGCAACTGGAAAACGGAACTAATAATGTCTAAAGTTTTTTGAAGAGCCACTAAAATATCATAATAACAACAGGAGTAACCATAATAATAATAACCTATCGACAATTGTTTAGAGCTTCTTGTGTTTCTAGACCCATGTTACGTAATTTAATTCTTTTAACAACCTCATGCAATACAAAGTTGTTATTAACCCTTTTAAAAATGGGAAACTGAGACAGAGAGAGAAGAGCAGCCTGCTGAAACTCACACATTGAGAGACAGAATATGAATTCAAAACCAAAGCAGGCTTCTTTCAGCTTCTTAATCACTCTAAAAAAACTGCTTATAGATAAGACAAGCATGAAGACAGTGCCTGACATGTATTTAAACTTGAGTAATGCTTTATTGGTGTAATTAACATTGTTGTTGCTGTCACTGTTGTTTAAGAATCTGATCATTAATAGACACAGACACAGGAAATACCAAGATGGGTTTTCCTGCTTGCCCTGTGTTAGCATCTACAGGTGAATTTGGCAGCGGTTTGTCCACTGTCTATAATCTGCCCCCTCCACAGAAAATGGGAAGAACTATTCATATGGTACATTTCATATACCAAAAGAATTTCAATTTCATGCTGTACTGAACCTTACAAATGTCCCCCCTTAATCCTGTTTTTATCCTAAACCAATATAAAAACTTTAATATTTCCTAATGGAGTGTACATTTATTCATTCCTACCAACCTAATGGCAATTCCTGAGAAGTCAGGCAATAGATAGCAAGATAAGCTTGACGCTTTGGTTCCAAAAGTTCAATCAGTTAACCTAGGACAGCAATCACTTCCTCAGAATGAATAATGATGTGGAATAATATTTGGATGGAGATAAACCCTTTTTGCATAGAAAATTGCATTATCCTGGGCAGTATCTCAGCTGGATATGTAAGTTTACCAATAAGGATATTGCTTCATGCATTTTTATCATGGAGCTTTTTGATTCTGAGATTTCCAGAGGATTCTGCCTTGAGAGAGGAATCCTTAATGTCTGTATAATGTGTGATGCTCTCTGAGCTGTAGGTGGGAGGGTGGGAAGGCAGGAGCCGGGCTCTGCAGCTTGTGAAAAACTGTGCCACCACACTCTCCCAGGGGTTCTTCATTCCACTCAGCAAGAGGGAAAAGCGAGCAAGGCACAGAGAGACAGAGTTCTTTAAAGAAACAGCACTGAAAATAACCATCATGTCAATTTCAGCTAATGGGGCACAGTATGGGCTCATTTTAAAGCGAGGAGGAGTGGCATGCAACCATTAAGAAAGAAATGCTTATGCCATATGTAAGCACACCCATCCAAGCAGAGCCAGGAGTTCTCTGGGGAGAACTCAAACACATCTCTCCCACAGACTTGGAACTTGACCTCCCACTGACCAGAACGCAGACCATCATTAAGGAAGCATAATTACAAATGAGATTAGTGAAATAGCAGCCAAGGTTTTTTCCACTGGAGCTTCAAAGACTCCTACTGGCAAGAGAGAGAGAAAGGGACTTAATTCCTGAATTTCACTAACTTCCCTTTCACAGGTGCAATCGCTAGAACATTAAGATGCATACACCTGCTTGCCAGCTGACACATTTATCTGTGAGCATCCTTTCAAATTCAGGAGGAAGCAAGCTAGGAAAAACCCTCTTGCCTTCCACCACTCCTGGCTATTACTGAGCTGGCTCAAGCAAGATTTCAACTATGAATTATCTACAAAGCTGGTGCCCCACTGAGAAGATACCCATGCCTGGGCATCGGATGGAAGTTGGAGAGTTCCACAAGACTCTTTTAGTGCTGGCTGGAAGACAAGTGTAGTGGCTCAGAGCACAGATACTGGTGTCAGGAAAACCCAAGCCTGAGTCCTAGACCTGCCACCCATCTCTTCTCTGTGTGCCTCAGTCCTCTGTAAAAATGTGGCAAAAATGACATCTACCTGAGTAATGAGAATTCTATGGGGAAATGCAATATCCCTGGGTTAACGAGGTACTTGTTACTTTTTTATTTGGAAGCATAAATGCTCTGGATCACAGGTTTAGGGGCTTATCCTGCGCCATGTCCTGCTTGGAGACATGCAGACATGTTAAATATCTTAGTCTCTTGGCCTGTTACTGTTTAGTTGGCTCAGGCATGTCTGACTCTTTTGTGACCCTACGGACTATAGCCTGTCAGGCTCCTCTGTCCATGGGATTTCCTCAGCAAGAATTCTAGAGTGGGTTGCCATTTCTTTCTCCAGAGGCTCTTCCAAACCCAGGGATCAAATCCATGGCTCCTAAACTGGCCACTCTACCACTGAGCCAGCAGGGAAGCCCCTATCTTGACCTGTAGAAGGCAGCAAAAGCTCAACTTTGCAATAGGTGCTGTCCACAAGCATGGTGCTGAAACAGATTTCTAGTTTTACCTTCAGGACTAGCACTCAAGGCTGTCTCTGACTATCGCGTTCATAAGACTCTACTTGGCCCGAAATCAATGGAAAGAGGACTTATGTGAGTGTCAAGAATAATGCCCAGGGTGTTTTTCCATGTCAGAGACATACTTCTCTCCCTCCTTTCGGATTATTTTAGTAAGTATTCATCACTCAGTCATGTCCAACTCTTTTTGATTCTATGGACTGTAGCCCACCAAGCTCCTCTGTCCATGGAATTCTCCAGGCAAGAATATTGGAGTGGGTAGCCATTCCCTTCTCCAGGAGATCCTCCCAACCAAAGGATCAAACCCAGGTCTCCTGCATTGCAGGTGGATTCTTTACCACCTGAGCCAACAGAGAAGCTCAATGGTTAACACCAACTTTTGGTTCACAGTTTGATCCCCTCCTCACTTTCTATACACCTCATGCTCTGATCACTTGTAACTCTTCTTTCCTCTTCAAGCACCTCACATTCACTCATAACTCCATGCCTTCTGCTCACATGGACTGCTTTACTCACGCTGCTCTCACCCCATTCTTTGCCTAGCAAAATTCCTTCAAGGTCCAGATGACAATTTCTACAAGTCATTCTCTGAACCTCCTCAGCCATATAAACCTACAGCACTTTACATCAAATTATTGCACTTGCAACACCATTTTGTGTTCATTTAATCACTTGAAAAAACAAAAGGTATTGTCACAAAAAGCAGGTACTGGGGATTCAATGATGAGCAAGGAATAGACACTGCCCTTAAGAAGCTCACTGTCTAATTAGAGCAGACTTAGAGTAAGCTTAGAACCAACAGGTTAAATCCATGAAACAGTGAAGTGTATAGAACAGGCATATCTGATGCATGACAAGAGGAATGAAGAAGACTTTTCAGTGGAAATGAAATCTACATTAAGATCCAGAGAACTACTTAATTGAAAGTAATGAAAGGATGAAAAGGAAAGGGAAAGCCAGTATACAGTGGAGATTTATGTCTCAAAGTTTGTCAAATATAATAACTGACAAATTGTCCAATGATCCTATAGACACCAGGCTAAGATTAAATAATAGTTAAGTCAGCACTTCTTTTCACTGAAATCACATAGATTACTGCATATCAAATTTTAATGGTATACAAATAACTATGTATTATATAGTCTTATATAAAATTCTAGACAGTTCAGTTCAGTTCAGTCACTCAGTCATGTCTGACTCTTTGTGACCCCCATGAGTCACACGCCAGGCCTCCCTGTCCATCACCAACTTCCGGAGTTCACTCAGACTCATGTCTATCAAGTCCGTGATGCCATCCAGCCATCTCATCCTCTGTCGTCCCCTTCTCCTCCTGCCCCCAATCCCTCCCAGCATCAGAGTCTTTTCCAATGAGTCAACTCTTCACATGAGGTGGCCAAAGTACTGGAGTTTCAGCTTTAGCATTATTCCTTCCAAAGAAATTCCCAGGGCTGATCTCCTTCAGAATGGACTGGTTGGATCTCCTTGCAGTCCAACGGACTCTCAAGAGTCTTCTCCAACACCACACTTCAAAAGCATCAATTCTTCAGCACTCAGCTTTCAAGGCAAACATAAAACTGACATAAATTATATTTCTTAGGAGGGGACAGCAAAGGAACACAAGGAAACTTTCAGGGTGATAGAAATGTTCTATACCTTGATGGTACACATGACTGTACATATTCATCAAAACACGACAGCTTAACACTTGCATTTTGTGAATGGTATTGACTGGAAAGTATACTTCAATAAAATTGATTTTAAGGGCATAATAAAATATTTAATGTGTATAAAAATATAGGACATGGCCCAGGATTCTGCATCTTTAATAAGCATCTCTAGCAAATTGGATACGGTGTACGAACAACCCTTTCTCAGAATGCTGATGGAGTACTCATCTACTCAGAGTCATATTCCGGACGGTCTCTGGTTGTGCAACACGTGACCAAGTGCAACACGTGACCGAGTGACTTTGTTCAAGGTGTTATCAACAACATATCTGTGGCCAATACTGTCGGTTGCCCTCTAGTCTTTCTTCCACTTTTAGCACTAGAATTCTCGTTTTTATTTGGGTACATAGCTCCCTAGCCAAAAGACTATTTCCCAGCCTCTCTTGCAACTAGACATGGCCATGGGATTATGTCCTGGCCAATGAAATCTTCAAGATTTCCGGGAAGACTCCTTTAAAAGAAAGAAATGTGTCCTGTATTTTCTCTCCTCTATTCCTCCAACTTAGAGTATGAATGCAATGGCTAGAGTCACAGCAGCTGTCTTGAACTCTGAGGCAACATATTAAAGACAGAGAAACACCTGTTAAAAGGAGCCTGAGTCCCTGATGGCCATGGAGAATTTGCAGACTGTGCTACAACAAGCTCAACTCTGGGATTTCTTTCATGTTGAAGAGAGAAACAAACTTCTGTCTTATTTTAAGTCACTGCTATCTGGGACGTTTCTACTATATGCACCTGAACCTTTTCTGTCTCATATATGCCATTTATTAATTTTGTATTTCAGTATTTCACACCAAGCTTGTTTCATTACCCAGTGTGCTGGATGACAGAATCAAATTTCAGGCAAATCCCTACACCCACTAAAAATACAACTATAAAAAATATCTGGGGTGTGAAGAAAAAGGAAAAGGAACCCTCCTACACTGTTGGTCCAAATGTACATTGAAAAGAACTATGGAAATTCCTTAAAAAGCTAAAAACAGAGTTACCATATGATCCTGCAACCCAATTCCTGGGCATATATCTGAAGAAAATTCTAATTTAAACAGATACATTCACCCCAATGTTCACAGTAGCACTATTTAGAATAGCCAAGACATGGAAGCAACCTAAAGGGCCATTGACAGAGGAATGGATAAAGATGTGGCATACATAATGGAATATTACTTGGCCATAAAAAAGAAACAGTGCCATCTGCAGCAACATGGATGGACACAGAGTTATCATACTAAGAGAAGTCAGGCAGAGAAAAACAAATATCATATGATATCACTTATACTTAGTCACTCAGTCGTGTCCGACTCTTTGTGATCCCATGGACTGTAGACTGCCAGGCTTCTCTGTTCGTGGGATTTCCCAGGCAAGAATAGTGCAGTGGGGAGCTATTCCCTCCTCCAGGGAATCTTCCCAAACCAGGAATCAAACTCCTGCATTGCAGGCAGATTCTTTACCGTCTGAGCCACCATATCACTTACAGATATAATCTTTAAAAAATGATACAAATGAACTTATTTACAAAACAGAAACAGATGCACAGACATGGAAAACAATCTTATGGCTACCAAAGGGAAAAGGAGGGAGAGGGATAAATTAGGAGCTTGAGATTAACATATACACACTAGTATATATAAAACAGATAAAATAACCAGGACACACTGTATAGTACAGAACTATATTCAGTATCTTGTAATTACCTACAATGGAAAAGAACCTGAAAAAGAATATGTGTGTGTGTGTAACTGAGTCATTTTGCTGCATACCTAAAACCAACATCGCATTGTTAATCAACTACACCTAAATTAGAAAACATGGTTAAATAAAGATACCTCGTCAAAACTGGGACAAATGGAAATGTCTGCTGGGAATCCTAGTCGACCAAGGGCTCATTTTTAGTCAACTTTGTGATGTAGATAATTTTTTTAAAATAGATTCAATGTCAAATTAATTCGTGGATGCAAGGAGGTAGAGTATAAAGGACAGAGAAGATGAGCCTTCTAAAACAGGCATTTTAGACAGTAGATGGAATATTGAATTTATTTTTGAACATTTCTTTTGAAGAAGAATGTTGACAAAACTGAGGTGATCCAGAATGGAATAGAGAGGATGGTCAAAGGCCTAGAAAATGTCAACTAGATATTTAGACTACAATTTGGACTATCTAAACTGGAGAAGGGAATAATGGGATGGGATTACACAAATGATGGGGAAAATCTGCAAAGCTACCACGTTCTAGACTCATTCCAAGTAGCTAGAGAAGAAGGGGGTAGAACAGCATGTGAGAGTCAACGGAAAAGAGTACAAGACCCATCAAACAAACAGAAAAAGATTAACCGCCTTACAAAATATTGACTTCTCTGATATGCTGATTGATTAATTGATTTACTCTTCACCTTGTGCCCAAAATAAATATCTAACATTTTAAAATGATTATGTGATAACACTCTTCTGAGCACTTTATATGTATAATTCATTTGATTCACACAACACTCTTAAGTAGTTACTATTATTATCCCTATTTTTATGGATGAGCAAACTGAGAAAGAAAAGTTCAATAACTCACCCAAGGTCACAGAGACAAGAGGATGGATTCAGCAGCCAAGATTCAAAGGCAAGTGTACTGGCCCTCCAGGCCACGTGTTTATCATCAGACAGCTCCACTGCTTCTTCCTTGCTGAAATATGCAAGGCTTCCTATGACTGTCCTGTTACAGGAGCAGATCATAATAGTTAACTGCCTGGAATGCTAAGGTGATAGCTGGGTACTGTGGACCCCTGACACCTTCAACGACTTGGGATTTGGGGAAGCCCAGTGGGATTCCATGGAACTGTGGATATGCTGCGTGTGTAACGTGGAGAGTTTGATGTGAATGTAAACCTAACTGGAGGGTAGTTCAAGACAAGCATTAGAAATCAGAGGCACACATGTGTCACAAATATCAAGGCTAGAGATAAACGATCTGAAATCCCTCTTTGGATATGTGACCAAGGAAGCCGTGAAGCACTCACATCTGAGAAGGTAGAAAGCAGAGACCAAGGGAGGAAGATGCTAAGGCTTAATCATGGATTAAGCCACGCCCTGCACACAGAGACAGGAAAGAAAAGCCAACAGTAGCTAAGCATGGAAATAGCCTCAAGCTCCAGAAGACAATACAAAAGTCTTTGAAACACTGGGAAGTGAGATCTCTGTTGCTGTTGTTTGCCTGGAATCCATCCCCTCTTACTCTTCCAACAGCTCCCTACATTTTTCCTCTGGAAACCATCCCTCTCTGTCATCTCCTCCTGGTGTGGTTGACCCCACTCCTTGGGGAATACAAGGTTGCCCGTATTTCAAACCTGGTCAATAGGAAGAGTCTTTGCCCTGATTCCCCAAAGTTGGTTGAGAGCAAACATAAGACCCAAGTGGGTCCAGTGAGAATCAACACTGAAACATTTGTTGGAAATAGTAGGAAAGACATTTTCCCTTTACTACCCAGGGGACCTAAGCCAGTAAGATGAACCCATGGAGCTACCAGGACCATCCTTGCTGCTCTGCAGAGAGCTTGTCCATAAACAAATCAGCATGAAAGTAAAACCAAAGGACTGAGTGGGATGGAGAGGGAGGCATTTGTACATTAGATTCTGTTATCTGAATATTTACCAATATTCTCTGGATTTTTTTGGTTATGTGAGCAAATAAATTCTCCTTTGCAGTTGGTTTCTGTCATTTTCCACTGAAAGTGATGGCCAGTATACGATCTGTTTCAGAGACCTCTTTCTTTATGTACCCATGCCTCTCTCTGCTGTGCTGTGCTGTGCTAAGATGCTTCAGTCGTGTCTGACTCTTTGCAACCCTATGGACCATAGCCCATCAGGCTCCTCTGTGCATGGGATTCTCAGGCAATAATACTGGAGTAGGATGCCATGCCCTCCTCCAGGGATCCATGCCTCTCCGCTACATCAGAAACCCCTTGAGAGCAATAAATGTGCTTCTTCACATGGCAGCACCAAGCACAGGCCCAGGCACATTCTTGGCAAGAACAAACCTCACTGAATGATTCTGAACCAATTACATGAAATAATACTGGCAAGAGGGTGCTATAAGCCACAGAGCATTGTTTTTAACTATTATTTCAAAAAAAAGATGATATAACAGCTTCTCTTTATTTTTTAAGCTTACTGAACCTGAAGTTCAATCCAGTTCATTAAGAAGTGGTGCCCTCAAAGTATCTGTTCAGCTACATGTAATTCTACCCATCTTGGCTCACTGCCTTCCCCCACTCCCTTCTTTCTGGAATGCACCCTTTAAGGAAATGGAGAGCTGGTACTTAAAATCAAATCTTGGCAAGGTACATGCTTTCTTTTATATAAAAACAAAACAAAAAAAACTGAGGAGTACATCATTTAAAGTAATAAAAAAACAATTTATGATCCATCTCTGATGTTCAAATGCAAAATGGGATGGAAAAATGTCTGTGTATAATGAATTCTGCAACATTTGCTAAAGTCCTGCAAGAGAAGGAAAGAAGACAAATGATTCAAAAATAGAAATCTCCTCCATTCAAACACTTTTCACAAAAGGAAACCACACACACACAAACTGTAGAGAATAATCAGAAATGTAATAGTGACAGGCTCAAGACAGAAACTAAGAACCTATGATAGGCTCAATAACGAGAAACTCTCACCACATCTTTCAACTCTATTCCCTCATACCCTCTCTTTCCCTGGATCTGAGCAAACAGAGATTAAAAAGTAAATAATGAGAGGGAAGGAAACCCTATCCACTATAGCAATTAAGAATGCGGGTTTGGCTATTATGTATAAAATAGACCAACAACAAGGTCCTATTGTTATAGCACAGGAACTACATTCAATATCCTGTGATAAACCAGAATGGAAAAGAATACAAAAAAGGATGTATATGTGTGTATAACTGAGTCACTTCACTGTACAACAGAAATTAACACAACACTGTAAATCAACTTTACTTTAAAGAAAAATGTGGGTTTGTGAAAGCAAGGAATATGAGAGTCCCTGGCTCTGGCACTGTGACCTCAGACAAGTCACCCCACCCCTCTGAGCTGGATTCCTCATCTATACAAGGGTTAAAACTAGCACCCTCTTAGGTTGGTGGGTTAGAGAGAAAATGGCATGGAGAGTGCCTGAAGTTAAGTGAAGGTCGCTCAGTCGTGTCCGACTCTTTGCGACCCCACGGACTATACAGTCCATGAAATTCTCCAGGTCAGAATACTAGAGTGGGTAACCCTTCCCTTCTCCAGGGGATCTTCCAAACCCAGGAATCTAACCCAGATCTCCCACACTGCAGGCAGATTCTTTGCCAGCTGAGCCACAGGGAAAGCCCAAGAATACTGGAGTGGGTAGCCTGCCTATACCTTCTCCAGTGGATCTTCCCGACCCAGGATCGAGCCAGGGTCTCCTGCATTGCAGGTGGATTCTTTACCAACTGAGCTATGTGCATACCACAAAGGAATTCTCATTCTTTACATCATCCTTTCATTGTGCGTGGCTTAAATCAGCCACCATGACATCAACAAGCCTTCTTTACAGGAAGGGAGCCCCAATCGAACACCTGGTTGCCAACTGTGGCTCTAACTATGTATCCCACCTTAACCAAGTTAAATTCACCCTCTTACAAAAGAGTCACTCAGAACCTAACATCTTTGAGGCTCATTCCATCTAAGAGGCTCGACCTGTTCAGAGCAGCCAAGTATTTATCTTATGGGAAGTGGCAGAAATGTTTCGTTGGCCTAGAAGGAGCCCTGAGCACTAAACAGTCTCTCCTGAGTCTCCTCTCTTCCTTTCTGAAGGAAGAGGTGCTGATACTTTAGTCACCTCAACCACAGGAAGAGGCCAATGCATCTTTGCTCCCCTGTAATCAAAAGGTCGGTGAACTCACACTTGAAATCTCAAAGAAAGCTTAAGTGGAAAAGACATCTTTCAATGACCAACATCATAATCCTCCCACGTCCTGCCATCCCAAATAGAGACATCCAGGGAGTCGTGGGCCAGAAAGCACTTTTCAGGAGACAATCAGCTTAAGACATCACCCATCCAATTCACTTTGACAGTGGTGAGCAACGACACTGTTCCTTACAAAACAGAAACAGGAATGGCAGATCGTCACTACGACAGCCATCTAACTATTGGCGAGGCATTTGAGTCGCTTCTTTTTTTTTCAAGTGTGTCATCACCAAAAAGGAGACAGGGAAAGTGGGCAAGTTAAAAACAGCTCCCTATCTAATCGGAAGCTCGAGGTAATTAGCAGACAATTCTGAGACTTCATTCATTTGCTCACTTATTCAATAAATACTTAAGTATGAGGTTCTGTTCTGGATGCTGAGGATAGAGCAATAAACAAAACAGGTGAGAGCCTTGCTCTCAACGTATATGCTAATTAATTAAGTAATTAAGTAAGTAATAATACCAAAATTAATTAAGTAATAACACTGATCTTTTCCTATCCGTGTTTTCATTTTCTCTGGCTAAACATCTAAGAGTGATATTTGTTAAATTGCTGGATCACACAGTAATTCTATTTTTAATTTTTTGAAGACCCTCCATGGAAGCAACCTGAGTGTCATGTCCATCAGCAGATGAGTGAATAAAGATGATGTGGGGGGTATGTGTGTGTGTGTGTGTGTGTGCATACACTCAAACGTAAAAAAAGGAATGAATTTCTGCCATTTGCAGCAGCATAAATGGACGTGGAGGATACTGTGCTTAGGGAAATGCCAGAGAAAGATAAACACTGTACGTTCTCAATTACACACGGAATCTAAAAATAAAAACAAACAAATATAACAGAAGAGAAACAGACCCACAAATACTGAGAACAAACTAGTGGTTACAGAGGGGAGATGGGTGGAGGGGAGGGGCATCACAGATGAAGGGGATCAAGAGGTACAAACCACTAGGTATAAAATAATTTACGAAGATGTACAGGACAGCACAGGGAATATAGTCAACATTATATGGAGCACAATCTACAAAATCTGCAGTCCTGATACTGTACAGTTGAGACTAATATAATTTTGTAAGTCAACTATACTACAAGGAAAGTAACAATGAGCAGGTAAACAAACAAGATAATCTCAAGCTCTGACAATTACCGCAGTGGGGATACACGAAGCGGCATGACAGAAAGTGACCCGGGCTGGAAGGAGCAGGGCTACAGCCAAGGCAGGCAGGTAGGCTGTGCTCTGAACACTGCTAGAAGATACCATTCATTCTGCGACTGAGTGACAAGGGAGAGAGAGCCAAGAAAAGTCAAGGGCAAAAGCCGCTGATGTCAGGCTTTCTCGAAGGGAGTGCTGTCGGCATTTGTGCGGGATTGTTTTCCTTGTGTGGGTCTGTCTTGACCACTACAGGACATTTAGCATCCCTTGAGCCCACCCAATATCTTTTTTTTTTAGTTAAATTGAATTAATTATTTTTTGCTTCCCCAGTGGGTGCAGTAATAAAGGGTGCAGTAATAAAGAATCCATCTGCCAATGCAGGAGACAAAAGAAGTGCGGGTTTGATCCCTGGGTGAGGAAGATCCTCTGGAGAAGGAAATAGCAACCCATTCCAGTATTCTTGCTTGGAAAATTCCATGTTCAGAGGCGCCTGGAGGGTTATAGCCCATGGGGTCACAAAGAGTCAGACACGACTGAGCGTGCACACACACACACACACACACACACACACAAATACACATCAACAAGCTGATTTACAATGTTGTGTTAGTTTCAGGTGTACAGAAAGTGATTCATGTATATATATATACACACACACATATAAACACCTACAAATGTGTATACATATGTGAATCTATGCATATATATATTCTTTTTCAGATTCTTTTCTCTTATAAATTATTACAAAATACTGAGTAGAATTCCCTGTTTCCTGTGCTATACAGTAGATCCTTGCTGCACAGAAACTTCTTAAAAAAATAATAATAATAACAGCAAAAGCACCTAGGCCTCCTGAGAATTCATTGTAACTTTTTTTTTATTGTAGCATAGTTGCTTTACAATGTGGTATAAAAGAGTTAACTAACGAGAACCAACTGAGTCGCACTGGGAACTCTACTCAATGCTCCGTAGTGACCTAAATGGGCAGGAAATCCAGAATAGAGGGGAATCTATGTAAACGTACAGCTGGCTCCCTTTACTGTCTACCACCCACCCAATAGCTATAGGGTCCCCTGTGTAGTCACCGGTGTAGCAGAAAAGGTCCTCACTCCTTTCCCCATAGGAAGGGCCATCACTCCCCTTGTTGAGAACCACTGATACAGCAGAGAACAAAGGCCAGGGCCCCCAGTTAGAAAGAAGCCTGGGCTGTATAATGAACAGGGAGAAGGCTGGCGTGCCTGGCACATAATGAGTGATGGGGAAAGAGGCGAGAGCTGACTTTATGGCCATAGACACTTAGCTGCAGCAGGCTGAGTTTGCTTGCTGTCAGCTGGGGAGATTTCATGTAGGAGAAAGAGGATGAGCCGAGCACAGAAGTTACCCACACACTTTCTGAACCACATCAGAAAAGGGGACATGATTCTATGGGCAATTAGATAACAGTCTGCTGCCCCAGTGCTGCAATTAGCAAAGCTGGGAGGAGCAGAGGAAGTTGGGCAAACTACCACAGTTCATTAATCCTAAAATGTATGTTTTTAATTCACATTTTAACCTATCGGAAATTAAAATGTGTGTCACAGACATCATCACATATTGTCACTTCTCGAGCCTGTGCGTCAAAACCAACAGCAGCCTGCAAAAAAATTTCTGGGGACAAGGATGGAGTGCTCTTTAAGAAATGCTGCCAGGGCAACCGCCTGGGTGAATTAAGAACTATACCACAAGGAACATGCCAGAGAAAGACATTGCAAACTGAGGGTGGCTGAGACGGGTCAAACTTTGAATAGGAAATGTTAAGGAGTCCATGGACCAATTTATTTCATTTGTTTTTTCACTGCCATATGAATGCAGGAGACTTATGAATGATAAATGTTTAAGCATAAGGATGCTCTTTCCAATACATACACAATTTTAAAAATTCTAAATGTAAAAGTACTACTGTGATGGTTTAATTTGCAATGCTCTATTCCTAGTGATCCTAAGGGTAACAGTATACAGGACAGATTCAAGGAAATCTGAGAACCTTTATTGAACATGCAGTGGGTGCCAAGAATTTTATATATGCTATACAACACGTAATCTCATAGCAACTGTCCCAAATCCACACAATGAATTTCGCTTCACAGACACTAATAAGCAACTTCCTGTGGTGTGCTTTCTTTTCTCACTTCAAATGAACCACGTCCAATATTTAAGGGGCCAAGGGTACTCTGCGGGGACAAGATGACCAAGAGTGATCATATCTTCAAAGACAGGTTCTAACATCATTTTGGATCATCACTCCAACCAGCCTTCTCATTCTGCCTTTGTGATGGTTCATGTTAAGCATCAACTTGATTGGGCAAAGGGATGCCCAGATAGCCAGTACACGATTTCTGGATGTGTCTGAGTGTGTTTCCAAAAAAGACAAGTATCTGAATCACTAGACTGAGCAAAGAGAAGCCACTCTCAGCAGGGTGGGAGGGTATCATCCATTCTTTTGAGGGCCTGAAAAGAACAGAAAGATGGAGGAAATGGACTTCCCTAGTGGTCCAGTGGTTGGCAGTTAGCCTGCCAGTGCGAGGGACATGGGTTCAGTCCCTGGTCTGGGAGGATTCCACATTCTGTGGAGCAACTAAGCCTGAGTGTCACAACTACCGAGCCTGCCCTCTAAAGCCCAGGAGCCACAACTCCCGAAGCCCAAGCACCTGGAGCCTGTGCCCCGCAACAAGAGAAGCCCGTG
Organism: Ovis canadensis; assembly: GCF_042477335.2. Taxonomy (NCBI): domain Eukaryota; kingdom Metazoa; phylum Chordata; class Mammalia; order Artiodactyla; family Bovidae; genus Ovis; species Ovis canadensis. Next base: position 38,595,079 of record NC_091268.1, on the reverse strand, counting down.
CACCATAAATAGAGAATAGCCCCTGCTCGTCGCAACGGAAGAAGCCCAGTGCTGCCAAAAATAAATAATTTTTTAAAAAAATCTGCTTTAAAGAAAAAAAGATGGAGGGCAAAGCTGCTCTAGGCTTGAGCTGGGATGCCCGCCTTCTCCTGCTCTCTGACAATGACACTCCTGTTTCTTGGGCCTTCAGCCTCAGAATGAATTACACACCACTAGCTTTCCTGGGTCTCCGACCTGGAGGTGGCAGATCATGTGACTTCTTGACCTCTGTAATCACATGAACCAACTCCTATAATAAATTAACATCTTCCTGTAAGTGACGTACAGACACAGATACACATAGCACCGAAGAATTGATGCTTTTGAAGTGTGGTGCTGGAGAAGACCCTTGAGAGTCCTTGGACAGCAAGGAGAGCAAACCAGTCAATCCTAAAGGAAATCAGCAGGGGGGCAGTGGTGCAATGGATAACACATCTGGCTACTGATCAGAAGATTCTAAAGGAAATCAGCCCTGAATATTCATTGGAAGGACTCATGCTGAAGCTGAAACTCCAATACTGTGGCCACCTGAGGCGAAGAGCTGACTCACTGGACAAGACTAATGCTGGGAAAGATCGAAGGCAAAAGGAGAAGAGGGTGGAAGACGATGAGATGGTTAGATAGCAACACCTACTCAATGGACATGAGTTTGAGCAATCTCCAGGAGATAGTGGAGGATGGAGTTGCCTGGCATGTTGCATTCAATGGGGTCGCAAAGCATTGAACACGACTTAGTGACTGAACAACAACAAGCAGGCATAGTTAGAGAGAGGGAGAGATCGAATACTGTTGGTTCTGTCTCTCTGGAAAACCTGAATACAGCTTTGGAAAATATCCTTTGATCTCTGCTCAGACACCACGGGGAGGTGGTATCTCAGAGGCCACTCTGAGGCAGGAAGGGATGCAACCTGCACTCGGACAGATGGAGAATGTTTCCTAAGAATCATTGCAAACTAGAATGGAACTTAATGATTAATAATAAAAAAAAATTCAACTGTTACATAAAGATCTTAGGCAAAGAATTTGACCCATTAAAGCCTCTCTGCCTAGGTTTCATTCCTCGATCTCTAGTAATTAGTACCCCAACTTTCCTTTGGGGAACAGCCCTCCTTCCTCTTGTCTGTGTTGTTTGGAGCAGGATGCCTCCAGCCCAGCTCCAGGGACGGCAGGACACCTGGTCTGTTTCATCAGGTTTACAGTGATTGGTTCAGGGATGGGTATGTTACCCATCAGGGCCAATGAGAATCACCCTTGGAACCTCTGCTGAATCTTCTTAAGAAAGCCACATTCCCTCTCCTCCACTATGGGCGGGCCATCTGAAAGTAAGCCTGGAACTATTGGCAGTCACCCCATGCAGGAGGCCTGTCTGACAATGAAGCCAGCACAGAGCAGAGCAAAGAAGTAGAGACAGAGCCTGGATGGTTTTGAATCTCTGGATCCAGCTGTGCCTGAAACCACTGCAGGATGTTAGATTGTTCACTTAGTTAAACAAATCAGTTCCTTTCTTGGGGGAGGATGATGTCACCTGCAAAATTTGGAGCCCTGACTTACAAACATATAGGCATCCCTCGTTTTCAAAAGTTCACCGTATGCCACCTTGCTTTTACAAAAGACGGACACACTGGTATTGCAAAGAGTCGGACACGACTTAGCAACTGGAAAACAACAAAAGTTACCTATTTATGCTAACTGAAAGAAATTCTAAGAGGATTTTTCACTGTTATGAAAAAAAGGTAAAAAGCAAAAATAACATCCAGGGCTTGTTTTACTGCAAGTTCAGCCAGTCTAGAGGCAGAACTCATGCCCTGCAGTGAGGGGGCACCACCAACCGCCGTCCCCGGGAACCACACTCAGCATCTCAGCCTCAAACCGCCATGTCTCTGAACTGTGTCCTTGAGCACCTGCGCTTTACCTTAATTGATTTTGCGCATCAACAAGCAGAATGTGTCCTAAGGTAACTTACTTCCTCGCTTCGCACCACTTCAGTTTACAAAAAGGTTTCATGCTCTGCTTTCAGCTAGCGAGGGAATCCTGTTCACTACTAGATCCTGGAGGGCTGGTGGCTTAAATGTTCAAGCAGGTAGACTGTGTCGGCCTCTTACCTGAACTTAGGATGAGACTTTTTCTACAAGAGTGTAAGTGACTAGAGGCCATGCCCTTCAATGCACAGACACCACTGTGCACTGAACAACATACATGGAGGACACAAAGTGTATTCACTGCAATATCCTAGGAAATCAGTTACATTGCCAAGGGTTTTCTAGATCAAAGCCTGACTCAGAACTCACAAAGCACACTCCACAGTAGACAGGACTCCTGGTAAGGTCAGCCCTCCATAGCCTGGCAAATGTCCCAGGGAGAATAATGTAAGAAACAGAAAAAAACTCTACTGGGCCAATGAAGCTACCGGGCCCTTCATCACTCCCATTATAAAGCCTGAAATCCCCACCATGAGGTGCTCCCTTTGGCTTCTAGCACTCTCTCTCTCTCCCCCAAAGATTTCTGGTGGGATACGTTTGTGTCACATGGGAAGGGTCACCTGAATTCACTAGCTCACCTGTCCAGATCACACAAGGCTGCTCATTACACTAGCTGCAGCCTCCTAGAAGAATCAGAAAGGCCTGGGATTGTTGGCTTGTTTGTGGCCTTGTAAATTCCCTAAGGAAGAGAAACTGTATCTCCCTGGGCTCCACTGTACTCCAGCATCTCATATAGTGCCTGGAACACAAGCGCACAATCAATATGTGTTGGATAAATGGTTGATGGTAGACAGCCCTGAGGTGAGAGTTAGGACCTGGTTTCTGGTCCTAAACCTGCCAAGTCTACACACCCATTGATGCCACGCTCCTCTGGGGCCCTGGGTCCTCATTCCCACAAATGAGGAGGTGGGCCGCTGAGATCTGAGATCAAAGCCAGGAGTCCTGCACAGCTGGGTGTGTTTGCCCCATCATGCAATGTTACACTTTGCTAGCTACCTAAAAAGCCGGGAGATTTCATATGAAAATTCAGATTTGTGGTTTTTCTCTCAAAACAGAGGCTCTGGCAACACGGAGTCCACAGTGCACATATGGTGAAGGGCCAGCGAGAGTGAGGGTTGTGCCACCGGACGGATGGAGCCTGAAATCTGCCCCCTCCGCAGTCCCCTTGTGGTCCTGCACTGAGGCCAAAGGTCAGCTGTTCATGATCACATGACTCTGTTTTTCTTTTAGTAAATAAATATCTATAAAGATAGACCAAGAGAGCCATGTTTTACAAAATGTTTATAGAGAGAGCACGCTCCTTTGTAGGAGCAAATTTAACCTTCATATAATAATACATCCTCATACAATAACAATAATAATATATCCATCACCCAGGCAGCATCACTAGAGATGCCAAGTACCATTCTAAGCACATTACATTCATTTAACCCATTCAAGGCTTCCCTGATCACTCAGTTGGTAAAGAATCCACCTGCAATGCGGGAGACCCCAGTTGGGAAGATCCCCTGGAGAAGGAAAGGCTACCCATTCCAGTATTCTGGCCTGGAGAACCCCATGGACTGTATAGTCCATAGGGTTGCAAAGAGTCGGACATGACTGAGTGACTCACTTTCAGCACTTTCATTTAACCCATTTAGTCCTTATAGAAACTTTACCTATGAATATGAGATAGATACTATGACTATCCAAGTTTTTAAAAGGAAGAAACAGAGGCTCAGAAAGGTTCCGTAATCTGTCTAAGATCACACGGTCAGTGAGCAGCCTCTAAGCGTGGAACCCAGGCAGCCTCCTCACACCCATCATATGCCACTGCCACGTGCTTTTAAGCTGAAAGGACCAAGCCTAACCAAGGCCAGACCTGTGTACTCACCTATTAGCCAATTTAGTCTCCTCTGCTTCCCTGCCATTTTTCAGAAAGGGAAACTGAGTCTGATGGTAAGTTATTTTTTTCCCAATTCTCCCAAAAACAACAACAAAAAATTCATACCAAAAAAAAAAAAAAAAATGGGGAGAGGACAGAGGCCACAATCCAAGCCAACCAACTTCCAGCATTGCTCTTTTTTCTAATACCAGGAATTTTAGTCCTAGAGCCTAGACTGGAAATAAATTCTCATGTAGCTTCTTCAGGAGCCAAGAGAATGGAGTCATTTTAGAAAGTCACTACCTCATTGCTACACAACCAGGCTTGAGGCTCACGGACCTGAGGAAACAAGTCCAAGTTCAGGGGGCGTCCAGTGTCGCCTTGCGCATGGGAGTCTCCTGGCGGACAAATGGCTCCCAGTGAGCTCCTTGTACCATGTGCTAAGATGCTTGAGAAAAGAGAATATGTAACAAACTCAGTTATTTGAGCCCAGGCTCAAGATGTAAAGAGTCACGATTACTCAGAGGTACAATAACCAAAGACACTAAAGAGTGTCTCATATCAGCAATGTATTGGCACTTCTAAAATAATAAGACGAGGGTGCATCCATCTTGGTGACCTCTAAAATACATCATTCACTGTTTCCAGTTCCCCGTATCTTGGAGGAAGAGGAAGTCTAGGCTCTAGAAATCCCCTCCATGGGGTATTTCTCAGAGACTATCATATTATTGGGAAGGCATCTTTCATCTATAAATCTATAAGATAAATACATAAATCCTTAGCTCAGTATCAGTTTAGTATCAGAATGTAACATCTTTACTACTACTATGGATGCTGGCAACAACGTTGTCATTACATGGCTGTGTACTATGCAGCCAAGGCTTTCCTGGTGGAAAGTCTTACTAGCTCTACCCTGCAAAGTAGCGTAACTATCCAGTAAAATAGTTACTATTGTTACCCTAGTGTAATTAATTGATGAGAAACAGACTGCTTGAAGGATTAGATTATACTTCCCAAGTCCCAAAGCTAGGAAGCATCAGGAGTGAGATCTACAAGTAAAATGCATAGCCTCCAATAACCCACACAACCCTGTCTCCTTCCAGAAATCTAACTGACCTTATTCATGCAGGGGATGCTTTGGGGATTGTTATTCCATCAGCCAACACTGCATGAGCCTACTGCCAAAACCCATTTCTTAATGCCTCTTCAGGGTGTCAAGAGCCCCATGGGGTCACCCAGGCTCTACCCATCCACTATGCCACTCAGAATGCCAGCTGAAGGTCAATGGGTACCAGTGTGAATAGCCAAGGGGAAAAAAAGCTTGTTGTTCTCCAGTGCTTGTTAGCACAAAAATAATCATTCATTTCCTACTGTTTGGGTGGCAGGGTTACAAGGATCAGCCCAAAAGATGGCATATCAATGCAGTTCACCAAATGAGTCATCAGAATGAGAATATCCATTTATTGGAGCAGACACGTGTTGACAGAATTCATCCAATGTACAAAGGTAGCTGATGTAAACTGCCTCCAAAACGTACCACCTGTTCGGCAATCTCTCCTGACGTTCATCTACTGTCCAGGGTTTGAGGAGGTGGGGGCAGGAGCAGGGAAGGCAGTGAGAGAAAGGAAAGGAGAGGGAAAAGCTACAATATTTGCTTTAGAATACTTCTTTTAAAGATGTAAGCTTCAAAACTGGAAAGCCTGATCCAGTTGCTTTGACTGCCACTTATTCCCTGGATCCTAAAAGAGGGCAGGCCATCTCTAGCAGGCCTTGTGGGTTTTGCAGTGTTTCTACCCCAATCTTGGATCAGGAGAGGCCAAGTGGAAATGCAGCAATATGATGGAACTGCTCCTTTGCAAACATTATGAAAAGTTTTATCCTTCCATAATAGACTCTAACCAAATGGCCTGCTCACTGTGGGACAGCAAAGTGACAAAAGTAAACCTCCTAACAGCCTCCAAGCAGGTCTTCAGGTTTGCTTGTAATGTAGGAAAGCAGCTTTATTTTCCCCAGAAGCTTACACTTGCCTGACCTACAGTCCATGCTGGGATGGGAGTGCATTAAAGGGTTAACTCAGCAGGTTTGCAGGCCCCAAACCCTGCACACTCCAAAGAAAAGCCTGACCCTTGACCATGCCCTGGGAGGTAAACTCAACCCTTGAAATAAATACCCCACTTGAGAAGGGTCTGTATAACTGGAACATGCCAAACAGTTTATGCTAACACTGTGATTTACAGTGAACAGCTGTTTTTGTTTGGGTTATGCCAAATCAGCTGGACCTTTGGAGGGGCAGATCTTGGAGGCTGAGTAGCTATGGTCTTCACACAGGCACTCCAGGCCTAGGTGACTAGTCCCCAGCATGATTCCTGGACCACAAGCCTCGGTGAGCGTCCCTGGTTGGCACCACTTAGCACATCTGTCACTGTTGCTGGGAGAATGCGTGCTGTCTGTGCGGCTCCACTGGGAGGACACATATGGAAGCCTGGGTCTGGTTTCTCCTGGACTCTACCCTCTGTGTCTTTGTCCTTTGCTGATTTTAACATGCATCCTTTCAGGACTGTGAGAATAACAGCTTTTCTGAGTTCTATGAGTCCTGCTTGCAAATCACCAAACAGGAAAGTGGTTTTGGAGATCCTCCCAACTCAGGAAGGGAGGGAGAACACGAGGGAGGGAGGAAGGAGAAGGAGAAGAAGAAAGGAAAGGAGGAAGGGAAGGGGAATAGGAAGGGTGAGGCAGGGAATGAGTAAAATGAAATAAGAAAACAAACCAAGAACTGTTCGAATGTCAAATCTCTTACTGTTTGGGCTCAGAGTAACAACAGGAAAGAAAATACCATGTATCCAAGCTCCTCAAAAGACAAAGAAAATAGATAAAAATCAGAGGCTTCCGGAGCAACATCCAGGGCATCACCGAAGACTCCAGCAAGCAGTACCGAAGACTCCAGCAAGCAGTCATCCATCGAGACTGCTTTGTCTAACTGTTTCCCCAGTATAATGACTGACCTCCGCCTTTGGGAAATCCTGACTATTCCCTTTTGATGAAAACGCTCCACTTCAGAAATAAAACTTTCAGAAGTGATCTGGGCGAGACGAAAACAGATTATAGCATTGAATAATGCTTTTTTGTGGTCAAACAAGAGAATCAAATGGATTGCTGCCTATTTCTGCACCACCAAGGCAACTGCACGTCCACATCGAAGGCTCTGGCAAAGCTGAGGGAATACACTCCACGCCTGGACCCGATGCTGGAAATTAAGACCTCCATTCATACTCTTAACCCTTCTCAATTCATTGAAAACCACTTCAAGCAAAAATCATTTGAAAGAAATTACCTCTGTGTATTACACCATGACCAATGAAAAATGTCCCACCCGAGACTCGATGGTCCCGAAGCAATAAAATTTTTGCTGAAGTGCAAGATGTAATAACTCAGGGAAAAGAAGTCCCCATGACGACAAGAAGGGGAAGGAAATGAGTGAGAATCTGGGGCTTCAAGTCTCTCATGAGAATCTGAGGCTTCAAGTCTCTCACAATATAAGACTCCACCACTTTGTATTTGGAAATCTGTCTTTGGGATTGAAAGCACAAAAAATAATTTCCTCTCTATCGCTTTCCTGCCTGCCCAGGTGGTATTGTTAAACCAAACTACACCTCATCTAAAGAGGATGAGAATCGGGGCACCAGGACAGAACTTGCCTCTATTCTATGTTTTCTGCATCTCTCGAATCAAAATAATGCAGGTGAGTTATGGATCTGATGGCAAGACCGGTATTTCAGAGGGTTCAATGTATAAACATGAGGAAGTTGTGGGCAGTAGAGAAAACCACAGGCTTTCACACCATGAGATGTCTGGGACATTTTCCAAACACTGTGTCCCAGTTCTTTTTTTTTTTTTAAGTTTATGTTATTTTTATTTTATCACAATAATTTTTTAAAGGAGGGAAAGGCATGGTCCTAGAAATAAAAACAGTAATAGTTTCAGAGTTGACACACCTTCAATTATACTTGATCTCTTCTGTAATCCATATAATCTGAAGGAGCATTGGGAATTAATGAGTCAAAGTTTTTTGCTTTTTTAAAAGCCTACAGCACTCAGTATTCCCAGGTGGTATCCCACCCAAGTACTAACCAGGCCTCACTCTGGAAGTTTCCAAGATCAGACAAGATCAGGCATGTTCAGCGTAGTATGGCTGGAGACAGCAATGATTTGCTTTTAGAACAGGTACACCTTTCCCTGGTGGCTCAGTGATAAAGAATCCACCTGCAATTCAGAAGACGTAGGTTTGATTCCTGGATCAGGAAGATCCCCTGGAGAAGGAAATGGCACCCACTCCACTATTCTCGCCTAGGAAACCCCATGGACAGAGGAGGCTGGTGGGCTACAGTCCATTGGGTCGCAGAGTCGGACACAACTGAGGAACTAAACCACCACTGCTGTAGTTACAATATTGCAGTACTTTCAGGTATACAGCAAATTTATTCCCTGTCCATCACCAACTCCTGGAGTTTACACAAACTCATGTCCTTTGAGTCAGTGATGCTATCCAATCATCTCATCCTCTGTCATCCCCTTCTCCTCCTGACATCAATCTTTCCCAGCATCAGGGTCTTTTCAAATGAGTCAGCTCTTCCCATCAGGTGACCAAAGTACTGGAGTTTCAGCTTCAGCATCAGTCCTTCCAATGAACACTCAGGACTGCTCTCCTTTAGGATGGACTGTTTCGATCTCCTTGCAGTCCAAGGGACTCTCAAGAGTCTTCTCCAACACCACACTTCAAAAGCATCAATTCTTTGGTGCTCAGTTTCCTTATAGTCCAACTCTCACATCCATACATGACTACTGGAAAACCCATAGCTTTGACTAGACAGACCTTTGTTGGCAAAGTAATGTCTCTGCTTTTTAATATGCTATCTAGGCTGGTCATAACTTTCTTGCCAAGGAGTAAATGTCTTTTAATTTCATGACTGCAGTCACCATCTGCAGTGATTCTGGAGCCCCAAAAAATAAAGTCTGCCACTGTTTCCTCTGTTTTTCCATCTATTTGCCATGAGGTGATGGGACCGGATGACATGACATGACATATATATATATATATATATACATGACATGACATATATATATGTGTATGTATTCTTTTCCAGGTTATTTCCCACTATAGGTTATTATAAGATATTGAATATAGTTCCCTGTGCTATACAGTATATCCTTGTTGTTAATATATTTTATTTATAGTGGTATGTATCTATTAATCCCATACTCCCAATTCATCCCTCCTCTCCTGCTTTCCCTTTGGCAACCATAAATCTTTTTTTTTCCTCCTATGTCTGTGAGTCCACTTTTGTTTTATAAATAAGTTCATTTGTATTATTTTCCAGATTTCACATATGTGTGACATCATATTAATATATTTATCTTTGTGTTCCATTTCTTTTTCAGAATATCCCAGGAAAAAACTCCTAATTTCCTACTGAATTCTCCCAGCTTAGCTCCTTGGTTGTGCCCCGGCTTCTCCAGTCCTGTGGATTTTCATGATCCCCCCCAAATCCACAGTACTAAAACATTTTAAGGTTTTAGCTATCATTGCTGAGAAACAGCAGACACAAACACTGAAGATTCCTCTGGAATCTTGATTTGTATACCCATTTCCCCACTGAGTCTCTGAGTCCTTGTTTCTAAGAGATTGTTGCTGTGGGCCTCCCAGCCCTGCACAGCCCAGAGACCTTCCTTTCTTATAAGCTTTATTCAGTTCAGTTCAGTTCAGTTCAGTCGCTCAGTCATGTCTGACTCTTTGCGACCCCATGAATCGCAGCACGCCAGGCCTCCCTGTCCATCACCATCTCCCGGAGTTCACTCAGGCTCACGTCCATCGAGTCAGTGATGCCATCCAGCCATCTCATCCTCAGTCGTCCCCTTCCCCTCCTGCCCCCAATCTCTCCCAGCATCAGAGTCTTCTTCAATGAGTCAACTCTTCGCATCAGGTGGCCAAAGTACTGGAGCTTCAGCTTTAGCATCATTCCCTCCAAAGAAATCCCAGGATTGATCTCCTTCAGAATGGACTGGTTGGATCTCCTTGCAGTCCAAGGGACTCTCAAGAGTCTTCTCCAACACCACACTTCAAAAGCATCAATTCTTCGGCACTCAACCTTTTTCACAGTCCAACTCTCACATCCATACATGACCACAGGAAAAACCATAGCCTTGACTAGACGGACCTTAGTCGGCAAAGTAATGTCTCTGCTTTTGAATATACTATCTAGGTTGGTCATAACTTTTCTTCCAAGGAGTAAGCGTCTTTTAATTTCATGGCTGCAATCACCATCTGCAGTGATTTTGGAGCCCCAAAAAATAAAGTCTGAAACTGTTTCCACTGTTTCCCCATCTATTTCCCATGAAGTGATGGGACCGGATGCCATGATCTTCATTTTCTGAATGTTGAGCTTTAAGCCAACTTTTTCGCTCTCCTCTTTCACTTCAATCAAGAGGCTTTTTAGCTCCTCTTCACTTTCTGCCATAAAGGTGGTGTCATCTGCATATCTGAGGTTATTGATATTTCTCCTGGCCATCTTGATTCCAGCTTGTGTTTCTTCCAGTCCAGCGTTTCTCATGATGTACTCTGCATAGAAGTTAAATAAGCAGGGTGACAATATACAGCCTTGATGTACTCCTTTTCCTATTCGGAACCAGTCTGCCGTTCCATGTCCAGTTCTAACTGTTGCTTCTTGACCTGCATACAGATTTCTCAAGAGGCAGGTTAGGTGGTCTGGTATTCCCATCTCTTTCAGAATTTTCCACAGTTTCTTGTGATCCACACAGTCAAAGGCTTTGGCATAGTCAATAAAGCAGAAATAGATGTTTTTCTGGAATTCTCTTGCTTCTTCCATGATCCAGCGGATGTTGGCAATTTGATCTCTGGTTCCTCTGCCTTTTCTAAAACCAGCTTGAACATCAGGGAGTTCACCATTCATGTATTGCTGAAGCCTGGCTTGGAGAATTTTGAGCATTACTTTACTAGCATGTGAGATGAGTGGCCACTGCTGAGTTTTCCAAATTTGCTGGCATATTGAGTGTAGCACTTTCACAGCATCATCTTTCAGGATTTGAAACAGCTCAACTGGAATTCCATCACCTCCACTAGCTTTGTTCGTAGTCATGCTTTCTAAGGCCCACCTGACTTCACATTCCAAGATGTCTGGCTCTAGATTAGTGATCACACCATCGTGATTATCTGGGTCGTGAAGATCTTTTTTGTCCAGTTCTTCTGTGTATTCTTGCCACCTCTTCTTAATATCTTCTGCTTCTGTTAGGTCCATACCATTTCTGTCCTTTATCGAGCCCATATTTGCCTGAAATGTTCCCTTGGTATCTCTAATTTTCTTAAAGAGATCCCTAGTCTTTCCCATTCTGTTGTTCTCCTCTATTTCTTTGCATTGATGGTTGAAGAAGGCTTTCTTATCTCTTCTTGCTGTTCTTTGGAACTCTGCATTCAGATGCTTATATCTTTCCTTTTCTCCTTTGCTTTTCGCCTCTCTTCTTTTCACAGCTATCTGTAAGGCCTCCCCAGACAGCCGTTTTGCTTTATATACAGTTAATACACAAAACTGCGCACATTCAACATATGCATCTTAATGAGGTTTTATGGGATTTTTTGGGCCAGGCCATGTGGTGTACAGGAATCTTAGTTCCCCAGCCAGGGATGGAACCCATGCCCCCTGCAGGGGAAGCCAGGAGTCTTAACCACTGGACCACCAGGGAAGTCCCTGCCCCAGAGATCTTCTCAGTTCCCATGAACACCTTGTAAACAGGAGGCCTCTTTTCCCAGACAACATAAAAACAAGAAGCAGCTTTGAATTAGCCAGGCTCTACCAAGGGACAGCTCAGGGTAGGGACTTGATATAATTTTGGCTCAGATGGTAAAGGGTCTGCCTATAACGCAGGAAACCCGGGTTCAATCCCTAGGTCAGGAAGATCCCCTGGAGAAAGAAATGGCAACCCACTCCAGTACTCTTGCCTGGAAAATCCCATGGATGGAGGAACCTGGTAGGCTACAGTCCATGGGGTCACAAAAAGTCAGACACGACTGAACCCAATCAACAGTCCTATGGCAAAAGTATTATACTTTTCACTTTGTAAGATCAAAAAATAAAGTTCAGAGAAGCCAGGCAACTAGCCCAAGGTCACACAGCTGGGACCAGGCAACCCTGAGATTTAAGCCTGGGTCAGAATGATGCTAAAACCTGACTATAAATCTACTAAGGCAGGTGGTGGGGGGAAGAAGAGGGTGGAGCATATGGATAGAGTAACCTGGAAATATACATTTTAAAGAAAAATCTGATGAAAACCCAATCAGAGTAAAAGAGTAGTTAAATTCAGGCGATAAATGGTGTAAAGTGTATAACACACGTTCTCAGGGTCTTCGCGTGAAGCTAAACCTCCTCCCTTTACGCTCACCCCAGCATTTCCACAAGGTCCGTACCACTGAAGTCATCCTGACGTTGTCACTTTAAAGCGTGTGCCTCGGTGTCTGGGTATGCACATGTGCTTTTTGTCAGTTTCAGTTCCCATAAAACACTTGAATGATCAGCAACCCCAGAAGCGGATCACAATTCTAGTCATGAGGTGTACCAACTGGCATAATTCAGCTTTGAAAAGGCTCCCTCTAAATGGATTAAGTCTGACTGAATGACGCAGGTTCTCCCTGGGTGTGCTTAGGGTGGTTATGGACAGGCATTCGGAGAAATGGGGTTAATTCCTCCCAAGTGTCTACTTGAACCCCAATAGGTTTCCACCTCCCTGGGAGGACTCAGCTCAAAATTCCCAGGGGAAGAAAGGATGGGGGTGGGATAGAGTGGGAAGCTGGGGTGAGGAGGTATAGACTGGATAAACAAGGTCCCACCGTACAGCGCAAGGGTCTATGCTCCATATTCTGTGACCAACCATAACAGAAAAGAATATGAAAAGGAACATACGTATGTGTATAACTGAATCGCTCTGCTATAAAGTGGAAATTAACACACAAATCAACTATCCTTCAATAAAATAAACTTCTAAAAAATTCTCAATCAGAAACAACACAGTATCAATATTAGACAGTCGAGGTGTTGTGTTTTTCTGATAAACAGTTTTGCAAAATATCTTAGAGACTTGCTAATCTTTACTTTTTTTCCATTATCTATTTTGATTGAAGTAATACACTCACAGGATGGTGCAGTGTCAAGGATTTACTCTAAACACTTCTCTGCAGCCTGTTTTTTCTCATCAACCATAGCTCTTGGAGACTGTTCCACGTCTGTATGCACAGCACTGTCTCATTCTTCTTAACTACATTGTATCCCTTCTGCGGATAAGCCATAACCTACCCAACCAGTGTCCTCCTGTGTACACTTAGGTGGTTCTCAATCTATTGCGATTAAAAATAAAACAACTTGCACATGCCTTTTTGCTGGACAACTATTCCTCTGAACGGAACACAGAGTAGTGTTGCTCTTAACAACGGCATATACCTGTTCTTACAGAGATGCTACAATCCAACTCAAAAGTAAGGACAACACAGAAATATAACTAGACCAAGGGAAAGCAGGCTCACGTGCAATGAAGTCTGTCCTGAAGATTGCAGGGCACGTGGTTACTGCATCTATATTCTTTCTGAGAGAATCAGAGGGCCCGTGGCCAAGGACGATGGGAAGGTCTACAGAATCTAAAGAGTACTCTGCAATGTTTAAAATACACACTTCTTTTTGGAGGCACACAAGAGAAATATACATAGTAAACCTCACCTGCAGAGCACGCTGCACGGGACATTAACATATACAATTGAGACACGACAGCAATCTTCAGTCATAGAGCAGACCTTGATCACTGCCAAAAACATTTCTCCCCTCACTGTTGAATGCTCTGTGAATTTCATCTGTGATTGAGATTCTAAGTGAACTCAAAGAATTTCATTTTTATGGGTGATGGCAGGGAGAACTGGGCATCTCCAGACGCAGCTGGCGAGAGTATAAATATTTATATAAGCTTCCTGGAGGGAAATTCAGCAATGTGTACAGAAAGCTTTAAAATCGTGGTCACTTGCTCACCTTTTGACCCAGTAATTATATGTCCATGAGGACAAGTTCTCAGAAAGTGTGTGTGTGTGTTTTCTGTACCATTTGCTCACTGCAAGGTTGTCGGACCAGGGAAACACTGGAAGCAAGGTGAATGGAATGTCTGCCTGTAGGACATCAGTTAAATACATTATGATACACTCATATCATACAATAAACACTACACAGCCAGTAAAATTCATGTGGTAAAGGAGTAGTTTGTAAACTGTGGGTCACAAATCCCTAATGAGACATGAAACCAGTTTTTGTGGGCCATGGACAGCTTTTTAAAAAATATTTACTTATTTGGTTGTGTTCGGTCTTAGTTATGGCACATAGGCTTATCTGCTTCAGGGCATATGGAATCTTAGTTCCCTGACCAAGGATTGAACTTGCAGCCCCTACGTTGCAAGGCAGATTCTTAACACTGGACCATCAGGGAAGTCCTCCCACGGACAGCTTTTTAAATAGAATAGCAGAGAGCACCACACAAAGTGTCACTATGGTTTTATGAATTTTTTGAAATACATGTGTGTTTATTCTAGGTCATTATATGAAATATATCTCTTGCTGCAGGCAACCCAAGGGTTGAACCCAGCTCTCCCACATTGCAGGAGGATTCTTTACCAGATGAGCCAGCAGGGAAGCCCACTGCAGGATACAGTAAAAACAAAATTGAAAACCACTGTAGTAACAGAATTTTCTTGCATGAAAATATGTCAACATTCTATATTTAAGTGGGGGAAAAATAAGTTAAAAATTATAGAGGATAATCCCAAATCTGACAAAATACCAACAATCAAATATATATGCATATATGTGCACAGAACATAAACATCCTCTGAATAGTAATATTATGGGTGAAGGGAATTTTTCTCTGTTTTCCCTACATGCTTTTGATATTTTCTAAATCTCCTATAATGAACAATTATGATGATACAATGAGGGAATAAACAGGCTATTTTCAAGTGAGGTTTTGGTAAGTAAGTGTTTTAAGATGCTCCTAAAAATGAGCCAATGGTAACAATCAATGAAGGAGGTCACCTGGCAACATTCCATCCTGTGACATCCTCCTATAAAAAATCCTTTCAGAAATGCTACATGCCAAAGCACTGGGGCCAGCAGCCTGGTCCTATGAGAAGGTTCACAGGAAAAATAAAATGATAGCAGTTCAGAAATCAAAGCATTCTGTATCGAAGTATACACATAAGTGTTGTTTCCTTTTTAAAAAAAAAAAAAGGAAGGAAGGAAGTAGGGGAAGGGAAATGAATAGAAATGAAGAATGAGAAGGAAAGAAAGAATCAAAAATACCTGATATCTTAAAAAGAGAGAGAAAGAGATAGAATAAAAGGTTATCTTTAATATATAGTCATAAAAGATTTGACAGAACTTTCACTTTATAACTAGAGGTTTTGGCCACCAAATATCCTTCTGAGGCTAATAAATTTTTTAAATGTCCAAGAAGTCAATAATCCCTTTGTTTTAATTCATAATGAGGCAATGAAGCGGCCAATGACCTGACCTCTTTTCGAACCAGATGAGGAATTTGATAGTCAGTGCTGATTCAGGAAAACCTAGCTACCTGGAAAAAAAAGTGTGGGGAAGGGGCTTTAGTATGGGAGCATAATCATTAGTGATGCTATTTAAAATCTCCTGCTTCACCTCAGTGGTACCCCCGTCAGGCATGTGGCTGATAACATTGCCAAATACGAAACAAGGAAAAGGCAGCTTTTCTGTATGAATTCCATTTCTTCATTTTCCAAATCTTTCTCAAGTAGAGATGCGACCCTGAACTCATAATGATTCTCTTCTGTTGGGAGAAACAATGGCAGCTCTGGGATTTCTATTTAAGTAGGTGATGTAGAGGTTTACTCTGCTTGGAAGAGAATCCTTGCTGATGGAAATGACTGGTGAGAAGACTTAAAGCCACCCTTCCACATATAAGTGATATTCTACCATATTTGGTTTTCTCTTTCTGAGTTATAGGTAGAATCTAGAGAAATGGTAGAGATGAACTTATTTGCCGAGCAGAAATCGAGACACAGATGGAGAGAACAAACTTATGGATACCAAGGCGGAATGGGGAAGGGGGATGAGTCGGGAGATTGAGACTGACGTATACACACTACTGCATATAAAGAGATAACTAATGAGAACCTGCTGTATAGCACAAGGAACTCTCGTCAGGGCTCTGTGGTGACCTAATTGGCAAGGAAATCTTAAAAAGAGGGGATATGTGTATACATATAACTGATTCACTTTGCTGTACAGCAGAAACTAACACAACATTGTTAAGCCACTATACTCAAATAAAAAAGAATTCTTTTTAAGCCACCCTTCCTATTGCCACTCAGATGAGATGTGAATAACAAGATATGAAGAACAATGCGGTGACTCTGGAAGAGTGACATCACTTGTGGGTCGAAGGGGAAAAAAGCATTTCAACCCCACTAATTCTATTTTGGGAACAAGAGGTACAAAATTGTTAGACAGATGGACAAACCCATCCTTTTAGATGCTACTGTGAAACTTTGGAGCCGAACTCAAGTTGATTACATATGATTTTCAAAGAGTGTATTGGTCAAACTTATACCACTCTTTTCAAATCTTGTGATTTACTTGTGTTTTCCCAGCAATTTGCAAAGCACTAGAGAGAGCAGACAGTTATAAAGTAATTATCCAATATTAGACAAATACAGCTGCTTGATTTTTTAGTGTAATCCAGTAAGGATTTGTGAAAAGAAACAGATGCTTAAGGAGAACAACTGGTATTTAAACAAAAAAATACCAAAGGCACCTGGATTCATTTGTCTAAACTGACAGATAACTGACTTCTCATTTTTAAAAATGTTCACATTATCCACTTTGCTTTATTGTATTTCTTTTCTAGAGCTTTGCATGTGTATCTCATTTAATCCTTATAACTAACCCATAGAGTACATACTATTAATATCCCCATTTTACAGATAAGAAAACTGACTCACAAACCAGTTCAGTAATTCATTCAAGGTCACACAGCTCATACTCACAGCCAAGCTGTTGGCTCCAAAGCACACGTTACCTGACTGCTCCATATTTCCAAGGCAGTCTAAACACCTGGCACCTTAATTCTTTCTCCGCAAAACCACTTTAAATCGCTTGTTAAAATACTGTGACCTTTCCCAAGTCACTGTATATCCACATGCCCTTGCTGGGTATTGTCTGAGAGACCAAGGTAATTTCCCAGAAGGCCAGCATCATTCCTCATGAGCTGGAAAGCAAAGCAGAGTGAACCAAAAGAAAAGGAACACGAGGCATTCATTGGGCATTCTGTGAACTGGACATAAACAAAATGGTTTTAATAAAGGCCTGGCAAGTGAGAACATACATCGTCACCTTGTACCTTGGTAGACAAGATGACCCTGCGCATAGAGTCTCAGAGATATGAAGATGTATTTTATGTTCTGGCTTTTGTACCCTCCAAGACCTGACAGAGGTCTACAAGTTTTAACAAAAACAATTTGCATTGTGGGGTACACAAGGTGGCAGGCTAATTTTAGGGTGGAGTTAGTTGGTTAGCTTTATTCTCTGAAAAATCTGGTTATGTCAGCCCACTCCCAGGACAAATTTCCCAGACAGTTATCTAATAAACTCAAATTTTCCAAATAAGCCACACACTGCCAAAACACAATGCTGACAACAAAGGGCCTTTTTCCTTAGCATGGAATAAAACTGGGTGCATTAAGGCAACCTGGTCAGACAAGAGCACGAAGACACACAACGGCTCCACAACACACCTTCCTCCCAGCCTGACATTTCTTGTCAAGAGAAGGAAAACTTTCACTGTAAATATGCATTCGAATCATAAAACAAATCCACCCAGCACTTTTGCAGAGAACGAGAGGAAGACAGAGAGGCTCCAGGACAAATGTCTAAGTAAAAATTATAAAGTGTTTTTAACCCCTCTCACCTCTCTTCACAACGCCCTCCCTCCTTCTCTCCCACTCGCCTCTTGCACCGAGTGGTACGTACACTTTACACAGAATGTCAGCTGTAATTCAACAGCGTCACTGTTAACATGGAGCAGGCAGTGGCCAGAAACAGCCTCTCCAGGGCTGTCTGCAGAAAAAGACACTGACTGGCTTTGATTTTCAAGGCAGCAGTCAACTGCACACGGTCAATCCACGTGTAAGCACAGAAATTTGTTCCTGACTCAGGTGAGATGGGAATGCTAATTCATTTGGATGAGATTTGTGAAAAATATTCCTTTCAGTGAAAGAAGGGTGTATCTCACTGCTATGCAGACATGTGCCATTGGGGTAGGGGGTGCAAAAGAGACTAAGGCTAGCCCAAAAGAGGTAGTTAGCCCAAGTAAGGTAGTTCTTCAAGGCAACCCTCAATTCAGAATATAAGGGTGCCTCACGGATCACCACAGTTAGACTGCAGTTAGTTTCCAAATCCCAGTCTGTAGTAACCCACACTGAAGTCACATTTAAAGACAAGAATAGCATCACGCCACCATTAGATGTGTATCTCTCACATCTCTCTCCTCCAAGCCTCTGCATACTGTTCCTCATGCCCAAAACATTTCCCTCACCATTGGCCCTTAGCTTAAAAGGCTAACCCCTACAGGTCCCTTACTTCTCAGCTTAAGAGTTTCACTTCCCTTGTTTTACCTTCAAATGTGCCTGGCAGATAGCAGTGATGAACCGATTGTTTTAGAATAAATGAATAGGACCCATTTGTGGCCAGTGGGTATAAACAAGATACACTAGATTCTTCTAGAAGGAATTTTTCTCCTTAATGAAGGCAGGAGCTATCTGGAGAAATAGCCTTTTTGACACTTTTCCTCCCTCCAATCTTTGCAAACTCTCAGGCGAGAGTACCTAAAGCTGCGGCCATCTTCAGATCACACTGTAACAACCCATGGTTCAAAATCCAACAGGCTAATATGGCAGCATGGAAGGACACAAACAGGCTGAACCCTTTATAGCCTGGTGAACTGCTGACTCTCTCCTGGGACTGTCCCCCTGGATTTTTTACTAAGTGAAATCTAAATATCCTAAGTCAGTGGTTGTTAGAATTTTTCTCTTACAGACAAAAGGACCCAGACTGCCACATTCTGCACTTATTAACCTAAATTGCGACCGGCATTTGCTTGTCTGTCTTCCCACCTAGACCATGAGGTCCAGAAGGATGAAAGCGTCTCACTGTTTACCATTTCCCTGGCATCTACAACACTTGGCAAAGAACCAGTTGCCTTAAACATTCGTTAAACGAGAGACTCATTTTCCTCACACCCGCCTCCCCTGTTCCCAAGAACTAACACTCAATGCTGACCCATTTCTATCTTTCTGAACCTTTAGAGATGTCTTTGATGTTGGCTCTGGCATCTCTCAGCTCTCAGAATGCTATGACACATCTGAAAAAGTCAACTTTTCTTCAAGCTTTGGAGTAAGTCAAACGGATATTTTTCAGACTTCAATTTAGAAAATGTCTTAGTGACATTCAACATAGTAGATCAAGCCTTCCTTTTTAAAACCTTAGTGCCAAAACTGCATTTGCTTTCTTTTTATTGACCCAACATTGACTTACAGACTGGAAGAAAATATTTTCAAATGGTAAAACAGACAAGGAAGGGGTTAATATCCAAAATAGACAAGCAGCTCATACAGTTCAATAAAAATAATCCCCCTAAATGGGCAGAAGACCTGAACAGACATTTTTCCAAAGAAGACATATGAATGGCTAACAAGCACATGAAAAAACACTCAGTACCACTAATTATTACAGAAATGCAAATCAAAACAGTAATGAGATATCACCTCATACGGTCAAATGGCTATCATGAAAAAGTCTACAAACAACGAATGCTGGCAAGGACATGGAGAAAAGGAAACGTGTGTACACGTTGGTTAGAATGTGAATTGGTGCAGCCACCATGAAAGACAGTATGAAAGTTCCTCCAAACACTAAAAACTACTATATGATCCAACCATTCTGCTCCTGGGTATATATACAAAAACCACAAAAGCAGTAATTTGAAACGTATACGCCAATGTTCACAGCAGCACTATTCACAAATGCCAAGACATGGATGCATTTGCTTTCCTATCGTTCCCTTACACTTTTCTTTCTTTCACAAGTCCGTCTTTATTTATTCCGCACCAAATTTCTAAGCCTTCCTTTCTAGCCACCACATGCTTGCACAATCATCAGTGACCATGCTTTCAACTTTCACCTTTATGTTGATAACTCGCAGTTATACCTCCTAGCCCTGCCCTCTCCTCTGAGCTCAAGCTACATGTATCTAACTCCACTCTGATATCTATGTATAGATGTCTCATAGAGAGACCAACTCTCCAAACCTCTAATAGGTTACAGCTCTTAGTAAATGTTCAAACAGCACTCCCTTCGTTATAGTCTTTTACAGTACTGGATACTGTTCTTTCATAGTACTCATCCTGCTCATAATTTTAACTGTTTGAATAGTTATTTATTTGGCTGCGCCGAGTCTTAGCTGCAGCACACAGGATCTTCAATCTTCCTTGCAGCCTGCGGGACCTTTAGCTGTGGCATGCAAGCTCTTACTTGTGTTGCAGCATGCGGTATCTAGTTCCCTGACCAGGAATCGAACCCCGACCCCCTTCACTGGGAGTCACTGAAATACCAGGAAGTCCCTTCTCATTTTAATTTTATTTACCTTGATTGATTATACCTCTCTTCTCCACTGGAAGACAAGGGCCACAAGCCCAAGAATTGACTACTTTTACTTACCGTTGTGTCTCTAGCCCCAAGCACAGTACCTGGCACACTGAGAGGCAATCGATACGGGATGAGAAATGCCTGGAACCATTTGTGGAAAGCACGTACGTTAAAAGGAGAAATAGAGGAGTCAAACAAGTTAAAGTCCCGGGCCCACAGAAAGACAAGGTGTGTCACCTTAGACACATCATCTAGAGTCTTTCTCTAAGTTTCAATTTCCTCATCAGTAAAATACGGACAATAATAAGGATTCATAAGACGATCTCCCTAAAACACTTAATACAATGCCTGGAACACAGAAGGCAGATGTTTCCATTACTATGAAGTTTATCCAAGAACAATTAAAACCCAATATAGCACGGCTGAAGCAATACAGAAGAGTATCTCTTATCCAAAGGTTTCCATCAGGCTCCTCCAGTCCTCCTGGTTCTTCATCCTCAAGATGATGCTCTCCCTATGTGGGGCCAAATTTCTGCTCAACTCTTCCATTCGCATTCTCATCCACAGCAAAGAGCATCCTTGTAAGGACCTTCCTCTGAAGTCATACCCAGGATCTGCTCGCAAATCCCACTGGCATGAACTTAACCTTGTCAGCCACATCAAGCAGAAGGCGGGCCAGGAAACATGGTTTTTATTTCAGATTGCCACGTGCCCAGCAAAAATTGAGAGATGAATAGCAGTCTCTTTTACAGCTAGACAGTGAAAGGAAAATTCTTACACAGAAATTGGGCATTTTATGTCAAGGAGTGCCTCCATAAAAGGTGATGTGGATGAATGAGACTGCGGAAGCACCCTCCACGGAAACACATCGGGTCACAGGAATGAGCACATAAATGCATTTGTTGGATTTTAATGAAAACCACCACCACCATCCCACTATGTGAACCGTCTAAATCCCTGGGCCCCAGACTCCAGTGGAAGTATTCAGTTCTGATCTTACCCAGAAGCATCTTTCAGAGGTTCATCCTGTTGTCACTCATATAATGCCTGTCTTGAGATTTCCTCTCTGAGTGATGCCCAGTGCTAACAGGTGCCCAACTGGACTTCTCAGGGGGCTTTGGGGCAGTCTTTTGCCCACGGAACTCCCCCCTACACCGGCCCAGGGCCAGTCACCAACAGAAGGATGGTGGCTTTGCCTGCCTGACACACTGAGGGCTCCCCCACCTGTCACTAACCACCACCTTGAAAATCTAACCTTGCTTTACAGCTAAAGTAATCCTGTCCCTCCACTTAAATTCGCTTGGGAAAAGTTAAAAAACGGAATCTTTGCCCTCCCTGTGAATCCTTAAGACTGAGAGAAAAAAAAAAAAAGATTTTGCCACAGTTCAAAGAGAGAAAGGAAGTATTTACTTTTCCCTCCTTGTACGCAGAAGGGAAAGCACTGATTATTATTTTGATAATGGAAACTAAACTCTAAATAAGATTATCCAAGAAGGATAACCATATTCAAACTGCCTATTTTCTTTCATCTCATGGAAATGGTACATGGAATCACCATCCTTACTATTAAAAGCTTTTTATCAAGACGCCTGGGGGCACAAAAGGAGCTGATTTTTACTAAATCTGTAACATTACTTGGGGACGACATGGAGGTCTCTCCCAAGAAGTCAAAAATAAGATTGCTACCTGACAGCTTATCAAAATATATCAAAGCATATCAAAATTTTAAAAGTACATCCTCCTATTTTCTCTACAGACATACACATTCAAGAGCAGAAGGGTATCCTCCACAGCCTTGTTTGTAAAAGCAAAGGGTGGAAGTGACAGAGATGTTCACAAAGAGTGGAGAGGTTAATTACACATGATCATATAACCCTACTGAGAACACACAGTGTCAAGATTACAAAACACTGAACTCAACCTCTACAGGGTGTTCACAATCGGGTGAGATAGCTAGTGCAAATGCACGCCAGGAAGCCAAAAGGTCTGGCTTAATCATTCCCTTGCTCTATAAGTTACTCAAGATCTCTAAGCCAGAGGACTTCATCTGAAAAATGGGCTAATAAGAGGACCACCTCACAGGGTCCCGTAAGGATGAAATACTTAGCCTAGAAGATGGTGCGCTGCCATGGGGTATCTGCTCACTCACTACAGATTTGTGGCAGTCCTAGCCGTATCAAGGACATGTCATCAGTGTCAGCAGACGATATCAGTCTCCATATCTTCCTCTATCCTGTGTGAATCACTCAAAAAGAAGTAAACACAATCATCGGTAAGCAACGGTGCCCATCTGGGAACGAAGCTGGCATTGCAGAAAGCAAGATGTGAGCGCTGGGGAAAAGAGAAGTCTTTGGCTTTATTTTCACCTATGTGTTAGTGTTTTTTTCCTTCTAAACACCAGTTCATATTACTTTTATAATAAAGTGTTTTTTTTCTTCAAGATTGGCCTCTAAGAATTAAACGTTAATTGCATCTCTTCCTGGATGCAAGCAGAGATATGCGAAGTCCCCAGGGAAGGGTTTCTGAGTCTCAGGACCTGATGCAATGGGATTGAAAATAGTCACATATCTAAAGAAAGGATGTGACTGCCTATGGGATGGAGGTGGGGATGGCACCGAGTTCTAGTAGTTCCGGAAGAACAGGAACAGCAGAAGTGGCAGGATACCCAAGCAGCTCACAGGGGAGAGGAAGCCCGTAGACTGTTTGCAGATGTGTCCTCCGGACCCTTGACTTCACTGGATTGAACGCATCCCCCAGCCCACATTCATGTGTTGAAATCCTAACCCCTAAAACTCCAAAATATGACCCTATTTGGAAACAGGTCTTTCTTTTTTAAAAAAATATTTATTTGGTTGCATTGGGTCTTAGCTGCATCATGCGGGATCTTTTGGGGCAGCAGACTCTTCAGTTAGCACATGGACTCTCTGGTTAGGGCATGACAGCTTAGAGGCCCTGAGGCATGTGGGATCTTGGTTCCCTGAACAGGGATGGAAGCCAAGTCCCCTGCATTGCAAGGCAGACTCTTAACCAATGGACCACCAGAGGAGTTCCAGAGATAGCGTCTTTCAAGAGATAATTAAGGCAAAATGGGGTCATTAGGGGGATTCCTAATCCAATATATCTAATGTCCTTATAAGAAAAGGAAGCCTGGACACAGACACACGGAGGGAAGACCATGTGAGAACACAGGGAAGAGAAGACAACCATCTACAAGGCAGAGAGAGAGGCCTGAGAAGAAACCAACCCTGCCGACACCTTGACCTTGGACTTCTGGGCTCCAGCACCGTGAGAAAGCCCACTTCTGTTGTTTAAGCGCCTGTGTATGGCATTTTCCTACGGCAGACCTGGCAAACTAATACACTCTGTTAGTGATTCTTTTTCCATACATGAATATTACATTTTCTATGTGCAAATCCATCCATCTTCCCCTTTATGGATTCTGGGTTGTCATTTTCTTTTTTAAATCTTGATTTAAAAGGACCCTGCCACCCCCACATTACGAAGATATATCCACACCGCCTTCTTATCATTTCTGTCACTGCTACCACTGCCGCTGTTATCCTGCAGTACCTCTTCTGTGTTGTTCCTTATCTGAAATGTATTTCTGTAACTTGGGTGTGGTCAGGCCCTAACTCTGGGGTGGCCCATTCTCTATATTACTTTTGTGTTCATCAAACTATTATCGAAGTGGATTTTGGACACAAGAAAACATTCATGATACACATTTAGGTGAAAAGAGGAAATAATATTTAAAAAACACATTTTTGAAGTAAAATGAGTCATAGATACTTTGTAAGTATTGCAAAATGTATGAAAAACAGGTACTAAATTATTAGCCACAGTTATCTCCGGGTGATAGGCTTTTCATGTTTTCAGGACTTTCTAATTGACTTTACCAAAATAATATTCATTTAAGTGAAACCCTACTGTGTCTCAGATTGCTTTTGCTTATAAGGACACTAATCATATTGGATTAGGGTTCACCCTAATGACCCCAATTTGTCTTAATTACCTCTTGAAAAGACCCTATCTCCAAACAGGGTCCTATTCTGAGGCCTTGGGGTTTTAACATATGAATTGGTGGGGTGGGAGAGCAACAGTGACCATAATATAGAATCCGATAGTGAGACCCTGGGATTCAGACCCACCCATGATTGGATCAGGGTGACCTTGGGCAAGTTATTTCACTTCCCCTACCTTAGCTTTCTCATGTGTAAAATGAGTATAAGAACAGGTGGTCATAGGGCAGTCATGCAGTCTGTTGTTTGGGAAGAGAGTGTTCTTGGTGGGAATAGCACCCATTCAGTCAATGGCACTGTAATGTCCCTGCCAACTTCAAAGAAGGGCAAAGCTCCAGGAACAGCAGGAAGAGAGGCAATTCCATAGGCGTGGTCCGTGAGGTGTGGGCAGTGGAGCAAGACATAAAGCTGGAATTGAGACAGCAGCGTTGACACACACATGCTACCGTGCGCAAAATAGATAACCAGTGGGAAGCTGCTGTGCAACACAGGGAGCCCAGCCTGGTGCTCTGTGAAGACCTAGAGGGCGGGATGGGAGCGGGAGGGTGGGGGCTGGGGGAGGCTCGAGACGGATATGTACACACGCGGTTACAACTGATTCCAGCCGCTGTTCAGCAGAAACCATCACAGCGTTGTGAAGGCATATTCCTCGAATGAAGCACTAAATTTAAAACCAGAAAATAAATATGTGAAATAAAAGATTTCCCTTTGAAAAAGAAATATTAATAAAGCTGGGTTTAAGGAGGAGCAAGGATTAGGAAGGTCTTCTACTCCACACCTTGCACTTTTATAAAGACTAGGAGTATTCACGTCACAGAGATTTATAACAAGGGGTGATGTGATTACTAAAATTCCAGCCTAAGTACTGTTCAGGAAAACACTTTCCCAAAGGCAGCTGTGAACCGGGGGAAAGGGGGGGACTTTATTCATCAGGAACAAGAAGGTAACCACAATGCTCCTGAGCAAAACAGCCTCTGCCACCAGCCCCTCCCTGAAGAGACAGCCGATAACCAGAGCAGCAGGTGGGAAATACCCCTAAGCAAAATGCAGGCAAAGAGATGCCTTCCCTCCCTCACGCAGCTTTGAAATAGCCAAGGCCGAAGGATTTTTTCCCCCCTTCCCTTTCTTTTTAAAAAAATACACAACCCAGGGCAAATCTCATACCTCTGCTGCCCTGGGGAAGGGGTAGCTGAGTCACTGGGTGTCTGAAGCTGCCAGCTCACAGCAGGGCCTGGAAAATCAATACCTCTCTCTGAAGTTATCCCAAGTGCTGAGACCTTTAACCAAACTCCAGTAGGCAGACACTATCAACAGTCTTTCATGGTATCAGAAGATGCGGATTTATTTTCCCAAACAGCCTTGAAATGCAACAACAGGAGCTGTTCTCTAAGATGCAGGCATGCGGAATTCAACAGCGGAAGTGGCTTTCGACTCTGTCTGCCGACAGGAATGAGAGACAGCTGAACTGTGGATGGAACACTCTCTCAGTATCACAGCCTTCTGGCCAAAAGAGCACACCCTAAATGCCTATGCTGGCATCCTGCTCACATCGCTAATGACGTGTGTATCTTAGGGTATTGTCCTTCACCTCTCTGTGCCTTAGTGTTCACCTAGTATCAGGTGCCCCAGCTCGAAAGGGATTGCTGTGAGGATTAAATAAGAGGGACATGCAGGCACTGGGGTTTTCCTTTAATCCTATAAGCACTCCAAGGAAGTTAACAGTTGTTATTAAAGAACGCATAATATGCAAAAGAACAATTGCCAGCAAGGAGAAATCACAAAGGTTCACTTCCCCAGCTAATCTATTCGTCTTGAAATTCTGCCTTTTTCCAAACTAAGAATTTTGGAGAGGTCTTCAGACTCTCAAATCACAAGGAATCTGGACTCTTCCAGAGCTGAGAACCTGGACCCTCTGAAAACAAGGGTTCAAACACACTCTGTTAGGTGGAAAGGCTAACAGAGGCTGGATGTATTTATGGCTCTTCCTAATTCATCCATCCCTTTTACCTCCAGCAGTGTGCGTTAGTCGCCATCGTGTCTGACTCTTTGCAACCCCATGGACTATGGCCTGCCAGGCTCCTCTGTCCATGGGATTCTCCAGGCAAGAACCAGCAGACAAACCCTTACAGGGAAGTGTTTTGTGGCTTTCTTTGCTGAGTGGGGGGTGTGAATGAGGAAAGAGCTAGACTTCCATTCCCACAGATGATAGGGGAGGGATCTTAGGGGAAAATATCACTTTGTGCTAACGAAAAACCCCAGACAATACACAAGGTACCTATTTTTAAACAAAACACCACGACCCTAGATTTGACCCAAAAAAGTTTTTCCCTAAAAGGTAGGTTTATTTTCATAAGTCTTTCAAAAGCGTAAAAAATTAACACACACTTAATTCTCTAACACCGGCTTTACCTTAACTGCAAAGAGGGAAAATGACACCGAATCAGGGTTGTTCTAGAAATTCTGGGCTATCTAGTTGTTACATGAAGGCTGATGAAACGCCAAATCATTTCTCCCTCTCAACTTGAAGGGAATCTGGGCAGGAAGGCTTCATGTGATGAAACGATTTCACTTGCTATTTGAAGAATTTTCTTGTAAGATATACAATCCCTTTAAATTTTCCCAGGCAGCTGCTAGAGGTTGCTAAGGAAATGATGGAAATAGAAAATATTCTAAATAAATAATTAGTGATTTCTGAGGAGCAGGTTCTTGAGATATTTTTTCAGACTGTCACACATCATAGGCACCAACACTCGACAAGTGTCCTGTCCTGCCTTCCCTCCCTCCCTCTCTTCTCCCCTTCCTTCCTTTCTTTCTATGTTAAAGAAGATAACATAGATAACTCGTTCAGATCCCCTGTATACCCTAGCGAACTCTACTCAATACTCTGTAATGGCCTATACAGAAAACAAATCTAAAAGTGGATATATGTATATGTATAACTGCTTCACTTTGCTGTATATCTGAAACTAACAAAACACTGCAAATCAACTATATTCCAATAAAAGTTATTTTTAAAAAGAGCAGTAGAATCTTCAAGCAGTGAGCCACAGAGGGAGCTTTGGAGTCACACTGTGCCCACCTTGGTGGTAAGACACAGATGAAGACCCAAGCCCCTCAACCCCACACAAGTCAGCAGAGCACTTGCTGTATCTGTTTTATTCTGTTGTGCTTCGGCAAAAGATTATGTCTGAACAGAAGAATCTTGAAACAGACATCTGTTGTTTTGGCACCAGCATCATTTCCTTTCCTTGATAACCGAATTCTGGTTCTGCTTTGGGAAAATGCCCGCATCTCATCCTCCATGCCCCCAGGAGATGCAGCCCGCCTCTGCTCCAAAGAGGCATGTACCTCAAGCCTCACACCCGCTCTGGCAACAAGGGCTGGTGGCAGGATGTCTGTGTGTGACCCCATAAGAGGGAATGAGGCATCAGCAGACACTCTGGGGACAAAGATGGAGCATTTTCCTACTGCATTTGGGGTGAGAAGCCTGGGCTGGCACCCACTGCCATGCACAAGGGGACAGATTTTCAGAAAGCAACCAGCCACCTCAGAGGCAGTGGAATCCAAAAATGAGACATCTGCTGGGACTTCCCCAGCAGTTAAGACTCTGAGCTTCCACTGCAGGGGGTACAGGTTTGATCCCTGGTCAGGGGACTAAGATCCCACATGCCACACAGCACAGCCAAGAAACTTTTTTAAATTCAAAAATGACAGATTTGCTGACACTGTTTAAGCCCAACTTAGGCCATTCCTGGGCTTCCCTGGTGGCTCAGATGATAAAGAATCTGCCTGCAATGCTGGAGACCCAGGTTCAATCCCTGGGTCAGGAAGATCCCCTAGAGAAGGGAACAGCTATCCACTCCAGTATTCTGGCCTGAAGCATTCCATGGACAGAGGAGCCTAGTGGGCTACAGTCCATGGGGTCCCAAAGAGTGGGCCACAACTGAGCAACTTTCACTTTCACTTCCCAGTATTCTTGCCTGGAGAATTCCATGGACAGAGAAGCCTGGCAGGATACAGTCCATGGGGTCACAAAGAATCGGACACAACTAAGCTACTAACACTTTCACTTTCACCTTTTGAGGCCATTCCTACCCAGGACTTCTCAAACATATAAACCATTAAATTCCTTGTTGGTTCATGCTTGGTTCAGATATTATGTGGAATTTATGCATATTATAACCAGGAGAACCCTAACCAACAGAGTTCCACAGCTACACTTCTAAGCACTGGGAAAGATTTTCTTTAAACATGCTCTAACATATTATGATGGGGACAGTTTCTTCCTCCTGGTGGAGGAAAGGAAAAGAGACTAGAAACAGATATGATCCCAAAAAATCTAGGAGCATCAATGTCAAGAGTTGAAGGTAAACTAAAAGCAGACTCTCACATAGCAATTCATACATGAATGAGAACCAGTGAGTACTGAAAAAAATTCATATTTTATTTTAAATAAGAAACTCAGTGGTTCTGGGTAAGGTTACGGGGTTTTTGTTGGCTGAGATCACCATGCAATTTTCAGAGTCTAAATGGGTAGTAATCTATTTAATACCTGGCATATACATTATTATAATAATTTCTAACATTAAATGCCTTAAATATTTATGGAAGCATGGTATGTTCATTTTGTTTGTCCATATTCAGATATTCATCGCTAATAAGGAAGGAAAAATGCCACCTGGCAATATACTCTTTGTATACAAAAACAAATCTTAAACATTGGCTAAGAAGGGATAGAGAAAAAAGATAGCCAACTGTGTTTGAGTTTGTTTGTTTTAAACATTCTCTAAACATCTGTTTTGCCTGTTGATTGTTTACTGAATGTGAGCCTTTTATAAAGGCTCTTATTTTGCAGGGGCAAAATACGTGGGATTAGCCCACACTGGAAGCAACCTGAAGTCACTTAAACATCTTCTAACTCAGGAAAAGCCTTGCTTTGAGATCAGTCTGCGTCCCATGACCACCACCTAGTGGCGGGGTACTTAAATAGCAGGAATAGCGGACAGTTCCGGAAACATCTTTTAAATGCACCCCGGCACTGTCCCGGTCTTTTTTTTTTTTTTTTTTGGTCATGCTCATTTTGATCAGAACGAGATCTTCCCTCCAGGATAGTGGAATTAAAAACCAGGAAATTAAGAAACCAGACTCAAAGGATATGAGTCTGAGCAAACCCCAGGAGATAGTGAGGGACAGGGAAGCCTGGTGTACTGCAATTCATGGGGTTGTGAAGAGTCAGACACAACTTAGCAACTAAACAACAAGAAAACAGAAATCTGGGCAGGATCAAAATAACTATTAAGAAAATATTAATGATGACACTGTTTTATCAGCACTTTCCAATGACTGGAGCTCTTACCACTAGGAGTGCACAAAGTAAGTCCAGGTGAAAAGTGAAAGTGAAATTCACTCAGTCCTGTCTGATTCTTTGCGACCCCATGGACTACACAGTCCATGGAATTTTCCAGGCCAGAAGAGTGGAGTGGGTAGCCATTCCCTTCTCCAGGGTATCTTCCCAACCCAGGGACTGAACCCAGGCCTCCCACATTATAGGCGGATTCTTTACCAGCTGAGCCACCAGGGAAGCTCAGGAATACTGGAGTGGGTAGCCTACCCCTTCTCCAGGGGAACTTCCTGACCCAGGAACTGAACCAGGGTCTCCTGCATTGCAGATTCTTTATCAGCCGAGCTACAAGGGAAGCCCTGGTAAGTTCAGGTAGTTCAAGATACGGTCATATTGAGGAGAGACAGTTGAGCAGAGGCCCGAATGAAGGGCAGATGCAAACTGTGCAGTTATCTAAGGACAGAGCATTACAAGTGGAGGAGGCAACAAGTGCAAAGGCTCCGTGACAGGCAACGTGTGGCTTCCTGCAGCACACACAAAGCGAGGAGATCCGTATGGTTCAGGCAAAGAGACAAAGACAAGAAGGCTCTTGACTGTGGGTAAAGAGGTGGGCAGGGATCAGGTTCTTTAGGGCTTTATAAATCATGATCAGGACTTGGAATTTTCTTTTCGGTTGATAAAAAGCCATTGGAACATGTGAAGTAGGAGAGTGATGTGGTCTGCTTTATGTCCTGAAAGTATCACTTACTCTAGTCAACGCGAAGAGCAGACTACTGAGGTCAAGGGCATTAGCAGAGGGACTTCCCTGGTGGTCCAGCGGTTAAGAATCCACTTTGCAATGCAGGGGAAACAGGTTCGATCCCTGGTAGGGAAACTAAGATCCCACGTGCTGAGGGTCAAATAAGTCCAAAAGGCATAATACTGAGGCCCACACATCCCAGAGCCCGTGCTCTGCAACAAAAGAAACCACCACAATAATAAGCCCACACATCACAACTAGAGAGGAGCCCCTGCTCGCCACAGCTAGAGAAAGCCTGTGCACAGCAATGAAAAGCCCATGAGCCAAAAGTAAATTATTAATTTTAAAAACAGTGTCACCAATACAGTATATTAACACATATATATGGAATTTAGAAAGATGGCAATGACGACCCTACGTGCAAGACAGCAAAAGAGACACAGATATAAAGAACAGCCTTTTAGACTCTGTGGAAGAAGGCAAGGGTGGGATGAATTGAGAGAAAAGCACTGAAACGTGTACATTACCACATGTGAAACAGATGACCAGTCCAAGTTCAATGCATGAAGCAGGGCACTCAAAGCCGGTGGGACAGCCCAGAGGGATGGGATGGGGAGGGATGGGGAGGGGGGTTTGGGACAGGGGGACATATGTACACCCATGGCTGATTCATGTCAACGTATGGCAAAAACCACAATACTGTAAAGTAATTAGCCTCCAATTAAAATAAATTAATTAATCTAACAAATAGAAAAGAGTGTTAGCAGAAACAAAGCTAGAAGTCTACTGGGCAAGAGCCGTGTGTGGGACCAAGCCAGACTGACAGATATGTAGACAGGTAGGCAGCTACGTATGTATAAAACACAGATGTGTGTACGTACATATATTTTCATCTGGTCAAACACATTTATCTTAATGACACAGCCTTCACAGATACAGGAGAAAATTATTATTTCAATATAAAAAATCAATATAAGTACATTTTTATAGCAAAAGAAACTTAAGACTGATGTTTAGAAAAGATCAAATTCTTAACAGAAGTAGAAAATGAGGTACATTTTATGTGTCCTTCTAAAAGATCCTGTGACCTCCTAAAATAGTTCTATGTTCCACACAAAAAGCATTGCATGTGTGCTAAGTTGCTTCGGTTGTGTCTGACTCTGCAATTCTGTGGACTGCAGCCTGCCAGGCTCCTCTGTTATGGGATTCTCTAGGCAAGAATCCTGGAATGGGTTGCCATTTCCTCCTCCAGGGGATCCTCCAGACTCAGGGATCAAACCCATGTCTCTTACATCTCCTGCATTGGAGCGGGCGGGGGACAGGGAGGTTCTTTACCACGAGCACCACCTAGGAAGCCCAGCAAAAAGCATTATGCCCACTCAATTTATTTCATCCTTCCAACTGGATTCCCTTCTGGATGGAAGATAATAAAAAGAGGTCAAGTATGACCACATCCTTGTGTAAATTACTTTAGCAGATACTTTAGCAGATGACCCCAGACTCATTCTCCCCTCCTTCCTGGACCCAGAGACATTCATATTGTTCCTAGAATCCCCTGCAGTTCAATGTGGTCCTGTAGAGGAATTCTCACCAAGAGAAAGAGCAGAAGTCATGAGTGTCATTTACTCCACTTGCTTAAGAGAAAGTTACTTCCTGAACTTTGCCCGCTTTGCAACTATTTGCTGGAAGGAGAAGACTCTTGAGAGTTTCTTGGACTGCAAGGAGGTCCAACCAGTCCATCCTAAAGGAGATCAGTCCTGGGTGTTCACTGGAAGGACTGATGCTAAAGCTGAAACTTCAATACTTTGGCCACCTGATGCCAAGAGTTGACTCACTGGAAAAGACCTTGATGCTGGGCAGGTCTGGGGCAGGAGAAGGGGACGACAGAGGATGAGATGGCTGGATGGCATCACCAACTTGATGCACATGAGTTTGAGTAAACTCCGAGTTGGTGATGGCCAGGGAGGCCTGGCGTGCTGCGATTCATGGGGTCGCAGAGTCGGACACAACTGAGCGACTGAACTGAACTGAAATGGGGTAGAGTATCAGCTCTGAACCTAGGAGAAAAATCCTTTAAGGCAGGGGTTCTCAGTAAACCACAGGCAATTTTGCTCCCCAGGGACACCAGGCAATGTTTGGAGGTATTTTCGGCTGTTCAGATGGTGGGGGTGGTAGAGGTGAGAAGTTAACTATCGGCAACGGGGAAGGGCAGCAGTCAGAGGGGTTACAAAACACCCTACAGTGCATAGAGCAGCCCTCCACCACGAAGACTCTCCTGATCCCAGAAGTCCACAATGCTGGAAGCTGAACAGGTTTACTATAAAGCAACCTTCTTCAAACTGTGTGCAAAGTAACTCCCCAAGTGTCTTCTTAAAAATGTAAATTCTGGGGCTTCTGTGGTGGTCCAGTGAGTAAGAATCTATCTTGCGATGCAAGGGACACGGGTTTGATCCTTGATCCAGGAGGATCCCACATGCCTTGGAGGAACTAAGCCCAGGCGAAAAAACAACTACTGAGATCCAGCTCTAGAGCCCAAGAACCACAACCGCTGAACCCACGCGCTACAACTACTGAAGCCCATGTGCCCAGAGCCCCAAGCTCTGCAAAAAGAAAAGCCACGGCAGTGAGAAGCCTGAGCACCACACAAAGAACAGCCAGCTACTCACCGCACCTAAAGAGGGCTGCAGGCAGTATGAAGATCCAGCACGCCAAACCCAGATAAATACATCTTTCTAAAAATTGTAAATTCTGCTTCAGAAAGTTTGCGGTGGAATCTAGGGTTCTGCATTTCTAACAAGCTCCCCAGGGGATGGCAGAGCAACAAGACGGAAAGAATGGAACTTGAGTCTCTGATTGGTCTTCCTGAGCACAGTCACCCCAGCAGTCCAGACTGGAGTACCCAGGGGATGCTGCTACTCAAACATACACACCCACACACCTGAACTCACAGTTTTCAGCTCGTGTTCCTCCTGAGAGGCTGGTCTCAGGCAGCACTGATTGCTACAAACTCTGAATATTGACATTTCAATTTGAATATTGAATACTCCATTTGAATACTGAATTTCAGAGAAAAATCATCTATCTCATGTAAAGCCACTACAGGTTGGGATCTCTTTGTTGCAACAGTTCACTTTTTCCCCTAACTAGTACAGTGCACATATGCATGTTCAGTTGTGTCTGACTCTTTGTGACCCCTCGGCCTGTAGCCTGCCAGGCTCCTCTGTCCACGGAACTCTCCAGGCAAGAATACTGGAGTGAATTGCCATTTCCTTCTCCAGGGGATGTTCCTAACCCAGGGAGAGAACCTGCGGCTCCTGCACTGGCAGGCAGATTCATTACCACTGCACCACCTGGGAATCCCAGCTAGGACAGCGACCATCTGCCAACAGCCAGTGGTGACGTCTATGCTGCCGTTTGGCAAGATACCTCCAGAGCCCCAGAGGTGGTATTTTCCAGAAAAAGAGGAAAAGGAAAGGGAAGAAAAGGAACAAGATGGTGGCTTCTAGGGCGCTCTGGAAGAGTGTTTTGCTGCTGTAACAAATGACCCCAAACTAACTGGTGGCACACACTGGAAGTCAGAAGTCTGAAACGGGTCTCCGTAGGCTACAATCAAAGTGTCAAGAGGGCTATATTCCTTCCGGACCTTCCAAGGAAGAATCAATTTCCTGGCCTTTGGTGTAGCTTCTGGAAGTGGCCTGAATTCCTTGGCTCCTGGCCCCTTCTATCTTCAAAGCCAGCAACAGCGGGCTGAGTCCCTCCGGTGCTGACCTCCGTCTAAACCTCTCTCTCTCACCCCCTCTTCCATCTGAAGGACTCCTGTGATTACATGGGGGCTCATCCAGATAATCCGGGATAATCTCCCCCCTCAAGGTTAGCTGTTGGGCAATCATAATTCCATCTGCAACCTTAATTCTTCTCTGCCACGTGATGTAGCATGATCATGGGTTTTGGAGATCAGGATATAGCTATTGGGAGGATGTGTTATCATGCCTTCCACAGCTTAGAAAGTAGGCTAGTCAGGCAGCCAGAAGGTGGGACGTTACTATGCCCGCCTGGTAAATGCAGAGAGGGTGCACAGGGAAAAAGGATGACAAGCCATTTGGGAGAAAAACGAGAGAATCTTCTGGTCACTCCCGAAGCTCACCCCCTGCAGGGCAATCCTTAAAAGCACATGTGCTCTATGGCTTTTTATGTTTTTTTCAGTGTGAAAGAATGATGCCTCAGTGATCATGAGTCAGGTAAAAGAATTACGCAGACAGAGGTTCTCCAGGAATTCTCTGGATCTTCATGCAGTCTGCCTTCACAATGTTTGATATCCATGGTATATAACAGTTCCTGTAAATTAAACTTCTTAATCTAACTTTACGATAAGAGCGCCTGTCCTGTATTTCAGGGACTCCCTGGAGTGCAACATTCCAGAAAACCAATTACCTGGGGGAGCTCATGGAAACATGTGTGGATTAACAACAATTACAGGATGGGGAGAAAGCAGATGCTAGCACATCACCATTATTCTGCCCTTGCAACGTCACTCGGGGCTTATTAGAAACGGATGTTCCCATTTTAAAGATGGGAAAACAAAGGCTCAAAGGCTGAATACTCTCTAGGCACCCAAAGCAAGGTAGACACAGCACTCAGACTCCAACCTTTAATTTCTGATTTTAGGTTCAGCTTTCTTTCCTAAATATCACAGAGCTCCAAACAGGCAAGCAGCCCTAGGATAAAGGCACTCAGATTGAGGAAATGACTCACATGTCCTCAGCTCCAAATCTCCAACCCTTTGCTGAGGCCTTAACCTGGACGCAGAATGGTGGATTTACACCTATCATGTGTAACAAATCGAACACAGCCTCCACTTAACTGTTCGATTAAATGGCAATTATGTCATTTTGATCATGCATTTAGAGAAAGATAATACCAACTACTCTTGGAGCATAACAGCCTATCAGGAGTAATCCAGGCTCTCCTAAAACTTTGGCAACTATAGCAACAAAGGCCAGGAATCAAAGGCCACTTGTTAACAATGGAAAGGGGCCTAGCTTGGGAAGGCCTGTGGTGTGACCCCATGACTGTCACCTGCCCTACTGAAGTCTCATTCTCTTGATTTTGTAGCACTGGGATAAGACGGTACCTACCTCATGAAGCTGCTGTGAAGGATAAATCAGGTAATGTGGTGTGCCAGCAGGACCTTTTGGGGAGACTGTCTAGCCCACACAGCTTGTTTGAGTGGGTTTCTCTTTCTTGTACCCAAAATAGTCTTGCAAAAATAGTACGTGAAAGAACTGAGAACAATTCTTAGCCAGAGTTCCCAAGGAGTGTGAGTGTGTAATTTCTTTGCAGAGTTTTATAAGAAAATGGCAGAGAAGGTACCCCTTCATTCAATAAACTGTCACTCATTCAGAATTGGTGATGAATAAGCCACCATCATGAATTGCCTACCTGTGCCAAGTACTGCTTCTGGCTCAGAACCCTGGCGAGATCACGTGGGACAAGACCCTGCTCCCATGCACTTGATCTTCTGGGAGGGAGGGCAAAGTCATTAGGATGATTTGGGAAAGCAATACATCCCCTGAAGAAAATAAAACGGTGGAACAAGCTCAGAAGTGGAAAAAGGACTTTAAATTAGGTAGTGTGGAGAGGTCTTTGGGGGAATCTGAAATGTGAGCCAAGATCTGAAGGACAGATAACCAGACACCTGCATTGTAGTAATGGGATTGCGGGGGAGGCGGGCAGGGGGGCAGAGAATTCCCAGAAGAGGAAAGAAAGAGTTAGATTGTCCTGGAGCTTCCCTGGGGGCTCAGTAGTAAAGAATCTGCCTGCCAATGCGGAAGATATGGGTTCAATCCCTGATCCGTGAAGATCCCACGTCATGGAGCAACTAAGCCCAGGCACCGCAACTACGGAGCCTGTGCCCTCGAGCCCTCGAGCCTCAACTCCTGAACCCTGTGGGCCCTAGAGTCAGTGCTCCGAAACGAGAGATGCCACCACCACGAGAAGCACATGCACTCAACTGGAGAGTACCCCTGCCTGCCACAGCTTAAGAAAAACAGTCCTCAAAGCATCAAAGACTCAGCACAGTCAAACTAACTACATTTTTTAAATTTTAAGAATAAAATAAAATGCCCTGAAGTGAGAATGAGCTTGGTCCCAGAAAGGAAAAGGAGACACTTCCACAGTCCGTTTTGGGGGCAAACCCCCACAGTCAGCCTGTCCAGTAGGCAGGCCATGCACACATGGGAAACCAAAGGCTTCCAGCCCAGAAATTCCGGCGTTTACTATTCACTCCCAGGAAGCTGGAAGACCGCCCTTCCAGTGCAAAACAGCCTGGCGGCAAATGAAAAGAAATGCTGCGTGTTTGGAGCCAAACACCTAGGCCTGAATCCCAACTCCACATCCTGACCAAGTTCCTTGACGTCTCTGTGCCTTGGTTTCCTGACCTGTACAACGTGACTGATCACAGTACCTGTCTCACCAGGCTCTTGGAATGACTGAAACCACCGCTTGGGGCAGAGCCTGGCACCCACAATATGTGTCCACCCCTGAGATTCTTACCATGTTGCTACTATGATTCTTTCAGGTCCAAATCTTAAATCATCACCTCCCCATTTCATTAAAAAACCATCACTTGTCTGTGATTCATTTTTTGGTGTTGCTTTCTAACAACAGGAATGCACCTAAATTTACTCATTTACATCGATTCAACAGTTAATCTACACTAGGAATGATTCTTGCTGTTGTTTAATCACTACGTTGTGTCCGATTTTTGCAATCCCACCAATCTCCTCTGTCCATGGAACTTCCCAGACAAGTATACTGGAGTGGGTTGCCATTTCCTTCTCCAGGGGATGTTCCCAATCTAGGGAATGAAACCGTCTCTCTCTCTTTTTTTTTTTTTTTTTTTTTGGAACTTATTTATTATTTATTGAAGGGAAATTGCTTGACAGAATTTTGCTGTTTTCTGTCAAACCTCAACATGAGAAACCATGTCTCTTGCACTGGCAGGTGGATTCTTTACCACTGAGTCACCAGCAAAGTCCCTTCAGTCTGGGATATAAAGCAGTCAGTACCAGCGCTCTATGAGGAATTCTAACACTGTTTATGAACCTGAACAGTAGTAATTGTCTTACAATCCTCCCTTCAGTTAAATAAAAGGTAGAAAGTAAGGGAATCTTGTCTTTGAAGTACAACATTTTGGCCATGTTCATAGAAACAGTATCTTCAGACCACTCTCAAACACACCTGACCTAAACGTAGTAGCAAAGATAGCCAATAAAAAGTGGGTAGGGAAGGGAAAGAAAGAAATGCTATCCCAGAGAAAGAGGACTCCTTCTAGTTACTGTTTCCTTCTCTGACACCCCTCACTAAAGTATTAAAATTTCGTTCTTGCAAGTCCTTTCCAAGTTTTGCTAAATTTATCCCTGGTTATTTTGTCTCTTTGCTTGGTTCTATAAATAGGATATTTTCTCTCATTATATTTTCAAAATGCTTGGCATGGCCATACAGGAAAACTATAGATTTTGCATAGTAATTTCCTTACCAGTCACCTTAAAGAATTCCATTATTATTTCTAATAGTTTTATGCATGGGAGTGGAGATTGCTTATCTTAGGTCATCCAAAAAGAGATGAAACTACTAGCAACCGGTGATAATTCTATCTTCTCCGTTCTTATTCTTTTTCACCTCACTGGATTATCTATTTATTCCTGAGCAATGGTAAACAGCAATGGTGATAATGGGCATTCTGATCTTGTTCTGGATTTAATGGTGATATTTCTAGTGTTACACCATTAAATACCATGCTGGCTTTGGGTATGATCTGATTTTATCAGCAAATGTTCTTAAAATCAGGAAGAAATGCTTAGCTTTACCAGACATTTTAGCATCCACAAAATAAATAAGATTTTTCTCTAAGTGAAAAGTATGAAGAATAAACCACACAATTTTTTAGGTTTCCCAAGATCAAACCATCCCTCCATTCCTAGAATAAATGGCACTTTGTCAGGACTTTACCTTGTAATGTGATCACTTAATTGTCCATTTCTCCACCTGAGTTCTTCAATCACTGATGACTGATTTATGTCTGACACATTGCTGACATTTAATACATGTTTAATGAATAAATAACAGCACTAAAAAGTACACTCAACCTCCTCAAACTAACCACTTGTACCTTTTTCTGACTTAAAACAGTGGGAGAGATCATAAACCTTTCCCAGAGTGGATCTTCAGATGTTTACTGTATATGTGGTGTTAAGTGGTCCCTAAATCTTTTATCAACAGAACCCTTGAATATCTCATTCTTTACAGGGAAACTCTTCCCTATGGTTTCAATGGGAATAAGCCTCCTTCCCTATTCCCATCACCACCCCAAGCCAAAGGGGTGGCTACATCGCCCGGGGCCTGATGAGAGCATCACACAGATTGTTTAGGAATGGGCACATGATCCAATCTGGGTCAACAGCATCTCCAGCAATTTCTTACAGAAGCCCTTAAGAAAAAAAGTTTTCCAAAAGAATTGATAAACCAAAAAACGCTTGTCTAGGGTTGCTGCTTACCATCTTGCTTAAAGTGTGGTGAGACAACCTGAGAATGAAGCAAGGTACAGCCAACACAGAAAAGACCAGAAAGAAATGGAGACCTGGATGCAACTTGCCCTGGAGCCATCACCCCTTAGACTTTCTAAGTAATAAACCAATAATTGCCTTTCTGGATTTAAAATAGCTTAAGCTCAATTTCTATCACTTATAAAATAAGTGATAGAAAAAAATCAGGCCTAATGCATGTGCTGCTCTGTTTTCCTGCGTATGTGCTTTATACATTCTTAAATAAAGGTTGAAAGTAAAAAAGTTTTTTAAAGGAACGCGATCCTAACTAGCGTGTGTTAAAAATCAACCGCCTGCTTTTAATTAATGGCAAGATAGGCAGAAGCGCTCCCTCAGTGAATTATAATTTCAGATTGAAATTCCCAAGACAGTTATAGAAGAGCTTGTTAAACCGCAGAAACCAATAGAATCAAGAAATTACTTTAACAGGGTGGCGGTTCCATCAGTTCCAGAGATAGCATCCATTATGCAAAACCAAACCTTTAAAACTTTCTGCCGTGCAGCCCTAGCTATCCCTCATTCACCTGAAGTCTCACAGCTTCTCTCCTGACTCAATTTAAAAGTAAAAATGACTGGCATGATTCACAAAAATAAAAATAAATCAATCATGTGATGGCTGGAGAACTCCCCAGTGAAAACTGCCAAATCTCAAGACAGGGAGTTCTGCGGGGTCTGTCTGAACCATCCTGCATTCTCAGAAGCTTTCAACTCTGCTGAAAAACTGAAGACAAGCATGGCCTTAGCATCCTAAACTCCTCTATACCTATCGGGGCAAGTGACATCAATTTCTATCATAGGCTATAAAAATGTCAGAGGGCCAACCCAGAGAGCCTCACCAGCTCCCTGTCCCATCCCCTTTATGGGAGAATTTTGGCTTCACTTGCCTCCTGAAGTCAGACTCTTCTCCTTCAGCTCAAGTTACAACAGACGCAATTCTGGAATCTGGTTTTGATTATTCTCTGGAGAGCTACTTAAGAGAGGCTTCAGGGTTGGAAATCCCTCATTCGGACATAATCTTGAAATAAAAGGCTATGTTCAAATGATAAATGCATTATGGCATCTCTTTAGGGCCTTCTGTACTGATGGGAAGGATAAAAGGAAGAAATGGAAGGAAAATGAAGAAG
This sequence comes from Ovis canadensis, assembly GCF_042477335.2. Classification (NCBI taxonomy): domain Eukaryota; kingdom Metazoa; phylum Chordata; class Mammalia; order Artiodactyla; family Bovidae; genus Ovis; species Ovis canadensis. The sequence continues at coordinate 38,554,605 of NC_091268.1, read as the reverse complement.
AAAAGCAAAAAGAAGGAAAACGGGGGAAAGAGAAAAGAAGGGGAAAGGAAAATATATTATGTCATAAACTGTGTAAGGCACTTTGAATGTCATTTAATTTCATTCTCACATCATTCCCTTGGAAGGAAATACTATTGAGCCCATTCTGCAGATGAAGAACTTGAGGTTTGGTGATACTAATTCATCCAAGGTCTTACAGTGAGGATGCTGTATGACAGGTTCAGAGATACAAATACACATTCTAAAGCACATTGCTTCTAGCCAACTAGCTTCTTTCCTCCAAAGAGTCTAGACAGTTTTGTTCTAGAACCAAAATATGTTAGTGACTGAATGGACCTTACGGAGATGATAAAATCTCATCATGTAAGTGGGTTTCTCTGGTGGCTCAGTGGTAAAGAATCCACCTGCCAATGCAGGAGACATAGGAGAGGTGGGTTCAATCCCTGCGTAGGGAAGATCCTCTGGAGAAGGAAACGGAAACCTACTCTGGAATTCTTTACTGGGAAATCCTATGAACAGAAGAGCCTGGTGGGCTACAATCCATGGGGGGTCACAAAGAGTCAGACGCAACTGAGCATGCGTGCATCGTGTAAACAACAGAGAAGGAAGGAAGCAAGGAGGGAAGAAGGGAAGAAGCTATTAAGAAAACTGACATCCAATAAAATTAGTGTGTGGCAAAGAAAAACCTAGAACCCAATTTTTCTAACTCTGAAGTCTTACTCTGTTCACAGGACCAGAATCTATTTTACTGGTGCAACTGATCAAATGGATCAAATACAGGCACTCCTGATTAAGCAGTACACAACTGAGAATTTCCCCACCCTCAAGAAAATGTTTGCTGGGAACAAAAGGGAAATTTATTTGTAATTGTCTTTTTCTGCTCCATGCTCCTGTTTATATCCAGCTTCCTTTGTTGTTGTTGTCACAATATATCTGAGAGACTTCCCTCATGCTGTTGCAAAATTGGTTAAGGGGGAAAACATCTAAATTGAAAGAGCGCACTTAAGCCACAATTCTGGCAACTGCAGAGGGTACTGGTATGCCAGTTACTTTCAGAAATGAGTTTAAACCAAAGGTCACTAACCAGTAGCCAGCTGGCTGTGACCAGCCCACAGATGTGTTTTGCTTGTCCCGCAGTGCTGGCCCACATGGCACTTTTAAGAAATCTCAATCTGCTGCCAACGTTAAAAACCAGGCCACTTCACATCAAAACCCAGATTTCTAGTTTCTCTTCCCAAGTGGAAGACAGGGTTCCCCTGATGCCACATTTGCAAACGGAAGAGGCGTGGCCGGAACAGAACAGTGGCTGCCCTTTTGGACAGAGTGTCTGTGGCCCAGTTTCTCCCCACCTAGTCTATTTCACTCAAGTGTATTACCCACATGAGCCCTGAAGGCATCTGATGAGTGACCCTTGGTTTAAAAGGTTAAGCAGATGTAGATTGCAAAGCCCATAATTATTAGTCTTTTCCCAAAAACATCCCCAATAAAAGCCTCCAGTCAATGTTATGGCAGCTGTGAAGGGATATTCATTTTTTTAGAATATATATTCACTTTTATTATTTCACTTATTCCTCTCAACAACCCTGCAAGGAAGGAATTACTCAGATAAACTGAAGCTGAGTGATATTTAAGTCAAGTTATCCAACCCAGATCATTCAACTAGTAAGTTGCAAAGCTGAGTTTTGAACCCAGTTTTGCCCAGTTACAAACACTGTAGAATGCTTTGAAAATAATGCTTTGAGAAGTCATGAGGTTTGTTTCTACCTCAGGGCCTTTGCACTTGCTGTTCCCTCTGCTTGGCAACCTCTCCACTCAGGTCTTCACATGGGAGGATCTTACTCATTCACGATACTTATACCACGTCCAGAGAGGTTTTCCCTGATCACTGATAACACACACACACACACACACACACACACACGAATTACTTTCTATGCCCCTGCTACTCAAAGAGAGATCCAGAAATCAGCAGAATCAGTATCACTTTGGAAATTTGAAATTCACACTCTCAGGTCCCTCCCCTAACCTACGGAATCAGAACCTGCGTGTTAACAATACCCCCAGGTGATTTGTGTGCATTTAAAGTTTAAACAGCACTGCTCTACAGGAGCACTGCCCAGTGGAAATAAATATAACAGGAGTCACACATGTAATTTCAAATTTTCCAGTAGCCACATTAAAAGAGTAAGCCACGTTAAAAGACCTGTTTGTTTGCTGTCTCCCCTTTCCCCACTCCCACCCCACTAAAATGTCAGTTCCAGGAGATGAGGTGCTTCATCCGTCTTGTTCACCCTTGTATCCCCTACACCTAAAACAGTATTGGAAACAGGGTATCATTAAATGTCTGTATCATTAAATGCATCATTGTAAGTATCATTAAATGAATGAAAGAAGGAAGGAAGGAAAAGATTTTGCTAGCACTCTACCTACCAGCCTTTAGACAACCGCGGCTTCAAATCTCAGCTCAACCCCTGAACAGCTAAGCAACCTTGAGCAGCTGTTTTCCCCTCTGAGGGCCAACTGTAAAGCAGGAAGGCTGCTCTTTTGCTCACAGCTTCATCATGCCACCTAGATGTGGTTACATGTCTATAAAGCGTGAACTGCCATGATGACGCATGTTCAGTGCCTTACCCGGCCCTCCTTCCTTCTCTCTCTGGACACCTCATCTAAACAATGCTGTGGACTACACTCCTCTCGGCACCACAAGCAAAACTACTGAACCCGCTTCCCCGAGCTATTTCCCTCCAGCCAACAGGACGTGTGTCCTAACTGCTAGCAATGAAGACATCTTGACCTCATGGAGGGTCACTTCCCATTGCCTTACAGCTGAGAGGCTTCCAAAGCCACGAAGTCACGGTCACTGGACAGCCTGTGATCTACAAGGTAGACCACGGCTCATGGCATCTCCGCCACATTGACGAGTTCTGCCACGGCAGCCACTTGGCTTGCCACAAGGCCCCACCCCTTAGAGGACTGTAAGGTCTGCCCAGACAGTGCGTATCAGCTCCTACTGAAAAGCATATTGTAGCTTTGTCCTTTTACTTTGGCGGAGGGTGGGGGGCGGGGGTTGATCTACCCCCATTTATTAATCACTGGCCTGTGTCAATCCACCAAGTGAGGCTTGCTGTTCCATAGCTTTAACACACATCCTAATCCATCAGCCTATCTTGCCCTGCAAATCTGATGCACACATTCTAATCTCAAACGTGTTTTTAAATCACAGCAGGTCCACAGCATAGGCAAAAGCAAAACCCGGATTTAGACATAACCGAGTGACACGGAGGAAATAAAACCCAGGCTGCTTAGTTAAATGCGACGAAACTCTCGCCAGCTCTGCTGAAAGCAGCCCCAGTTTCTTCTTGCTCTCCCTCTCGCTGACATCACAACCACTGGAATCACTCGCAAAATCAGTAGGCTACTGGGAAGCATGTTGAAAAGAAAAGGAAAACAAATAATGGGAAAAGGGGATCAAAACCTTTAATTAACCTGTGAATCTCCACTCAGGCACACAGTAGAGTAAGATTTCAGATAAAACACATACCATACTATAACCATTTAACGGGGAGGTACTATAGCCATTTAAGTAGAGAAGCCACCGTTTAAAAGACTGGAACCAGGGAACCAGGAAGAAGGGTTTCTGCTACTGGTTTGAATCACTGCCACTGCTTCCCTTCTACCATATGGTGAGGATGCCATCCCCTCTTCCTACATGGGAGGGAGAGGGAGAGAGTGAGCGTGTGCTCAGCTGTGTCCAACTCTTTGCAACCCCATGGACTGTAGCCTGCCAGGCTCCACTGTCCGTGGAATTTTGCAGGCAACAATACTGGAGTGAGTTGCCATTTCCTCCTCCAAAAGATCTTCCCAATTCAGGGACCGAACCCACATCTCCCACATTGCCAGGTGGATTCTTTACCACTGAGCCACCTGGGAAGCCCGTGAAGAGAGAGGGGAGCTAAAGAGATGGAGTCAACGGAAATCCCTAACATGCCCTCAAAGCATGGCTGAATCTGTTAAGGCTGGAGAGCTATCCTAGGATCCGGAAGGTTTCTGGGAGTCTTCTCAACATCCAGATTTGGGTGGAAAATGACTCCTCGACATTAGATAGATTCTCCTGCAGTAACTGCAATCAGCATCACTAACTGTAATAAGGACTCACCCTGGGTGTGATGCTGGGGCAGCAGATGGAAGATACAGAGATATCACATGGTCCTCTTAAGTGAGGATCGAGTGAACCTAGTTCCATTTGCATCTCTTAGTCCTATGGGATGCCGAGTCCCAAATACCACCCGTGATGGCTGAGGGTACCACATGTTGGAATAAGATCTTCAACAGCCATGTCCTATGAGAGAGGCAATTTACACACCTCCTTTTCCCAGCTGCAGTGTAAAAGAATGTGGCATCTGTCAGGATCATCTATCATTTCATTCAGAGAATGCTCCCGACCCTACAATGGGACCTCCTGACATGCAGTCCACATTACACCATTCATCAACTTTATTTTAAATCATCTGAATAAAACACCTCCTTCTCCATTTCCAGCTGCCACAGAGCAACCGAAACACATGTTGGAAAGATTTGATCTTTATTCCTCCCTCTCCCCCAAAGGGCATTTGACACTTCTCACAAGATATACAGCTTTAAAATTAGAATGGGAAAAAGCCATGGTTACCCCCTTAAAGCCACCTTTACCCCACAGCAGAAACCTGAACATTCCTACAACCAACAATTTAACAACTGAAACCTTCCCAGACATCATACCCCATTTTTTTTTATTTTGCTGTTGTTGCATTAATCATCCTAACACCTTTTTAATTATAATTGCAAACTGGAAGCCATGGCTTGTGATGTTATAAATACTGATTTTCCAGTTAAATTAGGCATTTGCTGTTTTATGTTTTGATAGAAAGGGACTGTTTGAAGCCTCCTAAAACAGTGCAATTAGTCTCTCTGTTGAAACAGACAAGACATGAACAGACACATTTGCTGTTTCAGTTTAATGTGCTGGAATGTTTATGCCTAAGTGTACTTCTCTCAAGCTTTGAACGCATAAGGCATATTTTTAAAAGGCGAAGAAATCAATCACAATACACACATTTATTATATATTTCCAAAGTTAAGTTATTTCTCAAACTTCCCCAGCCTGTAATTTAAACTTAAAAAGCATGTCTCTTCTACAAGAAGGCGACCTGTCAGGAAACAATCCTTATTTTACCTATTGGCTCTGTTAAGATGATAACATCACTTTAGCTGACAAAGCCTGTGTTTCTGGTTGACAATTGCAATTAATTACTGAGATGCAGCCGAGATGCAGCCAGCCATCCAGATCTGTTTTCCAGAGTGATTAAAAAAAAAAAAAAAAAGAGGAAACAGGGAAGGGCAAGGGAGAACGCTGGTGGATTAATTTATTTTACCTACACTTAACTTACTACTTCTCCCTTCCCTCGCTGCTGGCAGACGGTGGAAAAGGAGGGATATGAACAAACAACTCACTAGACACAAGCTCCAATCTGTTGCAATGAGGCACCGGTTAGAAAGGGCTCAGGTGCAGGGCATGAAAACTCCTAGGGCATCAACTGTCATGTAGACACAGATAATCCTGATGCAAAATTAACCCGGGGTTCAAGCAGCCCAAGAGGGACGGAAAGTTCTGGAGGTGGGGGGCATCCTGAGTCTTTAGGAGAAAGCCCAAACTCGCCAGCATCATCTTTTTAACTGTTCCCGGTTCATTCTGCTCTAAACTGAAAACACTGAAGTTGGATTCCAGCCACGCAAATGCGTTTGAGGGCGATCTTGAGAGATTCCAGGAAATCCCAAAACCCTTTAGTCAATCCAGCTTGTCCAGCTCCATTCCTCGGCGTCCCCAGCACAGAAGCGCACCGCCCCGCAAGAGACTGGGTTAGGAAACACCCCGCGGACACGAGGGCTGGGGATCCCCAGACTCGGAACCAGGCAGATTCCGAAAAGAGCTCCCTGGACGAGGAGGCTGAGGCAGGCAGAGCAGGGGGACCCCTCTCTCCTCGCCCTGGAATAAAGTGATCCCTGGAGAGCATCCAGCCCTGCCCGCCGTTCCCCCCCAGGCTGCCCCGCCAGGGTGCGCAGAGCCCTCCGGGGCTCACGGCTCTCGGAACTCTGCCCAGATCCCCAAGGGCAGGGGGAGCGGCTGTTTCCCGCGTGGGTCTGTCCCCACGCGCCCATCCCATCCGCCGAGCCCGGGGTCCTACCTGTACCACTCCAGCCCCTTCTCGTAGTTCCTGTCGAAGAAGTGCGGCTCTACGCCCACCGCCCGCACGTCCGGGTGCACTCGGATGGCCTCCAGCAGCGCGCGGGTGCCTCCTTTCTTGACCCCGATGATCAGCGCCTGGGGCAGCTTCTTCTCGCCGTAGTCGGGGGTGCTGACGGCGTTGCCGCTCCCGTTGGCCGCCCTCCGGCCTGCGAGCTCCTCGTCCGTGGTGCTGGACTCCGGCACTTCCCTCTCCAGCAGCGCGCTCTGCGCCGTGACCATCTCGCCGGGGGTCAGCGGGGTCCGGAGCCAGGCGTCCCGGGCGCCCCCGCTGCCGCTCGCCAGCCCCCAGCCGTCGGCCCCGGGGGCGGCGGGCTGCCTGGGGGGCTCGGGCGGCTCCCCACGGCTCGCGTTGTCCGGCGGCGGCGGCGGCGGCGGCGCGGGCGGCTGCGAGGGGGCGCCGAGGCGCACGGGGGGAGGCGGCAGCGAGGGTGGCGGGGGCTCGGCGGCGCCCGGCGGCTCCTGCAGCGCCAGGGGGAATTGCAGGGAGCCCGAGCCGCCCAGGAGGCTGTAGCACAGGTAGGTGACGGACAGGGACAAGGTGCACATGAAAAGCAGCTTGCGCGCCGGCGGGCCCTTAGCCGAGACGCCGGGTGGCGGCGGCGCGGCGAGAGACGGAGGCGGAGGCGGAGGCGGAGGAGGTGCGGGCCACGGGGCCATCGCGGCTCCCGGCTCGCGGCGGCGGCGGCGGCGGCGGCGGCCCCCGGCGCTGCCCGGACATGGTTTCAGCCGCCGCCCCCGCCGCCGCCGCCGCCGCCGCCGCTGCCCAGCCGCCCCGGCTGCATGAAGCGACGCCGCTGCGCCCCCGGCCCTGGCCGCTGTCCCGCTGCGCCGGGGGGGAGCCCGGCCGCATGGCCCCCCCTCCCCGCTCTCCTCGCGGCGTCCGGGGGGCCCCCCACCACCCCCCTCAGCCTCTGGCAAGGGGACCGAGGGGGGCGCGCGGACCCGCCGGCTGCACCTGCTCCGTCTGCAGCGCCCCCGCTTCCCCGGCTCCGCCGCGGCTCCCGCTCCAGCTTCTGCCGCCGCCGCCGCGCGCTGTGGCGGCCCCGAGTTCCTTCCCCGCTGCTAACTTTCTGCCGGGAGAGCGGAGAGACGCGGAGGGGGCCGGGCGCGCGCCCCGCGCCGCCGAGGGAAGGGGGAGTGCGCCTCGCGCGCGCCTGTGGAGGGGGGCGCGGGCGCGCGGGCGTGCGCTCGGGCTGGGGCACCCGGGGAAGCGGAGATCGCGCCCCCAGCCCCGCGCGCCGCACGCACTCGCTGGAGGTGTTCCCCGCCCCGCCCTGCGTGCTTCCCCTCCCCTGGGAGCGCGGGACGCCGGGTTCTCCATTCCGCTCCCGGTACTTTTGAGGGTTGTAGAGCCGGACGCCCGCCGCCGGTGCAGCTCACCGGCGAGCTGGGGGACCCGAGGGCAGCGACCTCTCGCTGCCCCTTTTCCCCCGGGACTCCGAGCAAACTCGGCCCATCCCCCGACCTGCCCTTCTCTCACCCTGGATAGCCTCCTGCCTTTGGTCCAGGAGTGGTCTCTTCATAACAGCTCTCTCATTCCAACTTCCATCTTTCCATCCTCCCCATCTTATCCTGAAGCTCCTGACGGGTGGAGCGTTGACACAAACCCCCAGGTTTCTCTACCCCCAGAGCTTTCGCGTCCGTCCCCGCCACCGGGTGACTGCGCATTCTGCTCCAAAAGATGAGGCTGTTCCCTCATCCACACCCTTAACCACAGGTACACCTGCGCCCCTTGGAGGCGTTGCCACTAAAGGAGTTAGATTTCCCTGGACTGAAATAGACTGTGACCATCATCGCTCTAAACACCTTATAAGCAGAGGCAAGTTGGATGGCAGGGTGTCTGTGCATCGCTTCACTGATTTTTTTTTTTAAAGTATATTCTTTTCAGCGAAATTTCCACCCCTCACGTCCCTCTCCTGGGGAGGTAACGGTAAACATCAAAAGGCTTTGGAAGATTCAAAACTAGACTTGCTTCTCGGAAGTGGGCGAAATCGGAGTCTGCAAAGGGAAGATGAGGCAGAGTCATTAACGGAGCAGCTGTAGCGAACTCTGCGTCCTCGGGACAGGGTTTGGCTCCGCACACACCCGCGAATAGTGTCTCCCAGGGGCTAGCTCTCGGGACCCCATTCACCCTGCCAGCCACAGCCGGGTGCCTGGCAGGTCTGTCTGTTTTCACCTGGCGGCTGATCTGGTTGACATCTCCGGTTTTTGTTTGATCGCATAATAGGAACAACAGTTGAAAGAAAATGTATATAGTGTCTAAATATTAACCAGATACCTAGTGCCAGAGAGGGGAAGAAAATGTTAATCAAATAAGATGAAGAACGCGGACTTTTCCCTGAGTGAACAAAAGCTCACTGCTGCTCTCAGCTGGACACGAGTTTCCTTCACTACAGCTTTAGTTCAGATAAAGATTATTCCTTTATAATATATATATATTTTTATGGTACACGGGAGACCTCTGAAATGCAGAGTCTGGTGTCCTGTAAATCATTCCATGTAACTACTGATGCTTTTTTCAAACACCACAGGACTGTATTACTGTAATGTTAATGGGAAGAAGCCAGCTAGAGCTAGGAGAAACCACAGGCTTGATCCATCCCTCTTCCCACTGGGAGGCCCCCGTGGCAGCAAATTTTGCTGCTGCTGTGCCCCCATCTCCCTTCTAAGGCCCAGATACCAGCCTTGAAACGGATGCTCAGCATGTGGTCCTGGGCCGCCCCATAATACACGTTCCCAAACTTTTACATCTGCCGTCAGCAATCCAAATGAACCTGCTAGGCATCTAGCTTCACTAAACATGTGCTTTCTCGTTCAGAAAGGTTTTGATAAAAGGATGTTACAGTTTAACTCAGAGGTATCACACTGGTGACCAGCAAAGCCAAATGTGGCTCCCACAGTGATGTGAAGAAATTTCAACTATCTGCAATATTTAAGCATAAAGGGCCTTCCACCCCCCAAAATCTGGACGTGTGGTTTCTGTTGAAATAGCAGATCCAGCAGCTTTGGGCCCCACAGCCAGAGCCGAGAATCCCTCTATAGGTGGGGCATGTGTGCCCTCTTCTTCATGAGGCACCCGGATTGCCACCCTACATTTATGTCACTTGCCTGGATGATGCTAATGAGGAAATTTCCTGGGATCCCTTTTCCCTCTTGTCCCCAAATAGTCACATTTTAATGGAAGACTCTTGAAGGAAGAGAGCGCCGCTAGTAAGACGACAGGTCCCTCAATGGATGGGAGGAGCTGATTTGGGGGACAGAGGAGGTTTGAAGGTTTCTCACTTAGGCAGTTGTCTATTTTTTTTTTCTAGTCTTGATCCAGCTTTTCTGGGAGTGAGTTCTTGAAAAACCTCCGATAAAAAGCAGAAGCTATCTACATAGGGAGAACTCAGGCTTCATTCAGCAATTCCCAGTGGATCTGGAGACCAGATAGAATTTCTTTTTCTTTTTGCTGTTTCCACTGCCAACACCCATGCTCATTCAGGCCTATCCAAGTGTTTGCGATATTCCTCCAAATGCTCTCCAGGCCTCCTGTGAGCCTCAGGAGCGTGTTTCTATCCATCTTAGGCAACAGTTTTTCTGAGACAGAGCTCTGCAGATGCCCTGTGACTCAGAACCCCTCCTCTCACTCCCAGACTAATAAGTTCGAACCTCTTAACCTTTGCACTCAGAGTGCCCTTCCACCTTTTACATATCACACATTCATTGCCAAGCCAAACAGCACCTACCATTCAGACATGCACAGTGAATCCTCGTTCCATCTCTATGTAATCAGACAATAGAGTTAAAGCTGTCATTTGCTAGCTAAGTGACTCTCGGACAGGTCATTTCACCTCCATGAGCCCCATTTTCTGCATATATAAATTATAGACAATTAGACTCACTTCAAATGGTTTTTATAGAGAATCAAATTGACTCACAGGGCATATGCAAAAATACCTGGCTCCCAGCCTGCATGTGGTAACTACCAATAATCATTTGGATCTGAATATTGGCTCATCCATGTCAGGCTTCTTTTCCTATTAAAACCTTATTCTTGAAAAATGTGTACCTCTTCTTTTTTTATTTTTATTTTAAATTAGGAGCACAGTTGATTAACAATGTTGTGTTAGTTTCAGATGTACAGCAAAGTGATTCAGTTAGACTTATACATGTATCTACAGGCTTCCCTGGTAGCTCAGACAGTAAAGAGTCTGCCCGCAATGTGGGAGACCCAGGTTCAATCCCTGGGTCGGGACAATCCCCTGGAGAAGGAAATGGCAACCCACTCCAGTATTCTTGCCTGGGAAATCCTATGGACGGAGGAGCCAACAAGACTCCATGGGGTCTCAAAGAGTCGGACACGACGACTTCACCTTATTCTTTTTCAAAAATTTTCCCATTTAGGTTATTACAAAGTATTAAGCAGAGTTCCCTGTGCTATATAGTAAGTCCTTGTTGGTTATCTATTTTAAATATAGCAGTGTGTACATGTCAACCCTAAACTCCTAATCTATCCCCCCTCACCCTTCCCCTCAGTAACCATAAATATGTTTTCTAAGTCTGTGAGTCTGTTTCTGTTTTGGAAATAAGTTCATTTATATCATGTTTTAGATTCTGCATATAAGCAATATCATATGATATTTGTCTTTCTCTGTCCGACTTAACTTCGTTTAGAATGACAGTCCCTAAGCCCATCCATGTTGCTGTAAATGGCATTATTTCATTATTTGTAATGGCTGAGTGATATTCTATTGTATAAATGCACCACATTTTCTTTATCCATTCATCTCTTGGACATTTAGGTGTATTCCTTGTCTTGGGCTTCCCTGGTGGCTCAGCTGGTAAAGAATCTGCCTGCAATGTGGGAGGCCTGACTTTGATCCCTGGGTTGGGAGGATCCCCTGGAGAAGGGAAAGGTTACCCACTCCAGTATTCTTGCTGGAGAACTCTATGGACTGTATAGTTCATGGGGTCGCAAAGAGTCGAACATGACTGAGCGACTTTCACTTGTCTTGGCTATTGTAAACATTATGGCAGAGAACACTGGTGTGTATGTATCCTTTCAAATCACAATTTTCTCTGTGTGTACACCCTTCCTTCAAATTCAGCCGAATGTGTCAGCTGAAGTTCACTTTCTTAAGCTGAGCAGCTGCACTGATAATGCCAAGTCCAGTGCTTTTGATAGTTTTTTGGGCTTTTATAAGCAATAGAAACTAACTCCGGCCAACTTTGGTTTGGTTTGTTTTTTAAAAAATAAAAGAAAAAGAAATTGACCAGAAGGATATATAACTCACTGAGGGAGTTTTTAAACATCAACAACAAACAAAATGCAACAGTCAGCTCTGAAAAGACAATAAATGGAGTGGATAAGAGTATTGTGCCATCACCTTCATTTATCAACTATTGGTTCTCTGTGGGCCCCGGGAGGGGTGTGTTTTCTCAGCCTCTTGAAGTCAGGTGTGACTCTGTGCCACGTTGGCTAATGAAACAAGAGGAAGTGACACAGCCTCTTCAGGGAGAAGCTTTGGCAGCCAGTGGGAAATTTCCGGGTGGGAGTGATTTTCCTGCCTGGCAATTGTGCAAGAGAGGGCTTGAGGCCCTCTTTGCCACCATCTACTCAGTCTTCCACACTGAGAAAAGACAGTAAAGATCCGGTTCCTGATCTCTTGTTCCTCAATCACTAAGTCGTGTCCTGCTCTTTGCAACCGCATGGACTGCAGCACTCCAGACTCCCTTTGTCCTTCAGCATCTCCCAGAGTTTGCTCACATTCCTAACTATTGAGTCAGTGAGTATCTAACCATCTCATCCTCTGCCACTCCGTCATCCTTTTGCCTTCAATCTTTCCCAGCATCAGGGTTTTTTTCCAATGAGTCAGCTCTTCGCATCACCTGGTCAGAGTATTGGAGGTTCATCATCAGTCCTTCCAATGAATATTCAGGGTTGATTTTCTTTAGGATTGACTGGCTTGATCTCCTTGCAGTCCAAGGGACTCTCAAGAGTCTTCTCTAGCACCACAATTCAAAAGCGTCAATTCTTCAGCTCTCAGCCTTCTTTATTGTCCAGCTCTCACATCCATATGTGACTGCTGGAAAAACCATAGCATGATCACTTGTAGCATGAATGAAATATAAACCTTGCCTGTTTTCAGCTCCTGGGACATAGGGGTTGGTTATGAATACAGTACAGCCTGGACTATCTGACTGATGAAAACATACATATTATGAATATTCTCTGCTGTTGACCAAAATGACCTCCACAAGCCAATATTAAAATTCCCTTTCACAGAGGTGGATGAGTGACAGATTAGAAGTTTACACTGTCCAGTGGTGTAAACAGAAGCTTTACCTCATATACACAAAATATATTTCCCCATTTTGCCTTTTACCTGTCAACAAAAAGGATACCTGTAGAAATCCAGAGGTAAAGCTCCAGTCAAAGCAACATAGTGCCAAAAAGGAGCGTTATATTCTTGTAAAAAAGCAAAAGATTAAAAAGGCATAATAATGGTTACAAACTTATAGGACCTTGCATTGAAAAAGATCTCCCACAGAAAATCAGGAAATACTTAGAGCTGAAAGTGTTACATGACAAAATCTGGTGGATGGAATTCAGCAATACTTATAAGAAAGATTATATCTTCAATATACTTATCCAAAAAGAAGAAAGATTAAAAGGAAATGAGCTACATGTTCAACTCAAGAAGCCAGAAGAGCAAGAGAGTCAAGTAAGGAAGAACTGAAATAATAAATTTATTGCTGTGGTTTGAATTGTGTTACCCCCAAATTTATATGTTGTAGCCCTAACCCTCAATGTGGCTATATCCAGAGACAAGGTCTTTAGAAAGTAAGGTTAAAACACGGTCATACTGGTAGAACCCTAATTAGATAGGATTGTGTGGCTTCCCAGGTGGCAGGAGAGTTAAGAGATGCAGGTTCAATCCCAGGGTCGGGAAGATCCCCTGGGGGAGGGTGTGGTAACCCACTCCAGGATCCTTGCCTGGAGAATCCCATGGACAGAGGAGCCCAGAGGATTACAGTCCATGGGGTTGCAAAGAGTCGGACACAACTGAAGCTATGTGCACGCGTGCATGTGGCCTCGTAAGAAAGCCATACAGCTCAGTTTCTTCACACACATGTAAACTCCCCACCATCTGAGGATACGAAGAAGGAGACCTTCTGCAAGCCAGGAAGAGAGTCCTCACTAGAACGCGACCGTGCCAGCACCCAGATCTCAGACTTCTAGCCCCCAGAACTGTAAGAACATACATTTCTGTTAAGTTACCTGCTCTGTCGTACTTTATTGTGTTAGCCCAAGCTAAGACTTTATGGTTTGTAAATAGGTTCTGGTACCAATTCCAATGTGTGTAAGTTTTTCTCAGGGGGAGGGGTGTGGGGGGGCAATCCCCACATCAACAGGAAATTCTGTGACACCAGCTGGATGCCCTGTAACTCAACTGATTCTGACACCATCTTCCTGGAGATGCCATCAGATGCCACAGGTGAAGGGCTTAGCCCCACGAGACCTACCCCACTGCAGATGCCGATCACAAATTCAGGTTGTTGCCAGTGCTTCTGACCCACTGGCTATAAGTCAAAGGTTCCCAAAGACCCCTCCTCAGGTTCGATTAATTTGTTAGAAGCATTAGTCGCAGTCTTGTCTGACTCTTTGGGACCCCATGGACTGTAGGCCACCAGTCTCCTCTGTCCATGGGATTCTCCAGGCAAGAATACTGGAGTGGGGTTGCCATTCCCTTCTCCAGGGGATCTTCCCAACCTAGGGATCGACCCCAGATCTCCTGCATTGCCAGCAGATTCTTTACCATCTGAGCCACCAGGGAAGCCTAATTTGCTAGAAAGGCTCACAGAACTCAGACGAACATTTTACTGACTATGTTACCGGTTTATTAGGATACAATCCTACAATCACGAACAGCCAAGTGAAGAGATGCTCAGGGCAAGGCCAGGGGCAAGAGCACCGAGCTTCCCTGCTCTCTGAGTGTTCCATTCTTCCCAGGTTCACCAACCTGGAAGCTCTCCAGACCTGCCTTTTTGCGTTTTTATGGAGGCTTATGGACCGAGGAGCCTGGAAGGCCACAGTACACGGGGGTCACAAAGAGTTGGACACAACTTAGCAGCTAAGCAGCCTCAGTGCTTTACAGTCTGGACTGATTAAGTCATTGGCCATTGGCGATTTATTCAGCCTCCAGTTCCTCTCCCCTACCTGAGGCTGGAAGGGTTGGGAGGGTAGGGCAGGGACTGAAAGTTCCAATGCTCTGTGCTCGTGGTTTGTTCCCCTGGCAACCAGGCTCCATCCTTAGGCTACCTCCGGCCTTTCCAAAAGTCACCTCACTATAACAGAACAAATGACAGCTTTATTGCTTGATATCGTCATGAAGATTCCCAGGATTTTAGGAACTCTGTGTCTGAAACCAAGGTGGGAACTAAATACATTTTTTAAAAGATTTTTTTGATGTGGACTTTTTAAAAAAATCTTTATTTGAATTCGTTACAGTATTGCTTCCGTTTTATGTTTTGGTTTTTTGACCGAAAGGTATGTAGGTTCTTATCTCCCCAACCAAGGTTTGAACCAGAACCACCTGCATTGGAACGTGAAGTATAAACCCCTGAACCACCAGGGAAGTCCCTTTATTTCTTTTATGACTTACGGTATCTCAGTCTATCTCCTGGTTTTCTAACAAGGATCCCTTCTAGCTAAACAGTCATAAAATTTTTAAAAAAAGATGGGCACATTACTAGAATCCCACTCTGTCATTAATAACTGTCATCAAATAGTATGAAAAAGCCTCCCAGGACCAACCCACTCAGGTTTTCAGGCTTCCTTTCAATCTCACCGCTTTCCATCACATTCCAAAACCACAAATGGTGTCGGCAATATACGGCTTCAGCCTTTCAGGCATCTGGTAGCATCAGGCAAAGAGACAATAGCATCTCTTGCCCTCAGCCATTGGAGGTGTTACTGTAATACTACCCACTCATTGTCTTTCGCTCAGCTACTCTTTTTTCCTTTTATTTTTCCATTTTTACCCAAACTTTTCCACCTTTGGAAGGGACTGTAGTTTCAGCCACTGCTCTGGTCTGGATTGAAGGCAGCAATACTGGTCTAGCAAATGCCTCTCTTTCAGTTCCACTTCTGTTCAGATAAGTGATAGTTATACAGGCACAGAGCTAGCAGGCTGTCTTTCTCTCCAGACAGTATAGCTACGTGCCTATATGCGAACTCGCTTCAGTCATGTCTGACTCTTTGCAACCCTCCAGGCTCCTCTGACCATGGGCTTCTCCAGGCAAGAAAACTGGAGTGGGTTGCCATGCCCTCCTGCAGGGGATCTTCCCAACTCAGGGATGGAGCCCTCATCTCATGTCTCCTGCATTAGCTGGTGGGTTCTTTGCCACTAGCACCACCTTGGAAGCCCTAGTATAGCTATACGTACTATTAATTCCACTTTTGCTGGATGGGGTGAAGGCACAGCCTGCCTTATCAGGCCCTTAGAAATTCTATCTGACATAAGGTTAAAAATGTAGTTACAGTTTTTTGCTTATGAATCACCCCCATCATTGCAGCCCTGGTCCTCTGACCACTGCATCAAGGAAGCAGCAGGGAAAGTTCAGAAGACATAGGGAAGGAAAAGAGAAGTATAGCCATAATGACCAGCATTCTCCCTGAGGTCATACTGAGGTAGGAGATAGACAAGCCCCTGGGCTAGACAGCTGATGTTTGCCAAGTGGAGTAAAATTGAAATTTTGTTCTCACCCAGACACACCTAGGACACTCCTAGGATTAGCTTTAGTGGTAGAAGCTGAGCTTTGCTAAAGTAAAGAGATAAGATGACCACTCCTGAGGTCAAGGAAGACTTCCCTGTCAGTCTATGCACAGGAAGGCTCCTCAGGGATCAAAAGGGCAGGGGTACCTCCCCATAATAAGTGTGGACATACACCCATAGGCTTCTGCAGCGGGATCCATCTTAGCAAAAAGTTGTGCACATATCATGGGAAGGGTTGAAGGACAAGTCAGGTGTGAAGAAACAAACAAGATAATTGGCCAAAGGTAAACAAAGACCCGGAAGGACCATCCTGTATCAGTGATTTGTAACTGAGTGAGACGTGTGCGGTCGTGTCCCATGGACAGTAGCCCACCAAGCTCCTCCTGTCCATGGAATTCTTCAGGCAAGAATACCGGAGTGGGTTGCCATTTCCTTCTCCAGGGGATCGAACCTGGGTCTCCTCCATTGTAGGCAGATTCTTTACCATCTGAGCCACCGGGGAAGCCCATATAAGTGATTTAAATCATACCTCATCCCTTTACTGCGCTTCCCCATTCCGGAGGCCTGCACTCCTCTCCAGCTGGATATTTCTGCTTAGCTTCAGACTTACTGCGCTCCTCCTCCTTAGAGAGGATGCCCATACCCTTTCTCTCTGGGTGTGTATTTCTGCCTAGCAATACATTGTTTCTCTGTATTCTCTCCTGTACTTTGTGCTGTGTCTCTCCAAGATCAATACCAGCATCCTTCCCCACCCCCTCTTCCCCAGATCCAGCAGAATAACCAAGAACTCCATCCACTGGGGACATGCTTTTAGCTCCACGCATGTTCATGTTGAGTCTGAGCACTCTTGTGAAGGTGTTTGTTTTTATAAACTTTCTATTGGGCTTCCCTGGTGGCTCAGTGGTAAAGTATCTGCCTGCAATGCAGGAGACCCAGATTCAATCCCTGGGTCGGGAAGATCCCCCAGAGAAGGGGATGGCAACCCACTCCAGTATTCTTCCGTGGAGAAGTCCAAGGACAGAGGAGCCTGGCAGGGGTTGCAGGGAGTCAGACACAACTGAGCAACTAACACTTTCACTTTCATTGCCTAGTTGCTATTTCTTACTGATTAAAATGATAAATCATTTTAATAAATAGTTTTAATCACTTAATGATAAAAGCCTCTAATGTAGTAAGGACATCAGATTTTTCATCTTTCATATATATTCAATTATTAAATTAGCAGTTTGCCTTTATCAGTAAATTGCTTTTTAGTGTTTTTAATTATTTAAATTTTTTATTTTTAAATGCACAATCTCTCTGTTATTTCCTCTGTAGTTTCTACCTTTGGTGGAAAACCATGTCCCCAACATATGTAAATGTACATTTTCTTCTAGTACATTTTTTGGTTTATTTTCTACATTTAATGTTTAAACCATCTGAAGTAAGACCATTGAAGTCTTACATGAGGATCTAACTTTATTTTTTTCTTCGCTTTCCTAGCACTAGCTATTTCCCAACAATTTGAAATGCCAATGTCACATAATAAACCCAGAATGTTGGAGTTTTCTCATCCAGAAATGTAGACAGCAAATCTCCATTCAATCTTCTTTTATATCTCTTCTTGGACATCTGTAACTTTATTGACATAAACCCTACACACATCTTTGGGTGAGTGTTTCGACAGCCAATTCTGCTTTGTTCAATTTTATAGTTTCTTGCTGTCTTTTTGTTTCATTCATTTACTCATTCTTTCAGTTGTCATTTTGAAGAGACTAACAGCCTAGGTCCTGGATTAGACACAGGATAAAATAGTGAAGCAGAAAGCAATGTCCCTGTTCTCATGAAGGCAGAAACAATTACACAAGCAAGTTTAATAAAGCTAGGCATTTAAAAGAGAAAAAACACAAGATATTATGGAACACATTGTTGGAGATTTCTAATTAGTATGTGGGCTTCCTTGTGGCTCAGCAGTAAAGCATCGATCTGGAATGCAGGAGGTGCAGGTTCAACCCCTGGGTCAGGAAGATCCCCTGGAGAAGGAAATGGCAACTCACTCCAGTATTCTTGCCTAGGAAATCCCATGGAGACAGAGAAGCCTGGTGGGCTACAGTCCATGGGGTCACAAAAGAGTCAGACACAACTTAGCGACTAAACAATAACAACTAGAATATAGGCAACAGGAAGCCTTCAGAGAAGAAATGACATCTAAGTCCAAGTATAAAGGGAAAATTAAATTAAGCCAGGTAAAACAAGTTTATTTTTAGCATATGCAACATCTCACCCACTTCATTCATTATACATACACTTAGCAAACTAAATTGAAGGTAACTTCCCTAAGAGAAAGGAAGTTTTTTCCCTTATCTGCCAAAAACCTCCAGCAAACATTATAATGAGACATGACAAAATATTAGAGCTGAGCCTTTAACGACAGGAGTAAGACAAGTATGTCTGACATCACAGATCCTATTCAGCCTTAAATTGGTGTTCCAAGTGAATGCAATAAGACAAGAAAGAATAATAAAAAACACAAGAGGTGGGCAACCAAAAACAAATGATCATTATTTGCATACTATGTGTCCGTTAGCAAAAAAAAAAAAAAATGGAAATCTACAAACAGAAGAGATTGGCAAGTTTGCTGAATAAAATTCAAAATACAAAGAGTAATAGCATTCTAATATATAACCTGGATACAATTAGAAAATAAAATTTTAAGAGAACATAGCTTCCTTGGTAGCTCATCTGCTAAAGAATCTGCCTGGAATGCAGGAGATCCCAGTTCAATTCCTGGGTCAGGAAGATCCCCGAGAAAGGGATAGGCAACCCACTCTAGCATTCTTGGGCTTCCTTGGTAGTTCAGATGGTAAAGAATCTGCCCACAATGCTGGAGATTTGGGTTCAATCCCCGGGTTGGAAAGATCCCCTGAAGAAGGGAAAGTCTACGCGCTTCAGTATTCTTGCCTGAAGAATTCCATGGACAGAGGAGCCTGGCAGGCTACAATCCACGGGGTTGCAAAGAGTTGGACATGACTGAGCGACTTTCACTCACTCACTATTCAGAACCACAAGAAAAATCCATTTAGTACTTATAAATAAACTTGATAAAAGGCAAGCAAGTCCTTTATAGAGAAAATTATACAGCTATTTAGAAGGGCATTGTATTAGTCTCCCACATGCATGCTCGGTCCCTCAGTCATGTCTGACTCTTTGCGACCTCATGGACTGTAGCCCACCAGGCTCCTCTGACAATGAGATTTTCCAGGCAATAGTACTGGAGTGGGTTGCCATTCCCTTCTCCAGGGGGTCTTCCCGAATCAGGGATCTCCTGCATCTCCTGCATTGGCAGGTGGATTCTTTACCACTGAGCCACCTGGGAAGGAAGCCCTGTTGGTTTCCTAGGGCTTCCATAACAAAGTACTGCAAGCTATGTGTCTTAAGATTCAGTTTATTCTCTCACAGTTCTGGAGCCTGGAAGTCTGAAATCAGCTTGTCAGCAGGGCCATGCTCCCTCTGAGACTCTCACCAGAATCCTTCCTTGCTGCTTCTTTGCATCTGGTGGTGATCATCCATCCTTGGCCATCCCTGGCTTGCAGCCACATCACTCTGATCTCTGCCTCTGCGTGTCTCTGTCTTCATATGGCACTTTCCTCTTCTTATAGGAACACCAGTCATGTTGGCTTAGGGCCCACCCTGATAACTTCCATTTTAACTTACTTACATCTACAAAAGTCTTATTTCCAAATAAGTTCCCATTCTCAGGTACCAAAGGGTAGAACTTCAAAATATCTTTCGGCGAGATACCATTTAACTCACAACAGGCATAAACATGTATGCATAAACAAACCTACAGATTTCATTTGTTCATTTATCATATTTATGAATGAAAAATGCAGTACCGTAAAGATACCATTTCTTACCATTAGTCAATAAATTCCAAGTGTTTTCAAACAAAATCCCAATAGGATCACGTGTAGATATGGATTTTGTATATCTTAATAAGTTATTTCTAAATTTCACATGGAGTTATGGAAGCAAAATGACATAAACTTTGCTCTTTGAGAAAAGAAAAGAAAATGTGTAATCTGAAAAACTAGTCTCCCTTTAAGAAATAAATTTAAAGAAAAATTTTATTGGAGTATATAGTTGCTTTACAATGGTGTGTTCATTTCTCCTGTACAGCAAAGTGAATCAGCTATATGTATATATATATATCCCATCTTTTTTGGATTTTCCTCCTGTTTTGATCACCACAGAGCACTGAATAGTTCCCTGTGCTACACACAGGTTTTCATTAGTTATCTATTTATACATATTATCAACAGTGTATACATGTCAAATCTCAATCTTCCAGTTTATCCCGTCCACCCTGCTTTCCCCCTTGTCATCCATACCTTTGTTCTCTATGTCTGTGTCTCTATTTCTGCTTTGTATATAAGACCATCAGATTTTTTAATTAAACAGAAAAATGAAAATAAACTTCTTAGTCTGAAAATTATTTCATTTGTTCAGGTACTATGATATAAAGTCTTTCCATATTCTGATAAGAAAGCTAAACTGACAACCTTATGAACTAATCAAGGAGCTTAGGTTTGTTGATATTGAACTAGGATGAATTCTTAAGTAGGAGTATTGCAAGTATAAATACATGTGACTTTATAATCTGATCTCCATCATAAGTGACAGGCTTGAGCCTGTGTATTTTCTCACCCTTCCGTGTACAAAGAAAAGAAGTCCCTAGCTGTGAAGTAATTTTTATAAGAGTATGTCTTTACCTATGTGAAAGGTAAATATTTACATGTGCATGAATGTTGAAATGTGCAAAATACATTCTCCATAATTATGAGAAGCCATAAAACGTGACTCATGTAGGAGAAAGTAATGACTGTTGTCAGTGAACTCATTTCCGATGAACTCACTGCATTTTTAAAAACCTTTTTATTTTACAATAATTTCAGAATTACAGATGAGCATCAAGATAGCACCAAGTTTCCTCATACCCTTCATGCAGTTTCCCCTAAGGCCGCAACTTACATGAAACAGGGTTCCTGTGTCAGAACGGAGAAGCTAACCTTGCTACAACACTACCAACTAAACCACATATTTTATTTGTATTTCAGTATTTTTCCGCTAATAATTTTTTCCTGTTCCAGTAGCCAGTTGTGTTGCATTTTATTGTCATGTCTTCTTCATCTCTTCCGGTCTGTGCATTGAAGGAGGTCATTGAGAGTTTGTGACCACTGGTGACCCTGGAGCTGCACTCTGGCAACGGGAGGCTCCTCACCCTCATCCTTGTCCTTGGAATGTGTGTTCTGCTCACTGTTCTCACAGTTGGAGCCTTTTTCAAGGACGCAGCCTCGGGAGAGTAATGTGTTGTTGAGGCTGTCTGGAGGGTGTACATGCTGCTTAGCTGCTAAGTCACTAAGCCCAATTAGGTTCTCTATATAAACCTTTAAGATTCTAGAGGGCAGGTGTAAAGATTTACTCACATTGTGGCCACTCCAGACAATCCTTGTAAATTTCCTTGCTTAATACACCACCAATCTGGAGTGGCTGCCTCTTTCTCTGGTCTTTCCTTGCCCTCTGTGTAACGGGATTAGTTTCAAATTTCACCCCAGGGGAACTTCGGAGGCTGTGAGCCAACACCGAAGAAATTTCTCAATCTTCTCTTGTCTTCCATGACCTTAACACTTTTGAAGAACACCAGATTGGGCTTCCCAGGTGGCACTAGTGGTAAAGAACCCACCTGCCAATGCAGGAGGCATAAGAAATGAGGGTTCTATCCCTGGGTCAGAAAGATCCCCTGGAGGAGGGCAAGGCAACCCACTCCAGTATTCTTCCCTGGAGAATGCCTTGGGCAGAGGAGCCTGGTGGGGTATAGTTCATAGAGTCACAAAGAGTTGGACAGACTGAAGTGGCTTAGCACAGATGGATGTTATGTAGAATGCCCCTCGACTTGGGATGTTTTTTGTCTCATGATCAGTTTGGGATTATGGCTTTGGAAGAAGAAGACCACAAAAGTAAAGCACACTCCTTATCACACCCCATCAAGGTTTCAGGACAGCACCATGACTTCCTGGTGATAGTTACCTTGAAAACGAGATTCACATGGTGTCTGCCAGATTCTCTGCTGTAAAGTCATTTTGTTTTTTTGTAGACTCTGTTTTAGAAGCGAGTGACTAAGTCCAGGCCATGCTCAAAAGAAGAGCAATTAAGTTTCACTTCCTGGATGGAGGGCTATCAAAGATTATGCAAACATATGTTAAAACCAGCACAATAATTAATAATTATTTGGGGGGAGATATTTGAGGTTATGCAAATATCCTTTTTAAAGTTCCATCCACTAATTTTAGCATTCAGCCGTGGCTGTTACCTGCAGCAATTATTACTGTGGTGGTTTTGTTGATTTTCTATTTCTCTCATTTTTTTTAATCTTTATTAATTGGAATTTTCATCTACGGAAGACTTATCCTTTTTCTTCCATTTGTTTGTTTATTCAGTTGTTTACTTACATCAGTATGAACTCATGGTCATTTATTTTATTCTTTGATCTCACAATCAGTATAATCCTATATAACTGTAATTTATTTTGTTGTTGAAAATGTTCCAACTTTAGTCACTGGGAGTTCTTTCATGTTGACTTTCTGCGTCCTTTGTACTTGCTCTCACATTTGTTTACTGTTGTTTGACATTTCCTTACTTCTTTCTGACCACTTCAAGGTGCTCCAGGCTCACCTATCTGTCTATATATGTACGTGTGTGTATGTATGCACGTGTGTATCTATCTCTATTTGTATAGAGATATGTATGAATATAATTTATATATATGTATATGTGTGTGTGCATGCTCAGTCGCTTCAGTCATGTCTGACCCTTTGTGACCCTATGGACTGTAGCCTGCCAGGCTCCTCTGTCCTTGGGATTCTCCAGGCAAGAATAGTGGAATAGGTTATCATTTCCTTTTCCAGGATATCTTCCTGATCCAGGGATCAAAACTGCATCTCCCGCATCTCCGACACTGTAGGTGGATTCTTTACTGCTGAGCCACCAGGGAAGCCCATTTATATACATATATATATATATTTTTTTACAAATAGAGATAAATCTATATATATATTTTTTTTTTTACCAATTCAGTTCAGTTCAGTTCAGTCGCTCAGTCGTGTCCGACTCTTTGCAACCCCATGAACCTCAGCACACCAGGCCTCCCTGTCCATCACCAACTGCAAGAGTCTACCCAAACCCATGTCCATTGAGTCGGTGATGCCATCCAACCATATCATTCTCTGCCATCCCCTTCTCCTCCTGCCCTCAATCTTTCCCAGCATTAGGCTTTTTTCAAATGAATCAGCTCTTCACATCAGGTGGCCAAAGTATTGGAGTTTCAGCTTCAACATCAGTCCCTCCAATGAACACCCAGGACTGATCTCCTTTAGAATGGACTGGTTGGTTGGATCTCCTTGCAGTCCAAGGGACTCTCAAGAGTCTTCACCAACACCACACTTCAAAAGCATCAATTCTTCGGCGCTCAGCTTTCTTTACCGTCCAACTCTCACATCCATACATGACCACTGGAAAAACCACAGCCTTGACTAGACAGACCTTTGTTGGCAAAGTAATGTTTCTGCTTTTCAATATGCTATCTAGGTTGTTCATAACTTTTCTTCCAAGGAGTAAGAATCTTTTAATTTCATGGCTTCAGTCACCATCTGCAGTGATTTTGGAGCCCCAAAAAATACAGTCTGCCACTGTTTCCCCATCTATTTCCCATGAAGTGATGGGACCGGATGCCATGATCTTCATTTTCTGAATGTTGAGCTTTAAGCCAACTTTTTCACTCTCCTCTTTCACTTTCATCAAGAGGCTCTTTAGTTCTTCACTTTCCGCCATAAAGGTGGTGTCATCTGCATATCTGAGGTTATTTTTACAAATAGAGATATATAAATACATGTCATAAATATATATATTAAATATATATCTATTTTACAAATCTATTTGTAACATGAAATGAAAGTTAAACTCACTCAGTCATGTCTGACTCTTTGAAACCCCATGGACATGGAATTTCTCCAGGACAGAATACTGGAGTGGGTAGCCTGTCCCTCCTCCAGGGGTTCTTTCCAACCCAGGATGGAACCCAGGTCTCCCACATTGCAGGTGGATTCTTTACCAGCTGAGCCACAAGGGAAGCCCAAGAATACTGGAGTGGGTAGCCTATCCCTTCTGCAGGTGATCTTCCCAACCCAGGAATCGAACCGGGGTCTCCTGCATTGCAGGCAGATTCTTTACCAGCAAAGCCAGGAACAATACCCCCTTACTCAAGAAAGCATCAGTCTTTTTGCTTTATTAAGGCTTTCAACTGATTGGAGAAGGCTTGGATTAGGGAGGGCAATCTGCTTCATTCACTCTACTGATTCACATGTTAGTCTCATCCAGAAACACCCCTACGGGAATACCAAGAATAATGTTTGAAAAGATATCTGGGCACCCTGCAGCCAATCAGGTTGGACCATAAAATTAACTATCACATCACTAATGTAAAATAAATTATCCAGCTTTTATTCTCAGCTCCTCTCAACCTCTCTGTCAACCAATTCCGCATATAAACTTTGAAATTTCGGACTTATCATTGCTAAATCAATATTTTAAAAATATATCTTCTTTGCTATTACATGCGTTTTCCATCTACGTCTATATAATCACATATTCTCAATGCATACTATGCTGAACTTCAATTATTTATTCCAGTCCTTTTATATTCCCTATACTTGAGGTATTTCAGTTTGACTCTTGGTTTTCTGGAATACATTGTTCACAGGGTTTGAACTTCTAACTGGGGACCAGAACCTGGCAGAGTGCCCAATTAAATATAGTCTGCTTTCATATAAAAGACAACGATTGGTTGTTGCTCTCGACACAAGGGATTCTCCAGCCATGATTCGATCCAAACAAGTAAACAAACCCAACACACTTTTCATAAGAATATAGACATGCACCCAAATGCAATTCATTCAGCCCACCAGTAAATAACACAATTAAAACACATCTTCATGTTCTATTGTTTTCTGGTTTTGTAATTACAAAATGAAATATGAATACACAGTAGTGAATTTAGCAAAAAATAAATCCAAGAAGGCAGATGTAATTGGAAGTGTCTCTATTAACAAATACTGAGCTTACAAATTCTCATAGATACCACAAGAGAGTCTACCGCTGGCTGATGATGTGATCCTGTTTACCCTGATCCTCATGGTACCTCTCAGCCCACACTGTGCTTCCCATGCTTCTACTTGGTGTGGAGATGGTTTACAAATATTATTGAAACCATCGTATCTGATAAATAGAAAAGCAGCAGCAGGGATATTGAAAAAGTTGCCGAGAAAGGGCACATGATTAAAAAAGAATAAAAGAGATTTCTGGAAATAAAAAGCAAGAGAAGGAAGAAGGTGGTCTGTGTGCATGGCATGAATTGAGAGTGTGAGTGATTTTGAAGGGAGAATGAATCGTGCAAGAAGAGAATTGTGGCTATGAAACCTGGTGTATTCATCAAGAAGAGTGACGTTAAGTCAGAAAGAGAAAAACAAATATTGTATATTAATGCTATGTATGGAACCGAGAAAAATGGTACTTATGAACCTTTTTACAGGACAGGAATAGAGACTCAGATATAGAGAAGGGATAGTGGACACAGTGAGGGAAGGAAAGGCTGGGTCAAACTGAGAAAGTTACATTAATGTACATACACTACCCTGTGTAAAATAGCTAGCTAGTGGGAAGCTGCTATATAGCACAGGGTGGCCAGCCTGGTGCCCTGTGATGACCTGTGGGGGTGGGATTATGGTGGACGGGGAATGGGCCAGAGGCTCAAGAGGGAGGGTATATATGTGTGTGTGTGTGTGTGTGTGTGTGAGCGTGTGTGTGTCTGAGCGTGTGTGTGTGCACGCTCAGTCATGTCCAACTCTTTGTGACCCCATGGTCTATAGCCCACCAAGCTCCTCTGTCTGTGGGATTCTCCAGGCAAGACTACTAAAATGGGTTGCCATTTCCTCCTCTAGGGGATCTTCCTGACCCTGTGATCGAACCTGCATCTCTTGTATTTTCTGCATTGGCAGGGGGATTCTTTTACCAACAGTGCCACCTAGGAAGGCATATATATATATATATATATATATATATATATGTGTGTGTGTGTGTGTGTGTGTGTGTGTGTGTGTGTATTTATGGCTGATTCACGTTGTTGTATGGCTGAAACCAACATAACATCGTAAAGCAGTTATCCTCCAATTTAAAAAAATTTAAGAGCGGGCAAAGCTATTTGACTGAGTGAGAGAAAGAAGTTAGCTATCCATCCGCCTAGTGTTCACTGTTGACAAGACTTGATATGGAGAATTGAAGGGCAAAGTAAGTCTTAATAGGCCTTTCCTGACTCTTTTGTGTCACAGATTTTTCCCACCAGGGCTGAAAGCATATCTGAATCAAGACACCATCAACGTGAGTGGCAAACTGGCACACATGGACTGCAAATTGCTAAAGAATAATGTATGACACCTGCAAAGATTATGCAGGAAGAGACAAATACCTGCCTTAACAGATTTCCAAGGAAGACAAAATTTATCTATTTGGGGAAAATAAATCTGTTGGAAAATATACATGTAACAGAGAGAAGAATATGCCTGCTTTTCAAGCTTCAAAGAAATTGATTCACGTTCCTGTTAGGCAGAAACTCAGTGGGGATCACAAGTTTAAATCTTTCTTAGTTACTTTGGAGTTGAAAACATATGAGCTTACAATATCCTTTCAGAACCCAATTTATCCTGGAGTATAGTCTTGTTTTAAGTAACAATTGTTAACAATTTGATTGCCACTGGTCTCTTTTTTTTTTTTGTACACAAATAAAAATAGGATTCTACAAAAAAAATATATTACTTATCAAATTCATTTTGTCACAAAGATTTAGAAGACCTTTTAAAAGTGATTTTTTTATTCATTGTTGGCTGTGCTGGGTCTTTGTCACTGCACAGGCTTTCCTCTAGTTGGGCTGAGCTGGGGCTACTCTCTAGCTGCGGCGTGCTGGCTTCTCTTGCTGCGGAGCAGGGGCTCTAAAGGGCAGGGGCTTCATTAGTTGCAGCTTTTGGGCTCAGTAGCTGTAGCTCCTGGGCTGTGAGCATAGGCTCAATTGTTGTGGCACTCAGGCTTAGTTGCCCTGAGGCCTGTGGGTTATAAAACATTTAAACCCTTACTTATTTTGGTACTCAGTTTTCCCCAGATCTGTCCAGTGGGATCCCCTTTAAGTAGAATCATGTGTCCTTTTGATAAATCCTTGTAACTTTTTTATTTTTTATTTTTTCAGTACTTGCTTACCTCTTGGCACAATAAGATTTTCCAAGTTCTTGGATGTTCTAGTCCTGTAATTAGTACTTCCTCCAAGGATTCCTGGTCTTCTTTGGTGGGGACTGGAAACTAAGATCTGGGCTCTGGGTTTATTTGTTATCACTGAGATGTCATTGCTTTTAGGTCTTTTCAGTTGCCAGAGCTATGAAATTTTTATATTTATTTGTACATTAGAAATCATGAGTTGATACTGATACTCCCTCAAATAACAATCTAATCCTACCAAGTTCTTCCTTGCTTCTCCATACACCCCAGTGAGAACCATGGCTCCTAAAACATCAACGCACTTACTCTTTTGCACAGTCTGGCATCACACAAAACAAAGTTTCAGAATTGCCACAACCATGTACTATGGAAAACATATCTAATAATAAAATGTTTGAGATTAATTTGTAGGTTTTTGTTTCTTAGATCGACGGTCTATAGTAAAAGTGCCTGTTAAGTAGCTTCAGTCGTGTCCAACTCTTTGCAGCCCTACAAGACTGTAGCCCGCCAGCCTTCTGTGTCCATGTTCTCAAGGCAAGAATACTGGAGTGGGTTGCCATGCCTTCCTCCAGGGGATCTTCCCAACCCAGGCATTGAGCCTGAGTCTCTTATATGTCCTGCAACAGGTAACACTTGGGAAGCCCATGGTAAAAGTATTCATTACTATCTTCCTCTGTAGTTGATTGTCTTAAATTTACCAAAAAAAAAAAAAAAAAGAGTTCATTTGTATCTTTTTGCATTCAATTTAGGCTTTGCTTTTTCCATTATGATGATTAAATTTTATTTTTGAATATGTAGAGCATCCATGTTCATAACTGCATTTGTCTACAGTATAAGAATACATGTCATTTGCATACTGTTCTTTCACATGTGTCCCTTCCCTTGTTTTAGTCTTTTTGCAGTTAAATATATTATAATTATATATTATTACATTTAAATGTAATATATTTAGATTTAAATATATTTAATATATTAAATGCAATTTAAAATATTAAATGTTCACCATTAACACTTTTGCTTAAATTTTCCAGTTATCTTTTGCTTGACTGAAGTTCATGTTCAAATAGATTATTCAGAATGGGTACAAGGGTACAATATTTCCTGAATTCTTGCATATTCAAAATTTATCTACAGCAGAGGTTTTCAATCTGAAATTTTTATTGTTTTGGGCTGGGTAAGTTGACTTAAAGCTCAATATTCAGAAAACTAAGATCATGGCATCTGGTCCCATCACTTCATGGGAAATAGATGGGGAAACAGTGGAAACAGTGTCAGACTTTTTTGGGGGGCTCCAAAATCACTGCAGATGGTGATTGCAGCCATAAAATTAAAAGATGCTTACTCCGTGGAAGGAAAGTTATGACCAACCTAGATAGCATACTCAAAAGCAGAGATATTACTTTGCCAACAAAGGTCCATCTAGTCAAGGCTATGGTTTTTCCTGTGATCATGTATGGATGTGAGAGTTGGACTGTGAAGAAAGCTGAGTGCTGAAGAATTGATGCTTTTGAAGTGTGGTGTTGGAGAAGACACTTGAGAGTTCTTTGGACTGCAAGGAGATCCAACCAGTCCATTCTAAAGGAGATCAGTCCTGGGTGTTCATTGGAAGGACTGATGCTAAAGCTGAAACTCCAATACTTTGGCCACCTGATGCGAAGAGTTGACTCATTCGAAAAGACCCCGATGCTGGGAGGTATTGCGGGGCAGGAGGAGAAGGGGACGACAGAGGATGAGATGGCTGGATGGCATCACTGACTCAATGGACGTGAGTTTGAGTGAACTCCAGGAGCTGGTGATGGACAGGGAGGCCTGGCGTGCTACAATTCATGAGGTCGCAAAGAGTCGGACACGACTGAGCGACTGAACTGAACTGAACTGAAGTCTTTGTTATGTAGGACTGTGCTGCACATAGTAAGAAGTTTATTAGCTTTTTGGGGGCCTCTAACAAATAGATATCAGTAACACTTTATTTATTACCCCGCCCCTTACTACCCCCTCTTCCCGTCTTGACAATGGGAAAGTTCTTTAGACTTTGCCAAATTGTCCTGTAGGGTTTGGGAAGAAACCGCCTCAGTTGAGAACTATTACTCTACAGCCTAGACACATGAAGGACAGCTTGCTGGATATAAAGCCTTTGATCGGCACTTTCTTTCCTTGAGATCCCTTCTTCCCTTGAATTGTTTGTTGCTTTTAAAAAGTCTGATGCCAGTCTAGTTTTCTTATCCTTATAAATAAATTTGATTTTTATTTTACCTAGAAACACAAAGGACTTTTTCTTTGTCTCTGAGATTTAATAATTTTACTAGGATTGGCTTAGAATTGATTGTTCCAAGTCAGTTTTCCCAAGACCGCTGTGGTACCGTTCAAAATGAATGTTTCTCAATTTTTTCCAGAAAGTTTTCTTGAATTACTAGTTCTATTCAGTTATTTTTTCCTTGGAGAAGAAAATGGCAACCCACTTTAGTATTCTTGCCTGGAAAACAATCCCAATTTTTTTCTACCCAACTCCCAAACCCCAGAATCTCCAATTGTGTGTAGCTTGGATCTTCTTGGCCTATCTTCCATTTCAACTATTTGTTGATTTACTGCCTCTTTTCAATGTTTTTATTAAATTTTCACATTTAAATGCATTCTTGCAAGACACATTTGATTTTAATCTTTATTTCTTGAGATACCTTTTTTCCCTTAAGTTTGATCCAGTTCCTCTTTATTTCTTTATATGCTATGTCCATTTCTCTTCTTAGTATTTGGGTTCCTAATTCTAGGTGTTTTTTAAAAAACATTTTTAAATGCTTGTTGAAAATAATTAAATGTGGAGTGTTATGCTATAGTTTTTCTCCATGTGTTTGGAAGAGAGGAGAAAAATTTTATTAACTGAGATGTTTAATTTTTATTAACTGAGATGTTATGATTCACTTTATCTGTTTTCTTCTTACAGTTTAATGAAAAAATTTTCCTGTTCCTAGATATTTTATGGACAGAATTCCAAGTTTTAGAGAATCTACTTCTGACAGTATAAATAATTAAGTGCAGTTTCTTTAACCAATAATGTTACTGGGAAATAAGAAATGTACTTTGTTTCTTTTTCATATATACAAGATCCTTGCTATTCCTTTCTAGTTTCTTTACTTCTTTGTTCCTTCATTGCCACATCTTTAAGGAGTATTACCTCTTTTCCTAATTTCTGATTCTCCCATAGAACCAGTGCTTTCATGGCTGACACCTCCAGAGCCTTTCACTTTCTTTTTTTTAATCTTTATTATTTAAAATTTATTTTTAAACTTTTCATTTTGTATTGGAGTATAACTGATTAATAAACAATGTTGTGAAGTTTCAGGTGAACAGTGAAGAGACTCAGCTATACGTATACATGTATCCATTCTACCCAGAGCCTTTCACTTTCAAGCTTCTTGCTTATGGCCAATGCTCAGAACCATGAAGTCTGAGACCTGTATTTAGTATTTTAGCATTTAGTACTGAACTTATTTTGGAGGATGATTTTATCTGTGTTTCATATGCCTCCCCCATGACTCTCCTCCTTTTCATCAAGTCTCTTAAACCTTCTAATCTGCCATTGTCCTAAAGACTTTCAGTAGTGGTGGAACTGGGTTGGAATTTGATGTTTGGTTTTTTTTTTTTTTATGAACATACAGATAATTTAAAGGTTATGGTAGTCTTTGTCTTCTTGTAATACAAAGGTCTTTGTTAAATGTAGTTCTGCCTGTTCTTCTTCCTGATTATACTTATTGGAGGGAGATGACTGATGACTGTGGAGAGATTTGGATTCAGAGAGCTATAATTATCTTTCAGACCCTGAAAGCTCTTCCTATGATTTTACAAGTACCTATTTTCATGTGCTTTTCCTTCACATAATATTATCAGTGTTATTCTTCTTCCCAATATGATGGTTGAGGAGGGTATTCCATTGTCAATTTCATTTTAAATTAATGAATTCTAATGCCTTTGCCTACTGGTCATCTATATTTATTTCTAAGTATATTGTTTATTTCTATCCTTTACCTGTTTATTAATTGGGTTTACGGAGCTCCTTCTTCAGATTAATCATGTGTCTATTTTGTGTGTTGATAATATTTTTTTCTGACTCATCTTTCAACTATGTGTATAGAATTGTTACTAAATGGAATAGCATATAATGTATTTTTGAGACCTTGCACGTGAATGCAAATGTTTCTTTTTCTTTTTGTTTTCCCTCGTGAATGGGAGGAGCTTGTTTGACTATAGAATGCTTATCTCACATAATTTTGCCCCTCATCTCAATCTAAAGACATAATTTCATTCCATCCCAAAATTGCAGATGAGTGGTTTAATGCAACATGACCCTTTTTTTCCCTCTTTCTTCCTAGATACCTAGAAAATTTTATTTACTCTTTAAATTTAAAAACTTTCTCAATATGTGTTATGGTAATATTTTTTATTGAAAGTGTTAGCTGCTCAGTCATGATGACTCTTTGTGACCCTATGGACTGTAGCCTGCTAGGCTCCTCGGTCCCTGAAATTCTCCAGGAAAGAACACTGGAGCAGGTAGTCATTCCTCTCTCCGGGGGATCTTCCCAGCCTAGGGATCAAACCTGGGTCTCCTGAATTGCAGGCAGATTCTTTACTGTCTGAGCCACCAGGGAAGCCCTTTGCCTTATGACTTTTGCCTAGTATAGGATGTGTGCTTTTTTGATTGGGGGTCTTTTTAACTTCAAGAAAGTTTTTCTTTCATATCTTTAAATATTATTTTCCCCCCGTTCTCTGTTCTCTCCATCAGATATGGCAGCCGTTCTTATAGTGGGAATCTCTTCCATTTCTGGAATCTTCTCACTCATTTTTTCTCTTTTTCCTTATGTCCTTCTTTCAGAGAGAATTTCCCAAGAATTGTTTCAACATTATTGATTTCATTCCCAGGAGCAGAAGTTCTATTTTTTATTGTTTCTAAGCTTCATTTAATCTTGAGGGAAATTCATCTTTTTCAAAATATTTCCTTTATCTATTTCTATTTATTATACTTCAACCTCCCTTTTCATCTTAATCTCTCCATTTATTGTATAATTTTTTGTTTACTGGTTGATAGAAGCAAACAGTTTCCTGAAGTTTTATTTAGAATACAAACACAACTGATAGTTTACAGGGATGTACTCTTTTAAAGACCCTTCCTCTGACTCTTGATCTTAACATTTCTGTCCACATGCTGTATAATCTTAAAAAAAATAAGGCTAAGCTAAATGGCTGAGATATACGTTGTTCATATTTCTACTTCTGCTTATTCATCAAGGAACAAGAAATTTATAGCTTTTCCTCTTTGCTACATGTATAAATTTCCTCCTTAGTTCCCCTGAGTGCCCATCAGGTTGCAATGTGATCTATTCCTTCTTTCTTTTCTGATGTTGGAGAGTTATTTGATGTGCAGCCTTTGGCCACCTTTTTAGTTTAATATAGCCAACTATCATTAAACTTTCTAGTTGAAAAAGCCAATTATTCTTAAATATTCTGGTGTTCTAAAGAGGGATATTTTAGTGCTACTCCCTCATTGTCCTCTACAGTATTTAGAATTTATTCCTGAATAGAATAAATTTATTCCTATTTCTGCATTTATGACTAAAAATCTACAATCTTTACTATGGCCACTCCACAGCTCATTTCTCTGCAAATGCAGATTTTATGTCACGGCTGATGCTGTGTATGGTGACTGCAGCCATGAAATTAAAAGACACTTACTCCTTGGAAGGAAAGTTATGAACAACCAAGATAGCACATTCAGAAGCAAAGACATTACTTTGCCGACTAAGGTCCATCTAGTCAAGGCTATGGTTTTTCCTGTGGTCATGTATGGATGTGAGAGTTGGACTGTGAAGAAAGCTGAGCACTGAAGAATTGATGCTTTTGAACTGTGGTGTTGGAGAAGACTCTTGAGAGTCCCTTGGACTGCAAGGAGATCCAACCAGTCCATCCTAAAGGAGATCAGCCCGGGTGTTCTTTGGAAGGACTGATGCTAAAGCTGAAATTCCAGTACCTTGGCCACCTCATGCGAAGAGTTGACTCATTGGAAAAGACTCTGATGCTGGGAGGGATTGTGGGCAGGAGGAGAAGGGGACGACAGAGGATGAGATGGCTGGATGGCATCACCGACTCAATGGATGTGAGTTTGAGTGAACTCCAGGAGTTGGTGATAGGCAGGGAGGCCTGGCGTGCTGCAATTCATGGGGTCACAAAGAGTCAGACATGACTGAGCGACTGAACTGAACTGAACTGATGCTGTGTAAGGGCATTCAAAGGCTCTGAATACTCTAGTTAACAGTTTCCATATGAGGCTCTGATGGAAGAAAGTCCAAGTTTTTGAGATTTCTTGAAATGTTTTTCCACTAATGATTCCACCATTATACCTATGGTCTTTGAAGGTTTGACTCCTGGGTAGCCTTCCTTTTTTGCTTCAGGTCATTGTATAATATTCCTAATTCCCAGTGCTACTGGAATTCTCCATCTCCTCTTGAGTTTTACATCTGTCTGGAATGGCTAATCAGAAATCATTATATTTCTACCATCATAACTCAGAAGTAGGTTGTGATTCTGTCACTCTGCTGTTTAAAATCCTTCAAGAGTTTCCAACTGTAAGTAGTGTAAGGCATAAAAGCCTTACATGTGAATTCTTTACAATATGGCACCAGACTGTCTCTTCAACTTCATTTTTATTCACCTGCTTCTGTGTATCTTAAATTTTCAGCAAGCTAGATTATTAATCCCTTTTTCTAAATATGCCAGGTAATTCCAAACCTCTTCATTTTGATCATATACTGTTTCCTCTGCCATGCCTTGCCTCTCTTGGATCAGTGAGAAATTCCCATTTATCCTTTGGAGTGGAACAGAAATGGCTCTCTTCTTTAAAAATTTTTAAATTTTATATCAGAATATAATCAATTAACAATGCTGTAATAGTTTCAGGTCAACAGCAAAGGGACTCAGCCATAATATATATATGTATCCATTCTCCCCCAAACTCCCCTCCCATCCAGGCTGGCACATAACATTGAGCAGAGTTCCATGTGCAATACAGTAGGTCCTTGTTGGTTATCCATTTTAACTATAGCAGTGTATACGTGTGGGTCCCAAACTTCTTAACTATTCCTTCCCCCATCCTTCCCCCTGCCCCCACTCCAGCATTATTCTCTAAGTCTGTGAATCTGTTTCTGTTTTGTAAGTAAGTTCATTTGTATCATTTCTTTTTAGATTGCAGGTATAAGTGAAAATATCTCTTCTTTGTTGTGCACCCAGATGCTCAAAGCTAGATGAATTGTACCATTCTGTGGCCCCATTGCTGTGGTCTGAATGTTGTGTCCCCTTAAAATTTGTATGTTAAATCCTCACACGCAATGTGATGATACTCAGAAGCTCTGCCTGTGGGAGGTGATTTGGTCATGAGAGCAGAGCTCTCATTAATGGGGTTGTTGCTGTTGTTCAGTCACCCAGTCGTGTCCAACTCTTTGCAGCCCCGTGGACTGCAGCACATCAGGCCTCTCTGTCTGTCACCATCTTCCGAAGTTTGCCCAAGTTCATGCCCATTGCATCAGTGATGCCATCCAGCCATCTCATCCTCTTATGCCCTCTTCTCCTTCTGCCTCGATCTTTCCAAAAGCTGGCTTAAAACTATTAAAAAAAAAAAAACTAAGATCATGGCATTCAGCCCCATTACCTCATAGCAAATAAAGGGGGAAAATGTGGAAGTAGTGACAGATTTCCTCTTCTTGGGCTATAAAAACACTGCGAATGGTGACTGCAGCCATGAAATCAGATGATTGCTTCTTGGCAGGAAAGCTGTGACAAACCTAGATAGTGTGTTGAAAAGCAGAGACATTACTCTGCCAACAAAGGTCCATATAGTCAAAGCTATGGTCTTCCCAGTGGTCATGCACAGTTATGAGAGCCAGATCGTAAATAGAGCTGAGCGCCTAAGAATTGATGCCTTCAAACTCTGGTGCTGGAGAAGACTCCTGACAGTCCCTTGGACAGCAGGGAGATCAAACCAGTCAATATTAAGGGAAATCAACCCTGAATACTCATTGGAAGGACTGATGCTGTAGCTGAAACTCCAGTATTTTGGTCATTAACAGAGTAGTACTTTTATAAAAGAGGCCCGAGGGACCTCCCTAGCCTGTCTCAGGGAAATTATTTTCTAATAGAACATTTCATTTTTCCTTCTTTTTATTGCCTCTGTTCTCTGTCTTCAGAATCCCAATGAAAGAAATAGCAGGCATCCATGCAGCTTTGCATTTCTTTCATTATTGTTGTCGTTCACTCGTTAAGTTGTGTCTGGCTCTTCGTGGCCTCATAGACTGCAGCATGCCAGGCTCCTCTTTCCTTTGCTATCTCCTGGAGTTTGCCCAAATTCGTGTCCATTAATTTGGCATTGCTATCTAACCATCTCATCCTCTACTGCTTCCTTCTCCTTTTGCCTTCAAATCTTTCCCAGTGTCAGGGTCTTTTCTAATGAGTCGACTCTTGGCATCAGGGGGCCAAAGTACTGGTGATTTAGCTTCAGCAATAGTCTTTCCAATGAATATTCATGGCTGATTTCCATTAGAATTACATTTCTTTCATACATTCCATACATATTTCTTGCATGCATTCCATTATTTTGCTTTTGGCTCAGGTCTGAGAGATTCCACTGACTTTATCATCAGATCATCGACATGGTTGTTAAACATAGTCATTCTCTTCTTCAACGTGTTTTTAGTGCCAAACATATTTTTAATTACCAGGTACTCATTTTTGTTCTGATTGCTCCTTTTTCGCAGCAGCAGTCTGTTATGACTTATGTGTGTGCCATCTTTCCAATCTCACTGGAGTCCTTTGTTAATGTTTTTTAAATTGTTTTTTCCTGCATTATCTTTATTTCCTAAAAGCACAATTATTTTATTTGTGAATTTTAACATTTCTCGGGAGAAGGCAATGGCACCCCACTCCAGTACTCTTGCCTGGAAAATGCATGTGACTTCTTTTCCTCGCATGTTTGTTGACCCTTGGTTGTTGATTTGTGCTTATGAAGAAAGATCTGGCTATTAAGTAATGAGCATTTCACTTGGATTTGTATGGATCTGTTCCCCTGAAAACGTCTCCCTTGATGATTCTGTAGTAGTAGGTGAGATGTGAGAACTGGAAAACCATATTTAAGAGTTGTTGACAAGGAGTCAGTAGGCTGTGGATAGCAAGTCAGAAAAAGGGGGACTTGACTTTAGCAGTGGGTTATTTTGCTGTATTTTTGTTGAGAAAGGTTGCCTCGCCTTTCTTTTCCACTAGGTATCTAATGTGTTCCAGAGTTTTCTAGAACTCCACTTTGCTTCCCATTCATGATCTTATACTCAAATAAGGAGGCATCTCCTCATGAGTGAGACACTTTCTTTAGAATGCACAGCTTGGATTTTTAAGTGGGGGCCACAAGTTATCTGCTATATGTATTTGGGAAGAAGTCAGAGAAAAGAGATGGTATCCAGCTAGCCCAGACTTCTTAGCTTCAGTCCTTTATATCAAATGTATTCAACATTTATTTATTTAATAGTATGACCAGAGTAAAAAAAAAAAAAATACAGTTAGAAATTCTGCCTATCTCTGTCCCCATGCACCTTTGCAATGTGACTTTGGAACTCCCCCTGGCATGAGCTGGAGTCAATTTCTCCACCCCATTGAATCTGGGCTTGGCCACGTGACTTGCTTTGTTCAATAGGACTGTTAAAAAAGTGACCTGAAAGAGAGACTTAAAAATCTCTTGAACATTGGGGCTTATTCTCTCTTGCTGCTCTTGTAAAGAAGACAGATGAAAGGCCAGACAGTTAAAAATACATTCTTTTACATATGAATTCTGAGATATCAAAAGCAACAGCCCTGGGAAGAAGCCCAAGAGGCTATAAGGAGAGGCATGTGGCCCATTTGCCTTTATGACTCTGATCAATGGCCTGTTAGACATTAAGCATGTGAAAAGAGACTTCCCTTGATTATCCAACCAGCAGCCAATCCACAGCTGACCATGGATGCTTGAAAGAGTCCAGCAGAGATGAGCTGTGCTCACACAGAGAAGAACTGTCTGGCTGATCCAAATCATGAACTGAATAAAGAGTTTTTATAGGTTTCTTATTTGTTGCTTTGTTTTCACTACAACTCCTTTAAAAAGGTGAGGAACTCTTAATGGTAAACTCAACAGCTGAGAAACCGGTTGACGGTTCAATGGTAGGTGAGCGTTATTATTTAAAGCCATTAAGTTTTGGAGTAGATTGTTATACAGCAAAAGCTAACTGATACAAATGCCAAATTGTTTTAGTATTCCAGATACTATGCATACAAAATAAAGTAGGTAAGGCCTCTGCCCTCAGATGGTAATAAACAAATAAATGAGGAAGACAGTTTCAGAGACTAATATACATTATTATTATTATTACACATTATTATTATTATTATTATTATACAATACAAAGGAGCGGAAACAAGACGATGTGACAGAGTGACTGTCTAGGGTTGGAATCTAATATAGATATTGTGATCAGAGAAGAATTCTTTGAAATACTGAAGTGTGGGTAAAGATCTGAATAATAAAGAGGAGCCAACTGTGAGAAGGTCTAGAGATACTTGTTCCAGATAAAGGAAACAGCACTTGCAAAGGCACTGAGGTAGGAACACACTTCACATATTAAAAGGTTCATCAAATTCAACAAGGCTATAATAAAGTGAGCACAGGAGAGGCTGAGTGAAAGACGGTGAAGTCAGGGAAACAGACCATGTGGGAGGAGCTGGACTATACTTAATGTACAAATTACCTTAATGCTTGTGCCACATCTCATCCTTGTGCTATATACTTGTGGATTAAGAGCTTGGAGCTTTTTTTGTTGTTCAGTTGCTAAGTCGTGTCTGACCCTTTGAGACCCCATGAACTTCAGCACACTAGGCTTCTCTGTCCTTTGTTTTCTCCCTGAGTTTGCTCAAACTCATGAGTCAGTGATGCCATCCAACCATTTCATCCTCATTGGCCCCTTCTCCTCTTGCCCTCAGTCTTTCCCAGCAACAAGGTCTTTTTCAATAAGTTGGCTCTTTGCATCAGGTGACCAAAGTATTGGAGTTTCAGCATCAGTCCTTCCAATGAATATTCAGGGTTGACTTCCTTTAGGATTGACGGGCTTGATCTCCTTGCAGACCAAGGGATTCTCAAGGGTCTTCTCCAACACCGCAGTTCAAAAGCATCAATTCTTCAGCGCTCAGCCTTCTTTATGGTCCAAGTCTCACAGACTACTGGACAAACCACAGCTTTGACTATAGGGACGTTTGTTGGCAAATTGATGTCTCTGCTTTTCAACACACTGCCTAGGTTTGTCATAGTTTTTCTTCCAAGGAGCAAGCGTCTTTTAATTTTGTGGCTGCAGTCACCGTCCACAGTGATTTTGGAGCCCAAGAAAATGAAACCTGTCACTGTTTTCACTTTTTCCCCATCTATTTGCCATAAAGTGATGGGACTGGATATCCATGATCTTCGTTGTTCGAATGTTGAGTTTTAAGCCAGCTTTGTTCACTCTCCTCTTTCACCTTCATCATTGGCACTTTTAAAAGATTCCTATGAGAATGATGCCTCTTCCCGCCAGCATTTTGGGCTACAACTTCCCATGATCCATTTTCATCAATCATATCCATCTGCTTTTCTTCTTCTAGGATTTCTTCAAAATGTCCTCCAGCTGCCTGGCTTTCTAGTTTTCTAACATTATTATGCATTAATTTTTTAAAAAAAGGTATACTTGATTTACAATATTCTGTTAGTTCCAAGTGTACCCAAAAAAGGCAATTCAGTTTTATATATATTATATATACTCAATTTTCAGATTCTTTTCCATTATAGATTATTATGAGGTATTGAATAAACTTCCCTGTGCTATAGTGCAAGTCCTTATTGTTTGAATCAATTCCTTTTAAAACATAGAATTGTTGGTCTTTTGTTTTGTTTTTACATATTTAAGGATCTTGGTATACGTCAGTCAAGTCAGTCTTTAATTGAAATTCTTTTATTTCATTTAAGAATTTGTAGCTTTTTAAGCTTATCTTAATCTCTTTTTGCTATTCTTTTTTTCTTTGTTTCTTCTCCTTTCAGCTTGTCTTTAGCGTGGCTGGTCAGAGGTGAGGCCTCATCAGTTTATTTGCTCACTACCCAGTAAGTATTTATTTGGCATCTTTTACCTGCAAACAGAATTGAAGTTCTTCTCCCCAACCAGTTGTCCTTGAGGGCCTTGCTTGATTCCAAGTGACTGACAATAGCTCAGCAGAAAAATCTCATTCTGAGACACTGAGGAAACCCAAGGGTTAATTCCTCCCTGTACCTTAAGTTTCGCTGGACACTTCAGGTGTTTCATTTCCTAGGGGGTGTTGCTTTTGATACATCAGAATCCATAAAAATCCAAAAAATGTATTTTAACTCCCTGGTTTCCTTCCTATCTATCCATCTATCTATCTATCCATCCATCCATCCACCTATCTATTATCTATCTTCTGTTCATGCATTGGAGAAGGAGATGGCAGCCCACTCCAGTGTTCTTGCCTGGAGAATCCCAGGGACCGGGGAGCCTGGTGGGCTGCCATCTATGGGGTCGCACAGAGTCGGACACGACTGGAGTGACTTAGCAGCGGCAGTTTATGTAGCGCCATTAATTCTGAGATGCCATAAGTCAGTTGAGGCTGGCACACAGGATGTCCTACTGTGGAGGGATGGACCACATTACACCATTGAGAGCAGAAGATCCTTTGCCCCATAAACCGAGAATTTGGCCTTCGTTGGGTCTTTCTCAGCACTCCAAAGTGCAAAAACGGTCGCCCATTCTGCTGTTGCCTTATGGGAACTCTATTCCTTTATTAAACTCAGAATCAAGAGGCCAAACCATCTTGAAAGAGAGAAAAGGAGGCCAACATCTTCTTCTCTGCCTTGGGGTCACTCCATGTGCAATTTCTTCAACCTGGGACAGCCTTCTCCTTGCTCCTCCTCCTCCTCCTCCAAGTCTCTTACTTATCCTAAATCTTACCCTTCTGATCTCGGCTTTAAGCTGTTTGTTCAGAGAGCCTTTCTTTCCTGCTTTTCTAATTTTCCCTACCTTCCCACCCCTAAAAGTAGAGGATGCTGCTGCTGCCCTGCCCAGTTCCCCCTCACTGGTAGGGTGTGCACCCCTCAGTTGCTGTGCATATTCATTGCTAAAATGGAGCTGCCTTGCCTGGGAAGTTACTCCTGACCAGGCGAGAGTCAGTGGCCAAAGGCTGTATCCAAGCCTGGCCGCCTGGCCTCAAAGTGGACCAACCTTTCCAGGGTATTGGGCTAAAGTTGGTCTCCAGCTGAGACCCCAGCTTTGCATAGTTTTCTTCTCCTGTTTTGTCCTGCTCCCTTCACACCCCCTCTCCAGAAAGCACTCTTCCAATAATTCATTTCTACCAGGGTCATCTCAGGCCCCACTTTTAGGAATTCTTACTTTAGCCACTTGCATGCATGCGGGCTTCTCGAATGGCTCAGCAGTAAAGAATCTGCCTGCAATTCAGAAGACACAGGAGACTTGGGTTCAGTCCCTGGGTGGAGAAGATCCCTTGGAAGAGGACATGGAAACCTACTCCAATATTCTTGCCTGGAGAATCCCATGGACAGAGGATACTAGGCTATATTCTATGGGGTCCCAAAGAGTTGGACATGTGCTGAGTTGCTCAGTCGTGTCCAACTCTTTGGGACCCCATAGACTGTAGCCCACCAGGCTCCTCTGTCCATGGGGTTCTCCAGGCAGTAGAGTGGGGGCCATGCCCTTCTCCAGGGGATCTTCCCAATTCAGGGCTCAAACCCGTGTCTTCTGCATCTCCTGCATTGGCAGGTGGGTGCTTTACCACTGAGCCACCTGGGTAGGTGTCAGTCACGTAGGAAGCTTTATTTAAGAGGTTTATCTATTTACATAGCTGAAAACAAATTTTCTCTCTGACCTGTGAACATCTAACCATGGTGGAGATTCACATGGGCAGACACAAATGTGAATGGCATCCCCGGAACTAGCCACCCAGTAGCTCCCGCAGCCTGAGGTGCATAAGAGCTTCTCATCTGGGAAGTGGAGGTGGGGACAAAAAAAAAAAAAAAGGAGAGACACTGCACACAAAGAATTCACCCTGGAGGCAGTGCTGGCATTTCAGAAGCAGAGCTGTTTGTCTGACCTGATAAAAAGTGCTATTTTTTTAGAGGCTTTAGTAAAATCATTTAATCTAAAATTCAATATAAATGCTACTCTGTGTTAATCTTTGAGAACCAACAAGTCAATCCCAGATCTGTTCTTTCCCAGAAATGAAACTAATTTGGTTAAAGACAGGGTTTTGGGGGGTTTATTTACCAGAAAGTTCAAAGTTCAAAGACATGATTAAGTATCTTTTCCCTAGTGTAACCCCTCGGGAGCCACAGTAACAGCAGAAACTAATAAAACATGATGAATTCATGTTTGAAGAGCCTATGGAGACATTGACTAATGGCATGAGACCTACAGAATGGGTTAGAAATGAGTTTATATGCAAATATTGTTAAACACCGGTCCCCTGTTGCTTACATGTTCAGTACTTAAAATTTAAGACTATTTGAAAATGACTCTGAGATGTAACAATTGTGAATTTGTACATGAAGTAGCTTGGGGGGAGCACGAACTGAACTCACACATGGAACTGGATGCTGAAATTTGTAGATGGTGAATGAACCAGCTGACCATTGACCATTGACTTGGCATATATGTGGAAACTCACAAAGTGATTTCAAATCTTTACGACTGTTACTCTTCCTAATGGAAGTGCAGAGGTAGAGGAAACAAATGGTAAGTGTGGATCTGAGCAGGGGTCTCCAACCTGCAGGCCACAGACTGGCACCTCTGCTCAGATGAGTGACAGCATTAGATTAGAAATAAAGTGCACAATAAACGTGATACACTTGAGTCATCCCCAAACCATCCCCTGCCACCCCCGGTTCATGGATAAAATTGTCTTCCATGAAATCAGCCTCTGATGTCAAAAAGGTTGGGGACTGCTGATTGAGGACATCCAAGACCTAATATGGTTTTTCCAGTGGTCAAGTATGGATGTGTGAGTTGAACTATAAAGAAAGC
Organism: Ovis canadensis; assembly: GCF_042477335.2. Classification (NCBI taxonomy): domain Eukaryota; kingdom Metazoa; phylum Chordata; class Mammalia; order Artiodactyla; family Bovidae; genus Ovis; species Ovis canadensis. The sequence continues at coordinate 38,512,084 of NC_091268.1, read as the reverse complement.
TGAGCGCCGAAGAATTGATGCTTTTGAACTGTGGTGTGGGAGAAGACTCTTGAGAGTCCCTTGGACAGCAAGGAGATCCAACCAGTCAATCATAAAGGAAATCGGTCCTGAATATTCATTGGAAGGACCGATGCTGAAGCTGAAGCTCCAATACTTTGGCCACCAGATGCGAAGAACTGACTCCTTGGAAAAGACCCTGATGCTGGGAAAGATTGAAGGCAGGAGGAGAAGGGGACGACAGAGGATGAGATGGCTGGATGGCATCACTGACTTGATGAACATGGGTTTGAGCAAGCTCTGGGAGTTGGTGATGGACAGGGAGGCCTGGCATGCTGCGGTCCATGGGATCGCAGAGTCGGACACGACAGAGAGACTGAACTGAACTGAAGACCAAAAGTCTTGCAGCTGTCAAGTTATTACCATAGTGCATCCCTGTCAGTCACCACTGTGGCTGCTTTAGAAACTGATTTTCCAGATGTACAAATAAGGAAACAAAGGGACTAGCATTCTGTCTTAAGGAAGTCAAGATGGAGCTTAGACATCTGTTGAACCAGAATCTGAAGAGGGTCAAAGTGGCCATTTTCCCTCTGATTTCCCCAGCTTCCCGACCTGCAGTTCAAGAAGCCATCTCTTTACAGACTCAAGCAGGCTCGTCTCACCCAATCCCTTCACAGTGTATGTTCACTTTTCCTTCTGCATCTTTCTTTGTATTGAAGGCATCATCATCGTCTTAGTTGCTGAAGCTTCATACCTAGGCCTTTGGCTCCTATACCCTTATTTCTTATTCTGCTATATTATCCTCAGGGCCACTATATCCATAGTCTGTTGGCTGTGATTCCTTGACCTCCTCTTGGGATGAGACCATCACCTTCATACTACCTGAGTCATTTGCAGGCCTGGCCACACCTTGGATCTTTGTATTGCTCTGAGTCTTTCCTCGCCTAAGAGCATCATTATGGGGAACCACTGGGAGAATCCTCTACTTTGCCACTACTATCTATATTTCCCCCTACACCAGCTTGTGCTGATTTTTTCTTACCACTTGAAGCATGTAAGATTACCTGTTTTGACTCTTTTATCTTGTCTGAAGGAAAAGAACACCAAGATCTGTGTGTTTTCTCCCAGAAAGCATAGATATATACAAGGATAGAGATTTTCTCAAGGAAAAAAAAAATGTTTGCAAATCTGTTCCTTCAAGACCTATGTATTTAAAAATCATTCTGTTTTTCTATAAAAAAGATTTTTAATGCAGACCATTATTAAATTTGTTATAAGGTTGCTTCTGTTTTACATTTTGGTTTTTTTTGACCATGAAGCATGTGGAATCTTAGCTCCCTGACCACACCCTGCATTGGAAGGCAAAGTCTTAACCACTGAACCACCAGGGAAATTCCTAAAAATCATTCTTGCTAGACTTTTATCTTCCTATTAAAAAATGTATAGAGAATCTTATCCCTCTGTATTCCAAATAAGATTCAAAAAGTTTGTGTTTGAATAGGACATAAAAGAGGAGGGGACCCTGTCTCTCTGCTGCCCATGAACAAAGGCTCATCTATAAGCTAAAACAATCATGCTGAAATCTGTTCCACTGCTAAATGAACAGAAGTAGCTCTGGGGCCCAGGGCTGTCCTGATTATAACCAGAAGACAGGAATAGTGTAGGTAAGATACAAACTCCAGGACATAGTGGAGGACAGGGAATCTGGCATGCTGCAGTCCATGGGGTAGCAAAGAGTTGGACAATGACTTAGCGACTGAACAACAACAATGTTACCTGAATAGTACCTAGTATTGGGTTTGATAGATAAACCCTTGAACCAGTTTTATTCTTTTAACATCTTATCATGTTTATTTCCAGCTTCCCAGGTGGCTCAGTGGTAAAGAATTCACCTGCCAATGCAGGAGATCCAGGTTCAATCCTTGGGTCAAGAAGATGACCTGGAGGAGGAAATGGCAACCCACTCCAGTATTCTTGCTGGGAAATCCCATGGACAGAGGAGCCTGGCAGGCTCCAGTCTGTGGGGTCGCAGAGTCAGACACAACACACGAGCACGCACACACACGAACGTTTATTTCATTTCCAGCAAATGGGGTAAAGCATGCTATTGGCTGGCGAGAAGATGTAACCCTTATGTTGACCTTCCCAGGATCGAACCTAGGTCTCTGGCACCGCAGGCAGATTTCTTACCATCTGAGCCACCAGGAAAGCCCTATGTTGACCTACCCTACATTTAGTATGAATTCTGAAATCAACCCCATTGGTCATAGCTTCTCCTTCTACCTCTTTGCCTCTCTTTCCCCCTGGAACAGTCTGTCAAGCCCAGAAGCTATAATCTCACAGCTCTCTGATCTCACATGTCGTCGAGGGTCAGTCACTTCCCTGGTTCTCATGAGCATCCCCCATGCCCTTGCCTCCATGAACTTCTGTTACCTCTGCCCATTACTCATCCTGAGTACGCCACTCACCACCCCTTCAATAACTAGAATGTCAGGCCACACTTAACAAAGTCATAAGAGTTATTGGCCCTTTATCTGCTGGGTCCTTTGGTAGCTCTAACATCCTTAACTTTTCCCTGGTTGACTACATAACACATTCTTAAAGGAGTGCAAACCTATTCTACTCTGATCAAGGTACATATTCCAATACCACCTCCAGACTCTACAAAACCATCTTTTGTGGGGACCAAACCCATCCAACGTGAGTTTTCTCAAAATCTCTCTTATCTACATCAAACTTATATTTGTATTTGCCTCTCTTTTTTTCTTTCTCACCTCAAATGAAGAAATCGCCTTTGGCATTATCTAATAAGGTTGAAAATGTACATAGTCTATGACCAATTTTTTTTTCCTATCTGTCTCCTCTTTTCCTATTGACTGACTGTACTTACTTTTTGCTGCTGCTACTGCTGCTAAGTTGCTTCAGTCAACTTAGGGGTCTATGTGACCCCATAGATGGCAGCCCACCAGGCTTCCCCATCCCTGTGATTCTCCAGGCAAGAACACTGGAATAGGTTGCCATTTCCTTCTCCAGTGCATGAAAGTGAAAAGCGAAAGTGAAGTCACTCAGTCATGTCTGACTCTTCGCGACCCCATGGACTGCAGCCTACCAGGCTTCTCTGTCCATGGGATTTCCCAGGCAAGAGTACTGGAGTGGGTTGCCATTGCCTTCTCCTGTACTTACTTTTTAGAGGCTCTCTTTCTTTATTAGGGGCCCGAGACTGTAGATAGAGCTATGCTAATTTTGTAGATTTCTTTCCTCCAGAATCTAATCCTTCCCCTAAAAAGACACAGAGGGGCTTGTCTGGTGGCTCAGTGATAAAGTCCCAATGCAGGAGACACAGGTTTCATCCCTGGGTTGGGAAAATCCTCTGGAGAAGGGAAATGGCAACCCACTCCAGTATTCTTTCCTGCAAAGATCCCACATGCTCCAAAGCAACTGAGCCCGCCCACCACATGTATTGAGCCTGTATTCTAGAGGCTGGGAGCTGCACACCCTAGAACTCCTGTTCTGCAACAAGAGAAGGCACCACAAACCACAATAAGAAGCCCATCCACCACAACTAGAGTGTAGCTCCCACTCTCTGTAACTAGAGAAAACCTCATGCAGCAACGAAGACCCAGCACAGCCAAAAATAAATAAATAAACAGGTACATAAATAAATCTAAAGATCCCACATGCCACAGCTAAGCTCCAGCAGAGCCAACTTAAAAAAAAAAATCAATATTTTTTAAAAAGAGACACAGGTTAGACACTGTCATCGTGGAGGTCAGCGTTCAGTGGGGAAGGTAGTGTATCCCTTACAATGCAGCATCAGTCCTATACTGGATGTCTACTCAGGGTACGCTTGTGGCACACAAAAATGGATTAGCTCTCTGGGGGTGGAAGAAAAGCATTATAGACAAGGTATAGCTGAGCCAGGTCTTACAGAATTAGTAGTTGAGTAGACAAGACAGGGAGGTATCCATTCAATATCTGTTAGATCAGCAAATGAAGGGCACATCACATGGAGAAAACAAGCTGTGCAGCCCGAGTGACAAAGTTCACTACTTCAGTCTCTTCAGGAAAAATGCCGACTCAGGGTAGCTAAATCAAGAGGGAGGAAAAGAGTGGGAGCAAGTGGGCCTGAGAGCTCAGAAAATAAAGAGTATACTGAAGGAAAAGTTTTAGAGGAAGGAATAATATTAGTATAAGCAGAAATTATTGAAGAGCAGAAAAACAAGGGAATTAAAAACTAATTACGTTTACACCGGTGGTGGATTCATGTTGAAGTATGGCAAAACCAATACAATATTGTAAAGTAAAAAAAAAAATAATAATAATAATAATAATAACAAAACTAATTCCAGGGACTTCCCTGGTGGTACAGTGTTTTAGACTCTGCCTTGCAAAGCAGGGGACATGGGTTCGATCCCTGGGCGGGGAACTAAGAACCCACAAGCCTCGGAGCATGTAAGCCTGCTCGCACAATTGAAGAGTTCATGTGCCACAACAAAAGATCCCACATTGGGCAATGAAGATCCCACTGCCTCAGCCAAGACCTGATGCAGTCAAATAAATAAATAAATAAGTCTTTAAAAACGAATCCCAAGAGTTGTTTCTACACAGAAAGAAAAAGCAAGGAAAGAGAGGCAAGAAACAGGATGGAAAGGAAGCAGAAGTTGGTGGAGGAAGGATAGACAAAGGTCTTGCAAGTTTAATCAAGGGGAAATGGAAACTACAGAGAAAGTAAATTTACTGAAGATGTATTTACAGAGTGCTTAATACTTGCCAGGTCTTGGAGTAGCTGTTGGGAGAAAAAACAGCTGTATAAAGAGATACGTCCTCTGCCTTGGAGAAGCTGAATTTTGGATGAGGAAGTGCTTCTTTAAACATATAATTATCAGATGAAAATATAACTACAAATTGAAAGTGGTAAGGAAAAGTAAAGAGTCCAATGAGAGGTTACGGCAAGATCAAAAACTAATGTGAGTCTGGGTGCTATATCATGAAAGGCTTTTGAAGTTTTGACATTTAAGCCAAAGTCTGGTGAAGGAGAATGAGTTAACCAGGCAAGAAGCAACTGGAAAAGCAATCCAGGAGGAAAACCAGCCTGTGTGAAGGTCTTGAGGTAGGAAAGAACATGATTAAGTTCAAGTAACTGGAAACAGGTTGAGGGGTAGAGCAAACAAAGGAAGCAGAGAGTTACAAAGACTTACAGGTAGGGTGGCCACCCATTCCAGTTTGGCCAGGATTGAAGGGTGGGGGTGGGGACTTTCTGCTTCAAAACTGAGCCAGTCCCAAACTACCCTGGATAAATTGATCACCTTATTTACAGGCTTTATTCAAGATTTGGGACCTTAGCAGAAGAACAATACAGTAGTTATGGTCAAGGCAGCTGTAGTGAAGATGGAAAGACATGGATGGGTTTAAGAAATATTTAGGGGTAAACTGATAGAACTTGATGACCAAATGAGAGCCAGGGAAGGAAGCAGGAGAGAGGGAATAATCAAGAATGAACTGACATTTTTTTTTTTTTTTTGGCTTTAGAAACCAAAGGAATATGCATAATAAAGAATGAAAACACAAACGAATAACACTAAATTTGTTCACTGACATCAACTGTCAAATCAAGGTTCTCAACTCTATCACTATCGAGTTACAAAGGTATACATTTTGGCACCTTCCATCTCTTCCATTCCCTGCACTTGAAATGGAAAGGAAGCCTGATGGAAACCCAGATGTGCTCCTGAAAGAATTCAAAAGTTAGTTTCAACTTTTAAAGAAGGGGGAGTGTTCCTCACCCTGGTAAGGGGGTATGACTCAACATAATGAGAAAAGAAAAACAGGAAGCCTTTAATACAGAGTGCATTCATCTCACATTCAGATGGCATGTCAAGGAATGTATCATTCTTGCTCCTCTGCCCTCCCCAACTCTCAGACTTCAATATTTAACCCAGAGGAAATTGTAACTGAGTTATGAAGTCCTTTCAAAACTAGATATTTGACTCATCTGTTATAGAAGCCTTATAAAAAGCACACTGGATGCCTGTAAATTTTATAATTATGTTAATTCAAACTCAAAGACACTCCCATGAATTTTTAAAAAAATATTTCCAGCTCAGATCTCAGAGTTTGTTCTGCCTGCCTTTGAGATGTGGGGAATATTTGCTGTATGCACTAAATTCTCTTCTTTAACTGCCCATGTCAGGAGAGCACAGGATCTGAATGAAGATGAGCACAGTAAACCAAAGAGAGTTTATTGAACACATAGACAATCCAGGTTCAAAAGCACAGTCCCAGTGAGATCTAAATCAAGTATCTGGACAGGTGAGAATTTGCCTTCCAATACCCCAGAATCCCAAGTGGAAGGATAACGTTTTTTTTCTTTGGACATGGGAGCAGAATGCCAAGGCTGGGATGGGCCATCAAAATCATTCAGGCCAATCTTATATCTTTGGCTTATGTTTCAAGCAATTATCTACTCATTCATTAGTTTAACAAATAGTTGTTGAACATCTACTGTACATGAGACATTCTTCTAGCAATCTGGGATATGTTAGTGAAAATAGAAATCTTTCCTCTCAGTGACTTTAGATTCTGAAGGAAGGATTTAAGTAATAAGCAATAAGAATAAGCAACACACATAATGAATGAGTAAGTTATACAGTAACATCTGTTGGAAGGTGAAAGCAGTTCCATAACAACAACAAAAGAAATAGGAGGGCAGGATAACCGAGATAAGAGTGACGGTGAGAGGAGGGGCAGGTTTCAGTTGATGTAAGATGGTTGAGTAGCTCTCCTGGTGAAGATGATGCTTGAAAAAAAGATTTGAACGAGGTGAGGGAGTCAGCCATGGAGATCTTTAAAAGGAAAACCTGGTCGATTGTTGATTTCTCCAAGGTAGTCCAGAGTCATTTAAATTGGGATTTTTAGCCGAATGCACCACTAGGCTCAGAAGCTGGCTTTTGCTGAGGTCCTACCCATAAGTCACATGACCTGATCAATTTCTTCCTTCATACTCTAAACTTAGCCCACCACTCTTACAAGTTTCATGCTTCCAGAGCCTCCCCTCCAGCCCTTCCACATTTCAGCTTGATGGGATGTCATGAACTTGCCTGTTTGGATGTTAATCTACTGTACGAGTCAGTAGAGAAGCTCAGAGACTAGGGCAAATCAAGATAAACTCAGACCCATCACTTAACACTGACTGTCCTTGGGCAAGTTATTTAACCTCTACTATCTCAATTTTCTTATTTGTAAAAGTGAAATAGTCTCTATTAGAGTTATCATTAGTATTATCAGAGAAATTATAGACCACTTAGCATAGTGTTTGGCACACAATAGTGAAAGTTCCTCAGTCATGTCTGACTCTCTGCGACCCCATGGACTGCACAGTCCATGAAATTCTCCAAGCCAGAATACTGGAATGGGTAGCCTTTCCTTTCTCCAAGGGATCTTCCCAACCCGGGAATTGAACCCAGGTCTCCCACACTGCAGCCGGATTCTTTACCAGCTGAGCCACAAGGGAAGCCCAAGAATACTGGAGTGGGTAGCCTATCCCTTCTCCAGGTGATCTTTCTGACCTAGGAATCAAACTGAGGTCTCCTGCATTGCAGGCGGATTCTTTACCAACTGAGCTATCAGGGAAGCCCTAAGCATGTCATTAAAGGTAATACTTCTTGGTGGTACTCACATCAATGCCATCTCTTTCGGGCAAGCTCCCGCTCATCTTCCATGCTAGTTTACTAGTGCCCAGCTTAAAGTCTGTCATGAGTAAGTATGATTATGAGCAATGGAATCCAGTCCGTCCAAGAATACCTGGAAAAACATGCCTGAAGTCCCACTGGAGAACTCAGCCTCTGGTTGGTAAATAGCTATCCATTTATTCACCAGAATAAGAAGTTTAAACACAGAAACAGTAATTGGATTTTATCCCTCTTTTTTTTTTTTTTTTGCCCTGAATTTACTATTTTGGATAGAGAGGAATAGCCAGGTAAGGAAAATGTTTTGACAAAATTTTCTTTCCTTGTAACCGGCTATTAAAGGAGACCATTTCTTATCCAAATTATAGTATTTCCTGGTCCTCTTTCAAAATGTATTGTCTAAAATTAAAACATAATGATAATAATAAGATTAATTCTCTGGTGTGTCAGGATGTAAGATAAGGGTAGGATGTGATTCTATATATAGCAGGACTTCATAGAAAGAATCAGTTCTCTGATCCCAAATGCCTTGCAGTGTGGGAAGAAAGTTAGGTACCAAATTAAAAAGATATTCTCCAAATCTCCTTTCTTACTTCATTTTGAAGTTTCAGAATTGTAACATTATGGTGCTCAGACTCTGTTAGTAAGCATTAGTCTCTGGTGGCTAATGGGCAAAGTCCATAATTATCTGGGCCTTCTGGATGTCCCAGTGAGAGCCAAATGGTTATGACCTGCAGACATCTCTGAAGTCTCTTAAAGTTGAGAGGCTTTGTGTAGAAACCACACGCTGGGACAAGGAAAGTGGCAATGTGATCGTTCTTGCTGTGGGATGGTTTGGATACAGATGTTAAGGAAAGAGGTTCTGGTTATCTCACACTTTTCTATATCCAGAGTTGACAAGTCATGGTTTGTGGGCAAAATCCAGCCTATTGCCTGTTTTTTTAAGTAAATTTTATGGCTGGTTGTAGTGGTGGTTGTAGTCGTTATAGGGGTTGTAGTGGTGACTCCTCTGTTTACGTGGTCCCTTGGCCTGTCAAGTATACGTCCACAGCTGAAGAGAAATCGTACCAATTTTCCACTTTCCTGGTGGAAGTCCATGACCTAGAATAAAGGCTGCTGCTGCTAAGTCGCTTCAGTCGTGTCCGACTCTGTGTGACCCCAGAGATGGCAGCCCACCAGGCTCCCCCGTCCCTGGGATTCTCCAGGCAAGAACACTGGAGTCGGTTGCCATTTCCTTCTCCAATGCAGGAAAGTGAAAAGTGACAGTGAAGTCTCTCAGTCATGTCTGACTCTTCACGACCCCATGGACTGCAGCCCACCAGGCTCCTCTGTCCATGGGATTTTCCAGGCAAGAGTACGGAGTGAGTTGCCATTGCCTTACCAAACTATAATAGCCCACAGGCCAGTTCCGGCCCACTGTTGGCTTTGTCAGTAAAGTCTTACTGGAACACATACACACTCATTCATTTATGTATTATATGTGAGTGCTTTCAAGCCATAACAGCAGCATTGAGTAGTTGCAACAGGGGCCTGCTAAGCCTAAAATATTTATCATCTGATTCTTTGCAGAAAGTTTTGCCAATCCCTCATTCTGTATGAATAAAGTTTTTTGAAGAATTTGCACCCAGAGAAGCTTGTGAGAGAATTAAATCATCACCACGTATGGCAGTAGACACCTGCAGTCACACTCAGGCGAATCTGGGGACTGGCCCTGGGCCTCAAAGCAGCAAGCTTGTTGCAACAGAAAGCTATCATCTCTCACATCAAATTAAATCTGTGGTTGTGAAATGCATGGCTCTTATAGTTTTGTTTAATTTTTTCAAGTTTTTTTCATTGTTTTATAACACCGTAAGAACTAAAAGAGTAAAGAATTTTTACCAAAATGCCTATTTGTAATTTGGGAGAATGGCATTGTAACATGTATACTATCATGTAAGAATTGAATCACCAGTCTATGTTCGACGCAGGATACAGTATGCTTGGGGCTGGTGCACGGTGATGACCCAGAGAGATGTTATGGGGAGGTAGGTGGGAGGGGGGTTCATGTTTGGGAACGCATGTACACCCGTGGTGGATTCATGTCAATGTATGGCAAAACCAATACAGTATTGTAAAGTAAAATAAAGTAAAAATAAAAATTTAAAAAAAAAATTAAAATTAAAAAAAATTAAAAAACAAAACAAAACAAAATGCCTATTTGTAAATATTTAATTCACATTTGAATAAAAATGATTTAAGTGACACTAGAACTCCCGGAGAAGTTTTGTAAGGGAAGCTGTACATTCTTCAGGTTTGAGAAACACAGGGGGAGAAACTTCTCCCTCACAGCTTTGCACTGAATTCCCTGGGCTCTGTTTTTATTGATTTATTTTAGGCTGCATTGGTCTTCACTGCAGTGCATGGACTACTCATTACAGTGGCTTCCCTTGTTGCAGAGCACAGGGTCTAGGTGCTTGAGCTTAGTACAAGGGCTTAGTTGCTCCATGGCATGGAGGATCTTCCCAGGCCAGGAATCAAACTTGTTTCCCTTGCATTGGCAGGTGGATTCTTGACCACTGTTCCACCAGGGAAGCCATCCCTTCTGTTTTATCTCTGCTCTAATCTACATCCTTTAACCAGTGGCCATCAGACTTTTTCTATAAAGTATAGAGAGCAAATATCATAAATGATCTCTATTATTAATATTTAGCACAAGGCATGAACAAATGGGCATGGCTGTATTCCACTAAAACTTTATTTATGGACACTGAAATTTGAATTTCATAGAATTTTCATATGGCATGAAATCTTCTTTTGATTGATTTTCAATCATCTAAAAATGCAAAGAAACCCACTCTTAGCTGAGCCGTAAAATAAAAAGATGAGGGACTGGATTCAGTCCACAGTCCACAGTTTCCAGAATCCTGTTCTTCATTTTTAATCAAGTATCTTTTTAACAGTACATTTTATTGTATTCCTGCTTAAAATCAACACTTGATCCTGTGTTTCTTATAGGACTAAGTCCATTCACCTAAGCATAGCATTTGTTTAGGATATTTTTTTCTAGTTCCACATCTTTCCATACTCCTCCATGAAACCTATGCTCTGAACACACTGACCAAAGTCCCACATTATTCTGTTGTTGTTTTAATGTCACCTTACCTTTCTATATGGTCTCATTAGTCCAGAATACCTTTCCCTTGTTCTTCATCTGGCATGGCACCTAAATGTTTTTCCTGACTCATCTCTTCTAAACAGCATCTAACCGTATGCATAGCTAGCTGCTCCCTATACAGTACCCAGTACCCCTAATATAGAAAGCATTTACAATATTGAATTCTAATCGTTTATTTAAGGGTTTAACTACCTGGATCACAGAGCCTTTGACAGCAGGAATTATAGCAATCCCTATAACCTAACATCTAACATAGTATTCTAACACCAAGTAGATGTACTACAAAAATTCTACTTAATGAATGCTCCAGCAACTATGAATAATAGAAAAAATAAAAGCTACTATTTATTGAGTACTTATTATGCTTCTGTTATGACACTGTACTGAGTATTTTGCATATATGATCAGATATAAGTTTAATGTGCTTTTTTTCCTGCTCCTTGATTTGTTTTTATTAGGTCACACTTTTGTAATTTCGTAATATACTTACTATACACTCAACAGCAGAATTTTAGGCATCAGAGACAGGCTGATGGGGGAAATACATGGATCAGATCCCACTGGCTCTGCTTCATGATTAAGCCAATTCCATCTACTTGCTCAACAGCAGCCCCATGTTCTCCAAGGAGGAAAAGTCTCCCAAGTTCTTACTAAAGAAAAAATAAAAATAAACTGCTGACATTTCAGCAGAATGCTGCTTTGTTTTTGTGACTGGGCAAAATTAGGGGTATGTCCTGCTTTAGTGGAGTTGCTGGAACATAAATGAAGCCCAAGTTGAGTTAAAGAGGGCCCCAGGGACCTGACTGTGCATCCTCCCCCTGGCTGAGGCAAGAAAAGAGTCCCTTTGTTGGGCAGTGGATGCTTTCCAAATTTAGAGAGTCCTTAATGACTCTTCAACTACATTACATCCTAAGGATAATTAGTAACGTTGCTGCTCGGCGGTTCAGCACCAATCAATCAACGAAGATACACAGAACATGCAATAAATCCAGAATCTGAACCTGCTCCAGGGAGGAAAAGACATCTCCTTCAAGGTTCAATAAAAGAAGTCCATCCTTCTGGGAAATGGATAGAGAGGGGCAAAAATTAAATAAATAGAAGGCCCTTGTTAATTTTTGTATAGTCACAGTTTGTTTGTCTTGTTCTCCAATTGTATAGGATAAATGGCAGGAAGGTATGTATGGGGAAACATTATCGAGTGCAAAGCAGGTGAGATACAGAATTTTTCTGAAAACCTGATATAGCACCAGGTAGCATTTTTTCTAGCTACCTGTTCCAAAGCTACTTTTCAGAAACATTCTCTGTGTCCTTCCTAGTCCCTGGCATGAACTATGCTAGATACTGGGCCAACTGTACACTGACTCAAGTATAATGTCTGCCTTGGCACTGTCTAGGCCAGAAGAGTCTTCCAAAAGGTAAATGGAGAGGGGAGTTTCAACTCTTCAGGGGATGTTGCCAAGCAAGGTTGAGAAAGATGACTGTAAAGAAATGCTCAATGGATTTAACAACATGAAAGCAAAGATGAAGTTGGTTGAGGAGACTGTGGAAAGAAAAGTAATGGGGGGAAAATGGTTTTTGATAAAATTTATTGTGAAAGTGGTGTTGGAGAAGACTCTTGAGAGTCCCTTGGACTGCAAGGAGATCCAACCAGTCCATTCTAAAGGAGATCAGTACTGGCTGTTCTTTGGAAGGAATGATGCTAAAGCTGAAACTCCAGTACTTTGGCCACCTCATGCTAAGAGTTGACACATTGGAAAAGACTCTGATGCTGGGAGGGATTGGGGGCAGGAGGAGAAGGGGACAACAGAGGATGAGATGGCTGGATGGCATCACTGACTTGATGGACACGAGTCTGAGTGAGCTCTGGGAGTTGGTGATGGACAGGGAGGCCTGGCATGCTACGATTCATGGGGTCGCAAAGAGTCGGACACAACTGAGTGACTGAACTGAACTGATTGTGAAAGTCAAAACAATATTAGCTATAGTGTGCAGGAGAGGCTGAGATTCACAAGAGTCTTTTGTGAGTTTTTTTTTTTTAATAAAAGAGTCTTCTCTATTTAAATTTCAAAGTAATTCCTGTTGATAATTATTGATCTGTTTACTGTCCTTATGATTTTCTAAAATGTCATACAAATGGAATCATATAGCGTGTCCCTTCCTGAGTCTGTCTTCTTTCACTTAGCGAAACATTTCAGATTCATCAGTGCCATTGTGGATACCAATAGTTCATTCCTTTTTATTACTGAGTAGTAACCCATTACATGGATGTACCACTGTTTCTTCATCCATTCACTACTTAGAGGGCATCTGCATCATTTCCAGGTTTTGACAGTTATGAAGAAAGCTGCAATAAACATTTACATAAGTTTTCCTTTGTCTTGGGTAAATCCCCAGATATGTTATTGCTGATCACTGGATGTTCAATTTTATCATAAACTGCCAAGCTGTTTCTAAAGTGGCTACACCATTCTGCTGGATGTAATTTTTTTCAAAAATTAGTGAATGAAATTAAAATGCATAAAGCGTCAAAGACAACAACCTGGTACAGAGGAACAGAATGAAGATACAGAATAGAGTGGGGATAGGCAAATCTTAAAGATTCCAGAAAAACCAAGGGATGGGATCCAGAGAACAGAAAAAAGTGAAGGCTGGCCTTACTCAGGGAAATATCACCTTTCTCACTGTGAGAGGAGAGAGGGAGAGAAGGTTGGTGCAGACATTGACTTGTTCTCAGAGTTGAGAGGCAAGTTTCCATCGCTGAAGCAGAAACTAGCCAAAGAGGAGAGGAGGTTGAAGTTCAAGAAGACTGGAGAAAGATTTAAAGCAATCTTTGCAGAGTGTAGAAAAACAAGTTGCCTAGAGAAATGTAGTGAGATGTACAGGTGGTGTTGGGTGGGTAATCAGTGCTACCAATCTGCTTGTTTGGACAAAATGAGTTTATGATATCAGCCAGAGAGTAACTGAAAGGCTTATAATTAATCTGAAGCTGGACAGACAAGAAAGTAAAGACAGGTGGGAATGATGGATAGGAAGAAAGTAAAAGAGTTGTTTCAATTATTAACCTATTGTTTCAGCTTCTAGCTCACCTGGAGCTGGCTTTGGTACTCTGCAAGTGACATTTCAGCAAGGCCAACTGGCTTCCTATTAGCCAGTACCAACAGATCGAGAGACAGAAAGAGAGAGAGAGAGGACAGAGAGAAACAAAGGGAGATCTAGAGGGTGATTGCAAGGCTGGAGGTGGGAGAAGGGATTTGCTTGTACCTGTATGCCTATTGTTCCTCTGACCATCACCCCAGCAATGCTTCTTCATGTTGGCAGTGACACTTCCTTCCTGAAGCAGCAGCTGAAGCCAGTTCGCAGCTTTTCCAACACTCTCAGACCTGGCTTCAGAGTACCCTCTCAAAGACAGCAGTACCTGCCAACCAGTTCCCCCTCCTCAGAGATCTGGGACCTAGCACCAGGGGACCCCTCCTCCAAGCTTCTGTGTTTTAGCAATTCCAGCATCTTCTCTTTGTTTTCTCTTTTAGTGATATTAGCTGCTTCCTGCAGCTATTCCTGAAAATGAGAGAGTTTAGCCTTTTCAGTTCTTTGATACTCATTCATACTTTTTCATATTAAATTATTTACACTCAACTAAGTCACATGGTGCTTTTCTTGAATGTGCTCTGAGAGATAGAGGACACATTGAACTAGAGGCACCTAAGAAGTGCAGGAAGAGTGTGCACTCTCAAATTAGGGATTTTTAGAGCGGAAGAGTTGGAAGTGATGACAAGGTGGAGGGTGCTTTGGTCAGAATAGATGGCTGAGATGGAGAGGAGGGGAAGGGTATTAGAGATGAAGAAATCATAGACCTGACATGGATGACAAACCCATTGAAACCACCTCAGAGATGCTGGCTAGGGCTGGGATGGGAAGGAAGAATGTGTGCCAAGAATTAAATGAGTCGAAGGTGGTCAAAAGGTACAAACTTCCAGTCATAAGAAAAATAAGTACTTGAGATATAACCTACAACATGAAGACTATAGTGAAGACTGTTGTATGGTATATCTGAACACTGTTAAGAGAGTAGATCCTAAGAGTTCTCATCACAAGGGGAAAAAAGCGTTTTCTTTCTTTTTGTATCTCTGTAAGAGATGATGGGTGTTAACTTAATATGGTAATTATTTCACAATACAGGTAAGTCAAGTGATTATGCTGTGTATCTTAAACTTATGTAGAACTGTATGTCAGCTGTATCTCAGTAAAACTGCCGAAAAGATGAAATAAATAACAAAGTCCAGAATGACATTAGATGAACGGAATGTGGAGGGGATAGGAGATCAGAGTTGAGTGACTTGAACTTTAGAAGAATAGTCTGTTTTTTAATGAGATGAAGTTATAAAATTTTACTTAGAGGTCTGGGAGATGGTAAGAGACAGAGGAACCTGGTGTACTGCAGTCCATGGGGTCACAAAGAGCTGGACACGACTTCGCAACTGAACAACAATGAATGCAAAGACTTGAATAAATGAAAAACATATACCTAGAAACCTGAAGGGAAAGACTCAGTTATCTCCAATTATTTCTAATCTTAATCCCAATGGAACTTCTTTAGACTTTGATGATAAATTTCTAATCCTCATCTATAACAATAGCATGCCAGAAACAAAGAATAAAACTTTTGGGGGTGGGAGGAAGGGTAATGAGATTCAGTAGGTTCTAACATGTACTATAAAACTAAATTATAAAACGGTAAATTGATGACAAAGGAATACACAGATCAATGGAACAAACTAGAGTCTAGAAATAGATCAAAGAAAATTACATGGACGTTTAGAATGTGATAAAGACAGTATTTCATATTTGTGGTGATAATAATTTGAAGACAATTGCTTAACCATTTGTAAAAAATGTTAGACGTACACAGGTGAATGCATAAAAAAAGGGGGAGGGGGAACCTTTCTCTTTAAGTTACAGAAGTAATGTTAGCAATAAGTGGAGACTGACTCGATAACTTAAGCCTGCGTCTGCCACCTAAAAGCAGTCCCTTTGGTCAGGAATCTTAATGGGGCAAGTGACAGAAAACTAAACTCAAAGTGTCTTAAGATAAAAAAAGGTTCATATACGCAACTTAAGAGCTCAGAGATGAAACCGGGATATGGCCTCCTCGATAGTTTGAAGTTGTGTCATATGAATCTGTTTCTTACAATCTCTGACGGCCGCTCCGTTAGCTTCATTCTCCAGTTCTACCACTTGGCGGCAGGCGAGATGGAGACCAGCATTTCTAAACCCAACTCCTCTCAGCCTTAAGTATAGCAGAAAAGAGGGCAAATTCTCTTCCAGGAGCAGCTCAAAGTCTTATTGATTCTCATTGGCTCCAACTAGGTCACATGCCCATTCATGAACCAATCATTATTACCAAGAAAACACAGAGCTTCTATTGATCAGATCTGGGCTAGGATGGTGGGGTAGAGACACTTTACTCCTTTCAAGTCTCGTGGACCAAGCAAATGATGATGGAACTCAGGGGTCTATTACTAAAAGAAGAAGAAAATAATAGCTTAAAACAAATAAACTAACAACATCAACAACAAAAACAGCAAATGTCTTCTATAAAAACTAGTATGGTTGGGTTCTCCTCTTTAGTTCAGTTCGGTCGCTCAATCGTGTCTGACTCTTTGCAACCCCATGGACTGCAACATGCCAGGCCTCCCTATCTATCACCAACTTCCGGAGTTTACTCAAACTCATGTCCATTGAGTCGCTGATGCCATCCAGCCATCTCATCCTCTGTTGTCCCCTTCTCCTCCTGCCCTCAATCTCTCCCAGCATCAGGGTCTTTTCAAATGAGTCAGCTCTTCTCATCAGGTGGCCAAAGTATTGGATTTTTAGCTTCAGCATCAGTCCTTCCAATGACTATTCAGGATCGATTTGGATCTCTTTGCATTCTGAGGAATTCTCAAGAGTCTTCTCCAACACCACAGTTCAAAAGCATCAATTCTTCAGTGCTCTTATTTTTTGTCTGTTTGTTTGTTTTCCTGAACCCCTCCCTAGTGTCCTGGAGTTCTGACAACACTTGCCTGCCTGCTTACATTAGGTGTGTATCTACGACATGACTTCCCTTAGCCTCAGGTGATTGGATAAAGTACTTTATCCTTAAACATCCTCTTAAATGAGACCAAACTCTTTATCTGTAGGAACAGCCTGGAGTATTTAGATGTAATGATTCTTACTTATTCTTGACATCAGCATTCTTTCATTCAGCAAATATTTATCAGACATGTTCTATGTGTAGGAACTGAGCACACAGTGGAGAATAAGGCAGAGAAGAGGAATTCATTCAAATGTTACATTAAAACTTCAATTTGTATTGAGATGCATCACCCTTGGTGGCCAGCCTTTCTTGCCTGTTAAGAGTACCCTGTGTATCTGACATTTTGAGACCCCATGCACTGTAGCCCACCAGGCTTCTCTCTCCATGGAATTCTTCTGGCAAGAATATTGGAGAGGATAGCCGTTCCCTGGAATTCTTCAGGCAAGAATACTGGAAAAGATCCCTGGGGATCTTCTCAACCCAGGGATCAAACCTGGTCTCCTGCATTGCAGGCAGATTCTTTACCATCTGAGACACCAAGGAAGGCCATCGCTCCCTGGTTTATTGTCCTGTCTCCACTGGCCCAACTTGAAAGTTTTAGTATAAATTATCCCTGGTGTATGTAGGTATGAATCGTTTCACATCACTATGGTGAAAACGTCCAGAATACTTACTGATTCTTTAATTTTCCTTTTCAGTCTCCACGAGTCTATCCCACTCATGGACATTGTACTCCAAGCCAAGACAACAAAGCAGGTTGACTGGTTTTGAATGGAAGTCCATCTGTCAGCCACATGGTTTCAGAATGGGAGCATTCATCCCTGAAACACGTACATGGCTGTGACCAAAGGGTTGTATGCAAAGAAGCTGATGAAGAAAATGCGAGTTGAGCATACCAGGAGCTTGCCATCCAGCTGGAAAGAAAGGCATGTCCACAGCTGGTAGCACACAAGGAATAGCATAATGAAAGACAGATAGTAGCAAGAACAAGGAGTTGTGGAAATGGAAGCATCTTCTGGCTGGGTTTGGGAGGGCTCAGGATTGGAGACAGGAAGAGTTGCTTTTGGAAAGCGGGCTCCGTGAACTTGAGCTATGGAATGGCTATTGGGCTTTATCATTTATCCTAAAAGTTTTGCTCCTTCTTGTTAATTCTCTATAAACTCTGAGCTTCAGTTCCAGAATATCAACTGCCAATATACACTGAAGATAGAAAACATTCTCAGGCTAGTAGTGGTTATGTGCTGTGTAACAAATTTCCCCAACACTTAGCAGTTTAAAACAACACACATTTATCTTCTAACAGCATCTATGGGTCAGGAGTTCAGAGCAGCTTAGTTGAGTGATTCTGATTCAGGATCTCTCACCAGGTTACATTTAAGATGTCAACTAAGGCCATGGTCCCTGAAGGTTTAAAGGATACCAGAGAATCTGTTTTCAAACTCACTCACATCACAGTTGGCAGGTGGCCTCAGGCCCTTTCTGCCTATTGGCCAGATATTTCGTATCCTCACCATATGGATTTCTCCAGAGAGCTTCTTGAGCATCCTTACAACATGTAAGCTGGCTTTCCTCAGAGCCGGTTATCTGAGACAGAGAGAGTAAGGATGTAGTCACTGTGCTTTTAATAACCTAGTCTTCGAAGCCACGTGTGATCACTTCTGTTTTCTTGTATTCATTAGAAGCAAGTCACTAAATCCAGCTCAGACTCAAGGAGAGGGGAGTTAGACACCACCACTTGCAGGAAGAAATATCAAAGAGTTGGACATTATTTTAAACCACCACCATACATCCATGCCTTTGATGACATTGATGCTATGCTCTTTTGGGTAGTATGGCAAAGAGGCTAAAAACACAGGCTCTAGAGTCAAAATGCCTAGGTTGGAATCTGAGGTCTACCGCTTATCATTTCAGTATGACTTTAGGCAAATAGGGCTTCCCAGGTGGCACTAGTGGTAAAGAACCTGCCTGCCAATGCAGGAGACATAAGAGATGCTGTATGAGCCCTGGGTGGGGAAGATCCCCTGGAGGAGGGCGTGGCAACCCACTCCAGTATTCTAGCCTGGAGAATCCCATGGACAGAGGAGCCTGGCAGGACACAGCCCATGGGGTCACAAAGAGTTGGGCGCAACTGAAGTAACTGAGCTCACTCTTAGGCAAATAACTTCTTGGGCTTCAGTCTCCTTTATCTTAAAAATGGTAATAATATTAACACCTACTTCGTATGGTTGTTATGAGGATTAAATGAGTTAATACATGTAAATACCATATGTGTAATACAGACAAAGCAGTGATTCCCAACTTTTTTTAGCACCAGCGACCAATTTCATGGAAGACAATTTTTCCATGGACTGAAGGTAGAGGGGGATGTTTTGGGATGATTCAAGTGCAGTACATTTATTGTGCACTTTATTTCTAATCTAATGCTGCCACCAATCTGATAGGATGTACCAGTCTGCAGCCCAGACACTGGAGACCCCTGATATAATGTACATAGAGGGGCTTTCCTGGTGGCTCAGTTGTGAAGAGTCTGCCTACCAGTGCAGGAGACACAGTTTGATCCCTGATTTGGAAGGATCCCATATGCCTCGGGGCAACTAAGCCCCTGCAACAAGAGAAGCCCCCGCAGTGAGAAGCAAATAGAGAGTAGCCCTGCTCGCCACAACTAGAGAAAAGTCTTTGCAGCAACGAAGACCCAGAATGGCCAAAAATAAATAAATAAATAAATTTATTAAAAAAAATATATAGTACATAGAACAGTAACTGACACACACGGATTGCTCAAAAATGTTATATTGTTATTATTCACTCTCATTTCCACTTAACTCCTGTTCTTTCAAGACCAAATTTGAATGCTTCCTCTTCTTCTAAGTTATCCAGATCTCCTGGGCAAATTTTCTTCTTCCTACCTCTAAGGTACTCTAGCATTTTGATTATTCTTAAAATTGGTACTTTTCAAACTGTGTTATCACTGCTCAATTATGCCTCTGTGTCCCCCACCAAATGGTGTGGCCTGTGAGGATAGACTTAGATCTTAGAGGCAGATTCTCTGGGACAGGTAAGAAGGCAAATTATGAGCAGCCTGTGGGAGACTCAATTTTTCACCCCAGAGTTGGGGCCATCAGGAAAGAGAGGACTGAGTTTTTATGGAAAGTGGTTTCCCCACCATAGCAGCCTGAAGTTAACACCAACTGCTCCCCAGGGCGGCCTGGTAGAACATTGGCTCCGGAAGAGAATCCTCTCTATCAGCGCTCTGACATTGGGAGCCTGGGCTCTCATTATGTTTTCAAACACTTCCCGGGGGAACTGTTAGCAGGCTTCACATACAAGGAAGTGCATTTTCAGGAGCATGTGATAATCTGGAAATGTCTTTATGCAGGGGAAGAGCAAGTAAGGAGGAGGGATGACTTCAAATTTCCTGGGGACCCTTCTTTTTGCATAGTGAGGTATTAGGACTCAAATTAAATCAAAACTGTGCCCCTTCGTCCAGTATGCCACAATGAAGGGGTGGGGACTGAAGAGGACTCAGGCTGTTCTCAACAGAAAGTTCCTTGTGTAGAAGGGCTTTTATCAGCCTTTCCATCATCCAAAAATAACAGACTGTTTTGCTATTTTAAGTGATGGTTAGTGAATTCCCTGGCAGTCCTGTGGTTAGGACTCCGCGATTTCACTGTAATGGGCCAAGGTTCGATCCCTGGTTGGGGAGCTAAGACCCTGCAAGCTGTTCCTGCAGTCAAAAATGAACAAATCAATGGACCTATGGCTGTTCCAAGCTCAGACTTTCATCTCTGTTGACTCCACATCACAGATGTAACAGGCAAGTACATTTCCTCTTTCCCCAGCCAGTAACACTGTAACATTGAAAAATATAGCCTAGGACTTCCCTGATGGCCCAATGGTTAAGAATCCATCTGCTAATGCGGGGGACATGGGTTCAATATACGGTCCAGGAAGAGTCCACATGCTACGGGGCACCTGGGCCAGTGCAGGTGCAGCTACTGAAGCCCTATAGCCCATGCTCTGCAACAAGAGAAGCCTCTGCAGTGGAAAGCCTATACACCACAGTGAGAGCCGCCCCTACTCTCTGCAACTAGAGAAACTCCATGTGCAGCAATGAAGACCCAGTATAGCCAAAGAATAAATAATTTAAAAAATAAATAAAGGACTATAATCAACATAATCAAAGTTTGCTTTAAAAAATTTTAAATTAAAAAATTATAGCCTAGATTCTAGATGTATGAGGTGGAAATAACTGATGTTATTTCAATGGAAATAATTCATGTTATTATGTCCAGATCATTCTGAACATTTTCAAAAGCAGCTTTTATCTAGTTGAAGGGTGTCCTGAAGCCTCCATGTCCATATTAGGGGCCTTGTTAACATCTGTTTTGACTTGCCTACACCATCTCCATTAACTCTCCTAGGTCATAAACTGGAGTAGAGAGATGTCAGTTGATAACCCCCATAACATCTGCCTCCAAGAACGGGCATGTAACATGGACCTGACCTGTCCAATCAGAGCTTTCAACCACCAGAGCTGAGGTGAAGGATGGAGCGTAGATGTGTTTGTCCTGATTTATGTCAAACTCCTGGATCAGGTCATACCTGAAATCCACCAAGCTACACTGCAAACTCCCTGCCCTTTTTAATTATTTAATTGATTCAAGCCATTTTTACTTGATTGGATTCTTTCCCTTGAGACTCCAGACAGTACTGACTTACATGGTAGAGAAAAACAGAATAAAAAGTATCAATCACTGTTGCCCTCTTACTCTATACATCAAACATCTATCTGAAATTTTTGTACTGGAAAGTCTTCCTGACAGATAGCAACACTAATAGTTTTTAGTATCCCTTAAAACTCTGAGGAGACACTTTTATAAGTACTTTAATTAGAAGATTTTTGAAAAGTAGGTTAGCGATATATATCAAGAACCTTAAAAAAGCAACCTTGTCTACTATATCTCAAGAATTCCACTTTTTAGACATCCAGTCTAAAAAGATTATTTACTGGGTTTATGATAAGAATACCTGGGAAATTAAGAAAGATAAGAATCTCATTTGCTATACACTCCCAGTTCTCACAGAGACTAGAATGTCATTCAGGATTAGATCATTCAGGATTTTAATACTCTTATAAACCCTATGTTATCTTGACATATGCTCAGAAACATGTTGCTTCCTACCCTCTATGATGGTGAATTACTTATACTCTGTATTTAATCTATACTGTTACTGCTAAGTACCCTCTACTCATGGGCTCCCCTGATGCTCAGTGGTAAAGAATCTGCCTGCAATGAAAGGAGCTACAGGAGATGTATGTTCAATGCCTGGTTTGGGAAGATTCCCTGGAGGAGGGCATAGCAACCCATTCCACTATTCTTGCCTGGAGAATCCCATAGACAGAAAAGCCAGGTGGGCTATAGTCCACAGGGTCATAAACAGTCTTGCAACCTTTATATAAAGGACATGACTGAAGCAACTTAACACAGACGTACTCTCTATTCAGCTTCTTGTTACTCTGTAGCCTTTGCTTAATCGTGGCTTTCCACCATCTTACGGCATCATCAGCCACTTCCAAGTCTGGTGCTGGTCTCTTTCTGTGTGTCTTTTAGCCTCTGCTCCCACTACCTACTGCTGACTCTCTCTGGCTGATGTATGCTTCCTACTGACAATAGATCCTACTGACCCATGGTCCTGATGGATAAAAGGTCCTATTGAACCCTATCTCCTATAGACCTATGGCCTCTGCTGACTCATGACTCTTGCCAACTCTTGGTTTCTATAGATCCAGTTCTTCCTGACCCATGGCTTCTGTTGACCCTTTGCTTCTATTGTTTCATGGATCCGGCAGAACTATAACTTCTGATGACCCTGACTCTTGGCCGCTATTCACTTAGGTCCCCTGCTGACATATGCCTTTGCTGAAACATAGGTCCTGCTGACCAGTGCCTTCTGTTAACCCATGACTTGTAGTGGGAAGATCCAACCCTTCAGAAGATTCAGGGTTTCAGAAAACTAGATCTCAGTTCAGGGTAGGCCTGGAATTTCGACAAAGATCTGTAGGCCTGATTATGGAAACTGCCCAGTAGTGATCTGTAACACTGATTATGGAAACTTCCCAGTGGTGCATGATCCCTGCCCATACTTTTTGTGCCCTCCCCAACCCTCCTCAATTGACTCCATTGCCCATTTTCAATCATAAGGTATCTGAAAGAGACCATGCAAAATCTTCCAGCTCTAGGCTAGTGAAACTGGGCTAATTTTTGCAGAAAATCTCTAATTCAACTTCTTTAAAGCCTGCTTTCTCTGTGAAGCCCCAGAGAACCAGCTTATGCAGTGTGTGAGCACTCTAGAAAAGTTTATCTTCTATTTAAAAAAGAAAATAAGTTCCTTAAGTGGAAATACTACCTGAATAGGAAACATTAAAAAAGAAAGACAGAAAGAAACACAGATTTATAGGACTTCTGGGATGAGAGAACGCTTAAACTTTGAATCCTTCCTCTTTTGTATGAGTGTCTTTACAAGATCCTGTCTAAGAACAACCCAGTCTCTCCTTGAATGCCTCCAGTGAACACGAGCTCATTAATTCTGGAACTAGACCATTCCATTTTTGCATAGTTTTATTATGACAAAGATTTCTTACCCTGATTTCAATATCTTTCTCCCTGTAGTTAATTCAGCCCTATGGGCCAATGTGTTTTGGGAGGGATGGGGGTAGTTGAATTTCTCATATCGTAATTCTCCAAATATTTAAATGGAGACTGTTGAATCATTCACTCATTTATTCACTCACTAATTTATTCTTTAGTCCCCAACAACAAATAATTATTTGGCCCCAGATGTCAGTAGAACCCAGTTTGAGAAACATTCTATAGCCCATTCTAATATATGGAAATGTTACTGTTTCCAAAGAAAGGATTTACCTGACATGAAGGATTTTTTTCTCAAAATGAAATATGCTTTAGGATTGAAGAGAGAGAATGTCAGCCCTGAAATCATTTTTCTTTTCTCTAAATTTACCAAAGAGCATGAAAATGAAGCTCTTATCTGTCGACATCATAGTCTTCTAAATAAAGTCTTCCTAACATTGTTTTCTACCTCTTTGTACTTATTTGGATAAGGATGGTGAGGAACTCAGTGCCTGGGGGCTGCACATAAAACAAAGACAGCCCTTTGCTCAAGTCTTACAGTCAACCTCAAAAGATCCTCTGTGTATTTCCTGGCTGCCTCCTGTTTGGCCTGATTTCTACCCTGAAGGTGCAAAAGCATAGCCCAGCATGTTTGCAATCCATAACAGAGTCTGTACTAGAAGTCATGGCTAAGACTCTCTGCTTGGGATTTCTAGCCACCTGGCAAATCCTACTCAGAGAGGAAGTATTTGCTCTTTTTACTACTCTTGCTGTTAGATGGGTTGAATGCTAATGATCAGAATAGCCTTTTCTATGCATAAGATGACAAGTAAATGGGGATGAGTTTATTTTCCTTTTAATGGTAAATGAAAATCTAGGAATAGTATTTGCCAGGAAAAGAACTAGTGATGTCTTTAATAGATAAAGGACTCTGACAAATCCATAAGAAAAATCTCAAAGTCCCACTATGTAATAAAAATCAGAGTAAAACTTTTAACATTTTAATTCACAAAATTATCAAATTTTTAAAAATCAATCATTTATTTGGGATTCAGTATAATTGACCTACTGAAGGGAATGAGAATTAGCACAAATTTCTTACAAATCCAATCTGGAATTATGTATAAAGAATTTTAAAAATAATTGCTACCCTTTGGAGCAATCATTCTTCTTCTAGGAATTTATCCTGGGGAAATAACTGGAGATTCAGAGAGAGATTTATATACAGAATTTAATCAAATCATTTATGATAGAAAAAAATAGGAAGTATCTAAATTGTTGAAACTATGCGACATTCTATAATGAAAAAATATTTAATTATTAAAATTGTAATTTTGTTAATATAATAATTCAAGAAATTGCTATCAATCTTATGTGATTAGTAAAAATACACAAAATATTTTATTTAGTATGAAATTTATGTAGAAGGAGCTTGGATCCAGTGGGGAAAGAAGCATCAGATTGATAACAGAGATTATTTGGGGTTGAGGAATAATGAGTGTTTCTTTGTCACTAACTTTATCTTTATAATTGTTCTAGTACTTGAATAATAGACACGCTCCACTTTGATAAATCAAAAATTGTGAAAGATTTTTAAAATCTAGAAGCAGCAGGTCTGGAGGGAAGATCACTGAACTTAGAGAGACTGAGAATCAGAATCTAACTTCAACTTCTCAGGAAGAATGGACCTTGAGTATTCTACTTTATCCTCTGGGAACTCAGGTTCTAAGTGGGGAAAACAGTGCTACTTTACAGAGTTGTCCTGATAGTTAAGTAAATAGATGCACCATGATAGGTATGTTGAGGCTGCCAAAAATTGTTACATAATTAAAAAATTGAATCTGGGGTGTGGGGGAGCCTGATGATGAAACTTCCCTGGGAAGGAAAAAGCTTACCTAGACACTATCTTCTGCCTTTTCTAAAACCAGATCAAATCGCCAACATCCGCTGGATCATCAAAAAAGCAAGAGAGTTCCAGAAAAACATCTATTTCTGTTTTATCAACTATGCCAAAGCCTTTGACTGTGTGGATCACAATAAACTGTGGAAAATTCTGAAAGAGATGGGAATACCAGACCACCTGACCTGCCTCTTGAGAAACCTATATGCAGGTCAGGAAGCAACAGTTACAACTGGACATGGAACAACACACTGGTTCCAAATAGGAAAAGGAGTACATCAAGGTGGTATATTATCACCCTGCTTATTTAACTTCTATGTAGAGTACTTCATGAGAAACGCTGGGCTGGAAGAAGCACAAGCTGGAAACAAGATTGCTGGGAGAAATATCAGTAGCCTCAGATATGCAGATGGCACCACCCTTAAGGCAGAAAGTGAAGAGGAACTAAAAAGCCTCTTGATGAAAGGGAAAGAGGAGAATGCAAAAGTTGGCTTAAAGCTCAACATTCAGAAAACTAAGATCATGGCACCTGGTCCCATCACTTCATGGAAAATAGATGGGGAAACAGTGGAAACAGTGTCAGACTTTATTTTGGGGGGCTCCGAAATCACTGCAGAAGGTGATTGCAGCCATGAAATTAAAAGATGCTTACTCCTTGGAAGGAAACTTATGACCAACCTAGACAGCATATTGAAAAGCAGAGACATTACTTTGCCAACAAAGGTCCATCTAGTCAAGACTATGGTTTTTCCAGTGGTCATGTATGGATGTGAGAATTGGACTGTAAAGAAAGCTGAGTGCCAAAGAATTGATGCTTTTGAAGTGTGGTGTTGGAGAAGACTCTTGAGAGTCCCTTGGACTGCAAGGAGATCCAACCAGTCCATCCTAAAGGAGATCAGTCCTGGATGTTCATTGGAAGGACTGATGCTAAAGTTGAAACTCCAGTATTTTGGCCACCTCCTGTGAAGAGTTGACTCACTGGAAAAGACCCTGATGCTGGGAGGGATTGGGGGCAGGAGGAGAAGGGGATGACAGAGGATGAGATGACTGGATGGCATCACTGTCTCAATGGACGTGAGTCTGAGTGAAGTCCGGGAGTTGGTGATGGTCAGGGAGGCCTGGCGTGCTTCGATTCATGGGGTCGCAAAGAGTCAGACACGACTGAGCGACTGAACTGAACTGAACTGAGACAATGAAGTCCTTAGCTGTGTGGATGAAAATGTTGCCTGCCGTATCAGCAAACAGAAGATGCTGCAGCCATCAAGCCACCAGGCACTCCAGCTACCCTCAACAGTGCGCCCTGAGGGGACTCAGGGTGGAAAAGAACAGGATACTGGCCCTAGATACCTAAGGTACATATGAAAGGAATGATTTCAATGAGCCCAGACTCTGTGTCTTTCCATACAAAGAAAAAGCAGAAAATTCATTAGCATGAAATATCTGGTTTTCTTTCATTAACAGTAATCTACTGAAGTTCCAACTAGTACCTGGTCTCTGTTACAAAATCCACTATATATCCTGGCTCCTTCCTTATTCTTCGGAGCAGTTCCTCAGAGAAGTCCTCAGAAAGTCCACCAAATAAAATATAATTCTCAACTTTTAGGTTGTGCATTTTTTTTAGTAGACAGTTTCAGTCCTAAATTTACCACTTACTGCTCTGAGATCTTGTGCAAGTTACTTCATCTCTCTTGGATTCAGTTTCTTTATCTGTAAAATGGGGAAGAGTAATAGTACCTGCTTCCCAATATCATTTGGGTCAATGAGATAATGCATAAGGAGTTAACATCCTATAGCTTGTGTTGCAAATTGGCCCACCATATTTTTTTTTAAATAAAGTTTTATTAGAACACAGCACACCCATTTGTTTACTTATTACCTAGGGCTGCTTTTGCGCTCCAAGGCAGACTTGAGTTGTGACAGAGAGCACATAGCCCACAAAACCTAAAATACTTACTGTCTAGCCCTTTATAGCAGAATTTTGCTGACTCCTGAGATAATGTATATAAACTACCTAGAATGATGTCTGTCACTCAAAAAATGCTGCTGCTATTATTATCAGTGTTATTACTATCATTATTGATTGATTCCTCTGCTTAGAAATAATTCTGAAAAATCCAATTCCGTTTCCATCAATATTAGACCAAATGAATCCCAGATGGCTAAGTCATTCTTGCTGTCTCACTCTTTAAAAATGATTGGACCAAGGGTTTCCAAGGAATTCTTCTGCAATACATCCCAATACATATCTATCATCACCTTAGGGAAAATATCTCATCTCCTAGCTTTCCCTTTCACTGATTTTCCAATGCACATTGTATTTCCAATCGAGACAAAGAAGTTTTATGATTCTAAGTCTCTGCTGTTTACTCAGGCAGGATCTGGTCATAGGCATCCTGGGACTCCAGGAGCTCAGCCAGTGTTGACAGGGAGAGAAGGGGGCATCAAGGAAACTGACCTCACCATAGAGCTGGTCCAAATGTACTGGCAGCAATCCCAGGTTAGGTTGAGAATGATCTGAGGAGCCCAATTCAGTGAATTTGGTGAAATCACAGGAGCCCAGGCAGCAGGCAGGACCGAAAGTCAGGACAGAGAGGGGGCAATGGCACTGGCGGGAGAGCTGTCCAGTCAGCTCTCAAGTGTCTCCTGGGGAAACTGAGGCAAGAGATGCTTTATCTGGATTGGGCCAATGTGGGAGAGTAGGAGCCACCTGTTCCATGAGCCTGTGAATGCCCAGCTTCACTGTAGACTATCCAGATACCAGGTCTCAGCCCAGCTCATTGGCTTAGGATGAGATCGTAGGTGAGCCGCCAGGTGAGACATGCCAGAATTCCAGAGAAAAAGAGATGCGCAAGCGCCATCCTACACACCCTGACCTTTCCCCTTCGTCTCTCTCAGTTGTAGAACTTCACCCACCCACAATTCTTTTTTTTTTAATTAACTAATTTATTTTAAAATTTGGAATATAATTGCTTTACAATGTTGTGTTAGTTTCTGCTGTACAGCAATGTGAATCAGCTCTATGTATACATATATCCCCTCCCTCTTACTCCTACCTCCCACTCCTCCATCCCAGCATCACAGAGCACCGAGCGGAGCTCCCTGTGCTATACACCAACTTCTCACTAGCTGTCTATTTCACACACGATAGTGTGTATGTGTCAATGCTTCTCTCTCAATTTATGTCACCCTCCCCTTCCCTTACGGTGCCCACAAGCCCTGCAAATAGGTTCATCAGTACTGTTTTTCTAGATTCCATATATAAGTGTTAATATACAATAACTGTTTTTCTCTTTCTGACTTCCACCCACGAGACTTGATTGAACCTTCACAAAAATTATGGAGATCATAATGGACTTTTGATCCTGGTGAAATTCACACAAAGTTCCTCCTTCCCTCTGAAACACCTATTAAGGAATTTAGGTAATTCATTAAGCATTTAGGTCGCAGGTTAAACCTGAAAAATTATATTTTTAGCAAGCTCCCAAGTGGTATTGGGGCTTCCCTGGTGACTCAGGTGGTAAAGAATCTGCCTGCAATGCAGGAGACTTAGGTTCAATCCCTGGGTTGGGAAGATTCCCTGAAGGAGGAAATGGCAACCCACTCCAGTATTCTTGACTGAAGAATTCCATGGACAGGCTACAGTCCATGGGGTTGCAAAGAGTTGGACACGATTAAGTGACAAACACTTTCAGGTGGTGATGATGTAGGAGATAGGTGGACTCCAGGTTATGTGCTAAGTCATTTCAGTTGTGTCCAGCTCTTTGCAATCCTATGGACTATAGCCCACCAGGCTCCTCTGTCCATGGAATTCTCCATGACCTCCTCCAGGGGTTCTTCCCAACTCAGAGGTCAAACCCACATCTCTTATTTCTCCTGCATTGGCAGGCAGCTTTACCACAAGCATTTACCACGAGTACCACCTAGGAAGCCCAAATGGCCTCCTGTTTCCATTTCATGGGTATGAAGAAGTGGGCTTCACCTTGGATACTCACAACTGTTGCATTTTCTGAGACAAGAGATAGGTAGCCTCCAGTTAAGGCATTTACAATCAGCCTCCTGTTTGCCTTCTGAAATGGAAGAGACAACAGCAACAGGATAAATTGCCAGTGTTTGTCTCTTGTAAACACCTTAAGGTGATAGTCATGGCAATAGTCAAGGTAATAGTCAAGGCAATAGTCAAGGTAATAGTCAAGGCAATAGTCAACGTAATAGTCAAGGCAATAGTCAAGGTAATAGTCAAGGGAATAGTCAAGGTAATAGTCAAGGCAATAGTCAAGGTAATAGTCATGGCAATAGTCAAGGTGATAGTCATGGCAATAGTCAAGGTAGTAGTCGTGGCAAAGACAAAGAGGGGCGAAACCCTATTTGAGTAAAGGATTGAAGGATCTCTATCCCCTGCCCCCTGTTCTGGGACAAGGGAAAAACTACACATGAGCAGAAAGACTCCTTGTGGGTCAAAATTCAGGGGATAATGCCAAACCATAGCGGCTCTTGCTCCTCCCAGAAGCCTTCACTTTGACATCCATCTTGGCTGAGAGGTACATGTGCAACCTGGGGGAGGGTCCCAGGGTAAGTCAGGTGTGAAAAAGAAACCAGATAATTGGCCTGAAGAAAGATAAAGACCTGGAAGAACCAGCCTACATGAATGACTTAACCACCTCTTTACTGCACTCCTCCTCACTAGCAGGCACACCCACACCCTTTCCCTCTGGAAAACATCACTATGTAGAGAGTGCAAACGTGCAGCATCCTGGCCAAATTTTCCTGGCAGATGGATATTTCCTGGATTGCATGGTATTTTTTGGAATTTAGAATTGACTGACAAACTTAAAAGTTGGGATGTTTTTACCTCTCTTGAAAAATTGAAAGATGAGCACCACTGGGGTTCCCTCTGGGTGAGCATCTCTGCCTTGCTTCTATCTTTTACTAAAAAAACCATTTCTCTGAGTGCTCTCCCACTATGTCTCTAATAATAAGCTTGGTATCTGCATTTACAGTTTCTGCCTCTGTGATAAATGCACTTTTCACTGGGGGCAAAGATCCAGGGATAATAGCTTATAGCCTCTAGTTCTTACTGGTCTGGTGGCTAGGATTCCTGGCTCTCATCCAGGCTACCCAAGTTCAATTCCTGGGTCGAGAATTAAGATCTCACTTCATACCACCACTGACTGCTGCCTCCCAGAGACCAGTGTTAGTGCTTCTGATCAAAGGACCATACTTGGCGAATAGAACTCTAGGAAACAACTTATGTGCAAAACAAACATCCAGAGCTAAAACCATGATCTCCAGTTCCACTGAATATCAGAATCCTGAGTAGGTGCTATTTAGCCATTTTACAGGGGCTTCCCTGGTGGCTCAGCAGTTGAAAGAGTCTACCTGGACTCGGGTTCGATCCCTGGGTTGGGAAGATCCCCTGGAGAAGGAAATGGCAACCCACTCCAGTATTCTTGCCTGGAGAATCCCATGGAGGGAGGAGCCTGGTAGGCTACAGTCCATGGGGCCGCAAAGAGTCGGACAGGACTGAGCAACTTCACTTTCACTTTCACAGATGAATCAAGGGAGGTACAAAGAGATAAAATGGACTGGCTCAAGATGAAATGCTTAGGAGCAGTAATTCTCAACTAGAGAAGAAGTGGAGAGTTGAGGCATGAACCAAGAGCTGCAAACAGAAATGCCTGCAGAGACCATGCAGACAGCCTTAGTGAAAGCCTGGGAGCTGGGAGCACGTGTAGTTTATTTCCAGTTGTCATCATGTGAGAACCCCAGTGGTGCTCATCTTCCAATATTTCAAGAGAGGTAAAAACATTCCAACTTTTAAGATTGTCAATCAATTCTAAATTCCAAAAAATACCATGCAATCCAGGAAATATCCATCTGCCAGCAAAATTTGGCCAAGATGTTGCACGTTTGCACTCTCTACATAGTGATGTTTTCCAATCCTATGTGCATACATATTTCCTAGAGCCCTTTTAAAAATATAGGCTCTGATATAACAGGTCTGGGATGGACTTGAGCTTTTTAATTTCTAACAAGCTCCTGCATGATGCTAAGGCTGCTGCTCCAATGGAGTACAGGCTGAATAGCAAAGAACAGAGCTACTCAGTGTATGGTTTGTGGAAAGACAGCAACAGCATTACCGGGGAGCTTGTTTGAAATGCATATTCTCAGCCCAACCCTAGAAATACTGAATACAAATTTCTAAGGTTGGGACTTGGAAGTCTGTTTTTATTAAAACACATCCTACAGATGATTCTTCTGTGTATTCA
The DNA here is from genome assembly GCF_042477335.2 of Ovis canadensis. Taxonomy (NCBI): domain Eukaryota; kingdom Metazoa; phylum Chordata; class Mammalia; order Artiodactyla; family Bovidae; genus Ovis; species Ovis canadensis. The sequence continues at coordinate 38,480,380 of NC_091268.1, read as the reverse complement.
AGTTTGAGAAGCGCTGAATAGATCAGCGGTTGTACTACTTTAGTGTGTAAAGGAATCCTTGTGATTTAAAACTACTGATGCCTACAGCCTTTTAAAATTGATTTAGAGTGGAGCTGGGCACCAGGGCTTTTAGAACTCAGTTACATTAGTCATACTGGAACTCAGTTGGAACTAATATGCAAGCAAGTTTGAAGACCTCCACCCTAGGAGTTCACATCAGATTCTTCTGTGCATTTGGTCCAAACTGGAGAAATAGAAATATATTTTTTGAATAGAGAGGTGATTTCAGCTGAAGCTTGGGAATGGGAGTTGCATTTTCATGAAGTCCATTGCTCCTGCCTGGCAGCCCACGTATCTGGGAGAACTGCTGTGAAGCTATGTAGGATAGGAGCCCTGACTTTACCCCATGTGCCAAGAAGCCAGCACCACTGCTTTCCCTGCCACTTCCAAATTCTTCCCACAGTCAAGACCTTGCTGAGAAATGAAGCTACATCACACTTGGCCAATTGGAGGGTGACAACCAGCCAATGCCTGGAGTGGCCAGGGGCCAAAGTAACTGAGCCACAAATGGCCCATCTGGTCAGGAATCGAAGCCTGGCTTTGGTGCTTTGCCTGATCGTGTAGTTATAATGCAAGCCACTCTATTTCCTGGTTTTATAAGTTAATTCATGGGCCAGTTAAGTGTCTGAAATAGCAATATTAATCACAGTGAGAATGACCATATGAATTCATCTCCTGGGATGTTGTTCAAATGCTCTGGCCTGGACTGTCTCTAAAGATTCGTTGAGCTTGGAAGAAAATGGGGCTCATACAAGGCTTCAAAACACAGAGGAAAAACTGATATCTCAGAAGGAATCCCAGAGGAAAATGGGCCTATTTCCAGTGGCCGAGGATGGAGCAAAAGGAGAGAGCAGTAAGCAGGATCATAGGGTCACCAAGCATTCAAACAGACAGAATGGGAGCTACAGCAGATAATCTACAATAGAGAGGAAATGAAACAAAGTAAGTGGGTTCTGGAGGCAAAATTTGGAAAGCATCCCAGAGGGCCATAGGATGCAGGTGGAATGCCTGCGGTGAGTTGATGGACTGGAAAGGAGATGCTGAGGACAATAAGCCTGCTTGGACAAAAGGACAATAATCCTGTTTAGACAATATCTCTCATTACCTCCTTCTACTGATACATTTTTCAGTTGACGAACAAATATTTATTGATCCCCCACTATGATCCTGGAGAAGGCAATGGCACCCCACTCCAGTACTCTTGCCTGGAAAATCCCACGGATGGAGGAGCCTGGTGGGCTGCAGTCCATGGGGTCATGAAGAGTCAGACATGACTGAATGACTTCACTTTCACTTTTCACTTTCATGCGTTGGAGAAGGAAATGACAACCCACTCCAGTGTTCTTGCCTGGAGAATCCCAGGGATGGTGGAGCCTGGTTGGCTGCCGTCTATGGGGTCGCACAGAGTCAGACACGACTGAAGCAACTTAGCAGCAGCAGCAGCAGCAGCACTATGATCCAGGCAATGGATTAAGTTGGATTGCATTCTCCACTTTCACTGGTGAATAGTTTTAACTTGAATCAGCATGTTCTAAAGATCCATTCATACATTTTACAAATGTATCTTCTGAATTCCAGGTACTGTGTTAAACACTAGAGATAAAATAGCAAAGAAATCATACCCTAAAATTGCTTCTACTTTCATGGAGATTACAGGCTAGTGGTGGAAGCAAATTATAAATAAATAAGTAAAGTGAAAGTCACTCATTCATGTCTGACTCTTTGTGTCCCCATGGACTATACAGTCCATGGAACTCTCCAGGCCAGAATACTGGAATGGGTAGCCTTTCCCTTCTCCAGGGGATCTTCCCAACCCAGGGATCAAACCCAGATCTCCCACATTGCAGATGGATTCCTTACCAGCTGAGCCACAAGGGAAGCCCAAGAATACTGGAGTGGGTACCTTATCTCTTCTCCAGCAGATCTTCCTGACCCAGGAATTGAACTGGGGTCTCCTGCATTGCAGGTGGATTCTTTACCAACTGAACTATCAGGGAAGCCAAAGGAACAAATAAATATTTTTCAATACCATGAAGAAAAACTAGAGGGTAATAACAAGAAAAGTTTTCTTTAAGAAAATCTTTCTTTTAGAGGCTTGGATAAGTTTTCCAGAAGGAAAAACATTTAGGTTGATAGCTGAGGGGAGAATGAGAGTTAATTAAGCCAGAGCTGTAATAAGACTCTGGCGAATGAAACAGAAAGTACAGAGGCCCAGGGGCAGGGAGGAGCATGATGCTTTCAAAAATGGAAAGGGGGTTGGAACATAGTGAATGAGGAGAAGGAATCAGCTCTTGCCAGGACTAGTGTGCAATGAGAAGGACTTGGAACTTCATCCAAGAGGATACCATTTAAAGGCTATAACCAAACAGCATTTCCTGAAGAGTGAATCTGGATAAATTCTTTGAGTTGTTGATGTTGATGACCCAACTGTCCCTGAAAAAAAAAAAGAATTTTGCCTGAATTCAAGTTCTCTCTTGATAGGGAGTTCTCAAAATGTCCAGGCAATGGAAGCTGTCTTTTTCCAGCAGTGAGTGCCCCTAGCTGGCAACTAAATTCAGATTTCTTAGCATCTGATCCCCAGATGTTTAGGGGGCTGCTGTACCTTCTGATCCTCTTACTCAAGATATACAGCCAGGACTAAGTGACACTGAACTCTTGGCTTCACCATGGCATAGTTAGATTTGTATTTTTAACAGTATCCCTTGGGGGTACTGTGTAGAGGAGAGATTAAAGGCTCAAGAGCAAACGCAGATCAGTGCATTTTCTCTGTGTGTTCATGTATTACAATGGCTGAAGTAGATCTGGGATATTAGTGTGTTCTTGCTGTGTGTATTTGTCTATTAGAGTGATTGAAATGTGTTCATCATCTCCTCATTCTGGTTTCTCTATATATTTGTCCGCTGTAATAGTTGAATTAGATTCTTAGTGTGCCCTCGAGGGAGGTAGGTAGATAGATAGATGAATAGATAGATAGGAGGGAAGGAGGGAATAAGACAAGTTAAGATAGGTGGATAGATAGATGGATAGCTATCAATATAGTAGATACCGATATAGATAGATATAACTCTACCACTTTCTATCTAGGAGAACCTGAGTACCCCTCTTTGCCTCAGTTTCCCCATCTGGATAAGCTGGAAATAATAACAGATCCTAAACAAGAGGGTTATTGTGAGTCAATATACAGAAACCCTTAAAATATTAGCTGGCATGTAGTAAGTGTGACAAGTGATGACCATTATTTCATGAACGTTATCTCATTTAATTGTCATAAATATCATAAATTCAAGGTGGTGAATACTATCCCTATTGTACAAATGAGTATATCTAGGTTCAGAAAGATTAAAGGATGTTCCCAGGCGCTCCTTCACTATGTTGCCAAAACTCATCACTGTTGTACTGCCTCTTCCTTATTCCTGCAGATTAGATTCATTGAACCCCACAGAATACAGCAGTGGGTTGTCATTTCTTCCTCCAGGGGATCTTCCCAATCCAGGGATTAAACCCGTGTCTCTTATGTCTCCTGCACTGGCAGGCGGGTTCTTTACCACCCGGGAAGCCCAAACCCCAACCACCCAGAACAAAAACCACGCTTGCTATAGATACATATTGGGCTTCCCAGGTGGCACCAGTGGCAAAGAATCTGTCTGCTTATGCAGGAGACTTAAGAGGCGCAGTTTCAATCCCTGGGTCGGGAAGATCCCCTGGAGGAGGAAAGGGCAACCTGTTCCAATATTCCTCCCTGGAGAATGCTATGGACAGAGGAGCCTGGCAGGCTACAGTTCATCAGGTCTCAAAGAGTCGGACACGACTGAGGGACTGAGCACATAGACGTAGGCATTGAACTTGCCAAGTTAGACTTTAGACTCCTTCCCAAGTTGGCCTCTGCACCCTTTTCCATCTACCTGGTATTCCAGTGGACCATTGTAACACCGAGTCACACAGAATTAACCGAAGAAGGAGCTTAGCATACCTCATTGGTGCTCAACTCAAGGTAGGTCATGTATTTTAGGCCCTGGTGTCAGCAGGTAGCATAAAGGACAGAGTCCCTGCCCTCTTGGTGCTTAGCCTCTACTGCAAGAGAGAGATAAGTGAAAATGTAATATAACAGGTACTAACAAGTTCTATAAAGAAAGACAGAGCAGGAAAAAAGATAGCACCATAAAATTCTTCAATTTCCCTTAAACTGTTGCTCTCTGTCTTAAAGCAATCATTTCTTGTGACCTGCCATCTGACATGCATGGTCTCTCCAAGTGGCCAAGACATTTCAGTGCAGACAAGAGAGTAACACTTAAAAGATCAACTCCATGGAACAGATGGCTTAGTTATTTCATGCCAATTAAATCAACCATTCAGCTGTCTGATCCATTGCTCGCTGATCAAGCTACAAGGAGCCTCTTAGGCTGGTGCAGATATCTGATTGAATGTAAAAGACGCTAATGGAGACAGACATGAGGGTCATGCAGACAATAGGGCATATATTGAGATATAGAAATTATACAGTGGCATCGTGGGGTGGTAGAGGAGCAAGGGGAAATTGCAGGAGGAGAGATTGGGGTTAAAAAAGCTTTATGTAAAGAGGATAACGTTGGGGGGAGATGTGACAATGGCAATTATTCAATCCATTTAGACAAATGTTATTGCAGAAATGTACTTACTTTGTGCCAGGCTCTGTGTTCAGCCCTGGAAAGCAGGACAAGGAAATTTAGAAGTACAGAAGAGGGGACTTCCCTGGTGGCCAGTGGTTAAGATTTCACCTTCAAATTCAGGGGGTGGGTTCAATCTCTGCTCAGGGAGCTAAGATGCCACAGGCCTCGTGGCCAAAACACCAAAACGTAAAAGAGAAACAATATTGTAGCAAATTCAATAAAGACTTTAAAGCTAAATAAGTAAAGACACATAAGATACTGCAGGCGTGCTAAGTCACTTCTGTCGTGTCTGACTCTTTGTGATTCTTTGCACTCTAGCCCATTAGGCTCCTCTGTCCATGGAATTCTCCAGGGAAGAACCCTGGAGTGTGTTGCCATGCCTTCCTCCAGGGGATCTTCCTGACCCAGGGATCGAACGCTTGTCTCCAATGTCTCCTGCATTGGCAGGGATGTTCTTTACCACTAGCACCACCTGGGAAGCTCCATAAGATATTATCCCTGCCTCACAGGATCTCACAGTCTAGAGTTAGAGGCAGGTTCAGAAACAGAAAGCTGTTTGGGATTCGCAGATGTAAACTATTATACGTAGGATGGATAAACAACAAGGTCCTATTGTATAGCACTGGGAACTATATTCAATATCCTATGATAAGCCATAATGGAAAAGACTATAAAAATGCATATATATGTATAAATGAATCACTTTGCTGTACAGCAGAAATTAACACAACAATGTAAATCAACTATACTTCAATTTTTTAAAAAAGAGAGAAACAAAAAGCTGTGGTGTGAAGTCCAATGATAAATAGGCAGCCATGTGGTCCTGGATGCAACCAGAGTCTATGTTTATTTTTTAAACACTCGATAAGAAATTGACTGGTAAGGAGAATGACTGGCACATCCAAAAATTCCCTGGGCAGTGACATCACATGTGATAAGAACCCAGACCCTGTGAAGTCGCTGATGCTGGACCACTGGATGGCTATCCCACAGTGGCTATCCAGAAGGCCCTGTGCTCCCACACTTTGAGTGGAGTTGGCCCAAAAGCAAACAATTCCTGCTGCGTCAGTCATCCTGGCAAGGGCTGAGTCCTTGAATATGAGGATTTGAGAGGCAGGCCTAGACTGAGATGATCTGGGAAATTTTCTGTCTTCTTTCTGTGATTATAAAATTATGAAAAGAACTGAATCTCTTCCAGGGGTGAGCACAACCTTCCCCTACCCTCTGGCAGCAGGAAAGGGGCTGAGGCAGAGTTACTGAGGAGGGCTCCGGGCATGGGTGAAGAAGGGTTTAAGTTATTCTTTCAGCCGTCCATCAGTAGGGGCTTCTCGGGTGGTGCTAGTGGTAAAGAACCTGCCTACCAATGCAGGAGACGAAAGAGACGTGGGTTTGATCCACTTGGGTCTGAAAGATCCCCTGGAGGAGGGCATGGCAACCTACTCCAGTATTTTTTCCTGGAGAATCCCATGGACAGAGGAGCCTGGCGGGCTACAGTTCATAGAGTCACAGAGAGTCAGAGAGCCGGAGAACTGCAACTACTGAAGCCCGTGGGCCCTAGAGCCCATGCTCCACAACAAGAGGAGCCACTGCAAACAGAAACACACACACCAAAACTAGAGAAAGCCCTCGTGCAGGGAGGAGGACCCAGCCAAAAAAATAATAATGATTAATCTTAAAAACAGCACAACCTGGCACTTCCCTGACAGTCCAATGGTCAAGACTACATTCTTTCAATACAAGGGGAGTGGGTTCATTCCCTGGTTAGGGAACTAAGGTCCTACATGCTGCGTGATGCACCCCAAAAAAGAAAAAGAGTGTATACTAAATAAATAAATAAAAGTTCAGTTCAGTTCAGTCGCTCAGTCGTGTCCAACTCTTTGCAACCCCATGAATCACAGCACGCCAAGCCTCCCTGTCCATCATCTCCCGGAGTTCACTCAGACTCACGTCCATCAAGTCAGTGATGCCATCCAGCCATCTCATCCTCTGTTGTCCCCTTCTCCTCCTGCCCCCAATCCCTCCCAGCATCAGAGTTTTTTCCAATGAGTCAACTCTTCGCATGAGGTGGCCAAAGTATTGGAGTTTCAGCTTCAGCATCATTCCCTCCAAAGAAATTCCAGGGCTGATCTCCTTCAGAATGGACTGGTAGGATCTCCTTGCAGTCCAAGGGACTCTCAAGAGTCTTCTCCAACACCACACTTCAAAAGCATCAATTCTTTGACGCTCAGCCTTCTTCACAGTCCAACTCTCACATCCATACATGACCACTGGAAAAACCATAGCCTTTACTAGATGGACCTTTGTTGGCAAAGTAATGTCTCTGCTTTTCAATATGCTATCTAGGTTGGTCATAACTTTTCTTCCAAGGAGTAAGCGTCTTTTAATTTCATGGCTGCAATCACCATCTGCAGTGATTTCGAAGCCCAAAAAAATAAAGTTTGACCCTGTTTCCACTGTTTCCCCATCTATTTCCCATGAAGTGATGGGACCAGGTGCCATTATCTTCGTTTTCTGAATGTTGAGCTTTAAGCCAACATTTTCACTCTCCTCTTTCACTTTCATCAAGAGACTCTTTAGTTCTTCTTCCTTTTCTGCCGTAAGGATGGTGTCATCTGCATATCTGAGGTTATTGATATTTCTCCCAGCAATCTTGATTCCAGCTTGTGCTTCTTCCAGCCCAGCGTTTCTCATAATGTACTCTGCATAGAAGTTAAATAAGCAGGGTGACAATATACAGCCTTGACATACTCCTTTTCCTATTTGGAGGCAGTGTGTTGTTCCATGTCCAGTTGTAACTGTTGCTTCCTGACCTGCATATAGGTTTCTCAAGAGGCAGGTCAGGTGGCCTGGTATTCCCATCTCTTGAAGAATTTTCCACAGTCTATTGTGGTCCTCACAGTCAAAGGGTTTGGCATAGTCAGTAAAGCAGAAATAGATGTTTTTCTGGAACTCTCTTGCTTTTTCGATGATCCAGTGGATGTTGGCAATTTGATCTCTGGTTCCTCTGCCTTTTCTAAAACCAGCTTGAACATCTGGAAGTTCATGGTTCACATACTGCTGAAGCCTGGCTTGGAGAATTTTGAGCATTAAAAGTATTTTAATGAATTAAATATTTTAATGAAGTATTTAAAAAGAATTTTGAGCAAATAAAAGTAGAGTATGTATTTTAAAGAACTTTAAAAAGCTATACCTATCACAGTGTGTATCTGGTATGTACTTTATGCATGCGTGCTCAGCTGTGTCTGACGTTTGATATGCCATGGGCTATAGCCCTTTAGGCTCTTCTGTCCGTGGGATTCTCCAGGCAAGAATACTGGAGTGGGCTACCATTTCCTCCTCCAGGGGATCTTCCCAATCCAAGGATGGAACCCTTGCCTCCTGTGTCAGCAGATGGATTTTTACCACTGTGCCATCTGGGAAGCCCCCCTGCTGAAATGCAAATATTAAAAAATATGTGTTGGAAGCGTTAGCTAGTGCCATGGTGGCAATCCTTTTGAGGTATATAAGTGTATCAAATTAACTCATTGGACATCTTAAACCTACATGCTGAAAAAATTAACCAAAGGCTTGATATCCAAATAAATAGAGATTTCTCCAAAATCAATAAGATATAAACACTAAAGCAATAGAAAACTAGGCAAATAATATAAATAGGCAATGCACAAAACAGAGAAATGCAAACAAAACAATGTTTAATCTTATGAGTAACCAAGAAAATGTAAAACAAAATAACAATATTTCCTGGGTTTTTTTTTTTCCGTAGTGAAATAGGAAAGTTTAGGCAATATTGAGTGCCTGTGGACAAACATTGCCATACAATGCTGACAGAAAATCAATCTGGTAAAACTTTTCTAGAAAGTAATGCAATAGTATATTAATCTTTTACAAAAAGAAATGCATCTGACTCCCTACCAAGAGATTTGGATGGATATCCTTGACAAACTCATGGATGCAGAGTGGTACATATAGTTGGATAGGAAGGAAATATAGATCGTCCTCAGCTTCCAAGGTTTACTTTCTGATACCCATATACATGGGTGTTCCTGCTTGCTCAGTTGGGTGTGACTCTTTGTGATTCCATGGACCACAGCCTGCGAGGCTCCTCCATCCATGAAATTTTTCAAGCGAGAATACTGAAGTGTGTCACCATTTCCTCCTCAGGGAAGTTTCCCGACCCAGGGACTGAACCCATGTCTCTTGTACCTCTTGCATTGGTAAGCAGATTCTTTACCACTGTACCACTTGGGAAGCCCCATACACCTATAATAAGTTGAATATGGCTTCCCATGTGGCTCAGTGGTAAAGAATCTGCAGCCAGTACAGGAGACACAAGAGACTCGGGTTCCATTCCTGGGTCCAGAAGATCCCCTGGAGGGGGAAATGACCACCCACTTCAGTATTCTTGCCTGCAAAATTCCATGGACAAAGAAGCCTGGTGGGCTATAGTCCATGGGATCACAAAGAGTTAGGCACAATTGAGCACATGAGCCACAAGTTGAAAATGCTGTAAGTCAAACATGCATTTAATACAGTTAAATTACCATGCAAAATTCTGGACTGGATGAAGCACAAGACGGAATCAAGATTGCCAGGAGAAATATCAATAACCTCAGATATGTAGATGATACCACCCTTATGGCAGAAAGCAAAAAGGAACTAAAGAGCTTCTTGGTGAAGGTGAAAGAGGAGAGTGAAAAGACTAGCTTAAAACTCAACATATAAAAATCTAAGATCATGGCATCTGATCCCATCACTTCCTGGCAAATAGAAGGGTAAACAATGGAAACAGTGACAGACTTTATTTTATTGGTCTCCAAAATTACTGCAGATGGTAACTGCAGCCATGAAATTAAATAACACTTGTTCCTGAGAAGAAAAGCTTTGACAAACCTAGACAGCATATTAAAAAGCAGAGACATCACTTTACTAACAAAGGCCCATATAGTCAAAGCTATGGTTTTTCCAATAATCATGAACAGATATGAGAGTTGAACCATAAAGAAGGTTGAGCACCAAAGAATTGATGCTTTTGAACTATGGTGTTGGAGAAGACTCTTGAGAATCCCTTGGACTGCAAGGAGATCCAACCAGTCAATCCTAAAGGAAATCAGTCCTGAATATTCATTGGAAGGACTGATGCTAAAGCCAAAGCTCCAATACTTGGGCCTTCTAATGGGAAGAACAGACTCATTGGAAAAGACTCTGATGCTGGGAAAGACTGAAGGCAGGAGGAGATGGGAGGACAGAGGATGAGACGGTGGGACAGTATCACCAACTCAATGGACATGAGTTTGAGCAAACTCCTGGAGATGGTGAAGGACAGGGAAACCTGGTGTGCTGCAGTCCATGTGGTCTCAAAGAGAGTGAGTAGTCAAACAACAACTGCACATCACACCTTAGCCTACCTTCTCTTAAATGTGCTCAGAACACTTACATTAGCCTGCAGTTGGGCAAAATCATCTAACACAATGCCTGCGTTATAAAAAGTGTTGACTATCTCATGTAATTTATTGACTACTGTACTGAAAGTGGAAACCAGAACAGTTATCTGGGTCCACAATGACTTTAAGTGTATGGGTTGTTTACCCTTTTGGTGACCTGGCTGTCTGCAGCTGCCACTGCCCAGCATCAGGTAGAGCACCATGTCACATCTGGCTAGCCCAGGAAAAGAGCAAAATTCAGAGTACAGTTTCTATTGAATGCCCATTGCCTTAGTACCATCATAAGGTTGAAAAACCGTAAATCAAGCCATTGTTAAATCAGGAACTGTCTGTAAACAGCAATAGCAGAACACTTAAATGATAGTGTGAATGCTATGGAGCTGTGAAACAAAGGCAGTAAATTTATAAATGTTCATCTGGAAATATCCTCAGCACGTATTGTTAAGTAAAAAAGTAAGTTGCAGTAATATGATGTATCAACATATAGTATGATACTATTTCTATTAAAAGAAAGTCGTACAAAGGCAAACTATTTTTAAAAGAATGCACACTCATTATATATTATACATATAGATTCAGATGTAGATGACATAGACACAGCTGTGGGTATAGCTTTAGATGCTGATACAGACAAAGATATATACATAATTCATGTAGAATAATTGGAAGACTATACATCAGACTGATATCAAGGGCTACCTCAAAGGTGGCAATTTGGGTGTGCGGGTAGAAGAATGAGAAAGGGAATTGTCACTTTGTATTTTGTATATATCTGCCTTAAATACACACACATGCTTTGGGTAATTATGATAAGAATGTATCTAAATAGTCTGCCACTAGAAAAAGAGGCACATGGAAGAGGCGGGGGGTGGGGTAAAGAAAGAAAGGAGAGCGGGAATAAAGGAAGGAAGGAAGAGAGATAAAGGAAGATGGATGGAGGAGAGTCTGAGGAATTTGCATGAAAGTGATGAAATTCTGCTTTTATCCCTGAATTGGGAAGAAATCACTAGAGGCTTATAAATAAGTAATGGGTATTCTGAGATCTGTAAGTCATACATGGGATCAAGTGATTCTCAGGCTACCCGGAGATAAAAAAGGTCAGAAACATGTTGGAACCATTCAAAAAGACACACGCACCCCAGTGTTCATTGCAGCACTATTCATAATAACCAATCTATGGAACAACCATCTGCAGAGGAATGGGTAAAGCAGATGTGGTACATATAGACAATGCGATATTATTCAACTATATAAAAGGAACAATATTGGGTTATTTGCAGAAACGTGGATGGACCTAGAGTCTGTCATGCAGAGTGAAGTAAGTCAGAAAGAGAAAAATGTAGAAATCAAGAAAAATGGTTCAGATGAACCTATTTTCAGGGCAAGAACAGAGACACAGATGAAAAGAACAGGCGTGTGGGCCCAGGTCAGGGAGGAGAGACGGGATGAACTGACAGGTCGGGACCGAGGTATGTGCACTGCCGTGCGTAAATCAGCTAGTGGGGGCCTGCAGCATAGCACAGGGGGCTCAGCTGGGCGCTCTGCGGTGACTGAGACGGGTGGGATGGCGCGGTGGGGAGGGAGACCCACGAAGGAGGGGATATAGGTACACAAATGGCTCATGCATTTATTGTGCATTGTGTTAGTTGCTTCAGTCATGTCCAACTCTGCAAGTGTGTGCGTGTATGTGTGTGTGTGTGTTAATCACCCAGTCCTTGTAAAGAAGCTATGCTGCTAAGTCACTTCAGTCGTGTCCAACTCCATGTGACCCCATAGACGGCAGCCCACCGGGCTCATCCGTCCCTGGGATTCTCTAGGCAAGAACATTGGAGTGGGTTGCCATTTCCTTCTCCAATGCATGAAAGTGAAAAGTGAAAGGGAAGGCGCTCAGTTGTGTCTGACTCTTTGCAACCCCATGGACTGCAGCCCACCAGGCACCTCCATCCATGGGATTTTCCAGGCAAGAGTACTGGAGTGGGGTGCCATCGCCTTCTCCATGTAAAGAAGCTATATCCTAATATAAAAATTATATTCTTAAAAAAATGATGAAGGCCTGAACTAGGGCAGGGATCCAAGAAAGCTTCTTGGGAAAAGGTTAGATTTCCAGGCGGGACAGTTTAAAAGCTTCCGATGAAGATGGGGCACAGAGCTGTGGAAAGGTAGAAGCGAACTTCAGCTTAGCACATTCTGACGCAAAAGTCCCTTCTCTTAGCATCTATGCTGAACGGTGACTTTGTTATTGTTTTCACCACTTCCTCACTATTTTGCCTAGAAGGCCCAGAAAGACTGGTGAATACTTAACAGTCACAGCTAGCATCCTCTGATTTCAAATTCTGTGCTCTTTCAAGATATCTTTGAACTGAATTGGCTTCTTTCTCATAATTCCCTGTGATCTGTTCACTTTCACTTCCATTTCACAGGAAGAAACTCACCAGGCTGCATCTGAGAAAATGTTGTTTATTGTTTGTGCTAAGGGCACAATGGTAAAAAAAGAAAATTAAATTTTCAGTCGATTGTGAAAATGTATTACTTTTAGTTGTAAAGTTTAATTCACTAGAAATAACTTTATTTTGTAATAAATATTCCAAAGAAACTTTGCTAGCAGTGGTCCAGTGGCTAAGACTCCACACTGCCAATGCAGACAGCCCGGGTTTAATCCCTGGTTGGGGAACTAGATACCACACACTGCAACTAAGAATTCACTTGCTGCAGCTAAAGATCCTGCACGTCACAGCTAAGAGCAAAGATCCCACGTGACACAAATAAGATGAGGCATGGTCAAATAAATAAATAAAAATAAACATTAAAAAATTAAATAAGTATTTCTAATTTTTTTTTTTTAAAGAAAAGGTTGTTCAATTACTGTCTGGAGGGGTTAGATTCACAACTAGGTCATTGAATGTCAAAGATCATGTTCCTCCTTACATTGCCCGTGAATCAACCTTGTAGCCTGCTACTATAACAGAATCATCGTCTGTGATAATAATAGCGTTCATGTGCCATTTATTCAATGAGGAACTGTGGTGGATGTTCTTTTGAGTGCCTAGCCAATCCATGCCTCCCTCTCTAAGAACCGTGCTCACCAAAAAGCCCTGGTCCCAGAGTCCTATCTGTGCCATGTGCTTCCAGTTCCTTATGAGTGAGTGAAAGTCGTGTCCAACTCTTTGCAACCCCATGGACTATACAGTCCATGGAATTCTCCAGGTCAGAATACTGGAGTGAGTAGCCATTCCCTTCTGCAGGGGATCTTCCCAACCCAGGGACTGAACCCAGGTCTCCCACATTGCAGGCAGATTCTTTACCAGCTGAGACTCCAGGGAAGTCCGTTCCTTAAATAGGGCTTCCAGTTCCTTAAACTATAGGTCATCAAGCTTGTCCCAAATGGTCGTGCTAAGTTTCTTTCTCACGAATGTTTAGAACTGGGGTCAGGAGCTATAGGTCATCTACCACGGATTCTCTACACGAAGGTCATGTAATCCCAGAACTGGGGGTGCTATGTTGGGGCAGCTATTGGTGATTATGTATGAGCAAGAAGAAGAAACCAGTCTGAAGAAAGGAAAGCGAATCAGACTCACTGAGAAGAGCAGAGATGAGAAGCCTGTGGGACTCCGACCAGAGAACCAGAGCATGGTGGCCTTGGTTCTTTGATGTTTTCTAGTTCATCATGGGGGTTTCCCAGGTGGCCCAAATGGTAAAGAATCCGCTGGCAATGCAGGAAACACGAGAGACACCAGTTTGATCCCTGGGTTGGGAAGATCCCCTGGAGAAGGAAAGGGCAACTCACTCTGGTATTCTTGCCTGGAAAATTCCATGGACAGAGGAACCTGGTGGGCTATGGTCCATGGGGCTGCAAAGTGTCAGACATGACTGAGCAACACACACATAATTCACTATGAGATTCAGTTGTACATGAGTTTCCTGAAATATCCTGTTTCCTTATGTGCCTTGTCCGTACATATTCCTCCATTCACCTTTCCCTTCATTTATAGAAGTTGGATCTACGCTCATCGGTTCAGAGGAGAGAGGCAACAGAGTGGAAAAATCAAAGTTACCAAATTTGTCTTCTTGTCTTGGATTTTCTTTTCAAAATCAATGTCTCAGGTACTCTCAGGCTCAGCAAAGAAGAGCAGTTCCCTAGTCTGGAGGTGGGGTTGGGGAGAGGGTGAACATAAGAGTTCATTGTCTAGGGCTCCCCAAAAGGGTCCTATTCCCTCCTTCCCAGTCACACCAGCAAGGCAGCAGCTAGACTCCAGAGAGGAAATGGCTTTGCCGTGGTTAGTTTTACCTATCAATTTGACAGGCTAAGAGATGCGCAGACAGAGGTAAAATGTTATTTCCGGGTGTGTCTGTGAAGGTGTTTCCAGAAGAGATTACCCTTTGATTCAGTAGAGTGAAGAATAGCTGCCTTCACCAAGGCAGGTGTGCATCTTCCAATCTGTTTAGGGCCTAAGTAGAACGAAAAGGTGGAAGAAGGGTAAATCCACTCTGTGCTGAGCTGAGACATCCATCTTCTCCTTCCCTCAGCCATCACTGCTCCTGTTTCTTGGGCCTTTTCGGACTCTGACCAAGACTTTAGGACCTTGCTCCCCTGGTTCTCAAAACTTCAGGTTTGTATTGGAACTACACCAACAGCTTCCCTGGGCCACCAGCTTGTAGATGGCAGATTGTGTTACAGTAAGTCTCCAACTTACAAAACTTCAAGTTCTGGGCTTTCAAAGATGTGAACGTGCATTCCATCAGTGTCAGGCATGAGTCTGCAGCTTGTCCTGTCTCCTATCGCTGATATTTCAGTTCTCCCATCTTCTACCTCCTCTCCCTCCTCCAGTCAGTAACTCTTCATTTCATGTAGAATAATATAATCTACAATAGTTCACTTTATATATATATAGTAGTTTGCATCTACTAACCCCAATCTCCCACTCCTTTCCTCCCCAGCCCTCTTCCCTTGGGCAACCACAGGTTTGTTCTTATGTCCGTGAGTCTGTTTCTATTTCATAGCTGTGTTCATTTGTGTTGTGTTTTAAATTCCATATTTAAGTGACATCAATGGTATTTGTCTTTCTCTTCTTGACTTACTTTCTTTGCTTAGTATGATAACCTCTCCTTGTATCCACGTTGTTGCAAATGGCAGTATTCTGTTCTTTTTTAGGGATGAGGCTGGAAAATCCCATGGACTGAGGAGCTTGGTAGGCTGTGGTCCATGGGGTCGCGAAGAGTCGGACATGACTGAGCAACTTCCCGTTCACTTTTCACTTTCATGCATTGGAGAAGGAAATGGCAACCCACTCCAATGTTCTTGCCTGGAGAATCCCAGGGACGGATGAGCCTGGTGGGCTGCCGTCTATGGGGTCACGCAGAGTCAGACACGACTGAAATGACTTAGCAGCAGTAGCAGCAGCAAGGCCTGCCCTATTTTTAATACACAAGTTTGGAAAGTAACTTCAAGAATACATCCAGCGGAAAGTGCGATGGTTTGAGAATCTCTTTCTTTACTTGTTTTTCACTGGTCTTGGTTTTAACGTGAATTTTGAAAAGGAAAAGAAAATCTCCATTCTTTGTTCAATTTAATTTCTCTCCAGCCATGGTGATGGGGACAGTCAAGGACAGGTTTCCCTTGGACCTGGTTCCTGAGATTCCTCCAACAGTCGGAGCTCTCTCAGGACCCAGTGACAAGGCTCAGAGCACTAGCTCCATCAGATTCCTTGGACTGACAGCTTGGGAAATCTCGGGACTTTATTTACTGAGAGTGGTCAACCTCAAAAGGTTCTCTACAAGTGCCAGTCTCCCTCAGCAAGTTAAGCCAAATGTATTCAGCAGAGGACTTGACAGAATATACTGGCCTGAATTACTGTGAACAAATTACCCGAGGCTGTTGTACACTCCATCATCTATCCACGCCATACTCTGGGAACTCGATTTTCTGTTTGGGAGATAGTGAGGGCATGACTTTGCATAACAAAGGCAAAGCGGGGTGCCGCCTGCTCTGTCTGAGCTGCTAACTTCCGTGAATCATTCATTAGCAGGGTTGGTGCATCTGAGAGGGAGAAACACCGAACCTGATTAGAAGGAGAATTTATCACTCTGCCTGGAAGAGTAAACAAAACACAGGAGCTGTCCATCACAGTGGGCTCTGACGCCACCTCGGCAGCCAACATCTGCTCCACTGGCTAAGTGTTCACCTCAGGAAGGGAAGAGCAAGCAGGCTGTAAAGCACTTTTCCAAATGGACCAGAAGTGCCTAGGGTGCTGTGAGTTCCAGAGCAGCAAGGTAGTCTTTAGGAAAGAGGCTGTGTTAGTGTTACCGACCCACCCATGTTCCTGTGCCCTCCTATACATGCCTCTCCTCGTGGGAGGGCTGTGCATCCTCGTTCCAAAGACATCAGCCTTTGTCATGTGACTAACTTGGGCCACTGAAATGTAAGCAGAAGTGATTCTTCCAAATGCAAGCTTTGAGAGAGACTGTGTGGTTCAGCACACTGCCTTTCCCTTAGCCATGCATGCCGCATGGACCGACCCCAACAGAAGCTGCTCTGTTAGCCTGACTCCGGATGAAGAGGCAGTGCTGCAAGACGGCAGCTAGCAGTGATGGACATACAACGAAAGCCAGAAATAAACATTTGTGGTTATAAGTCACTGAGGTTTGGGATCATTACTATATACTACAGTAATTTGGGATCATTACTATATCACTATCATTATCATGCTATATTACTATAGCATCTTCTAGCCTAGCCTGACTGAAAACATATCTATCTAATTTCCCTCCTATACATCTGTTTTGTGTTGCATTCTGTTATAAATTACACCAAAGTGGTGCCACTGTTTTGTAAGTTTTGGTGAAATACATCCTCTAGTTTTTATAATGAGCACAGGTGTTTCTGGGCTTCCCTGGTGGCTCAGCTGTAAAGAATCCGCCTCTGTGATGCAGAAGACGCAGGAGACATGGGTTTGATCCCTGGGTTGGGAAGAATCCCTGGAGGAGGGTATGGTAACCTACTCAGTATTCTTGCCTGGAGAATCCCATGGACAGAGGAACCTGAAAGGCTACAGTCAATAGGGGCACAAAGAGTCACAACTGAAGTGACTAAACACACACAATTGGTGCACAGGGCTACACAGGGACAAAATCTGGTGGATCCAAAAAAAATCCTTAACTGTAATCACCACATCTAGATACCGGGTCCAGTTTATCATACCTGACTTATGTTTCCAACAGCTGATCACTTTCAAAGAAGGTTTTTTGTTGTTTAGTCGGTAAGTCATGTCTGACTCTTTTTGTGACTCCATGGGCTGTAGCCAACCAGGTTCCTCTGTCCACAGGATTTGGCAGGGAAGGATACCTGGTTGCCAGTTCCTTCTCCAGGGGATCTTCCTGTCCCAGGGATCAAACCTGAATCTCCTGCATTGGCAGGCGGATTCTTTACTGCTGAGCCATCAGGGAAGCCCATTTAGGAAAGTCATCCCTAGCTAGATTTTACATTACATGTTTACTAACATTTCTTTCACATCGTGTTATGCTTACTTTTCCCATTCAATTTCTTAATCTAGTAGAGATTTTTTTTTCTTTTTTTGGTGTATAGTGTTAAATGAGAATTTAAACTTTGTTCCCAAATAGTTAACCAGTTGCTTCAGAGTAATTTACTGAAAGTTTATCTTTTTACTTATTTAAAATGCCAATAAACCTGTATAATACATAGTTATTTGTACTTAAATCTATGTCTTTGTTTTCTGTTCTGTTTCAAAGATCTGTTGGTCTTTATGTGAATGACACAGTTCCAGTAGATTATGCCTTCATAACATGTTTAAATACCTACATGTATCACATTGTATTTCTTTTTCAAAATACTCTTTGCTATGATGTTATGTCTTCTAAGAAATGTGCTGTTATTTTGTCATTCTCCTTGCTTTTAAAAACTATTTTGGTATTTGTATTGGGATGTGCTTAAACTTCAGAATAATTTTGGGAAATCAGAAATCTTTATGAAATTCCATCTTCTCTCCGAAACCTTGATAGGTCTCTTTATTATTTGGCTCTCTTTATTTTTAAGTCTTTTTTCACATCCCATAGCCAAGTTAATTTTTCATAAGAATGCCACTCTTCTATTTTAAGTTTAAACCTAGACATTTTATTTTTAGATCTTTATATGAATGGCACCTTTTGATCCATTCAATTTTCTCACTTTCTAAAGGCATATTAAAAGTTGCTAATTTTATATTATTTCTCTTGTATTTGGCCACATTACTGAGCTTTCATATTAATCTCAATAGGTTTTAAATTAATTTTCATGGGTTTTCAAGTTAGACTTAAATTGTTTAAATTAGTTTATCTTAGTAAATTTAGATTGTTCTGCCTTTCCAATATATAGACTGATACTTTCTCTTTTCTTGTTTTATTCAGTTGGCAAGAAGCTCTAGAGCAGTGTACAGTATGTTTTTCTATAACTGAATTATTTTTTAAAAACACACTGTAAAAGTTTCAAAGATGCATTGTAAATGTAGAGCCCATTGGAAAAAAAGATAATTGTGGATCTAGAGAGTTTTAGGTTTACAATTGTTTTTTGTCCTGCAAGAATTTAAAGTGTTATGCTTTCTATTTTTGTAATTATAAGCTAAAAATGCCAACTCAAAGTTGACAAAACCAGACCTAAACATTTCCTTATTTGTTCTTCATTCTACAGACTCAGCTATTTCTTGTTCTCTCCTATCATCCATGAGCTTGACTTTGAAGTTTTGACTGGTATTCAACAACCAAACAAAATAGTGCAATATAAAGAACAGTCAATCTTTAAAGCAAAGCAAGTGGGTGTCTCTGGCCTAAACAATAGCTTTTTTCTCTGCGTATGTATAGCAAGTCCCCTACATACAAACCTTCAGGTTTTGAACTTTCTAAGATGCAAACATGCATTCACACGTGTGATCACATAAATTAGTGCAAGCATCTGGCATACATTGACATGTGTGTGGTTGAGCTTCTGACTTTACTATACAGTACTGTATGTTATGTCCAGTCACTCAGTCATGTCTAACTCTTTGCCACCCCATGGACTGCAGCATGCCAGGCTGTCCTCCACAATCTTCCGGAGCTTGCTCAAACTCATGCCCATTGAGTCAGCGATGCCATCCAACCATCTCGTCCTCTGTTGTCCCCTTCTCCTCCTGCCTACAATCTTTCCCAGCATCAAGGTACCGTAATACAAGCCAGGATGTTTGGAAGCAAATATAAAGGAAGTGGTGATAAAGCTGGTACTTCTAAGAAGTGCCAGCTGATGTATTATACTATTGTACTTTTCAAGATAATGTACTATAAGGTTAAAAATGTTTTCTTTATTTTTTGTGTTTGTTTTTAGGTACTATTTGTGTGAAAAGTATTATAAACTTATTACATTATAGTACTATATAGCCAACAGTGTTAGTTGGATACTTAGGCTAACTTCATTGGACTTATGAACAAATTGGACTTAACAAACACACTGTTGGAATGGAACTCATTAATATGCAAGAGACTTACTGTGTTGAAAATGGAGATTTCGTTGTAACTTTAGTGGACTACATGGTACAAACTGTGTTCCCTAATAGTCATGTTTTATCCAATTCTTGTTATGAAATTTTATTCTTTTGTGGAAATGCCTATAATAGTGATAATTACTACCATTCTTGTCTTGCCCTTCACTGCAGTGGAAGAATCTCTATCTTACTTTATACTGTTAAGTACAATGTTGGTATTATCTGTTTTAATATGGCCAATGGTTAACAACTTCAGGTATAATATCTGTTTAAATATGACAAAGACACTAAAGATGAATATTTACAGCAAAAATAAGTGAATAAAACTGACAAAATCTTTAATGTGTAAATCTGGGGAGAATTTAATTCAGTTACAGGGTAAGTGGATCTATGGGCAGAAGTGTGTTAGTCACTCAGTTGTGTCCAACTCTTTGTGACTCCCTCGACTATAGACTGCCAAGCTCCTCTGTCCATAGAATTCTCCAGACAAGAATATTGGAGTAGACAGCCATTCCCTTCTCCAGGGGATCTTTTCGACCCAGAGACTGAACCCACATTTCTTGCATTGGCAGGCAGATTCTTTACCATCTGAGCCACCGGGGAAGCCCAGATGGATCTAAATGAATAAAAATTAAGACTTGCTTGGGTTTCTGTTTATGTTGATTCATGAAAGCCAAGGGCACCAGAAAAAAACCAAAACAACTTTTCAACAGTCCAATACTTCCCCTGGCTCAGATATGAGGTGGCTGTAACCACAGAGAACTGGTCAACCCTCCTTCAAGGACTGCCCAACGCATCCCCACATTCAATGTGAGAGAGAGTGGAGGTGGATGGAACTTGTGGAGGTGCTGTCTCCAGGAGAAAAGCACCAGGGGTGAAACAGTAAGAGTCTGATAGCAACACATGACAGCAGCTGCTGCTTTACATGTCTTTCAGCTCAGAGGTGTGTGGAAGCTGGCAGTGGGTTTAGGAAGAGGCAGTCACTTCAGAGGACAGGGCTCCATGAGGAAAGGAACTGAATACAAACAGGATTTGACAGGAGAGCTGCATCCTGCCTTTTGCTGGAAGTTTGGGAAGATCTTATCAGTTCCAATCCATCATTCTCCCTGACTTGGGTTTCTTCAGTGGCTCCCTGAGGGTCTTCCTGCCCCTTCCCTTGCCGTCGCCCATAGTCTATCTTGCAAACAGAAGCCACAGAGATTGCTTTGTGAAGTAAGTCAGAAAGACCTTGTATATTTGTCAATATAAAAATATTGAATATTAACACATGTATGTGGAATCTAGAAAATTGGTATAAATGAACTAACCTGCAAAGCGGAAATAGAGGCACAGACATAGAAAGCAAACATATGGGTACCAAGGAGAGCGCGGTGAGGAGAGAGATTGGAAGATTGGGATTGACACGTAATTGTTATGTATAGAATAGATAACTAATGAGAATCAACCGTATAGCACAGAAACTCTGCTCAGAGCTCTGTGGTGATCTAAACGGAAAAGTGTGTTAGCCACTCATTCATGTCCAATTCTTTGAGACCCCGTGGACAGTAGCCCTCCAGGCTCCTCTGTGCATGGAATTCTCCAGGAAAGAATACTGGAGTGGGAACCCATTCCCTTCTCCGAGGGATAGATCCCTGAATTTCCCGACCCAGGGATCAAACCTGGGTCTCCTGCATTGCAGGCAGATTCTTTACCATCTGTGCCACCAAGAAAGCTTTATCTAAATGGAAAGAGGGGATATGGGTATATGTATAGCTAGTTCACTTTGCTGTAGAGCAGAAACTAACACAACACTTTGAAACAGCTGTACTGCAATAAAAACTGGTTTTAACTTTTTTAAAAGTGTAAGTTAGATCATGTCCCTCCTGCTCAAAATGCTGTAGATGGCTCTCATCTTATTTGTATAAAAAATTCAAACTCCTAACCATTGTCTCAGAGCCCTAGTAGTCAAACCCCATCCACCTATGTGTCTGAGTTCCCATCCTAACCACTCTCCCCTCTCATACACTGCTTCAGCCAAGCACGCCTCTTGCTCTTCTTCAAACTCTCCAACAAGCCCTTTTCCAGCTCACGTCATTTGTACTTACGGTTCCTTCTTCCCCGGGATATCTGCCTGGGTTGTTTGTTCAGTTCATTTGCACTTCTGTGCAAATGCCAACAACTTGGGGAAGAGCAATTTACCTCTCTTCCACTCTCTTCCTTGAGACCGCTCTTCTCTTCCACAGCATATTTGTTAATGATTTTCCTCCCCCCACTAGGAAATAAGTTCCACATGAGTAAGAGCTCAGTTTCTTTTGTTTGCTGATATAACTGCAGTGTCTAGAAGAGTAATTCGTGCAGAGTAGGTGCTCAGTAAATATTTGGTGGATGGATGAAGAAATGATGGGTAGATGGGTAAAGGATTGGAGGGGATTTAGATATGTAAGGGTAAACAGTGAAAACAAGAGCTTTTAAGGTGGTGTTTTTATGAACTCCTGAGCCTAGAAAGATTTCTTCTTTTTCAAGGCTAAGAAAAGGAAAAGGGAACACGAGGGACACATTAAAAAAAATACTGCCAGCCTAATACCCTGCCTTTGTAGGTAATGGTTTTCATATAGTCTTTATGCTTATAGAATTTTTTCTTTATCCTTTAAAAAAAAGAGATAGCTCAGAGTTCTTTTTTTTTTTTTTTTTTCTGTTAAATTTGCCCACAACTAGCTGGAACCTGGCCAGTAGGTTTGGTTCTTTCTTCTGTTCAGGTGGGCTGTTTTCAATTTTGTCTTGATTATTATATAACATGCATTCTCTCTCTTTCTCCCAAGGACCAATTCTCGATGTCGTGAATCTCCATCCCGTAAGTTGTAACAGTCTTTCTCATGGCTTTCCTTGCCTTCTAGAGCTTCCTAAGTTTTGTGTCCTATCACACAGATTTAGCTTTCTAATGTCATTTAAAAGTCTACACTGTCATTATTGGTTTTCTTGTATTTTCTCTTTATCTCAGCCTAAAATTTCATCACAGACTGCTGTGATATCATCCTATCTTTCTACTTTCACTTCACAGAGAGTGGAAAGTACATGTTATCTAAAATGTGCTTCCTTTTCTTTTTTTTTTCTAAAAATATTTCCTTTTGAATCCTATATTTTCTCTCCTCTTTTCTGTTGAAATATCTTTCCATGAGTCTCAGGTTGTTTCTTTTTCTTATTTTTTAGGCTTGATAGAAGATATTTTGATCCTTGCCTAATATCTCTGAAAGATTGTGCGAACCATCTCCTTAAGTTCTCTCCTGTCCATCTGGATGCTTCAATAGCATCATGATTCTTTTCATTATCAGTTACAGGATTTAACAGACTGTACAGATTGGATGAGAATCTAGATGCTATAGAAGGTCTCTGATTTACTTTGTACTTGGTAAGGCTACTGAGCTGGGCACCCAATATCTTTTTTATAGTCTGTGAATCTTGACCACTGCTTCAAATAGGCACAGTGATTCCACTGACCTTCCCAGGTGTGCTGCCACCTCGATTGGGGAAATCATACTGTGTCATGGAAAAGTCTTGTGTCTTCCAGCATCCCATTGGATGTTGCTATCTTTGACCATGGATGCAGCAGCTTCTTGACTGATAAATGAAATTCATACGTAGTTTTCCCCTGACATACCATGATTTATCCTTCCTTGGACAGCTCTTCTCCACATTTAAAGAGCAGTGCCATGTCCTTCTAACTTTCCAAGTCTCTTGTTTACGACTTTTGCTGCCTTTCTGTAATAGCCAGGCTTCTCTGGAGAAACAGCTGATAGGATGCATATAGATATGTAAGAGATTTAGTGTAAGGGAACTGGTTCACATGATTATGAAGGCCGAGAAGTTCCATGATAGACTGTCTGCAAACTGGAGAACTAGGAACGCTGGTGGTGGAATTCGGAGTCCTAAGGCCTAGAACAGGGGAGCTGCTAGGGTAAGTCCCGAAGTCTGAAAACCTAAGAACGGGCTCTGATGGCTGAGGGCAGGAGAAGATGGATGTCCCAGCTCAAGAAAAGAAAGGATTCATCCTTTCTCTGCCTTTTTGCTTTATTTGGAACATCAGCAAATTGGGTGATGCCCACCCATATTGGTGAGAACAGACCTTCTTTATTTAGGGTACTGTTTTCAAATGCTAGTCTCTTCCAGAGACCCTCACAGACACATCCAGAAATAATGTTTAACTAGCAATTCAGGCATCTCACTGCCCAGTCTAGCTGACCCATAAATTAGCTGGCACACGTCCTTTAATCTAGTCCTAATTTCTTTAACTCTAGGAGAAATTCCCTGAAGTTTGTAGCGTTTATTTGCCATCTTCCTTAACTTTCCTTTGCACTCCTCTTTGTGTCTTCCTTGGGTCATTTTTGGCAAGACCTTGAACACTGAAAGAAAAGAGAGAGGAATTAGACCACTGTTTCTGGATCTTCACTGTTTCTGGATCTTCTGTGACTTGGTAGAAAATTAATAAATCCTTATTGGATGTGTTGATAGGTGTACAGGTCCCAAGAGATTGGGTGCTTTTCCCAAATTCTCACAGATCATCTGTGATCTGTGAGTCTGATTCCTTTCATAAGGTTCTTGTTTAGATTTTATTCATGCTTCAAAGCCTGGATTAAATATGTGTTTTTTTAACCCGGTAAAGCTTTTTCTGTTCCCCAAGGTCTAAAGTAGTTTTTCCCACACTGAGCTCCCAGAGTACCTTTCTCTGTATCTCTTTCACTACTTTGATTTTTGTGTTATATTTATTTATGGACCTTTCTTACATCACCTATACCTATACAAAATAAAAATACTTCCTCTTTAGATGGAGCAGACTTTGATACCCTCTAGCATCTTTACAGGGCTTAAGAATGGAAAAGGAGAAGCAAGTTTGAATTAAGTTAGCCCATACAATTGCCTTGCAACTTTCCCAAATGTATCCTGGAAATTCCAGCCATCTCATGAGCAACAGGACACATCTGAACTGTTGATTTAAAACAAGGGTTGGCAAGTTTTTTCTACAATAGACCAGATAGTAAATATTTTAGGTTTGCAGGTGTTAGAGCATCTGTCACAACCACTCAAGTCTTTTGTAATAGTGCAAATGAATGGGTGTGGCCACATTCCAATAAAACTTTATTTACAAAAACAGGCAGTGGCCCTTGGGCCATAGTTTGCCAACCCCTGTTCTAGATCATGGACTTCTAGGCAGGATTCTTTCTTCTCCTGTTAGCATTCACTTGGCAGGCCAGTTGACCACTGTGGAAGGAGGCAAGCTTTCCCCTACAATCCACCAAGCACCACATCTGCACGTGTGTAGCGGTCATCACCAACCCATAGCAGAGTGGGTTGAAAGTTTGCCAGAGTTTATTGAGAATTTGGGGTTTCAATGGGGTTGAAAGTGGGGTTATTGAAAGTTTGTTGTTGCTGTTGTTTAATAACTCAGTCCTGTCCGACTCTTTGAGATCCCATGGACTGTAACCCACCAGGATCCTCTGTCCATGAGATTTCTTTGGGAAAGAATACTGGAGTGGGTGCCATTTCCTTCTCCAGAGGATCTTCCCAACCCAAGGATTAAACTCACATCTCCTGCATCTTCTGCCCTGGAACACAGATTCTTTACCACTGAGCCACCCGGGAAGCCCATTGGAAGTTTCGTGGTAGCATTTAGAAGAGAGTTTGCACTTCAAATCAGATGTTATCAAATTTTGTGGAAGAAGTGACCTATTTCTCAATAAATCAGTACGGAAACATCTCATAAAACAAACTTTAGAAAATTCAACAGCAAGCACCACTCTGTGGCATATTTTAAAGAGGTCCCATCTGTGATTTTTCCCAAGCTAACACAGGTTCCAGCTAAGGCAGCTGTTTGCAGAATCTTATGACAGCTAACTCTGCAAACTGACCTACTTCTTCCAAATTCAGCTTTGGAAATTGCATGGTTTGAACAAGCCCTGTGTGTGACAAGTTTCTTTTTCAGAGACTGCAACCTGACTGTTATTTCATTATTGCCAACTTTGAAATTTCCCTTGGTGATGTCCCCGGTCTTATAGGAAATCTTAATGAAAAGATAGGCAATCAATAAAAAAATGGTCACATGCTGAACATGAATGAGGTTTTTCTGGGTTCCCATCACATCCTCCCAGGCTATGTATCTTAGAACCAGATTCATTATTAGTTCATTCAGTGTTATCCACAAATCCTAGTATTAAAAACCAGAGACATCACTTTGTCAACAAAGGTCTGTATAGTCAAAGCTATGGTTTTTCCATAATTATGTATGGATATGAGAGTTGGACTATAAAGAAGGATGAGTGCCAAAGAATTGATGCTTTCAAACTGTGGTGCTGGATAAGACTCTTGAGAGTCCCTTGGACAGCAAGTAGATCAAACCAGTCAATCCTAAAGGAAATCAGTCCTGAATATTCACTGGAAGGACTGTTGCTGAAGCTGAAGCTCCAATACTTTGGCCACCCAATGTGAAGAACTGTCTCATTGGAAAATACTCTGGTGCTTGGAAAGATTGAAAGCAAAAGGAGGAGGCAGCAGAGGATGAGATGCTTAGATAGCACCAGTGATTTTGAGTGAACTTCAGGAAATAGTGAAGGACAGGGAAGCCTGGTATGCTACAGTCCATGGGGTTGCAAAGAGTCAGACATGACTTAGGGACTGAACAACAGCAAGGACATAGAAGCTGCTCAATAAATATCAGTGCAGTGAATACGTGCACGTATGAGTGAGGATGAGAAGAAATAAGGAGGAGGACAGATAAGGAAAGTGTGGGTAGGAGGGAAGTATGCTTACTTTAGTTTCTCAGGTACATCAGCTCTATTCAATCATTTAATTATTCATTCATTGATAAATATTTATTGAGCACCTTCCTTCTGCCAAGTTATCACATGATAATTGGTTATCCTCCACCACTAACAGGGGCACAAAATCTGTTTGGCCAACACTGGAAATGGTTTCACAGAAGCCTTGTGTGGGAATTGATTTTCAAATGAAAGCTGTAAATTTGAATTTCAAAAATGACTCTTATTTGTATCCGTGACTGTGTCATTAATAAATATTAGATATTTTCATGTTATATTACTTGTTGTTGCAGATATATAGAAATATCACTGATGTTCTTCCTAACTTTAGAATGAGTTATTAGGGACATTCCTGGAGTTCCAGTGGCTAAGATTCTGAGTTCCCAATGTAGGGGGACTAGGTTTGGTCCCTGATCAGGAAACTAGGTCCCATATGTCACAAATAAGTGTTGGCATGCTGCAATCAAAGATTCTGCAAGAATGCAGTGAAGATCTCATGTACTGCAACTATACCATACACAGCCAAATAAGTAAATAAATATTTTTTTAAATATAAAAAATAATAAAATGAGTTATTAGACCTACTACAGGGCTTCTCTGGTGGCTCAGCTGGTAAAGAATTCACCTGCAATGTGGGTGACCTGGGTTCGATACTAGTTCTTATTTATTTAATATGTTAAATATGTTAAATGTATGTGTTAAAAGCACATATATTACCATATTACAGATTTGGGGTTCTCTTTGTACCTTGGTAACTGTATTTCAATATAATTAACTTCCTTTATGTATTTCATTTTATGTACTGAAAAGCACTATTTTGAGAAAGAGTCTACAGGTATTACCAAACTCCTAAAGGGGCCCATGGCATAGAAAATGGTTAGGAATCTCTGTCTTAGAATCATACAACATTTTTGCTTTAAGAATCTCAAAGCAAAGTACATGAAAAGATCTATTAATCTGCCTTAGATCTGCATGGAAAAGAGAGTGGTTAAAATTGCTATTCCTTTCAGTTGCCTTTCCAGTTTTACTAAGGTATAACTGACAGATAAAAATTGTTTATATTTAAAAAGTACTAGTTGACATTTTAAGATATATATATATATATATATATATATGCACTGTGGATGATATCACTGATTCAATGCACATGAACTTGGGCAAACTCCGGGAAATGGTGAGGGACAGGGAAGCCTGGCCTGCTGTAGTCCATGGAGTCAGGAAGAGTCTGACACGACTTGGCAACAACAACATTGTGTATAACCACCACAATTATCCATCACCTTGCGTAGTTACCATTTTCTTCCTTTTTTTTTTTTTTAATGACAAGAACACTTAAGATTGGGAATTCCCTGGCAATTCACTGGTTAGGGCTTTCCCTGCAAGGGGCATGGGTTGGTCCCCTTATCAGTATGCCCCTTCCCCCCAAAAAAACAAAAACAAACAAACAAAACACCTAAGATCTACTCCCTTGGCAAATTTCAAGTACCTACGTATCTTAAAAGTTTGTTTTAATTTGAGGTGTAGATGATTTACAGTGTTGTGTTAGTTTCAGCTGTACTGCACAGTGATTCAGTTACACGTACATATATTCTTTTTCAGCTTCTTTTCCCTTAGAGGTTCTAATATAGTGTTGTTAACGATAGTCATAGTGCTGTACATTAAATGGGAAAATGCTGGTCAAGGGCATGCAGTTTCAGTTATGCAAGGTGAATGAGTTGTAGGGATCTATTAATTTACTAAGATTTGAATGCTTTCGAGTTTTTTGAAATCTTTGGTGGTCATCCCTTAGAACCAGAATGAAGAAACCACCAAGAGCATGCAGTGGAATTCTGGATTCAATCCTGAGCTGAATTAGGGAGAGAGGTATTTTTGTTGTTTATTTTTTGCTCATTTGTAGCACATCTGTATAGTTTTATATTTTCAAAGCATTTTATTAATCACTTCTATGTGTTTGAACCAGAGAGTAGAGATCTCTGATGTCCTCTCTCTATCATGTTGCTTAGAAGTCTTCGATCCATTTTGATTCTGTTGCCAGAATGGAGTTTCTAAGAGGTGAATTTAATGGCTTCTCACTTCCAGCAGAATGAAGGAAGTGGCAAACCTGGCTTCATCCAGTCTTTTCACTTTGATGACTGACAATTCCCTTCCCTAACTGCATGGTTCAATCATATTACTTTATTTTCTCTCTTCTGATGAGTTAATATCATGAGTGAATACTTAATGCCCAGAAAAAAAGTTGTCTCTTCTTTTTAGCTTTCTGTGATGCAAATTAATTACCCTTCATCTGTGTTTCCAAGCACTACAATTAATATTCTATTAAAGCATTTACTATAGCCCACCAGGCTCCTCTGTCCTTGGAATTCTCCAGGCAAGAATCCTGGAGTGGGTAGCCATTCCCTTCTCTAGGAGATATTCCCAACCCAGGGACTGAACCCGAGTCTCCCTCATTGCAGGCAGATTCTTTACTGTCTGAGCCAATAGGGAAGCCCAATCACATGATATCCTAGACTAAATGTCTTTCTTCTCCATGTAACAGTAAGCCCCTCTAAAATATGATGATTTATTCTTTATCTTTGGAGTCCCATGACCTACTATACAATAGGTGTTCAAATGCATGTAATTTGTTGAATTACAGCTTGTCAATTCATCACTGTCTCTGAAAGCATGTTTCAGGTGTATGTTCCATTTCATTCCCTTGGGGCAGTTGATCAAACTCTATAGAGCAACAGAGAACTTGAAATAGAGTGAATTAACTTTGATTTAATTCACAGTCACATATTCTCAGGCTAGGAAGACATACTAACAGCTATGCAGTCCAATCATCCAGCCATCATACTAACATTCTCTGTAACTTCCTAACCTAGCAATCACCTAGAATTTGACATCTTCTAGTTGGCCTGTCTTTATCCCATGCACACACAGTAACAGCTGGATCTCCATTCACTCTCTGGGACCTTCCAACCCTTCAAAGTTCAACAGTATTGAAAAGGGATTTAGAGTCCAGTGGTCTCAGATGTCTTCTAGCCTCCAGTCATTCCTTTTCCAAGCTAGCAGATGATGGATGAGTTCTATTCATTTTCGACTGTAATTTTAAGAAGGAGAATTGGCTTCGCAGGTAACATTAGTGATAAAGAATCCACCTACCAATGCAGGAGATACAAGAGACACAGGTTCCATCCCTGGGTCAGGAAGATCCCCTGGAGGAGAAAATAGCAACCCACTCCAGTATTCCTGCCTGGACAATTCCATGGACAGAGGAACCTGGTGGACAGCAGTCCATGAGGTTGCAAAGGGTTGGATGCAACTGAGCACAACACGACACTGCGCCCTTCCACGCTGATTTCTTTTGTATTCTAGAAGAAGCTCCTTATCTCTCTTGTCCATGGATGGAATTCTCTCCTAGTTCAATTGCAAATGTGGATTTCAATCCTGTTTTTACATTCCTTTGATGAGACTGATGAGAATTTGAGAAAGGAGGGCAAACTGTAAGGGTTAAATGCTTGTTCCAATAAAGAAACTAGGGCAGACACTTTCTCCTACCCTCATCCTCATTCTTCCTCAGAAGGGATAAATGCTAATCATGTGTGGTCAAAGTAAAAGGTATGGACTGGGACATGTTTTCTAATGAGCAGAGGTCATACATGGTGAAGGTCATACCCCCTCTCCTTTATGCTTCTGTGAGACCGGCAGCAAGTTTACTCTGGACATCTCTGACCTTCTCATCACCTGAGCATGTTTGGACATTTTCACCTTATTGATGGAACTTCAAGATGTGAGTTTGGGGCTTTACAGGAAAGAGGGAAACCCTGTAAGCAATACCCTTGACCATATATTGTAACCCCACTTGTTAGAACTTATGAACTGATTACAGGACACATGTCCTGATGATAAGATTGAAATGGCATCTGATGTCCAATGGCCCCTGGATGGATTCCCAAGTAACTCAGTGGTAAAGAATCTGCCTGCCAGTGCAGGAGATGCAGGAGACACAGATGTGATCTCTGGGTCAGGAAGATCCCCTGGAGGAGGAAATGGCAGCCCACTCCAATATTCTTGCCAGGAAAATCCCATGGACAGAAGAGTCTAATGGGCTACAGTCCATGAGTGGCAAACAGTCAGACACGACTGAGCTACTGAGCATGGATTTACAGGCCCTGGATATAACTCCATCCAGAAGAATCTATCAGATGGCCCAGGCACTCGACCTGAATATAGCCAGGGCAGATACTACAGGCCTAAATAAATAAAGGATAGTTTCCACGTGGAGCAGTACCCATATGAAAAACTTAGAGAAGATGAAGCTTGAAAGGAGGATCCTTCAGTGCCAATGGCCCTCTGGATTCCAGTGGATGAGGAAGTCAAGGGGAAAAGTCACTAAGGCTTTCAGAAAAATCAGAAAACGTGAACTAGCTTCAGGGCTGGAGAGACCCTCATGGCAGAACCTTCACATGCTGGAATAATATTATTCTTTCCATAAAGATAATTGGTTTTTGCCTCAAAATCATCTCTCTCTATCATGCTTGCTTTGGAAATCAAAAGAAGTGAGGGTGTAATGCCCAGCACAACAAAATAGACATCTGCCACTCATGGTCACGCACCATCAATTCAGCCAAATAACTTCATTCTCCAAATGCATAATACCTCTTACATTTGGACAGCTGTCACCAAACAGACAGGGACTCAGAGCCCTTCCCAGACAAATCCTTCTTTAGCAGAGCCAGGTGGGGGAAGAGGTGGGCTCATTTGGAGAGCTGAGATTTCATCTCAGGGGATTTCACTTCAACTTTCAGAGGACACTGACCACGTGTGCTGCTCTATGTCTTTGTTTGTGTGGTTCCTGGGCATATAGAAGACAGTAAAGAACTGTGCTGGAAAGAAGACAGCTGCGATATAGTAGGAAAAAAGAGCTAGGTGCCAGAAATAAAATGAAGAGTGTAAACAGACCTGAAATGTACAACCTATTCTTGTATCATCCACAGACATGTAAAATGCAATCTCCAGATTGAAATGGACACATGCACTGGGTTCTCATTGTCCAAGTGCCAATGCAAAAAAAAAAAAATAAATTATAAAGTAAAACCTTTGAGAAAATACAGGATTAAGTCTCTAATCTGAACTGCAACTATAAAAATTAGAGGTAAAAGCCAGAGACAGTTTAAAGAAATGGTGTTCCTCCAGCTACATTCACTGTTACACGGGCCCTTAATGTCATTGAATACCAGCTCTGCACTAAGAAGCTGTGGAATCTGGCACAAGTAACACCATCTCTGCCTCTCGGTTTCCTTATGTGTTAAATGGGAATAATAAAACCAACGCGATAAACCTTAGATGAACCAATATTTCCAAATATAAGTCCAAAAGATTGAAACAAATAGTTTTGTTTATTCAAACCCATCCCAAGAGACTGGGGAATTACAAATTCTACTTCTTATCACTTGTTCCATTGTTCCATTGCAAGAGTTTAGTACTACAGCATGTGAGAGGATTCTCTCTCTCCTGGGATGAGGACAAGGATAAGAAAATTACAAATTAAAATGAAGCATCAAGTAATAAGAAGAATCCACTTCCCCAGAAACTGTATGAGGTCTTCTCAGTTGCCTAATCATTTTCCAAAGCCTGAGGCCACTGGAGGGAAAGAGTGGTGGTATGTGGCAGTGAGGAGGATGGATGTTGTTGAGGACTGGCCTCCCCAGCAAGTGGAAGCCTCAGCCCGTCATCTGAAAAGGAAAAGTGTATCATGGGAAAACTCCAAGAACAACTAATGGTCTCCTCTGTGCCACTGACTTTCGTTTTCTCTCTCTTTGGACTACATATGGAGCCACTATTCCAATTCTGCGAACTTAAATCTACCCAGCCTTTTGTGATGGACACAGTCGTACATGGGAAAGTCAGCTTTCTCACTGAATTTTCTCCCAGTTGGAGGATTCGGAATTATTATACCCAATTTACAGGTGAAGAAACTGAGATTCCAAGGAAAAATCACTGATCAATGCTATTAATACATGGGTAATAAACAGAGGAGTTGAGTGCCTCTGCAGTAGGCTAGTAGAGGTTTTGTGATTTCACGAGTCCTTTTCTCAGCCTCATTGAAATAGACATTGTGGTTATTTATTGTATCTGCTCTCAAGGTGAACCTGAGCCTGCCACTCTTCAGTAACTTCTTCAAGCCCATTTCTCCTAATGAAAAGTAGCAGCAGGGGTTCAGAAACACAATTATGAATCTCCATTTACAGATGGAAATCAATGAAGCTTAGATATTCAAGGTTATTCAAGATTCAAGAGAGAATAGGAATGAAAATATCTAGCCAAAAATGTCAAATTGAGATTCATTCCTTTTGATAAAGCTCTAATTACTAGCTATAAGATGCTGGGTATGTATCTTAACTTCTCTGAGCCCTCACTCTTAATCTGCACCATGGGAATAATACTACTAATCTTACACAGTATTCGAATAAAAATAATAAACAGTGATTATTGTTGAGGGTTACCTTATGCCAGGCATTATCTAAGTGCTTCTTACATTCTCCATCTACTGCTAAATGCAAGATTCTACCTCAAGGATGAAGGAATAAGTTTCAGTAGACTGACACTCCTACAGAAAACAGCAATAAACTCAGGACAAAATACCCCCAAGACAACCACCTGAAAGCTCTAGACCATAAACAAAGGCGAGAGATTTTGGAGGAGAGTCAAAACTTGGAAGGAACAATCGTGATAAAGTGAGCTTTCCATTGAGGATGAGGGCTTTGCTCTGATAGCACACTCCAATCATAATTTAGGGAATCTAAAACCATGAAAACCCAGTTTTCTGGTCTAAGGAACAAAGGGATGGAAACTGGAGCAACTATGACTGCTGAAGCCCAATGGAGGGAATCTCCAAAAAAGGAGAGAATCAGAGAAGAACCCTAAATTCTGTATAGAGATTCTGCTCCAAGCTGATGTATGTATGGGCTACAAAGAACCCAGCTAAATATACATTATGAAAACTGAGATTGGAGTTGCCACCTACCTAACCAAATTAATGCAGGCTATATACATTAATAATCTTTGGAGAAATATAACTGAAATCACAGCATTTACAATGTTCAGAATACAACTCTGAGCTATTCAACATATGCAGAATAAAGAAAATGAGACCCTTTCTTAAAAAAAGAAAAAAGAACTCTAAAATGGTATAAATATACTCCACAGGTAAAGGAAAGTATGCTCATAATGAATGAAAATATAGGATAACTCAAAAGAGAAACTGAAATATGAAAAAGGATTGGTTGGAGATTGTAAAACTAAAACCATAGTATCTGAAATTAAAATTTATTGGATGGCATTAATAACAGAATGGAGATTACATAGGAAAGAATCAGCAAAAGTAAACTTGAAGAGAGGTCGATAGAGATTATAAAAAATAAAGAAACAAAAAATACTAGAAAAAAATGTACAAAGATCTGCTGGGGGTAATCGAAAGATCTAATACATGGGTTTTTAGGGTTGCTGAAACAGTGTAGAAAGAACAGAGCAGAAAAAATAATTTAAAGAAATAGTGACTGAAAACTTGCCAAATGTGGTGAAAGACATACGTTTATAGAATCAAGAAGGTCAGCAAATAAAACAAATATGAAAAAACCCCAGCCTAGGCAAGTCGTAATCAGACTGCTGAAAATCTATAACTACATCCTGGGAGCAATGTCAATCTAGAGCTCATCTTTCTGTAGGAGTATGCGTCCTCTGAAACTCTTTTTGTTGTTTGATTGCTCAGTCATGACCAACTCTATGCGACCGCACGGACTCCCTCTAGTCTCCTCTCTGTCCATGGGATTTCCCAGGCAAGAACACTGAAGTGGGTTGCCATTTCCTCCTCCAGGGGATCTTCCCGACCCAGGGACTGGACCCGCGTCTCCTGCATTGGCAGGTGGATTCTTTACCACTGAGCCGCCTGGGAAGCTCATCTGTTTAATCAGAGAAATAACTTGTCTCACATATTAGCTCTACTTCTTGTTATTCTTCACGACTGCCTTAGAGACTACGATTTTTCCTGTTTTACAGATAGAGGAACTGAGGTACACACAGATAACATTCACTGCTTGGTATCACATATTAAATGCGTGGTGGGAGCAGAACTTGAACCTGACTCTAACTTCAAAACCCATACAATTAATCATCCTGATTAGGTTCCATCATGTAGGAAGTTAATAGCTGTGAAAGTATCAAGATAGTGTCTTGTGTATGAAAGTGAAACTGTTAGTTGCTCAGTTGTGCCCAACTCTTTGCAACCCTATGAACTGTAGCCCCATCAGGCTCCTCTGTCCCTGGAATTCTCCAGGCAAGGATGCTGGAGTAGGTAGCCATTCCCTTCTCCAGGAGATCTTCCCAACCCAGGGATGGAACCTGGGTCTCCTGCACTGCAGGCAGGTTCTTTACCAACTGAGGCACCAGGGAAGACCAACAGATGCCAAAAATGTTGATTACAATCCTTCCTTTCTTCCTACTGCTTCTTGGTGGCATTTGCTGCTAACATCTTCAATTAGTCAATATTCATTTATTCATAGTATAACTATTCATAAGTACCGTATTAGTTTCCTGTAGCTGCTGTAATAAACTGGATGGCTTAATACAACAACAAAAAAAGTATTCTTTCATAGATCTGGAGGCCAGAAGTCAGAAATCAAGGTGTTGGTTGGGCCCCACTCTGATTTTTTCTTGCCTCTTTCAGTTTCTGGCACCTCCAGGTGTTCCTTGGATTGCAAATATGTAACTTCAACCTCTGCTTTTATTTGTACATGGCCTTCTCCTCTGTGTCTATGTCTTCTCTGCTGTCTTTAGTACAGACACTTGTGTTAAGATTTAGGTTCCAGAATGGTCTTCTGCATTGCAGGTGGATTCTTTACCATCAGAGCCACCAGGGAAACCCCCTAGGCAGACCTTAATCTACTTTCTGGCTCATTTGTTTTGTCCTACTGAACATTTCATATAGATGGAATCAAACAATGGAAGCATTTGTGAGCAGCCTGTTTCACTCAGCATCATGTTTTCAAGGTTTATCCATGTTGCAGAATGTATCAGTACTTGATTGCTTTTTATTGCCAAGTAATATTCCACTGCACGAATAGATCAAATTTAATTCATCCATTCATCAGCTGATGGACATCTGGGTTGATTTCACTTTTTGGCTACGACAACAACACAGCTATGACCATTCACATAAAGTGTTTGTGTGGACACATGTTTTCATTTCTCTTGAGTATATATACAGGAGTTGGATCTGCTGGGTCATAGCTGACTCTGTGTTTAATTTGGAGGAACTGAGAATATGAAAGACATTCTCAGCAGTAATGTATGAAGGCTTTGGTTTCTCATATTTCACTTACACTTAACATCCATCTTTTTTATTATACATGAGTAGGTGTGAAGTAATATCTTAAAACAATTTTAATTGCATTTGACTGAAGGCTAATGATGTTGAATAATTTTTCATGTCTTTATTGGTCCCTTGTATATTTTCTTTGGAGTAATATCTATTCAGATCATTGGCCTTTCCTTAAAAAAATGAAAGTTGGCTGGTCTTTTCCACTGCATCACTTCCTTGGCAGCATAAAAGCTCTTCATTTTGATCAAATCCAATTAATTTATTTTTTTCATTCTTCCCTTTGCTGACTTCAGGTCAGGTGACCTGACCTGGGTGATCTTCAGGTCACCCATAATGCTTTCCTCACAGCTTTTATGTTTCCATGTCCAGGTGGTTCAGTGGTCTGCCAATGCGGGAGACACAGGAGATGTGGGTTTGATCCCTGGGCCGGGTAGATTCCCCAGAGGAGGAAATGGCAACCCACTCTATATTCTTGCTGGGAAATCCCATGGACAGAGGAGTCTGGAAGGCTACAGTCCATGGGGTCACAGAGATTTGGACATGATTAAACACACACACACATGTAGGATATTTATTTATTTGTAGTTATCCTTGGCTCTTTGCTCTCTCCCACTAGACTATTAGCCCTCTGATGGCAGAAACTTATCTATTGTGCTCACACTTCCATCCTCCCTGCCTAAAATAGTCCTTTCCCAAAGTAGACATTTGATAAATATTCTGCATAAATAGACATAAGATTATTTGTACTGTCCCAGCAAAAAGCAGGACTGTGAGGGATAACACATTAGCCATGAGAAAAGTATAGGGTTAAGTGGTAAGTTTGTTCCCCCCTCCACGAAAAAAATTGGTTTTAGGAACAGCCCCTGCACCCTCCTCCATCCTCACCCAGAGCCAAGGCACTGCGAAGTCTGGGGAAGCAAAGACTCTTACTCAGAGGCTGCCTGGGACAGGGCACTGGCTGCTTGCATGGAAATGAGGCTGAGCTGTGTTAGGCAACATCTGCTCATTGAAACCAGCCAAAGACATCAGCAGCCTCACACAGCTTTATTCCAAGGACTGACAGCCACTGCGCATCCCTGAAGGGCTCTCACGTGGATATGGTTGATAGCAAACCCTATAGTTGCTCAGCTCTGCAAGCTAATGGATTATTGTTAGGCCATTAGCATTGCTTACCTCCTGTACCACATTCCAGGCTCAATCCTCTCTCTGCACATCACCATCATCCGCAGGGTTTGTTTTCAGATGGTTTCCTTTCCTAGCTAACTCTGCAAAAAAGAAGGCACTTGCCCCATTTCACTCTAAAAGAAGGCTCTTCATTGGCCCATTTTATCTTCTACACATCTCAGGTCTATAGTGTCCTCTTATCGTAACAATTTAAAGGAGACTCCTGGAATGGTTTTATGTCAGAGAATATTATTGCAGATGCAATTTTCATGGAAAGAGTGATGTTAACAAAATGTCAGTCCCTGATACATCCAGGTGTGGTCAGAGGGGCCTTTCACTTCTAACCTCAGTTTGGTCCAGTCCTTTAACTGAAATGCACCAGGGAGTTCTTTGGCGGTCCACTAGAAACCTCAGCTTTTCAGTTGGTGGGGAAGGAAAGCATAGACTAGACTGCGACTGGTAGATCTGAGAAAGATCATGAAACTTGTATAGGTTGGCCTCGTCTATGATTAGTTTTCCTTTCTTCTTCTGCTTCATATTCCATTTTCAAGACAGAGCTGGTACCTTCAATCTGGTTGCTACCACCAAGCTCTAAATCCTATTCTCTTTGGGCCAGTAGTTCTCATTATGGAGACCATGCATTTGAAATTTCAAAAGCTCCCTTCAAGATTCCAATGTACTAAAGTGCTAAAGTGAAGAGCCATGCTTAGCTCCAGATGATGGCAGGTGATGTTAAGAAGGAACTGCTTTCCAATAGTACCATTGCCTACGGTTGCCTGACTTCAAACACTAGCTGATAGAAGGATCCAAATCAGTTTGCCACTCTCTTGCAGAGTGTCAGCCTGTCAGTCTCGTAGAGTGTCAGGGTCAGCCTGGGTTCATGGTGGTGCTCCCATCTTCCATCATGCCCTATCTCGGTTTACTTCTCCTTGCTACTCAGTTTCTGAGTACCTAAGTACCTAAGCTTTTGAACTGCAGTGTTGAAGACCCTTGAGAGTCCCTTGGACTGCAAGGAGATCCAACCAGTCCCTCCTAAAGGAGATCAGTCCTGGGTGTTCATTGGAAGGACTGATGCTGAAGCTGAA
This sequence comes from Ovis canadensis, assembly GCF_042477335.2. NCBI lineage: Eukaryota > Metazoa > Chordata > Mammalia > Artiodactyla > Bovidae > Ovis > Ovis canadensis. The sequence continues at coordinate 38,442,335 of NC_091268.1, read as the reverse complement.
ACTCCAACACTTTGGCCACCTGATGTGAAGAGCTGACTCATTGGGAAAGACCCTGATGCTGGGAAAGATTGAAGGCAGGAGAAGGGGACGACAGAAGATGAGATGGTTGGATGGCATCACTGACTCAATGGACATGAGTTTGAGTAAGCTCTGGGAGTTGGTGATGAACAGGAAGGCCTGGTGTGCTATAGTCCATGGGGTCACAGAGTCGGACACGACTGAGAGACTGAACTGAACTGAACTGAACTGAAGCACATCTAAGGGATCTAGACAGGCTGGGGTTGAACTTGTGGCTAAAGCTGAGTCTATGCCATTAAGTAGGATCACTGACAGGACTGTGGCATGGCCAGTCAAGCTGGAGTTCCAGTCTCTTGAATGAAATAAAAACTGGGTGGAGCCGTGTGTGCCAGAAGTGCTGCTTTCAGGCCCTGCGGGCGCTGAAAGATCACCTGGGACTCTGAACCTGATACCTAGTGACTGACTACCAGCAACTTATGTCAAGGCAGTCTTCTGCAGTGGCTTAAGCTCTTCCAGAAGTTAATGTCAGCTCCATTCTGTTATTGATAAGTCCATTCCAGGTTGAAAGAAATGTATCGGTTATAAGATAAAAAGCAGAGCAAAGAATAAATCAGTTTCTTAGATTTCTTCTGATGTCATAGGATGATGGTAGAAAACGGGGACTGGCACTGATAAAACTGACTTGGCACGGACAGGAGGACTAGATAATGTAGACAGAGCCCAGGGCTCTATGACTTCCTTCCTCAGCACTAATTCTTGGAGGCATCTGTAAAGGATGGGGAAGTGATCATTTAGGCCATGGTGTCAAGTCCAGTCAGCTGGGGAATATCTAGGAGTCAAATGGATGTGGTTACAGAAGAGTAAATAGGGCTCCAGAGAGTTATGCTAAGTTTGAGCTTGAGGTGAGCTTAGGGACTTCCCTGGTGGTCCAGTGGTTAAGAATCCTGCTTGCAATGCAGGGTACACAGATTTGATTCCTGGCAAGGGAACTAAGATCCCACATGTAGCAGAGCAACTAAGCCCATGAGCCTCTACTACTGACCCTGGGTGCTCTGGAGACTGTGTGCTGCAACAAGAGAGTCCGTGCACCTCAAGGAAAGATCTCTCCTGATGGGACAAAGATACCACAGGCTGCAATAAGACCTGAGAGTCAAATAATCAAATGCATAAATATTTTAAAAAATAAATTAATAAAGAGCATTAACAGTATTACTGAGCATTTAACAGTATTTAACAGTATTTAGAGCATTTAACAGTATTACTGGGAGGTCAATCAAGCCAGAAGCCCTGTTGCTTGAGTGGATTAAACATTGAGTGAAATTCCATATTCCAAAAGTTCTGCCTTCAATACTCTGTGGGCAACTAAGGATCTCCTGGAACTCTCAGTCCAGTGAGAGGTGTCTGATTGCTAGCAACAGAGCCTGGGAAGGAACAAGGATGAGGGAGGCAGTCAGAGGCCCAGTTATTGTGTTGGCTGTATTTTCTGAGAATATGAATTCATTCTGCTCCCTAACAGTCTGGGGGTAGAGACTATTAATAAACTCTGTGCCCCAGAGGAAGTCTCTCCGGTACTGGGGCATGTTCATCCAGTAGGTGGGAGGTCTTTGAGACCCCAAATTTGGAATCTGGGGAAAGGTAGAGGTGGGACCTACCAAAGATGGGGAGCCAGGGACAGCCAGCTCTTTCTCAGTGTGTGTGGGGTTACCCTTCTGGTCTTTCTCACCCCTTCTTTCTGAGCTCCTTTCTGTATTCAAATTCCAGCTAACAGCCAGACTCCACAGGGATGAGAGCTCTCTTTAAAGGCAAAAGTAAAGACCTCATTAAATCAGGGAATGCGGAGAATAGAATGAATAGGAATGAAGCACTTTCAGCTACCCCTCAGGAGGCCCCAGTAGAATAGCTCTTCTCAGTGGAAAGCATTAGCACCAAGCTAATTCCTTAATGGACTGCATCTCTCTCTACAGTGCCCCCAGAGGCCCAGTGGCACTGATGGGGGGTGGAGGAATTTAGACCCAGCCCTCCCCTGCCCCAACTCATTGGAAAAGACCCTGATGCTGGGAAAAATTAAAGGCAAAAAGAGAAGGGGCGGAGGTCGAGATGGTTAGATGGCATCACCAATGTAATGGACATGAATCTGAGCAAACTACAGGAGATAGTGAAGGACAGGATCCCGGCAGGCTGCAGTCCGTGGGGTCACAAAGAGTCGGATGAGACTTAGCAACTGAATGACAACAGCAACCTCCCTCACCCCCACACTCAGCCTCAGATGCAGCGCCCCAGGACTGTAGGAAAGGCCAGGCAGGGAAAGACCTGGAGAATTTGACTTCCAACCACTCACATGCTCTCCCAGAGAGCTGTGTGGAATCCTCCTAGCAGGCCGGGCTTTTTGAGTTAATAGATTATAAAAAGGAGAAGTGAGGAATGGTAAAAAGAAAAACAAAAAGGTAAATAATTTCAGTTGTCCTGATGACCTGGGAATCTAGATAAAGAAAAACCTCTGCTTGGGCCAAAAGCGCTCTTCATTAAAGAGAATGGGCTCTTTCATGTAACCTGCTGGTACTGAAATCTGGAGCCCCATGAAACCCGGGACATCAATAAAGACAGCATGATGGAGTGGGAAGCAATGGGATTCAGAGTCATGGAACCTCAGTTTGAATCCTGACTTCATCACTAAATTGCTGTGGGATATTGTTCAGCCTCCTTAGGGGTTAATAATTTTGCTATTTATAAGTTGGGGATAATAAATACCTATCTCATGAAATGAAATGATATCTATAAACATGATCAACTCTTTGCTCCAGTGAAAGGTGGACATCATCACAAGTCTGTGGCACTTTAGGTAGTGCAGGAGACCTTCCTGATAATGATTTAATACCAGATGTTGAGACTTCTCTGGTGGTCCAATGGGTAAGAATCTGCCTTCCAAAGCAGAGGATGCTGGTTGGATTAGTCTTAGTCCAGGAACTAAGATCCCACATGACAGGGGCAGTTAAGCCCATGTGCCCAGCCACTGAGTCCACGCACTCTAGAGCCGAAGTGCCCATGCTTCAAAACTAAACAAGCCTGCGTGCCACAAGTAGAGAAGCCCCCATGTGCTGCAACTAGAGAAAGCTGGCGTGCCTCAACGAAGACCTAGAGCAGCCAAAATAATAATAATAATAATAATAATAGATGAGACAGTAGGCCCAAAGTGGAGTCACTTGTACTAAGCCCCACATCAGCAAACCTAGACTCAGCTAACGTTTCAGCTCTCCCAGAAGTGGAATCTTAAACCAGCCACTCAGGAATCACATGATGAGAACTAGCTAGGTCATCTCCTGATAAACCCCTGCCATTCCAAGTAGGAAAGTAACCTTGCAATAACCAACTGCCTCTTTGTCTTATCCAACTTCCTTGCTCATTTTGCCTACAAAATCCCTTGCCTTGTACAGCTCTTTGGAGCTTCTTTCCATCTGCTAGATTGGATGCTGTCCAATTTGTGAATCGTTGAATAAAGCCAGTAAGATCTTTAAAATTTACTCAGATTAAATGTTGTTAACATAAATAAAAATTGTAATCATTTACTATATGCTGGGCCCTGTGCTCTAAATCTGCATGCATCAACATATTTTTTCCTCTTAATGATGTTATGGGTCAAGTACTCTCTTTTTATGCCCATTTACATGCTAGAAAACAAAGTTTCAGAATATATAAGCAATTTGCTCAAGACCACATACTTAGTGAGGAGTAGAATTGGGACTTGAATTTATCATATGCCAAGTACCTCTGTGCCACATTGCCACCCAGATAAACAGAGAAACAGGATACCCTGTGATTTGCCATGCCCACTTGGGGAATAGAAAAACGCCATAACCGCACAAGGAGTACACGGTGTTTAGGACTGGAATTACCCCCGATAGTCTCAGTGTCCTTGAGAGCAGCTCACCTACTTAGTGTCTGGCGTATGTGCTAAATGATATTTTTGTTTTGTTGTATTTATGTTAAATCTGTGACAGACATGTAAGGTGGCACCCAGGGATCCCCATTACCTGGTGTCACACTCTGTAGAACCCCTCTTCCCAAGTATAGGCTCAATCTAGTGACATACCTTTAATGAATAAAGTAGCAACAGTGATGGAAAGTAGGTTTCTGATATTTGCATGTATTGGTCAGCTCTGGCTGCATAAAGAAATACCTCAGAGGAGTGGCTTGAACAACAGACCTTTATTTTCCCACAGTTCTGGTGCCTGGGCTTCCCTGGTGGCTCAGAGGTTAAAGCGTCTGCCTCCAATGCGGGAGACCTGGGTTCCATCCCTGGGTTGGGAAGATCACCTGGAAATGGTAACCCACTCCAGTATTCTTGCCTGGAAAATCCCATGGACAGAGACGCCTGGTAGGCTATAGTCCATGGGGTTGCAAAGAGTCGGACATGACTGAGAGACTTCACTTCCCTTTCTGGTGCCTAGAAGACCAAGATCAGGTCCAAGCCAATCTCGTTTCTGCTGAGAGCTCCCTTTCTGGCTCACAGATGGCCACCTTCTCACTGCATCCCTTCCTGGCCTTTCCCCTGGTGAGTGTGTATGGAAAGAGTGAGCCAGCTCCCTGGTGTTTCTTCTTTTAAGGGCACTAATTCTATTGGATCAGGGTCCCACCCTATGACTTTATTCAACCTCAGTTACCTCCTTACTGGCCTTACCTTCAAGGTTGGGGGCGGGGCCGTGGTTAGGGCTTTCAAATGTGAGTCTGAGGGAGAAGGAGACACAGTCCAGACTACAACAGGGCAGAACAAATCATCAGAGAGAGAAGCTTAAAGCCACAGACACTTATTACCTCACTCTTTCGGGGCCAGGACTCTGGGGTGCAGCTTAGCTGGGTTCTCTGCTCTACATGTCATGAGCTTGAAATCAAGTTGTCGGTCAGGCTGAGTCCTTGTCTACAGATTCTGGAGGAAAATCTACCTGCAAGCTCATTCTTGCTGTTGGCAGAATTCAGTTCTTGTGGTTGTAGAACTGAGGTTCCTGTTCCCCTGCTAGCTATCATCTGTGGGCTCTTCTCAGCTGCCAGGGGCCCCCGCATTCCTCACCACCTAGCCTCTTTCATCTTCAAGTCAGCGAGAGCATGTCCAACCCTTCTTGTGCTTGAATCTCTGACTTCCCTCATCTCTGACCTTGAGACCAGCCTCCTTAAATATACATGTGGTATCTACCCTTCTAAAGACCTCCTGTGATTAGGTCAGTTCCACCTGGATAATCTCCCTATCTTTAAGTCAACTGATCTGAGACCTTAATTACTTTGCAAAACCCTTTTGGTCATATGATGTAATAGAACCATGGGAGTACCATCCCATCATATTTGCACTCCTGGGTCCTACAGGACGTGTACACCAGGGGAACGTCATATAATTCTGTATTCCATAGTCACCTCCAAGAAAACGTGATGACTTCTGTCTTGCTCACACTTTCTTTCTCTAGTTTTATTCTCATCTCCCTCTGCTGAAGCAAGTTGCTCTGTTGTGAGCTGCCCTGTGGAGAGACTCATGTGGCAGAAGCTGAGCACAGCCTCAGTCCCACAGCCAGTGAGCAAGTGAAGCCCACCAACAGCCAGATGAGTGAGTTTGGAAGAGGGCTGCTAAGTCACTTCCGTCGTGTCCGACTCTGTGCGACCCCACAGCCGGCAGCCCACCAGGCTCCCCCGTCCCTGGGATTCTCCAGGCAAGAATACTGGAGTGGGTTGCCATTTCCTTCTCCAATGCATGAAAGTGAAAAGTCAAAGTGAAGTCGCTCAGTCGTGTTTGACTCCTAGCGACCCCATGGACTGCAGCCCACCAGGCCCCACCATCCATGGGATTTTCCAGGCAAGAGTACTGAAGTGGGGTGCCATTGCCTCCTTTCCCCCTATTTGAGCCTCACGGTGAAGCCCTGACCACACCTTGACTGTAGTCTCATGAGAGATGCTCAGCCAGAGGACCCACCTAAGCCACACCTCAATTTCTACATGCTGCTACTTTAAGCTGCTGAGTTTGGGGTGGTGGGGGGGGGGGCAATTTCTTACACAGCAGTGTATAACTACTACAAGATCTTTTAACAGAAGCAATGTAATAAGCACTATGTATGTATGACCTCTATTTGGGTTATTCCCAAGAAGTTGAATGAAGAAAGAATGATATCATACCCAATAATGTTTCACAAAACATGATTTATATAAGTTATACATGAAGATACATGGCTTACCATGTTGTTGTTTAGTTGCTAAGTCACATCTAACTCTTTTTGACACTGTGGACTATAGCCCACAAGGCTCCTCTGTCCATGGGATTTCCCAGGCAAGAATACTGGAATGGGTTGCCATTTTCTTCTCTAGGGGATCTTTCTGACTCAGGGATCGAACCCACATCTCCTGCGTTGGCAGGCAGGTTCTTTACCATTGAGTCACCTGGGAAGCCCCGTTTCTGTTTAAACCAGGCAGTAAATCTTTTCCATGTCTCATGAGCGACTGCAGGGCCATATAGAAAGCAGTCAGGATTCTCTAGTCTCTAAATGGTATAATCCATCAATGATTAGCAATTGGTACCTGGGTACCATCTGGCATCTTGCAGCTGTGCCCAGAAGTAGTATCTTCATGTTGGCAAGACATACACCATGAAACACCTCCCTGGGAGAAAATAAAATTTACCAGATTTGGCTCCTTTATGAAAGATAACAATGTGAGCCCACCTCTAACATTTACAAGAGTCAAGAGCAAGAGTAAAAACATAAGACCCTTATACCATACGCTAAACAGTTACAAAAAGAAAGCCTAAATAAAATACGCTCTACTTTCATAATAACAAGGGCAAGTTCTCATGCAGAATTCTCAAACCCATTCCATGTATGGGAAAAGCCAACTCTGAGCCCTTGGCCCACCCTCAGCTCTGTTCTACACCACATGCTCCTGTATAAGCCTGTGGATACCCTAGCCTGCATGTCCAAGAACATCTACACTCTGCTTCAAACAGCCCTCAGGCCTCGAAAGGCACATACCCACACAGCCCACCCTCTGGAACACAGACACAGAAAAACTCCCAAACAGGCCTTGAATGTGAGCATGGCGCCATTTGAAGAAGGAAATGCAGGATTCTGATGAGCAGAGCATGGTCTAGGAGAGCACTCTCTCTGGATACCTATGTCCTTTGGCATGTTAATTTGTTGTTGTTGTTGTCGAGTATAGTTGATTTACAATGTTGTGTCAATTATTTCTGTACAGCGATGTGACTCAGTTATAGATACATGTACATACACTCTTTTTCGTTGTGGTTTATCACAGGATATGAAATGTAGCTCTCTGTGCTCTACCATAGGACCTTGTGTGACAGTTTTTCATACTGTGTGTGTGTGTGTGTGTGTGTGTGTGTGTGTGTGTGTGTGTGTGGTGGGGAGGGGAGGTAGTCAGAGAGGAACCAGACTGGGGCCTCCAAAGCACAGGGATCCCTTTTGCCCATCTCTGAAGACAGACAGGGTAGATTTTCCAGTGAGGTTATGTCAATAACAGACGTGGTAGCGCAGCCCAAAGTAAGCACCGCCCTGCGTGAAGTCACAAGAGAAAGGGAGATGGTGAAGGCATCCAGACAGGGAGGAAAGCCAGACTGTCAGGGAGACAGCCTCAGTCGCTGGTCAGGGAAGAGGAGCTGGAAGGAGGGGCCAAGTTCTCTCAACCCACACACTGAGGTGCCTGATGAGATGGATGAGCTTGCAGGTTCCCGGATGTGGTCACCAGGACAAAACCAGACCAGCAAAATGGGGCGATTCCGTGTCCAGTGTCCCATTTCGTTTATCTCAATTAATGGCATGCCAAACCACTGAGCTCTCCTGCGCTTGAAATCTGCAAGGTGCCACGTGAAATGCACTTTCCCTGTGAATGTTTTCTAGACCCTTCTCCAGGAGAACCAGCAGCCTTCCCTGTCCTGCCTTCTAGATACATTACTCACAGATGCAAATCCACAGAGACGGCAAGAGAGGCCAGGCAGCTAGGTAGGCAAGCAAGTGGATATTTGAATCCCAAAGATCTGGGTTCCAATCGCAGTTCCTCCATAACGTTGTGAACCTGTCTCAGCATTCGTGTCCTTACCCTTAACCTAAAAAAACACTAGTGCTCATTTCATAGGATTGTTATAAGATTTAAAGGCAGTAACAAGCAATAAGTATTGAGCCACGTGCCTGGAATATAGTAAGAGCTCAATAGGCTTTGGTCACTATTGCAGTAGAGTTAGCTCTTCACGAAACTGTCTTCCACCCTAAATTATGATCTCCTTAAGGTTAATGGCAATATCTTATATCTCCAGAATCTGTCACAGTGTTTGTTTAAAAAAAAAATGAAAAAAACTCATTTAGAGTCCATTCTACGCCAAACACTGTATGAGGCTGATAATAAGCCATGGCTAAGTATAGATTAGCCAAATCAAATAAGGAAATCAAGAGATTGTAACTTATAGTTAAGAATTTCCCAACTCTCAGTTAAGCCCACAAAGTATCTATAACTAATCTTGAATCTTCCTTGTTTGAATGTTAGGTTTTTCCCTCTCCCTTTTTAACCTCTTGGGGAAAGGAAAAAGTTTTTTTTCTTTGTTTTCAAACAACTTGATATTTTGAGTGGGTCTACAAGAAAAGACTTCCCCTTGGGACTTCTCTGGTAGTCCAGTGGCTAAAACCTCTACCTGTCAATGCAGGGGACTGGAGTTTGATCCCTGGTCCGAGAAGATTCCACATGCCACAGAACAACTAAGCCTGAGCACCACAATTACCGAAGCCCACATGCCTAGAACCTGCGCTCCATAAGAGAAACTGCCAAAATGAGAAGCCCATAAGAAGCTCATGAACAATGAGAACCAATTTGAAAGTAGCCCCTACTCACCACAACTAGAGAAAGTCTTTGCACAGCAAGGAAGAAGGTGCCCACCAGGCTCCCCCGTCCCTGGGATTCTCCAGGCAAGAACACTGGAGTGGGTTGCCATTTCCTTCTCCAATGCATGAAAGTGAAAAGTGAAAGTGAAGTCGCTCAGTCGTGTCCGACTAGTAGTGACCCCATGGACTACAGCCCACCAGGCTCCTCCATCCATGGGATTTTCCAAGCAAGAGTACTGGAGTGGGTTGCCATTGCCTTCTCCAAGGCCTAGTATAGCCAAATAAAATTAATTAATTTAAAAAGAAAAAAAATTTGATAAAAACAGTAAAAATGATATTAAAGAGAGTTCCCCTTGGACGTCTCCCATTTCCCTGATCTCATGTGGGCAAAACTGTTATCTGTCTTTCGGTTGTTATATCAGCAAAATAGCTCAGTGGGTGTAAAATCACTCCTTTTCAAGAGGCAGTGCTGAGCAGAAACATATTTATAAGAGTCACAATACATATTCACCACATTACTTCCAGCAGCATTGCCTGTGTGGAAAGTACCTCTACTGATTACCGGTAAACTGCCACCAGAATTGATTTCCACATTTCATTTATAAGCATTAATGCAGAAGGTTGAAAGATAAAAGATAGAAGGAGAAAGAATGCATTATGTTACCTGTCTCCTCCATTTGATTTGGCTAGAATGCCTCCGCCATGAGACCAGGTTGATTTCACCCCGGGATCTCAAGTTCCTAGAATGAGAAAAATACCTGGCACAGATTAGGAATTTGATAAACATTTGTTGCATGACTGAACGAATGACTAAGTAAATGAATAAATCCTGCCTGAATATTTTTACTACACTTGTCACCTTTGCTGATACCTGATCCATAGAAGTGTGATCTGCTCAGATCTTTCATGGACGTGTTCTGGTGAATTTTGAAAACATGCTCCTTTCAGAATCTGAATTCATTTTCAAACTGCTACACAGAGAATATCAACTCCTATAGCTAGATGAGAGGATGACACCTCTGGGCTGGCCTGCAGACATGGTGGAGTGTTAATTTCCTGTGATCTGCTTGCCCTGTCTGCTAGAGGTTCCTGCCTGAATGTTGTAGGCACCATGTGTATTGAATGCTCCTTTAACCTTCTGAGACACGTGGAGTTCCAGTCACATGACTGAGAAGGTTTTCTTCTGAAACAGCTCCTTGGTCCCCCTTTCCTATCATATGTTCTATATCTCTCTAATTTAGCTCTTCCCATCCCCCACTCTGGGTAGCAGAGGACCTGAGAATACGTGAGGAAAATTAGAAGTAGCAAAACCTGAAAATCATCAGGTCTGGAAGAAAGTAGACAAAGATGTATTCCAAGGATTTAAGGATAAGGTTTTCACCTTGGGAGGGGCACCTGGCTAATATCAAGAGAAATGCAATCCTCTGAGAAGAAAAGGCACATCAGTGGATGCCTGTGATGGCAAGATGTTTGTGTCAGGCTGGAGGGGAAGGAGGAGATTCAGGTTGTCAATTTCTAAAAATGCACAAGGTGAGTGTTGCAAATTAAGTTTTACTGGGCACAAAATGAGGGCTTCAGGGACTAAATTGGTGGTCCAGTGGTTAAGAATCCACCTTCAAATGCAGAGGACACTGGTTCAATTCCACGTACCCAGAACTGAGATCCCATGTGCCACTGGACAACTAAGCCACAATGCCATGACGAAAAATCCCACATGGTATAATGAAGACCCCACATGCTGCAACTAAGACCCGGTGCAGCTGAATAAATAAATAAATACTTTTTTAAAAAATGAGGACTGCAGCCCAGGAAACAACACTTCAGATAGCTCTGAGAAATTGCTCAAGGAGGCATAGGGGAAAGATCAGTATATATGTGATTTTGGTGAAGGGAGAGTACATGTGATCTTATTTTCCCAGAAGGTTTCTGCTCCTCTCATGAGCCTTTCTGCTAGTCACAAGAAACAGGTATCACTATAAAGGGTTTCAGTGCTTTTCTAGATATGAGGAGATACAAGAATTGGGCTCATAAAATTGGCTCCTGAAAATATCTAATCATCTGAAGACCTGTCCTGCCACTTCCAGCCCCCCAGCCCCTACCCTGGCTGAGCACAGAGTGTCTCATTTCTACCCTCCACCCTGAACTCCTTTCAGGGGTGTTAAAACTCAGCCGCTGCAGCAGCACATGGTTTAACCCTTGTAGCAGCAGAGGCAAGTGCCCATTTGTAGTTGACAAGGTAGAGGTAAACGGAAGAAAAGTTAGTGAGGGACTGAGCTCTGGATGCTCAAGGATCTACAGGGCTGCACGTGCTGAGGATGAGAATAAAACTTGCCTCCAGGAAGCTCAGGCGTGCGTCCTCAGTCCTCCTTGCGATCCCATGGACTGTAGCCCACCAGGATCCTCTGTCCATAGGATTTCCTGGGCAAGAATCCTGGAGTGGGTTGCCATTTCCTTCTCCAGGGGATCTTCCCAACCCAGGGGTCAAACTCATGTCTCTTTTGTCCCTTGTGTCTCCTGCATTTGCAGGCAGATTCTTTACCACTGTGCCACCTGGGAAGCCCCTCCAGGAAGTCCATCCTCTCTCACCTCCTAGCCCCAACTTGGAGTAACAAGAGCAGATGTCAGGGTGGACGACAGAAGAGAGCTAGACACAAAATGACCTTCAGAGATCAGACGAACATGGTCAGCAGGCACATGAAAAGATGCTGAACATCACTAGTCATCAGGGAAATGCAAAGTAACCACTGTGAGATATCCCCTCCCACCTATTTGGATGGCTGTCCTCAAGAAGGCAAGAGATACCAAATGTTGATGAGAATGTGGAGAAAAGGGAACCCTTGTGCACTGTTGGTCAGAATGTAAAATGCCACAAGGAAAACAGTATGGAGGTTCCTCAAAAAATTAAAAAGAGAGCTACCAGCCATTCCACTTCTGGGTATACATCCATAGGAAATGAAATCACTATCTCAAAGAGGTATCTGCATTCACATGTTCCTTGCAGCATTATTCACAGTAGCCATGATAAGAAAATGATCCATATGTCAAAGGATGGATGGATAAAGATGTGGTATATTTATACAATGGAATATTGCTAAACCCTGAGAAAGAAGGAAAACTCGCCATGTTTTATAAATTGGGAGGGACTTGAGGGCATTATGCTAAGAAAAACAAGCCAAAGACAAATACTGCAGGTATCATTATAAGCAAAATCTAAAAAGAGAAGTCAAATTCATAGATTAAGAATCTGGTTGCCAAAAGCTGGGGATAGGAGAAATGGGGAGAAGCTGGTAAAAAGAGTGTAAATTTCCAGGTATAAAATGAATCACATGGTGACTAGAGTTGAAAACACTGTATTGTATAACTGAAATTTGCTAAGAGAACAAAACTTAAATGTTCTCACCGAAAAAAAGAAAAGAAAAAATGTGAAGTAATGGATGTGTTAATTAACTACATCAGGGAAATCCTTTCAAAATGTAAATGTGTATCAAAATACCATGCTGTACACTTTTAAAATCTTATAACTGTATATGCAATATACCTCAATAAAGTTGAAATTGAAAAAAGATCCAAAAATCATTTAAGGTGGACATATTTGCTGGGATTGGCATTATTCTTTGTTTTATGGTTATGTCGGGCTTCCCTCCTAGCTCAGTCGGTAAAGTATCTGCCTGCAATACAGGAGACCTGGGTTCGATTCATGGGTCGGGAAGATCCCCTGGAGAAGGAAATGGCAACCCACGCCAGTGTTCTTGCCTGGAGCATCCCATGGACGGAGGAGCCTGGCGGCCTACAGTCCATAGGGTCGCAAGAGTCAGCCACGACTTAGAGACTAAATCACCACTACTACATGGTGATGTCACGTCACCATTGCTTGTCTTCTGACAGGTTTCTTGCTATGAGGCAGGAGAAAGAGAAAAGATAGTTTATTCCATATATCTCTCCTTAAATCTGAGCCACCCTAGTACCAGCATTAACAGATATTTATTTTACAAATGCAGTCATTTAAACAATGTGGTACATCAGTTCAACTAGACATAACAGATAGCTTAGATTATACTCCACTATATGTGAGAATTCAGTATATAATAAAGAGAGGAAAAATAGGGTATTGAATAATTTGTATTGGGATAAATGATTATGTGAAAAGTCTCTTCAATGTTATGCAATAAAACAAATTCCAAATAGATCAAAGAGCTATTTTTTAATCAAAGCATAAATAAATTATTAAAAAATGAATACTTATCACCTTCTGCAAAGAGGAGTGTCTAGATTTAGAAAAGAGTTTTAAAAATCACAAAGGAAAAGATGGGTAGATGTGGTTACAAAAAATTGAAATCTTCTGCCCATAAAAAAAAAAAACTAATCAAACTTAAAAGGAAAACAACAAACAGGGAAACACATTTGAAGCAGATATAACCAAAAGGAACCATGTACCTATACATTTGAATTACCACAAATCTTTAAGAGAACAGAGATACCATGGATAAATGGAGAGAGGGCTTAAACAGACATTTCCCCAGAGACAAAAAACGTTACTGTTTAAAAAACATGGGAAAATGTTCAATATCACTACTAATCAAAGCCATGCAAATAAAACCAATCACATTTTATGCTTTTTAAATTAGCTGGTCTTTTAAAATGGTAATAGGTATATTAACACAAGTGTGGCAAAATGAGTATTTTCTTAGCATTGCAGATCAGAGTGTAAATTGGCCCAGCCTTTTTTTAAGAGAATAATTTGTAAATGCATATCCAGTGCCTTAAAATGGTCACACCATTTGATCCAGGAATTATACAATAGAGTGCATCGCTTAATGAAGTCACTGGAAATACTGGTGGTGGACTGGGAACTGAGAAGGGGTGAATGTATGTACCAAGATTATCGGCACAACAGCATAAGTAATAGCGAGATAAATTCTTTTTTAATTTAAATGTTTCACTAGCTAATCTATGTCATAATCTTAGCATGAAACATTATGGAACTGTAAAAATGCAAAGTTCATAAAGTCTGTATAATATGGAAAATTCTTGTGAAAGTCTGTATAATACGGAAAATGCTTGTGATACAATAGACACTGAGAAAAATGCAGATAAAAATTGCATATAGGGAATGGATATAATTATGTTAAAAAAAAAAAAACTAGGCATAATAAGAGCCCAGAAGAAAAGACATTAAAATGTAAACAGTGGCTAAGCATGGACGGTCAACTTATGGATGATTCTTTGTTTTCTTTTCTATGTTCCAGGAATTTACTGTTTTTTCCAATAATATGAGAAAAAAATGCATTTCTAAACATGCAATATTTCTATTCCCTTTGGGCTCTTTGGTGGCTCAGACAGTAAAGAATCTGCCTGCAATGCAGGGGACGCGGGTTTGATCCCTGGGGTCAGGAAGAGATGGAAATGGCTAATCACTCCACAGTCCATGGGGTTGCAAAGAGTCGGACATGACTGAGTGGTTAACACTTTCCCTTCGACATCTTGGGTCATTATGGATGTCAAACATTTGTTTCAGACAAAAGGCACCTTTGGAGAGCTTTGGAATGTAGTTCACGTACAAGGTAATGCCCAATAAGACACTGAACATAAAATCTCTGTCTTAGCTCAGGCTGATATAACAAAGGTCCACAGACTGGGTGGCTTATACATAAAAGAAATTTATTTCTCACAGTTCTAGAGGCTGGGTGTCTGAGATCAGGATGCCAGTTCTGATGATGACCCTCTTCTGGGAGGTAAATTTCTCCTTGTGTCTTCACATGGCAGAAAGAGGGCAAGAGAGCTCTCTGGGGTCCTTCTTATAGGACACTAACCCCATTCATGACGGCTCCACTATCATGACCTCTTTCCCCTCCAAAGCCTCCATCCTTCCCAATGTAACTGAAAGTGGGGTCCAGCTGCTAGGTGCTCAAAAGCCAATATAGAAGCCAGGTTAGTGGAAAGGAAAGGTTGCTTTATTTTGGATGCTGGCAACCAGGAGGGTGGGGTGGGGGTGGGAGTGAACACCTGTCTGAAGGCTGACCCCCACTGCCCCCACCAAACACACACACACACACACACACACACACACACTGATGATCAGCGAGCAAGAGCTTTTATTGGATGAAGGAGGGGCCTACTTGTAGAAACAATATAGTCAGCTCCGACAGTCATCTAGAAATTAGTCATTGGTGGTCTGACCAGCAGCATCTTGACTTTCAAGTAGAGGAAATCTTCAGTTCCATGGTCAGTTTATTCCCATTTCCTTGAGGCTGATTCTCAGAATTGTGGCAGCTTATGTCATAGCTAGCTACAATGTGGTCATCATGTAGTTAACTTCTTGAACTTGGGGGTGGGGTTTCAGTATGTAAAAGACAGCTCACTGCGAATGGCTCAGGATATTATCTATTGCCCTTGAGAAGGAACTAAAGGTCCTTGACAATGCTTAATGACTACATTATTATTATTTGGCATCCTTTGACTGTCTTCCTTTGTTTCTGCACTTTTCTCACTTCTCTGATCAAATCCATTCTTTGACCAAAGTTCTCCCACAGATGAAAAGGAGGCAGAGGACATGAGGGGCAAGAACCACAGGGTCCTGTTCCATTTCCCCAACACCATCACATGAGGGATTAGAATTTTAGCATATGAATGTGGAGGGGTGGGTGGACATGAACATGCAATCTACTGAAACCTTCCAGTGCAAAATTGAGGTAGAATCAGAGTGCTGCCAGTAAAGTGATACTCAGTAAAAAGCTGTAGAATGAGCAAATCACCGAGTGCTGATAGCTAGCACTCACTGAGCACTCACTAGTACTCTCTGGCACTGTTCTAGTACCTTTATACATTTAAGCTCATTCAATCCCCCAACAACCAGGAGATACCCTTGACAAAGCTCTACAGAGTTGTTTTTGTTCAGTTGCTAAGTCATGTCTGACTCTTTGCGACCCCATGGATGTGGCATTATGCCATGTTTCCATGGCCTTCACTATCTCCTGGACCTTGCTCAAACTCATGTCCATCGAGTTGGTGATGCCATCCAACCAACTCATCCTGTGTCACTCCCTTTTCCTCCTGCCTTCAATCTTTCCCAGCATCAGGGTCTTTTCCAATGAGATGGCTCTTCCCATCAGGTGGCCAGAGTACTGGAGCTTCAGTTTCAGCATCAGTCCTCTCAATTAATATTCAGGGTTGATTCTTTTAGGATTGACTGGTTTGATCTCCTTGCAGTCCAAGGGACTCTTTAAGAGTCTTCTCCAGCACCACAATTCAAAAGCATCAATTCTTCAGGGCTCTGCCTTCTTTATGGTCCAATTGTCACATCCATTCACGACTACTGGAAAAACCTCAGCTTTGGCTACACAGACCTTTCTTGACAAAGTGATGTTTCTGCTTTTTAATATGCTACCTAGGTCTGCCATAGCTTTTCTTCCAAGGAGCAAGCATCTTTTAATTTTAGGGCTGCAGTCACCATCCACAGTGAATTGGGAGTCCAAGAAAATAAAATCTGTCACTGCTTCCACGTTTCCCCCTTCTATTTTCCATGAAATGATGGGATGCCCTGGTCTTCACTTTTTGAATGTGGAGTTTTAAGCCAGCTGTTTTCACTCTCCTCTTTCACCTTCATCAACAGACCCTTTAGTTCCTCTTTGCTTTCTGCTACTGGAGTGGTACCATCTGCATATCCGAGATTGACAAAGTTGATGCCTTTAAACAATGGAAGTTTACGCTCTCACTGTCCTGGAGAAGTTCAAAATCAAGGTGTTGGCAGGGTTGTTTCCTTCTGGAGGAGAACATACCATGCCTCTTTCGGACCTTCTGTGGCTCTGGATATCCTCTGGTTCCTTGACTTGTAGAGGACTCATTCCAATCTCTACCTCCATCCTTAATGTGGTTTTCTCCTCTGAGTGTGTCTCAAATCTCCCTCTCCTTTCTTTCATAAGGACACCAATCATTGGATTTAAAATCCACCCTAAATCTAGTATGATCACATTTTTAACCCTTAATTATATCTACCAAAACCTTATTTTCAAATCAGGCCACATTCATAGGTATTGGAGTAGGACATAGTTCAGCTCCCTACAAGGTTTTACAAAAGAAATGGAAAAGTGTCAAGAATCCCTGGAAAAAGACTAAGTGGAGGTCACTTGAGAGAATTTTTTGTGTTAAGTGCAATCTAAATTTCAGTCTCCACCACTGAACTATGAGCTCCTCGAAGGCAAAGACCTTTTTATTTTATGTTCCCCAGGGTTGGCATGTTGCCCAATGACACTCGGTTAATATTTGCTGATTTGAGCTCTTAAATCTGTTCTGGCTGTCATAACAAAATACTGTAGACGAGATGGCTTAAACAACAGAATTTTCTTTTCTTACAGGTGTAGGGGCTGAAAGTCTGAGATCAGGATGTCAGCAATGGTTGGGTTCTGGTGAGGGCTCTCTTCCTGGCTTGCAATCAGCTGCTTTCTCATGGCATCCTCATATGGTGGGGAGAAGGGAGAGAGCTGAGCTGAGCTCTCTTTATAAGGGATCATGGGGCTTCCCTGGTGGCTCAGTGGTAAAGAATCCGCCTGCTAGTGCAGGAGACATTGGGTTCAATCCCTGGCCGAAGAAGATCCCCTGGAGAAGGTAATGGCAACCCACCCCAATATTCTTACCTGGGAAATCCCATGGACAGAGGATCCTGGTGGGCTACAGTCCATGCTGTCTCAAAGAGTAGGGCATGACTTAGTGACTAAACAACAGCAACAAATCCCATCATCTGAACCTAAGTATCTTCCAAAGGCCCCACCTCTAAACACCATCATTCCAACATTATGAATGTGGACAGGACACAGACACTGAGGCTATAGCAAGTTTATAGCCAGTTGAGAGCCAGAAGTCCTTTGGAAAAGAGTACTCTACCAGCTGTTATAAAATTTTCTTCTTATGTAGAGAGATCTGAGAAATGGAGTATCTGCTGCCACATCAGTAAACAAGGATGTCATAGTCATCGGTGATTGCAGCCCTCCAATGTGATGCTCCTGATTCCTGAGGGCACTCAGGGAGAAAAGAATACCTACCATCCAACAGCCCCACTTCTTCCACTTCCTATGATGAGCCCTGAGGAAGCTCAGGATGTGAAAAACACAGGATGCTGGCCCCAGACAGCTGAGGTGTTTATCAAAGGAGGGACTTCAGTGAGCCTCTTGCATCTTCCCATACATAGAAAAGTGCTATATTCCTTAACTTGGGTTATCTACTTTTCTTTCATTAAAATTAATTTTTTGATCTTCAGACTACCTGCCCTTTGTTGCAAGACTTCTGTATAACCTGGGTCCTCCTCTCACCTCCTCAGAGCAGTTCTCTCAGGGTTAGTTGAGATGCTGTGTTCTAGGCTTGAAGTCTTAAAAATTCCTACCAAATAAAATGTAACTCTCAACTTTTAGGTTGTGACTATTTTTCAAGTTAACAGATCCATCCTCGGTGTTAGATATGGGATGAATACACTGTTGTCGAAACTCACCCTTCCTTTTCTTGTGCACATGGAAACTTTCCTGCCTTCACCCTTCTTAAGATCACTATAATCTGTAACTATACAAGATCAGAAAGATCAAGCATGCAAACACAGAGCCAGAGTCAGGTTCACATGTGGAAAGTTGTATGCAGATTCCGTGGAGCCCTATACCAAGGTCACAGGTGTGGAGCCCTGTACCAAGGTCACGGGATAAAAGTCTCTGGAGCTGACCAAGCCCCATAACAACTGTTGCCATGAGCCTCCAGATCAAAACTGGCCAGTTCCCTGACCCCATGTTAGGTAAAATGCCCACCCTATTACCCTGGGTTGCCATGCCCTACTCAGGAGAATCCTCCCGACCCAGGGATCAAGTCCACGCCTCTTACGTCTCCTGCATCATGAGGCAGGATCTTTACCACTAGTGCCAACTGGGAAGCCGATAGCATCCTAACCAATCAATCACCTGATGCCAAATTACAGGGGAATTTTCTCTCTCTTGAAGCTATAAAAATTGGCTACTAGCCCAAGAAAGGGGTTGGCTCTCCCTTGAGCTGGTCTGCTGTTCTGACAGCATCTCCCACTTCGATAAACTTTATTCTCCTCTCATTCTGCCATATGTCTGAAAGTTCTTCTCCAACTTGTGCACAGACCACTACATGTTGGTTTGAAAACCAACCCAAGATTTACATCCTAACCATGTACTCAAGTGGAATCTCAGAAATAAATGTTTAGGCCAAACAGATTACTCCAGCAGTTTTCCAGAAGGCCTGATAGTCTACATGCTGCTTTTTCAAAGCATCCACCTAACCAGAGATGATTATATTTGGACATTTCTGTTTATTGTCGTCCTCCCTACTCCAAATTGTAAGTTCTTTGGGGAAGAGAAGATCTGTCTTATTTACTGTTGATTCTCCATTCCCTCATAAATAATGAGGATCCCAATAAATAGATAACTGATGAACAGACCCACCTGATCCCTCCCACCACCTACAAGTGACGGAATAAGTTAAACGTGGTGAGAAATATGGCTAAGACACAGAGGGAAGGCCGTTCAAAAGAGGTGGCATTTGAGTGGTATAGTGCTGTGATTTGTAATGTGAAATATGTATTTGGTCTTCATCCTCAATCCTGGCTAGCAGTTCTCAAAACCCTAGGAAGTTCCTAGTTTGGAGAGTGATAAAGTGTCTATTTTTATGTTAATGAGGTGACTTCTGGACTACACCTAAGACTGTGGCCTGGTTGCCAGGGGAAACAAGATGTATTAGAGAGTTAGAATTTACAGTCCCACTCCTTGACCTCCTAGGGATGAGAAAGGGGCTGAAGATTAGTTCAGTCAGCCATGGCCCATGATGGTGATAAGGAAGAACTGACTCCATGTTGAATCTGTTTCTTTCACTTTCACTTTTGCTTCCCATTGCTTTTGTTTACTGAAAGGATACTATTTACACGTAATGGCCTGCCTCAGGGAACCCTGCCCCTCTGCCTGAATATCAAATCCAAATGCCTTTGTTCAGGACCCTGTCCACCTGTGGATGGCTACAGGAATGGACGTGAACACATCCAGTCCCCAAGGCTAGCCATTTCAGGAGATATTTGCAAGATCAATGGGCTTTTTACTTTACCTCCTCACCTCTCCCCTCTCTGTTCTGTAAAAGAACCTGGCATCCAGACCCCAATAAGGTGGCTATTTTGAGAAGTTAGTCTTCCATCGTCTCAGTCAGACTTTATGAATGAAGTCATGTTCCTTGCCTTAGCACCTTGTCTCCCAGGTTGACTGGCCTGGATTAACTAGCTTGTCATGCAGTGAACAGAGTGAGCTTGGACTCAGTAACATGATATAATCAATCATGCCTTGGTAATGAAGCCTCCATAAAACCCCAAAAGGACGAGGTTCAGAGAACTTCCAGGTTGGTGAACACATGGAGATTTGGGGAAAGTGGTGTGTTTGTAGAGAGCATGGAAACTCTGCACCCCTTTCCTAAACCTTGCCCTGTGCATCTCTTCCATCTGGCTGTTCCCGAGTTAAATCCTTTGTAATAAACCAGTAATCTAATACATAAAATATTTCTCTGATTTTTATGAGTCACTCTGGAAAATTAATTGAACCTGAGGAAGGGGTTGTGGGAACCTCTGATTTACAGCCAGTTTGTCAGAAGTACAGGTAACAACCTGGACTTGTGACTGGCATCTGAAGTTGTGGGGGACAGCAGGACTGAGCCCTTAACCTGTGGAATCTGACTATATCCAGGTAGATAGTGTTGGAATTGGGTTGTGTTGGACCCTAAGACGATGTCCGTAGATTGGCTTGTTGGATGTATGGGAGGAGCCTCCTCCACAACCTCCAACACTGGACAGAACAAAAAAGAGGGGGAGTTCTGAAGAATGAAGGGGACGCCAGAGAATGACATGGGAAACAGAGTTCTGAGCAGAAGGAACAGCCAATGCAAATGTCCCGAGAGAGACCAGTTTAGCATTTTCAAGGAAAGAAGAGGAAACCAGTGTGACCAGCGGGAGCAGAGGAGCAGCATCATGGAGTGGATGAGATGAGGTCAGAGAGACAGGTGGATGATACAGCGTCCAGGAGCTGAGGAGCTGTGACGCTGCTCCTGGTGCAGTGGGCAACTGTGTAGGGCCTGGAGCAAGGAAAGGTGGGGAGAGGCCTTATTTCTGCTTTAGAACCATTTGAGTCAGTGGGTCTCGTGTGTGTGTGTGTGTGTGTGCTCAGTCATGGTCTGACTCTTTGCGACCCCATGGACTGTAGCCCACCAGTCTCCTCTGTCTGTGGAATTTTCCAGGCAAGAATACTGGAATGGGTTGCCATTTCCTCCTCCAGGGGATCTTCCCAACCCAAGGCTCAAACCCGTCTCTTGCATGTCTTGTGTCCCCTGCATCAGCAGGCGGATTCTTTATCACTGCACCACCTGGGAAACCCTCAGTAGATCTGAACTCATCAAAATTCCACTTGTTGCTAGTTTGGTACTGAGATATGCCCTCCGATTAAAGATCACTGCATGTGCTACAGAGGCCGGCAACAGGGAAGTAACAGAGCAACAATGTGCAGAGAGCGCTTGTGTTAGAAGAAACACTGGCTGAAATCTCCCATCCTGGTCAAGCACCACAGTAGCCATTTGCATGAGCTGTTTTATGACAGGAGGTCCTGGTAAGGAATATGGAACTAACAAGCCACCACCAATCAGAATCGTTTGGGAAAAGTCAAAAGAAAATGTCACATGTCCTACCAGCCTCCCAGAATCCTCGTTGCTAGAATCCATCTTGGTTGAACCACCAGGAAAGACCCTGAATCAGAATGATTGGCCACATAGAACCTAGAAAATATAGGACCTAGAAACTAAACTAATTCTATCAACAAACTAAATCTATCTAGGTTGAACCACCAGGAAAGACCCTGAGTCAGAATGATTAGCCACATAGGACCTAGAAACTAATTCCATCAACAAAAAACCTGGGACTGCCAGCCACATGGTAGAATAGTTCTCCTGGGTTCCCTGACTCTACTGCTCTTCACCCGGGTACCCCTTCCCAATAAAGACTCTTGCTTGGTAAGCATGAGTGTCTCTTCAGACAATTCATTTCTTAATGTGAAACAAGAGATTCTTGGGCCCTGGAGAGGGTCCCCCTTTCTGCACCATTTTCAGTTGCCTTGAGTTCCCGATGCAGGAAGGGATGCTCTGAAAAGCCTTTGCGTTAAAACTCACAGAACTTCTCTGCTGGTCCAGAGGTTAAGAACCCACCTGTCAGTGCAGGGGAGCAGGGGACACAGGTTCAACCTCTGATCAGGGAAGATTTCACATGCCATGGGACAACTCAGCCCAGGCACCACAACTGCTGAGCCTGTGCTATAGATCCCCGGAAATGCAATCACCAAAGCCTGCATGCCCCAGAGCCCACGCACCACAACAAGAGAAGCCACTCCTGCAATGAGAATTCCATACACCGCAATGACGAGCAGCCCGCTGGCTGCAACCAGAGAAGGCCTGCACGCAGCAATGAGGACCCAGCACAGTCAAAAATTAATGAATGAATACCAAAAACTCACAGATGCTGTTATGGAGAGAACTGTGTTCCCTCCAGTTTCATATGCTGAAGCCTTAACCCCCTGTGTGAGTCTGGAGATAGAACCTTTATAGACGTAATGAAGATTAAATGAGGTCATAAGGGCAGGCCTCTCATCTAATATGATCCGTGCCCTTTTAAGAGGAAGAGACACCAAGGATGCCTGCAGACAGAGAAAAAGGTTATGTGAGGACACAGCCAGAAGACAGCCATCTGCAAGGCAAGGTGTGTATCATACATTTTTAAAACTT
Organism: Ovis canadensis; assembly: GCF_042477335.2. Lineage (NCBI taxonomy): Eukaryota > Metazoa > Chordata > Mammalia > Artiodactyla > Bovidae > Ovis > Ovis canadensis. The sequence continues at coordinate 38,419,668 of NC_091268.1, read as the reverse complement.
TATTCTTCTGATGCCTCCCCGTCCCCATAAACAGCCTGTGAGCACCTGCCCAGCTACACCAAAGAGATAAGGTTGTTTTGCGTCGTAAGTTCCCCTTCTCGCCCTCCTCTGAGTGGCCTAGTAGTAATGGTGTGTTAGTCGCTCAGTCATGTCCAACTCCATGCCATCGCATGGACCATAACCCGCAAGACTCCTCTATCCATGGGATTTCCCAGGCAAGAAAACTGGAGTGGGCAACCATTCTCTTCTCCAGGGGATCTTTCCCAGGGAGAGAATCTAGGTCTTCTGCACTGCAAGTAGATTCTTTACTATCAGAGCCACCAGGGAAACCCGAGTGTGACCTAGTGATGTTCAAATGCACCAGTGAACCCCCCTCATGCTTCTGTAACGCCACCCCGACCCCCAGGCAAGGTACTTCCTACAGGTCCCCGCCCCTCCCTGGCATCCTCCCTGCTTGGATGAATCTGCTCCCTGGACTCTCCTCCCATGTGACCCCCTGTACAGTATGCCGCGCCTCCCCTTCTAGTGATCTCCAGTGACCTCGGCCTGCAATGGCTTGGAGCAGGGCCTGGGTTCCCTGCCAGAGATGGGCTGGGTTGTGGCGGTAAAAGCACCAGATCCTAGTCAGTCACTAGACCAATAATCAATTACAAGGGCCCTGGCCCTTCAGCTCTGCAGAAAAGAATTTCCACAAAGATGGAAATTAGTGAAGCAAGTATTTATTGGGAGGAGAAAGAGGACAGTACATGTGGATAGACACGACAGACTCAGAGGGAGAGTTGCTGAGTTCTGTCCCTGTGGTAGTTGGAATTACTTTTCTGTGGTATTTCTTCTGGGTTTTCTTTGGCCATTCATTTTGATTTGCTTGGCTCATGGTCGATATTTGGTGTTTCTCAGGATCCTCTCCTGAGATCATCTCTCTTAGCCAAGATGGATTCTACCACAAAGGCCTATGGGTAGAACATCCCTTGTCATGACTCCCCTTTGGCCTCCAAGGAGCCTTTTCTGCACATATGTGGTTGGGGAGGTCTACTGACTTCTGGAACAAGAAATATGTGGTCAGTGCAGGCTCTAGCCTCCTCCCTTAATTGCCCTGAGATTCTTGTCTTGGAGTTTCAGTCAATAGAGAATGAATCTCCAATTGTTTTACCCTGGGTGGAGGGGGGCCCATCTGCCTCCTGCCTCACTAGCACACATCAGTATAATAAATCTAATTTCCTATGCCTAACCAAGTATAATTTCCATGGCTGTGTTGGAGTGACCCTTAAAGACCCCACAAGGGGTCTTACATCTCCAACCATAAGACAAGCAGAAAGGCTTCAGGAAAACCCAATCTCACTGACACCTAGACCTGACTTCCAGCATCCAGAACTGTGAGAAACAAATTTCTGTTCTTTAAGCCTAGTCCCTGGTGTTTTGTTATGGTGACCCTAGCAAACAAATACAGTCTCCAATCATACACACATCCTCCCCAAAGCCCAGTGTCAGCACATCTTACTTCTTCCTGGTTTGTCTGAAACTGGAGAGGGCTCCCTGAACCTGGGACTTGGGATGCTAACCCCTGGAAAGGCCCAGACAAACCAGGAAGAAGTTGGCCTCCCTATACTACCACAACCTTCCCACGCCAGGCCCTTGGGAAAGGACAGGAAAGAGAAGAGGAAAAGTTGGCTTCAGAGCCCCATGTTCTGTTGCTTATCATCTGGAACATAGCGACGACCCACCCAGACCTGTGAGCAACAATGTAGAACTTCACCTGGCCTGAAAAGGTGAAGCAGAATTTAAAGGTTTCAGTTAAGAAATATTTATATCTATTAATGCATATATATGGAATTTAGGGACTTCCCTTGTGGCTCAGTTGGTAAAGAATTGTCCTGCAATGCAGGAGACCTGGGTTTGATCCCTGGATTGGGAAGATCCCCTGGAGAAGGAAAAGGCTACCCACTCCTGTACTCTGGCCTGGAGAATTCCATGGACTGTATATCCCATGGGATCCCAAAGAGTTGGACACACTGAGCAACTTTCACATGACACATTACATTACTTGCAATCTAGAGAGAAGTTACTTATGAACCTATTTGCAGGGAAGCAATGCAGACACAGACATAGAGAACAGAATTATGGACATGAGGTGGGGAGGAAGGAGAGGGTGGGATGTATGGAGACAGTAACATGGAAACATAGACACTACCATACGTAAAATAGATAGCCAATGGGGATATGTTGTTTGACTCAGGGAATTCAAACCAGAGCTCTATAACAACCTAGAGGAGTGCGGTGGGGAGGGAGGTGGGAAGGAGGTTTGAGAGGGAGGGGACATGGGTATACCTATGGCTGGTTCCTGTTGATGTTTGGCGGAAAGCAACACAATATTGTAAAGCAATTATCCTTCAATTAAAAATAAGTAAATTTAATTTTTTTCAAAAAAAGAAATACAGTCTTCAGCACATGCCAGGTGCTCTACACACAGTGATTAGGGAATCCTCATACAACCCCGTAAGCTGGGAGCACTATTATCCAGTTTCACAGAGGAGGGAAGCGAGGTGCAGATGGAATGACTGGTGCCAGGTCACACACTGTGGCTGACGCATCACTGTGTCAAGAGTCTCAGGGATGCCTCTTTGCACGCTGGTGATGGTAGGACAGTGCAATGCATCAGTAAATCTAAGCAACCAGGGCAACCAGTGTGAGAGGTACCCTGGTTTATTCTCCACAGGCGCATGTGGCCGTGACCTTGATACTAGACAGGAAGCTAGTATCCTGCCCTTGATACTGGGCAGGAAGCTTCCCAGGGGTATCTGTCTGGCACGCCAGATTGGGTGGTATCCCAACAATCTCAGTGGTTGTTAAGAGGCTTAATGAAGACAACTCCTGCAATGCACTTAGCAGAGTGCCTGGTGCAGAGTACAGAGCATTCAGTGAATGCAGTAATAACAACAATAATGGGTTTCCCCAGTGGCTAGCAGTAAAGAATTTGCCTGCCAATGCAGGAGACTCATGTTTGATCCCTGGGTCAGGAAGATCCCCTGGAGAAGGAAATGGCTACCCACTCCATTATTCTTGCCTGGCAAATCCTGTGGACAGAGGAGCCTGGTGGGTTGCAGTCTGTGGGGCTGAAAAGAGTCACACAACTTAGCAACCAGACAACACAACAGCAATAAAAATAACCACCACAGCCACCAGCCCCTTTTCAATGTCAGTCTCTGCATTAGCTTTAAGAGTTTACTGATTTTCCAAGCAAGTATTCAAGAGCGAAGCGATCTTCCAACTCAACACCTTAGACAAATTTCAGTTGAATAGTTTCAAAAGACAAGGTCAGAGCACCCTCACACCCTGGACCAGCACTTGAGAGCAAAAAAAGCTGCCTGGTTCTCATGATGGAAAAACTCCGCCATTGATTCTGCCCAGCCCACCGGAGAGCAGTAACCTATCCCATCTCCCATTTCAGAGATAACGCCTTAGAAGCCCCCAGTTTATTTACAGCAAATGTTGAGCTGCTGGTCCTCCCTGATGTAAGTGAATTTCAAAACACTTTAAATTCAGGATAAAGCAGTGAAATGGGAAAATCTTTACACTCCAATAAGACATCATTACTGGCAAGCATATTGCACTTTCAATATCAGACTGAAAACCGCCAGTGCATGAAAGGGAATGAGGGCATCTGTGTGGGCATCGGGCAGCTTGATAGATAGGACTCTGCTGGGGAGGAAGACGCTCTGGGGGACTCCTGATGAAGGGCTCCCCCTGCCTTTCTGGACTGTTAAAAGTTTTTTTTTTTTTTTAATTTTTACTTTATTTTATTTTACAATACTGTATTGGTTTTGCCATACAATGACATGAATCCACCACGGGTGTACATGAGTTCCCAAACATGAACCCCCCTCCCACCTCTCACCCCATATCATCTCTCTGGATCATCCCCGTGCACCAGCCCCAAGCATCCTGTATCCTGCATCAAACATAGACTGGCGATTCGTTTCTTACATGATAGTATACATGTTTCAATGCCATTCTCCCAAATCATCCCACCCTCTCCCTCTCCCTCAGAATCCAAAAGTCCGCTCTACACATCTGTGTCTCTTTTGCTGTCGCGCATACAGGGTCATCATTACCATCTTTCTAAATTCCATATGTATGTGTTAGTATACTGTATTGGTGGTTTTCTTTCTGGCTTACTTCACTCTGTATAATCGGCTCCAGTTTCATCCATCTCATTAGAACTGATTAAAGATCACACCGTTTCAAGCCCACATCCTGGACCAAAGGTGAGGGAGGGGAGCGTAGCTCTTGTTTGCCTCCGTGCAGTTCTTCTAGGGGGTGTTCTGTTTATCAGTAGAGGGAGATAAAGGAGCAGGTTAGGCAGGGATCATTAGCATTTAGATTGCACAACTAAGGAACTGATGAGTGGAAGGAACAGGTTGGGAGGGGAGACCAAGAGCGCATACCACGAGTCCCTGAAATTGATCAGCTGCCCTTAAATGGACATCTCAAGAATGGGCAACTCCAGGAAGAAAGGAGGGAGGTAAGGAAGAAGGGAAGGAAATCAGAGCAGGATGGAGGGAGGAAGAGAAAACAGGAGAAAGAAGGACAGAAGAGAGTGCAAAGAAAAAGGGGAAAAGTTAAATTGAGAAGGAAAAGAAAAGGAAGGCAGTGACAAAGAGGGGTATATTGCCTGAGGATGCCAAGCACCACGTAGGCATCCTCCGCTTTATTCTGTGAGAGAAGGGTCTATTGTCTTCATGTGTTAATAAGGAACTGGAACTCAGGGAAGTTACAGTTCTTTATGGTCACAAGGCAGACTCCAATCCCACGCTGTTTGCACCCCACCATGCTGTTTGGTCTTTCTGTTTTCCCTGAGCCAAATGTTCAAGAGCACCTGCTCATTCAAGGCCATTAAGAGTAGCAGGAATGCTGACCATCACTAATTTTCTGCTCCGTGTCAGATGCTGTGCTGGATACGTTTGAACAGTGTCTCATTTAATACCATTTAATAACACTATCCCCATTTTACAGATGAGGACACAAAGCCTCAGAGAAATACAACTGAGGCCAAACAGCTACTCTGCCATGGAGCCAGAATTCTCACCTGTTGTGTCTTAATTTAGAACCACTAACCTCAGTTCTAGTAACAACTCAGCTATTTGAGTTGTCACTCTTAAGGAGTGACCGGGGGAGTTCGACCTTCATAGGCCTGTGTTCGCTGAATAATTGTGTCCTCAAAGATGTCCATGTCTTAATCTCTGAAACTTGTAAATAGGGCAAAGAGGATTTTGCAAATGTCATTAACTTGGGATTTTGAGATGGGAAAATTTTCCTGGATTACCTGGGTGGGCCTATATGACAAAAACCCTCATATAGGAAACAGGGAGGCAGAAAGGTTAGGGACCGAGTCAAGGAGATTTGAAGATGCTGTGCTTTTGGCTTTGAAGATGAAAGGGAGGGTCACCTTTACAAGCTGGAAATGGCAAGGAAACAAATTCTCTTCCAGACCCTCAGAAAGAGAGCAGCTATGCTAACACTTTGGTTTTAGCCCAATAAGATTCATTTTGAACTTACTTTGTGGCATTTTAAGCCACTAAGTTTACGGCAATTTGTTGTAGCAACAGTAAGAGGCTAATAAATGTTGAGGCAGTTCAAGCGCAGGTTAGAAAAGAATTTCCAGATGCAGAGCATTTTGGAAGGAAGTGAGTTTATTAAAAACGAGGAGTAGAGATAACGTGGGCACTGAGAGCACAGTGGGCTGACTTCCAGACAGGCCAGGGAGAGTCGACAGTTTTCATGGGTTAGTAGCCAATTTTTAGAGCCTCAAGACAAAGAAAATTCCTGCTGGAAGATTGACATTAGCTGATTGGTTAGGACTGCCCTTGTAGCTCAGTTGGTAAAGAATCTGCCTGCAAGACAGGAGACCCTGGTTTAATTCCTGGGTTGGGAAGATCCCTGGAGAAGGCATAGGCTACCCACTCGAGTATTCTGGCCTGGAGAATTCCGTGGACTGTATAGCCTATGGGGTCGCAAAGAGCTGAACATGACTGAGCGACTTTTACTTTCACTAGGGCACAGGTGACTACCAAGGTGGGCATTTCTGCCAAATTTGGAGTAAGGAAGCTTGTTAATGATGATCAGGGGGCTCTTGGGCAATGGTTACAGGGGGCTCAGTCAGCTTTGGAGGTGCCCTTGGTTCTGGGCTCTGCTTCTGTGGCCTTGGTACAAGGCTTGCACCTGTGGCCTGGGGGCAGGACTCAGTAATACAGAGCTTCCATTTTCTTATCTGTCAAACAGAAATTATAATCTTGGATCTGCCTATTCCATGTGGCTTTGATGTAGATGCAATGTCTTGGATCCTTATGTTGGCCCTGAACATCAACGTCAGTGCCGTGCCCTAGGACATCCCACAAGAAAACTATGCTGCCCATACTAACTTCGCCCTGCCCAAAGAGGGCTGTCAGCTATACTTTCCACATCTCAGTCCATATTCCTTCAGAGCTCTGTGCTGCTTGCTTCAAAAAATAACCAGCTGGTCTGCTGGACTCGGTGAAAAATAAAGTCAAACACTAAAGAAAACAGTGCCCCAGATGGAGAGAAACTGAGTCCTGATGGCATTGTTTGAGCTCCTAGATCCAGCTTTGCCTGAAGTCAATTCACGCTGGAACTTTTCAGTTAGGTAAGCCAAGAAATTCTCATTTTGCTTAAGCTGGCTTGAGTTGAGCTACTGTCACATATAACTTAAAGCATTTAGGCCATCTACTATGTCCCAGGCCCTGGACCACAAAGCTGTGATGTAACAATCCTATACAGTGGGATTTCTGCCTTTAACACGTGAGAAAACCTAAGCACAAATTAGTTAAGCAACTTGCCCAAAGTGCAATAGTTCATAAGTGAGTAACTGTAGCATTCTAATCAAAGTTTGAGTCCAAAATCTTCATTCTTTCCCCAGCACTAATTTTTAAACTTTCACTTAACTGGAACACAACTTGGGGGACCATAAAGTCAAATCGAAAATACTATTTCTCTCAGGTCTTTTACACTTGCAGTAAAAAAGAATAGATCACAGTTGTTGTTAAGTCCTACCATAGATCCTCTTAAAATCTCCACTGAAAATCTTATTAAGTTTTCTGTTCCCAATGTAATGCTTGGTAGTAAAAAGATACAAGCTCTTTGTGAAACAGTTTGTATCAGAAAATCCTTTGTAAAAGCTGTGGGCTGCCAGGTAGTCGCCAAAGGAGTCATTTTACTTAAATTCAAATAACATCTAGAACACTTAACAGCTGGAGATTTCTGTTAGGAAGGGGTTTGTTTGTTCGTTTGTTACAATGTAAGGGAGATTGAAAGTTGCAACTAGAATGGCTGGAAATATTAACGTTTAATCCACAAATCATCTCCTTCCACCTCACCTCAGAAGGTGCTTTCTGTGTTTGTCTGATCAGCTGGGTTTTTGGTTGCTTGTTTGATCTGGACCTGGGTAGGTGAGAAGGGGGTCTTTTTGTTCTTTCAATCTAATCTACAGATCATAAACTCAAGTGCCAATAGGAATATTTAGATGAGTGAGAAGCCAGAAGTGTAGTCTTTTTTCCAAAGACCCTTGATCTACTTCCTTTCTTTCTAATCTTCAAACATGGATGATTACTGTTCACATTCAAAGTAAAATATGGGTGGAGTGGTGTCACTCTACCTTTCAATGTTCTTATTTTTAAGGACACCTAGAAACAAGCATGGATGGAACCAGGATTCAGGGATGAGGAGACAAGCAGGGTTAATGGTGGGGCTGAGAGACTGTGTGTGACTGGGTCGCCAGGGATGTAGCTCTACTCTGCTCGATCTTTTGGAAATGAGGCAAAGTCAAGCCAGAAATTTGGAAGTCAGTGGGAAAGCCGCCGATTTTTCAGTGTTAACCTAAAATTATTTTTAAAATCGCATTGGCCAAACAAAAACCTGCAGGTGGCTGAATACAACTTGTGGGCCGTTGGTTTGGGGCAGTTGGTGTAGAGAGGAGAACTGAATAAAGCCAAGAACGGCTTGATGAATTTTTATTTTAAAAGGAGCAGAACTACTTCCTTGCAAAAAGAGATCTGAGATCTCTCTCCCCAAAAGAAGGGATAGCAATGGGGAGTTTGGGGAGAAACTATAGGTATCATCTACGTTATAATGTGTAAACTCTTAGAAAAAAGGTGGAAAGAGGGGATTATAAGAGGCTTCTTTTTATATCCAGTAATGTAATTCCCTTTGCTGCTCCTATAGAAGAAATCAGTATGTATTAAATTGCCTTTTTTTTTTTTTTTAACAGAGGTTGAAAGTTTTTTTGGCTGCACCACATAAGGGCTAGGTGGCCTTGGACCCAGCATGTCATACCTCTCTGTGCCTCAGTTTCATCATCTGTAAAATGGGATTCCCAAAGACACCTACCTCTTGGAGTTAATGTCGGCAAAACTCTTGGCAGTGCCTGACCCTTTCAAATTCTCAGCGTATGTTAGCCATTATTACCTCATTTACCTTGGATAAACTGTCTAAACTCTTGGAATTTCTCTTTGCTTATATTTCAGTGGGATATCTTAAGAGATCTGCCCCTTATAGGTATAACAGAATTAGTCTGTGGTACAGTAGAAATTAAAATAACATTGTGAAACAACAAAACTTCAATTTTAAAAAGAGGAAACATCTGCCCCTTTAGGAGGATCATTAAATAGCCTGGTATACAGCAGGTCCTCCCCCACTTATTAGTGGTTTCAGTTACCTGTGGGCAACTGCAGTCCAAAAATACTAAATGGAAAATTTCAGAAATAAACAATTCACAAGTTTTAAGTTGCACACTGTTCTGAGTAGTGTGTTGAAATCTGCCTGTACGGCTCTGTCCCGCCTGTGACATGAATCACTCCTTTGTCCAGAGATCCTGTCAGCTGGACACTTAATAGCTGTCTCTGTTATCAGATGGATTGCCCTAGTATGGTGCTTGTGTTCAGGGTTCAAACCCTTGGGTATAAAGTTCAGTACTCTCCACATTCCAGGTGTCTACTTGGAATCTTGGAAAGAATCCCCCACGGATGTGGTGGCAGCTATTGTATATACAGCCTTTAGCACAGTGCTATGCACGTGTAGACGCTCAGTTCATTGTTCCCAATGTCCCTGACTCTCCTCTTCCTCCTGTTTCCCTCTTTCTTCTACTCTCCTCTTTGTCCTTCTTCCAGGGAAGCTCTGCTAAAGGCTGCTTGCAAATATATTCTAAAACGTAGGCTGGGAGCAGATCATGCAGCTGAGAGTCCATGGCCATGGGTTTTATTTCAAGGTAATGTGGAGTCATGGATGGTCATTAAGTAACAAGAAGGTCTGCAACAATTGTGAGTGTGTGTGTGTGTGTGTGTGCGCGTGAAGGTGCGGAGATCAGAAGAAGGATAGGTTGGATGAACAAAGAGAATATATCTTCCATGGGAGGGGTTTGAGGAACACAAAAGCCTAAACATCTAACAGACCGCTAGAAGAGCAAGGATGGGACTTCCCTGATGGTCCAGTGGTTAAGAATCTGCCTCTAATGCAGGAAACAAGGGTTCAATCCCTGGTCCAGGAACTAAAAATCCCGCATGTTATGGGACAACCAAGCCCTTGCACCACAACTACTGAGCCCACGCTCCAAAACAGCAGGAGCCACCAGTGAGAAGTCGGAACACCGTAACTAGAGAGGAGCCCCTGCTCACTGCAACTAGAGAAAGCCCGGATGCAGCAATGAAGACCCAGTGGAGCCCAAAATAAATTAAATAAATTAGAAAAAAATTTAAAGGACGAAGTTTCCATGAAGATCATGTCCATCTTGTCATATGTCCAGTGCCTGTGGCAAGACCTGGCGTATGGTCAGTCAACACTTTCTGAATGAATGCATGAATTGATGCCAGGCCAGAATTCAGACAAGAAGTTGAGGCTGGAAATGACTATTTTAGAGTCTTCTTATATAGATCCATTAGCTGAAAGCACACAACTTAACGGGGCAGCCCAAGCAGAGAGTGAAGAGGCAGAGAGGAAAGGAGGTTCAGGGAAAGATCTTCCTGGGGAAGATGCTGACAGATGCCGTAGGTCCTTATACCAGGGTTGCTAAGAGGGGAAAGAAAAGTCAGCAAGGTGAATGTACACCAGAGAGATTATCAGAAAGTGGGCCTTCTATTCTGAGGCTGAGAACCGTTATATCAGCCTTCTGAGAAGCTACAGCTTGGAATCCTAGAAGGAAGGATGAGGGCCCGCTGGCACCTGAACAAGAAAAGAGATGCAAAAAAAGCAACAGAGTGAAAACCTCCCTGGCTTGTTAAATCCTGCTGGAAGCAAAAGAAATTCCAGCAGTTTCCAGGAAACTGTTGGGAGGAGGAATTGCCCTCCCCAAGACAGCGTGACATCCACATCCCAGTAAGGCCAAGACACCTTGCCAGGGTGTCCTGGAGCAGGACTGCCAGCAGCAGTGAAGCCAGCTTGCCAATTAAATATTGACCCCCATTGTCTCACTCTGTCCCTCCCAGTGATTCCAAAGATTTCCACATTCCCCCTGGGTCTGAGCTGCTTGCAACAAAGTGAGAGTATCCTGTTGGCCAAAAACTTTGGTATGATATTACAGAAAAACCCAAATGTAATTTTTGGCCAACCTGGTAATTTCCCACTCGCAACTATGATCTTTGCTAATCTTGCTTGGTCTTTCTTGATTGACTTTGCTCATAATTGACTCATCTCCTTGCTGTCTTTCCTGGGTTATCCCCAAGTTATTGGAGGTAGAAGGAATTTCACCCTGCTATAAACAGGGCTTGAAATTGATCTTCAGAAAACAATGCTGTTATTTCTTTTTAATTGTTGTGGATGCTCTCATGTTTCTTTAGAAAGGAGGAGGAAATATCCTTGCTGGCTCCATTGGAAGAGAGGGAGGGAGACATAAAATATTCAAGTTCAAAGATTTTCTTGAAAAAACAAAAGACTATTTTGACCTTTACCCCTGACACAATCCCTGTTTTCAGGTCCCAGAATATGGTTGTTGTTGATCAGTCGCTCAGTCATGTCTGACTCTTCATGGCCCCAGGAACTGCAGCACGCCAGGCTTCCCTGTCCACCACCAACACCCAGAGCTTGCTCAAACTCATGTCCATTGAGCCGGTGATGCCATCCAACCATCTCATCCTCTGTTGTCCCCTTCTCCTCCTGCCTTCAATCTTTCCCAGCATCAGGGTCTTTTCTAATGAGTCAGCTCTTCGCATTAGGTGGACAAAGTATTGGAGCTTCAGCTTCAGCATCCTTCCTTCCAATGAATATTCAGCACTGATTTCCTTAAGGATTGACTGGTTTGATCTCCTTGCAGTCCAAGGGACTCTCAAGAGCCTTCTCCACCACCACAGTTAAAAAGCATCAATTCTTCTGCACTCAGCTTTCTCTATGGTCCAACTCTCACATCCATACATGAGCATGAGGTCTTAGTAAATGTTTGGTCAAGCAAATTCATGCAATCAGAGGGCATTCACTCACAGACAATGCTTATTATGGGCGAAATACAAAGATTTCAGACTTCAAGGTCAAAAACTATTCTTCCAGCTGGGTGTTCTATCTCTTGGAGTGAAGTCACTATTCTCACCAAGCCAAACACCCAAAGTCATTACTGACATCCCTCCTGCTTCTTCATTTAGTTGCTCACCAAGCTATTGGTTTTTACTCCACAAATTCCTTCCAGATCTGCCCTCATTCCTGTATCCCCACTGTCACTGCCTTCCTTTAAGGTTTATCATCTGGAGCTAGATAGCATCATTACAATAATTGTGTCTCTCCTGGTTCTAGCCAGGAGGAATTTATTCTAGTAACTATACCCAATACGTTTGCTAGTTATCTTTGTCAAATACAGTTAGATGATTATTCTCATATATAATAAATCTCCTGGGAATCACATTTTTTTCCAGAATAAACTGTAAACTCCCTACAGAACTTTCCAGTCCCACCCCCCAGCTGCTTCTGCTATTTCAGTCTGTGTCCCAACCACTCTGAGCTATTCATTGCTCCTCAAATGCATCTGATGCTACAATATTTGCGTATATTTCCTTTCCTTTCTCTCTTTTGCTTGAAGAGCATTTTATCTTCTAGAATCCCCTTGCCAGTCCTTCCTGGGTCTCAGACTTGGTCTCACTCACCCTAACTCCACTTCGCTTATGTCCTAAGTGTTGAAGCAAGTGATCCATCATCCTTTGTCCTTTGGGGAGACCAAAGACATCTCTTGTATCTTGTAAGAGAGGACACAGTCCTTCTTGATGGATTCTATCTCCACTATTTCTTTCCTGAAGTGCTCCCAAAGTGGAAAAGATAAGCACTATTATGTCCATTAGATATGTGGAAGGAGACAGTCTCAGGCAGGAGTTGTCTCAGCAACGCAAGATGTAGAAAGTAGCACAGATGCACTGTCTCTGTAGCTTCTTGACTCATTCACCAAGCATATCTACAAGGAACCACATAGTAACTAAGAGTTTTTCTTACTCAGAATTCCAAGGGAAAAAAAAAAAAACAAAACAGCTCTCAGTGGGAGCCTAGGATGATCTGCTCTGTCCCGCCAGCCAGCAAGCCTGGTGATTCCTTCTAGAAAGTTGTACTGTGTGACGGCCTGTGTGTGTGTTCAGTCTGTCGGTCATGTTCGACTCTCTTGCCACCCCGTGGACTGTAGCCTGTCCATGGGATTTCCCAGGCAAGAACAGTGAAGTGGTTTGCCACTTCCTGCTCCAGGGGATCTTTTTGATCCAGGCGTTGAACCTGCATCTCCTGCACTGGCAGGCAGGTTCTTTTACTACTGCGCCACCTGGGAAGCCCATGATAGTCATTAGCCATATCCTAAGAGGCAGAGAAAAGACTTTTAGTCATTTAAGATCTGGGACTTCCCTGGTGGCTCAGACGGTAAAGAATCCACCTGCTAAGCAGGAGACCTGGGTTCAATCCCTGGATTGAGATGATCCCCTGGAGAAGGGGGAAAACCCACTCTGGTTTTCTGGCTTGAAGTATTCCGTGGACAGAGGAGCCTGGCAGGCTACAGTCCATGGGGTCACAAACCGTTGAACATGACTGAGTGACTTTCACTTTCTTCACACTCAATTAGAAATAAAGATGTAAATCTGGAGTTGCAAACTCGTATACCCACATAGGCCCATCACCACACATATGCAGAGACACACACCTGTGTTATGACCAAGCTGAGGGGAGATGTCAGGTCCAGTCCAAAGGGAGCTACCACCACTCAGTTCAGCTCCTCTTCTGTCCCTCCCGAGAGAGCTGGCCTGCTATCACAAGACTCTACATGCCTCTGGTGGCTCAGATGCTAAAGAATCTGCCTGCAATGCGGGAGACCCCAGTTCGACCCCTGGGTCAGGAAGATCCCCTGGATAAGGGAATGGCTCCCCACTCCAGTAGTCCTGTCTGGAGAATTCCATGGGCAGAGGAGACTGGCAGAGCTGCAGTGTCTGGGATTGTAAGGCATCGGACATGACTGAGTGACTAACACACACAGAGACCAATTAGAAATCTAGATTTGTATGTAAAGCTTCTTAATTTTATAAAATTTGAAAATAATATTTTAAAAAGTTAATCTTAGGGGAGCTGAAAAATGCATGTTGTTAGATTAGGTCCATGAGCCCTCAGATCTCTCTAGTCTGTTCCCCCTCCTTCTCCAAACAAAACATCCTAATACTCAGCACCGATGCTTCCAACCTAAGTAATAGAAATAAGCTAAGGTCTCCGACTTACAGCTGAAACAGGCTAGAAAGCAAACTCAGTAATGTTGAAAGGAATGTTCTGAAGGAATCTCTGAGCCTTGTTCTAGCTGTCAGAATGAGGCTCACGTATTAAGCATTCTGAGGACCTCACAAGACGACTTATAATTAAGAGCTAAATTATATATGACCAGCTGGCAAATTGAGTATGTTGGGCCATAAAACAATGATCAGTCAGATCAATTTAAGAAAGCGAGATTGCTTCATTGTCAACCCTAAAGCTGCTTCTTATCCGAGCCTTCTTAACCATTTCCTACCCACCAGGTGGTATTCTTTCCTTGATTCTTTGAAATGAGCCATGTACTCCTTCCTAAAGTACCTCAGAGGAAGCACAGAAAATCTGGGGGCTCCTCACACCCATCCTTTCCATTCCCTCTTTGAGTGGGATGTGCAAATTTGCTTCTCCTTGGAACAGCATCTTGTACATATGGCATGTTCTTGGAGGAGATGTGCCTGCATCTCGGGAACTCACTTGGGGCCAGGCTGGCACTAGCATATGGCCTTCCCTATCAGAACTGGAGCAGCAGGGCATGAGACTTCAGGTCAGCAGTCAATAGCATCTCAAATCTGGCTACTATTGTGTGTACATGAAAACGAGGATGGATTTAGATGTATTTAACCCTGATTTTTCTGTTACTATGCTGAAATGTGAAATACTGGGAGAGATCTGAAGTTTTCCATGTTATATATAAACCTTGCTGGGAAATTAAAAGCATCTCTCTGCTGCTGCTGCTGCTGCTAAGTTGCTTCAGTCATGTCCGACTCTGTGCGACCCCATGTACTGCAGCCCACCAGGCTCCCCCATCCCTGGGATTCTCCAGGCAAGAACACTGGAGTGGGTTGCCATTTCCTTCTCCAATGGGTGAAAGTGAAAAGTGAAAGTGAAGTCGCTCAGTTGTGTCTGACTCTTCGCGACCCCATGGACTGCAGCCCACCAGGCTCCTCCATCCATGGGATTCTCCAGGCAAGAACACCGGAATGGGTTGCCATTTCCTTCTCCAATGGATGAAAGTGAAAAGTGAAAGTGAAGTCACTCAGTTGTGTCTGACTCTTCGCGACCCCATGGACTGCAGCCTACCAGGCTCCTCCATCCATGGGATTCTCCAGGCAAGAGTACTGGAGTGGGGTGCCATTGCCTTCTCCGATCTCTCTACATACCCCCAACTCTATTGGCTGCCCAGCACCCATTCAATTGTCTTTTGATAATATTACCCTGATTTCCTTTTGGAAAAATTATCTCTTCTCCACTGTCTTAGGGACTATTTTTCCAAATGTTTTATCTTACCCTAGTCAGAGTGAAATACTGTGTCATTTCTTCACTGGTTCATTTCACAAATACTCACTGAGCACCTACTTTGTTTCAAGCACTGTCCTTGGTGCTGAAAATATGGATTCATAATTAATAGTCAGTGTCTTCTCACTTTTCACTTTATGAAGCTTACATGCTAGTGTACAATCTGGTTTCCTTTGACATAAGTGGGACTAATTGTCAAGCTCCCTCTATGGAATAAAGATCTTATACAGAATGACACAATAACTAAAAATGATTGGACTCATCTATTCCAATATACCTCCAATAAAACACTCTTGTTTTTGTTTGCTAGTATTGATTTTTATTGCTTGTAAGCAAAGAGGCTCCACTAATGTTGAAGCTGTTTCTCAGTCCATCTGGCCACTAAGTTGCCTTAGGTACAACATCTTACCAAAATCTGGAGTTTTTGGTTTTTTTTTTAATCATGTTGATAAAGATGATAAAACAAATTAGTCGAAAATAACTGAAGCTGGGCTTCCCTGGTTGTCCAGTTGTTAAGAATCTGCCTCGCAATAAAAGGGACACTGGTTCAATTCTTGGTCCGGGAAGATCCCATATGCCACGGGGGATCTAAGCTCGTGGGAAACAATTACTGAGCTCAAACTCTAGAGCCTCAAATACTGAGCGCCCTACACCTAAAGCTTGTGCTCTGCACCAAGAGAAGCCCCTGCAATGAGAAGCCTGTGCACCACAACCATGAGAAGCCCCCACTCACCACAACCAGAGAAAGCCCACACGCAGCAACAAAGACTCACCACAGCCCCCCAAATAAATAAATCTTTTAAAAAAACCTAACTGAATTCATGCTGTAGAGAACATTACATGCAGTTTGACACTCCCTATCTCTCTCTCTCTCGAATCCCCATAGAAATCAAGGGTATCCAAAACACAATTTTACAGATAATTGTTGGTATCTTCTCACTAGGATATCGATGCTGTCCTTAGGCAATGGAGGCTAGAAGTATGCATTCTCTAGTTCTTGCCTATCTTGGTTTCTTCCATATTTTAACTTATCCACTGTTCCATCCCTCAGTGACCGGCATCGCTTACTGTTTGGAGCATGCTTTAGTAATTGTTTTTGTATCAGTGTATGCATGCTAAGTCGTTTCAGTTGTGTCCCAACTCTTTGTGACTCGATGAGCTACAGTTGAGGCTCCTCTGTCCATGGGATTCTCCAGGCAAGAATATTGGAGTGGGTTGCCATTTGCTCCTTCAGGGGAGCTTCCCAACCCAGGGACTGAACTGTCTCTTATGTCCCCTGCATTGGCAGATAGGTTCTTTACCAGTAGCACCACCTGGGAAGCCCTCTTGTGTCAGTGCAAACATCCTAATGGCTTGTCTTTCCTTCTCTCTGTACAGTGTAGCTTCATGGGAGTCATGAAGGGAAAGTGACTCTCTGAGATGTGCTACTAATGCAGCCTGTCTCTTTCTAAGCTGAACTGCTACATGGCAGCAGAACACAGAACTTGCTTTAGTTATTTTCAGAGTCTAAGCAGATAATGAAAACAAATAAATATAGAAAGACATAGGGCACTCTAAGGTGGTGGGAGCCTGGGTATCAGAGAGTATGTGCCTTGCCTTATAGAACCAGCCACCTCTCAGCTGTTGCCATACAGAAATGCGGGGTCAGAATTGCCAGATCGTCCCAATCTTAAAAAAATATTTATCTATTCATTCATTTATCTATTTTTGGTTGCTCTGGGTCTTGGTTGCTGCATGTGAGCTTTCTCCAGTTGTGGTGAGTGGCAGCTACTCTCTATTTGTGGCGCATGGGCTTCTCATTGCAGTAGCTTCTCTTGCTGCTGAGCATGGGTTCTAAAGTGTGCCAGCTTCAATAGTTCCTACATGTGGGCTCAGCGGTTGTGGCTCATGGGCTCCAGAGCATAGGCTCTGTAGTTGTGGTGCATAGGCTTAGCTGCCCTGAGGCATGTGTGATATTCCAAGACCAGGGATCAAATTGATGTCCCCTGCACTGCAAGGCAGACTCTTAACCACTGGACCACTGGGGAAATGCAGGTCTTCCCATTGCTCAAGAGAAGTCTTGAAATCTGGACTTGTGGGTAAATCCAATTTTTTGATTTTGATGATTAACTAAATCGGAATTAATGCTTGAAGACCAAACAAGACACGTTTGTGGATAGATTTTAGTCTAGGCACTTGGTTTTCAGCTCTGGATCTTTCTTCATCTCTGCGATGCATCCCGTAATATATCAGTTTCCTGTGCTTCTGGCTACTTTAAACTTTATGCTTTGTTCTTCCTTATTCTCTTGCCTTGTTTGAAATTAATAACCTTATTCCAGACCACTTGCTTTATGGTGTCGCTCTAGGAATTACCCCACACTCTGATCCTTAGTTGCCCTTTGACTTCATTCCAAGCCTGAGGATGGTTGGCCAAGCCTTCCAGCCTCTGGCCTCTGCTTGAATGCTCTCCATGACAGGGAATTTACTACTGCCCATCAGCAGATTGCATCATATGAAGCCATATAATGTAATGGAAAGCCTGCAGATTTTGGAGTAAAATAAATACAAGTTCATCCCAGCTTGGTTACTTAGCCTGGGCAAGCCACTTTCATCTGTTAAACAAATACTCATTTGAGGAATTTAATGTGATGACATTGGGCAGCATGGTGTCCCTTTCACATAGGAAGTGTGAGGATCATAGCAGTGGTTTCCAATCTATCATTTCCTGTCCATTGGTCCCGGGAATGCCCTCCTGAGTATATGTCAAATCTCACCGTCACATTGTGGTCTTTCAAAAGTAAGACCCATGTTCCTATCTCCCCGTGTGTTTTCTAGACTCGATGGAATTGGTCACTTCAAGTGTAGAGAGACCCCATATGGACATTAACTCCAGTCATTCTTGGGTTTCACACAAGATGGGGAGGTGTTTATGCAGTCATGATTATTTGGAGAGACAGCAATGAGCAGTCCTGATGAGAGCTCTTGGTTCCTTCCCCAGGAATTGAACCTGGGTTGCCGGGAGGAAAACCAGGAATCCTAGACCACCAGGGTCTAGAGGCTAGAAGAAAATTTCCCATGGCTGTTGCCCCCATTGAAAGCAAGAAGTTTTCATAGGCAAAAACTGTAAAAATAGGCACAAAACCTATTATTAAAGACAGCATGATGTGTGGGAGAGCACAGAGAGAAGCAGTGTATATATGTAAGTCAGAATCGAGGCAGAGAGACACACCCAGTGAGAAAGTGTACGGGCACCCTCTGTAAAGAGAAGGAGCGCAGTAAGGAGGCAATTCAAATCGCTTATATAGGACGTCCTTCCGGGTCTTTGCTTACCTTTGGCCAATTATCTTGTTTATTTCTTCTCTCCTGAGTGCTCCTAGGACCCTCCCCAAGATGTGAGCATGACTTCTAGATGAACCCCACCCAAGAACCCTGTGGGTTCATATCCACACCTATTATGGGGTAGCACCCCCTCCATTTTTGACCCCCTAGAAGGCTTCCTGAGCATGTGCAGACAGGAAAGGTCTTCCTTGACCTTTAGTCATCTGATCTCTTTACTTCAGCAGAGCTCAGCTTCTGCCATTAGCTTTGTCCTTGGAGTATCTGGGTGAGAACAAAGCTTGAATTTTACTCCACTTGACAGACATCAGCTGTCCAGCCCAGGGGACCATCTATCTCCTGCCTCAGTGATAGACAGGGTCTTCTGGAAACCTGTGTGGGGGACGGAGGATCTACCAGGGGAAGGGGCTGTCTCAGGAAGAGGTTCTCAGTGGAGAGGGTTTCATTCAGTTCCAATGCTCCAATTTGAGAGGCAGAGGTAGGAGCAGGGTAAAGGTCTTTCTCAGCACAGGGGTGTGTGTCCACAGCACCTGTGGACACACGCCCAACTGAAGGCAGTGCATCAACAAATGAGCACAAGAAGAACAAAAGGAAAAGAGCTGCTCTGATTCTGTAAAACACGGGGATCCAGGGCAGGATGGTTTGGAAGCTCATGAGACTAACTGGACCATGAGGGTGAGAGAGTGTTCTCATTGACACAACCTTTGCTTCTCACCACCGCCATCCCCAGTAGACAAACCCCTCTCAAGATGAAAGGAATACTGGCTTATGCAGTGCTTTACACATGAGACTTGCAATAATTGCTATTATTCGGTGTGATGGCGTGTGGCTTATAGCGTCTGTGACTTGACAATCAAGTAATGAGCTATTGATGAAGGAAATGAGCCTGATGACAGCTGGGGCTGGAGACCATTAATGTATGAACCTTTTCCTGCTGATATTATCACCTGGGACTCTTTGATAATAGCTAATAATTATAATCACATTTATTGAGATGTTACTCTTTGTAGGGAGTGCTTTTATGGGTTATCCCATGTACGCCTCACAACAACTCTATGAGAAAATTGTTATTACTGTTCTTATTTACAGATCAGGAATCTGGGCAGATGAAAACAACACACTTCCACTCAGTGTTGGGAAGTGTGGGCTTCCCAACGTCTAGAGCGTTTAAGAGACACAAGTAGAGAAGTGACCACGTGTAATAGGGAAGAACAAATCTAATGCCACATTAGATGTTTTCTTTTACTTTAATCTTTTTATTCTATTGCTTTTGCTTTGAGTTAAGAACGCTGCCTGTAACTTGAGATACACAGGATAGTCCATTCTCAAGGCTCTGATTTTTAAGGGCATAACACTTCTCCATTCATAGAGGGATAAAAAGTTGTAGAACAGAACAACACTTGTCTTGCTGGAGGTTTACAGGAACATCATGAACTGACCTACCTGAACAGGTGCAGGAACAAAAGATTCCTGCCCCAAGAAGTTTGCAACAAACAACCACACCCCTCCCCATTTTAGTATAAAAGAAGCCTGAATTCTGACTGAGGTAAGACGATTCTCTAGGATATCCACCTGCCATCTTCTCAGTCTGCTGTCTCTTCAAATACGGTTGTTATTCCTTGCCCCAACAACTCATCCATCTCCCAACTTATTGGCCAGTCTTGTGTTGAGAAGAACAAGTTTGGACTCAGTAGCAAGAGTACCTGTGGTCCACTGAGGTCTGCTTGTCCTCAAGGAGGGCTGATGTTCAGACTGGGCAGAGATGGGCTGGAAGCATCCTAGGTGGGGAGTCCATAGAGATGGAATCCTCTACTTGACTCTACTTTCCTATGGTAATAGGGAAAGGGCAGTGTCCTTGCCTTCCAGATATTAATGTGCTTGTGAATCAGATGGGCATCCTATTACAATGCAGACTCTGAGTCGGTAGATCTGGGGTGAGGGCCAAGATCCTGCTAAGCTTAAAATCCCGTGCTGCTACTGCTAAGTCGCTTCAGTCGTGTCCAACTCTGTGCGACCTCATAGACGGCAGCCCACCAGCCTCCACAGTCCCTGGGATTCTCCAGGCAAGAACACTGGAGCGGGTTGCCATTTCCTTCTCCAATGCGTGAAAGTGAAAAGTGAAAGTGAAGTCGCTCAGTCGTGTCCGACTTTTAGCGACCCCATGGACTGCACCCTACCAGGCTCATCCATCCATGGGATTTTCCAAGCAAGAGTACTGGAGTGGGATGCCATTGCCTTTTCTAAAGCCCCTAGGGGATGCAAATTCTGCAGGTCCACAGATCACATCGTGGGTAGCAAGGATCTAGGCAACTCTGAAACAAGGGAGCCTGTGGTTAAATAACTGACCTTGTGGGGAAGGAGTAGCCTAATTCTGGTCTCAACTTATTCTGCCACTGAGCTAATTCAATTCTGCCAAATCCACTCATTGCTATATTAGCAGAGGGGACAGTCACAAGGAAATGAGACCCCACAACCACTCACATGGATCTTTCCTTAGTTCCCCAAATGAAGCTAAAATGCTTTGCCATTACACAACTTTTAAAAATTGCACATTCAATGTAGCAAAACCACAAAGTTAATAAAGCTAATTTTTTAACGTCAGTTTAATGTGATGGTAATATGTTTAATATTGTGGTAAATCAGCACCTATTAAGTGAACAGGATATAAATTACTATAGACAAATTTCTTTTCCTTTTAGCAGTGTCCCTCTGATTTTTAGTGTGAAATAACTGCAAAATTTATCTTTGTAAAGCTCATGATGATGCTGTGTGGCCTTTGTTTGATTCAAAATTATATTTTATCTGTTATGCTTACCTCTCTCATTTTTGCATTAACCTGTGACAATGAAAGTCATATGTTATTGCTTTCATGATGACAAATCAAAATTTTGTTTTAATAACATTAGAAGCCAAAGTTCTCTCTCATCAAAATGTCTTTGGATTGCAAAAAGGAATCTTTGCTTTTATTCCTGACAAAATAGTTCTAAAGGAATTCAAAGACCAGAAGATGCAAAATTATGTCATCTTGTTTGTTTGTTAATTTTGGGGTTTTTTAAAACGTTTATTTTTTTATGTCATCAAAACAGTATATTTTTACTTCCCACTTCCTCATGTGAGAATATAGATAGAGTATCAGTTCTGTTTCCATCTCTATTTCCCCAACTTCTTCTGAATTGTTACTTTCATAATGTCATATTTACAGTGCTTACATTTGGTTCTACAATGGTGATTAGCCCTCTGAACTTTATCAGCAGATTGATTCTGAAAATTGAAGATCAATAGTGATTTCATTATTATGACTGTTTAAACGTGGCTCACTACACAGCATTTCTATGATTAAATCTTCTTTCTTGTATGACTTTTCATCTGGAGTTCAATTTTTTTGGAACTAATTACTTTTGGCATATTTTAAATTTTGTTCAACCTCTTCCACAAATTTGGTATTCTATCAAGTCCTCCTGTTTCCCTGGAGAACACCCCCTGAGCCTCACGTGTCTGATAATGTCTTTATTCTACCATTTTATTTATTGATACTTTAGTTATGTACTGTATCCTAAACAGAAATGGTTTTCCCTCCAAAAGTCAAAAGTTCCTAATGTCTCGAGTTGTCGAGTAGCATAAAGCTGCCTTTTTGTTTTGAATTTGCTCATTACTTCATTGCTACTCTTCCCTGTCATTCATCTCTTGGTCAGATGTTCAGGGCTCCTGTGCTGATCTGAAGGGTTTTGGTTGTTTTGTTGTTTTGTTTGTTTGTTTGTTTTTTCCATCTCTGTGTTTTCCCATTCTACTTCTGAGATATTTCCCAGATCATTTTTCCAACTTTTCGATTGAATTATTTTCTACTCTGATAAATATATCTTTACTATCTGGGAGAAAATTTCTCAGTCTGTGTTTATTCCATTTTCTTGGCATGTGTTTATTCCACTTTCTTGGTATGTGTTTATCCCTAACCCTATGCCTAGTTTAATATTTTCTTAAATCTCTCTGAGGATGTACCTTAGAGTCTGGGTATGCTCCCTCCTGTTCTTTGCAAGATTCCTGTTCCCTCCAGAATCATGTTGTGTGTCTGCCCATTTTGATGTGGGAAGGTCTCTCATTTGAAGACTTTGAGCTCTGTAAGCTCAAGAGCAAGTCAGTTAAACTCGATGAGAGCCCTGTGGCATGAATGGACCTTGCTCATTTTGCAAGTTTGCTCTAAGTGAGATCAGGAGGCAAGTAAATCCTAACCTGGTGAGTCGCTAAATGATCAAATGTAAAAGACATTTCTCTGGAGCTTTTCAGTTTCTCCAGATGAGAATACTCCTTTTTAGATGGGGAACATGTGTATACCTGTGGCAGATTCAGGGTGAGGTATGGCAAAACCAATACAATATTGTAAAGTAACTAACCTCCCATATGAAATAAATAAATTTATATTAAAAAAAATAAAAAATAAAAGTATTGGAATGGAAGTCAAGCTTCCAAGAATTATGTCTTCCAGAGTGAAGTGGATTTCACTGTTTCATACACAGACTTTTTTTTAATGAACTTTTACATGTTATTTTGGGGCATAGTCGATTAGGCAGTTTCCTAGGTGGCTCAGCAGTAAAGAACCCATCTGTGATGCAGGAGACGAGGGTTCAGTCCCCAGGTTGGGAAGATCCCTTGGAAAACAAAAAGGCAATCCACTCCAGTATTCTTGCCTGCAGAATCCCATGGACAGAGGAACCTGGCGGGCTACAGTCCATGGGGTCGCAAAGAGTCGGACACGACTGAAGTGACTGGTCATGCATGCATAGTCGATTAACAATGTTGTGATAGTTTCAGGTGAACAGCCAAGGGACTCAGCCTCGCACATGCAAGTATCCATTCTCCCCCAAATGCCCCTCTCATCCAGGCTGCCACGTAACATTGAACAGAGTTCCATGTGCTGTATAGTAGGTCCTTGATGGTTACCCATTTCATTAATCGCCTTGTTTTCTACCCTATGATGGTAATCTTTACCCTCTTCTATACCTGATATTTCATAGTTCAGAGACCCTTAAATTTGTGGAAGGACATACTGGCTCCCTCCTCATTTAAATCTCCTTCCTCTACTTATGCTGGGCTGTGGCTTTCTGGATTCTGCTTCACTGGTTTTCAATTCTTCATATCTTATCCATCTTCCAGAAATTAGATGAAATCATTCTTCTGATGATTCTCTTTTATATTCTCTTATCATTGAATATTGAGATGTTATTTTCATTCCTATAGTAACATTTCATGGAGGTATTTGGGAGAGGGAATTTTGTCAAACAGTCAACTTCAACCAGAAGTCATTATTCTTCCTTTGACATCAGAAATGCCAGTCTACAGGCAGCCTGATCTGCTTCCCTAGATCGTTAAAGGTAGGTGCTTCCTTTAACTGGCACCAGTGATTACTTGGTGTCAATGAAATTATAAACCATATGCCAAGACAGTACTTGATCATAAGAGTATGTGTCAGTTAAGATGGTATTTCCATAAGTAATAAGTGGCCTCAACTCAATGTGTTTAAACAATAAGAAAATGTATTATCTCATATATCATTAAGTCAGGGGGAGGCAAGACCCATAGTAAGTAAAATCAGGACTCTGTTTACTTTTGTTGTTTTGTTGGCTGCTTTTCTCTGTATGTCGACTCACATTAGCTTCCACGTGGTGACAAAACGGCTTCCTGCACATACACAAGGCGATTTCGGGCATGAACACAAGATGACTTCCTGTATGTGCAGAAGGTGGCTTCCTTCATGGACACTACAGGCAACGAGGGAAACTGCTTTCCCTCTTTTGAATCCTGTGAATGAGAGAGGAGGGAAAAAAAACCTTACCCCACCCACAAAAGAGAAAAGTCATCCTGGCAGTCTTAAGCCTGCCCTACGCTGTGAAGTCACCAGGAATGCTAGTTTACTTCAATCTGTGTTTCTGAAACAAATAATTGCAAGAGAAATAGGATTGCCATGATTTGCAAAAAGAAACCAGAATCCGCTTTGAGAACGTGGGCTGAGTGAGTCATGGGCATACCTGAAGGGTAGATGGGGCTTTGTAAAATATGACTGGGAAATAGGACACAGGATGGTTCAGTACAGGGCCCACCACTGGTGGATGACCAAGGACATGCTTACACTTTAAATTATTAGTGCCGGCATGACAATGTACCATTTAAGTATCCTCAGAGAGAACCCTCAGGCACCCGACAACACATTTGTGAAATGCCTTAAAACCCTCACTACACCACACTTTCTCCAAGAAGCAGGTCTTTCCATCAGTCACTGCCTCTATGCTCCCTACAGCAAGTAGACTCAATGTGCCCTCTGAAATGAAAGTTGCCTGGGGGGTCTTTTTAAAAAAATATTGACATATTTATTTTTTTTGGCTATGCTGGATTCTCACTGTTATGTCTGCTGTCTGTAGTCATGGAGAACAGGGCTACTCTCTAGCTGCGCTATGCGGGCTTCTCATTGCGGTGTCTTCTCTTGTTACTTAGCAAGGGCTCTAAAGGATGCGGCTTTCGGTAGTCACTGCACTTGGACTCAGTAGTTGCAGCTCACGGACTCCAGAGCTCAGGCTCAGTAGTTGGGGCTCGTGGGCTTAGTTGCCACACAGCATGTGGGATCTTCCTGGACCAAGGATTGAACTAGTGTCCCTTGCACTGGCAGGTCGATTCTTAACCACTGGACCACCATGCAAGCCCTGTCTGGAGGATCTTAATTGCTGATACTGAGAGGAGAATCCCCATCAGAGTTTTGAGTCAGCTTTCTGGGAGGTAAAGCCATGATGCTGTCCCAATCCTGGAGACATTTTAAAAAGAGTGACCGTTATTACTATTCTCCAACATTACCATTCCTTTCTACTGCCTGACTTCAATTTATAGCTCATGCTCAGTTCTTGATCATGCTGCTATCTGCCTCCACCTCCTATATTAATACGGTGTGTGGGAGTAATTCATTGTCCAATGTATTACAAAAGTGTCAACCATGCTAGGTTCATCCAGGCAACATTAAAGTTCAATTAAAACAGAAACTTGCAGAGTAAGTGAATGTTATCTTACCTAGGCCCGAGAATAATTTCTCAGACTTTGAAGGTCCAAGTTCTGTTAGTAAAGTCAGAAAAAAATCATGTAACTTGGGAAAGCTGCTCTGAGCAGGTCAAATTTGAATGACTTTGCTTTTATTCATGGATTTATTCCACACAAGTTCCTGAATGTCCCCTATGAGAAAGCAGCTGGATGAGACCCTTAGGGAGACCTAGATGCTCTCCACCCACACAGTAGTGTCTTAAATTGTTGTTGTTTAGTCACTAAGTCATGTCCAACTCTCTTGCAACACCATGAACTGTAGCCTGCCAGGCTTCTGTGTCCATGGAATTTCCCAGTTAAGGATACTGGAGTGGGTGGCCATTTCCTTCTCCAGGGGATTGTCCCAACCTAGAGATCGAATCCACATCTCCTGCATTGTAGGTGGATTCTTTACCCACTGGGCCACCAGGGAAACCTCAGTGTCTTAAATAAAGTTCCTCAAAGACACAGACTACTGAGATGGAGGTCTATTAGAGGTGCTCTTGAAATTAGCACCTGTGAAACAGTGAGTGAAGCAAAATTGACAAAAAGAAGAAATTGAACAACAACGCAATTGCACCAAAGGACGGAGCTCATTTCCACAGGGAGCTCTGGAGGCTGGATGGCCTTTTATCATTATCCTGAATTGAAGCAAGGAAGCCAGCCAGTGTGCTTCATCCACTTGACCAGTCACTGGAATTTCACAGCTCCTGAGGAAAGGCCGTAACTTCTGGCAGGGCAGCTCCCTTCAGCAGAAAACAATTCTGGCAGAGTGACTCAGCTGTGAGCCATCCGCAGCCAACATTCCCAGAAGCTGAGGAATGAATGCTTTGGTTCTGAGGGGAATCTGTGCAATTGCACCCCAGGGAGTGGAGTTAAAAATGTATAGCTTGACTTCTGGTCAAGGGAGAATTATAAGGTATGTGTCTTAAAGATCTACTGCTATTCCAAACACATGGCAACAAACAACAAAATGTAGAAAGTAATTAGTGAACTTCCTTGGTGGTACAGTGGATAGGAGTCCCCCTGCCAATGCAGGGGATGTGGGTTCAATCTCTGGTCAGGGAAGATTCCACGTGCCATGGAGCAAATTAGCCCATGTGCCACAGCCAAGCTCTAGAATCCATGAGCTGCAACTACCGAGCCGGCGTGGCCCAGAGCCTGTGCTCCACAACAAGAGAAGCCACTGCAATGAGAAGCCCGTGCACCAGAACTAGAGAGTTGCCCCTGCTCACTGCAGCTAGAGAAAGACTGCACACAGCAATGAAGACCGGGCACAATCAAAGATAAACAAATAGAAAGAATCTTAGGTTTTATAAAAAGTAACTAGTAAAGATATGCTTTCATATAAGATAGAAAAACAAACATTTTAAGGATATATTCATATATTTAAAAGTGAAAATGTTAGTCACTCTTTGTGACCCCATGGACTGTAGTCTGCCAGGCTCCTCTGTCCGTGGAATTCTCTGGCAAGAATACTGGAGTGGGTAGACATTCCCTTCTCCAGGGGATCTTCCCAACCCAAGGTCTCCTCCATTGCAACTGAATTGTTTACTGTCTGATCCACCAGGGAAGCTGACATATATTTAACACGTTGCCCTAATATGAATGCTCTTCCTGGGCCCAAGATGAGTCTTCATCGCAATGAGATGACTTTCTACAGTAATTAGAGCAAAGTTTCCTTACTTGTAGCCTATGAGAGTGAGAGTGAAAAGTCAACCTCTCCTATACCCACAAAATTAAAGTCTTACCCTCTAGTGTGTGTCACCCCAATCCAAAACCAGTCAAGAATCATTATCTGTAGAGCAGAAATGGAAGGTACTAAAGGGGATCCTGGAGCAGTCAAAAGGCAGGTGGAGATTTGGCTCCTATGAGAAGATGGAGACTAAACATTCCCCACAACAGGAAGGGGACAAGAGCCAAGATTTCTGTTTCAGTGCAGGAGATAGACTCTTTTTTCCCACCTCTGAAAGCTGGAAAAGCTGAGACTTACTACAATGAGAGAGTGAGGAAGTCAGAAGGGAGTAAACACAGCCTCCCTCCAAAATTTAGAGAAGCCGCCCAGTGGCTCAGTAGAGGCATCTCTGTTAGTCCAGTATGATCAACATGTACCTTAATTCAACAATAGAAAATCTGGTTGTGGATCAGGGGTTGTGGAGAGCCAGCTGCAAACCTGGAAGCAGAGAGGAGTGAACACAGAGAAAAAGAAGAGGGGAAAAAGCTTTTCACTGCAGATGAGGCAATAATACAGAATAATGAAGTATTCACTGAGATCTAATATTAAGAAAGAGATCCTATAGAGTCCACAATGAACAATCAACAGAGTGGTGATTAATAAAAATAACAATAAGCAAATAATAGAATAACCTGAAGTTAATGTTAAAATAATGTTCCAGAGAGTGCTATCAGCATCATGGTGGCATAGGAAGCCCCTCATTTTTGTCCCCCTCTCTCCCAAACAACAACAAAGATGCAGTGGCCATCCATGGCCACAGGTAT
The DNA here is from genome assembly GCF_042477335.2 of Ovis canadensis. Taxonomy (NCBI): domain Eukaryota; kingdom Metazoa; phylum Chordata; class Mammalia; order Artiodactyla; family Bovidae; genus Ovis; species Ovis canadensis. The sequence goes on along the minus strand of NC_091268.1, from coordinate 38,391,759 downwards.
CTTCATGGAGCTGCAAGATTCAGCATCATATAGGACCTGAGAGGAGCCGTACCCACGTGCGTGGGATAACGTGTGGGTGGACCCTGGTCCTGGCTATGGATCTGCTGTGGGACGTGAACTGGCTCCAGCCCCTCTCCGTTGCAGCCCGTGAGCCCCCAGTAAACACCATCTTAGATAATCACCCACAGAGAAGAGAGCCTTTGCAAAAGTCTAGGTTTCAAGAGGAGAGGTTCCACTACACTGTTGGGGGAAAACAGATGAGATGCGATGCACCATAGTGCATAAGATGAACAATTTTATTGGGGTACACATACAGACACACATGGACACACACACACATTTGAAACTGCAAGAAAATAGTTTTTCACCATATATACAAAATTAGAAATAGTCTAAAAATGTAAAAGGCAAAGCTATTCAATCTTTTAGGATCAGTATAGAAGAAAAGTAAGGCATTTCTTAACCAATATAGAGAAATCACTAAATATAAAGGAAAATATGAATAATCACAAGTACATTAAAATAAAGTATTTTGTTTACCACATTTCACTAGAGAAATTGGAAAGGTAGGTCGTAACTTGACATTTGTATAAATCTGGATTTTATAGTCACTTGGAAATGGCAATTCTGAATTTCCAAGGATTATTTTAGAACACTATATGCTCTTAAGCAAGTTCAAGTCTTTTCCTCAAACTGGATTTATACCCTTACTTTTTTTCATAATAAGGCTTTGTATTTGTCACCATTAAAAGTCTGAATTTTAAACAGAAAAAAAAGAATATGTGGGATATATGTGTGTGTGTATGTGAAAGTGAAAGTGTTAATTGCTCAGTCGTGTCTGACTCTTTGCTATCCCATGAACTGCAGCCAGGCTCCTCTGTCCGTGGAAATCTCCAGGCAAGATTACCAGAGTGGCTTGCCAGGTGATCTTTCTGGCTCAGGGACAGAACCCAAGTCTCTTGTGCTGCAGGCAGATTTTTATCCATAAGCCACCAGGGAAGCCCCAATATAAACTCTGCTGCTGCTGCTAAGTCACTTCAGTCGTGTCTGACTCTGTGCAACCCCATAGATGGCAGCCCACCAGGCTCCCCTGTCCCTGGGATTCTCCAGGCAAGAACACTGGAGTGGGTTGCCATTTCCTTCTCCAGTGCGTGAAAGTGAAAAGTGAAAGTGAAGTCATTCAGTCCTGTCCGACTCTAGCGACCCCATGGACTGTAGCCTACCAGGCTCCTCCATTCATGGGAGTTTCCAGGCAAGAGTACTGGAGTGGGGTGCCAATGCCTTCTCCGAAATAAACTCTAGACTGATATAATTAGCAAGAATTGGTGAATTGAAAGTACTACTAGAGTATCGTAAGATGCAGACAGACAAAAATATTTTTTCATTGAACAATAATTAAGAAACATAGAGAATAAGTTGATAGTCTCTAAAATACATCTAACAGAAAAATTTTAAGTATAGAATAAAGTGAATAGCAGAGTAGGAATATTTAAAAAGACGATGGCTGAGAATTTTCTGGATTTGCTGAAAAATGCACCAAATCCAAGTAAACTATGAGAAAATGAATGTTCATCCAGACACATCGTAGGGAAATTTAAGGACATCAAGAAATATTGGCCTTTAAGTTAACAGAGGAAATAGATTACCCACAAGGGAATGACAATTACATTGTCAGCAGACTTCTCACCCACAACTATAAATGCTAGAAAACAATGGAGTAAGGTATCTTCATACTGTTCATACTGTTATACAGTTCATGGGGTTCTCAGGCAAGAATATTGAAGTGGCCTGCCATTCCCTTCTCCAGTGGACCACGTTCTGTCAGACCTCTCCACCACGACCCGCCTGTCTTGGGTTGCCCCGCAGGCATGGCTTGGTTTCATTGAGTTAGACAAGGCTGTGGTCCTAGTATGATTATTGACGAGTTTTCTGTGAGTATGGTTTCAGTGTGTCTGCCCTCTGATGCCCTCTTGCAACACCTACCATCTTACTTGGGTTTCTCTTACCTTGGGCATGGGGGTATCTCTTCACGGCTGCTCGAGCAAAGCACAGCTGCTGCTCCTTACCTCGGATGAGGGATATCTGGTAGGATACCAAAAGAGGAACTCCTCAAGTCATTAGGTGCCCAATATGCTACTAGAGATCAGAGAAGAAATAACTACAGAAAGAAGGAAGGGATGGAGCCAAAGCAAAAACAATACCCAGTTGTGGATGTGACTGGTGATAGAAGCAAGATCCGATGCTGTAAAGAGCAATATTGCATAGGAACCTGGAATGTCAGGTCCAAGAATCAAGGCAAATTGGAAGTGGTCAAACAAGAGATGGCAAGGGTGAACGTTGACATTCTAGGAATCAGCGAACTAAAATGGACTGGAATGGGTGAATTTAACTCAGATGACCATTATATCTACTACTGTGGGCAGGAATCCCTCAGAAGAAATGGAGTAGCCATCATGGTCAACAAAAGAGTCTGAAATGCAGTACTTGGATGCAATCTCAAAAATGACAGAATGATCTCTGTTTGTTTCCAAGGCAAACCATTCAATATCACAGTTATCCAAGTCTATGCCCCAACCAGTAATGCTGAAGAAGCTGAAGTTGAACAGTTCTATGAAGACCTACAAGACCTTTTAGAACTAACACCAAAAAAAGATGTCCTTTTCATTCTAGGGGACTGGAATGCAAAAGTAGGAAGTCAAGAAACACCTGGAGTAACAGGCAAATTTGGCCTTGGAATGCAGAATGAAGCAGGGCAAAGACTAATAAAGTTTTGCCAAGAAAATGCACTGGTCATAGCAAACACCCTCTTCCAACAACACAAGAGAAGACTCTACACATGGACATCACCAGATGGTCAACACTGAAATCAGATTGATTATATTCTTTGCAGCCAAAGATGGAGAAGCTCTATTCAGTCAACAAAAACAAGACCGGGAGCTGACTGTGGCTCAGATCATGAACTCCTTATTACCAAATTCAGACTTAAATTGAAGAAAGTAGGGAAAACCACTAGCCCATTCAGGTATGACCTAAATCAAATCCCTTATGATTATACAGTGAAAGTGAGAAATAGATTTAAGGGTCTAGATCTGATAGATAGAGTGCCTGATGAACTATGGAATGAGGTTCGTGACATTGTACACAAGACAGGGATCAAGACCATCCCCATGGAAAAGAAATGCAAAAAAGCAAAATGGCTGTCTGGAGAGGCCTTACAAATAGCTGTGAAGAGAAGAGAGGTGAAAAGCAAAGGAGAAAAGGAAAGATATAGGCATCTAAATGCAGAGTTCTAAAGAATAGCAAGAAGAGATAAGAAAGCCTTCTTCAGGGATCAATCCAAAGAAATAGAGGAAAACAATATAATGGGAAAGACTAGAGATCTCTTCAAGACAATTAGGGATACCAAGGGAACATTTCATGCAAAGATGGACTCAATAAAGGACAGAAATGGTATGGACCTAACAGAAGCAGAAGATATTAAGAAGAGGTGGCAAGAATACATGGAAGAACTGTACAAAAAAGATCTTCACAATCCAGATAGTCAAGATGATGTGATCACTAATCAAGAGCCAGACATCTTGGAATGTGAAGTCAAGTGGGCCTTAGAAAGCATCACTATGAACAAAGCTAGTGGAGGTGATAGAATTCCAATTGAGCTGTTTCAAATCCTGAAAGATGATGCTGTGAAAGTGCTGCACTCAATATGCCAGCAAATTTGGAAAACTCAGCAGTGGCCACAGGACTGGAAAAGGTCAGTTTTCATTCCAATTCCAAAGAAAGGCAATGCAAAAGAATGCTCAAATACCACACAATTGCACTCATCTCACATGCTAGTAAAGTAATACTCAAAATTCTCCAAGTCAAGCTTCAGCAATACGTGAACCGTGAACTCCCTGATGTTCAAGCTGGTTTTAGAAAAGGCAGAGGAACCAGAGATCAAATTGCCAACATCTGCTGGATCATGGAAAAAGCAAGAGAGTTCCAGAAAAACATCTATTTCTGCTTTACTGACTATGCCAAAGCCTTTGACTGTGTGGATCACAATAAACTGTGGAAAATTCTGAAAGAGATGGGAATACCAGACCACTGGACCTGCCTCTTGAGAAATCTGTATGCAGGTCAGGAAGCAACAGTAAGAACTGGATATGAAACAATGGACTGGTTCCAAATAGGAAAAGGAGTACATCAAGGCTGTATATTGTCACCCCGCTTATTTAACTTCTATGCAGAGTACATCATGAGAAACGCTGGACTGGAAGAAGCACAAGCTGGAATCAAGATTGCCGGGAGAAATATCAATAACCTCAGATATGCAGATGACTCCATCCTTATGGCAGAAAGTGAAGAGGAGCTAAAAAGCCTCTTGATGAAAGTGAAAGAGGAGAGCGAAAAAGTTGGCCTAAAGCTCAACTTTCAGAAAATGAAGATCATAGCATCCAGTCCCATCACTTCATGGGAAATAGATGGGGAAACAGTGGAAACAGTGTCAGACTTTAGTTTTTTGGGCTCCAGAATCACTGCAGATGGTGACTGCAGCCATGAAATTAAAAGACGCATACTCTTTGGAAGAAAAGCTATGATCAACCTAGATAGTATATTCAAAAGCAGAGACATTACTTTGCCAACTAAGGTCCGTCTAGCCAAGGCTATGATTTTTCCTGTGGTCATGTATGGATGTGAGAGTTGGACTGTGAAGAGGGCTGAGCACCGAAGAATTGATGCTTTTGAACTGTGATGTTGGAGAAGACTCTTGAGAGTCCCTTGGACTGCAAGGAGATCCAACCAGTCCATTCTGAAGGAGATCAGCCCTGGGATTTCTTTGGAAGGAATGATGCTAAAGCTGAAACTCCAGTACTTGGCCACCTCATGCGAAGAGCTGACTCATTGGAAAAGACTCTGATGCTGGGAGGGATTGGGGGCAGGAGGAGAAGGGGACGACCGAGGATGAGATGGCTGGATGGCATCACGGACTCGATGGACGTGAGTCTGGGTGAACTCTGGGAGATGGTAACGGACAGGAAGACCTGGCATGCTGCGATTCATGGGGTCGCAAAGAGTCGGACACGACTGAGCGACTGAACTGAACTGAAGGTATCTTCAGTGCTGAGGGGAAAATAACCAAAACCTATAATTTCATACGTGGGTAAATATAAAGGAAAAATACAGGTATTTTCAAATATCAGTGACTAAATTAAGTACTGCCTATAGTTCCTTCCTTTGTAACTCATCCAGTAAAGAATCCGCCTGCAAAGCAGGAGACTTCAGTTCGATCCCTGAGTGGGAAGGATCACCTGGAGGAGAGCAATGAACCCTGGTTCAATTCCTGGGTCAGGAAGATCCACTGGAGAAGGGATAGGCTACCCACTCCAGTATTCTTGGGCTTCCCTGATGGCTCATATGGTAAAGAATCTGCCTGCAATGTGGGAGACTTGGGTTCGATCCTTGGCTTGGGAAGATCCCCTGAAGAAAGGAATGGCTACCCACTCCAGTATTCTGGCCTGGAGGTTTCCATGGACAGAGGAGCCTGGCAGGCTACAGTCCATGGGGTCACAAAGAGTCAGACACAAATGAGAGATTTTCACTTTCACTTTTTCATAGGCCCTTCTGGGCACTCACAGAAAGATTGTCAAAAGGCATAGTCCAGGAAGAAAGAGATAATTTTTAAAATTGTTATTGGAATATGGTTGCTTTACAATGTTATGTTAGTTTCTGCTGTACAGAAAAGTGAATCAGTTATACACATACATATATCCACACTCTTTTTTAGATTTCCTCCCCATTTAGGTCACCACAGATCAGTGAAGTAGGTTTTCATTAGTCATTTATTTTATACGTAGTAATGTATGTAATGGAGTAGGCAATGGCAACCCACTCCAGTACTCTTGCCTAGAAAATCCCATGGGTGGAGGAGCCTGGTAGGCTGCAGTCCATGGGATCAGGAAGAGTCGGGCATGACTGAACAACTTCACTTTCACTTTTCACTTTCATGCATTGGAGAAGGAAATGGCAACCCACTCCAGTGTTCTTGCCTGGAGAATCCCAGGGACGGGGGAGCCTGGTGGGCTGCTGCCTCTGGGGTTGCAGAGTTGGACACAACTGAAGCGACTTAGCAGCAGCAGCAACAGTGTATGTAAGTCAGTCTCAATCTCCCAATTTGCCCCATTTCTCCCATTCCCCACTTGGTAACCATAAGTTTGTTCTCGACATCTGTGACTCTATTTCTGCTTTACTAATAAGTTCATCTGTACTATTTTTCTCAATTCCACATATAAGTGATATTATATGATATTTGTCTTTCTCTTTCTGACTTACTTCAGTCTGAATAACAGTCTCTAGGTCCATCCATGTCTCTGCAAATGGCATTATTTTGTTCTTTTTCATGGCTGAGTAATATTGCATATTATTGCATTATCATATCTTCTTTATCCATTCCTTTGTTGATGGACATTTAGACTGCCTCCATGTCCTAGCTATTGCAATAGTGCTTCAATGAACATCAGGGTGCATGCATCCCTTTGAATTATGATTTTCTTCAGCTATATGCCCAGGAGTTAGACTGCTGGGCTATATTTTTAGTTTTTTAAGGAACCTCCATACTGTTCTCCATAGTGGCTGTATCAATTTACATTCACACCAACAGTGTAGAGTTTACAGTCCCACCTTTTCTGCATTTATGATTTGTAGACTTTTTGATGATGGCCACTCTGATTGGTGTGAGGCAATATCTCATTGTAATTTTGATTTGCATTTCTCTAATTAGTGATGCTGAGCATCTTTTCATGCGTTTGTTGACCACCTGTATGTTTTTAGAGAGATGTCTATGTAGGTCATCCATTTTTTCATTAGGTCATTGTTTTTCTTGATACCAAACTACATGAGCTGTTTGTATATTTTGGAGGTTATTCCCTTGTCAGTTCCTTCATTTGCAAATATTTTCTCCCATTCTGAGGATTGTCTTTTCATTTTCTTTTTGGTTTATTTTGCTAGGGCAAAAACTTTTAAGCTTAATAAAGTTCCATTTGTTTATTTTTGTTTTTATTTTTATTATTCTAGGTTGTGGGTCAAAAAAGGCCATGCTCTGATTTATGTCAAAGAGTGTTCTGCCTACATTTCCCTTGAAGAGTTTTGTAGTGTCTGGCCTTACATTTAAGTCTCATCCTTTGGCATCCCCTTATCTCATCCTTTGGCATCCCCTTCTCCTCCTGCCCCCAATCCCTCCCAACATCAGAGTCTTTTCTAATGAGTCAGCTCTTCGCATGAGGTGGCCAAAGTATTGGAGTTTCAGCTTTAGCATCATTCCTTCCAAAGAAATCCCAGGGTTGATCTCCTTCAGAATGAACTGGTTGGATCTCCTTGAAGTCCAAGGGACTCTCAAGAGTCTTCTCCAACACCACAGTTCAAAAGCATCAATTCTACGGCGCTCAGCCTTCTTCACAGTCCAATTCTCACATCCATATATGACCACTGGAAAAACCATAGCCTTGACTAGACGGACCTTAGTCGGCAAAGTAATGTCTCTGCTTTTGAATATGCAGTCCACCTCTCACATCCATACATGACCACTGGAAAAACCATAGCCTTGACTAGACGGACCTTAGTTGGCAAAGTAATGTCTCTGCTTTTGAATATGCTATCTAGATTGTTCATAACTTTTCTTCCAAGAAGTAAGTGTCTTTTAATTTCATGGCTGCAGTCACCATCTGCAATGATTAAGTCCTGGTAGTTTCAATTTGGTATCAACATGGGTTGTTAAAAATGGGAATATAGAATGTGTGAACCCTCAAACCCTCCTTCCAGGGAGATTAAAGATGTTAGCCCTTTTCTGCATATCATCTAATACATCTGAATTTTTCCAGTTCTAGTTATTGACCATCTTTACATTTTGATGCTGTGGGTCAGAAACGGAGAGAGTGAAAACAGGGTAAATCCCAAATGAAACAGTGACAAACTAAAACAAAAGGGTAACTTCTGACCTTTAGTCCATTTTGTTTTCTGAAGCGAGATGTGCACATGAATTTGTTTCCCTAGCTACCACGCAGAAGATAGAAGATGTGGTATTTGGTAATTTTATGGCCATTAGGATAATAAAGTGTCACAGAAAGTTATTGCATTTTAAGACAGTATTCTCTTTCATGCACAGACTCTGGGGAGCAGGAAAAGATGAGGAAGACATTATATGCAGAAATAGTTTGTGTGTTTATGGGTCATTTTAGAAAAGGTCTGTATTACTAGGCAAAATGCGAGTCAGCAGTGGCTGTATTATTAATATATGCTATGCTCTCAGGAATTAGCCCGCAACATAGCTCCTCTGAAGGTAGATACTATGTGATAAGTCTGATACTGGAAGTTCTTCATCAAAAGCATATAAAACTGTCTGGCCAATTTGATTTTGTGTTGGAGCAAAAAACAGACAATGTAGCAAACATAGACAGGAGCTTTCAAAAGAGGTTATGAAGGACTAAAGAGTATTTGTTACTGTAAATAGTCAGGGAATGGAAATGCTTCACTTTTGTCTAGGGAACCTAATGGGTTTTACATTCCGAAAATTGCAAATTCAGTCATGGTAGTTGAATGAGAAGAAATTTAAGGGAAGTAGTTTTTATGAAGCTAAAAGTTGTCTTTACAGGTAATCCAATCTGATCCTTGGAATCCAAGTACTTCCTAATTACAATCACAAAAAGGGGAGTGGGTATGCCAACCACTGTGACAGGCTTCTCCAGGATTCTATTTGAGAACAGAAAGTCTTTCCTTGCATTCTAACGGGACTTGAGTAGATTACTCAACCCTCAACTTATCTTAGGCAATACTATAGAGAAACCTTATCAGATAAAAACCTGTCAAAGAAAATGTCAACCATGCCTACTCTTTTTGTAATCTATCTCACCACCACTGGGTAAATCTTTCTACATTTCAACATGTTGACATTGCTAATATTCTCTACCATCCACTGATTTATATCCTTAGAATATAACCCTTAGAATAACAAAACCCTGTAGAATAACAAATATGCCTCCTCCGATAACCACTAGACCATTCAGGTATGACCTAAATCAAATCCCTTATGATTATACAGTGAAAGTGAGAAATAGATTTAAGGGCCTAGATCTGATAGATAGAGTGCCTGATGAACTATGGAATGAGGTTCGTGACATTGTACAGGAGACAGGGATCAAGACCATCCCCATGGAAAAGAAATGCAAAAAAGCAAAATGGCTGTCTGGGGAGGCCTTACGAATAGCTGTGAAAAGAAAAGAGGTGAAAAGCAAAGGAGAAAAGGAAAAATATAAGTATCTAAATGCAGAGTTTCAAAGAATAGCAAGAAGAGATAAGAAAGCCTTCTTCAGCGATCAATGCAAAGAAATAGAGGAAAACAAAAGAATGGGAAAGACTAGAGATCTCTTCAAGAAAATTAGAGACACCAAGGGAACATTTCATGCAAAGATGGGCTCGATAAAGGACAGAAATGGTATGGACCTAACAGAAGCAGAAGATATTAAGAAGAGGTGGCAAGAATACATGGAAGAACTGTACAAAAGAGATCTTCAAGACCCAGATAATCATGATGATGTGATCACTAATCTAGAGCCAGACATCTTGGAATGTGAAGCCAAGTGGGCCTTAGAAAGCATCATTACGAACAATGCTAGTGGAAGTGATGGAATTCCAATTGAGCTGTTTCAAATCCTGAAAGTTGATGCTGTGAAAGTGCTGCACTCAATATGCCAGCAAATTTGGAAAACTCAGCAGTGGCCACAGGACTGGAAAAGGTCAGTTTTCATTCCAATTCCAAAGAAAGGCAATGCCAAAGAATGCTCAAACTACCGCACAGTTGCACTCCTCTCACGTGCTAGTAAAGTAATGCTCAAAATTCTCCAAGCCAGGCTTCAGCAATACGTGAACCATGAACTCCCTGATGTTTAAGCTGGTTTTAGAAAAGGCAGAGGAACCAGAGATCAAATTGCCAACATCCGTTGGATCATGGAAAAAGCAAGAGAGTTCCAGAAAAAACATCTATTTCTGCTTTATGGACTATGCCAAAGCCTTTGACTATGTGGGTCACAATAAACTGTGGAAAATTCATAAACAGATGGGAATCAGACCACCTAACCTGCCTCTTGAGAAATCTGTATGCAGGTCAGGAAGCAACAGTTAGAACTGGACATGGAACAACAGACTGGTTCCAAATAGGAAAAGGAGTTCGTCAAGGTTATACATTGTCACCCTGCTTATTTAACTACTATGCAGAGTACATGATGAGAAACGCTGGACTGGAAGAAGCACAAGCTGGAATCAAGATTGCCGGGAGAAATATCAATAACCTCAGATATGCAGATGACTCCACCCTTATGGCAGAAAGTGAAGAGGAGTTAAAAAGCCTCTTGATGAAAGTGAAAGAGGAGAGTGCAAAAGTTGGCTTAAAGCTCAACATTCAGAAAACGAAGATCATGGCATCTGGTCCCATCACTTCATGGGAAATAGATGGGGAAACAGTGGAAACAGTGTCTGAGTTTATTTTTTGGGGGCTCCAAAATCACTGCAGATGGTGACTGCAGCCATGAAATTAAAAGATGCTTACTTCTTGGAAGAAAAGTTATGACCAACCTAGATAGTATATTCAAAAGCAGAGACATTACTTTGCCGACTAAAGTCCATCTAGTCAAGGCTATGGTTTTCCCAGTTGTCATGTATGGATGTGACAGTTGGACTGTGAAGAAGGCTGAGCACCAAAGAATTGATGCTTTTGAACTGTGGTGTTGGAGAAGACTCTTGAGAGTCCCTTGGACTGCAAGGAGATCCAACCAGTCCATTCTGAAGGAGATCAGCCCTGGGATTTCTTTGGAAGGAATGATGCTAAAGCTGAAGCTCCAGAACTTTGGCCACCTCATGAGAAGAGTTGACTCTTTGGAAAAAACTCTGATGCTGGGAGGGATTGGGGGCAGGAGGAGAAGGGGATGACCGAGGATGAGATGGCTGGATGGCATCATGGACTCGATGGACGTGAGTCTGAGTGAACTGCGGGAGATGGTGACGGACAGGGAGGCCTGGAGTGCTGCGATTCATGGGGTCGCAAAGAGTCAGACACGACTGAGCGACTGAACTGAACTGAAATGATCTTTCCCCTACACTCACTTTTCCCTAGAGTACTCTCTGAGCTCATTTTACTGCACAACGTGTTTGCGGTTTCTGCGTATAAGTGAAAGTTGCTTCAATTGTGTCCAACTCTTTGCAACCCCATGGACTGTAGCCCGCCAGGATCCTCTGTTCGTGGAATTCTCCAAAGCAAGAATACTGCAGTGGATTGCCATTCCCTTCTCCAAGGAATCATCCCGACCCAGAGATCAAACCTGGGTCTCCTGGATTGCAGGCAGATTTTTTACCATCTGAGCTACCAGGGAAGCCCCATGTGGGAGCGTCTGTGTTTGAGTCATACCAAACCATTCATGCTTTTCAGGACATGCCAGTCTTCTTGGTTACCTGTTTCACATGATCCCTGAGCTAGCCTGAGGAATAGAAGAGTGTGACCCGGGCTACTCAGTCCCTTCCTAACCCGTCTCACAAGCAGATACATGCACGTCAATATTCACAGTAGCACTATTTACAATAGCCAAGACATGAAAGAAAACAAGTGATTATCAACAGATGAATACATTAAAAAAGATGTGATATGTGTGTGTGTGTATATATATATATATACATATTTATGTGTATAAACATATACACATTTGCATGTGTATATATAGACACAAGCTGGAATCAAGATAGCTGGGAGAAATATCAATCACTTCAGATATGCAGAAAAAGATGGGAATACCAGACTACCTAACCTGCCTCTTGAGAAACCTATATGCAGGTCAGGAAGCAACAGTTAGAACTGGACATGGAACAACAGACTGGTTCCAAACAGGAAAAGGAGTACATCAAGGCTGTATATTGTCAACCTGCTTATTTAACTTCTATGCAGAGTACATCATGAGAAATGCTGGACTGGAAGAAGCACAAGCTGGAATCAAGATTGCCGGGAGAAATATCAATAACTTCAGATATGCAGATGACCCACCCTTATGGCAGAAAGTGAAGAGGAGCTAAAAAGCCTCTTGATGAAAGTGAAAGAGGCGAGCAAAAAAGTTGGCTTAAAGCTCAACATTCAGAAAACGAAGATCGTGGCATCTGGTCCCATCACTTCATGGCAGATAGATGGGGAAACAGTGGAAACAGTGTCAGACTTTATTTTTCTGGGCTCCAAAATCACTGCAGATGGTGACTGCAGCCATGAAATTAAAAGACGCTTACTCCTTGGAAGAAAAGTTATGACCAACCTAGATAGCATATTCAAAAGCAGAGACATTACTTTGCCAACTAAGGTCCGTCTAGTCAAGGCTATGGTTTTTCCAGTGGTCATGTATGGATGTGAGAGGTGGACTGTGAAGAAGGCTGAGCACCGAAGAACTGATGCTTTTGAACTGTGGTGTTGGAGAAGAGTCTTGAGAGTCCCTAGGACTGCAAGGAGATCCAACCAGTCCATTCTGAAGGAGATCAACCCTGGGATTTCTTTGGAGGGAATGATGCTAAAGCTGAAACTCCAGTACGTTGGCCACCTCATGCGAAGAGTTGACTCATTGGAAAAGACTCTGATGCTGGGAGGGATTGGGGGCAGGAGGAGAGGGGGACGACCAAGGATGAGATGGCTGGATGGCATCACGGACTCGATGGACGTGAGTCTGAGTGAACTCCAGGAGTTGGTGATGGACAGGGAGGCCTGGCGTGCTGCGATTCATGGGGTTGCAAAGAGTCAGACACGACTGAGCAACTGAACTGAGCTGAACTGAACTGATGTGTGTGTGTGTGTGTGTGTCTATATTTGTAGCAACATGGACAGACTTAGAGATTATCATACTAAGTGAAGTAAGCCACACTGCAAAAGACAAATGTATGTTATCACTTATATGTGGAATCTAAAAAAGATAAAAATGAACTCATGTATAAAACAGAAACAGACTCAGACATGAAAAATAAACTCATGGTTACCAAAGGGAAAGAGTGGGGAGGGATAAATTAGGAGTATGAGATTACCGAATGCATATTATTATATATTAAAAAAGCAACAAGGATATATCATATAGCACAGGAATCTATATTCAATATCGTATAATAACCTATAATGGAAAAGAATCTGAAAATATATATATGTTTTATATACATAATAATCGATGTATGTCATTTATATGCATATGTACATATATATAACTGAATCACATTGTTGTATGCAGGAAGCTAACACAATATTGTAAATCAACTATAGTTCAATATTTTCTAAAGTCATGAGTGAATATAGGTAAGAAAGCTGAGTCTCAGAGAGGTTAAATAACTTACCCAAAGTCACAGAGAGTTATCAGTGGAACTGACTGGAATCCATGACTATCTGATTTAAGTAAAGCCATCAATCATGCAGAAAGTGCCCATTCATACTAAACTAAACTTACAGAAAGCTGACCATGTATTTCACTTCAGCAATGACAGGTCGTGTAAAAGTACTTGAGGTCGAGTAGATACTTCTCTCTAAAGAAATGTGAACTATCCAGAGGCTAAGAAAGTTTCCTGGTTTTGATTATTTTTTGAGTGTGCTAGGCCTTTTTATCTTTGAAGAAGAATATAAGGATGAAAAAGCATTCACAGGTTTTTTTCAGCCTAATTGAAATATTCTCTACATCAAATATGCTCAATGTAGTAGAAACTACAGATGTTATTGCTTTAATTTTATAACCCAATTATTCTTTTATTTCTAGTTGTCTTCAGGATAAATTAACTCTTATCAGCTATTCAAATAGGTAATTATCATAAAGCTAAATACCATACAACCTCATAATCCATGTCAATTTATAGACTAAACTGAAGTAAAATCACACTCTGGAGTTACAGGAAAGGAACTCCAGATTTTTATTATTTCTCAACATTTTATCCCAGAACACCCAAATGAAATTTAACAAGGAGATGATTTCTTTTTGTGAATAAAAGGATCTAGAATCAGTTAGCTTTTTTTACTGTAGCAAAATGAATGCTAAGCTTGAGGCAAAAGATAATAAGTTTGGATACAAGATCTATAATTTATCAGCTATATGTCTTTGGTTAAATTATTTTATCCCTTTGAGTTTCAGTTTCCTTTTCTCCAACAGAAAGATTAGGATATTTTATCCCTAAGATGATCTCTATCTATAAAATCTCATGCCCTGTGCTTCTAATAATGCTATAACACTGGCCACAATGTCTCAAGACTTAAAGCTTTGTGGTAATAATAGATGATAAGGTCGAGTCACATAATTTTCAAGAATAAAATTGTATTCATCTGCATCACCTCAGGGCAGAGCCATAATTAAGGAGAAGAAAGTGAGACACTCACATCAGAGCAAAATTTAAGGGTGCTCCCCAAAACTCAGTAATCAAGATGAACATTATTTTAATGCAATATTTTTAATCAAAATTAGTGCAAAAATCCACAATGAACAAATATCAAATATTTCAAAATAGGATCAATACTCAGAAAAAATTTGTATTAGTCAGAATAGGCTTGTTTATATTTCAGTTTTTTAAAAGCATAATTTTCATATCTCTGGTGGTTTGACTGGTAAAGAATCTGCCAGCAATGTGGAAGACCTAGGGTTCAATCCCTGGGTCAGGAAGATCACCTGGAGAAGAGAATGGCAACTCACTCCAATATTCTTGCCTGGAGAATTCTGTGGAGAGAGAAGCCTAGTGGGCTATAGTCCATCTGGTCCCAGAGAGTCGGACACAACTGAATGACTAACACCTTTACCTTGACCTTCTGATATCTCAGAGGCAGGAAGCAACATATACAACTGGACTTGAAACAACAGACTGGTTCCAAATAGGAGAAGGAGTACATCAAGGCTGTATATTGTCACCCCGCTTATTTAACTTATATGCAGAGTACATCATGAGAAACGCTGGACTGGAAGAAGCACAAGCTGGAATCAAGATTGTCAGAAGAAATATCAATAATCTCAGATATGCAGATGACACCACCCTTACGGCAGAAAGTGAAGAGGAGCTAAAAGGCCTCTTGATGAAAGTGAAAGAGGAGAGTGCAAAAGTTGGCTTAAAGCTCAACATTCAGAAAATGAAGATCATGGCATCTGGTCCATTCTGAAGGAGATCAGCCCTGGGATTTCTTTGGAGGGAATGATGTTGAAGCTGAAACTCCAGTACTTTGGCCACCTCATACAAAGAGTTGACTCATTGGAAAAGACTCTGATGCTGAGAGGGATTGGGGGCAGGAGGAGAAGGGGATGACAGAGGATGAGATGGCTGGATGGCATCACTGACTTGATGGATGTGAGTCTGAGTGAACTCCAGGAGTTGGTGATGGACAGGGAGGCCTGGCATGCTGCGATTCATGGTGTCGCAAAGAGTTGGACACGACTGAGAGACTGAACTGAACTGAACTGAAGAGTATAAGATGTGTAGGAGAAAGTGGTGATGATGTTTGTAAAGCAGTTTAAATTAATGGTGATGAACAGACTAATGGATTTTAAGTAATCTTAAGTTTTTATAAGAAATACTCTATACATATGTACGGAGAATGAAATGAAAATGTTGACACTGCAAACAGAAAGACCAATTGTGAAACAGAGTCCCATAGGAAAAGATGAGACCAAGAACTGATATCCAGAGATGGCAGGGAGCAAGACATAAGACAAAAATGTGATCGCAGTTTAGGAGTTGAAATCGAGAACATTTGGTGACCATCTAGACCTGGAAGAAATCAAAGCTTACCATGACATTTCTAACTGTAGAAATTAAGTGGATGGTGATGTTATTAGTTCAAGGTCAGAACCTAAGAAGGTGAGTACTTTATTAAGACAATGAGTTCATTTTGTTACATTAGTGGTAAAATACCTGTAGACATCTGCATGGACTTGTCCTGTGTGAGTCTGGAACTCAGTGGAGTGGGGCAGGCATTGGCTTCCTTGGGACTCAGACTTTTTCTAAGTATGTTGCTCCATGAAGGAGAAAATTACTCCTGGACTCTGTTCAGCTGCCCCTAAATTGACATTTACTCTCCTCATGAATATCCTCCAATTTTCCCTCAGTTAATTCCCCCAATTTTTGCTTTTTCTATAAATTGAAGTTTGAATTATAGACTCAAACTCCAAGTGCTCATTCTATTTGTCAAGGGCCATCTTAGGCTTACCATCTTTTTCATACCCTTCACCCAGAGGCAGTTCCTGACTCTATACTACTCAACAGTTATCCACTGCTCAAATTTGTTATCTCTCCTTTCTCTCTTCTCAATAACTCCTCAGCTGCCATATTTTGACCGCTTCTCCAGTCACTGAACTAACACTTTCCAAGGTCACCAAAGAATTCCTAGTTGCTAAATGTAATGTTGTTGTTGTTGCTAAATCACTCAGTCATGTCTGACTCTTTGCAACTGCCTGGACTGCAGCACACCAGGCTTCCCGGTCCATCACCATCTCCTGGAGCCTGCTCAAACTCATGTCCATTGAGTCAGTCAGTCATTTCATCTTCTGATGTCCCCTTCTCCTCCTGCCTTCAATCTTCCCCAGCATCAGTGTCTTTTGCAATGAGTCAGTTCTTCGCATCAGATGGCCAAAGTATTTGAGCCTCAGCTTCGGCATCAGTCCTTCCTATGAATATTCAGGATTGATTTCCTTTAGGATTGACTGGTTTGATATCCTTGCAGTCCAAGGGACTTTCAAGAGTCTTCTTCAACACCACAGTCCAAAAGCATCAATTCTTCAGGCTCAGCCTTCTTTCTCATCCAATGCTCACATCCACACATGACTACTGGAAAAATCATAGCTTTGACTGTAGGAACCTTTATCATCAAAGTGATATCTCTGGTTTTTAATACACTCTTTAGGTTTGTCATAGCTATTCCTTCTAGGAGCAAACATCTTTTAAGTTCATGGCTGCAGTCACCATCTGCAGTGATTTTGGAGCCCAAGAAAATGAAATCTGACACTGTTTCCACATTTTCCCCATCAATTTGCCTTGAAGTGATAGGACCAAATGCCATGATGTTTGTTTTTTGAATGTTGAGTTTTAAGCCAGATTTTTCACTCTCCTCTTTTACCTTCATCAAGAGGCTCTTTAGTTCCCCTTCACTTTCTGGCATTAAAGTGGTATCATCTGCATATCTGAGGCTGTTGACATTTCTCCTGGCAATCTTGATTCCAGCTTGTGATTCATCCAGCTCAGCATTTCACATGGTGTACCCTGCATATAAGTTAAATAAGCAAGGTGATAATGTACAGCCTTGTTGTAATCTTTTCCCAATTTTGAACCATCTGTTGTTCCATATCCAGTTCTAACTGTTGCCCTTGCATACGTTTCTCAGGAGGCAGGTAATGTGGTCTGGTATTTCCATCTCATTAAGAATATTCCACAGGGTTTTGTGATCCACACATTCTTTTCTATATTATAAATATAATGCAAGCATTAGAAAAGTAATAGTAGAGCTGATTTTTCTAGGTTGGGGGATATTAGGGAGAGGCCAAGAAAAGATGGATGGTTTTTACTTTGTCCCTCAAACCTACTTATTAGGATACAAGCCAGGTTGTGTGAAGGAGGCAATACCACCTCAGTCTCACTCTTGGTTACCACAAGAGGAAGAGTTTTATAAAATATGACACTATTATCCAATTAGCAGTTTCTTAAACCAGCATTGAAGGTTTCCTGAATTGAGTCAATCAAAATGGGTCTCTGAGGATCTGGAGATGAGATCATAATAGTGAAAGTGAAAGTAGCTCAGTTGTGTCCATCTCTTTGCAACCCCATGGGCTATACAGTCCATGGAATTCTCCAGGCCAGAATACTGGAGTGGGTAGCCTTTCCTTTCTCCAGGGGATCTTCTGGTCCCAGGTCTCCTGTATCACAGGCAGATTCTTTACCATCTGAGCCACCAGGGAAAGCCAAGGAAACCAGGGAATATTAGGGAAACCATAATTTTCTGGTCTAAATAGGCAAGTTTGTTGAATCAAAGAAATGCTCATTTAGGATAAGATATTGGTGACCTGTTTTCTGCTATATGAACTGGAAAACAGAAACGGAAGGGTGGACTGTGATTTTAAAAACAACCCCCTGTATACAAATGCCAACTAAAAATTGACATAGGTGGCAGAGTGGTAAAGAATCCACCTGCCAATGCAGGAGCCGCAAGAGATTTGGGTTTGATCACTGGGTCAGGAAGATCCCCTGGAATAGGAAATGGCAACCCTCTCCAGTATTCTTGCTTAGAAAATTCCTTTACAGAGGAGACTGGTGGGCTACAGACCATGAGGTCACAAAGAGTCGGACGTTGAGCATACACACACAACAATAACATCTACCTCTATTAGGGTTAAATCATGAGCTCCTGCAGCTTCCAACCTGCAATACACCCTGAAAGGAATTCAGAGTGTTCAGGAGTGAGGTGCTCTGTACTCTGGGAAAAACCAGCAGAATAGGACTTCAGATAGATAGTTTCAGGAGAAGATTTTATGAGCCCAATTCTTATAGTTCATCATGTCTAGATGAGCAGTAAAATTATTAATGGTGACATCTGCTCCTTGTGGCTAGCAGTAACCTTTACGAGACTAGTAGCAGCCTTCTGCAAAAATGTATGTTTGATTACATGTAACTGCCTCACCAAACTCACATATATACTGACATTTCCCCCACCTCTTCAGAGTAGTTTCTTAGAGCTATCTAAAATGCTATTTCCCAGGCTATAGTCCTCATTTAAGTCCCCCCAAAAGCTTAATTCACAGCTCTCACATTGTGCCTTTTTTTTTTTTTTAATCAACACAGAGGAGAGGAGAGGGATAGAGAGAGAGAGTTATAACAGTGTGTGCTGCTGGGTCTAACTGCTGTTTTGTTCTTAGTGGCTGAAGGATTCCCTAACACCCTTATGGAAAACTCTCCTTTTCAAATAAGCTAGATTGATTACGAACATAAAATTGTATATTTTTGATCAGACAATACAATTCCGTAGCTTTGTTTCTTTTTTTTAGTTAAGCAATATAATTTAGCCAATTTTCCAGGTCAATAAATATAAATCTACAAGGGCTATATTTTATTTTTTATAAACATACCATAATTCATTTAACAAGTTCTCTTTTTTTCTAATCAGTATTAAGTTTTCCAATATGCTCATTCCCACAATGAACATCATTGAACATAATTTTTAAAAAATATTTGTGCAATTATCTTATTCCCATAAATGCTTTGAAATCAGATTGCTGGCAAAAAAAAGATATTTTCTTTGAAAATTATTTACACATTGTCATACTTCCCTCCCCCCAGTTATATTACTTTGCACTTCTCTTAAAAGTGATTGTGAGATACTGTTTTTCTAAAATTATTACCAACACTAGATTTTGTAAATAGCTTCAGTATTTGTAATCTGGTGGAAAAGTTCATGTTACATTTTAAACTTTTAATTTATATGATAACCAATGAAAATGGACATCACATGACTATCAGTGATTGGTATTTCTTATTTTGTGAGTTGCCTTTTGACCAGTTTTGATTTGGGAGTTTATACTTTAATGTTGATTTGTAAGCAATCTTTACATATCAGAACTCTGTTATCTAATTTGCAACATTTTTTCCAGCTTTGTAATTTTTTTCCTTTGATTTTTGATCTTGTATTTATATATACTGAAAGAGTGAAGTTATTTTTAAAGCCTCTGTAGTCAAATTTCTCAACTTTTAATCTTTTCCTGGATTTCCTGCTTATGAAATGAAAGGCAATAGCTTTCACCCATATTTTATTCTGGGACTTTTATTTTTTATTTTTCAAATATTTGAACCACCCTAGTTTCTAACTTTTTGGATTTTCCACCCACAGCCATTTGTCCCTGAAATTCTTTCATTCTATCTCTATAATATCTTTGGAATGTATCCCCTTGTTCCACCTCCAACTTCCTTACATTGGCCAAGAACTCATTATTTTTGGCCTACATTATTGCAACAATCTCTTAACCAGTCTCTCTGCTTCCAACCTGAGAATTCTAAAATTCAATCCCAGATGTTGGCAGAGCAGTTTTTCAAAAGCACTCCTGGGGGACTTCCAGGAAAGATTTTGATTTGAGCACAGTCATTTAAGTTTTTCTTTTTTTCTGCAAAATTTCCATGGAAGATGCTAGCTGAAGCAGTTTGAACTACTCTACAATTTTCAGAGTGCAACTCTGGCCATATTTTTTAGTTTCTCAGAATTAGATTAAAATCCCACTAGGATCCCATGCTTCAGAAAAATAGGAGCTTTGGTGTTGACTTGTATTGCATCTTCTGACTTAAGACCTAAAACACTGCTGACCATTTAAGGAGCCCTCAGAGCAAGAGGGATTTCTATGAGTTTAATAATATTCCCTCCATGACAAAGAAATTTACCAAATATTTGTGAACTCCTTTGCATTTCCAAGCTTTCTTGCAGTTAGGTTTGAGCCATGTGATTGGTTTTTGTCAACAGGCTATGAAGAAATGTGAGACGTGTCATGTCCAGAGAGAAGCAAGAGCCAACATATGGTTACTCTATTTTATTTTTTCCCTTTGCCATAAAATTGTCCAGATAGAAGCACTTTATTCATCCCTTGACCGATAATAAAGATGATGTGGGTTAGAATTGCAGTTAACTCACAGTGAACTTGAAATAGGAGTAAGGATCAAATCACTGAGATTTTGACATCTTTTCCTTCTGAAGCATAACCATATTTCTAAGAGATCATGGCAGAAACTGTAGGTCCTCTTAAAGCGTAAGCTCTGAACAAAGCTTTGTCTAGGATCTCAGTTTTATCCTTGAGATGATCTTTACCCTGAGGCCATTTCTTTTATTGAGATCTTTCTGCTGTCTGGACAGTCTAGGAATGAGAAATAGTTTTACTTTTTAATTTAGAGGTCCTGGCTCCTTTGTATTGTATTGGCCAAGAACTTTACTCGGGTTTTTCCATATAATGTAACAGAAAAATCCAAACGAGCTTTTTTGGCCAACCCAATGTTTCCTCCAAATTGTTGTTGAAATTGAAAACTAAAGAGTTCCTTTTTTGGATCATCTCTTTCCGTTTGCACTTTGTTGTGTGTAGCTAAATAAAATCAACCAGTAGTTTCAACATTCTTCCTGGGACTCTTCTTAGCTGAAACTATAAATTTATTACATATAGTACAGTGTCACTTCTATATTGTTAATCAAAGAATTCACAGACAAGCTCAGATTCAAAACAGGAGGAAATGGATTGGGGAAGGTGTCAAAGAATTTGTGGTTATCTTTCATCTGCCATAATTCTCTCTCTGGCCACAAATACATTCTTCTCACATGATTTTCAACAAGCTTTGGAAAACACAAGAAACCAGTCTGAAGACCCCAACCCCACCCTGAGACACTGGCCCCACTGAGTGCCCCTGAGGTCCATGCCCAACTCGGATTCTGTCGCCGGGGCCAACTCCATGGACTCACTCACCCATTCTTTCTGAGAACTCACCTCCCAACACAGACCAAATGTTTGAACTTTCGCTCCTGTCCCATATTTAAAGATCTGGAGACCCACCAGGCCTTTTCCTTTTCCCCTGAAGAGTACAACCCCTGCCCCATAGCTCAGTCAGTAAAGAATCCACCTGCAATGTGGGAGACTTGGGTTCAACTCCTGGGTTGGGAAGCTCCCCTGGAGAAGGAAATGGCAACCCACTTCAGTGTTCTTGCCTGGAGAATCCCATGGTCACAGGAGCCTGGTGGGCTACAGTTCATGGGATCGCAAGAGTCGGACACGACTTAGTGCTATCTTTCTTTCTTTCTCACATGAAAAACACACTTATTCTCTTTTAACACCTCCCAGGTCCCACCTCTTTATGGCATTGACTCAAATTCCAAGTTGTTGTCATTTAAATCATGTCCTGGTATAGATGAGACTCTTTGAATTTGGTCATGAGTATGTTTTCTCTTGACCTGAAGGCCTACACATTAAAAAACTAAGCTATCTCCTAAATATACCTCCATGCAACAGAAAGACACAAAAAACACTAAAAATGGTGAAATTGGGGTGCACACAGAAGTTGTTTGTCTAAAGCAGTTCTGAAATACATCCAAGAAGGTGTTGTTAGTACCTTGATTTGGGCCCAAGTTTTACTTACCAGTAATGGTGTTCCACCCTTATGGCAGAAAGCGAGGAAGAACTAAAGAGCTTCTTGATGAAAGTGAAAAAGGAGAGTAAAAAAGTTGGCTTAAAACTCAACATTCAGAAAACTAAAATCCTGGCATCTAGTCTCATCACTTCATGGCAAATAGATGGAGAAATAATGGAAACAGTGAGAGACTTTATTTTCTTGGGCTCCAATATCATTGCAGATGGTGACTGCAGCCATGAAATTAAAAGACACTTGCTCCTTGGAAAAAAGTTATGACCAACCCAGACAGCATATTAAAAATTTTATGGAGACATTACTTTGCCAACAAAAGTTCGTCTAGTCAAAGCTATGGTTTTTTTCAGTATTCATGTATGGATGTGAAAGTTGGACTATAAAGAAAGCTGAGTGTCAAAGAATTGATGCTTTTGAACTGTCGTGTTGGAGAAGACTCTTGAGAGTCCCTTGGGCTGCAAGGAAATCCAACCAGTCAGTTCTAAAGGAAATCAGTCCTGAATATTCATTAGCAGGACTGATGCTAAAGCTGAAACTCCAATACTTTGGCCACCTGATGTGAAGAACTGACTCATTAGAAAAGACCCTGATGTTGGGAAAGACTGAAGGCAGGAGGAGAAGGGGATGACAGAAGATGAGATGGTTGGATGACATTACCAACTCAATGGACATGAGTTTGAGTAAGCTCTGAGAGTTGGAGATGGACAGGGAGGCCTGGCATGCTGCAGTCCATGAGGTTGCAAAGAGTCGGACACAACTGAGTGACTGAACTGAATTGAATGATTTTCCATGGTTCTTGGTTATACCATCTAAGACCATTCCTTTCCATAAGAAATTGATCAGGTATACAATTGAGTAGACTTCTCAGCCTTCTCCTGGAAAGTTGAAGACTCATAATTTTAAGCTATTTCTGTCCCTTTTGTAAGTTGCCAGTACTTCCACAAATTTAATTATCTTAAATATTATGTGAGTTTCCTATAAATTGTACTAGGCTTTACTCCATTAGACAAAAACAACACTCACGAATCTCTTCATGATGGGCTCTCTTTGGCTTCATTTTAGAGTCACAGTGCTGTGAAACATTTTAAAGATGTTTAGAAGTCTTTTTGTTTAGTTGAGAGACTGCAAGACACGCCTGTACATGTTTCCTTAGTATTAGCAAAGGATCTGGGTCTCATCCTTGAGATGATCTTTATCCTGAGGCCATTTCTTGTATTGAGACCATTTTGCTGTCTTGAGGCTTGGAAAGAGAAACAGTTTTGTTGAACCTACGGTCCTGGCTCACTTATATTTCCTCTAAATTACTATTGAAATTGAAAGCTAAATGAGTTCACCTCTTTTCCTTTGTCATTTTTTTTTATACATAGCTGAAGAAAATCAACTGGCAGTTTCAACATTATTCCTGGAAATCTGTTTTCCACATTACCCCAGGCAATAATTTTTTCATACTTTTCACCATTAAAAAGAATATATATCCTTTTCACTCCAGTCTCTAAGAACAAGTTCTTCACTTGCCTTCAAGGAGTCAACTTCACAAAGACTCCCTGAGGCTCTTCTAGTTCTTATCTACATCTCAGTCCAAAAGACAATGTCACGTACCTTAGCGAGGTTGGTGTTTTTGTTTTTTTGTGATGATATTGTTAATGACAACACCCTGTTGCAAGTGTCAATTTACGATCTGATCTTTTATTGTTCTGTCACCAACCACTACAAATCTTTCAGGCATAAAACAAAAACAAGCTTATTATGATCATAATTATTTGGATATGGGGTTCAATTAAGGTAAAACAGGGACCATTATTATTTATCTCTGCTATAAATACAGAAATAGATAATGAAGTTCTTCTGCCCTTACTCACAGTAATATGTGGGGCAGAAAACTTTTAGTCCATAAGTTTAGGGATAAAGATGTAGAGATCTTGGGCTTTGTGACTAATGCCATGATTGAATGGGACTTTCAGGCAGCCCTCTTCAGAGAGTGTGTGTATATATAGAAGGAAAGGAAGTGAATATCCATGGAAAGAAGGTGGACTGTGGAGCATAGTTTTATATTTACAATATTTGTTGTTTCTTCCTCAGAGAGGATTGTACTTCTCCATTTCATTGATACCTGATAGACCATATAACTTTCCTTGGCCACGAAATACAAGTAGAATTGAGGTGTGCCATTGTGCACAGGAATTTTACTGTTACCTTAGAATCCTTGCCTTCTATCTCTTCCCTCTGCTTTGAGAGTGGCATGTCCTTGATGAATGTTGCTTCTTCAGCCTTGGACCTGGAGTGAAAAAAAATGTGCAGCAGCTGATTCATGATGGACATGTAATTTGAGCTAGAAATCAACCTTTGTTGCTGGAAACCATTGAGATTTTGGACCACTTGTTATTGCAGGATTACTGACCTAAGGTGACTCGTATTGGAGAAGGAAATGGCAACCACTCTAGTATTCTTGCCTGAGAAATCTCATGGTCAGAGGAGCCTGGTGGGCTACAGACCATGGGGGTCACAAAAGTTGGATGCAGCTTAGTGACTAAACCACTATCACCATTTTCAAATAAATTAATAAATATTTTTGAAATTTATAAGATTCAATTTCTAATGCAGTAAATATTGATAGATATCACCCACTAAAGCAAAACTCTGAGGTCCTCAATAATTTCTGAGTGTTAAGGGATCCTGGGGGCTTCACAGGTGGCTCAGCAGTAAAGAATTTGCCAATGCAGGAGACACAGGAGACTCAGGTTCGATTCCTGAGTCAAGAATATCCTCGGAAGGAGGAAATGACAATGCATTCCAGTATTCTTGCCAGAAAAATCCCATTAACAAAGAGCCTGGCAAGCTATAGTCCATGAGGTTGAAAAGAGTAAGACACAACTGAGTGAGTGAACACATAGGCATGCTGATCATACACTGACCCTCTGGCTCTCTCTTTTCTGCTGCAGCAATCATAGAGACTGCCTGCCTGCCATGATTCCCTGTGTAATTATGGGGAGAAAAGACCTATATGGACTTTCATCAAATTTGTAATATAAATGATAACTCAACTTTTTTTTGCATTCATTACAATTCAGTTCAGTCGCTCAGTTGTGTCCAACTCTTTGCAACCCCATGAAAAGCAGCGCATCGGGCCTCCCTGTCCATCACCATCTCCTGGAGTTCACTCAAACTCACGTCCATCGAGTCGATGATGCCATCCAGCCATCTCATCCTCTGTCGTACTCTTTTCCTCCTGCCCCCAATCCCTCCCAGCATCAGGGTCTTTTCCAGTGAGTCAACTCTTCACATGAGGTGGCCAAAGTACTGGAATTTCAGCTTTAGCATCATTCCTTCCAAAGAACACCCAGGGCTGATTTCCTTTAGGATGGACTGGTTGGATCTCCTTGCAGTCCAAGGGACTCTCAAGAGTCTTCTCCAACACCACACTTCAAAAGCATCAATTCTTTGGTGCTCAGCTTTCTTCACAGTCCAACTCTTGCTCCATACATGACCACAGGAAAAACCATAGCCTTGAATAGATGGACCTTTGTTGGCAAAGTAATGTCTCTGCTTTTCAGTATGCTATCTAAGTTGGTCATAACTTTTCTTCTAAGGAGTAAGCATCTTTTAATTTCATGGCTGCAGTCACGATCTGCAGTGATTTTGGAGCCCAGAAAAATAAAGTCTGACACTGTTTCCACTGTTTCCCCATCTATTTCCCATGAAGTGCTGAGACCAGATGCCATGATCTTAGTTTTCTGAATGTTGAGCTTGAAGCCAACTTTTTCACTCTCCTCTTTCACTTTCATCCAAAGGCTTTTTAGTTCCTCTTCAATTTTTGCCATAAGGGTGGTGTCATCTGCATATCTGAGATTATTGATATTTCTCCCAGCAATCTTGATTCCAGCTTGTGCTTCTTCCAGCCCAGCGTTTCTCATGATGTACTCTGCATAGAAGTTAAATAAGCAGGGTGACAATATATAGCCTTGACGTACTCCTTTTCCTATTTGGAACCAGTCTGTTGTTCCATGTCCAGTTCTAACTATTGCTTCCTGACCTGCATATAGGTTTCTCAAGAGGCAGGTCAGGTGGTCTGATATTCCCATCTCTTTCAGAATTTTCCACAGTTTATTGTGATCCACATAGTCAAAGGCTTTGGCATAGTCAATAAACCAGAAATAGATGCTTTTCTGGAACTCTCTTGCTTTTTCCATGATCCAGTGGGTGTTGGCAATTTGATCTCTGGTTCCTCTGCCTTTTCTAAAACCAGCTTGAACATCTGGAAGTTCACGGTTGATGTATTGCTGAAGGCTGGCTTGGAGTATTTTGAGCATTATTTTACTAGAGATGAGTACAATCGTGCGGTAGTTGGAACATTCTTTTGCATTGCCTTTCTTTGGGATTGGAATGAAAACTGACCTTTTCCAGTCCTGTGGCCACTGCTGAGTTTTCCAAATTTGCTGGCATATTGAGTGCAGCACTTTCACAGCGTCATCTTTCAGGATTTGAAATAGCTCTACTGGAATTCCATCACCTACACTAGCTTTGTTCGTAGTAATGCTTTCTAAGGCCCACTTCACTTCACATTCCAGGATGTCTGGCTCTAGGTGAGTGATCACACCATCGTGATTATCTTGGCCATGAAGATCTTTTTTGTAGAGTTCTTCTGTGTATTCTTGCCACCTCTTCTTAATATCTTCTGCTTCTGTTAGGTCCATACCATTTCTGTCCTTTATTGAGTCCATCTTTGCATGAAATGTTCCCTTGGTATCTCTAATTTTCTTGAAGAGATCTCTAGTCTTTCCCATTCTGTTGTGTTCCTCTGTTTCTTTGCATTGATCGCTGAGGAAGGCGTTCTTATCTCTTCTTGCTATTCTTTGGAACTCTGCATTCAGATGCTCATATCTTTCCTTTTCTCCTTTGCTTTTTGCTTCTCTTCTTTTCACAGCTATTTGTAAGGCCTCCCCAGACAGCCATTTTGCTTTTTGCATTTCTTTTCCATGGGGATGGTCTTGATCCCTGTCTCCTGTACAATGTCATGAACCTCATTCCATAGTTCATCAGGCACTCTATCAGATCTAGTCCCTTAAATCTATTTCTCACTTCTACTGAATAATCATAAGGGATTTTATTTAGGTCATACCTGAATGGGCTAGTGGTTTTCCCTACTGTCTTCAATTGAAGTCGAATTTGGCTATAAGGAGTTCATGATCTGAGCCACAGTCAGATCCTGGACTTGTTTCTGTTGACTGGATAGAGCTTCTCCATCTTTGGCTGGAAAGAATATAATCAATCTGATTTTGGTATTGACTGTCTGGTGATGTCCATGTGTAGAGTCTTCTCTTGTGTTGTTGGAAGAGGGTGTTTGCTATGACCAGTGCATTTTCTTGGCAAAACTCTATTAGTCTTTGCCCTGCTTCATTCCGCATTCCAAGGCCAAATTTGCCTGTTACTCCAGGTGTTTCTTGACTTCCTACTTTTGCATTCCAGTCCCCTAGAATGAAAAGGACATCTTTTTTGGGTGTTAGTTCTAAAAGGTCTTGTAGGTCTTCATAGAACCGTTCAACTTCAGCTTCTTCAGCATTACTGGTTGGGGCATAGACTTGGATAACTGTGATATTGAATGGCTTGTCTTGGAAACAAACAGAGATCATTCTGTCGTTTTTGAGATTGCATCCAAGTACTGCATTTCAGACTCTTTTGTTGACCATGATGGCTACTCCATTTCTTCTGAGGGATTCCTGCCCACAGTAGTAGATATAATGGTCATCTGAGTTAAATTCACCCATTCCAGTCCATTTTAGTTCGCTGATTCCTGCAATGTCAACGTTCACTCTTGCCATCTCCTGTTTGACCACTTCCAATTTGCCTTGATTCTTGGACCTGACATTCCAGGTTCCTATGCAATATTGCTCTTTACAGCATCGGACCTTGCTTATGTCACCAGTCACATCCACAACTGGGTATTGTTTTTGCTTTGGCTCCATCCCTTCATTCTTTCTGGAGTTATTTCTCCAATGATCTCCAGTAGCATATTGGACACCTTCTGACCTGGGGAGTTCCGCTTTCAATATCCTATCATTTTGCTTTTTCATACTGTTCATGGGGTTTTCAAGGCAAGAATACTGAAATGGTTTGCCATTCCCTTCTCCAGTGGACCACATTGTGTCAGACCTCTCCACCATGACCCACCCCTCTTGGGTGGCCCCACAGGGCATGGCTTAGTTTTATTGAGTTAGACAAGGCTGTGGTCCTAGTGTGATTAGATTGACTAGTTTTCTGTGATTATGGTTTCAGTGTGTCTGCCCTCTTGCAACACCTTACTTACTTGGGTTTCTCTTACCTTAGAGGTGGGGTATCTCTTCACTCCATGCAATTACCTTAGGAAGGTTACAGCTGGGTACCTAGAGCAGGAGATAGATGGACCCCAGGCTGAGCAATTTCTTTTCTATAACAGAAACTCCATAAAAGGAGGAAGATGGAATAGTCTGAGCCCTGCTCAAATAAGAGATGAAAGACCACATACTCCTCATCCTCGAAGTTAAGGAGACCTCCCCAACTATACACGTGCAGAAAGGATCTTTGAGGGTCAAAAACAGAATGGGCATCACCTCATAGTAAGTGATGTCAGCCTACCCATAAACCTCTTCACTAGAATCCATCTCTTAGATAAGAGATGCAAACAAACACAGGGAGGAACCTGAGATATACCAAATACAGACTCAGAACCATGCAAATCAAGTGACTGATGGAAAGAAAACCTGAGGAAATGTCCCATGAAATTCAAATGCCACGAGGGTGCAACTCAGCAACTCCCTCTCTGAGCCCAGCTCTGTGTTTATCCAATGAACTATAGTTTTTTTTCCTCCTAATAAACAGTTCACTTGTTTCACTGTTTTTTGTCTCTGTGAGAATTCTTTTCTCCAAAGCCAAGGGGTCAGGGCTATGTCACTAATCACTGCTCTAGTGGTTAGGATTTGGTGCCCTCACCACCACGACCTGGCCTCAATCTCTGGCTGGAAACCAAAATCTGCTTCAAGTCACTGCAAGCCAAGGCCACCCCAGATCACTAGCATATAAGAGTCTATCTACTTAGAATTCTTTCTTCTTCTCTTTACATGGAAAACTACTTATCATTAAATGGAGGGTGAGAATGTCATTTATTTTGTGACACTTTGAGCTTCTCAGGGGAGGACATGGTGTCTTTTTTTTATTTTTACATCACTCATGCCTTGCATAGTACCTGGAAACCAGCAGGAGATTAAAAAAAAAAAAATTGAATGTTTTTGCTCCACTCTAAGCCCTTGAAGTGCAGTCAAAACAACAACTGAATAAGCTTCAGCCAGCTCATTTAAAAAGTCACGAACAGGAGATAAATGTTTCTCTTAACTTCTAACCCTTTTCCTTTTAAAACTATTGATCATTAAGTTAGTCGTTACATAAATAAATTTTCCAGGCCCGGCACCAGGGACTGGGAACACATTGGCAAACAATACACATTCCTTGCTATGGAGGAATTTAGAATCTAGTGTAATTCTTAACTGTTTGCACTTACTTTCATTTCTTTGCCTCTGAACTCCTTGCTAAATAAAGCAACGCTAACTAATGCCTCACCTTACATTTTGGACATTGATCTACAAGATGGCTTTTGGCTTCTCCACCTCCGCTGGCTTTGGACTATTCTACAGTTTCTAAGAAATTTCCATTTTATTTATTCATGTTTTAATTGGAGGAAAATTACCTTGCAATGTTGTGTTGATTTCTGCCATACAATACCACAAATCAGCCATAATTATACACACGTCACCTCCCTCCCCTGCCCCCACCGCACCCCTCTAAGTCATCACAGAGTGCCAGGCTGGGCTCCCTGTGTTATATAGCAACTTCTCCCCAGCTATATATTTTACAATGGCACCCCACTCCAGTACTCTTGCCTGGAAAACCCCATGGACGGAGGAGCCTGGTAGGCTGCAGCCCATGGGGTCACTAAGAGTCGGGCATGACTTGAGCAACTTCACTTTCACTTTTCACTTTCATGCATTGGAGAAGGAAATGGCACCCCACTCCAGTGTTCTTGCCTGGAGAATCCCAGGGATGGGGGAGCCTGGTGGGCTGCCGTCTATGGGGTCGCACAGAGTCGGACACGACTGAAGCGACTTAGCAGCAGCAGCAGCAGTGTATATATGTGGATGATACTTTCTCCCTTTGTCCTACTCTGTCTTCCCCGTACTTTGTCCACAGTCTATTCTCTATACCTGCATCTCCATTCTTTCTCTGCAAATAGGTTCATCAAGGCCATTTTTCTACATTCCATATATATGTGTTAATATACTGTATTTATTTTTATCTTTCTGACTTACTTAACTCTGTATAACAGGCTCTGAGTTCATCCATCTTCCTAGAGCTGACTCAAACTCATCCTTTTTTATATAAAGCTGAGTAATATTCCATTGTATATATGTATTACATCTTCTTTATCCATTCGTCTGCTGATGGACATCTAGGTTGCTTCTATGTCCTAGCTACTGTAAATAGTAGAGCTTTACATTTTAACCCTGGGAAATTATGAGAACACAAATGCAGCTCTCATCCTTGATGGTATAGAGGAGGTGGTGGGCGGCGGGGGTGAAGCACACACATATTTTCCCCACCCATCTTAGGTTCTCTGGCTGGGACCCTATAAATTAGACTGGCAAAAGGCAGATCAACAAGAGAAAAACAAAGAGAGATTTACTAACAGGGGCATTGTTGAAGGCACCCAGTGATGAATAGTGGAAAGGGGTGGTTGGAATTTGGGCTTTACACTATGTTAAGCTACGATTCATGGGGTCGCAAAGAGTCGGACACGACTGAGCAACTGAACTGGACTGAACTGAAGCTAAACAAAGGAGAAAGAGTTTGGAGCTCCTGAGAAGAAGAGATGGGAAGGTGATCAGGGAAATCATGGCAAACAAGGCTTGTTTGATAAGATCTGTCATGCATATTAAGTTGGTGCCATCTCGAGGGATGAGTTAAGATCTCCTCTTCTTAGTAGGAGAATGAGAGTCCTCTCTACAAATGGAAATTTCCTTCGTAAATGGAAATTTCCTTTAAAAAAGGAAAACTTGTACCCTGTTTTCAGAGCTTTCCTTGCATCTGCTGGCTCTCAATGGCTTTTAGCTCAAAATAATCCATATGCCAAAGAGGCATATTTTGAGGTGGCATATTCTGGTACCCTTTACTAGTAACCCAGTTTTACCAAACTTAGGCTTCCAGATGGCTCAGTGGTAAAGAATCCACCTGCCAATGCAGGAGATGCAAGAGGTTCAGTCCCTGGGTTGGAAAGATCTCCCGGAGGAGGAAATGGCAACTCATTCCAGTATTCTTGCCTGTAAAATCCCACAGACAGAGGAACCTGGCTACAGTCCATGGAATGCATGACCCTTATGAAAAGATTTTCAAAAAAATATATAACTATAGATGTTTCAGTTCCAATCTCTCCTATGAGTTGACTTAGTACTCAACCCACAGTAGCATTTGTATTGTTTTCTCCACTTGTGTTGGGCCCAGTAAGAATGCAATCTGGGGGTCTTACATCCAGACAATAAATTTTCAAATTGTCCTTTCCAGCTTTGCAAGTGCAAGGGAGATAGAAGACTGAGAAGAGAGGGATGAACAGCCAGAGTGAGCTGTCAGTTTCAAGAAGGTCATTGAGTTTGCTCAGGCTGCCAAGTTCCTGGGATTGTTCCCAAACTCCCACGGTGCCGCTTCGATTTGGCTCCAGACAGTATGCCATAGACTAGGATCTCTGGCTCATTCTATGGAACCAAGCCAGATTCCTCTGGGGTTTCAGATGCTCTATGGGTGTTAACTGGGCATCTCAAGAAGTCACATTCTTGCTTTCAGCCTCCTCATTGATATTTTCTGTTCAGAAACAAAAGCTGAAAATGGTTTATTATACTCTGAGTTCCATCCATATTATACTCTGAATTCCATCTTCCTGAGTTCACTCAAGCCATCTTTAAAATCCTCAGAATGGCCAGACTGACTGGACCACAGCCTCTGTTGCAGTCTCTCATGGTGTCTAATGCACCTCTAGAAGCATTACCATAGTAATAACAATGAAAAATAATAATGTTGCCACTGGTTAAGTTTCCAGCTGGATTTGGGCTGGATCATGCTGATTATATTCCAACAGAGAGCTGATTTCAAGATTCATCCTGGTTTACAAGTTGGATACTAAAAACTCTCTTAGCATATTAGCTTGATGTTGAGTGAAAGGTTCCTATTTTTCAGTGAAATGAGGCAAATGTTGAGAGAAAAGCCAGAAAGGACAACAGAACTGAAGCAGGAGGTAGATGGGCCCCCAAGGTAAAGTAATTGGAGATTCATCCCCTGCAGGACAATTGAGAGAGGAGGCTGGGCTCTATCCAGATAGAAGACAAGAGACCACACATTTTTCTAATTCTTGAAGTCAAGAGACCTCCCCTACTATATATGCACAGGAAGGTACCTCAGAGGTCAAAAGGGGAATGATGCTAACTGATGCCAAGCTACCCACAGACCTCTTCAAGGGAATCCATCTTGGCTAAGAGATGTGTGTGCACACAGGGAAGGATCCTGAGATGTACTATATACAGACTGTGAACCAGGCAAATCAAAATGTTTGGTCAAAGGAAAACCAGGAAGAAATGCCCCCATGCAAGTGATGTAAACTCCCATGACGGTGCGACTCTTTCTCTGAGCCTGCCCTTGTGTCTGTCCACACATACTGTGCTCTCTTTTTTTCCTCCTAATGTGTGCTTTACTTGTTTCACAACTTCCCGTCTCTGTGGGAATTCTTCTCTGCAGAGCTGAAGAGCCAGGGCGTTGTCACTGACCAGTGGTCTAGTGGCTAGGATTTGGTGTTCTCACTGCTGCAACTTGACCTCAATGTCTGGCCAGGAACCAAAGGCCTGCTTCAAGCCACCTGAGATCAGAGCCATGGCTTCCATGTCCCAGAACCAAAATAGGGGAGAAGGGAAAAACAGGCATCAAGAGATGCTTACATTCCCACAGAGGCCAAGTTCATTTCATAAATCAAAAAAGTAACATGAATAACTAAAGGATCATGAAGAGACCATATGAATGTTTTA
The DNA here is from genome assembly GCF_042477335.2 of Ovis canadensis. Classification (NCBI taxonomy): domain Eukaryota; kingdom Metazoa; phylum Chordata; class Mammalia; order Artiodactyla; family Bovidae; genus Ovis; species Ovis canadensis. Next base: position 38,358,523 of record NC_091268.1, on the reverse strand, counting down.
GTTTTAACTCCCACATCTGATTCTGAGGCAGGAGCTAGATGAGCCCCAGAACTAGCACCTGGAGTTCATCCCCTGCAGATGGAAACTCTGTAACCGCAGGATAACTGGAGAGGTTAAGCCCTGCCCAGATAGAAGACAAGACACCACGTAGTTCTCGTTCTCAAAGTCAAGGAGACCTTCCCGACTAAAAAAGCCCTTTGGAGGTCAAAGAGGGAGTGATGTCAAGCTAACCACAGCCCTCTTCCCTGGAATCCATCTTGGCCGAGAGATGGGCACACACTCACGGGAGGATTCTGAGATAAATCAAATATGGACTCAGAACCAGGCAAATCAAAATGACTGGCCAAAGGAAACCCAGAAGAAATGCCCCATATAAGTGATTTAAACTGCCATGAAGGCAGGAGTCTCTCTGCCCATGTGTCTATCCATACCCACTGCACTCTTTTCCTCCTAATAAACATGTTTCTTATTTCACCACTTTCCCTCTTTATGGGAATTCATTCCTTCAAAGCCAAAGGGCCAGGACCTTGTCACTGACCACAGCTCTAGCACCCTCACGGTCACTGCCCGACCTCAGTGTCTGGCCAGGAACCAGAATGCTGCTTCCAGCTGATGCAGGCCAAGGCCACTGGAGATCAATTCCTCTTTCGTACACGGAAGCTAGTTAGTATTGACTTCAACAAACTGTAACTACAGAGCCATTGAAAATGTGAGGATAACTTCTTGGTTTATGGAATTGGAAGTACCAGCTCAAGACCTAGAATAGAAATTCTCAACCTTGGCTACACGTTAGAATGACACCAATACCCAATCTTCTGCTAAACCAATTACATCAAAATCTTTGTGGATGAAATCTAATCATTAATATTTGAAAGCTCCCCCAACAATTCCAGATTGGAAAGTTGAAGTTAAGTGGAGAATCTAAAATGAATAGCAGATATATTTAAAATGGATAACTGACAAGGACCTACTGTATAGCACAGGGAACTCTGCTCAATGTTATGCAGCAGCCTGGATGGGAGGGGAATTTGGGGGAGAATGGATACATTCATATGTATGGCTGAGTCCCTTCGCTTTTCACCTGAAACTATCACAACATTGTTCATCGGTTATACACCAAAACTAAATAAAAAGTTTCAAAAAATTAAAGATTAAAAAAAAAAGCGAAGTGAGCAGCAGAAAAATGGAAAGTAAAACTTAAGACAGTTAAAGATCTAAGAAAGAACAACAGAGGCTTAGCTGTGCAGGTGGGGGTCAGCTAGACTGTTTAACGGGATAGAACGAAATGAACATTGGTATTTGTAAGCCTCTGCTAAGATCCCCGTATTATTTTCTGGGTCTTACCTCACTGAGGGGACACAGAAAGATCCATTTATATTCATTCATCCCTTCTTTAAGCAACCATTTACTGTCACCTACATCACTTCCAACATTGTGGTGGATGGTGGAGCTACAGTAATTAATGAAACCTAAACGTATCCTCCAGAAGTCAATAACATGGCAGAGAAACAACTAATTATGGTCATCAGAGTAAATCTTCTGACAGACAAAATTAGAAATCTCTGTGGGAGCAGTGAGGAGGGAGTGATACAATTAAATCAGACTTATGGCCGTGGAGAACCAGAAAAGACTTCAAGGAAAAGGTAATTCTTGAGCTGAGATTTCATAAGTGAGTAGAAGTTTTCTGGATAGCAGGAGAAGGTAGAAGGAAGGAGGCAAGGAAACCAGAAAGAAAGAAAAATCATGTATATGAAGAGTTTGTTTTGACAACTGTGTCAGAGCGATTACGACACACTGTATGGGGTCAAGGGTAATAAGAGATAAGATTGAAGAGGAAAGACAGAGCTAGATTTTGGAGACCATTGACTGGAGGAGTTTGTACTTTGTGGGCAATGGTACCATTTACCAAAACATGAAACAGAGGAGAAAGAACAAGTTAGTAAATAAAATAGGCTCAGTTTTTGACATGAAGTTGCCCATCCTTCTTTCAACAATTGAAAGAAGACTCTCAACTAACGTTATTTCTCTGAAGGGTATATAAAAATAAGTCTCTGAGTTGCTTTAAGATGGAGACAGAAAGATCCTTGGGAAAGGATTCAGTTACTTTTCATGACAGCAATCTGAAACTATTAACAATGATTTTTACATATTAAATTATTTATATTTATTTAGGGTCAGTCATTGAGTTTATAAAAACCAAGGACTATGAACTCAAAGGACTTTTGGGCAAACAAGTGATGCAGATCAGGGGGTTACTAAAGTGAAAGAGAAAGTTTAAGTTCTATCAAAAAAACTAAACTCTTACTTAGCTCCAAATGTTTTTTCCTGAGCTTTAATACGGGGTCTGCATTGTCAGATCTTCGTATATTCCAAAGTAAGTCAAACTTTTATGTACATGGATTCTTATGTAAACTCTCCCATTCTTACATATTGACAAGTATTTCATTAAAAAAAAAAAAAGTACACTGTGTTAGCTGGCGGAATTCATTCATAATCCCAGAACTCTTAACATTCTTGAAGCTAAAAGTTTACAATTTGAGATAACTTTGTAAGGAGTTCCAAAAGTTTCTTTCAGTTACAAAATTAGCTCTTGTCATTGGCCTTAAGTCTCATTCTTCCAAATTTCTCAGAATCTACGCTGTGCCTGGAATTTAGGAACGAGACCCTGTTCGATTCATCCATGTCTTTTGTTATGTTGCTGATTTCAATCATAGCCCCATTCAATGTTCTTGTTTCTGAACAAATACTACAGATGAGTCTATGTTCATAGGACAGTAATTCTATAGATATGGAAAGTTTGTAGCTAAAGTTGCTACTATATCAGGCCATCTAAAATGAGTATGATATCCTCACATTGGAAGAAACCAGAGTCAGATAGATAAAATGTGTGACTCAAAGATAATAGAAAGAGTTTCTGTCAAAGTGAATTTGAGAACAAGCTTTGTGGAGTATCTCATGCCTGGGCTGAGGGCTCATTGTGTGTTTGATTAATCTGTTCTTGGTTGCAGCAGTTATCTATTTCTGCATAACATACAACCATAAAATATCAATGGAATACCTGAATAGGTAATTATTTCTCACTCATGTGTCTGCAGGTCTGCTGGAGTTCAGTTGTCTTCAGCTGCACTCTAGTGTAGAATCTAGTTCTAGAATCTAGTTCTAGATTTCAGGTCTGGCTCAACTCATCTGACATAGCTCTGCTCCCACTTCTGGTGCCCAGGCTACCTGGGAAGAATAGTGGCTACCTGAGGAGCAAGCAGAAACATATAATGCTCTTAAAGATGAGCCCAGGCTCACAATTCATATGCTATCATTTCCATCTATGTTCCTCAAGCCAGACAAGTCATTTGGCAAAACACAACTTTAACGGAGCATCAAGTACACAGCCCCGTAGAGATCTGGATGGGAGGAAGAAATGAATACACACTAAATATTAATCATATCTTTCACAGTATTCACTGAGGAAATATATTGAGCATGGCACTGCATCAAGCACTTCATTTTATTAAAAGCAATCTTCACAAGAGCCCTGTTAGTATACATAATCACCTCCATTTTAAAGGTAAAGAAATTGAGTCTCAGAGAGATTAGATAAGCTGATGAATGGCACACACACTTGCTAGTAAGTCTGTTACTAGAACAGACTTTGAAAACAGATCACCTGTGCACTTTGTAACACTGAGCTTTTTCTCTCTTCCACATCTAGAAGTCATTACCCATCTTCAGAAGCTCAACACATTTTTGAGTCTTTGAAATGTGTCACTGGTATCAATAGTTGATCTTTGCATGCTGGATAGTCACAGTCATGATCAAACCCCTGTATGGGCAAACCCCTGTGGCTACAAGACATAAAAGGAATAGAAGAGAAAGGCAGACAGGACTGTGGCAGGAAGACTGGCTTCTTACACAGGCAGCAATCCCATCCATATGTTCCTAGTTAGAACTTCCAAAAAAAAAAAGAAGAGAGAGAGAGAGAGAAAATGTAACTCTGAGCCAAAATAATGTGCAACCATTCGGTGACATGATAGCTGTTTCACATTACAGTTTAGCCTTTGAGTAGAATCATAAATAAAAGAGAACACTTATTCTCTTAAAACACAGTTCCAGAGGCCATATAAATAAATGGAACTGATTCAACGTGGAAGTTCAGATAGAACAGAAAAAAGACCATGACATTAAGTCAAATGCTATTCTCTCTCCTTTGTACTAACACAGACTCCTAACCAGAAAGGGCAAGACTTGGCAAAGGCACTGGCCATAAAAGGATGTGTGATGAATTAGATCCTGAGTCAGAGATCATTGATTCCTCTGATGTTCTTCTTCTGATAAGGAGGTAGCCTAATCTTCCTATCAGCTTTTATTGTACCTTAAATCTTAATGCTGGGTTTCCAATTTGGTCCTCATTGAAAGTTGCTGTTCTGATAATTTTCTGATTTCATTGACTGTCTCTAGAGATGGAGGAATCTCCTTAATCTAATAAAATCTTTTTCCCCGGAATTAAACCCCTGGACGTGAATTTGTTTCATTCTCTCTGTTAAGGATGACTTCCAAAAAATTCATGAAGGACCTGCTGATAGGCCTGGCTTTGCTGTCCACAAGCAAAGACTGATCAATCACTGTGCTTTCATAGAGAATCTGCATTGCTGCATCTTTTAATGTGCCAAAAGAAGTTGTATTTTTATGTAAATGGATTTTTATGTGAACTCCCAGCTGGCATTTTCATCATTAAGGGAAACTTACAAGTAGCTTCAGACTCTCAGCCCCCATCAGAGGTCAGGAGGGAAAGGGTCTAAAGATACCTAATGCCAGATATGTCAATATCAGCATCATTTTTAGGTATCTGTTCCTGAATACTGCCTTCTCCGTGGCTAGTCAGGAGCACAGTAAACAACTATGGTCTAGTCCAGGGAGTCAGAAAACTACCATCTGTGGGCCAAATTTGGCTCACTGCCTGTTTTTATAGATAAAGTTTTATTGAAACACAGCCACGATCATTCATGTTTGGTCTGTGCTGGTTTTGTACTGTAACAGCAGAGTTAAGGACTTACGACAAGAGACCATATGGCCCACAAAGCCTAAAATATTTACAGTCTGGCTATTTGTAAAAAAATGTTTTCCAATCTTGGGATTGTCCTTTGGCTATCTCAGTTCAGTTCAGTCACTCAGTCATGTCCGACTCAACAACCCCAAGGACTGCAGCACAGCCAGGCTTCCCTGTCCATCACCAACTCTTGGAGCTTGCTAAAACTCATGTCCATTGAGTCAGTGATGCCATCCAACCATCTCATCCTCTGTTGTCCCCTTCTCCTCCTGCCTTCAATCTTTCCCAGCATCAGGGTCTTTCCTAATGACTCAGTTCTTCACATCAGGTGGCCAAAGTATTGGAGCTTCAGATTTAGCTTCAGTCCTTCCAATGAACAGCCAGGACTGATCTCCTGTAGTTTGGACTGGTTTGATCTCCTTGCTGTCCAAGGGACTCTCAAGAGTCTTCTCCAATATCACAGCTCAAAAGCATCAATTCTTTGGCACTCAGCTTTCTTTATGGTCCAACTCTCACATTCATACATGACTACGGGAAAAACCATAGCTTTGACTTATACAGACCTTTGTAGGCAAAATAATGTCTCTGCTTTTTAATGCACTGTCTAGGTTTGTCATTGCTTTTCTTTCAAGGAGCAAGCATCTTTTAATTTCATGGCTGCAGTCACCATCTGCAGTGATTTTGGAGATCAAGAAAATAAAGTTTGTCACTGTTTCCATTGTTTCCCCATCTATTTGCCATGAAATGATGGGACTGGATGCCATCACTTGGATATCTAAGCAGAGAATTGTTCAGGTTCCTGAGCTGAGAATTACCTTCTGCACAGCTCACTGTCTATCAGTTTTTAGGGAAATATTCTATCTTCTAATTTGGGTGGTGATATCATGTGTTTAAAGCTTAGATAATATATCAGTTTTAAGATATGTCCTAAGATATATTTATATATCTTATATTTTACATATGCTTATATATATAAATGTATATTCTTGGACAATCTTTCCATTCAGAGGTTGGATCTGTGGCCCTTTCTCTTGAATCTAGGCAGACTGGTAACTCACGTGTAACAAACAATGTGGCAGAAGTAATTCGGTGTGACTGCTGACTCATGCTCCTGTTCAGCTGTGTCCGATTCTTTGCAACACTTTGGGCTGTAGCTTGCCAGACTCTCTCTGTGGAATTTTTCAGGCAGATTTTCAGGCAAAATACTATAGTGGGTTGCCATTTCCTTCTCCAGGAGATCTTCCCAACCCAGGGATCAAACCCACGTGTCTTATGTCTCCTGCATTGGCCGGCAGGTTCTTAACTACTGGCACCCTTGGGAAGCCCCACAGCACCATCCTGATATCTGACTACAACTGATAGAGACCACCAGCTGTGCCTTGCCTGAATTCTTGACCCACAGAACATGAGAAAACTTAAATGGCTATGTTATCTTTTATTGTGGTTTAAACAAAAAACAATAAATTTACCATCTTAACCATTTTTAAGTGTACAGATCATATTGTTATACAACAGAGCTCTAGAACGTTTTCATCTTGCAAAACTGAAATACTTATGAACCATGAATTTCCCCTCCTCAAGTCCATAGCAATCACCTTTCTGCCTTCTGTATCTATGATTTTGAGGATTTCAAAATGGATGGGAAGAATCATACAGTTTTTGTTCTTTTGTGACTGAGTTATTTCACTTTGCATAATATCCTTAATGCTCATTCATACTATAGCATGTGAGAGAATTTCCCTTTTTAAAGGTGGTATGATATTCCATTATACAGATATTCTGCATTTTCTTTATCCATTCACCAGTCTATGAACATCTGAGCTGCTTCTACTTCCTGATTATCATCAGTAACTGCAATGAACATGGATCTGCTAATATCTGTTTAAAATTCTGCTTTGAATTCGTTTGGATATATACCTAGAGGTGAGATTGCCAGATTATCTGATAAGTCAATTTTTAATTTTTTAAGGAAACTCCATACTGTTTTTCAAATTACCATTTTATCTTTCTATCAACAGTGTACAAGGTTCACTTTTCACCATATCCATGCCAATACTTGTTAACGCTTATATTTTTGATAATAGCCATTCTAACAGGTATATAATGATGTCTCATTGTGGTTTTGGTTGGCATTTTTTTATGAGTAGTAACACTGGGCAACTTTTAATGTGTGTGTTGGATATATTTTTGCATACATTTTTGGAGAGTTGTCTGTTCAAATTCTTTGCTCAGTTTTAAATTGACTTTTGTTTTGTTTTGTCACTGTTGTTGTCGAGTTATAAAAGGTAGCACATCATATACCCTTTCATATGGACAATTAACTTTCCAAGAATCTTAAGATGTCTGGGAGATCGTCTCCATTAAACAGTGAGATTTTCAAAAAACCAAGGGATGTCTTCCCACGAGAGCCTTGTAGGAAGCTTAGGGTAGAAAAATACTTATTTTAAACAGATTTGCCATGTGCCTTTTGCTAGTGGAGGAGATTATAAGTTGATATAAAGGAATTTCTTCACATTTCTAAAGGAATTGTACTAGATGTAACTGAAAAGTCAGTGAGAGCACAACATTTAAAAAGGACATTAGGCCCCCAATCTTGTATAGGAAGAAATCAGGCTAAGTGGTTTCCTCAATTGAAAACATGAACCAGTACTCACAGAAAAGGAAGAATGATCCTGAGAAAGAAGAACAAGTGTGGAAGCATCTCACTTCTTAATTTCAAACTATATTACAAAACTATAAAATAATCAAAACACTATGCTACTGGCATAAAGACACATAAATTCAATTGTAACAGAATGTGATAGAATCAAGAACCCAGAAATAAACTCATGCATATATGGTCAACAAATATTTAATAAGGAAACTAAGAATATTCAATGGGGAAAAGATGTCTCTTCAATAAGTGGTTTTGGAAAAACTGGATATTCACATGTAAAAGAACGAAGGTGAAGGTGAAGTCGCTCAGTCGTGTCCAGCTCTTTACGACCCCATGGACTGTAACCTACTAGACTTCTCCGTCCGTGGGATTCTCCAGGCAAGAATACTGGAGTGGATTGCCATTTCCTTCTCCAGGGGATCTTCCCGACCCAGGGATCGAACCCAGGTCTCCCGCATTGGAGGCAGATGCTTTAACCTCTGTACTGGGCCCTTATCATAAATCACTCACAAAGTTAACTAAAAATGGATTAAAAGCTTAAATATCAGACCTGAAACCATCGAACTCTCAGAAAAAAAACAGAAGGGGAAAAATCCTTGACATTGATCTTAGTAATGATTTAATGGATATGACACCAAGTACATGAGCAACCAAAGAGAAGTAAACAAGTGTTACTATATCAAACTAAAAAGCTCTGACAGCAAAAGAAACAATCGACAAAAGAGAAAGACAGTCTATGAATAGGAGAAAATATTTGCAAAGCATCTATTACACAAGAGTTAATACCCAAAGTATACAAGGAACTCACACAACGCAAAAGCAAAAAAAAGGCAAAAAAACCAATCAGATAATCCAATTAAAAATGGGCGAAGGACCTGAATAGAGATTTTTCCAAAGTTACTCAAACAGCCAAACAGGTACATGAAAATGTACTCAGCATCAGTAATTATCAGGGAAATGGTAATCAAACCCACAATAATATCAACTCACACCTATTAGAATAACTATTATCAAAAAGACAAGAGATAAGCGCTGGGAAGGGTGTGGGCAAAGTGAACCGTTGTACATAGTTGATGGGAATATAGATTAATGTAGCTAGCATGGAAAAACAGTATGGAGGGTTAAAAAAAAAACATAACTGAAAATAGAACTACCATAAGTTCCTGCAGTTTCACTTCTGGGTATATATCTGAAGGAAATGAAATTACTATTGTGAAGAGATATCTCTTCCCCATGTTCAGTGCAGCATTATTTTTAATAGTTAAGACCTGGAGACAACCTAAGTGTCCACTGATAAATTAATGGATAAAGAAAATGTGAACACACACACACATTTACTCAGCCATAAAAAGAAGGAAATCCTGCTATTTGTGACAACACGGATAAACTTGAGTGTGTGATAGCAAGCGAAATAAGCTTGACAGAGAAAGACAGGTGCTGGCTGATCTCATTTATTTTCTTGTTGTCCATTGTTATTTATTCACTAAGTTGTGTCCGACTCTTGCGACTCCGTGGACCATAGTCCGCCAGCAACTCTGTCCATGGGATTTCCCAGGCAAGAATGCAAGACTGGGTTGCCATTTCCTTCTCCAGAGGATCTTCCCAACCCAGAGAATAAACCCGAGTCTCCTGCATTGCAGGCAGATTCTTTACCATTGAGTCACAGGGGAAGCCCCATCTCACTTTTAAGTGCAAGCTAAAAAAAAAATTTTTTTTAAATATTCAGGAGTAGAGAGCAGATTGGTGGTTGGCAAAGATAGGAGTGGGTGGGTGGGGGCTGGGGAATGGGTGAAGGTAGGGGTCAAAGTGTACAAACTTTCAGTTTTAAGATGAGTAACTTCTGGGGATACAATGTATAGCATAGTTAACTGTACTGCATGTTTGAAAGAAAGTGAAAGTTCCTCAGTCGTGTCTGACTCTTTGTGACCCCATGGACTATATACAGTCTATGGAATTCTCCAGGCCAGAATACTGGAGTGGATAGCCTTGCCCTTCTCCAGGGGATATTCCCAACCCAGGGGTCAAACCCAAGTCTCCCGCATTGCAGGCAAATTCTTTACCAGCTGAGCCACCAGGGAAGCACGGCACATTTGGAAGTTGCTAAAAGACTGGATCTTAAAAGCTCTCAATGCACACACAAAAACTGTAGCTATGTGAGGTGATGGATGTGTTAACTTTATTGAGTAATCATTTTGCAATATATCATATATCAAATCATTATTTTATATACCTTAAACTTACGAAATATTTTATGTGAATTATATCTCAATAAAGCTGAGAAAAGAAAAACAAGGAAGACTGACTCAAAGTGTAGAAACAGAAGCTCAGAATATGAATAGCAGAGCCATGCAGAACAGCTCCCAATGTACAAGCCATTCGCTTCTCCAGGATCTCCCTGACCCAGGGATCAAACCCAGGTCTCCCACGTAGCAGGCAGACTCTTTACTGTCTGAGTCACCAGGGAAGCCACCCCCAAAGTACAAGACTGAGTGCAAGGAACTGACATTTTCCTGGCTAGAATTCAGAACTGTGATGGACTGGTGGCTGGTACATATCTGTCTCCCACACACAGCTTTTTTAACTGAATTGCCTATTGCGGTCATTTTATCCTTAGATCACCATTGTATCTTAGAAGTGCAATAAGGCAGATGATTTGTCTCTCTAAGTCTTTAAATTTAGAGGACACACCCTGACCGGGATCTACAGTAGATAACAAAATCCTGAAGTCTGAACCTGATACCAACTCAGGCTGAACTATCATCTAATAGATAGCATCAGCTTTCAGTCATGTGAGTGAGTAAACTTTGGAAAAAATAAAGCATTATAAAAAAGGGGAAGTATATTTGAAAAGGGGCCAAATAGAAATTACAGGAGAGTAGCTTCCCTGGTGGTTCAGACATATTAAAGTCTCAATGATAAGCAAAAATGGAGATTAAGGAGATATGCGTGACACCTTTGTAATTTAGCAAACTTAAAAGCAAGCTTTTTTGGACCACAGTGACATCATCTATTGTTTAAAATAGCATCAGGCAACTTTCCTTGCTTCCTGAAGGCCAACCAAAAGCTGACCTCACCACCCCACCTCACTTGTACCACATACTGAGACTGACCAATGAAAAAGTGACCCAGAGGCCACCTTTGTGTTCACTTTTAAACATGGCTCAAAGAAACTGTTAACTTCTCCACATTGTGAGTTGAAGAGCACTATTTGGGTCACCAGTTGAGCCGCACAGTCCACCATGCTCAGTCACCCTCTGATCCCAGACTGAGCAGCAGAGGCACGGGTAGGATGAAGTAGAAAAGAAACTACCAGTTTGCCAAGTTTATCTTAAACCCGAGCCTATCTTAAGATGTTTGCAACGATTCCTTTAAAAAAAATATTTATTTTAATTGGAAGATAATTAGCTTACAATACTGTGGTGGCCTCTGCCATACATCAACATGAATTAGCCACAGGCATACATGTGACCCTCCCACCTCCCTCCCCACCCCATCCTTCCAGGTTGTCACAGAGCACCTGCTTTGGGTTCCCTGCATCATACATCAAACTCCCACTGGCTATCTATTTTACATACAGTAATGTATATGTTTCAACACTACTCTCTCAGATCATCCCACCCTCTCCTTCTCCCACTGTGCCCAAAAGTCTGTTCTTTATATCTGTATCTCCTTTACTGCCCTGCCCATAGGATCATTGGTACTATCTTTCTAGATTCCATATATATGTATTCATGTATGACATTTGTCTTTCTCTTTCTGACTTCACTCTGTAAAATAGGCTCTAGGTTCATCCACTTCATTAGAACTGACTCAAATGCATTCCTTTTTATGCTAACTGCTACTGCTAAATCACTTCAGTCATGTCCAACTCTGTGTGACCCCATAGACGGCAGCCCACCAGGCTCCCCCGTCCCTGGGATTCTCCAGGCAAGAACACTGGAGTGGCTTGTCATTTCCTTCTCCAAAGCATGAAAGTGAAAAGTGAAAGTGAAGTTGCTCAGTCGTGTCCAACTCTTAGCAATCCCATGGACTATAGCCCACCTGGCTCCTCCGCCCATGGGATTTTCCAGGCAAGAGTACTGGAGTTATAGCTGAGTGATATTCCATTGTGTATATGTCCACAACTTCTTTATCCATTCATCTGCCATCTTTATCCATTCATCTGCCATCTTTATCCATTCATCTATGTTGCTTCCATGTCCTAGCTACTGTAAATAGTGCTGCAATGAACACTGAGGTACAAGTGTCTTTTTCAATTCTTGTTTCCTCAGGGTATATGCCCAGTAGTGGGTTTGCTGGATTGTATAATAAGTTCTATTCCTAGTTTTTAAAGGAATCTCCATACAATTATAATAAGAATACTTTTAGTCCAAAGTAGCGTCTGCTGTTATTTACTACCTGTGGCAGGAAGATAAACTTCTTGGTTTTGCTTTATCAAACCCACAAGAGAAAAATCAAGCCCTTGTGACTGGGGAAAGGGAAAAGGGAGGAAACTGAGATCTGGACCTAAATAGCAACCAAGTAACAAGCAGAATTAGTTGTAAATGGTATTTTACCCATGTAGCTTTTAGAAGTCATTTCAAGAGGGAAGATAGGGGACTTCCCTGGTGGTCCAGAGGTTAAGACTTCATGCTTCCACAGCAGGAGGCATGGGTTCAATCCCCAGTCAGAGAACTAATATCCTGCGAGCCATGTGGTTCAGCCAAAAAGAACAAAACAAAACAAAACTGAAATCACTGTGACTTAAAAAAAAAAAGACTGGAGGCAATTAAAGGAGTGGGGATTAAAGGCATCTTCACCTCTGTGCCTGTGTTGGGTTCAATCTTGCCAACTTTACTCACCATCTTGTATAAAATAGCTGGGACATTGTGGGAGAAAAATGAGCAAGGAGGAAGTAGGAAGGAGAGGGACATTGGCACATTTAAGGTCACTGTAATCGATGACATCACCGACTCAATGGACGTGAGCTTAAGTGAACCCTGGGAGTTGGTGATGGACAGGGAGGCCTGGCATGCTGCAATTCATAGGTTTGCAAAGAGTCAGACATGACTGAGCAGCTGAACTGAACTGAAGGAACAAGAACGAAGTAGGGATCCTGTTAGGGAATCTATTAGTTTCAGCAGTGGTTTTTGCCAAACCCATTGCCGGCCATGATCCTGCTTCCTCAGGACAATTACAAGAAAGAGCATCTGGCTTGCTTCTACAAGCAGAAGTACACCCCTGAAAATCAAGGGGGACTTGAAACTGGAAAAACCAATTATCAATGGTGATCACTATGAACCATGCATGTCTACATAGGAATGACAGTTCTCTGAAACTCAAACACCTTTGTCATTTGCACACCCAAGTCACAGGACACCATGAGCCCCACAAGCAGTGTCGTTGAATATCAAATTTTGCATTTCAGGCACCATCCTCTCAGGGGAACCAACCAACACAGAAAATATCAGTGCAGACATATGCACGGTTTTATCCAGTAGAGAAGCTTTCTACCAGTACCACAGGGTTAAGTAGCACAGCAATAGTGGCAGGACAGAGAAGATGGAAACAGAGGCAGGGCACAGAGACACTTTACCCAAGATATTAAAAGACCCAGGGAATTAATGGGGAAAAGAAAGATGGAAATGAAAGATGCAGCACAAGAAAAAAGAGAAAAACTAAATAAGTAGGAAAACAGAGAGGATGAAAGAAAGGAAGAAGGGTAGTTTAAAATGGAGAACTGATTAAAAGAAAACTATTTTCATCAGTCTCATAGTTTTCAGAGTACAAATCTTTTGCCTCATTAGGTAAGTTTATTTCTAGGTATTTTATTCTTTTTGATGCAATGGTAAATTGGATTCTTTCTCTTTCTGACCTTTTGATGTTAATGTGTAGAAATGCAATGAATTTCTGTGTATTAATTTTTTATCCTGCAACGTTACAGAATTCATTGATGATTACCAGAAGCTTCCTGGTAGTATCTTTAGGGTTTCCTATGTGCAGCAAGTCCCCTACATAAGAACCTTCAAGTTACAAACTTTCAATGATGTGAACATGTGTTTGATGTCTAATCATGTAAGTTAGTTCGTGTGCATCCTCTACAAGTGGTTGCGCTCTTATGTACTTTACTGTACAGTGCTCTATGGAGTACGGTAGTATAGTATCTTTATTTCAAGTGCAGAATGTCTGGAAGCAATGGTAATGTAGCTGGTACTACTGTACTTTTGTAAATCTATTATAGTACAATACTATGGAATAGATTGTGTTAGTTGGGTGTCTAGGCTAACTTTGTTTGACTTACAAACCAACTGGACTTATGAATGTACTTTCAGAAAGGAATTCTTTCACATGTAGGGGACTTACTTTATAGTGCCATGCCATCTGTAAACAGTGACAGTTTCATTTCTTCATTTTCAGTTTGGATTTATTTCTTTTTCTTCTTTGATTGTTGCGGCTGAGACTTCCAAAACTATATTGAGTAAAAGTGGCAAGAGTGGACATCCTTGTCTTGTTCCTAATCTTAGTGGAAATGCTCTAAGTTTTTCACCGTTGAGTATGATGTTAGCTGTAGGTTTGTCACATATGGTCTTTATTATGTTGAGGTATATACCTTCTGTACCCACTTTCTGGAGAGTTGTGTTGAATTTTGCCAAAAGCTTTTTCTGCATCTATTGACATGCTTGTATGGTTTTTATAATTCAGTTTTTTGATGTGGTATATCACACTGACTGATTTGTAGATATTGAAAACTCCTTGCATCCCTAGGATAAGTCTTGCTTGATCATGGTATATGAACCTTTAAATGTATTGCTGGATTCAGAATGCTAGTATTACTATTTTGTTGAGGATTTTTGTGTCTGTGTTCAAAGACCTTTACTACAAAAGCTAGAAGATGCTGTTAGAAGAAATTAAATATGACACCAACAGATGGAAAGATATACCATGTTTTTGGATTAAAGGAATCAATATTTTCATAGTGACTATACTGCTGAAGACAATCTAAAGAGTCAAAGAAATCTCCATCAAATTACCAATAGTATTTTTCAGATAACTAAAACAAAACATTTTTCAATTTGCATGGAGACAAGAAAGACCACCAAATATCCAAAGCAATCTTGAGAAAGAAAAACAAACCTGGAGGAATTAGGCTTCCTGACTTCAGACTATACTACAAAACCTCAGTCATCAAAACAATATGGTACTGGCATAAAAAAAAAAGATATACAGATCAATGGAACAGGATAGAAACCCCAGAAATAAACCCATGAACCTATGGTCAATTAATCTGTGACAAAAGAGGCAAGACTATATAATAGAGAAAAGGCATCTCTTCAATAAATGGTGCTGGGAAACTAGACAGCTACATGTAAAAAAGGAAATTATAACATTCTTTAACACCACACACAAAAATAAACTCAAAATGGATTAAAGACCTAAATGTAAGACTGGATACTCTAAAACTCTTAGAGGAAAACATAGGCAGAACACTCTTTGACATAAATCACAACAATATCTTTTTTGAGTTGTTTCCTAGAGTAATGGAAATAAAAGCATAAAGAAATAAATGGGACCTAATTAAACTCAAAAGTACAGCAAAAGAAACTGTAAACAAAACAAAAGACAACCCACAAAAACAGGAGAAAATAATTGTAAGGGATGCAACCAATGAGGGATTAATCTCCAAAATTTACAAACAGCTCATGCAGCTCAATATCAAGCCCCCCAAAAAAGGCCAAACCAAAAATAGGCAGAAGACCTAAATAGATGTTTCTCCAAAGAAGACATACAAGTGGCTGAGAGGCACATGAAAAGATGTTCATCACTGCTAACTATGAGAAAAATGCGAATCAAACCTACAATGAGATCACTTCACACCAGTTACAATGGCCATCATCAAAAATCCTATAAGTAAAGAATGCTGAAGAGGGTGTGGAGAAAAGGGAACCCTCCTACACCGTTGGTGGGGATATAAATTAGTATAGTCACTATGGAGCACAGTATAAGATTCCTTAAGAAACACAAAAATAGAGCTACTATATGACTCAGCAATCTCATTCTTGGGCACATATCTGGAGAAAATCATGGTTGAAAGGATATGTGCACACCAATGTTCATTAAAGTGCTGTTTATAATAGTCAAGACATGGAAGCAACCCAAATGTCCATTGACAGATGAATAAATAAAGATGTGTAAATGGAATATCACACAGCTATTAAAAAGAATGAAATAATGCCATTTGAAGCAACATGGATGGACATGGAGATTATCATACTAAGTGAAGTAAGTCAGAAAAGAAAGACAAATATATGATATTGCTTATATGTGGAGTATTTTTTAAAATTATACAAATGAACTTATTTATAAAATACAAACAGACAGACTTAGAGAACAAACTCTGGTTACCAGTGGGGAAGAGTGGGGGTCAGGGATACATTGGGAGTTTGGGACTAAATATATTTAGATACATTTCTGTATCTAAAATAAATAACTGACAAGAACCTGCTTTACAACACAGGGAACTCTGCTCATTATTGTGTCATAATATAAATGGGAAAAGAAGTTGAAAAAGTATAACTGTATAATTCAGTTATATGTATGTATGTATAACTGAATTACTTTGCTGTACACCTGACACAATACTCAATTACACTCCAAAATAAAATAAAAACTAAAAACAAACAAACAAACAAACAAAAGACTTTTAAAGCCCAGATAAGATAGAAAGAAATTTACAGATCAATGTAGAGTAGATCTAGAAATATACAATCAAGTGTTCCCTGATCTGTCATGTGTCATTAGGAACCTCATATACAAAAATTTATACAGGAAAAAATAATGAAGATGACCTAAGAAATCCAGATTTGTTTGATTCTTTACTTTGCACATAAACATCTCATTGGCCCAAAACTGTTTATTGAAAAACATTAGTCATTCTCTATTGAGTTGTATTTAACCTTTGTTGAAAAAAAAATCAATTGATTAGGAAACTTATTTTTCAAAACTGTAGTCCTTGTCATGTAGTATTGTAATTATTAGTTTATATATCTGATCCTGCCTTGAATTCAGCACAGGGAAAACTGCCTAGATCACTACTATAATTCTCACAGCATCTTTTTTTTTTTTTTAATGAGGACCATTTTTAAAGTCTTTATTGAATCTGTAACAATATTGTTTCTGTTTTATGTTTTGGTTTTTTGGCTCTGAGGCATGAGGTCGAACTTGAAACCCCTGCATTGGAAGGTGACGTTTCAACCACTGGATCACCAGGGAAGTCCCCCTCAGAGCATTCTTGAAGTAGATATTTAATGAATATGAATGCTAAAAGGGGCAGGGGTGGGGGAGGGCAGCCAAAGCTCAAAGTCTTTCTCTACTATTTAAATTTGCTGCCTTCCTCTCTCCCTCTGAATTTCACAGCCTGGAAGGCGTCCAGGCATCCATAATTCCTCCCTCTTCTTTGCCCTAATTCTCCATCACTTTCCTTGCTGACATTGCCTCCAAATGTTTCTTGTGTTCATCACTGTCTTCCCATCTTTGGTATCTCTGCCCTAAATCTTTATATGACAGTTTCATAATGCCACCTTCCTTTTTAGTTGCCAGTGTGATAAGAGCCAAAACAAGATAAATTATATCATGTGCTTGTGTCATAGGATGTAATGGCTCCTCATCACCTACAGGGCAAAGTTCAAGGACAGGAATGGTCCAATACTGGACACTGTCAGGGCTTAGCCCAGCTCCCCTTGACTCTCTTCTGCTTTCTAAGTACCTAGCCCTCCTACCAGCTTCTATAGGCTTTGCTCCTCAGGGCCATAGCTTAGACTCTCCCTGGAGGATTGTCCCTGCGTGAATGGACCCTCTGTGCCCACAGGTTGAGAGAGTCAGAAGTGACAGGGCAGTTTATCAACTGACTGAAACCAGAGTAGGGAAACCCAATTTCATTGCTTCAAGTAAAGGCCAACTTTGAGGTGTAAGTTACGCTCCAGAGCTCCTCTGCAGGATTGAGTTACGTCTAGGACTTTGCCTGATGTCACAAACCTACTTGGTATACTTGTGCGTAACAACCCCTTCCTGTAAATTAATGGTTTGAAACAACAGATATTTACCTCATACAGTATCTGAGGGTCAGGAATCTGGGAGCAGCTTACCTGGCTGCAGTCAAGCTGTCAGCTGGTGCTGCAGTTGTCTGATGGGGGTAGAGAGCATGCTTCCAAGATCACTCACATGGTTGTTGGCAGAAGGCCTCAGTTCCTTGCCAGATGGGCCTCTCTGTAGGGCTGTTCACAAGACATGGCAGCTCTCTTCTCACAAATCGAATGATCCATAGAAGGAGAGAGCTGGTAAGTAAATGAGAGAGCACCCAAAACATAAACCTAATCTCAGAAGGGCCATGCCATCACTTTTGCTAGAAGCTACTGGTCACACGGATCAGTCTTGGTACAACGTGAGAAGGGATAGCAAAAAAGGATACCAGGTAGTGGAGAATTGCTGGGGTCATCTTGGACACTGGATACCACAGATGGCTTCTCCCTCTTCTCTACCCTGCTCCAACCATTCTCTTATCAGATTTTCCTAACATTGCTTCTTAATCAGTCACTTGCAGATAAATCCTGTCCTCAAGCACTGCTTCTGTGGAAGCCAATCTAAGACTTTTTGCAAAGTCATCCATAATATCATCCTTGTCTCCTTCTCCAACTTCACCTCTTGCCAATCAATGTGGTGTCCTTAATGTAACAGCAATAATAAGATGATTCTTGAAATCATCTGTACATGGCATGCAATCTTTCTATGCCCTTCCTCAGATCTTAGTTATCTTTTTAGCTCTATCACTTGCTACAATTAGATATTTGTCAATGAATGAATGATTGAGTGTATCTTAAAATACTCTTTATCCTTAATTTGCTGTTACTGATTAGATGGAGGAAAGGATATAGCTTTGTTCTGTCACCTCAGGCAAAGCGAAGAATCTTTGGAAGTGCCTTCCAAAATGGAAATCAGAGAACCCATTCATTCATTTATTCAATCAACAAGTGTTGTTGAAAGTTTACTGTGTGCCTGGTTCTTTCCTGAGCACTGGGGATATTGTAGTAAAACAAAGTGACTAAAAGTTACTTTTAGGAGCTTACATTCTACTGTAGGAAATAGTAACAGCTAAAAAGAATTGAGTGTTACCATAACCCAGGCATTGTCATATGGATATAGATATAGGTTATAAACATAGGTATATATCTATATATCTCACTTCTTTGATTCTTACACAGCACTTAAAGAATCTTTATTTAATTCTAACACAACAGGGAGTTCTCATTATTATTTTCATTTTGCAAATAAAAAGAATAATATGCAGAGATTATGCACACCTGGAGTTCAATCCCAGCAAGTAGTACTAAAGAAAACATTGTGTAATGACACATTAAAAACTGTAAGTCAGATTTTGTCAGGGGACTGCTGCAATGGGGCTGTAGAGGGGAGAGAGATGAGACTGAAATCTGAATACAACGAGGACAAGTAGATTTATAGCTAAGGATCAGGGCAGGAGTCAGTGGGTGAAAAATTATTACAAAGAAAATAATAGGATTTTTGCTGCAGGCAAGAGTGATAAGATATGAACAATGGAGGATGAGAAATTTGATCAGGTATCAAGGGTGGGGGATTTTTCACTAAATTGTCCCAGCAGACTTCTCCCTATTCAGTTTAGTTCAGTTCAGTCACTCAGTCGTGTCCAACTCTTTGCGACGTCATTAATCGCAGCACGCCAGGCTTCCCTGTCCATCACCAACTCCCAGAGTTTACTCAAACTCATGTCCATCGAGTTGGTGATGCCATCCAGCCATCTCATCCTCTGTCGTCCTCTTCTCCTCCTGCTCCCAATCCCACCCAGCATCAGGGTCTTCCCAATGAGTCAACTCTTCACACGAGGTGGCCAAAATATTGGAGTTTCAGCTTCAACATCAGCCTTTCCAATGAATACCCAGGACTGGTCTCCTTTAGGATGGACTGGTTGGATCTCCTTGCAGTCCAAGGGACTCTCAAGAGTCTTCTCCAACACCACAGTTCAAAAGCATCAATTCTTTGGTGCTCAGCTTTCTTCACAGTCCAACTCTCACATCCATACATGACCACTGGAAAAACCATAGCCTTGACTAGACAGACCTTTGTTGGCAAAGTAATGTCTCTGCTTTTGAATATGCTATCTAGGTTGGTCATAACTTTCCTTCCAAGGAGTAAGCGTCTTTTAATTTCATGGCTGAAATCACCATCTGCAGTGATTTTGGAGCCCCCCAAAATAAAGTCTTCCACTGTTTCCACTGTTTCCCCATCTATTTCCCATGAAGTGATGGGACCAGATGCCATGATCTTCGTTTTCTGAATGTTGAGCTTTAAGCCAACTTTTTCGCTCTCCTCTTTCACTTTTATCAAGAGACTTTTTAGTTCCTCTTCCCTTTCTGCCATAAGGATGGTGTCATCTGCATATCTGAGGTTATTGATATTTCTCCCAGCAATCTTGATTCCAGCTTGTGCTTCTTCCAGCCCAGCGTTTCTCATGATCTACTCTGCATATAAGTTAAATAAGCAGGGTGACAATATACAGCCTTGACGTACTCCTTTTCCCATTTGGAACCAGTCTGTTGTTCCATGTCCAGTTCTAATTGTTGCTTCCTGACCTGCATATAGGTTTCTGAAGAGGCAGGTCAGGTGATCTGGTATTCCCATCTCTTTCAGAATTTTCCACAGTTTATTGTGATCCACACAATCAAAGGCTTTGGCATAATCAATAAAACAGATATAGATGTTTTTTCTGGAACTCTCTTGCTTTTTTGATGATCCAGTGGATGTTGGCAATTTGATCTCTGGTTCCTCTGCCTTTTCTAAAACCAGCTTGAACATCTGGAAGTTCACAGTTCATGTATTGCTGAAGTCTGTCTTGGAGAATTTTGAGCATTATTTTACTAGTGTGTGAAATGAGTGCACTTGTGTGGTAGTTTGGGCATTCTTTGGCATTGCCTTTCTTTGGGATTGAGATGAAAACTGACCTTTTCCAATCTTGTGGCCACTGCTGAGTTTTCCAAATTTGCTGGCATATTGAGTGCAGCACTTTCACAGCATCATCTTTCAGGATTTGAAATAGCTCTACTGGAATTCCATCACCTCCACTAGCTTGGTTCGAAGTCATGCTTTCTAAGGCCCACTTGACTTCACATTCCAGGATGACTGGCTCTAGGTGAGTGATCACACCATCGTGAGTATTTGGGTCATGAAGATCTGTTTTGTAGAGTTCTTCTGTGTATTCTTGCCACCTCTTCTTAATATCTTCTGCTTCTGTTAGGTCCATACCATTTCTGACCTTTATCAAGCTCATCTTTGCCTGAAATATTCCCTTAGTATCTCTAATTTTCTTGAAGAGATCTCTAGTCTTTCCCATTCTGTTGTTTTCCTCTATTTCTTTGCATTGATTGCTGGGGAAGGCTTTCTTATCTCTCCTTGCTATTCTTTGGAACTGTACATTCAGATGCTTATATTTTTCCTTTTCTCCTTTGCTTTTCGCTTCTCTTCTTTTCACAGCTATTTGTAAGGCCTCCTCAGACAGCCATTTTGCTTTTTTGCATTTCTTTTCCATAGGGATGGTCTTGATCCCTGTCTCCTGTACAATTTCATGAACCTCTGTCCATAGTTCATCAGGCACTCTGTCTATCAGATCTAGTCCCTTAAATCTATTTCTCACTTCCACTGTATAATCAGAAGGGATTTGATTTATGTCATACCTGAATGGTCTAGTGGTTTTCCCTACTTTCTTCTCCCTATAGCTGGGCTAAATGCTCCCAGGACAGAGCCCAAGGGCAAGGTCCAGTAAGAAAGAGTACTCAGAATAGCTTGACATGAGTTAGGTCAAAGGGAGAGTCCTTCAGAAGCATTCCAATCTTTGTCTACTGTAATCGGTGAGCGGAAACGAAACCTAGCAGGACCTTGTGGGGTTCCTGGGCACAGGGGCTTTTCTGTTCAGCCTCCCTGACCTTCCCTGAGTTCTAAAGGGCAGATCCAAACAGTTGCTATTCAGAGGAGGGAGGGGATGCAGAGACAAGGGAGGAGCAGCCAAGAAACAATAGCGCAGGGTCCCGGAAGGGTCCTGGTTTGCCTTAAGGGATACATGAAACAACATCCTTTAGCTCTTTATAGAAGAGCAGGCTCCCTCCCCACAAACGGAAGATGTCAGCATTCTCCATTCCAGAGACCACCTGAGGCCAGATTAAAGGAATTAGAGAAGCTCATCAAGAGATTACCTGAGATCAAATTAAAGGAGTGGAGGCCCTGCACATACCCTGAACCCCACCTTTAAACTATGGCTATAAAACTCCTCATCAAACTCTCCTGGGTTGGAACATAGAGTTTTGAGGGTACAAGCCCACTGTGACCCCCTTTGCCTGGCAAAGCAATAAAGCTATTCTTTTCTACTTCACGCAAAACTCTGTCTCTGAGATTCGATTTGGCACCAGAGCACAGAGACAAAGCCTTCATGATCAGAAAAGTATGAAAAATGTCTTGACATGGCAATACTAACTGCAAATCTGTCTGCCTATTTGGCTTCCCAACGTGTCTCTTTCTAAATTCTGAAAGGGGAAAATAATGAAACTGTGTTGAGATCTAGTTAACCTAGAATAAAACTGCCACTTGGAGCAGGAATCACCTAAGAGGCAATGCAGTGGAGAGGTCAAAGTGGGAGTCAGTAGTCAGGCTGAGCTAGAAAGAACCTGTACAGTAGTATGATCCATGTCCTCATCTGCATAAGAGAGCTGAGAAATGTGGTTCTAAGATTCTTTCCTCTGTTCCCTTGACAGCAACCTTAATGATCTAGCTCCTAAGATCCCACCACCTTTATAGCACATAACCTTGCATTATTTTTATCAGCCTGGATACTGATCTCCCCTGCTTAACAATAATCCCTGTGTACAATGAATGCTCTCTTACACACCATGATACAGCATATATACTATTCCATCTTGGTCATGTTTTCCCATAAAGAATGGGTCTGTATATCCAGGAGATTCCCTTGCAAAGGCTCCTTCAAGTTCACAGAAGGAATGAATAAAACAGTCAAGATGTAGACGCAGGCCTGCCCCATTCCAAAGCTGGCACCCTCCACGTACATCCAGTGACTCAGAAAAGAGCAATTGCTTAAATAGAATTCAGCTTGGTCAGCATATCATTCCTGATAGCCTACTTCAAATATTTATCCCTCAGAGACAAACACACTGACACACTCACTCACAAGTTCAACATTTACTTTTCAAAACACCCCAGATGGTATATTTCACATTGAAATCTGTCCTCCTGGGAGCAAGGCAGGTCCTGACCTGGATTCTCAGCTTGAAAACACCATGGGAATATACTACAGAGGATTTTAAATAACAAGATTTCACCAATATTGATACTTTAATTTCTTTAGATTCATGGCAATTCATTGTATTGTTCCTGGCATGCCTTTACATTTTAAATTGCTAAATAATTTTGAGTACAACAGGCAGGCATTTTTTCCCCATGGAAACTGGTTTCATTGAAGATTCATGTAGCTTCAACTTCCTGTGATACCTTTGTTCCCACAAGTCTACAAGGGTTGGGATTCCAACAAGAAATATAATGTACTTGGAAGAGATAAATGAGAATTTACAGAAGTGACCACTTAGAAAATAGTGGGCAGAGATAAGGGAAATTAATGAGGGTGATATGACAGTTTAAGACCAGTATTAGTGGAGTTCAGGTCTTCTGAGCACAAGCCACCTAGTCTCATTGCTTGGCCCTTGCAGTAAGCCTTTCTCTGCTTTAAAGAAAAAAAAGACTACTATTAGCAAGAAGCCATTAGCACCTTGAGTGTGAAACAGTAAGGAGAGGGAGCATGTAAGGAGACCTAGTGAGAACCGGGGAGAGATCTCCAGAGAAGAGCCCAATCTCTAGCCATCTGCAGGCTGAGCAAAGTGGGGAGGGGTAGATATCTGTCTCATCCCACCTTCCTGTCTCTTGCTGGTGCTTCCCATTGGACTTACACAATCAGGAGTTGCACATAAGGGAAAGTGGGTGATGCAAGTGCCAGGGCACAAAGCAGGGAGAAACTGAAGAGAAAGCTGGAAAAGCAAAGTGAAATTCTAGTTCAAAAGTCAACCTCTTTTGCCTGGGTCCATGCTCTTCAGAAATCAGATGTCAGAAAAGGGACAGCAGAGGCTGAATGCAGAGTGTAACCTGTCTGCTATTTTGGGTGTGAGTAAGCATCCATTTGGCTAAAATAGGAAATCTTCCTCTTCAGTAACCAATGGTTGGATGGGTACATTAGCTTTGCTTTCCATAAATAGGAAAAGTCAATCAACAATGTATAGAAGAGAAAGAAGTGAATCAAATGCTATAATTAGGAAGCATAGCATAACTGAAACAGCCATGCACTTAACCTCTGAAAATTCAAATATGTTGCAGGGGTGGCCAACGGGGAAAAAGAAACTGTAATAATGCAGGATGTTCTGCCCATCACACACCCCATAAGCTTAAGTATGGAAGTGAGAGTAAAATAGACGACATTAATCCACTGTTCACCCATCAACCTCAGTTCCCCTCAGCCCTCTCATGGTGCAAGCACTTGCCCCTCTACATTCTAGTGCATGTAGATAGTCACATATATTTTATTACATATTTAATATGTCTGTGTATGTTAATATTTATGCATATGTGCAGGACTGTACACAGAAAATCATGTGGACTATTCTTTAAAAGCAATTTGAGAAATTTTCCAGTGTCTTTGAATCTGCAATCAGCACTTTTGCAAAACTGTAAAACCCAATGAAAAGATTTTTAAGAACGAACTTTTTTTTTTTTTCTGTTCACTGACTCGCTCTTGCATAAACTATTACTCTACTGTTATCCCTTAACCACCAGATAGGAATTAGGAAAGGAGCTTCGGGAAGATCCATTGTGGAAATAGGTATAGAGAGAGTGAAAGGAGATTTTGTTATAGAACATGGAATTAAAGCTTTCTGAAAAATTTAGTAACTTAGTAACTTTCATTTCTGTATATAAACAATTTTAAATGCTTAAGAATGCCTTTAGAAGGTCACAAAAAGTAACCCTTAATTATACAAAGGGGGCTTCCCTGGTGGCTCAGCAGTAAAGAATCTGCCTAGTATGCCTGCCAATGCATAAGCCAAAGGAGACCGGGTTTGATCCCTTGGTTGGGAAGATCCTCTAGAGAAGGGCATGGCAAGCCACTCCAGTATTCTTGCCTGGAGAATCCCATGGACTGAGGAGCCTGGCAGGCTACAGTTTGGGCTGTTACAAAGAGTTGGGCGTGACTGAAGCAACTTAGCATGCAATTATACAAAGAAATTAAAAATCTAAGTATTTATTGGCCATTCAATCATAAAAACAGCTTTTTATGGATAGGACCTTTTTTTTTTTTTTTTAAGTCTTTATTGAATTTGTTACCGTATTGGTTCTATGTTTTTATTTTTGGTTTTTTGGTCACAAGGCCTATGGGATCTTTGTTCCCCAACCAGGGATTGAACTTGTACCCTCTGCATTGGAAGGCAAAATATTAACCACTGGATCACCAGGGAAGTTCCAAGGACAAGACTTTTAATATTGGATGCATTTAAGCTCCCCTAGAACATACTTGGGGTTTTCTGGTGAACTTTGATCTCAAAATCAGCATAGATTATGTGGTGCTATAGTAACAGGTATGCCCTCAAACTTCAGGGGCTTAAACAGATAAGGGCTTATTTCTCTTTTTCCAGCTTTATTGAGGTATAACTGACAAAAAGTGTGCATATTTAAGGGATGTAACATGATGATCTAATATACGTATACACTGTGAAATGATTACTACAATCAAGCTAACACATCTATCATCTTATAATTATCTTGTTTTTGGTTTTTTGATGAGAACACTTAAGGTTAACTCTCTTAGCAAAATATTATACAATACAGTATTGTTAACTATAGTCACTGTGCTATATGTTACATCCTCAGTAATTATTTATCTTATTAATATAACTGAAAGTTTGTACCCTTTGACCAATATCTCCTTATTTTCCCCCACCCCACAGCCCCTGGCAACCACCATTCTACTCTCTGGTTCTACGAGTTCAAAGTTTCTGGATTCCACATATAATTGAGATCATATGGTATGTATCTTTCTGTGTCTGCCTTATTCTACAGACCATGATGTCTAGTTCATCCATATTGTTGCAAATGGCAGCATTTCCTTCTTACCTTTGACTGGGTAATATTTCATTGTGTACATGTATCACGTCTTCTTCACCCATTCCATCCATCAATGGACACTTAGGGCTTATTTCTCACTCATTCATCTGGGGGCTCTGCTCTCTGTCATCTTGTCTTCTCTTTAAGACTAGGCATGATGGAGCCCCCCACAATATCAAACATTGCAGGAGAGTCTCACAATAGTAATCAAAGCTTTGTACTGAGTGACACATGACTAAAAATCATATCTCACTGGCCAGAATTGTTCACATGGCTCCACTCAATGGGGCTAAGAATAGCAAGTATCTGGCATCCAGAAGGTGGAGATTTCTTTTTTTATTTAAAATTGCTCAGTCAAATCCGACTCTTTGCAACCCTACCGACTGTACCGTTCATGGAATCCTCCAGGCCAGAGTACTGGAGTGGATAGACTTTCCCTTCTCCAGGGATCTTTCCAACTCAGGGACTGAACCTAGGTCTCTCCCATTGCAGGTGGATTCTTCACCAGCTGAGCCACAAGGGAAGCCCTTGTGGAGAGTCAGAAGTACTTGCTGTTTAGAATTACCAGCTACCATATCAATATAATGCCCTTTCCCATTTCCTGAGAATAGCAGGAGGGACCTGGGAATCTGAACAGAGTGGAAAGCTGGGATCATCAGATTTCATGGTCAACAAATTCAGAGTTAACCAGTTATATCACTGAACCTGTGCCCAAGTCATCAGGACAGTACCATTTAGAAGACTGACAATGTGCTTGTTGATGTCACTTGTCAGGGTTTTGGTAACTTAACCTTAGAAATACAGTCAACATTTTAAAATCATGAAACTCCATAGAAATATATGTGACATACACACACATATCTATAAACTTCTACGGTTTTTCCAATAGTTATGCATGGGGAGGGAGTTGGACAATAAAGAAGGCTGAGCACCAAAGAAATGATGTTCACCGAAGAACTGAATTCCGGAGAAGACTGAGAGTCCCTTGGACTGCAAGGAAATCAAACCAGTCAATCCCGAAAGAAATTAACTCTGAATATTCAGTGGAAGGACTGATGATGAACCTGAAGCTCCGATACTTTGGCCACCTTATAAGAGCCGACTCATTGGAAAAGACCTTGATGCTGGGAAAGATTGAAGGCAAAAGGAGAAGAGGGCAGCAGAGGATGAGATGATTAGATAGCATCACCGACTCAATGGACAAGAGTTTGAGCTAACTCCAGGAGATAGTGAAGGACAGAGAAGCCCCCAGTCCATGGGGTCGCAAAGAGTTGGACATGACTTACTGACTAAGAAATAACCACAGCATAAACTTCATACATGTACTAATGTGCTAATTTGTTATTAATATGTACATTACTGAACACAGAAATATAGACCTTTAAAGGATGAAAAAAATAAATATATGGTCTAATATTTCCCACCCAATATATTATCTCACATTCTCCTTGGAATATTTGCACTCCACTTTGGAGACTCTCTCCCTTACAGAACCGAGAGGTTTAAGCCACATTCTTAAGGAGGGGAGACTAACAAAGAAGGAGTATGCGGCTCCATAAAATTATGTGTAACCTCAGCTATAACCCTAAAATTATAACTGTTAATATCTTGGTACATTTCCTCTCTCTCTCTGCACAGCTACCCACACATGGAAGTATTTTTAAAAAGAAACTATAATGGACAAATTGCTTTGCAATCTCCTTTCCCTACAGAACACATTGTGAACAATATATTGCATATTCTTTTACATAATTTTTATAACTTTTATCATTTATTTCAGCAGCAAAACATATTCATTGTGAAATATTATTAAATGTATATAAGCAAAGGGAAAAATAAAAATCACCCATTTTCCATTACCCAGATGTAACCACTTTTGGAGCCTGGCAAGCTACAGTCCATGGGGTCACAAAGGTCAGACATGACCGAGTGACTAACACTTTTTCAACCACTGTTAATACTTTGCTGTTGTGGCTATTTTTGTCCAGTTTCTTTTCAGTATATTCATCCAGTTCCAGTTCAGTCATTCAGTCATGTCCCACTCTTTGCAACCCCATAAACCACAGCACTCCAGGCCTCCCTGTCCATCACCAGCTCCTGGAGTCTACCCAAACCCATGTCCATTGAGTCGGTGATGCCATCCAACCATCTCATCCTCTGTCATCCCCTTCTCCTCCTGCCCTCAATCTTTCCCAGCATCAGAGTCTTTTCAAATGAGTAGCATCATGTGGCCAAAGTATTGGAGTTTCAGCTTCAACATCAGTCCTTCCAATGAACACCCAGGACTGATCTCCTTTAAGATGGACTGGTTGGAGCTCCTTGCAGTCCAAGGGACTCTCAAGAGTCTTCTCCAACACCGCACTTCAAAAGCATCAATTCTTCGGTGCTCAGCTTTCTTTACAGTCCAACTCTCACATCCATACATGACCACAGGAAAAACCATAGCCTTGACTAGACGGACCTTTGTTGGCAAAGTAATGTCTCTGCTTTTGAATATGCAGTCTAGGTTGGTCATAACTTTCCTTCCAAGGAGTAAGCATCTTTTAATTTCATGGCTGCAGTCACCGTCTGCAGTGATTTTGGAGCCCCCCAAAATAAAGTCTTACACTGTTTCCACTGTTTCCCCATCTATTTCCCATGAAGTGATGGGACCGGATGCCATGATCATTGTTTTCTGAATGTTGAGTTTTAAGCCAACCTTTTCACTCTCCTCTTACTTTCATCAAGAGGCTCTTTAGTTCTTCTTCACTTTCTGCCATAAGGGTGGTGTCATCTGCATATCTGAGGTTATTGATATTTCTCCTGGCATTCTTGATTCCAGCTAGTGCTTCTTCCAGCCCAGCGTTTCTCATGATGTACTCTGCATATAAGTTAAATAAGCAGAGTGACAATATACAGCCTTGATGTACTCCTTTTCCTATTTGGAACCAGTCTGTTGTTCCATGTCCAGTTCTAACTGTTGCTTCCTGACCTGCATATCGGTTTCTCAGGAGGGATCACATTATGTGTACCTTTCTGTACAGTGTTTTATCATTTTGTATGTATCGTATATGCTTCCCAGGTGGCATAGTGGTATAGAATCTACCTGCTAATGCAGGAGGAGTGGATTTGATCACTGAGTCAGGAAGATCCCCTGAGTAAGAAATGCCAACCCACTCCAGTATTCTTCCCTGGAAGATCCAATGGATAGAGGAGCCTGGTGGGCTATCGTCCATGAGGTCACAAGGAGTTGCACATGACTGAACAACTGAGCATGCACACACATGTGTTGTTTATATGCTTCCATATAATGAAGTGCTTTCCTACAACAGCATTGGAAGGGCTCTACATGACAATGTTTCAAAAACTGCTGTTCTCTGAAGGTTGTTCTAAAAGATTCTAATAGGTACATTGAGAAGAAAATGTTCGGAAAATACTGCCTATTTGAATTGTTATAATGCACATTTGCTATTAAAGTCTCTGAAAATCCTACAACTAAAGAAAATATTTAACTTTGTTTAACATGATGTTTCTAAAATTTATTCAAGCATGACTCACTTTTTTGAGATGCTTCAAATAACATCCTTCAGAGCAGTGCCAATTACTCTGTAATTATATTCCAGTCCTGCCTTCTTAAACATACAAGTTGTCACAATTATTAACCACAAATACCTGCACTGTAATGAATACTCTTGTTCATGCCCTTCATATATTTTAATATAAGTTTAATAAAGCAGAATTCTCAACTTGAAGCTATGCAGATTTTGGAAGTTTCTTTCCTGACAAATCACTTTCCAGAAATGTTGAACTTATTTATACTCCTATTTCCATACAACCATGTCAGCACTGGATATTATCACTAAAAAAGTGAATAAATACATGCATAACTAGTCTTCCTATTTTCACAGCAATTAATGTTTATTAGAGAAAATTTTTAAATTAATATAAGAAAAGAGAGAAAGGTAAATTACCTGTAATCCACAACTCAAAGCTAATCACTGTCAACATGGGTGTCTTTTTAAAAACAAGCCTATAACTGTGCAAATTCTATATCGTACTACTTTACAGTTAATATTATGTCTACAAAATTTTATTTCTTTGCTTAAATTTGCAGTTGTTTTAGTACCAGCAAAGCAGAGCAGTTTTTCATGTTTATTATCTCTTGGTTTCTTTTAGATAATTGTTTATTCACATCTTATGTTCATATTTCTGTTGAGATCTTTATGCTTTTCTTATTGTTTTAGGGGTGCTATTTATATATATATATATATTTATAACTTTCACTATTTTTCAGGTTTGCTGTAAATATTTTCCCCAGATTAGTGTTTAGTTTTCAATTTTATACATGAAGCTTTTTCCTTCAGAAATTTCTGGTTATTTATAGCTTTTTTATTTAGACATTGGTTACATAAAGACTAGAAAAACCTTCTGTTCTTCAATATTGTATCATTTTCAGAAAATCTGAATAGACCAGCCATTAGTACAGAGATTGAAACAGTAATCAGAAACATCCCCCAAGAAAACATTCAAAACTAGATGGTTTCACAGGTGATTTCTCAAAGAAGATGTAATACTTAACTTTTCCAAACTATTCAAAAAATTTGAAGAGAAAGAAACACCTTCTAGTTCATTTTATAAGGCCAAAGTCACCCTGATGCCAAAACCAGATAAAGACAACAACAACGACAAAATTACAGGTCAATATATCTGATGACAGAGAAGGCAATGGCACCCCACTCCAGTACTCTTGTCTGGAAAATCCCATGGACAGAGGAGCCTGGTGGGCTGCAGTCCATGGGGTCGCAAAGAGTTGGACACAACTGAGCGACTTCACTTTCCCTTTTCACTTTCATGCATTGGAGAAGGAAATTGCAACCCACTCCAGTGTTCTTGCCTGGAAAATCCCAGGGATGGCAGAGCCTGGTGGGCTGCCGTCTATGGGGTTGCACAGAGTCGGTCATGACTGAAGTGACTTAGCAGCAGCAGCAGCATATCTGATGAACATAGATGGAACCTCCTCAGCAAAGTACTAGCAAGTTGAGTTCAGCAATACATCAAAAGAATACACTATTCACCATGATCAAGTTATTCCAATGATGAAAAAATGATTCAACACCTGGAAATCAATCAATGGAACATACCACATTAACAAAGGAATGTGATAATTTCAATAGATACAGAAAAAACATTTGACAAAAATCCAGCACTCATTTACGATAAAAAAAAAAAAAGCTCTCAATAAAATGGGTATAGAGGGACATACCTCAACATAACAAAGGCTGAATATCACAAATCCACAGCCAACATCACACTCCATGATGAAAATCTGAAAGCTATCTTCCTAAGATCAGGACAAGACAAGTATGCTCACTCTCACTACTCCTATTTCACATAATATTGGAAGTCCTAGCCAGAGCAATTAAGCAAGAAAAAGAAATAAAAGATATCCAAATAGGAAACAAAGAAGTAAAACTCTCATTAATTGCAAATGACTTGATTTCATATGTAGAAAACTCTAAAGACTCCACCCCCAAAAAAATCTGTTAAAAATAATAAATGAATATAATAAAGTTTCAGAGTTCAAAATCAATGTATAAAACTCTGTTGTATTTCTATACAATAACAGTGAGCTAGCAGAAAGAGAAACTAAGAAAGTAATCTGTTTAAAATCACATACACACACAAATATCTTGGACTAAATTTAACCAAGGAGATGAAAAACCTTTACACTGAAAACTCTAAGAAATTGTTGAAAAAAATTGAAAAAGACACAGAAAAAATGGAAAGATATTCTGTGTTCATGGGTTGTAAGAATCAACATTATCAAAGTGTTTTATTAACTAAAGCAAATTCTACAGATTCAGTGCAATCCCCATAAAAATCCCAAGGACATTTTTCACAGAAATATAACAAAAATTTCTAAGATTTATCTGGAGCCACAAAAGACCCTGAATAGTGAAAGCAATTCTGAGAAAAAAGAACAAAGTTGGGGATATCACACTCCCTGATTTCAAACTATGGCTAGCAAACACATGAAAAGATGCTCAACATCACTCATTATTAGAGAAATGCAAATCAAAACCACAATGAGGTACCACTTCACACCAGTCAGAATGTCTGCGATCCAAAAGTCTGCAAGCAATAAATGCTGGAGAGGGTGTGGAGAAAAGGGAACCCTCCTACACTGTTGGTGGGAATGCAAACTAGTACAGCCACTATGGAGAACAGTGTGGAGATTCCTTAAAAAATTGCAAATAGAACTGCCTTATGATCCAGCAATCCCACTGCTGGGCATACACACTGAGAAAACCAGAATTGAAAGAGACACCCCAATGTTCATTGCAGCACTGTTTATAATAGCCAGGACATGGAAACAACCTAGATGTCCATTAGCAGATGAGTGGATAAGAAAGCTGTGGTACATATACACAATGGAGTATTACTCAGCCATTAAAAAGAATACATTTGAATCAGTTCTAATGAGATGGATGAAACTGGAGCTTATTATACAGAGTGAAGTAAGCCAGAAAGAAAAACACCAATATAGTATACTAACACATATATATGGAATTTAGAAAGATGGCAATGATGACCCTGTATGTGAGACAGCAAAAGAGACACAGATGGGTAGAGTGGATTTTGGACTCTGAGGGAGAGGGAGAGGGTGGGATGATTTGGGAGAATGGCATTGAAACATGTATACTATCATGTAAGAAACAAATCGCCAGTCTATGTCCGATGCAGGATAGAGGATGCTTGGGGCTGGTGCACAGGGATGACCCAGAGAGATGTTATGGGGATGAAGGTGGGAGGGGGGTTCATGTTTGGGAACGCATGTACACCCGTGGTGGATTCATCCCAATGTATGGCAAAACCAATACAGTATTGTAAAGTAAAATAAAGTAAAAATAAAAATTTAAATAAAAAAAGAATAAAACCAATAAGCTACTATGAAAAAAAAAAAGAATTCACCACCTTTTAGCAGTGTGTTTTGGCAATATATAATAAAAGCCATAAAGTGTGAATAGACTTTGATCCACCATCCCCTTTTTAAGATTTATTCTAAAGATTAGAATAAAAGATTAAATTAGCTTTTCGGCCGGAACCGCCATCTTCCAGTGATTCGCCAAGATGACCAACACAAAGGGAAAGAGGCGGGGCACCCGCTACATGTTCTCCCGGCCTTTCAGAGAACATGGAGTTGTTCCTTTGGCCACATACATGCGAATCTACAGGAAGGGTGATATTGTAGATATCAAGGGAATGGGTACTGTTCAAAAAGGAATGCCCCACAAATGTTACCATGGCAAAACAGGAAGAGTCTACAATGTTACCCAGCATGCTGTTGGCATCATTGTAAACAAACAAGTTAAGGGAAAGATTCTTGCCAAGAGAATTAATGTGCGTATTGAGCATATTAAGCACTCTAAGAGCCGAGATAGCTTCCTGAAACGTGTGAAGGAAAATGATCAGAAAAAGAAGGAAGCCAAAGAGAAAGGGACTTGGGTTCAGCTGAAGCGCCAGCCTCTCCACCCAGAGAAGCACACTTTGTGAGGACCAATGGAAAGGAACCCGAACTGTGGAGCCCATCCCCTGTGAATTCATGGCCTGATGGGTGTAAAAATAAAGACCTGGACTGTACAAATGTTTCTCTTAATTGAGTAGAGTTGTTGTGTCCAAATTCAGTGGGTAATGTCTTTTCAAATTTAGTGTTTTTTCTTCCTGAAAGGTGTGAGATAGTTTGTTGTTCAGTATTTTTTAATAAACTGCCAGATATTATTTATAAAGTATTTTTACTTCTTGGAAAATAGCCTATTAAATCCCTGTTGGGGGGGATATAATGAATGAACAATTAAGATTATCTGTTGCATTATAGTTAAATTCAGGAAAAGTTGATTATTCCTAATTGCATCATAAATAGATGTGTTTTGAGGATCAGGAACTTAACTTTGAAGCCTGAGCTGTTTAGACCATTCATGCAGCAGTGCTCAGTGGAGTGTTAAAAACCGGAAGACCTTTTTTATTTAAACTGATGTGGCCTTCTAAACACTTAACAAAATGTACTCAAAAAACTTGGAATACGTTCAGTTTTGCCCATTCTGCATGAAAGGACGCAGAGGCATAAGTCAAGTAAGTTGCCAAGGTTATGAGGGGGGAGAGTCAGGCAAGGGTTTATTGCTTCATAGTAATAAGATTTTAAAGCTCCTTAGTGTCTTTGGAGCACATTTTGGATTCTGTTACTTCCTGGGTATTATTAATTGGATGTGGTAAACACCCAGTAGGGGCTTGACCCACCCCACTCCCTTGCCTTCAATATTGTAGCAAGCTTGTTTAAAGGGTGTTCTCTCCCCACTGTTAGAGACAAGAACCTGTAAATGATGTTAGTGAATGCTGTGAATGAGTGAAAAAAAAAAGATTAAATTAAATTTACCTAATCTTAATAAAAGATTAGTAAAACATAAAAAATATATAAAGTCATAATAATAAAAATATGATGACATTGACAGAAAAACAGATCAATAGATCAATAGAACAGAGTTGAGAGCTGAGAAACAAATCCACACATATATGGACAATTAATTTACTACAAAGCAACAAAGAATACGTAATGGAGAAAAAACTGTCTCTTTGACAAAAGGTGTTGGGAAACCTGGACAGCCACATTAAAAAAAAGAGAGAGAGAGACCCTAGATCACCATACACAAAAATTAATTCAGAGTGTTCTAAAGACTTGAATGTAAGACTTGAAACCATATGGATTAAAGATCTAAACTTAAGACCAGAAACTATAAAACTCCTAGAGGAAAACATAGGCAAAACACTCTCCGACATAAATCACAGCAGGATCCTCTATGACCCACCTCCCAGAATATTGGAAATAAAAGCAAAAATAAACAAATGGGACCTAATTAAAATTAAAAGCTTCTGCACAACAAAAGAAACTATAAGCAAGGTGAAAAGACAGCCTTCTGAATGGGAGAAAATAATAGCCAATGAAGCAACTGACAAAGAATTAATCTCAAAAATACACAAGCAACTCCTGCAGCTCAATTCCAGAAAAAATAAATGACCCAATCAAAAAATGGGCCAAAGAACTAAATAGACATTTCTCCAAAGAAGACATACAGATGGCTAACAAATACATGAAAAGATGCTCAACTTCACTCATTATCAGAGAAATGCAAATCAAAACCACAAGGTGGTACCATTTCACACCAGTCAGAATGGCTGCAATCCAAAAGTCTGCAAGCAATAAATGCTGGAGAGGGTGTGGAGAAAAGGGAATCCTCTTACACTGTTGGTGGGAATGCAAACTAGTACAGCCACTATGGAGAACAGTGTGGAGATTCCTTAAAAAAACTGGAAATAGAACTGCCTTATGACCCAGCAATCCCACTGCTGGGCATACACACCGAGGAAACCAGAATTAAAAGAGACATGTATAACCCAATGTTCATTGCAGCACTGTTTATAATAGCCAGGACATGGAAGCAACCTAGATGTCCATCAGCAAATGAATGGATAAGAAAGCTGTGGTACATATACACAATGGAGTATTACTCAGCCATTAAAAAGAATACATTTGAATCAGTTCTAATGAGGTGGATGAAACTAGAGCCGATTATATAGAGTGAAGTAAGCCAGAAAGAAAAACACCAATACAGTGTACTAATGCATATATATGGAATTTAGAAAGATGGTAACGATAACCCTGTATACGAGACAGCAAAAGAGACACAGATGTATAGAACAGTGTTTTGGACTCGGTGGGAGAGGGAGAGGGTGGGATGATTTGGGAGAATGCCATTGAAACATGTATAATATCATATAAGAAACAAATTGCCAGTCCAAGTTTGATGCAGGATTCAGGATGCTTGGGGCTGGTGCACTGGGATGACCCAGAGGGATGGTACGGGGAGGGAGGTGGGAGGGGGGTTCAGGGTGGGGAACACCTGTACACCCATGGTGGATTCATGTTGATGTATGGCAAAACCAATACAATATTGTAAAGTTAAAAAAAAAAAAAAGGCCTGAAACCAAAAACATCTACAGGAAAGCACAGGCAGTATGCTCTTTGACATCAGTCTTAGCAGTATCTTTCTATGCACATACCGTCAGGCAAGGGAAACAAAAGTAAAAATAAACAAATGGAATTACACTAAAAAGCCTCTTCACAGCAAAGGGAACCATCAATAAAACAAAACTACAACCTACTGAATGAGAAAAGATATTTGCAACGTGGCGCCAGTGGTAAAGAATCTCCCTGCCAATAAAGGAGACACAACAGATGCAGGTTTGATCCCTGGGTTGGGAAGATCCCCTCGAGGAGGAAATGGCAACCCACTCCAGTATTCTTGCCTAGAAAATCCCATGGATGGAACAACAGACAACCTGATTAAAATCGGGCAGAGGAGCTTAATAGATATTTTCCAAAGAAGACATACAGCTGGCCAACAGGCACATGAAAATATGTTTAACATCACTAATTATACAGCAAGATATCACCTCACTCTGTCAGAATGGCCATTACCAAAAACACAAGAAATATTAAGTGTTGGCAAGGGTGTGGAGAAAAGGGGACATTCATACATTGTTGGCGGGAATGTCAATTGGTACAGCCATTATGAAATAAAGATTCCTCAAAAAATTAAGAACAATAATACTACATGACTTAGCTATCCTACTTCTACATATTTATCCAAAGAATAAAAAAATACTAATCCCAAAAGATATCTACACTCACGTGTTCATCAAGGCATTATTTATGATAACTAAGATATGGAAAAAATTTAACAATATTTGAATAGTAAAGATGTTATGTACAGCTGGGACATAGAAGCAACCTAAATGTCCACTGAAAGATGAATGGATAAAGAAGATGTGGTACATATATACAATGGTGTTGAGGTCCTTTAATGGACCGGAACCTGGTAGTCCAGAGTCAATGATAAGAAAG
Source organism: Ovis canadensis (assembly GCF_042477335.2). Taxonomy (NCBI): domain Eukaryota; kingdom Metazoa; phylum Chordata; class Mammalia; order Artiodactyla; family Bovidae; genus Ovis; species Ovis canadensis. The sequence continues at coordinate 38,321,680 of NC_091268.1, read as the reverse complement.
TAAAAGAGAAAGAGAAAGAGGCTGATATTCCTTGGTTTACACAGAAAACCAATAAAGCCCTTGACACGGGGCTTGCATTGCTTCACGTAGGCACAAGGCGCCCTCTCACGAGGATCTTGCAAGCCAGGTCAAGAAAGTGAGTTCAGTGGGCTTCTGCACTCCAAATAATTAGCCTGAGACAGAGAAAGAAAGAGAGAGAAAAAAGAAAGACACGGGGACCTAAGTTCTGATGGAACAAGAGTGTTTATTCAACACAGCGTAGGTATATATACTGTCTTACAAGGTAGCTTTGTTCAGCAAAGATAAAGATCAAAAGTCCAGACTTACAAATTATCAAGGAAACATAAGGCAATCCATATCAAAGAAAGAGGGTTGTAAATAATCCCTTTTACCATATGGTTCATAAAAAGGAAGAGGGTCGTAAATAGTTACTTATCACCATATGGAAAAACTAACGAAGGAAATGCATGCATCCTTCAGCGCCAGGAGTGGTTTGAATATTCAGGAATTAATAAGGAACAGAGGATTCATGACAGATCCAAAACAGCACACAGGAAGCCTCCTGTTGAATGCTTCCTGACACAGTGGAATATTACTTAGCCATAAAAAGGAATGAAATTGGGTCATTTGTAGTGATGTGAATGAACCCAGAATCTGTCATACAGAGTGAAGTAAGTCAGAAGGAGAAAAACAAATGTCATATATTAACACATATATATGGAATCTAGAAAAATGGTACAGATGAACCTATCTGCAGGACAGGAATAGAGATGCAGACATAGAGAATTGGCATGTGGACAATGTGGGGAAGGGGAAGGTGGGACAAACTGGGAGAGGAGCATTGACATATATACAGTACCATGTGTAAAATAGATAGCTAGTGGGAAGTTGCTCTATAGCATAGGGAGCTCAGCTCGGGGCTCTGTGATGACTTAGAGGGGTGGGATGGAGGGGTGGGAGGAGGCTCAAGAAGGAGGGGATATATGTGTGCATAAAGGTGACTCACTTCATTGTATAGTACAAGCTATCACAACATTATAAAGCTTTAGTTGTACTCTAAAAAATCAAGAAGTTTTACATATATGTGTATGCATACATATATGTATATATACTGTATATATATACAATGAAATACCACTCAGACATAAGAAACATGAAATCTTGCCACTAGGACAACATGAATGGACCTTGAGGGTGTTATGCTAAATGAAATAAATCAGACAGAGAAAGACAAATACCTCATGACTTCACTCATATGTGAAATATAAAAAACTAATAAAATCAAAATGAACAAACCAAACATGTAGAGATACATAGAACAGAGTTATGGTTAACAGATGGGAAGAGGTTGGGGGGAGGGAAAACTAGATAAAGGGGGCCAATAGCATGGTGATGTACAGAAAACAGATTTTTAGTGGTGAGCCTGTTGTACCATGTCACAGAAGTATCAATAGGAATACAATGAACTGGAAAAGGTCAGTTTTCATTCCAATTCCAAAGAAAGGCAATGCCAAAGAATGCTCAAACTACCGCACAATTGCGCTCATCTCACACACTAGTAAAGTAATGCTCAAAATTCTCCAAGCCAGCCTTCAGCAATACGTGAACCGTGAACTTCCTGATGTTCAAGCTGGTTTTAGAAAAGGCAGAGGAACCAGAGATCAAATTGCCAACATCCACTGGATCATCAAAAAAGCAAGAGAGTTCCAGAAAAACATCTATTTCTGCTTTATTGACTATGCCAAAGCCTTTGACTGTGTGGATCACAATAAACTGTGGAAAATTCTGAAAGAGATGGGAATATCAGACCACCTGACCTGCCTCTTGAGAAATCTGTATGCAGGTCAGGGAGCAGCAGTTAGAACTGGACATGGAACAACAGACTGGTTCCAAATAGGAAAAGGAGTACGTCAAGGCTGTATATTGTCACCCTGCTTATTTAATTTCTATGCAGAGTACACCATGAGAAACGCTGGACTGGAAGAAACACAAGCTGAAATCAAAATTGCTGGGAGAAATATCAATAGCCTCAGATATGCAGATGACACCACCCTTATGGCAGAAAGTGAAGAGGAACTAGAAAGCCTCTTGATGAAAGTGAAAGAGGAGAGTGCAAAAGTTGGCCTAAAGCTCAACATTCAGAAAACGAAGATCATGGCATCCAGTCCCATCACTTCATGGGAAATAGATGGGGAGACAGTGGAAACAGTGGAAGACTTTATTTTGGGGGGCTCCAAAATCACTGCAGATGGTGATTGCAGCCATGAAATTAAAAGACGCTTACCCCTTGGAAGGAAAGTTATGACCAACCTAGATAGCATATTCAAAAGCAGAGACATTACTTTGCCGACTAAGGTCTGTCTAGTCAAGGCTATGGTTTTTCCTGTGGTCATGTATGGATGTGAGAGTTGGACTGTGAAGAAGGCTGAGTGCCGAAGAATTGATGCTTTTGAACTGTGGTGTTGGAGAAGACTCTTGAGAGTCCCTTGGACTGCCAGGAGATCCAACCAGTCCATTCTGAAGGAGATCAGCCCTGGGATTTCTTTGGAAGGAAGGATGCTAAAGCTGAAACTCCAGTACTTTGGCCACCTCATGCAAAGAGTTGACTCATTGGAAAAGACTTTGATGCTGGGAGGGACTGGGGGCAGGAGGAGAAGGGGACGACTGAGGATGAGATGGCTGGATGGCATCACTGACTCGATGGATGCGAGTCTGAGTGAACTCCGGGAGATGGTGATGGACAGGGAGGCCTGGTGTGCTGCGATTCATGGGGTCGCAAAGAGTTGGACACGACTGAGCGACTGAACTGAACTGAACGCTTAAAATTTACATAATGTTATAAATCAGTGTAACAGAAACAAATTTTAAAAGTAAATAAGTATTAACAGCTAAAAGAAGACTGTATTATTTTCTTACACTATTAATGGTTTTACGTCTTCGATCCAGCTGGAGAAGCAAAAAGCAGATGCCAAACCCAGGAAGATGGGATTTATGCATCCTTTGATTTACATTCAAACCTTGCCCACATGATTTAAGGTAGCATGCTATGCACAAACATCTCTCAGATTCCACCCGAGTTCTTTAACTTTTGTGGTTCCCAGAATATTAAAAGTATACCATGTCTTTCTCCTTATCATTTCTACAAATCTAAATATCCTGTTGACTGAGACGTGTTCTTTTTACCAGCAAATTCTGTCCATTAACTCTACTCAGTGAGGGCACACGCACATGCACACACACCCAATATGTTCAAGTACATATACCCTTTTAAAGAATCTCTCATCATATATCTTTTCATCGTCCTGTTATTCAGTCTAATAAATTTCCTTATTCTGTTTAAACAGATTTGTGCTGATCAGCACTACCCATCACATAGCATCTGATATAATGAATACAGTGCTTGGATGAAGTCTCAGGAGGGGAAATGGTGAGATCAGCTTTACACATTAATGAATCTGACTACATAAAAATTACAAACTTCAGCTAATAAAAAAATACAATTAAAATAAATATTTAATATCACTAATAATCAAAGATGTTTGCACTAAAATAATAATGAGAAACATTTTTCATCTATAAAATTAGTAGAAATTAAAGAATGATAACACCCAGTGTTTGCAGGGGCAGAAGCAAAGATGGGGTTGCCACAGTGGTTGGGAATATAAAAACTTACACTACATTTCTGGGGGCCAAGTGGGCAGTACCTATTAAGAGTTTTTAAAGATTATTTGTCTCAGTACTTCTATTTCTAAAATACTGACCTCTAGAAATAATCATAAGTATGCAAAGCGACTTTTGCAGAGTTTTTATTGCTGAATCATTTGTGATATCAAGGGGGGAAAAAGACAATAACGTTAGTGCACAATTTGGAGTTGGTTAAATACATTTTATGCATCTACACTGTGGGTACTGTGTAGCTATTAAAAATCATGTTGCAAAAGAAAAATTAATGACATGGAAAAATGCTTGCAATATACTGTTTGGTTAGCGATGGTGGTATGAGAGCTGTGCAAGCGAGGAGCTGATGCCAGGAAAGACACAAGGTAGTAGATGCCTTTAATGAGCTTAACTGGGCCAGTTCAGAGACAGGCTGGAGGGGAAAATGTGATATAAGGGAACAGTTTCGGAGCCTGGAGCCCTATCCTTGAGTCAGCTACAGTCAGGGTACATATAAAGAGACAGGGACAGAGGAAAGCAAGGGAAACCTTAGTGATTATTTCTTAAATTCTCTGTCACATATGAAAATTCTTCTTATGGTCAGGGAATTTTTTATTAAGACTATATCTTTAAAAAAATATTTATTTAATTTTTGGCTGTGTACTGCTTCTTGGGCTTTTCTCTAGTTGCAGTGAGTGGGGATGATATGAGCCACCAGGGCAGCCCTGGTCAGGATGTAGATGAACTTTGTTCCCATCTGTGTACTCCCCAACTTTGATTCAAGCCTCTTGAAGATTCTGAGAAGGAGGTACTTGTTGTCCTATATATAGAAACTATAATACACTGATGAAAGAAATCAAAGATGACACAAATAGGTGGAGAAATATACCGTGTTGGTGGATTGGAAGAATCAATATAATGAAAATGAGTATACTACCCAAAGCAATCTATAGATTCAATGCAATCCCTATCAAGCTACCAAAGGTATTTTTCACAGAAGTGGAACAAATAACTTCACAATTTGTCTGGAAATACAAAAAAAAAAAAAAAAAAATTCAAATAGCCAAAGCAACCTTGAGAAAGAAGAATGGAACTGGAGGAATCAATTTCCTGACTTCAGACTATATACAAAGCTACAGTCATCAAGACAGTATGGTACTGGCACAAAGACAGAAATATAGATCAATGGGACAAAATAGAAAGCCCAGAGCTAAATCTATGCACCTATGGATACCTTATCTTTGACAAAGGAGGCAAAAATATACAATGGAGAAAAGACAATCTCTTCAACAAGTAGTCCTGGGAAAATTGGTCAGTCACCTGTAAAAGCATGAAACTAGAACACTTTCTAATAGCATACACAAAATAGACTCAAAATGGATTAAATAACTGTAAGATCAGAAACTATAAAACTCTTACAGGAAAACATAGGCAGGACACTGTCTGGCATAAATCACAGCAAGATCCTCTATGACCCACCTCTCAGAGTAATGGAAATAAAAACAAAAATAAACAAATGGAGTCTAATTAAATTTAAAAGCTTTTGCACAACAAAGGAAACTATAAGCAAAGTGAAAAGGCAGCCTTCAGAATGGGAGAAAATAATAGCAAATGAAACAACTGACAAAAAAATTAATCTCCAAGCAGCTCATGCAGGTCAATACCAGAAAAATAAGTATCAATCAAAAAGTGGGCCAAAGAAGTAAACAGACATTTCTCCAAAGACAGATAGATGGCTACCAAGCACATGAAAAGATGCTCAACATCACTCATTTTATCAGAAAAATGCAAATCAAAGCCACAATGAGGTACCATCTCATTCCAGTCAGAAAGGCTGCCATCAAAATGTCTACAAACAATAAATGCTGGAGAGGGTGTGGAGAAAAGGGAACCCCCTTGCACTGTTGGTTGGCACAGCCACTATGGAGAACAGTGTAGAGATTCCTTAAAAAACTGGAAATAGAACTGCGATACTACCCAGCAATCCCACTGCTGGGCATACATACTGAGGAAACCAGAACTGAAAGAGACACATGTACCCCAACATTCATTGCAGCACTGTTTACAATAGCTAGGACATGGAAGCAACCTTGATGTCCACTGGCAGACAAATGGATAAGGAAGTTGTGGTACATATACGCAATGGAATATTACTCAGCTATTTTAAAAAGAACACATTTAAGTCAGTTCTAATGAGGTGGATGAAACTGGAGCCTATTAAACAGAGTGAAGTAAGTCAGAAAGAGAAACACCAATACAGTATATTAATACATATATATAGAACTTAGAAAGATGGTAACAATGACCCTATATGCAAGGCAGAAAAAGAGACACAGCTGTAAAGAACAGACTTTTGGACTATGTGGAAGAAGGGGAGGGTGGGATGGTTTGAGAGAATAGCATTGAAACATGTATATTACCATATGTAAAACAGATGACCAGTGCAAGTTCGATGCATGAAACAGGGCACCCAAAGTCAGTGCTCTGGGACAACCCAGAGGGTGGGTTGGGGAGGGAGGTGGGAGGGGGGTTCAGGATGGGGGGACACATGTACTCCTGTGGTTAATTCATCTCAATGTATGGCAAAAACCACCACAATATTGTAAAGTAATTAGCCTCCAATTAAAATAAATTAATTAATTTAAAAAAAGAAAATAACATCCCGTTTCACTAGCTACAGGGAGTTCAATTGTTTGCAATCAACACATTGGCTAACAGACTCTACTATAGTTGCAGTGCCCATCCTATGCTCAGTGTTTTAAATATGTTTATCTCATTTAGTCCTTCTCTACCATCCCAGTGTTACCAAAAAAATGTGAGGGGTCCGACTGCTCACTGCTCAAAACCAGTAAACAGGCCAGATTGGTGGAAAGGAAAGTTGGCTTTATTTCAGATGTTGACTACTGGGGGAGGGAGGTTGGTGGACGTCTGACTAAAGGCCAACTCCCCTCTTCGACCACTGGCAAGCAGTGGGGCAAGAGCTTTTATAGACAGAAGTTAAGGGGGACTACACGCAGAAAAATAGCACAGACAGCTCTGACAGTCATTTTCAAATTGGTCATCAGCATCGTTTTGGTTGTTTTAGGTACAGTTAGTTTTCAGTTCCAGGGTTTGCTTGTTTCCATGTCTTTGAGGCCAGTTCTCAGAATTGTGGCAGCTTAAGACATGGGTATGGTCTGGTCATCATGTAGTTACCCTCTTCCCCCTGATTGGGGTTTCTCTATCCATAAGACAGCTCACAGGATATGGCTCAGAATATTATCTATTGCCCTTGAGAAGGAAATAAACATCCTTGACTATGCTTAATGACTACATTATTATTATTTGGTCTCCTTGACTGTTTGCCTTTGTTTTTGTATGTTCTCATTTCCCTGATTAAACTTATTCTTTGACTAAAATTTTCTACAGGCAAGAGGCAGGAAGAGGACATGGAGGAGGGAACATAGGATCTTGCTCTGCTTCACCAGCTCTTCAATAAGTAAGTGGCAAAGCAGAAAATGTATCCTCAGATCTGTAAAAATGCCAAACTCATTCTCAAACCAAGAGCAAGCTTCTACTCTTCTGTAACCCTGTGTTCTAGCTACCGAATGAGCACTTTGGAATAGAAAGATCTCTGAATTTCCTCCCATGTTAAGTAAGTAGATAGCTCTGTGTCTTGGAGGATCTTGCCTAACACTATAGGAAATTCAAGAAATCTCCGTTGGATGTCTGACCTTGTAGCCATCTTTCTATCATTCTAAAAAGAAGCTGGTGAAATGAGACTAATGTAGAACGTGTCAGTGACCTGGGGACTGGACCACAAGGCCCATCAGTATTGCCCAGTACTGGACAGGCTCTGGAGTTACTCTTGCTAGCCCTAACTCACATTCCCAGGAGGTGGTTTCCCACCCTGACTGCCCTCAGCCAACCGAAGCATTGCCCTCTGAAGCATTTTTTTCAGGTGGGCTTCCAAGGGCTTTGATGAAGAAGCTGAAGCAGCAGAGTCCCGTGAATGAAATATAGGAATAGTGCTGGGGAAACAAGCTGCTCTCCCAGCCCTGTTGGGCTTCCCTGGTAGCTCAGCTGATAAAGAACCAGCCTGCAAAGCAGGAGACCCCATTTCAATTCCTGGGTTGGGAAGATCCCCTGGAGAAGAGATAGGCTACCCACTCCAGTAGTTTTGAACTTCCCTGGTGTCTCAGACAGTAAAGAATCCACCTGCAATATGGGAGACCTGAGTTCGATCCCTGGGTTGGGAAGATCCCCTAGAGGAGGGTATGGGAACCCGCTCCTTATTCTTGCCTGGAGAATACCATGGATAGAGGATACTGGCGGGCTATAGTCCATGGAGGCGCAGAGTCCAACACGACTGAGCAACTAAGCACAACCCAATCCTGTTGCCAACTGGATAATCCCCACATAAGCCATGGGACTGTTCTCAGCCTCTGTTTCCTCCCCTGAGAAATTTAGGACTGTGATTCAGACAAAATGCAGTAATGCTAGTGGAAGCTGTTTGAAAAATGAGAAAAGCATTGTACACATGTGAGGGGCTATTATTAATTCAGAGAGGAATTGAAGAATCTAAAACTGTCTTGCATTTGAATAGCGTTTCTTATTTTGCAACATGCTTTTCTCATTTTGTCTTCACAGCCACCATGTGAGAAAGTAGGGCAGTTATTATTATCTCCATTTTATAGATGAGGAAACAGAAGGAAAAGTGGCGATGCCAGCCCTGAAGCCAGGCATCCTGATTTCCAACCCCAGATTCATTCTTATATATTTGCAAGTAATTTTCTCCTATCCATCGTGCAGACGTTAGAGTACACCTGTCAGCAATGGGGTTGGGAAATTGTCAGCAAGATCTAAACCAACAGAAGGATGGTTAGCCTACATTGTTCATTTTGGACTAACATGTGAGCTTTCTATGAAAAAAGGATGTAGAGTTCTGGCTTTTCTCCATTGCAATGGAGGACAGGTTAAAAACCAGAAACAGACACATGCTGAAAGCTAGAAGAGATTCGGCATACCTTTTTTAGAACATGCACCCCACACCTGTCATCTTTCTGCCAGCCTAAAACTCAAGGGTCAGCATCAGCAGTGCGGTCTGTGTGGTCTGCGCCAGCCTCAGGCCGACCCTGGAGCCATGCCACAAAAAATTCACGTCTAACTAGGAAGAACAGGCTGAAGACTCACAGCCAAGTCTGAGTTTTATCATCTCCATGTTAACAATTATGAAGAGGACATTTTAAGTGCTTTGACTTTTAAAGGCATTTTTTAAGTTATTTATTTATTTATGGCTGTGCTTGGTCTTCATTGCCACACGGGCTTTCTCTAGTTGCGGCGAGCAGGGGCTGCTCTCTAGTTGTGTTTGGGCTTCTCCTTGCAGTGGTTTCTCTTGTTGCAGAGCATGGCTCTTGGGCACACAGGCTTCAGGGGTTTCAGCATGTGGACTCAGTTGTGGTGCACAGGTTTAGTTTCCCTGCGGCCGGTGGGATCTTCCCAGACCAGGGATTGGCCCTTGTCTCCTACATTGGCAGGCAGATTCTTTACCTCTGAGCCACCAGGGAAGTCAATGCTTTCATAGAACACTTCTGCACTTACTGGGTTTCCAAATAAGCCTGTAAGTTAGATTGATGCCACTCTTAGAAATAACTTAGTTGCAAAGAACATGCATGCTAAGGAGGTTTTATCACTTGAGTCACAAGCAAGCCCAACTGTCCTTTTATGTGACTGTGGTTATTGTCCAACATACTCCCTTGAGTACTGGCCATGTGACTGGTTTAACCTCACAAATGTATATTACAGTTCCAGACCTGAAGAAGCTCCATGTGTTTCTATTGTCCTCTTTTACTCATGTGACCCACTCCAAGAAAAGTGTGCCCTAGAAAGTGGCTAATTCAAAAAGAATGAGGAAACAAATATCATATATTAATACATATATGTGAAATCTAAAAAAAATGGTATGAAGTAAAGTGAAAGTCACTCAGTGGTATCTGACTCTTTGTGACCCCATGGCCTACATGGTCCATGGAATTCTCCATGCCAGAATAATAGAATACTGGAGCAGGCAGCTGTTCCCTTTTCCAGGGGATCTTCCCAACCCACGGATTGAACCCAGGTCTCCTGCACTGCAGGCAGATTCTTTACTAGCATTTGCAAAGCAGAAATAGAGACACAGACTTAGGGAACAAATGTATGGATACCAAGGGGGAAAGGGGTTGGGTGGGAGGAATTAGGAGATTGGGACTGACATTTATACACTATTGATACTATGTATAAATACACAACTGATGGCAACACACTGTGCCGCTCAGGAAACTCTGCTTAATGCAGGATGGTGACCTAAATGGGAAGGAATTCCAAAAGAGAGGGGCTATACATATATGTGAGTTGACTCATTGGAAAAGAATTTGATGCCGGGAGGGATTGGGGGCAGGAGAAGAAGGGGACGACCGAGGATGAGATGGCTGGATGGCATCACTGACTCGATGGACGCGAGTCTGAGCGAACTCCGGGAGTTGGTGATGGACAGGGAGGCCTGGTGTGCTGCGACTCATGGGGTCGCAAAGAGTCAGAAACGACTAAGCAACGGAACTGAACTGAACTGATACATATATGTATGTCTGATTCACTTTGCTGTGCTATAGAAGCAAACACAACATTGTAAAGTAACTATACTACAATAAAGGTTAATTAATAAAGAAATGAATGAAGAGACACATGGAGGGATTCTGCTGCTGCTGCTGCTGTAAGTCGCTTCAGTCGTGTCTGACTCTGTGTGACCCCATAGACAGCAGCCCACCAGGCTCCACCATCCCTGGGATTCTGCAGGCAAGAACACTGGAGTGGGTTGCCATTTCCTTCTCCAATGCATGAAAGTGAAAAGTGAAAGTGAAGTTGCCTATCCCAGCCTAAATGCTGATGTTCAAAGCATGGAGTCTAACCTAGCAAAACTTAAAAAAAAAAAGTCATGGATGAATAAGCATGAAATAAATGCTGGGTGTTCTAAGCCTGTACACTGTGGAATAGTTTGTTATGCACAATATTGCTGCAAATAGTTGACTGACAGAGTTGCCTTTAAATTTTAGAGTCCATGTAGATTTTTAAACAGGATTCCTGATTTTTCACTGGTGGCAGGTAAGAACGTCTCAATATATAAAGCCAGAAATGCTCTATTTCTTTATCTTTCTTAAAGCAAACTAATTATACCAGACATATATATCACCAGCCAAATGGAGAAGGGGCCAACGAGGTGCCCAGTTTTGCCCATACTCCTTCATTACTCTGGAATTCCACCAGTATTATCACTGTTGCAGGCAAGTTCAGAAGTTAGTGGTGAAATGGGAGGTTTCACTTTTTACTGATTGACATCATCCCTTACTTGACTGGGTCAGGCTAAGTGGAAAGTCCTTAGGATGGTAAGAAGAGTTGGATGATAATATACTTTAGAGAGTCTACAATGAGTCCCAATGATCTCAGGAATGCAAAGATAACTCTATGTTTCTCCATTCATTTAGGACTTCTTTGATGCCTCTCAAAGATATTTATATTTTTGTTTGTTTGGGCCCTGCACATTTCTTATAAAGTGTATTATTAAGTTATTTCCAGAGGTTCCTCATTGCCAAGGATAAATGCCAAGTCCTTTGAGTGCCTAGAAACGGTCTTTATTTTCTGACCCCTACCTCCTTGGAAGAAAAGTTATGACCAACCTAAACAGCACATTGAAAAGCAGAGACATTACTCTGCCAACAAAGGTCCATCTAGTCAAAGCTATGGTTTTTCCAGTAGTCATGTATGGATGTGAGATTTGGACTATAAAGAAAGCTGGCAGCCAAAGAACTGATGCTTTTGAACTGTGGTGTTGGAGAAGACTCTTGAGAGTCCCTTGGACTGCAAGGAGATCCAACCAGTCCGTCCTAAAGGAAATCAACCCTGAATATTCATCGGAAGGACTGATGCTGACGCTGAAACTCCAACCCTTGGGCCACCTAATGCAAAGAACTGACTCATTAGAAAAGACCCTGATGCTGGGAAAGATTGAAGGTGGGAGGAGAAGGGGACAACAGAGGATAAGATGGTTGGATGGCATCACCAACTTGATGGACATGAGTTTGAGCAAGCTTCGGGAGTTGCTGATGGACAGGGAGGCCTGGTGTGCTGCAGTCCATGGGGTCTCAAAGAGGTGGACATGACTGAGTGACTGAACTGAACTGAACCTACCTTAGCAGCCTTATTTCTCTTCCTGATGGCCACTCTTCTGAGCCACATGATGTTTCATTCATGGTGAATGACATGAATCTACTATTCTATTTCCCTGCCTTATGCTTTTATAGCTACCTCCCTCTTCGCTTTGGATATTCCTCTGACATCACCTGCTTATGCTTGAAAGTCTACTTCTAATAGCATCTCATCTTTAGTAGGGCCAGGAGTCAGATGAGGCAAGAGAGGTACCCAGGACACAAAATTTAGAGGCACTCAAGATCAGGTAAGTGGCTCCTTATATTTCATGCTCCAGGGACATCATGCACCCTATCCTACTCCTGACCCTGCTCTTTGATGCCTTCCCTGTTGTACTCCACACCTTCCCCAAGGATAGATCCTTCATGTAGACTCCATACCTTTTCATGCTACAGTATTTTCCACAGTGGATTGTATTTTCTTAGGACAGAGACCATGCTGTCTCATCTCTGTGGCACCAGCATCCTGCCTGGTATAGTATATTTTATGGATAAAAGTAAAAAATAGCCATTATGTTGTTGTTCAGTCACTCAGTTGTGTCTGACTCTTTGTGACCCATGGGCTGCAGCACACCAGACTTCCCTGTACTTCACTATCTCCTGGAGTTTGCACAAACTCATGTCCATTGAATTGTTGATGCCATTCAACTATCTCATCCTCTGTCATCCCCTTCTCCTCCTGCCTTCAGTCTTTTCCAGCATCAAAGTCTTTTCCAAAGAGTGGGCTCTTTGGATTAGGTAGCCAAAGTATTGGAGCTTTAGCTTCAGCATCAGTCCTTCCAATGAATATTCAGGGTTGATTTCCTTTAGGACTGACTGGTTTGATCTCTTTGCAGTCCAAGGGACTCTTGAGTCTTCTCCAGCACCACAATTTGAAAGCATCAGTTCTTTGGTGCTCAGCCTTCTTTATGGTCCAACTCTCACATCCGACCTGACTACTGGAGAAACCATAGATTTGACTATACATACCTTTGTTGGCAAAGTGATGTCTCTGCTTTTTATACATGAGCATTTATTTTGTACCCAAAAAGGTTCTAAGTGCTTTAGTTGAGTTGCAGCTAAACCCCTCACAAAGGCCTAAATAGATAATATTATCCCAACTTAATAGCTGAACAGACTAAAAGAAGTGAAGTAAATTGCAATATCACACAATCTAAAGCGTAACAGCTGGAATTTGAACCCAGGTCCTTCTGATGCCAGACCTTGTGTGCATAATAGAAAAAAAAATGATTCATCACTAACTTAAACTGAATAAGAATCAAAAAGGAGAAGAGCATTTTTTGGTTATGTTAATCAAGATCTAGGACCATTACTGCAAAGGGCAGTGAGGCTTGTGAGAGGAGGTGACTCTTTGACATATTGTCCTCCTGGTGAATGAAGTCCTAAAATGCTGACTTTTTCTCCAAAGGCACCAACATTGGTGGGAGAGACCATCCTAAGTGCTGGTCCCAATCTAGAAATGTAAAAACAAAACCAAGACTACTGTTTTGGATGGCATTGACCAAGGACAATTATTGCCCAGAGGAATTTGAACCCTGTTGATAATCCAGCCTTTGGCCACCTCATGCGAAGAGTTGACTCACTGGAAAAGACTCTGATGCTGGGAGGGATTGGGGGCAGGAGGAAAAGGGGACAACAGAGGATGAGATGGCCGGATGGCATCACTGACTCGATGGATGTGAGTTCGAGTGAGCTCCGGGAGTTGGTGATGGACAGGGAGGCCTGGCATGCTGCAGTATATGGGGTCAGACACGACTGAGCGACTGAACTGAACTGAACTGATAATCCAGCCAGAAAATTCTGCCTCATTGGCAGTGGATCCCTTGCCAGTCAGGAAGTTAAAGAGATATTGTGTCTCCTCCATCAACCCAAATCCATCAGCCCTGAGAGATGAGCCATGCAGCTGGTACGTCACTGCTTCGTGTTCTGTAGTGTTACTTCCTACACCAGACAACTACCTTGTACTTCTGGGTTCTCTGCTATTCACAGTGTGCAACTAAAAAACAGGTAGCTAAATCCTAGGCAGAAAAATATTCTTCACCACTATACCAGTGGGAAATTGACCAAACTAAGGATTCCAGACTCAAATACATGTAACAAGTGAATGGCCAGCTTGGGACTAGGGCAAACTAAGACCTACATGTTGTATGATCATGTCCTTCTGTTTTCTCTATTTCTGATGCTTTGACATCTTGGGAGATCCTATTAGAAGTAGTTTGCCTGTGTGCTCAGTCGCTCAGTCATGTCTGACTCCTCGTGACTCCATGGACTGTCACCTGCTAGGCTCCTCTGTTCACGGAATTTTCCAGGCAAGAATACTGGAGCTGGCTGACATTTCCCTGGGCTAGTCAGTTCCTAAAGATAGTAAAGGATTTGCCCAATAGCATGCCTTTCACATGCAAACAAACCAGTCCAGAGCTCACACTTCCAAACCATCTCCTTCAAAAGGCTCTTACATTCTGAACCACTAGTGCCCTGCACTAATCACCCCAGGACCAGATGCTAGACATCTAGGACAGTCCCAGAGACCCTTGAAAGTATTCACACTGGCTATTCCTATACCTTCTTATCTTGCTTTGCCTTGCCTTGTCTTTGCCTGCAGATACCATGATGAGCTGACTCATGTTTTCTTCCCACTTCCTCTGTCTGCTGATCAACCCTGGTGCTTCCCTGTGCGCCCCCTACCCAGTGGCATGGCGTGGAATACCCCCTCCTCTGTGTGTATATCTTTCAATGACCATTCTCTCCTAATCAATTGGCCTCACTGTATATAAATAATAATACATCACACATCCATTTTAAAACACATGCCCCTGTATAGAGGAGAAATCTCTACCCATTTCCAGCTGATTGTTGTCAAACAAGAATCTGCCCAATATTATAGACATTCTGAATCTTTCAGAAAAGCCAGAAACCTGATTTTATTTACTTCTTAAAGTTTTATTGTTTATAAGTAATTCAGACATAAAATTCTGTGTGGCTCATGCATATATTCAAACAATAGAAAGCTGAGGAAAACAAAGACAGAGGAAATATAATAGCCAGACACAGGAGCTACAGATTGTAATCTATGGTTTTCCAGGTATTGGCGCTGTGCAGACCAGAGTGAACACATAGTTTTAGCTCTGAGACATAATCTCTTTGATCATCACAAAAGTAAATATTTTTCAAGCTTTTCTAACCTGACTCCCTGTAAGAAATATATTCTACATTACAACACACACACACACGTCTGTCTATCCACCCAAAATAGAAATGTTACTCTTCCCATGTGTTAAGCACGTTGACATTTTCTATTCTATTCTATTCCATTTACTTTTATTTATGATGCTGGTTGCTACCCACTATTGCATTCATTTCACAATTTGTCAGTGGATCTTAAACTGCAGCTTGGAAAAAAAAAAACCTATACATTTAGAATATGGTGGACCAGACCACCATATTACAGATGAGGAAACCAAGATTAACAGAGTAATGGAATTTGTCCAATATTACACAAGATGAATAGCAGAGTCAAGCATGGAATTAATTACCATCTTCCAAATATGTTCATATTCCTAAATAAACAGCATAAACATGATCAGTGTGGGTATGGATATCAGTCAGGATTCAATGGGAAAAGTGTCACTAGAATATACATACACACACAATCTAATCGTACATAGCTGAAGTCAATAAACAAGTTTTGGAAGGCTATTCTGTTCATGTTTAATGCTAAGTCCACAAAGGCTATCACAGGTTAGATCTCATGAGCTCTCTGACCTCACTTCATCATGGACACACATATAACTCAGGAATGAAGGAAGATCCAGGAGAAGTCTTATCTCAAACCAAGAACTGGAGGCAGCAGATCAACATGAGCTGCAAAATGGCTGCTGCTGCTCATCAGCCCTGCACATCTCCCAGGAAAGTCTCTCTGTGGCCCACCCTCTCATTAGCAACTTAGAAAGTATATTCATGGCTCACTTTTAAAAACTGAATATCCATTTCTTCAGTTATTAAAATCAAGAATACATGGTATCTGCAGACGAGAAAAACAGCATACTTTGTTTTTATTACTCTCCCTTCTTTCTCCCAGTTAGTTATTGTCTGAAAATTTAAGCTCGAGTTTTTATTTTCAAAATGATACTGTTTTGTCAAGAGAATCATTTAAGGTTTGTTCACATTTGCATGCTGTTAGTTGACAACAATTATGTGTCTTAACTCTATGTTCAATTGATCCCATCACTTTCTGCCAGTTCTTTTAGCCTCAAATTTGCTTCTCTAAGGTTTACTTCCTTTAATTCATCAGTACATTAGATTGGTAAATTTTTTGTGGAATTTATTTATTGGCTTGATTTTAGTAAAATACTTCCCTCACCTTGCATATCTAGAAATTATCCTCCTATTGCATTCAAATTTGAGCAAGAATTTTACAACTTTTCCTCCTCAGAACTGTGTATATGGTGTGTTCTCCAAGTTACACTGTTAAGTGAAAAAGCAAGTTGTTAAAATGTATGTATACAATACTACCACTTACACAAGAAAAAGGGAGATATGAATGCACACACATGTAAACATGCAGACTCTCTCTCTAATTAATGTAATTATGTAATAAATATGGGTTGAATACATATATATGTTAAAACATGTTAAATTGTGTTAAATCACATATGTGTTAATGTAGCACTATTGACTGCATGTTGAATTATGCTAAATTAACATATTAGTGATATCATACAAGTGTTATAATAACATGTAACATGTTGGTTATATAATTATGCATATATTATGATGTGTATATTCTATGACATCATGTGCTAAATATGTTAAATTAACACATATGCATTAAGAATAGGATAAACCTGAACACTTAACATGGTTAAATTAGGAAAAGCTATGGAGAACAGTATGGAGGTTCCTTAAAAATCTAAAACTAAAACTACCATATTGGTAGCAGTATGATAGCATATTGGTAGCAATCCCACTCCTGGGCATATACTCTGGGAAAATCATAATTCAAAAAAGACATACGTATCCCATGTAAATAGTGGCACTATTTACAATAGCCAGGACATGGAAGCAACCATCCATCCACGTAAATGTCCATTGACAGATGAGTGAATGGTATATATATACAGTGGAATATTACTCGTCATAAAAAAGGAATGAAGTTGGGCCATTTGTAGTGATGTAGATGAATATAGAGTCAGTCATACAGAGTAAAGTAAGTCAGAAAGAGAAAAACAAGTGTCATATATTAGTGCATATATATGGAATTTAGAAAAATGAGACTGATGAACCTATTTGCAGGGCAAGAATAGAGATGCAGGCAGAGAATGGACTTGCGGACACGGTGGGTGAAGGAAAGGGCGGGATAAATTGAGAGAATAACATTGACATATACACACTACCATGTGTGAAATAGATAGCTAGTAGGAAGTAGCTACATAGAACAGGGAGTTCAGCCTGGTGAGCTAGATTACTTAGATGGATGGAATGGCAGGGAGGTGGAGGGAGATTCAAGAGGGCAAGGATATATGAATGCGTATGTTATATATGAACAATAACTTTAAAAAGAGAGTATTATAAACCTTTAAACTTTCATAAGAGTTTCAGAAAGCCTGTTCACACAAAATGAAAAATGCTTGCATTTTATGAAAGATGAGTTAGCCATTATTTCTAGAACTTTTCAGTGGACATATGTATTTTTAAGATAAAATATATCATGAGTTTATGAAAAATCCTTTTGTATTATTGTTATTGTTCTTTTATTTCATATTATCTGTTCATACTCCTTATACAATTTCCCTTTTAATCAGCCTTATTTGGTGAAAGTTCTAAATGGCCCTGGATTTTATCACCAAACATGGTGACTATGTTTTTCGTGAGTTCTACATCTTTCCACCTGAAAGCTTCTAAAATATGACTGTCTAATCTTATGCCAGAAGGCTGATAAAAGTAGCTCATCTCTTCTCAGTTACTAGGGGTTTTCCCCTCTTCTCCTTAATGCTTACAGGATTTTTTCTCCACCCTCATGTCCAATGTCACTGGAATGTATGTTGGTCATTTGATATCAGTGCTTCTTAGTTGATGTTGTGTCCTTCTAATTTTCAAATGTAGATTATCCTTTATTCAGGGAAGTTTTTTTTTCTATAATATTATAGTTTTGTTGTTGTTGTTGTTACATTTGCTCTGTTCTCTTTAATCAGGGCTGCCAATTACACATACATTGCAACGTTTTTGGCTTCCAAACCTTTCAAACTCTGTTCTTTTTACTCCATTGTATTCACTTATCAAACTTGTTTATGTTCCTAACTGTAATTTTAGAAATGTTAGCTCTTCTTTGTGATGCTTCCCACCATTGCTTCCCTGGTGGTTCAGATGGTAATCAGCCTGCAATGTGGGAAACCTGGATTCGATTTCTGGGTTGGGAAGATCCCCTGGAGGTGGGCATGGCAACCCACTCCAGTATTCTTGCCTGGAGGATCCCTGTGGACAGAGGAGCCTGGCGGGCTACAGTCCATGGGATCGCAAAGAGTCAGACACGACTGAGAGGCTAAGCACACTAAACAGCACCATGTATTTGATTTACTTTATGGTTTTATTTTTCTCCTCCATTTTTTTCTTAATTTCTTCTAAGTTACTTTTTCCCTTCTCTCTTTTAATATGTCTTCTTTGAGCCTTTGTATCTGTTACTTGATTTAAAAAAAAACTTTTTTTTTTTTTTTTTACTTCCTAGAGAAGTGTTTATATAAACTTCCCCTAAATTGCTACATAATTTCTCTTGGCTTTATTTCACATTTGCCTTGTATTTTATTTTCTAATTTTTCTTTATCTTTTAATGAGAATCACATTTTTCTAAAAAAGCTCTGAGATAAAGAATGGTTTGGAGGACAGGCTGGAAGGGTGAGCTATGGCAGCTGGTCACTCAGAATTAGGTATTCTATCTTAGAATGCTTTCTTACCAGTTGTGTTATTTAGCCTTCTCTCCCTTCTATCAAATTTCTCCCTTCCTTTGGTGGTATCTCTGCCTGTGTGTGTTGAGAGAGATTGTTCTATTTAGCTTGTAGTGATGTACAAGCTTGACTACTTTGTATGACATATCTTCCAAGTTTTCATCTTATGATTTAATGTTTATTTTTCTTCTCTTTCCATCTCTCCTCCTCTCTTGTAAATATTACATGTCTTCATAATTTCTAAGTCACCCCCCACCAGTGTGTGACATTTGAATGGCCTCATCTTTACAGACAACAATATTTGGCACATATATTTGGATAACTCTGCATGATGACCGAAACCTCTAGAGGTTTATATTCTCTACATGTACAGTTTTTATTTTGGCCCAATTTAACGATATTCTTCATATGTTGTAATTTGGAGCTGCAAATCTTCCCTAGTTTTATTGAACAGAGAATTCTATTTATTGCTTTTCTTTATTTTTGTTGGTTTTCTGTCGGTTTTACCCAAGAGAGTGGATTAAAATGCTTTAAATATATAAAAGATTTTGGAGAGTCTAGATTTGTATTTTAGAAAGATCACTTTGGCTCAAACAAGAAACACTGCAGAAGATGAGGTAGCAGGAAGGATGTAGGGAGCAGGAGTTTGCTCAAGACTGGAAACAGGAAAACCATTGAGAAAACTAATGAATCCATTCAAAAGAGAGAGGATGAGGTCTGAGAAAGGTCATGAGTTGAGAAAAAAGAAGTAGGCAGAAAAAGATGTAGAGCTTGGGGGTCATCAGCTTATTGATGATAATTTAAATGATAAAATTAGGTGGAAGCCTGGAGAAGTTTCATAGAAGAGAAGTGAGCTAAGACAGAAATCCTTGGAATAAACTCTTTGGAGTAAAAAATGATAGAGGATCCTACAAAAGAAAATGAGAAGTAGATGCTTGAGAAGCAAATGGAAAATAAAAAGAGGACTACTGAAAAGGCAAGAAGTGTCTCCAATCAAGCTGAGAGTTTGATAAGATAAGGTCTTAAAAGTTGACATTGGACTTAGTCACATGAAAATCATTGATAACCCTCGTGAGAGCAGTGGCAGAGATAGAAGTGGAAACTCAGTATCAGGAGGTTGAGGTGTGAATATCAGGAGGTTTCAAGGTAGGGATGGTAAATACAAAAAATCTCTCAGAGAAGTTTGATAGTAAACAGGAAGATACAGAATACAGGGTCAGCTTGAAGGAAACTTCTTGTATAGTAATACATTAGCACTAGAGCTTTAGGGTACCCCTATACCCACAATAGTTCACATTTATACAGAAGTTCAGCTCAAAGAGGTTTTTGCATACATAATCTCATTTCACATTCACCTCACTGAGTCACCTCAATTTTATTGATGAGGTAACTAAGGCTGAGAGAAATAACAATGAACTGCCTTCCCAAAAGGCACAAGAAAGAAACAACTGAATCATTGCTTTACTTCACTCAGTATGACAATATCTAGGTCCATCCATGTTGCTGAAAATGGCATTATTTCATTCTTTTTTATGGCTGAGTCATACAGAGAAAGACAAGTATCATATAATATTGCTTACATGTGGAATCTAAAAAGAAATGGTACAAATGGACTTGTTTACAAAACAGAAATAGAGCCACAGATATAGAAAACAACCCAGAGGGGAAGCTGGGGTTGGGGGGGGGGGGCGGATAAATTGGGAGATTGGGATTGACATGTACATACTACTGCCTATAAAATCAGCATTCTTTGGTAGCTCAACTGGTAAAGCATCTGCCTGCAATGCAGGAGACCCTGGTTCAATTCCTGGATTAAGAAGCTCTCCTGGAGAAAGGGATAGGCTACCCACCCCAGTATTCTTGGGCTTCCCTGGTGACTCAGATGGTAAATAATCCACCTGCAATACAGGATACCTGGGTTTGATCCCTGGGTTGGGAAGATGGGGAGATCCCCTGAAAGAGGGAATAGCAACCCACTTCAGTATTCTTGCCTGGAAAATCCCATGGTCAGAGGAGCCTGGCAGGCTACAGTCCATGGGGTCACAAAGAGTCAGACATGACTGAACAACTAAGCACAGCACCTATAAAACAAATAGCTAATAAGGACCTACTGTATAGCACAGGGAACACTTCTCAATACTCTATACTCACTACTCCTGTATGGGGAAAGAATCTTAAAAAGAGTGGATATGTGTGTGTGTGTATATATATATATATATATAATATTATATATATAACCAATTCACTTAGTACAGTAGAAACTAATACAACATTGTAAATCAACTATACTCCAATTCAAAACAATTTTTTAAAAAAAGCATCACTTTACTACATCTTAGGCACAATTCCACATCTCAAGTCCTGGATCAACTTAAGTTTCAGCATCCTTGCAAGGAGCAAAACAAAGCCAACATGTTACCTGAGCCCAAACTCACCATGCAAATTGTTTGATTGAAATCTTTACTTTTATTTACAATGGAATAAAACTGACTTCACATTAACTTCTCCAGAACATTTTCTCTGCCCGTGCAAGGTTGATACTAGTTAATTACCTGAATTAAATATTTTACAGCCTAAAAGGCTTCTCTGTACTACACGATTTATAAATATTCATTCTTCAGAAAGCAGGATGCGAGAGAATGTTGGTTTCCAGTGGCTGCCTTTGTAGCAAACTATTGAATAGTAACCCTCTGAGGCAGCTTCCATGCCTGAGTAAAATGTTTTTGGATCCTCAAATCCCTTATAAAAAAACAATTTCTTCAACACAGAACCATTTTTTGCTGAGCCACTAAATAACTTCTGCCTGCCTGTATCAGGGACAGCCTTAAGGTGATATGATAGATGCCAAGCAAATAATCGATCAATACACTGGCTTCGGTCTCCGTCTATCAGTTGGGCATTGTGTGGACTAATTAGATGATAAAATGTGATGAATGTGTATTAAACTCAGCCTCTCCCTGAAGCTCCCAGGGGTCCTTCCCCATTTTCTAGCTGACCTTTTAGAGCTCAACTTTATTGTATGTGAATGCAATTAAATCAATTTGTCAGATATTTGCATTAGTCTGGCTTGTTCAGAATTCAATTATTCAGTGCCACTTTACTGCCCTTCGGAGGCTTGTGCACTGGCTCATTTTCAAGTAGTGGATAAAGGCAGAAATGGCTAGTCTTGTCAGGATTCAAGCCAGTGAATGCCTTCCATTGGCGATAGTTCTGAGATCCAGCTTTGCAGATCCTTTCTCCTCCCAGGTCTCCGGAGAGATAATGATTGGGCTCTCAACACAGTTGAGCTTTAATTATGACTCTGCTGCTTACTAGAAGGATGACTTGAGTAAGTTATTTAATCTGTGCCAGCCTCAGTTTCTTCATGTGGCAAACAGAATCACTTTACTTTAGGTTTCCTCCAAAGTAGACCCCAAGAGTCATACTGGCATGCAAAAGGAGAAGGGGGCAGCAGAGGATGAGATGGTTAGATAGCATCACTGACTCAATGGACATGAATCTGAGCAAACTCCAGAAGATAGTGGAGGACAGAGGAGCCTGGAGAGCTGCAGTCCATGGGGTTGTGAAGAGTCGGGCATGACTTAGCAACTGAACAATGAGCAAGTTTGAGGGGTGACAGCAGCAAACACAGGTAAGGCAACAGGACAATGAGACAGGGATGGGGAGCAGCAAACGTGAGGTACCTTAGTGAGCAGGTTACTGCTGCAGCTGGTGCTCAGTCCTGCTGGGGACCTCTGGCAGATGAAGCAGAACTTTCACCAGAGTTGTCCCTCCCAAGAGCCAAGGAGCTTGGACATATCTCCACCAACTGCTGTGCATTACTGATTGAGAGCTGCTCCAGGGTGTTAACCCTCTGGCACTTCAATGAGGCTCCCCAAAATAACAGTGGCCAAGCATCCTCCTGAGATGAGTAAAAGCCCTCAAGCAGAGAGTCATGGATGCTTTCAGTCAGAAGCCGTGTGGACACAGGAATACGGTGGCTCAACAATGTCATCCACTACAGGGATATGTCCCAAAGTGGTAGTGCATGTCAAGTCCTTTGTTTTATGACTGGAACAAAATAAAGCACTTGATGTAATAGATCATTTCTGGAAATATGAAAATGTAGGAAAACAGCTTTCCCCAACACAGGTATCAAACTGTGATTTTAAGTGTATGGCAAAGGGAAAGCCACTACATTATATGCTTTCCTTGAAGGAGTAGATGGTGAAATCATGGAAGACTTTCTGAAGGACATGACATTTGTACTAGATTTTCAAGGATGAATAGGAATTGATGGAGTTCAGGGCAGGCTGCTTTGAGACATGGATTATTTTGAACTGAAGGCAATCAAGACCCAGTAGACCTAGGAAGAGATTTCTTTAACCTCTCCTTGGGTGCCTAAACAGAAAGTGAAGAGGAACTAAAGCTTCTTGATGAAAGTGAAAGAGAAGAGTGAAAAAGTTGGCTTAAAGCTCAACATTCAGAAAACCAAGAGCATAGCATCTAGTCCCATCACTTCATAGAAATAGATGGGGAAATAGATGTGGAAACCGTGAAAACAATGGCTGACTTCATTTTGGGGGGCTCCAAAATCACTGCAGATGGTGATTGCAGCCATGAAATTAAAATATGCTTACTCTTTGGAAGGAAAGTTATGATCAACCTAGATAGCATATTAAAAAGCAGAGATATTACTTTGTCAACAAAGGTCTGTCTACTCAAGACTGGTTTTTCCAGTGGTCATGTATGGATGTGAGAGCTGGACTATGAAGAAAGCTGAGCGCCAAAGAATTGATGCTTTTGAACTGTGGTGTTGGAAAAGACTCTTGAGAGTCCCTTGGACTGCAAGGAGATCCAACCAGTCCATCCTAAAGGAGATCAGTCCTACGTGTTCATTGGAAGGAATGATTTTAAAGCTGAAGCTCCAGTACTTTGG
This sequence comes from Ovis canadensis, assembly GCF_042477335.2. Taxonomy (NCBI): domain Eukaryota; kingdom Metazoa; phylum Chordata; class Mammalia; order Artiodactyla; family Bovidae; genus Ovis; species Ovis canadensis. The sequence goes on along the minus strand of NC_091268.1, from coordinate 38,297,951 downwards.
CCACCTCATGCAAAGAGCTGACTGACTGGAAAGACCCTGATGCAGGGAGGGATTGGGGGCAGGAGGAGAAGGGTATGACAGAGGATGAGATGGCCGGATGGCATCACTGACTCGATGCACATGAGTTTGGGTGAACTCCAGAAGTTGGTGATGGACAGGGAGGTCTGTCGTGCTGTGATTTATGGGGTCGCAAAGAGTCAGACACGACTGAGCAACCAAACTGAACTGAACTGACTGCCTAAAAATACCAAAGATAAATTTTTATGCCAAGAAGACTTATCTGCATGGCCTGGCAAACATTTGTTTCCCAAACATCTATCCTTCTCATCTTCCTGTGTTTTGTTGCTGTGTTTCCTTCCCTTTGGGAGCCCAGACCCCTATCCCCTTCTCCTTAGCTCATGATGGCATATAAACCTTAATTACCTGATTGCTAGGGAGCCTCTCATGTCTTGATGAAGCTCCTGTATGTACGAAATTAGATTTGTTTTTCTGCTGTTCGTCTGTTCTATGTCAATTTAATTGTCAGACCAGTCAAAGAACCTCGAAGGGAAGAAGGGAAATTTTTTTCTCCCCCACAGCATTCACCAGGCACACGTGGGGAATGCAGACATTCTAAGCAGAAGGAATGGCGAATCCGATGATGCAGAGATGTGGCAAAGTATATGTTTGGCGACCTGCTTATAGTTCAAAATGGCTAACGTGTAGGAAGAAGGGGAGTTTTACGTCTTGATGCCAGAATTCAAGTCATGAGACAAAGTTTACATTATGCATGGGCATTGTATATAGTATCCTATAAGCAGCAGAGAGTCATTGGATCTGTTCCATAAAACTTGTAATAGAGAACCCATCTGCTGATCCAAGAGACGTGGGTTTGATCCCTGGATCGGGAAGTTCCCCTGGAGAAGGAAATAGCAACCCACTCCAGTAATCTTGCCTGAGAAATCTCAAGGACAGAGGAGGCTAGCAGGCTACAGTCCATGGGGTAGCAAAACAGTCAGACACGACTTAGCAACTAAACAGCAACAACACCATGAGCAGCAGAGAGTCATTGGATCTGGTCCATAAAACTTAGAACAGACTCTTGGGTGACACACAAAGAAATCCATTTATAATAGAAATAAATAGGTTAATAAGTGTGGGTTCAAAAGATCTTCTGCACAGGAATGAGGGAAAATGTAATATTTTATGTGAAAAGTACTTCAGGGTTTTCTTTGAACCAGCATGTTATGTGACTTCAAAGGAAGGAAAAGAAAAAACAAGCTAATTCAAACTTAGATTGCCTTCATAGAAATAATGTAGGATCCAGATTAAGGGTGTGATAGAATCCTACCTGTTCTGCACCTTCTGAGAAGCTCAGAAAGTAGTTGTCCAATTTTAAATGATATATCTTTCTAAAGAGATACTGGTTACACTGGAGCAAGCCCAGCAAAGAGTGAGCAGAATGTTAGAGTCTAAAAATCATATAAGACATGGAATGGTTGAAAGAACAGAGCAGGCAAGCACAGAAGGTAGACACACAGAACATCCATGAACTGGCTTCTGTTGTGAGGAAGAGATTACATCTACCCTGTGTGATTCCAGAGCCAAAAGATTCAAATCCCATTTGAAATGTGTTTCAAGCCAGTAGAACTAATCAAAGCCATCTATTGCTGGCATGACCAGCCCTGGGAGGGAGAATGTTCTCGCTCCTGGGGAGTGGTCAGTGGTAAATGAGATGAATTATGTGTCTAAAAACTCTCTTCAGCTTTTTGAGTCTGTGGCAGGGATACCTCTCCAGGTGTCCCCTGCTGGAGGCTCTCCACAGAAGAGGGCATTTTTCAGGGCACACCACAATGACATCATTCTCAGAGGTTAAAAAAACAAAAGACATTCTGTATGAATGCACTTTTTGTTGTTGTTTTTGCATGTTCAATATAGTTCTTGTTCCTTTGGAGGTCATGGCCTTTGGATATGCACACAACCTTTGAATTGTGCTTACTAAATTATAGCAGGGGACTTCAGCACCCGAGGAATTTTGACTTTCTGGGCTTATAAGCAGTCATTTTCAGCTGTACTCCAGACTTAATTTTGCTAACCATAATTGAGCAACTGTAAAATACTGCTATATTAATGTTTTAAAGCATTGGGCCTGTCTCATTCTAACTTGTAATTAATTTTGCTTGCCAATTATCTGTTTGAAATAAATTTGTGTCTGAACAGCTATTAAAAAAAAAAAAAAAGATAACATCTCTGTGTGGCCAGCTGCAAAGTTGGATTAAGGAGAACAAGAGAAAATGAGAAGTTTCTTTTTGCTGTACAAAGGAAAGAAAAGGCATTGAGTAACAGCTATGTTCCACAAGCATGTAACATTAGTAATAACAGTAGTAGTAGCAATTGTGGTTGTTTAGTCAAGAAGTCATGTCTGATTCTTTTGTGACCCCATGGACTGTGCCCTGCCAGGCCCCTCTGTCCATGGGATTTCTCAGGCAAGAATACTGGAATGGGTTGCCATTTCCTTCTCAGAGGATTTTCCGGGCCTAGAGATCAAATCCACGTCTCCTGCTTGGCAGGCAGGTTCTTTACCAGTGAGCCACAAGGGAAATCCCAGTAGCAGCATTAGCTGTGGCCAAAATTTATCTTATATAAATTTAATTCTCATAAAAAATCTATGCACATCTAAGTGAAAAAAAGGGAGAAAAAGATCTCTGAACTTAATCACTTTACTAGATGAAACCTCTTGCTATGAACAGTATTCTGTGAACCTTGATGTGGTCCTATGAAGACCCTTTTTGGAGAAAGAAAAGGAAGTACTTCCCACTTAGCTTGTGCTTAGTCACTCAGTTGCATCTGACCCTTTTCGACCCCGTGGACTGTAGCCCGCCAGGCTCCTCTGTCCATGGGGATTTTTCAGATAAGAATACTGGAGTGGATTGCCATACCCTCCTCCAGGGGGTCTTCCAACCCAGGGATTGAACCAACGTGGATTCTTTACCATGTGAGCCACCAGGGAAGCCCACTTCCCATTTAGAGTTTGGTCTAAAAGCAAATCTTTCCTTTAGACAGCAGGAGGCACTTTCCATGAAACATTATACAACATCCCTCTGGAAACAATAATTCAGGGGATTATAATTGAATCCCTCCTGTAAAAGCATAGGTAAGCTTTTAAGCATCACTTAAGGTGTACCTGAACTGAAACTCCAATACTTTGGCCACCTCATGCAAAGAGTTGACTCATTGGAAAAGACCCTGATGCTGGGAGGGACTGGGGGCAGGAGGAGAAGGGGACAACAGAGGATGAGATGGCTGGATGGCATCACCGACTCAATGCACGTGAGTTTGAGTGAACTCCGGGAGTTGGTGATGGACAGGGAGGCCTGGCGTGCTGCAATTCATGGGGTTGCAAAGAGTCGGACACAACTGAGCGATTGAACTGAACTGAACTGAAGGTGCACCTGTTCAGAGAAGGCAATGGCAACCCACTCCAATACTCTTGCCTGGCAAATCCCATGGACGGAGGAGCCTGGTAGGCTATAGTCCATGGGGTCACTAAGAGTCGGACATGACTGAGCGACTTCACTTTCACTTTTCACTTTCATGGATTGGAGAAGGAAATGGCAACCCACTCCAGTGTTCTTGCCTGGAGAATTCCAGGGACAGGGGAGTCTGGTGGGCTCCCATCTCTGGAGTCACACAGAGTCGGACACGACTGAAACGACTTAGCAGCAGCAGCAGCAAGGTGCACCTGTTAGATCTTCCTGCTCCCTTAGCTCAGACCCTCTAAGTAATCATTCTCCTGAATCGTGGTACCAGATCGCTAAGTTACTTTGACTTCCTGCTTTGCCCATTTGGCTCATCTTCTGGATTAACCACCCCACCAAAAATGGAAGCATCTAGTGCCAGTCCCTATTCCTCTGTCCCACTGGACCATCTACCTGCAGTTCTGATGAAGCCGCAGATGCTGCACCTTTCTACTGAGGGTGGGGGGACTTCCCAACACATTCTTTTCACGAAGCTGATCTGCGTTTTCATGTACTGATGTCAGCATTTCCAGGGTAAGCTCCTTTGTGTCACTTCCACACATGCAGGTCCACCTGTTGCCCCAGCATGCTCACTGGTTTCTGTTGATTTGTTACACCACAATTGGAGATGAGCCAAAGGGCACGTGTGTCTTAATCAAGGTTCCTTCTGTTATCTCAAACCAAAAAAGGGAAATGAAAATAATGCAGGAGTGTGGCTTGGAACTGAAGGCTAGAGAGTACAGCCGAACCTCCCAACAGGGGGCTGTCTCTCTTTCTCTCGCCCTCATCCTCCCCATATACCCCTCGTTTCCCACCTTATTCCTTCTCTCCCTTCCTCACACCCTTTCTGAGGCCAGATGGCCTTTCATCTCTGCTCCCATATGCCCACTTTATTCCCCCTCGAAGACTATCTTTGGCTGACTTAGAGAGCAAATGGCCAAATGTAGCTGCCCTACAGCTTCCAAATTTGCATATTCTTGTTTCAAAATGACCAGCAAAGAGTAAATTACAATTCTAAATCCAATTCTAAGTTCCTGGGAGGAAGAATGGGCTTTCCAAGTGGAGCTAGTGGTAAAGAACCTGCCTGCTAACGCAGAAGACATAAGAGACATGGGTCTGATCCCTGGGTTCAGAAGATCCCCAGGAGGAGGGCATGACATCCCACTCCAAATCTTGCCTGGAGAATCCCATGGACAGGGAAGCCTGGTGGGCTATAGTCCATGGGGTTGCAAAGAGTCAGACACTTAGCATGCACTTGGATGCAACTTAGCACACACAGAAGCTCCATTTAAGGTCAGTGTCCATCTTATCAATGTGGCATAGGGCAGGAGTACCTGGCTCAAAAATAGCTCCTCAATTCCATCTCTGTGAGGTGGGTGCAATGGTTCTTCACGAAGAGGAAATACTGGATGGGATGGGCTTTATGCCTCTGGCTTTATATCTCAATCACAAATCATCTTGGAAAGCTGCCTTCCACTTTGGCTAGTACTCTGCGATCTCCTTAATTTATTGGCAAGCCTTATTTTAATCTCTTCTACCAGGCATTTTGCTGATTCATGGAGGAAAACAGACTCTGTAAATTAAGTTTCTAAGAGCAAATAATTTCCTAGAAGTAGATTTTCATGCTAGTAGGATGGGTGGAGAAGGAGAGGAGTTAGGAGAGTTCATGGGAGAAAGCTCAGGAAAGGTAATATTGTATCTTAGAGATTAGGTTGGTTGGTTTCCTTTAAATATTATGGAATCTAGTAAGTTAGTCTCTGTCAAAAAAGAGTGAGTCATCAACAACAACAACAAAAAAAAGAGTGAGTCAGTCAAGAGACCAGATACATGTACAAGCCTTAAAAGAGGCAGGATAGAAAAAGATAATTTTCAATGAGATATCAAATTATAACTTCTCAAGTGTGCTAGAGTCTTCAGAAATACAGAAGGAGCCTAACATAAAAAATTTGAGTATACTTCTTTCTTAGGCAGGTGAATTTTGAATTTATTTTCAATTTTTTTTTCACAGGGGCTATAAAGTGAAATCTTTGTTATATATGTTTGGGAAATGCCTGGGTGTAAGCCTGCTTACTGCTGGAGAGGTGAGACAGTGAAGAAGTTAAGGACAAAATCAGACAAATCTAGGTTCTAATCCCATGATGTAGTACTACTAACTTCTCTGAACCTCAGTTGTTATCAAAGTAATATTGTAGAGATTAAGATTGTGAATACATATCTGGTGTATGGTCAGTGCTTAATGTATCATGCCTCTAAAAAAATTTTTTTTATTTAAGTTTACTTACTTTTAACTGCAGGATAATAGGTTTATAATGTTGTGTTGTTGTTCAGTTGCTAAGTCATGCCTGACTCTGTGACCCCCTAAACTGCAGCACGCCAGGCTCCTCTGTCCCTCACTACCTCTTTGAGTTTGTTTGAACTCTTGTCCACTGAGTCAATGATTTTATCTAACCATCTCATACTCTGCCACCCCCTTCTCCTCTTGCCCTCAGTCTTTCCCAGCATCAGGATCATTTTCAATGAGTTAGTTCTTCACATTAGGTGGCCAAAGTATTGGAGCTTCAGCTTCAGCATCAGTCCTTCTAAGGAACATTCAGGGTTGACGTCCTTTAGGACTGACTGGCTTGATCTGTTTGGTGTACAAGGAACTCTCAAGAGTCTTCTCCAGTACCACAGTTTGAAAGCATCAGCTCTTCAGTGGTCAGCCTTCTTTTTAGTCCAACTCTCCATGACATTCCTAGACACTAGCATACCTCTCCTTTAGGCTGCTTTCCACCTTCATCCCCAAGTACATTCTGCCTCCCTCCCCTGGGTCTGAAATGATACTGTGCTGGTTTCTGCCATATATCAAAATAACCATAGATAAACATATGTCCCCTCCCTCTTGAACCCCCTCTCACCCCATCTCACCCCTCTCCCACCCCTCTAGGTTGTCACAGAGCACCGGATTTGAGCTCCCTGTGTCATATAGAAAATTTCCACTGGTTAAATAATTTTACATTTGATAATGTATATGTTTCCATGCTACTCTCTCAATTCATCCCACCCTCTCCTTCCCCCACTGTGTCCACAAGTCTATTCTCTATGCCTGTGTCTACATTGCTGCCCTGCAGATTGGTTCTTCAGTATCATCTTTCTAGATTCCAAATATAGGCGTTAATATATTACAATGGCATCACTGACTCAATGGGCATGAGCTTCAGCAAACTCAGAGGGATACTGAAAGACAAAGAAGCCTGGCATGCTGCAGTTGTTAGGGTCACAAAGAGATGGACATGATTTAGTGACTGAATAACAATACAATATTTTTCTCTTTTTAACTTAATCTGTATAATAGGCTCTAGGTTCATCCACCTTATTAGAACTGAGTCAAATGCATTTCTTTTTTATGGCAGAGTAATATTCCATTGTACGTATGCACCACAACTTCTTTATCCATGAATGATGCCTTTTAATTCAATTGTTGTAGTTATAATTATTTATTATCTGGAGGAAAACATTGAGCTGTACAGAATGACAAAATGTAGCCGATATTATTGTGCTTGCTTGGATCTGTGATTTCTCCAGGGCTTTTCTAATCCTTTCCTCTCCTTCCTTGTGTTTAAATATCAAAACCTAAGACCTCCTTTCTGCCTGTGGATGCTGCCAAGAAAGCATCGTTGAAGTCTTCCCCAGCCTCCACTGCCGTCATGTCTAAATCAGAGTCTCCCAAAGAGCCCGAACAGCTGCGGAAGCTCTTCATCGGAGGATTGAGCTTTGAAACAACCGATGAGAGTCTGAGGAGCCATTTTGAGCAGTGGGGAACGCTCACAGACTGTGTGGTAATGAGGGATCCAAACACCAAGCGCTCCAGAGGCTTCGGGTTTGTCACATACGCCACGGTGGAGGAGGTGGATGCGGCCATGAATGCAAGGCCACACAAGGTGGACGGAAGAGTTGTGGAACCAAAGCGGGCCGTCCAAGAGAAGATTCTCGAAGACCTGGTGCCCACTTAACTGTGAAAAAGATTTTTGTTGGTGGCATTAAAGAAGACACTGAAGAACATCACCTGAGAGATTATTTTGAACAGTATGGGAAAATTGAAGTAATTGAAATCATGACTGACCGAGGCAGTGGCAAAAAGAGAGGCTTTGCTTTTGTAACCTTTGATGACCATGACTCCGTAGACAAGATTGTCATTCAGAAATACCGAACTGTGAATGGCCACAACTGTGAAGTGAGAAAAGCCCTGTCTAAGCAAGAGATGGCTAGTGCTTCATCCAGCCAGAGAGGTCGAAGTGATTCTGGAAACTTTGGTGGCGGTCGTGGAGGTGGTTTTCGTGGGAAGGACAACTTTGGTCGTGGAGGAAACTTCAGTGGTCGAGGTGGCTTTGGTGGCAGCCACGATGGTGGCGGGTATGGTGGCAGTGGGGATGGATATAATGGATTTGGTAATGACGGAAGCAATTTTGGAGGTGGCGGAAGCTACAATGATTTTGGCAATTACAACAATCAGTCTTCAAATTTTGGACCCATGAAAGGAGGAAACTTTGCAGGAAGTTCTGGCCCCTATGGTGGTGGAGGCCAATACTTTGCCAAACCACGAAACCAAGGTGGCTATGGTGGCTCCAGCAGCAGCAGTAGCTATGGCAGTGGCAGAAGGTTTTAATTACTGCCAGGAAACAAAGCTTAGCAGGAGAGGAGAGCCAGAGAAGTGACAGGGAAGCTACAGGTTGCAACAGATTTGTGAACTCAGCCAAGCACAGTGGTGGCAGGGCCTAGCTGCTACAAAGAAGACATGCTTTAGACAATACTCATGTGTATGGGCAAAAAACTCGAGGACTGTACTTGTGACTAATTGTATAACAGGTTATTTGAGTTTCTGTTCTGTGGAAAGTGTAAAGCATTCCAACAAAGGGTTTTAATGTAGATTTTTTTTTTTTTTTGCACCCATGCTGTTGATTGCTAAATGTAATAGTCTGATCATGACGCTGAATAAATGTCTTTTTTTTTTTTTAATGTGCTGTGTAAAGTTAGTCTACTCTGAAGCCATTTTGGTAAACTACCCCAACAGTGTGAAGTTAGAATTCCTTCAGGGTGATGCCAGGCTCACTTGAAATTTATTTACAAACCTGCCTGGTGGAGAAGCTGCTGTCTTCAGAACCTTGGTGTAGTTGAGCTGACAGTTACCGTGTTGTGACCTGGAGTTCACCACTGAAAGGGTCACCCATGCAAAGTCATGGAGCTTTGTTAATTTTTTTTGGTTATTAATGATTGTTGGCACATCCTATGCAATAAATCTAAATTGAATTATGGTACCAGATAAAGTTATAGATGGGAATAAAACTTGTGTATCATCCATTATCATGTGTAATCAATAAAAGATTTAATCCCCTCTTGAAATAAAAAAAAACAACCTAAGACCTAGAGCCTAATCTCTCATCATTGCCCAAGTGACTATTTATAAGACAAATTAACCATATTGGCCTCAAGATTCATCCTTCAGTGACTCTCCAAACTCCATAGTATGGGACACAAATTACTTCAAGATCTACCTATTTCTCTAGCCTCACTTCCTCACGTCTTCACAGTTTATACTCTTGCAACAATACAGTATATAATAATACCTTGATCACATTATGTTCCTTCATATTATACTTTCACACATGCAATTCACTATACTTAAACAATGAGTGGCAACTGACATGGGATTAACTAGTTCAGTTCAGTTCAGTTCAGTCGCTAAGGCATGTCTGACTCTTTGCAAGCCCATGAGTCAGAGCACGCCAGGCCTCCCTGTCTGTCACCAACTCCCAGAGTTTACTCAAACTCATGTCCATTGTGTCGCTGATGTCATCCAGCCATCTCATCCTCTGTCACCCCCTTCTCCTCCTGCCCCCAATTCCTCCCAGCATCAGGGTCTTTTCCAATGAGTCAACTCTCAGCATGAGGTGGCCAAAATATTGGAGTTTCAGCTTTAGCATCAGTCCTTCCAATGAACACCCAGGACTGATCTTCTTCAGAATGGACTGGTTGGATCGCCTTGCAGTCCAAGGGACTCTCAAGAGTCTTCTCCAACACCACAGTTCAAATGCATCAGTTCTTCAGCACTCAGCTTTCTTCACAGTCCAACCCTCACATCCATACATGACCACTGGAAAAACCATAGCCTTGACTAGATGGACCTTTGTTGGCAAAGTAATGACTCTGCTTTTGAATATACTATCTAGATTGGTCATAACTTTTCTTCTAAGGAGTAAGCGTCTTTTAATTTCATGGTTGCAGTCACCATCTGCAGTGATTTTGGAGCCCCCCAAAATAAAGTCTGACACTGTGTCCACTGTTTCCCCATCTATTTCCCATGAAGTGATAGGACCAGATGCCATGATCTTAGTTTTCTGAATGTTGAGCTTTACTCCAACTTTTTTACTCTCCTCTGTAACTTTCATCAAGAGGCTCCTTAGTTCCTCTTCACTTTCTGCCATAAGGGTGGTGTCATCTGCATATCTGAGGTTATTGATATTTCTCCCAGCAATCTTGATTCCAGCTTGTGTTTCTTTCAGCCCAGCATTTCTCATGATGTACTCTGCATATAAGTTAAATAAGCAAGGTGACAATATACGGCCTTGATGTATTCCTTTTCCTATTTGGAACCAGTCCGTTGTTCCATGTCCAGTTCTAACTGTTGCTTCCTGACCTGCATACAGATTTCTCAAGAGGCAGGTCAGGTGGTCTGGTATTCCCATCTCTCTCAGAATTTTCCACAGTTTATTGTGATCCACACAGTCAAAGGCTTTGGCATAGTCACTAAAGCAGAAATAGATGTTTTTCTAGAACTCTCTTGCTTTTTCCATGATCCAGCAGATGTTGGCAATTTGATCTCTGATTCCTCTGCCTTTTCTAAAACCAGCTTGAACATCTGGTAGTTCATGGTTCACATATTGCTGAAGACTGGCTTGGAGAATTTGAGCGTTACTTTGCTAGCGTGTGAGATGAGTGCAATTGTGCGGTAGTTTGAGCATTCTTTGGCATTGCCTTTCTTTGGGAATGGAATGAAAACTGACTTTTCCAGTCCTGTGGCCACTGCTGAGTTTTCCAAATTTGCTGGCATATTGAGTGCAGCACTTTCACAGCATCATCTTTCAGGATTTGAAACAGCTCCACTGGAATTCCATCACCTCCACTAGCTTTGTTCATAGTCATGCTTTCTAAGGCCCACTTGACTTCACATTCCAGGATGTCTGGCTCTAGGTGAGTGATCACACCATCGTGATTATCTGGGTCGTGAAGATCTTTTTTGTACAGTTCTTCTGTGTATTCTTGCCACCTCTTCTTAATATCTCCTGCTTCTGTTAGGTCCATACCATTTCTGTCCTTTATCGAGCTCATCTTTGCATGAAATGTTCCCTTGGTATCTCCAATTGTCTTGAAGAGATCTCTAGTCTTTCCCATTCTGTTGTGTTCCTCTATTTCCTTGCATTGATTGCTGAGGAAGGCTTTCTTATCTCTCCTTGCTATTCTTTGGAACTCTGCATTCAGATGCTTATATCTTTCCTTTTCTCCTTTGCTTTTTGCTTCTCTTCTTTTCACAGCTATTTGTAAGGCCTCCTCAGACAGCCATTTTGCTTTTTTGCATTTCTTTTCCATGGGGATGGTCTTGATCCCTGTCTCCTGTACAGTGTCATGAACTTCCATCCATAGTTCATCAGGCACTCTATCTATCAGATCTAGTCCCTTAAATCTATTTCTCACTTCCACTGTAAAATCATAAGGGATTTCATTTAGGTCTTACCTAAATGGTCTAGTGGTTTTCCCTACTGTCTTCAATTTAATCTGAATTTGCCAATAAGGAGTTCATGATCCGAACACAGTCAGCTCCCGGTCTTGTTTTTGCTGACTGTATAGAGCTTCTCTCTCTTTGGCTGCAAAGACTATAATCAATCTGATTTCAGTGTTGACCATCTGGTGATGTCCATGTGTACAGTCTTTATCACACAGCTCTAATAATTAAGACAACTTGATATTGGTTTTAAAAAATCAATAGAATTCAACAGTGTTTCAAACAGATCCATGTTTATATGGAAATTCAGCTTGAGTTAAAGGTGATACTTTATACTCAATTCATCGTATTGGGACAATGTCATTTCTTCTTTAGAAAGAAATTTAAATTCTCATCATACACACACACTACATATAAATATAGATCCCAGATAGAAAAAATGCAGTGTGAAAAGTAAAGCTATTGAGATACTACCTGAAAATGCAGAAAACTATGTTTGTAATCTCAGAATCCAGAATGACTTTTTAGGCAAAGCCCATAAAGAAAGATTTACTGTTTTGACTAAATAAAATTTAAAACTTTTTAAAGTCAAAGGAGAGTATAAACTAAATTTTTAAAAAGACAAATTTCCTCCTCCAAAGGATCTTCCCAACCCAGGAATCAAACCCGCATCTCCTGCGGCTTCTGCGTTGGCAGGCTCATTCTTTACCACTGAGCCACTTGGGAAGCCCAGTACTTAACGTAGTCATGGGGATTTCAAATATGAGTTGGCTCCTGTCTCTTAGCAACACTCGATATCCTTGGATGTCTGACAGCCACAACCCTAAGTCCAGGCTGGATTCTTGTCCAATTCTACAAATAGGTCCTCATATGTAAAGTGTTCTGCACAGTACCTGATGCACAGTTAGAGCTCACCCAGTAATAGTAATATGCATATTATTATAGTTTTGGTACATTAAGTAGCCATTAAAATAGAAATACGTTCATCCATGAGAACTGAAATGAAACGACCTTTTGAGACTCTTTTTTTAACATCAAAGTGAAAAAAGAAAAAAAAAAAAACCTGCATAGACCTCAACTTCTGGCCAAAATGGAATACCAGGGACCACATTTATTCTCCTACCAAAAACAACTGAAAATGTACATCACATATGAAACAACAGTTTGTAAGACACTGACCACCTAGCAGTGAAGAATGGTGAATCCAAGAGAATGGAAGCAAAAGCGGTAAGAATCTGTGGGCTGCCCCTAAAGCAGAAGTACTAATGTTCTATTATTTTTCTGAGTTACTAATATTCTAACATTAGTTACTAATACTGAGTTACTAATGTTCTAATAAGATTTTATTATTTTCTGTGTTACTAATATTCTAATATTTTTGCCCAATATTCTCAGATCATTAACTATATGATATGTAAAACCAATAATAACGATTGCATGTGTGTGTGTGTGTGTGTGTGTTAGTTGCTCAGTCATGTCTGACTCTTTGTGACCCCACAGCAGACTGTAGTCTGCCAGGCTCCTCTGTCCAAGAGATCTCCAGGCAAGAATACTGGAGTGGGCTGCCATCTCCTTCTCCAGGGGATTTTCCCAACCCAGAGACAGAACTCACATCTTTTGTGTCTCCTCCATTGGCAGGCAGATTCTTTACCACTGCGCCACCTGGGAAGCCCTAATAATGATTATGTTGATGCAAAAAAAACAAAAAACAAAAAAACCCAGCACAGCCTAACACTTGAGAGTAATGCTTTATTTGTTGGACAAAACTTTGTACTTAACTCCAGGAAGAAAGTTAAGAGTTTGTACTTAACTCTGGGTTTGGAAGAAACTGCTTCCAAAGAGGTAAGGGAGGAGCCAGGATATACAGAAGCTTTTGCAACAAAGACCAGGTAGTAGTAAGAACATCAAAATATTACTATTAATTAAAGAAAACCAGGTATCTCAAGGTAAGGAATATAGTGCTTTTCTATGTATGGAAAGATCCAAGAGTCTGAGCTCATAGAAATCATTCCTTTGCTATGCATCTTAGCTTTCTGGGGCTAGACTCCGGTGTTTTCTCATCCTGATTCTCCTCAGGGTGCACTGTTGGGGGTAGCTGCAGTGGCTGATGGCTTGATGGTGGGCATCTTGTTTCTATTCTGAGTTCCATCAGGGCTCATTACTGGGGCCGCTGTAATGTGATGGCTTGATGGCGGCAACATCCTTTGTTCACTGATATGTCAGGCAATCTTTCTTATTCACAATTATAAAGAAAAACACAATGATTATAAATACATCATGAAGACTGACTAGGCATTATCTCATTTAATCCAGAGAACTCAGGTGGTATGTACTATGAGTATAGGTTAGGAAAGTGAAACTCTGAGAAGTTAAGTTACAACTGGCCCAGTGCTACACACCTAGGAAGATTCAGAGCCAGGATTTGGATCAACTGACTCTACATAGAAGTTGGTTTGTGGAGACAGCATGAAGATGGAGAGACAGGTTCTGTAAGTCAGGCACACAAGCTGGAGCAGGTCTAGAAGGGTCCTTTGAGGCCTGTGCTTCAAATTGTACTAGGCATGTGTTTCCCTGGTGGCTCAGCTGGTAAAGAATCCGCCTGCAATGCGAGAGACCTGGGTTCGATCCCTGGGTTGGGAAAATCCCCTGGAGAAGGGAACAGCTACCCACTTCAGTATTCTGGCCTGGAGAACTCCATGGACTGTATAGTCCACGGGGTCACAAAAGTCAGACATGGCTGGAGCGACTTTCACATGGATTTAAAGAACAAGGAGAACAGCCCTGGGAATAAGAATGAGTTGATACTAAGCCAAAGATCTTGTGAGATAAAATTTTATTCAACATTTCATGGGCAATGCTGACCTCAGGGTATGAGCAAAAATAAACCAACAAGAAGCAATTGAAATTACTGATCACATTAGAAGATAGGAGGAAGGGGACAGCAGGAAGCTAGTATGGTAGCACTTGCGGTGAGAAGAGGGTGGTGAGGTGGGATGGCATTTTGATAAAAGCCCAGTATCCTGACAATTAGCCCCATAGTTAACGCAAGATAGCCCTAGGGAGGACGCAGAGCTGATCTATAGGTGGAATTGTGAATCCTTGTTTGGAAATGGAATGCAACCATAGAGAGAAACAAGGTCATCAAGAAAGGTCATAAGAACATAAAGATGTCATTTTTCCCATCCTTATGTGCTGTTGTTTAGTCGCTTAAGTCATTTCCAATTCTTTTGTGATCCAACTGACTATGATGTGAGGCTCCTCTGTCCATGGGCTTTCCCAGGCAAGAATACTAGAATGGGTTGCCATTTCCTTCTCCAGGGGATCTCCCCTACCCAGGGATCAAACCCATATTGCCTGCATTACAGGCATGTTCTTTACCGCTGAGCCACCAGGGAAGCCCCTTCTCTATGTGTACCTGAGTTCCATCCATAGATCCCTTGAGGGTCCATAGGCCTCAGATTACAAACTCTGCTTTAGCTCCATAACACCCCAGAATACCTCCAAGTCATTTGTTTCAAGACCACAAAACTGAAATAAGCCTATTCCTGGAGCTCCATGAGGGTAAAGTGAGGGTAAAGATCTCATTCATCCTTGGATCACTGGTATCTGAGAGTTCTCAGGTATACAGCAGGGGCATAACAAAGGGTACCAGATATACAATGCATGCATTGTTCAAGATGCTAATGGGACATGAACAGGATACCCCAATTGGGTTTTATGAAGACTAGAGTTAGGATATCAGCAACTGAAGCCACCAGAGAAATGTCAAAATCTGCCTCATGGGACAACAGAAAAGGCTAGAGGTGGAGTTGGGGGAGATCTAAAGCCTGAATGAATCCAAAAAACACAGTCCTAGGGGATGGAAGACAGAGTCAGTCAGGATACTCCTCCATGGATCACTCCTTGAGAAAACTCAGGGATCCTTCCTTATTTGTAAGCCTTCATGTGACTTAAACACAAGCTTCTCAAACACAACTAATGTCTGAGAAAGCAGGGTTTCTTTCCCATTAAAAAGTCTCCATTGACTGCTGCTGCTGCTGCTAAGTCACTTCAGTCATGTCCAACTCTTGCAACCCCATAGACGGCAACCCACCAGGCTCCTCCATCCCTGGGATTCTCCAGGCAAGAACACTGGAGTGGGTTGCCATTTCTTTCTCCAATCCGTGAAAGTGAAAAGTGAAAGTGAAGTCGCTCAGTCGGGTCCCGACTCTTACCGACCCCTTGGACTGCAGCCCACCAGGCTCCTCCGTCCATGGGATTTTCCAGGCAAGAGTACTGGAGTGGGGTGCCATTGTCTTCACCATTGATTCTATTGCTTTGCAAATAAGATCATCTATAAACACAGACAGAGAGAACAACAAATGTATGGATACCAAGGGGGAAAGAGGGATGGGGTGGAAAGAAATGAGAGATCAGAATTGAC
Organism: Ovis canadensis; assembly: GCF_042477335.2. NCBI lineage: Eukaryota > Metazoa > Chordata > Mammalia > Artiodactyla > Bovidae > Ovis > Ovis canadensis. The sequence goes on along the minus strand of NC_091268.1, from coordinate 38,282,275 downwards.
ATATAGAAAGGGGGAAAAGATGGCGGAGGAATAGGACGGGAAGACCACTTTCTCCCTCACAAATTCCTCAAAAGAACATTTCAACGCAGAGCAAACTCCACAGAACAACTTCTGTAGGCTGGCAGAGGACATCAGGCAACCAGAAAAGCAGACCATTGTCTTCAAAAACAGGTAGGAAAAAATATAAAAGATGAAAAAGGAGACAAAGGAGGTGGGAAGGGAGCTCCATCCCGGGAAGGGAAGCCCGTCCCGGGAAGGGGATTTTAAGAAGAGAGGTTTCCAAACACCAGGAAACACTCTCCCTGCCGAGTCTGTGGCGAGCCTTGGAAACACAGAGGGCAGCATAGCAGGAAGGGAAAATAAATAAATAATTAAAACCAAGAGATTGCAAGCCCAACAGTAACTTCCCCAGCGGAAAAGCAGCACAGCCGCCTGCATCCGTCATTGGGAAGTAGGGGCAGGGCAGGGACGCGCGGGAGGCGTGGGCTGCAGTGCTTTGTAAAAATCCGGCAGGAACACCCCACGCGCAACCAGAACGATCTAACTTGGGCTAGCAAACCAGACTGTGGGATAGCTACCACGCGAAAAGCTCGAACATAAGACACCGCCAGGACCGAGCACAGAACAAAGGACGGAACGGAAAAAGCTGGCTGCAGACCATCCCCCACCGGGGACAGGCAGCCAGAGCCGTAAGGACTGGAAAGGGGCAATTGCAGACCCGGAGAGACTTTACTTACCTAACTGCAAGCAGGCTTCTTTGCTAAGACTTCTGGGGGTGCTGGACAGTCACAATCTGCCTCACGGGGGGCGCCAGCGGTCCACCCAGAAAGCTGAGCAGCAGCGGCAGAAAAGGTGACAAGCCGCGGTGATTGCGCTCACCAAACTCCTGGGCTACTCGTACCTGGGAAGGGCACAAAGCACAGTCCCAGCTGAATCTGTGCCTCTGAGGGCTGCCTGAGCGCCGAACCTGAGCGGCTTGGAACGGGGAAGTGCACGCAGCCTAGGGCCGGCCCTATACGGTTCCCGGCTGAGCATTGTAGAGCCGGAGCGGTTTGTGCGCCGCGAGAAGGGACAGGTCAAGCGGGGCTGAGACACTGTGTGCACACGACAGTGCTATTTGTTTGCAGCATCCCCCCTCCCCACAGCGCAACTGAACTAGTGAGCCTAAAAAACCAGCAAACAGAAGAAGTTAAACAGAGGGAACCACCTTGGAAGTGATCCCACACGGCCCACAACATCAGAGAAGGGCCAGAAATATTTTTACTATTTTTAAAATCATTCCTTTTTTTTGTTTGTTTGTTTTTGTTTTTTTCTTTTTTCTTTTTTTTCTAACTTTTTTTAGTTGTTAAGACCTCTATTTCTCCTCTAATTTGTATTTCTATAACTTACTATTACTATTTAAAAAAAAAACTTTTTTTTTTTTAAGGCAAACACCATATATAGTCTTTGGATGGTTGTTGGTGGTTTTTGGGGGTTTTTTTTGGTTTTTTTTGTTTGTTTTTTTGTTTGTTTGTTTGTTTTTTAATAATTCTTGGTTTTTTTGGTCTTTCTTCCTTTTTCCTTCTGCTTTTCTTTAATATTGTATCTTTGAAAATCCAACCTCTACTCTAGATTTTTAATCTTTGCTCTTAGGTTTTTGTTGTCAATTTTGTACATTTAAAAACCCAAACTTCACTACCCAAGTTTACCTGAGAGCGAGATTACTGGCTTGACCACTCTCTCCTCCTTTGGACTCTCCTTTTTCTCCACCAGGTGGCCTCTGTCTCTTTTCTCCCCCATCTCTTCTCTATCCAACTCTGTGAATCTCTGTGTGTTCCAGACGGTGGAGAACACCTAAGGAACTGGTTACTGGCAGGATTTGTCTCTCTCCTTCTCATTCCTCTCTCTTATCCTCCTGATCACCTCTGTCTACTTCCTCCCTCTCCTCTTCCCCGTATAACTCCATAAATACCTCTGAGCGGTCCAGACTATAGAGCGCACATAAGGAAGTGACTACTGGCTAGCTTGCTCTCTCCTCTTTTGATCTCACCACATCTCATTCCAGTTACCTCTAATTACCCCCTCCATCTTCTCTTCTCCTTGTAACTCAGTGAACCTCTCTGAGTGTCCCTCAATGTGGAGAAACTTTTCATCTTTAACCTAGATGTTTTATCATCAGTGCTGTATAGATGGAGAAGTCTAGAGGCTACTGTAAAAATAAAACTGAAAACCAGAAGCAGGAGGCTTAAATCCAAAGCCTGAAAACATTAGAGAACTCTTGAATTCAGGGAACATTAGGCAATAGGAGCTCATCAAATGCCTTCATACCTAAAACAAAACCAAGCTCCACCCAAGGGCCAACAAATTCCAAAACAAGTCATACCACTCAAATTCTCCAGCAACACAGGAACACTCCCCTGAGCTTCAATATACAGGCAGCTCAAAATTATTCCAAAACATTTGATGTCTCATAACCCATTACTGGTCACTCCACTGCACTCCAGAGAGAAGAAACCCAGCTCCACCCACCAGAACTCCAACACAAGCCTCCCTAACCAGGAAACCTTGACAAGCCACTGATAGAACCCCACCCATAGTGAGGAAGCTCCATAATAAAGAGAACTCCACAAATTACCAGAATATAAAAAGGCCACCCCAAACGAAGCAATATAACCAAGATGAAGAGACAGAGGAATACTCAGCAGGTAAAGGAACAGGAGAGTTGCCCACCAAACCAAACAAAAGAGGAAGAAGTAGGGAATCTACCTGAGAAGGAATTCCAAATATTGATAGTGAAAATGATCCAAAATCTTGAAATCAAAATAGAATCACAGATAAATAGCCTAGAGACAAGGATTGAGAAGATGCAAGAAAGGTTTAACAAGGACCTAGAAGAAATAAAAAAGAGTCAAAATGTAATGAATAATGCAATAAATGAGATCAGAAACACTCTGGAGGCAACAATTAGTAGAATAACGGAGGCAGAAGATAGGATTAGTGAAATAGAAGATAGAATGGTAGAAATAAATGAATCAGAGAGGAAACAAGAAAAACGAATTAAAAGAAATGAGGACAATCTCAGAGACCTCCAGGACAATATGAAACGCTCCAACATTCGAATTATAGGAGTCCCAGAAGAAGAAGACGGAAAGAAAGATCATGAGAAAATCCTTGAGGAGATAATAGTTGAAAACTTCCCTAAAATGGGGAAGGAAATAATCACCCAAGTCCAAGAAACACAGAGAGTTCCAAATAGGATAAACCCAAGGCGAAACACCCCAAGACACATATTAATCAAATTAACAAAGACCAAACACAAAGAACAAATATTAAAAGCAGCAAGGGAAAAACAACAAATAACACACAAGGGGATTCCCATAAGGATAACAGCTGATCTTTCAATAGAAACTCTTCAGGCCAGGAGGGAATGGCAAGACATACTTAAAGTGATGAAAGAAAATAACCTACAGCCCAGATTACTGTACCCAGCAAGGATCTCATTCAAATATGAAGGAGAAATCAAAAGCTTTACAGACAAGCAAAAGCTGAGAGAATTCAGCACCACCAAACCAGCTCTCCAACAAATTCTAAAGGATATTCTCTAGACAGGAAACACGAAAAGGGTGTATAAACCCGAACCCAAAACAATAAAGTAAATGGTAATGGGATCATACTTATCAATAATTACCTTAAACGTAAATGGGTTGAACGCCCCAACCAAAAGACAAAGACTGGCCGAATGGATACAAAAACAAGACCCCTCTATATGCTGCTTACAAGAGACCCACCTCAAAACAAGGGACACATACAGACTGAAAGTGAACGGCTGGAAAACGATATACCACGCAAATAGAGACCAAAAGAAAGCAGGAGTGGCAATACTCATATCCGATAAAATAGACTTTAAAACAAAGGCTGTGAAAAGAGACAAAGAAGGCCACTACATAATGATCAAAGGAACAATCCAAGAAGAAGATATAACAATTATAAATATATATGCACCCAATATAGGAGCACCGCAATATGTAAGACAAATGCTAACAAGTATGAAAGGGGAAATCAACAATAACACAATAATAGTGGGAGACTTTAATACCCCACTCACACCTATGGACAGATCAACTAAACAGAAAATTAACAAAGAAACGCAAACTTTAAATGATGCATTAGATCAGTTAGACCTAATTGATATCTATAGGACATTTCACCCCAAAACAATGAATTTCACCTTTTTTTTCAAGTGCTCATGGAACCTTCTCCAGGATAGATCACATCCTGGGCCATAAATCTAAACTTGATAAATTCAAAAAAATCGAAATCATTCCAAGCATCTTTTCTGACCGTAATGCATTAAGATTAGATCTCAATTACAGGAGAAAAACTATTAAAAATTCCAACATATGGAGGTTGAACAACACACTTCTGAATAACCAACAAATCACAGAAGAAATCAAAAAAGAATTCAAAATATGCATAGAAACGAATGAAAACGAAAACACAACAACCCAAAACCTGTGGGACACTATAAAAGCAGTGCTAAGAGGAAAGTTCATAGCAATACAGGCATACCTCAAGAAACAAGAAAAAAGTCAAATAAATAACCTAACTCTACAACTAAAGCAACTAGAAAAGGAAGAATTGGAGAACCCCAGAGTTAGTAGAAGGAAAGAAATCTTAAAAATTAGGGCAGAAATAAATGCAAAAGAAACAAAAGAGACCATAGCAAAAATCAACAAAGCCAAAAGCTGGTTCTTTGAAAGGATAAATAAAATTGACAAACCATTAGCCAGACTCATCAAGAAGCAACGAGAAAAAAATCAAATCAATAAAATTAGAAATGAAAATGGAGAGATCACAACAGACAACACAGAAATACAAAGGATCATAAGAGACTACTATCAGCAGTTGTATGCCAATAAAATGGACAACGTGGAAGAAATGGACAATTTCTTAGAAAAGTACAATTTTCCAAAACTGAACCAGGAAGAAATAGAAAATCTTAACAGACCCATCACAAGCACGGAAATTGAAACTGTAATCAGAAATCTTCCAGCAAACAAAAGCCCAGGTCCAGACGGCTTCACAGCTGAATTCTACCAAAAATTTCGAGAAGAGCTAACACCTATCCTACTCAAACTCTTCCAGAAAATTGCAGAGGAAGGTAAACTTCCAAACTCATTCTATGAGGCCACCATCACCCTGATACCAAAACCTGACAAAGATGTCACAAAAAAAGAAAACTACAGGCCAATATCACTGATGAACATAGATGCAAAAATCCTCAACAAAATTCTAGCAATCAGAATCCAACAACGCATTAAAAAGATCATACACCATGACCAAGTGGGCTTTATCCCAGGGATGCAAGGATTCTTCAATATCCGCAAATCAATCAATGTAATTCACCACATTAACAAATTGAAAAATAAAAGCCATATGATTATCTCAATAGATGCAGAGAAGGCCTTTGACAAAATTCAACATCCATTTATGATAAAAACTCTCCAGAAAGCAGGAATAGAAGGAACATACCTCAACATAATAAAAGCTATATATGACAAGCCCACAGCAAACATTATCCTCAATGGTGAAAAATTGAAAGCATTTCCCCTAAAGTCAGGAACAAGACAAGGGTGTCCACTTTCACCGCTACTATTCAACATAGTTCTGGAAGTTTTGGCCACAGCAATCAGAGCAGAAAAAGAAATAAAAGGAATCCAAATTGGAAAAGAAGAAGTAAAACTCTCACTGTTTGCAGATGACATGATCCTCTACATAGAAAACCCTAAAGACTCCACCAGAAAATTACTAGAGCTAATCAATGAATATAGTAAAGTTGCAGGATATAAAATCAACACACAGAAATCCCTTGCATTCCTATACACGAATAATGAGAAAGTAGAAAAAGAAATTAAGGAAACAATTCCATTCACCATTGCAACGAAAAGAATAAAATACTTAGGAATATATCTACCTAAAGAAACTAAAGACCTATATATAGAAAACTATAAAACACTGATGAAAGAAATCAAAGAGGACACTAATAGATGGAGAAATATACCATGTTCATGGATCGGAAGAATCAATATAGTGAAAATGAGTATACTACCCAAAGCAATTTACAAATTCAATGCAATCCCTATCAAGCTACCAGCCATATTTTTCACAGAACTAGAACAAATAATTTCAAGATTTGTATGGAAATGCAAAAAAACTCAAATTGCCAAAGCAATCTTGAGAAATAAGAATGGAACTGGAGGAATCAACTTGCCTGACTTCAGGCTCTACTACAAAGCCACAGTTATCAAAACAGTATGGTACTGGCACAAAGACAGACATATAGATCAATGGAACAAAATAGAAAGCCCAGAGATAAATCCACACACCTATGGACACCTTATCTTTGACAAAGGAGGCAAGAATATACAATGGAGTAAAGACAATCTCTTTAACAAGTGGTGCTGGGAAAACTGGTCAACAACTTGTAAAAGAATGAAACTAGATCACTTTCTAACACCGCACACAAAAATAAACTCAAAATGGATTAAAGATCTAAATGTAAGACCAGAAACTATAAAACTCCTAGAGGAGAACATAGGCAAAACACTCTCAGACATAAATCACAGCAGGATCCTCTATGATCCACCTCCCAGAATTCTGGAAATAAAAGCAAAAATAAACAAATGGGATCTAATTAAAATTAAAAGCTTCTGCACAACAAAGGAAAATATAAGCAAGGTGAAAAGACAGCCTTCTGAATGGGAGAAAATAATAGCAAATGAAGCAACTGACAAACAACTAATCTCAAAAATATACAAGCAACTTATGCAGCTCAATTCCAGAAAAATAAATGACCCAATCAAAAAATGGGCCAAAGAACTAAATAGACATTTCTCCAAAGAAGACATACGGATGGCTAACAAACACATGAAAAGATGCTCAACATCTCTCATTATTAGAGAAATGCAAATCAAAACCACAATGAGGTACCACTTCACACCAGTCAGAATGGCTGCGATCCAAAAATCTGCAAGCAATAAATGCTGGAGAGGGTGTGGAGAAAAGGGAACCCTCCTACACTGTTGGTGGGAATGCAAACTAGTACAGCCACTATGGAGAACAGTGTGGAGATTCCTTAAAAAATTGCAAATAGAACTACTGTATGACCCAGCAATCCCACTTCTGGGCATACACACCGAGGAAACCAGAATTGAAAGAGACACATGTTCCCCAATGTTCATCGCAGCACTGTTTATAATAGCCAGGACATGGAAACAACCTAGATGTCCATCAGCAGATGAATGGATAAGAAAGCTGTGGTACATATACACAATGGAGTATTACTCAGCCATTAAAAAGAATTCATTTGAATCAGTTCTGATGAGATGGATGAAACTGGAGCCGATTATACAGAGTGAAGTAAGCCAGAAAGAAAAACACCAATACAGTATACTAACACATACATATGGAATTTAGAAAGATGGCAATGACGACCCTGTATGCAAGACAGGAAAAAAGACACAGATGTGTATAACAGACTTTTGGACTCAGAGGGAGAGGGAGAGGGTGGGATGATTTGGGAGAATGGCATTCTAACATGTATACTATCATGTAAGAATTGAATCGCCAGTCTATGTCTGACGCAGGATAAAGCATGCTTGTGGCTGGTGCATGGGGATGACCAAGAGAGATGTTATGAGGAGGGAGGTGGGAGGGGGGTTCATGTTTGGGAATGCATGTAAGAATTAAAGATTTTAAAATTAAAAAAATAAAAAACTAAAAAAAAAAAGAATTGACATATATACACTACTGATACTATGGATAAAATAGATATCTAAAATCAATAACAATAAATAGATAATGAGGAACTACTGAACAGCACGTGGAACTCTACTCAACGTGTGACCTAAATGGGAAGGCAATCCCCAAAGGAGGGTATATATGTATACATATGGGGCTTGCCAGGTGGTGCTAGTGGTAAAGAATCTGCCATCTTATGTCTCTCTTATGGAGACATAAGAGACGCAGTTTGATCCCTGGGTCAGGAAGATCCCTGGGTCAGGTCTCTTGCTTGGAGGATCCCGTGGACAGAAGAGCCTGCTGGGCTACAGTCCATAGGGTTGCAAAGAGTCGAACATGACTGAAGTGACTTAACATGCATGCACGCACCCACATGTGGATACATATAGCTGATTCACTTTGCTGCACAGTAGAAGCTAATACAACATTATAAAGAAACTATACTCCAATAAAAATTAATCTTAAAAAATAGCCCCTGTTGGCATCCACTGAAAGATTAAACTCCGATGTAATTCTCTGCAGGAGTGACTTGCATTTCCAGTCTTGCAGGCAGGAGGTCAAGTGTCCTCCTCCCCCAGTGCACTACACCTCAAAGGTCTTGAAAGTGCCTTGTTTGTTCTGAGACAAGATCCCCCCACCCCCACACCCACGCTCTGGAAGCCGCAGCTTCTTAACTTTATGCAGATTACGCCAATAAGTAAAAGAGGCTTCATACTAAGTGTGTTGCTTCCCCTTCCCAGGGAGAAAGTACATTCTTTCCGCACTTCAGTAGCCCTGGACCCAGAAGGCATACTTCTTCACAGTGCCCTCTAACTGTGTGGGGAGCACTGAAGTGGTAATTACCTTAGAAAGTGCTTTTTCCATGTCTTTGGCTGCAGAAAAATAACACACTGCCTCTCTTTCCATGCATCTCACGGAATTATGCAAATAGACCCAAAGCAAACCAGTTTAAATGATTATAAAATGGATTTCTAAGTGATATGTTACCAGACAAGAATACTAAAACGCTCTGCTCTTTCTCAGCCACCAAGATGAAAGGATAAAATATTTAGTAAGGGGTGCTTCTCGGATGGATGATGGCTTCTGCACGAGGGGCTCCTGGGGCTTTGCTGACTCGATCATCAAGGACCCAAGGATGTGTGAGTGATGCCTTCCCCAGGCTCTGACCACATTTCGCAAAATGACTGAAGGAAGAAAGTTGATCTAGAGAATGTGTAAGGGACTCACCAAATGGAAAATGATTTTCAAAATTGAGCACACACAAAAGCACATGAAAGACTATTAAAATGGGATTCCTGATTCAGTGTGTCTCAGTTGGATCTCAGAAATCTTCAGGCTCCCTGGTGATGCTGGTGGCCCATAGACCACACTCTGGGTAACACTTGCTTAGAGGAAACAAAGACAGATTTCAGCCCAACATTGGCAAGTTCCTTGCCCCATACTCTTGAGGATGACCTCTCACCAACTCCCAGACTTGTGAAAATGGAGGCCCTGCCTTTATAGACCTCAGCTTTCCAGTCAGTATATCTTGTCTCACCAAACACAGTGATCGTTCCAAAAGTGGGCTGGTGACCCATTAGAGCCCCCATGGATGCTGGAAAAGCGATATTCTTTCCTTCACTCCAAGATCTTAGATACTATGGACTGCGTGATTCTGAAGCTACACATATCTACTCTATAGCCAATTGGAAAGAGATTGTCTAAAACTGAAAGAATCTGGGGGTTGAGGGAGGGGGTAAAGGAATGAAGAAGAAGGAAGGAAGAAAGAGAAGGAGAAAGATCTGACAGTGTTATCTAAAGCCCTGGATCCAGTCTTGCATAAAAACTAGCTGACATAATGGACTTTGCTGGTGAGTCCAGAAACCCCCCTCCCACCTTTTTTGGACTTAAACCAGTTTGAGCTTTCAAAAGAAAGTTTCCTCACAAATATATGTTCCTTTCAAAGGCTATAGAAACCTTAACTTAGGGTGTCTGCCAAAGACCCCAGCATTGAGTGAAAAGAGACCACATATCCTGACTTGGGTGACTGTAATCACATGAATAATATGACCCACCAAGTCCAGCCTTGTTCATCTCAGCTCAGATAGCACACAAGTGACCATGCTCGTGCCTCTCACCTGTTGAGTTTTAAAATTACTCTCCTTGAGGGTGTGGAGAAAAGAGAACTCTCCTATACTGTTAGTGGGACTGTAAATTGGTACAGCCAATTTACAAAAAACTAAAAATACAGTTACCAAATGATCCTGCAATCCCACCCCTGGGCATACATCTGGAGAAAATTATAATTCAAAAAGATACAGGCACCCCAATGTTCACAGCAGCACTATTTACAATAGTCAAAACATGGAAGCAACTGAATGTCCCTCAGCAGATGAGTGGATAAGTGATAAAAATATGCAACAGAGTATTATTCAGCCATAGAAAATAATAAAAGTCTGCCATTTGCAGCAAAAATGCATGGACCTAGAGATAAACTTTGTCTCTCTGGCATTCGCACAGTTTAAGTTGCTATGTCATGTTCCTGCCCTCAGAGTGTCCTCAGGGCTTTCAACTCCGGTCCTTACCCTAAGGACCAACGATGAAGCCCGTGCCTCCGCACCCAGTACACACTCACTGCAGGCGGATGCAGCGTGTGAGCTGCTTCTCCACTGGTAATTGCCATTTGGCGCGAATTCTGTGGTGATTTTTTTTTTTTTTTCTGTTTATGCTGCCCTCTGAGATCCCAAAACTCATCACTGACCCAACCTGTGATAGGGTTTCCTATTGTGAGGAAACTTCTCCTCATTCACTACTCCCTCCCCAGGAAGGATCTCCTTTCCTGAATTCTTTGTCTTTCTTTTCATCTTTATCTTTTGTCCTACCTCATTTTGAAGAGATTGGGTTGCCTTTCTGGGTATCTGAAGTCCTCCACCAGCATTCAGAAGTTGTTTTGTGGAAGTTGCTCCACGTGTAGATAATCTTCTGATGTATTTGTGGGGGAGAAAGTTGTGCTCCCTTGCTATTCCTCCGCTGTCTTGGTACCGCCTCCTAGAGATTATCACACTAAGTTAAGTAAGACACAAACGTTGTATGATATCGCTTATATGTGAAATCTAAGAAAGATACAAATGAAATTACCTACAAAACAGAAATAGACCCACAGACATAGAAAACAAACTTATGGTTACCAAGGGGGAAATGGAGGGGAGATATTAGGAGCTTGAGATGAACATATACACACTACTATATATAACTCAGTATTCTTGCCCTGAGAACCGTATGAACAGTATGAAAAGGCAAAATGATAGGATACTGAAAGAGGAACTCCCCAGGTCGGTAGGTGCCCAATATGCTACTGGAGATCAGTGGAGAAATAACTCCAGAAAGAATGAAGGGATGGAGCCAAAGCAAAAACAATACCCAGCTGTGGATGTGACTGGTGATAGAAGCAAGGTCTGATGCTGTAAAGAGCAATATTGCATAGGAACCTGGAATGTCAGGTCCATGAATCAAGGCAAATTGGAAGTGGTCAAACAAGAGATGGCAAGGGCGAACGTTGACAGTCTAGGAATCAGAGAACTAAAATGGACTGGAATGGGTGAATTTAACTCAGATGGCCATTATATCTACTACTGCAGGCAGGAATCCCTTAGAAGAAATGGAGTAGCCATCATGGTCAACAAAAGAGTCCAAAATGCAGTACTTGGATGCAATCTCAAAAATGACAGAATGATCTCTGTTCATTTCCAAGGCAAACCATTCAGTATCACAGTAATCCAAGTCTATGCCCCAACAAGTAATGCTGAAGAAGCTGAAGTTGAACGGTTCTATGAAGACCTATAAGACCTTTTAGAGCTAACACCCAAAAAAGATATCCTTTTCATTACAGGGGACTGGAATGCAAAAGTAGGAAGTCAAGAAACACCTGGGGTAACAGGAAAATTTGGCCTTTGAATATGGAATGAAGCAGGGCAAAGGCTAATAGAGTTTTGCCAAGAGAACGCACTGGTCATAGCAAACACCCTCTTACAACAACACAAGAGAAGACTCTACACATGGACATCACCAGATGGTCAACACTGAAATCAGATTGATTATATTCTTTGCAGCCAAAGAGGGAGAAGCTCTATACATATAGTCAGCAAAAACACAACTGGGAGCTGACTGTGGCTCAGATCATGAGCTCCTTATTGCCAAATTCAGACTTAAATTGAAGACAGTAGGGAAAACCACTAGACCATTCAGGTATGACCTAAATTAAATCCCTTATGATTATACAGTGGAAGTGAGAAATAGATTTAAGGGACCAGATCTGATAGATAGAGTGCCTGATGAACTATGGACAGAGGTTCATGACATTGTACAGGAGAAGGGACCAAGACCATCCCCATGGAAAAGAAATGCAAAAAAGCAAAATGACTGTCTGAGGAGGCCTTACAAATAGCTGTGAAAAGAAGAGAAGTGAAAAGCAAAGGAGAAAAGGAAAGATATAAGCATCTGAATGCAGAGTTCCAAAGAATAGCAAGGAGAGATAAGAAAGCCTTCCTCAGCAATCAATGCAAGGAAATAGAGGAACACAACAGAATGGGAAAGACTAGAGATCTCTTCAAGAACATTAGAGACACAAAGGGAACATTTCATGGAAAGATGGACTCAATAAAGGACAAAACGGTATGGACTTAACAGAAGCAGAAGATATTAAGAAGAGGTGGTAAGAATACACAGAAGAACTCTATGAAAAAGATCTTTATGACCAAGATAATCACGATGGTGTGATCACTCATCTAGAGCCAGACATCCTGGAATGTGAAGTCAAGTGGGCCTTAGAAAGCATCACTATGAACAAAGCTAGTGGAGGTGATGGAATTCCAGTTGAGCTATTTCAAATCCTGAAAGCTGATGCTGTGAAAGTGCTGCACTCAATATGCCAGCAAGTTTGGAAAACTCAGCAGTGGCCACAGGACTGGAAAAGGTCAGTTTTCATTCCATTCCCAAAGGAAGGCAATGCCAAAGAATGCTCAAACTACTGCACAATTGCACTCATCTCACACGCTAGTAAAATAATGCTCAAAATTCTCCAAGCAAGGCTTCATCAATACATGAACCGTGAACTTCCAGATGTTCAAGCTGGTTTTAGAAAAGGCAGAGAAACCAGGGATCAAACTGCCAACATCTGCTGGATCATGGAAAAAGCAAGAGAGTTCCAGAAAAGCATCTATTTCTGCTTTACTGACTATGCCAAAGCCTTTGACTGTGTGGATCACAATAGACTGTGGAAAATTCTGAGAGAGATGGGAATATCAGACCACCTGACCTGCCTCTTGAGAAATCTGTATGCAGGTCAGGAAGCAACAGTTAGAACTGGACATGGAACAACAGACTGGTTCCAAATAGGAAAAGGAGTATGTCAAGGCTTTATACTGTCACCCTGGTTATTTAACTTATATGCAGAGTACATCATGAGAAATGCTGGGCCGAAAGAAGCACAAGCTGGAATCAAGATTGCCGGGAGAAATATCAATAACCTCAGATATGCAGATGACACCACCCTTATGGCAGAAAGTGAAGAGGAACTAAAATGCCTCTTGATGAAAGTGAAAGAGGAGAGTGAAAAAGTTGGCCTAAAGCTCAACATTCAGAAAACGAAGATCATGGCATCTGGTCCCATCACTTCATGGGAAATAGATGAAGAAATAGTGGAAACAGTGTCAGACTTTATTTTGGGGGCTCCAAAATCACTGCAGATGGTGACTGCAGCCATGAAATTAAGAGACGCTTAGTCCTTAGAAGAAAAGTTATGACCAATCTAGATAGTATATTGAAAAGCAGAGAGATTACTTTGCCAACAAAGGTCCGTCTAGTCAAGGCTATGGTTTTTCCAGTGGTCATGTATGGATGTGAGAGTTGGATTATGAAAAAAGCTGAGCACTGAAGAATTGATGCTTTTGAACTGTGGTGTTGGAGAAGACTCTTGAGAGTCCCTAGGACTGCAAGGAGATCCAACCAGTCCATTCTAAAGATCAGTCCTGAGTGTTCTTTGGAAGGAATGATGCTAAAGCTGAAATTCCAGTACTTTGGCCACCTCATGCGAAGAGTTGACTCATTGGAAAAGACTCTGATGCTGGGAGGGATTGGGGGCAGGAGGAAAAGAGTACGACAGAGGATGAGATGGCTGGATGGCATCACGGACTCGATGGACGTGAGTCTGAGTAAACTCCGGGAGTTGGTGATGGACAGGGAGGCCTGGCGTGCTGCAATTCATGGGGTCGCAAAGAGTCGGATACGACTGAGCGACTGGACTGAACTGAACTGATATATAACTAACAAGATGTATAGTTATATATATAACCAACAAGAATCTACTGTACAGCATAAGAAACTATACTCAATATTTTGTATATATAGGCTTTCCTGGTGGCTCAGTGGTAAAGAATCCACCTGCCAATGCAGGAGACATGGGTTCAATACTTTTGTTGGGACGATCCCTGGAAAAGGAAATGACTAAACAACAACAACTTACATATATATGCAACAACAAGATATATATGTATGTATGGTGATGGTTTTGTCACTAAGTTGTGTCCAACTCTTGAGACCCCAAGTAGCCTGTGAGGCTTCTCTGTCCATGGGATTCTCCAGGCAAAAATACTGGAGTGGGTTGCATTTTCCTTCTCCATATATATGTATATATACCTTTATATATATATATAAAACAATATTATGTACATATATATGTACATGTATCTGAACCTCTTCACTGTATACCTGAAACTAAATAATTCTCCTTTTAAAGGGCGCCCCTATTTGTCAAGCTGATGATCCCATTTGCTCTCTGGGCCAGTCCTCTTACACATTGTCTTAATTTTTCAGATGATCAGAAGTGAGATCCTGGGATGCCACACTCCTGTTCTCTGAGGAATATGACACCTCATCCATCCAAATAAGCTCATCTTTTCAGATAGATCTGGTTCACCACCTTCTGCAGAAACCAGTGGTTTCTACAGGACTCACCTTAGGAGGAATTCATTGAATTCCTTTTAATGCCAGAGCATCATCCCAAGGAAAACACTTCTAATTGTACCTGCCCCTGCCAACTCTGGATCAAATTTCCAATGTGAAGATAGGAGTACCATTATGTTTCTGACACCGTGGGTCAACCTTTTGGAAAAATTCCACAAATGCTTGCTATCACTCACATTACTTGGCTTATCTTGCTGTTACTCTCTTGAGAGCCTCTTCTTTCTGCCCATCCTACTTGTCCCCTCTTAGCGTAATTTCTCTTTGTCTTTCCTCTAAAATGCTATTATATCATCAGTTTCACTTCTCCTTCTCAGACTCCTTCCATTCTGTTCTGACCTTTCTGCCACAGTCAACTGCTTAATCAGTTATTTCAACCAGACCAACCCCACTCCACACTTTAGAGCCGGACCTCAATCACGTCCATAATCCAAACCTTGTGAATCAATTTTCTTAGCCCTTAAGGTACTCCCAGGCTAATGTGTAGTGGTTAAATGTTTGGGCTCTGAAGTCAAACTCCCAGCGGTCAGTGCCCAGCTTGACCCCCTCATTCATTAATTAATCTTCCTGGGTTTTAGTTTTCTTCATCTGTGCAAGGGGTATTATGACAATAATAGTAAATGCTTTGTAGGTTTGTCATAAGTATTAAGTGACAATGAAAGCAAAGCATTAAACAGTTCCACGTGCATAGGAAGCATTCCATGTAAGTATTAGTCTGTAGTACTAATACAGATATAGAGAGAATATCTCACCTTCTTAATCAGTTAGAAAGTCATGCTCGATTATCATATTTTACACACTGCTGTAGAATTTAATCTAATACTTCAAGGTTGAGATTCCATTCTGTCCATTCTTTTAACTCTGATATGCAACCCTATGCCTGATACATTGTAGGTACTCAATAAATATATTCAATGAATGAATCAATTAATAATAACTACCATTTAATGAGAACATACTCTGTACCAAGCACTTCACATATTTTATGTAATCAAGAATAGATACATGCATATGTATGTCTGAGTCTCTTTGCTGTCTACCAACTATCACAATATTGTCAATCAGCTATACTCCAATAATAAATGAAAAGTTAAAAAAAAAAAAAAACCTGTGAAGTAGGTGCCACTTTCTCAACTTCAGTTCAGTCGCTCAGTCATGTCTGACACTTTTCCACCCCATGGACTGCAGCACGCCAGGCTTCCCTGACCATCACCAACTCTTGGAGCATACTCAAACTCTTGTCCATCAAGTCACTGATGCCACCCAACCATCTCATCCTCTGTCGTGCCCTTCTCCTCCTGCCTCCAATCTTTCTCAGCATCAGGGTCTTTTCAAATGAGTCAGTTCTTTGCATCAGGTAGCCAAGATATTGGAGTTTCAGCTTCAGCATCAGTCCTTCCAATGAATATTCAGGACTGATTTCCTTTAGGATGGGACTCTCAAGAGTCTTCTGCAACACCAGAGTTCAAAAACATAAATTCTTTGGCACTCAGTTTTCTTTATAGTCCAACTCTCACATCCATACATGACTACTGGAGAAACCATAGCTTTGACTAGACAGGGCTTTGTCAGCAAAGTAATGTCTCTGCTTTTTAATATGTTGTCTAGGTTGGTCATAGCTTTTCTTCCAAAGAGCAAGCATCTTTTAATTTTATGCTGCGGTCACCATCTGCAGTGATTTTGGAGCCCCCCCCCCCCCAGAAATAGTCACTGTTTCCATTGTTTCCCCTTCAAGTTGCTGTGAAGTGATGGGACTGGATGCCATGATCTTAGTTTTTTGAATGCTGAGTTTTAAGCCAGCTTTTTCACTCTCCTCCTTCACTTTCATCAAGAGGCTCTTTAGTTCTTCATTTTCTGCCATAAGGGCAATGTCATCTGCATATCTGAGGTTATTGATATTTCTCCCAGCAACCTTGATTCCAGCTTGTGCTTCATCCAGCCCGGCATTTCACAGGATGTACTCTGCATATAAGTTAAAGATGAGTAAAACTGAGTTTTGGAAAGGTTAAGTAACTTGAAATCTAGTTAAGCCGCTCAGTCGTGTCTGACTCTTTGCGACCCCGTGGACTGTAGCCCACCAGGCTCCTCAGTCCATGGGATTCTCCAGGCAAGAATACTGGAGTGGGTTGCCATTTCCTTCTCCAGGGGATCTTCCTGACCCAGGGATTGAACCCAGGTCTCCTGCATTGGAGGCAGATGCTTTAACTTACCCAAATATAAATGTGAGAGCTGTTACCATTACATCAGCTTTTTCCAACCTCTTTTCAACTCGTGGTGGTGGTGGTTTAGTCACCAAGTCAAATCCGACTTTTGTGACCTGCCATGGACTATAGCCTGCCAGGCTTCTCTCTCCATGGGATTTCCCAGGCAAGAATACTGGAGTGGGTTGCCATTTCCTTCTCCAGGAGATCTTCCCAATCCAGGGATCAAACCTGTGTCTCCAGCATTTGCAGGCAAATCCTTTACCGCTGAGCTACCAGGAAAGCCCTTGATTCATGGACCCCTCTCATAAATAAATATACTACTGTAAACCCTTAGGGATTTTTAATCATTTAAGCATTTATACATGTGTCTTCTTTTAAAAAAAAAAATTGGTTCCTTATAGGGAAGTATTATTAAGCAGCATGCTCTAAAGATAATGCTACAGTCTTTATAACATTAAAACAAGTGTTGATTTGTCCCCATTTAACTTGTAATATAAAGCTGGCAGATTTACCTTAAATTATTTATGAAAGAAAAAAATAAGTCAACTTCAGAACAGAGTTTTACTATGTTGCAAGGCATCAACAAAAGACAGAAACTCCTTTTATGAACTGATGTTTAGAATTCTAAATTTTATGCTGAATTTTGAAAAACATATAATTGTTGTTCTAACCCATACGCCACAAGAAAAGGTTTCCGGCTGATGTTTGCAAGCACTTCTCTGCAAATAACACATTGCAGGTGTGGAGAGTCATTATTCTCAATAAATGAAAGCGAAATTGTATATAATTGTCACTATATTTTCTATTTTTTAACTGTAGTTTTGAAGGCTATTTTGGTGCACCATATCAGACCTTTATCAGATGAATATGACTTGCAAATCTGGTGAAGATCAGTCTGAAGTAGGTTTTCTGATGTATTATCATATCTTTCTTCCTGGTTAACTTGCTGCATTTCTGTATCACCCTGCTGTATACTTCCTCCTGTCGAATAATGGAGTATGCTACAGGATCTATTGCCTGGATGCAAACAGCCAAATCATCTCAGCGTGACCCTGAAGCTCAGCCTGGATTGCTCGGTCAAACAGATAACAGGGATGATCAGGCTCCCACTTCTCTTGGTGGGAGGGGCTGCAGCATGGGACTAATGGAATCTTCCCAACCCTGGAAGCTGCTGCTGCTGCTAAGTTGCTTCAGTCGTGTCCAACTCTGTGTGACTCCATAGACAGCAGCCCACCAGGCTCCGCCATCCCTGGGATTCTCCAGGCAAGAACACTGGAGTGGGTTGCCATTTCCTTCTCCAAGGCATGAAAGTGAAAAGGGAAAGTGAAGTCGCTCAGTCATGTCCGACTCTTAGTGACCCCATGGACTGCAGCCTACCAGGCTCCTCCATCCGTGGGATTTTCCAGGCAAGAGTCCTGGAGTGGGTTGCCATTGCCTTCTCTGAATCCTGGAAGAAAGTACTACAATTTCTCGTGGGCCTAGATGTCTCCAAGGGCTGAGAGCTTGCATTACCAGACAAACTCTGGCAGTGCCTCATGGTCTATTAATTCCCCCACTGATATGACAAAAAGAAGGCAGGATGGACTAAGAGACTGTCATACAGAGTGATATAAGTAGAAAGAGAAAAGCAAATATCATATATATGTGGAATCTAGAAAAATGGTGTCAGTTCAGTTCAGTTCAGTTCAGTTACTCAGTCGTGTCTGACTCTTTGCGACCCTATGAATCGCAGCATGCCAGGCCTCTCTGTCCATTACCAACTCCCGGAGTTCACTCAGACTCGTGTCCATTGAGTCAGTGATGCCATCCAGCCATCTCATCCTCTGTCATCCCCCTCTCCTCCTGCCCCCAATCCCTCCCAGCATCAGAGTCTTTTCCAATGAGTCAACTCTTCTCATGAGGTGCCCAAAGTATTGGAGTTTCAGCTTTAGCATCATTCCTTCCAAAGAACACCCAGGGCTGATCTCCTTCAGAATGGACTGGTTGGATCTCCTTGCAGTCCAAGGGACTCTCAAGAGTCTTCTCCAACACCACAGTTCAAAAGCATCAATTCTTCGGCGCTCAGCCTTCTTCACAGTCCAACTCTCACATCCATACATGACCACAGGAAAAACCATAGCCTTGACTAGACGGACTTTAGTCGACAAAGTAATGTCTCTGCTTTTGAATATGCTATCTAGGTTGGTCATAACTTTCCTTCCAAGGAGTAAATGTCTTTTAATTTCATGGCTGCAGTCACCATCTGCAGTGATTTTGGAGCCCCCCAAAATAAAGTCTGACACTGTTTCCAGTGTTTCCCCATCTATTTCCCATGAAGTGATGGGACCAGATGCCATGATCTTTGTTTTCTGAATGTTGAGCTTTAAGCCAACTTTTTCACTCTCCTCTTTCACTTTCATCAAGAGGCATTTTAGTTCCTCTTCACTTTCTGCCATAAGGGTGGTGTCATCTGCATATCTGAGGTTATTGCTACTTCTCCCAGCAATCTTGATTCCAGCTTGTGTTTCTTCCAGTCCAGCATTTCTCATGATGTACTCTGCATAGAAGTTAAATAAGTGGGGTGACAATATACAGCCTTGACGTACTCCTTTTCCTATTTGGAACCAGTCTGTTGTTCCATGTCCAGTTCTAACTGTTGCTTCCTGACCTGCATACAGATTTCTCAAGAGGCAGGTAAGGTGGTCTGGTATTCCCAACTCTTTCAGAATTTCCACAGTTTATTGTGATCCACACAGTCAAAGGCTTTGGCATAGTCAGTAAAGCAGAAATAGATGTTTTTCTGGAACTCTCTTGCTTTTTCCATGATCCAGCGGATGTTGGCAATTTGATCTCTGGTTCCTCTGCCTTTTCAAAAACCAGCTTGAACATCAGGGAGTTCATGGTTCATGTATTGCTGAAGACTGGCTTGGAGAATTTTGAGCATTACTTTACTAGTGTGTGAGATGAATGCATTTGTGTGGTAGTTTGAGCATTCTTTGGTGTTGCCTTTCTTTGGGATTGGAATGAAAATTGACCTTTTCCAGTCCTGTGGCCACTGCTGAGTTTTCCAAATTTGCTGGCATATTGAGTGCAGCACTTTCACAGCATCATCTTTCAGGATTTGAAATAGCGCAACTGGAATTCCATCACCTCCACTAGCTTTGTTCATAGTGATGCTTTCTAAGGCCCACTTGACTTCACATTCCAGGATGTCTGGCTCTAGATGAGTGATCACACCTTCTTTATTATCTGGGTCGTGAAGATCTTTTTTGTAGAGTTCTTCTGTGTATTCTTGCCACCTCTTAATATCTTCTGCTTCTGTTAGGTCTATACCGTTTCTGTCCTTTATAGAGCTCATCTTTGCATGAAATGTTCCCTTAGTATCTCTAATTTTCTTGAAGGGATCTCTAGTCTTTCCGATTCTGTTCTTTTCCTCTATTTCTTTGCATTGATCGCTGAGTGGGGCTTTCTTATCTCTTCTTGCTATTCTTTGCAACTCTGCATTTAGATGCTTATATCTTTCCTTTTCTCCTTTGCTTTTCATGTAGATGATCTTATTTGCAAAGCAGATATAGAGACACAGACATAGAGGACAAACGTATGGATACCAAGAGGGAAAGGCAGGTGGGAAGAATTAAGAGATTGGGATTAACAGACATATATTATTGATACTATGTATAAAATAGATAACTAATGAGAGTGTTTTGCTCAGTCTTTTCTGATTCTTTGTGACCCTATGGACTCCTATATCCATGGAATTCTCTAGGACAGAGGAATACTAAAGTGGATTGACATTTCCTTCTCCAGGATATCTTCCTGTCTTCCCACATTGCAGGGAGATTCTTCTCCATCTAAGCCACCATGGATGCCCTTAGTTTTGTAAGAAACCTCCAAATTGTCTTCCAAAGTGGCTGGTACCATTTCAAATTTCCACCAGCAACAAATGAGAGTTCCTAGTGCTCTAAATCCTCACTAACATTTAGGGTTGTCAGTATTCTGGATCTTGGCTATTTTAATAGATGTGAAATGGTATTTATTGTTTTTTAAATTTGAATTTCCCTGATGACTTATGAAGTAGAGCTTCTTTTTATATGCTTATAGTCATCTACATGTTACTTAATTTTTAATGCATAAAACATTTAATTAATTTTTAAATGAATACAAAGGACAGATGCAAGGTAAATACAGAAAAATAAATTGTATTACCACACACCACTAGAAAAAGAAAAAGAAAAAAAGAAATTCTATTCAAAAAGAACTTCAACCAAATAAAAACAGATAAATGAATGAATTTTATTCCCTCCAAAAGGTGCTATTTATAAAACTTTATTCCTAGTTATGAATAAATAAACCTTATAAAGTGAAGGTATGGGTCATAACCCTGGATAAGAAAGCTAAAAATACTGTGAAAATGTAAACTTACAACAAATTAATGTGTAGAAACAATGTAGTGATTATCCTTACATCTCTTACAATGACAGATGCTTTCATTATTCTTGTTGTTCAATGGGGAGAGCTGATGCTTAGCGATGTTAAGTAACTGGCTAAAGTCAAAACAGCCAGTTAGTAGGAGGGCTGGATTGTCTAACACTAAAGTCCTTAAGAAATCTGCCATATTGCTTTCCAAACTCAAGTAACATCCAAGTATAAATAACATTCCAATGAGTTTTTTTTTTTTTAGTGCAGAATGGCATAAAAATGTTAAAATGTAATCTTGGAGAACATTTTTAAAAGAAATCTAACATGAGATCAACAATTAGTTCTACCAAATAATTAAAATATATTGCAGGACTACAATAATTAAATAGTATAGTATGAATGGAAGCATGAATCATGGATTGAAGAGAGGCCCAATTACTGCCAAGACCTAACTGAGAGTCAGCAGGGGGCCCATTCAGACTGTGGTAGGACAAAGGCCATCAGAAGAATTCATTATACAGATGGTCGGGGAGGGTGGATCAGGTTAAAGACAGAGGACAGAAAGAGAGAAGTTCATCAGGAGAATTAAGGTTCTTGCCCCAGTTAATATCTGAAGGTAAAGCTAGTTGTCCAAAATTGCTCAGTGGCAAAGTGAAAGAACTGGGTTGAAAGATGATGAATATACTCTGAGAGCTACGAAAGAATGGGGACCAGCCAAAGGCTTTCATGGAGACAATACAAAAGAGATGGTGGTGCTCCACAGTGACTCACTTTGGCCTCTAAAGCTTGTGTATCTAAAGGGAAATAGCTTACTTTCCAATAAGCACAGGTAACTGGGAGTCCATCAAAGCTCATCACAAGTTGAAAATGAGATGCCATGAATGCCTCATAGTTTTTTAAATTTTTATTGGTGTATAGTTGATTTATAATGTTGTATTAGATTCAGATATACAGCAAACTGAATCAGTTATACATCTACATACATCCACTCTTTGTTTTTTTTTTGTTGTTTTGTTTTTAATCCTTTTCTCATATAAGCTCCTACAGAGTATTGAGAAGAGCTTCCTGTGCTACACAGCAGGTTCTTACCAGTTACTTCTTTTATGTGTAGTAGTGTGTATATGGTAATCCCAATCTCCTAAGGGGGGAGGGATAAACTGTCTCATATTTAGACTTTTGGCCTTCTTTCAAAGTGAGGTAAATAGACAAAGACTCAGAAATAGGCAATGTTGACCTAAAGCAGATAGAATGCCAGATATTTCTTCACCAGTGGGTTTGAGATTAGCAGAGAACTGCAGTCTAGAATCTGCCACTCTGGTGAGCCACAGGCAAGATGCCACTCAGCAAGGGAAGAACTCTTTTATAGAGAGGAAAAGGAAGTTGGGAGTGCTGTATTAAATAAGAAGTTCATAGCTTTCCATTGGCTGAGTCTTTGAAAAGGAAGAAGAAGAGTCTTTCTTCTTCTTGTTGGGCTCTACTATTGGCACAGGATGTGAGAGCTTCCCTTCTGGCCTCCCAGCTCTCTTGTATATTAACTTTTTACAGGGAACTAAGTAAGTAAGTGAAGTTGCTCAGTCGTGTCCAACTCTGCGACTCCATGGACTGCAGCCTACCAGGCTCCTCCATCCATGGCATTTGCCAGGCAAGAGTACTGGAGTGAGTTACTATTTCCTTCTCCAGGGGATCTTCCTGACCCAGGGATTGCACCCAGGTCTCCCGCATTGTAGGCAGATGCTTTACTGTCTGAGCCACTAGGGAAGTCCTACAGGGAACTGATAGAGTGCAAATGTTTATTTTTGAATTTTAAAGTTGTTTTCTGTGCTGGATTTCTTATGTGCTCCTGTAGATCTTATTTTCCCTTTTCCCTCTCATCTTGACTACAAAAGGCTAAGCTATATAGACCTCATTATACATACTCCTACCCAAGGTTGGGACTAGGATGAGGGCAGTGAGGAGCTGAGAGTACAAAATTTAAGGAAGCCCACACTATCAGGGCTGTGCAAGTGCTCCAAGCCCAACCCTGAATTTTCACAACCCTATGAGTGAGTGCAGTCTCAAATGTTGACCCCTTGATGCCTCACTTTCCTTACCTTAATCTCAGCATTAGAAGTGAGTTCCGCTAATGAAGAGTCCTGGAAAGAAGTCAGAAAGAGGATGAAGACTTTCCTGGTGGCCTAGTGGTTGAGAATCTGCCTTGCAATGCAGGGAACAAGGGTTCAATCCCTCATCAGAAGCTAAGATCCCACATGCCATGGAGCAATTAAGCCCATGCACCACAACTAGAGAGTTCATGCATTGCAGTGAATAGCCAAATAAATAATAAATACATATGTATATGATTAATTCATCACCCATACTTCAATGTTTAAGAAGCAAAAAATGAAGAGGATGGACAGCAAGGTCATATCATTTATCACCTGGATCTTGCCCTTAGAGGTCACACTAGGCCAGCTATTGTACTGACAGGTCAGCACTACAGCCAGGGTGACTTGCTCTCCAAAGCTCTGCCTCCTTCCACTTTTCCATAGGATGCTAGAGACAGAAAATCAGCTGAAACTAGCCCAGATGGGAGGACTGTCTTTCATGGTTCCCTTACATTCATGCATGCATACAAAGTCAATTCAGTCTTGTGAATTGTCCCAAAGAGTCATGTCACTCTGTGACACTATGAACTGTAGCCCACAAGGCTCCTCTGTCTATGGGATTTTCCAGGCAAGAATACTGGAATGCATTGCCATGCCCTCCTCTAGGGGATATTCCTGCCCCAGGGATTAAACCCTAGTCTCATGTTGCATTGACAGGTGGGTTCTTTACCTCTAGCACCACCTGGGAAGCCCTCCCCCTACACCCACACATCTATAAATCATCCCTTTGTAACTAAACTCTCCTTGAATAATCTTATTCTGAGTATGTCATTTTCCTGTTGAGACTCTGTCTAATATATGTTCCTCACTCAAGCTCTGCTCTTATAGTGTACTATAGTGTACTATGAATTAATATTTTATGAACCTTTTCATTATTTTGTGAACCTTGTAATTATTTTGTGAATAATCCAATGATATTGCATTGCACATTTTTACATTAAAAGCATTAATTATGTAGACAGAAATATTTCTTTTTAAATGCCTCATTTTTTGCATGACTGTTTTCATCTCAAAAAATAAAAGTGGTCCTGTGCTTTCTTAATTTCCATGAGATCCTAATCTGCAAAACTTTTTCCAACAACAGTGACACATCACGATTCAGAAAATGGGCTTTGGGGTTAGATTCAAGTCCCAGCTCACCTCCTTGCTAGCTGAATGACCTTGGGTTAGTCACTTTCTCTAGCAGCCATGCAGGCTCCAGTTGGTCCTTCTAAATTTGAATTTTTCCCTTTGATAATATTTCCCATCTCAGTATCTGAGCCCAGCCCCTGTATTGAGTTGTGGCTCCAGTTGGAACAGCACCCTACTACTGTGATATAACACACTAAATCTTGTCTCTTTAAATTGAAGTTCTCAGGGACTTCCCTGGTGAACTGGGACTTCCCTGGTAGCTCAGACGGTAAAGAATCCGCCTGCAAGGCAGGAGACCCAGGTTCAATCCCTGGGTAGGGAAGATCCCCTGGTGAAGGAAATGGCTACCCACTCCTGTATTCTGGCCTGGAGAATTCCATGGACAGAGGAGTCTGGCAGGCTACAGTCTATGGAGTTGCAGGAGTCGGACACGACTTAGCGTCTAGTCTACTGGCTAAGACTCTGCACTCCCAAAAAAGAGTACCCAGGTTCAATTCATTCTCAGAGAACTAGATCCCACATTCCGCAGTGAAGATTCCGCGTGCCACAACTAAGACCCAGCGCAGTAAAATAAGTAGATAAAAATAAATTTTTATTTAGAATAAATTAATTGAAGTTCTCAGCTCCAGGGAAAATCACACACACCATCAGCTTCCATATTTGTTCGCTGGCACCTTTCCTTGCCAACTGACAGCAAACTTGATACACCTGAGGGAAGCAAAGTTGGAGACAGATTCCGGGGTGGGGGCAGGGGGCAGGCCGGCTGAAACAACAAAACAGGAGTTATTTTTGAAATGTTTCCTTTGCAAGCCCTCCCACTCACTGTAATATCTGGCTGAGGTGTGAGTGGCTGATTCCAGCAGGTATCAGTAACAGATGGAGCCGGCTAATTGTGTCTCTTACATGTGAGTAGAGATAAAGGCGTTAATTGCTAATTGTACACGTCTCCCGTTTCCCCACCGCAGGCCACTGGGGCAGAGGCCACTTCCCAAACCAAACACAAACATGGCCTGTGCCTGTGGCTGAAGAAGAGAGTGGAAAGCAGTTGGAGAATGGCATCCCCGAGATGGCCAGCCCTTCTCTAGACTGGCAGTGAAGGAGCAGAGTCTTGAAATGAGAAGAGGCCATTTGCATCTCCCCATGCCCCAGGGCCAATGAGGACCCAAACAATGAAGGCTCAGCTAATGAAAGCTCAGCATGGAGGTGGCAAAGTGCTGCTTCCCCACCAGGAAGTGACATCTGGTAATTGTAGCCAGTGTGCTTTGCAGGGAACTTAGCTCCTTGAGAATCCATGTAGTACTGAGGTCTCTACACACCAGCTTGCATGCCCCCCTTGACGGGATGCTGAAATCACTGCCATCTTGAATCTCCTTCCATCTTCTCAGCCTCAAGGCCATATCCACTGGTAGTCCCAGGATTTTCATCTGCTGGTTGTCTCTTTCAGGGAGTCATCCTTGCCTTATTTTCAGTAGAAGAGATTTGGATTGGTGGCCGGATCATATACCCCAGTGTGACAGAACTCGCCATTCTAGACACAATGATTGGCCCAGTAATGGTCACATGGCGTGAGTTCAGCCAATCAGAAGTACTCCCAACACTTGAGTTGAAATTCTTGAGCCGAAATGGTCTCTGGGATTGCTATCCTTAGAGATATTGTAAGCCACTAGTGGCCCCAGTTTTTGGTTTGTTTTTTTTTTCCCACCCTGAGTGCAGCAGATGCTGTGGATGCCTGCATCATATTCCCTTGGCCCACTGGTGTTACCTACAGCTGTGATGGGTTGTCTCCCACCTCAAGCTTCTGAATCTTTCTCCTTCTCATCTGAAGGCTTTTCCCCGTACCCCAGGACAAATCTCTGCAAACTTGGAGTGTGAGAGAGCTGATACAGTCTTCAGCCAACAAAGACTGGAAAACAGTAGATAAACACCCTAGTGTCTCCGCCTCTGGTGGTATGATCCTGAGCATGCCCCACATGGTCTCTACAAAAATCCCAGCACAAGTTGCTCACAGCGGTCACCTGCTCATCTGTGCCCCCTTTATTACCTTTTCTCCTGTCTCTTTCACCTTCCCCATGGCCTCACTTGTGCTTCCTCAGATTACTTCCTGTGTTAGTCCTATGCCTTGGAGAATCCACCTGCCAATGCAGGAGACGCAAGAGATGCAAGTTCAATTTCTGGGTCAGGAAGATCCCCTGGAGTAGGAAATGCAACCCACTCCAGTATTCTTGCCTGGGAAATTCCAAGGACACAGGAGCCTGTTGGGCTGCAGTCCTTGGGATCACAAAAGAGTCTGGCATGACTTGGTGACTGAACACACACACGCACACACACACACACGCACACACACACACGCACACACACACACACAGTTTATAGGAGAAAACAGAGCCAAAGGTCATCATTGAGCACCTAGATCCAGCCATTCCTGAGGCGCTAACCCTTTGAATGATGCTGTTAATTACAGTATCACATTTTCCTTTTTTGTTTGTTGTTTTTATCTTTGTATCGGATATTTTTTAGCTAATTAGCATTGGGTTCCTGTCAATTGCAATAATAAGGATACTGACTGACTTGTGGATATCAATTATACCTAGTGTTGGTGTGAAATTCATTTTTCTTCCTTTGGAATTCTATGGCAAGCCTTGACCATCTCCCTCTCCTTACCCAGAATAGGATGGCAGAGATAGAACTAAAACCCATCAGATTTGTTTTCCACTTCAGTCCCCCTGGGCTTCTCTTGTTGCTTAGCTGGTAAAGAAGCTGCAATGTGGCAGACCTGGGTTCGATCCCTGGATTGGGAAGATCCCCTGGAGAAGGGAAAGGCTGCCCACTCCAGTATTCTGGCCTGGAGAATTCCATGGACTGTATAGTCCATAGGCTCACAAAGAGTCAGACATGACTGAGTGACTCTCACTTCACTCAGTCCCTCTACTTGCACTGTGCCTGCCCAGAGCCCAGTGCTTGGGTGCAATAAATCCTGGCTGAATTGAATGAAATTACTTAAATGTGACTTACTATAAACTGTTACTGACCCTGCACATGTGGACTACTGGCAAAGCTGCTAATTAATCCAACAATCATTCAAAGGCAATCAAGTGTCATTAACATGGGTTCTGGCCTCATTTCTAGAAGCGCATTTGGATTGACAACTGTGGCCTGGCAGCTGGAGCAGACTCTTCTGGCCAGTGAAAGGTGATGCTTCAGGGAAACTCCACTCCCTGGCAACTTAGGAGGCTCAGTCAGTGCCCCTTTCCAACCAGCCTTCTCTACTCACAAAGAAAAATTCTGTGCCAAGGTTTCTGTCTGTCTTAGCAGCTTGCTCACCTGAGTTCTCCCCAGCCAGCTTCTTCCGCAGTTTTACAAAGGGAGGCAATTAAGCCTTGTGTGTTTCCACTCTTCACCACCAACTGCAGAACCTGAAAGCAAAGTTCTGGGCAAAAGATGGATAAATATGATTTGGACACAAAAGTTAATTATTTACAGTTCAAGATTAGTGATCTTTGCTTTTCAAAGGTAGAAGTGAACCTGAATAAGGAGTACAGGCATTTTTAAACTATTTTTGCCATTTTTCTATAAAATTAAAATACATAAAAGTTTTAAATACTGAAAAAAAAAAAAGTTCAGCCCATTCCAGTACTCTTGCCTGGAGAAGTCCATGAACAGAGGAGCCTGGAGGGCTACAGTCCATAGAATCACAAAGAGTCGGACACTACTGACTAACTAACACTTAATTCCTGTCACTGATAGTGATTTTTCCCTTATATTTTAAATATTCTTTTGGCCATTTCAATTATTTGAGCCATCTTGAACTGCAGATCTCACAAGAAACCATTTAAAAACCATTCACCAGTGATTGGAATTTAGTTTCTTATCCATACTTCAATATGGGACCCAATCCTATTTCTAGGCACATGAATCATATCCAGACTTTCATTCCAGGAACTTCTTGATCTGTTCTTGGCTTCTTGCTGCCACTGAACAGAATAACTTCTCTCTCTTTATTTTAAAGTATGTGCCACTAATAGTCCACTTATTAAGAAATAAGCATTTTTGCCCAGCAGGACTTATTCTGAGCCTCTGAATGACCAAGTATTTCCTGGTGGTTCAAGTTGAAGCTCAGCCAACCTCTCTAAGTAGTCTATGACAGCTCATCTTTCAAGAGGCTTTTCTTGTCCCTTCCCCTAAAGTGATTTTACAGAATTCACTGCAGTTTTGGAATGTCAGATGTATTATGTGGACTGAAAATAACAAATATACAGGTAGTGAACACTATTTTTTCAGGAGAACACATTATCTTAGGTGGGCAGAGAGAGGAAGGGTCTCCCTGCCTTCCATGCAATCATCCATTTTTTGAAACAAATACTTATTTAAGAACCTGCACTGTGACAAAAATTGTTCAGGACACACAGGGTAGGAATAAGAATCATCGTCTCCATCCCTGATTCATATTTGTCATGTCAGGATTTCCCATCAAGGGTTATAGATATTCTGAAGTTTAATCCCCTTAACCATCAGGGCAGCTAGGAAGGTCTTGAGGTGGGTATAAGCCTTTCAGCTGGGTCATCTTAAACACAAGCAGCCTCAACCGTTTTCCCCAGGTACTGTAAAAATCAGATCATTTTCCATGTTTCCTATGACATGGTAAGATTAAGAAATGCTAGAGAAGTCAGAGAATTCAAGAGATAAAGCCAATTTTCTTTTTTCCCCAGATTTATTGAAAAATAATTGACTTATATCACTGTATAAGTTCAAAGCATAGAGCATGATGGTTTGATTTACCTATATTGTAAAATTATTAACCACAATAAGTTCAGCTAATGCCCACCTTCTCATAGAGATACAATGAAAAGAAATGAAAGAGGAAAGGAATGGAAAGGAAATGGCAACCCACTCCAGGGACAGAGGAGCCTGGTGGGCTGCAGTCCATGGGGTTGCAGAAAAGTCGGATACGACTTAGCAGCTAAACAACGACGTGATGTCTGTTCACAGGTAAACCATACAGTGTACAATATTTACTTTGTCTTTTCCAGTGCATTTTGTTTTCCCTGGAATAAAATGATTTTCTGGTGTTTTTTTATTGGTTTAATTTTCTATTTAAGTGAAGTGCGCGAGTGAAGTCACTCAGTTGTGACTCTTTGCGACCCCATGGACTGTAGCCCACCAAGCTCCTCCATCCATGGGATTCTCCAGGCAAGAGTACTGGAGTGGGGTGCCATTTCCTTCTCCAGGGGATCTTCTCAACCCAGGGATCAAACCCAGGTCTCCCGCATTCAAATCCAAACATTTCCCCAATTTTGTAAATCTCTTTTCAAAATCTTCTGGTACATTGGGTATTGTGTTAAGTGCTCTCAAAGAAATCACTCCTGAGGACTTCTCTAACAATGTGTGTCCCATGCTCTCTTGGCCTGAGTCCCCATTACTGTCATCCTCAGGATTCCTTCTGATTCTGTCTTGTGTTGGATCTTCTGAATCTTAGACCCCCTGAATGTATTTATTTTATTCAAAAACCACATTTTTTGGTAAAGGACATTGTCCAGTAGTTTTCCAATAAAAGGAGTTTAGGAGATGAAAAAAAAAAAAAAGGAGGAAAGGAAAATGGAAAAAAATTTTTGTTAATCATTCTGTTTATAACTCTTAGTACTCTTTTTTATTGCTCTTTTAGACCCTTATATTTATTTATCAAGTGAACAGTGCATTTAAAAATCATCATTGCTGGCTGGTTCATGTCTTTGTATGGCAGAAACCAATACAACATCGTAAAGCAAGTAGCCTCCATTTTAAAATTAATTTTAAAAAAATAATCATTGCCCAAAACTCTTAGTATTATTTAACAACTTTCCCATATCTTTTGCAGCAGTGTTAGCTAAATGCTTCATGTCATACATTACATCCCTAGTACTTACTACTTGAGGTTTATACCTTTTGACCACCTTCACACATTTTTTTTTCACTCTTGATTCCCTGTCGCTGGCACCCACCAATCTGTTTGCTGTATGTATGAGTTCAGGGTTCGTAATTTAAGATTCCACATATAAGTGAGATCGTATGGTATTTGTCTTTCTCTATCTGACTCACTTCACTCAACATAATACCCTCAAGGTCTATCCATTACTGAATAATGACAACTTTTATGAGTACTTACTATGCATTCGCGCTTCCCTGGTGGCTCAGATGGTAAAGAATCTGCCTGCAATGCGGGAGACCTGGGATGGGAAGATACTCTGGAGGAGGGTATGGCAACCCACTCCAGTATTCTTGCCTGGAGCATCCCCACGGGCAGAGAAGCCTGGCAGGCTACAGCCCGTCCGTGGGGTCACCAAGAGTCAGACACGACTGAGCGAATAAGAAGAGCACAGTACACATTCCCTTTTCTTTTTCTTAATTTATTTTTGGCTGCACTAGGTCTTAGTTGCTTTTGTGCAGACTTTCTCTAGTTTCAGAGAGCAGGGGCTACTATTTACAGTACATGAGCCTCTCATTGCAGTGGCCTCTATTGTTGCAGCGCACGGGCTCAGTAGTTGTGGCCCACGGGCTTAGTTGCTCCGAGGCATGTGAGATCTTCCCAGACCAGGAATCAAACCTGTGCCCCTGCATTGGTAGGTGTATTCTTATCCACTGCATCACCAGGGAAGTCCCGTATTCATTTCTAATCCAAGGACTTTACACATATTACCTTCTGTTCTCCTCATAACAACCCTATAAGTTGCATAATGTTATTCTCATTTTTCAGACAAGGAAGCTGAGACAAAGGTTAAGTAACTTTCTCAAGTTTACACAGCTAATAAGTGACAGCTGGGATTCAAAGTCAGACTTTCTGGTCCTAGACCTGTGCTCCTTATCACCCCACTGTACTGCTTCTGCAAGATTTAATCATAGTGCATGACGGTAAATTCTGTAACTTACTCATGCCTAAAACGCTATGAGTACACAGAAGAGGGCTTAAGCATCTCTTTCTGGGAGAACTGAAAACTTTACCATAACATCCTAAATATTGGCTGACAGAACTTGACACTGAACAACATTTACTGGATTTCAAAACAAGACTTTAGAAAACAGAATTAAAATTTTTTCTCTGATTAAGGACCACTGTGATATAATTATAACATGAATCAGACTAACTTAAATGTAAATAACAGCAGGACCACAATGCCAAGAGCTATGAAATCAAAATGTCGACACAAACCTTTCTTGAACAAAAGCTTATAATCCTGATAGTCAAACCACGTACTTCTTTCTGTCCTCATGTAGTACATGTGTGTTGTTGACCTTTGGTGCGAAGTTTTGTCTGCATTTAATTTTTGGATTTCTGGGACATGATTTGATCGATTTTTGTACTAACCTATTCCCAAGTACTTATCAGAAATTTCGGTCAGGATTTGGTGAATTTTAAGATTAAGAAATATCCTGCCTTGTTTTCTTATACTAGTCTCTTCTTCACTGCCACTTACAATAATTTCCTGACATGAATAAGTGACCCATCAGCTTGAAAACCTTCAGGAGTCCCACACCACTCACAGGGAAAGTCCAAGCTCAATTCGTTATTCCACGGGGAGAAGAACTAACATGATCCTGGTTATCTTTCCAGCCTGGTTTGCCATCATCTGCACTGACAAATCCTCGTCTTCAGCCACACACATTTTCTTCCTATTCCAACATTACAGCCTCCATTCTTACAAGTTTCTACAGCTTTTTATATGTTATCTGCTCTGCTCAGTGTCTTTCCCTACAGATCCAGCTGAATAACACCTATTGCCTATTCTTACATCAATACGAAGCTCGAAAGAGAAGCTTTTCATGATCCTTTGCACTCCAAGTCTTGAGCAAGTTTCTGTTAAATATTTCTCTACGGTCCTTTGCACAGTATATCTATATCTTATCTATCTATGTGTCTGTAAATATATAATGTATCTATATTTCTATTTAAATAGATGATAGATCTGTATAGAGATCTACATATGTATATATCTATAGATATAGATAGATGGATAGATATATAGATAATCGATAGATAGATATTGACAATCTTTTAGGACACTGTGGGCTTCTCTGGTGGCTCAGCTGGTAAAGAAGCTGCCTGAAAAGCAGGAGACCTGGGTTTGATCCCTGATTTGGGAAGATCCCCTGGAGAAGGGAAAGGCTACCCACTTCAGTATTCTGGCCTGGAGAATTCCATGGACTGTATAGCCCATGGGGTGGCAAAGAGTCAGACACGACTGAACGACTTTCACTTTAGGATACTGTATTTGCATGATTCTGAATTCTTCCTGGAAAAAGCTTCCCACAAACGCATCATCTCTTAGCACAGGGGTTGATATGGAGAAGACATCGATGTTTGTTGAATTAACATTTCTAAGAAAGTGTGACAGGAGGAGAGGAAAAATAAAACATTGTTTTCAAATTTTTTAAAAAAAGGAAGCGTGAGACCTGAGCATCACCAGAGGAGGAGAACTCGAACATAAACTAAGAAGAATTTCCTGAAAGCACGAACAGTGAGCTGTCCAAGTGAGAGAGCCTGTGAAAGGCAGAGAGAGGAGAACTTATGCTACTAATCTTAATGCAAGCCTGGGGCAGAATAAGGAAGATTGCTTGGATGTCAGGGAGAAGGTGCAATTCTAGTAACAAAGTGAAAGAAGTCTGGCTTTGAAACAAGGGATCCAGAGTGAAAGAAGAATTAAAATATTTATAAGGATAAAAGCAAATGTTGTATTATACACTAACCAACAGGCCACCCAGCCTCTGAGCACATCTCCAAGGCAAGGCTTCTGAAGTTCTCTCTGAAGAGGCAGAGTGTGTACATGTACAGCTTGATACACCATCTCTCTCCCCAACAAAACTGGAAAGTCTCCTTTATCACAGCACATATTTGTCCTTGCTGTATCCAGCAAAGTCTTTTTCTGCTGAGCTTAAAAAAAAAAAAGAACGAAAAGAAAGAAAGGGGGAAAAAATAGGAAAGAGAAATCCTATTTAACCAACTTGCAGAGGTTATCTCCTGATAATTGAGCTTGGAACGAAGCAAGCTGCCTTCTCTTTGCCAAGGTCATGCATGACTCTTGGCTAGGCATCAGGCAAGGGGCAGGAGTGCAATGCAGGGTAAGTGGCTTTCCTCAATCATGGCTGCTTCAGAGCCATTTTAAAGAGAACGCTTTCCTTGTGGAATGCTTAATAATCTTTGCAGCCAAGGGGATGACAGCTAAGATTACAAACTCAGAAAAGAATCCAAGAAAAACCAGCCTGCTCCAGCCCCGGTGATTCTGTAGCCATTAATCGCAGAGACATCACCTGGGGGAGGCTGGTGCTCGACACAACGAAAAGAGAAAACCAGGCCCTAGAGTCCTTTATTGGAGAGCTGGATGCGTACAAATGAGGCAAATCTGGGGTAAAATTGCAGAAGAACCAGCCCAATGATCTGGTAGCTTCCATACTGCATTGTCCTCCCTCCCCCCACCCATTCACAGGTGGGTTGTTGTGAAAAGAAGGAATATAATGTTCCTTCAATATTTACCAAAAGCCCTAGGGACTTGGATATATTTTATTTCATTTCATTCTCACAATAGTCCTGTCAGATAGGCATGGTTATCTTCATTTTCTAGTTGAGAAAATTAAGTCTCCAAAAAGCTACCTTCTCAAGGCTGTGCACCTAGGGAGGAGAGGGGCTGGTTTCAACATAGACTTCCTCATGGTAAGAAATATTTCTTCTCTATTTATGTTATACTGTCTAGATCCTGAGTTGGATAATAGGGATACAGAGGCCAAAAAAAAAAAAAAGATACCAGTTTTAAGCCTCAGGGAACTTAACAGTCTGGAAGAGAAACAGGCATATGAAGAATTACATTGCAATGTAGTAGACCGAGTTAAAATTGAAACTCGGTACTAAGTACAAAAAAATGAGCCAACCTTCTGCGAGTGGGAGCCTGAAATGATACCAAAATGAGATGACTCCTAAGATGTCTCCATCTTACTGTTAAGTTCTAACCTAAAATCTTGGACCTTTCCATCAAGAATATGTGAGTACCGAAGAAAACAAACACATCTGACGTTTATTGAGCACTTACTCTGAACAGAGAAAGAAATGCCTGGATGTCATCCTATGTAAGTTGGACCCCTGGTCTCCCTTTTGGAAGAGAGATAAGAGAAAATGCCACCATGTGCGCCATATCTTAGAATTGATAAGGATAAATTAGGATGATTAAATCGTGTAGAAATTCCACCAGGAGGACTCCCCTGTTGATGCAGTGGCTAAGAATGCGCCTGCCAGTGGAGGGGACGTGGGTGCAATCCCTGGTCTGGGAAGATTCCACGTGCCACAGAGCACCTAAGCCCATGCGCCACAGCTACCGAGCTGCCCTCTAGAGCCCGCAAGCCACGACTACTGAGCCTGCGTGCTGCAACTACTGAAGCCCACACACCTAGAGCCTGTGCTCTGCAGTTAACAGAAGCACTGCAATGAGAAGTGGGTTCATTGCTGCGAAGCGCAGCCCCCACTGGCCACAACTAGAGAAAGCCAACCCACAGCAACAAAGGCCCAGTCCAACCAAAAATGAAAGCAAATAAATAAATAAATGTTTTATAAATTAAAAAATAATAATAACACCAGAAATCCCACTAGGAGATTAAAGACAGAAAGGGCACTTTAAGGGAGTTTGGGAGATTGTTGTAAGCTGACGACCACTCAAGAAAAGAAGAATCCAGTAGCCTAGCAACCATCAACACTACCTTGAAGAAGACCAGGAGCATTCAACCACCAGGGACACTGAAGTCACAAACTCTCATAGTTATAAAATACAAGACAATAGAAATGGGGCCTGAATCTCATTACATGAAGTCAAGGGGTTAAGGGTCCTTGAAGAATAGCATTTCTACACATAGCCAAGGTAGGAATATAGGTAAAAGGGGAAAGAAACTAGGTGAAAGAGGGCATTATACCAAAACCTGAGATGAATTACCATATTTTACTGTTATCACCCTGCTAATATATGCATGATTTAAACAGTGCTGTGACAGTCCTGGTTAGACCATTCAAAGGAGGAGGAATTAATGATGTAAGCCTAGACAACTGCCCAAAAATGAGAGGAAAAGGTGGTCTTCTCCCCTCTCCACTTCTTCTCTGATTATGAAAGGGTAGCCCACTTTGTTCCTGGGGCTGTGGTCCCTTGCTATCCTATGCTAATAAACTCACTCATTGCCTGACACTGTCTCACAGTGAATTTCTGTGTCCAGTCTAAGAACCTGAGGTTCAGTAAATCCTGACACCAAGTGAACAGTTTCAATTAAGAGCCAGCAGGCTTGAGTCCCCTCCTAAGTCAGGGATTGTGGGTTCACGTCCCAGTCTGAGGTGCCCCTGGGTTCGAGTCACATCTGAGAAGCAGTGTGGTTTCAGAATGACCACACCCTCTAGGACCTGATCAAATGTACGCATACTAAAGAGTATCAGGACATCCACTCTTTTCTAAAGGCAGGAGAACATGGGAAAAACCAGGACTGGAGTAGACTTACCATCTCCTAAAGTACCCCCAAAATGGAAAGTTTCTATTGTTTGGGAAGTGAGAAGGTTAGGATAGCTATTATATTGAGAAATGTGAAAATTAAGAGATGGTGTCCGAGGACAAAGTTTTAGCAGTAAATTAAAGTAAGACCAGTGAATCCCATGGCCTCTGGCAGGTCTGCAAAGTCTTTCTTCCTGAGGAATAATGACCTCAGATGTTTCCCTTACTACCTGTGAAGGAAACATTGCAATCCTCTCTTGTTCAAGGTTTCGTTCCAATAACTAAGAGAAAGAGCGGGAGATGAACAGGATAGACTGGAACACTCCCTGACCAACTGAACCTCAACTCCAGCTGAACCTTGCCCAGCTGCTGTGACCTCTGTGCCTGGTTTACTTCCTGACCTTTCTCCCATTAAATCCCTCTCCTCAGCCCAGGCTGGAGCTGCATGGAGTCTAGAGTGAAGTGATCATTTCCCAATGTTATTACTTATGGGCTATGTGACCACAGAAACTTATTCAGCCTCTTTGAGCCTATGTGTCCTCATTTATAAAAGGAAATTATTTCAGTTAGCCTCTTTTGCATCCTTAATATAATACACCAAAAACACAGCAGCTTAAAAAAGAAAAAAAAACCCGCACAGCCATTTTGGGACTTCTCTGGTGGTCCAGTGGTTAATGAATCCATCTTGTAATGCAGGGGACATGGGGTCCATCCTTGGTTGGGTAACTAAGATCCCACATGCCGTAGAACAACCAAGCCCATGCACCACAACTGCTAAGCCCACAGCATGGCAACTAGGGAGTCTGTGCACTGCAGTGAAAGATCCCAAGGGCTACAAGGAAGACCCAAGGCAGCCAAATAAATAAATGCTCTTAAAAAAAAAAAAAAACCTTCTTAACTCATGGTTATAGGTTGGTAACTGGGGTTAAATTCATCTGGACAATTCTGGTCTGAGAGGTACTCACTCATGCATCTGGGGTCAGCTGCCAGCTGTTTGAAATTGGCTGGTGGTCAGGTAGGACAATAGGAGCCACTGATCTATGAATGTCTCATCACGGAGCAGCCTGGCCTGCGCTTGTTCACATGGCAGCTCAAGTTTCCAAGAGGAGCAAAAAGGCAAGTCCTGAAGCATCATCACTTCTCAGGTCTCTGCTTGTACCCAGGCTATCAGTGACCATTCGTGAGAAGAGTCACATGACCAAACCCAGAATCGGTGTGGGAGAGTGCTACCCAAAGGCATGAGTATGGGGCAAACATACAAAAATCATGAGGCCTAAACCCACTGGGGCCACCTCTGAAATCAATCTACTCCCAGGATAATTATAGGACATTTAAAAGGAATAAATATCACAAGGCAAGACAAAAAATTACTCCCAGTTTCTGGTACATAGTAAAGGCTCAGCGAATGTTATCTATCATTGCTGTTGCTGCTGGGGTGGGAGAGGGGTGGTGAGAAATACTGCTCAAATTTTTGTAAACAAGAGAAGATTTCCATTCTGAATTACAAAAGGAAGGAATTTTAAAAGAATAATTTCCTGTCCTCTTAACACCCTCACTCCTTCCCAAGAAAGGGGGAGTGATTTATCTAGTGGTGAGCTTCATTTCTCTGATGGGTGGTTCTCGATGTCATGGCCTGAAAAGGGAACCATAAACCCTGCTTGACTTGTAGATTAACTGAAATGACATATGTAAGCATGATTCGTAAAGTGTCAATCATGATATTAATACAAAGTGAGG
The DNA here is from genome assembly GCF_042477335.2 of Ovis canadensis. Classification (NCBI taxonomy): domain Eukaryota; kingdom Metazoa; phylum Chordata; class Mammalia; order Artiodactyla; family Bovidae; genus Ovis; species Ovis canadensis. The sequence continues at coordinate 38,244,406 of NC_091268.1, read as the reverse complement.
TGTAAATGCACCATTGCAACATGGCATAATAATCCCAATTACCATTTGTTGAGTGTTTACTACGTTCAAGACTTTTACAGGCATCATTTTGTTTTATCTTCCTGATCATCTTGGCTAAAATACATCTTCCTTTAACCTTAATTTATGACATAATTGAGCCTCAGAGAGCAACTCACCCAAAATCACACAGCTGGCAAATGGTTAAGCCAAGCTTCAAATTAATTTTGCCATCATCATCACCTCCCACCCACCCACCACACACACACACATACACACACACACACACACACACAGTCAATGTCTGGAGACATTTTCTCATCACAATTGGTAAGAGGGTAGAGATACCAACATCTAGTGAATGGAGGCCAGGGATGCTGCTTAACATCCTACAATTACAGGGCAGCCCCCACAGTGAAGAATTGCCTAACTCAACATGCCAGTACTGCAGAGGTCAAGAAACCCTGCTTTGATTCCTTATTATTGATGGAGGATAGTTTGGCAATGAAATTAGTAGACTCCTAAACTACATTGCTTGACTCCTCTTACTGTGTGATGCTGAGCAAGACATTTAACAACCCCATGCTTCAGTTCCTCACCTCTGGAACAGGGTTAACAAGAGTTCCCACATCACAGGAGTATTGTGAAGATGAACTAAGTTACACATGTATTTGGGATAGTGCTTGACATTTAGCAAAAGCTCGATAAATATTCACCATTGATGGATTAAGAAGCCATGTGCATTGTAACCTCTCTCTCCGGCCCATCTCTTCCCAACCCTGCTCACACTTCATGCTCATGATGACTGAGGACTCTGAAGTCAGACAGCTTGGATTTCCTGGTCGATATCCTGACTGTTAATTTGATAGCTTAGGGAATGGGATTGTAAGTGGTCAAGATCAGATAAGGTACACTTTCTTCAAATAACCTTATGAAACTGGTACTATTTCACAGATGAAATTTTGGAGGGTTCATTCATTTGCCCAAAGATCTAGTCAATAAGTGGAGAGTCAGGATTCAAACCAGATCCTAAAGCTGGTACCTGCCACCTCTTAAGGAGCTGCCACCAAAAGCTTTCAGTGCCATCACTAGTGGATTTAGAGTCGAGCCCTGCCTCTCCATCTACAGAGAGAACGAATCTGCAGGCGTAAGTCAAACGCGGTGCTGTCACTTAGTAGTGAGAACTTGAGAAAATAACATAATCTCTCTGAGCTGTCCTATATAAAAAGATCTCAACTTTGTTGATTGTTGATGTCAAGCACTATTTAAAGACTTTGAGGAGATTTTAGGAAGTAGATGTCCCCTTAGAATGCCTTAGAAAATCCATCTGTGAAGCTGGATTTAGTGGCTTTGAATAAAGTATAAATGGTCATTTAGCAATCCTTGAAATTCCTCCATTTCTAGTCTGACCTTGCCCAGTTATGGGGGTTTATGGAGCAGGGTTGATGGGCATGCATCTGAAAAATGCCATATGGCTACCCATGGACCATTCAACTGTGTCTGGGTCATAGCACACAAACGTGAGAGGAGAGGAAAGGTCATTTAATAGGACTATTGCACTCTCAACTTTACCGGTTCAATAACTTCCTCAGCATTCTCAAGAAACTAATATTCCCCAGCTTGCTCTCTTCACTGAACTTTTTCGGTAGCTCTGACCTCTTAGCTGTTTCTTGGAGACTGCAGGTGAACCTCACTTATTCCTCCCATCTTCCCTGTGAGCCTGTAAATTCTCCTTGATTCTCCAGAACTGTGCAACTACAGATGAAGCACTGCTCTCAAAGTAAGAATTTCTAGGCGTGAATGGGCCTGATGGGGTAACTCTGGAAAAACGACTCAAATTCTCTGAGCAGTGGTTCCCTCATTCATAAAGCAGAAACTAATTATATCAGTGTCAAGAGCAATTGGAGAATAAAATTGGCTTAGTTATTGTTAAAGTGCTTTATAATGTGTATAAGGTATAATATGCTATGATTATTTCTTATGTAGGTATTGCTTTTGCTGTCATTTATTAAGCCTTGCTGATATACCACGAACTGGAAAAGAACTTACATGCATTAGCTCATTTATTCCTCACAAACAATCCTACTACATAGGACCCATTGTTGGCCCCATTTTAGGGCTAAAGAAAGCAAGGATGGAAGAGGTTGAATAATTTCTCCAAGTCAGTAAACGGTAGGACCGGTACTTGAACCTGGTCTCTCATAGTTCAAGTCTCTGCTCTTACACTATGCTATAGAGTCTCTGGTTCTCTCCAAAACAGAATAAAAGGGTGAAAAAAATGGAGGGAACCAAAGTTATTGGCGCTGAGACAATTGTTCTTTCTTTTGGGCTTTAGGAAAACTATATGTGGTGAAGTAAACAGACAATGTCTACAGACCACTGAGTTGCAAAAGAGTTTATAATCCTCAGCTTTATAAGATAAACATCCTTTTTTGACACCTGGCTCAGGGGTTTAAGAGATGTGTCTCCATATCATAGAACTAGTAAATGAAGTAACCAAGACTTGGACCCAAGTTTTCTGGGACAAATTCCTACCATCTTTCCACTATTCTAGAATGGTTCAGCCGTTTGCCAGTTGTGTGACATTGGACAAGTTACTTAAGCTCTCTGGGCTTTCCCGGTGGCTCAGTGGTAATGAATCCGCCTACAATGCAGCAGACTTGGGTTCAATCCCTGGGTCAGGAAAATCCCCTGGAGGAAGAAAATGGCAACCCACTCCAGTGTTCTTGCCTGGAAAAGCCCACAGACAGAGGAGCCTGGTGGGCTACAGTTCATGGGGACACAAAGAGGTGGACAGAACTGAGTGACTAAACAACAGTTAAAGAAAGGCATGTCATCAAGACCAGGACCATCAAGAAGATAATAAAATGATGCACGTAAAGTTTTTGAAGGTAGCGAGCACTCAAAAAATGATTGCTGGAAGTATTATACCACATCACTTCAATGTGTTAGTGCCTCATTTTTGTATCATGATTAATGATATTTATACATTATGCTGAATTTTTTGAACCTTTTTATTTTTAATAGTTATTATGTCATATGGTTCACATTGCATATGCACAAATCTTCCAGCTTTATTGAGATAGAACTGATGTATAATATTGTGTAAGTCAAAGATATATAATAAAATTATTTAATACATGTATATATTATGAAATGATTATTGAAATAGGGATAGTTAGCATCTAGCACCTAAAAAGTTACTTATTTTTGTATGTGTGGTGAGAACTTTTAAGATCTACTGTCTTAGCTGCTCTCATATATTCAGTACAGTATGGTTAACTGCAGTCACCATGCTGTACATTACAATACCAGTAATTATTCATCCTATCGTCATTGTTCAGTCACTAAGTCACGTCCGAGTCTTTGCAACCCCACAGATGGCAGCACGTCAGGCTTCCCTGTCCTTCACTATCTCTCAGAGTTGGCTCAAACTCATGTTCATTGAGTCAGTGATACCATCCAACCGTCTCATTCTCTGTTGCCCCCTTCTCCTGCGCTCAATCTTTTCCATCATCAGGGTCTTTCCCAATGAGTCAGCTATAGCTGGCACTTTTTACATTTTGACCAACTCCATTCATTTTTGCTACACGCCCTTGCCCCTGGCAATCAGCAATCTGCTCTCTGTTCCTATGAGTTCAGGTTTTTAGATGCCACATATAAATGTTTCAAACATAAATGATCGTGCACTGTTGTGTTTCCATCTCTGACTTGTTTCACTTAGTATAATGCCCTCAGGGTTTATCCAGGTACTTGTAACTGGCAGAATTTCCTTCCTTTTATGGTTAGGTAAAATTCAATTGTGTGTATATACCACATTTTCTTTATCCATTCATCCATGGATGGACAAACACTTAGATGGCTTTCATGTCCCAGCTGTTGTGAATAATGCTGCAATGAGCATGGAAGTGCAGATAGCTCTTTGAGATGGGGTTCACTTCCTGTGGATATATATCAGAAGTGGGTTTGCTGAATAATATGGAAGTTTTAGTTTTAATTTTTTTAGGAACCTCCATGGTGGCTGTACCAATGTACATTCCTACCAACAGTGCACAGGGGTTCCCTTTGCTCCACATTCTCCCCAGCACTTACCTCTTTTTTTTTTAATCATAGATATTCTACCAAATGGGAAGTGATATCCCATTGTGTGTGTGTGTGTGTGTGTGTGTGTGTGTGTTTCTTTGCTTTTCAATTCCAACCATAGATTTATTGTCAAGGATAATAGAAACATAGGGAGAGGGCCTACAGAACCTTTCCAGTACCCCCTGAATGCACACTTAAGCCCCCTAAAAAGCTGGCCCAGAGAACCCATTATGAACAGCACAGGGCTGGGAGTGAAGAAAGTCTGGTTTGGTTGCCACTCAACCATGTACAAACAGGAATTTAATGAGTCACACTGCCTGGGTCCCAGTTTCCTCACTTGTAAAATAAAAGTCTTGAGCTAGTTGACTTCAACATCACATCCAGCTCCAGCAAGCTGGAATTCTGTGATGACAGCACCTTCCCAGTGGACCGTATGATCATCTGGATTTTGAAGAAGTTGCCCGCTTGTCACAGTACCGTAAAAGACTTCCTGGCAAATCCCGAATGAAAACCTTTTACTCTCCCCTGGAACCTCCCCACCCCTCAGCTCCCCTTTATCCCTGAAGGTAGAGAGCATGGCCCAAGGAAACATTTAGCTCCAATTCCATATATGTATATATAGATAGATAGATAGATAGATAGATAGATAGATAGATAGATAGGTTGGTTGCTTGACTTCTCATAGAATTACCCCATTTGTTCTGTCTACAAAACTAAGCTCTACACTAATGACAGGATTCTTTTTTAACATAAAGAACTAATCATGTTCAACTCCTGCTCAAACATCTATCATAGTTGTTTATCACCTACTGTAGCAAACACTGTTGATTGCCAACTCTGCAATCGTTTGTCACCTTTCCCTACTTTCTCTCAGGCCCGATTTTGCTCCACTATCCTCTACCTGGCCATATACTTCAGAATTGGGTCTGTCTCCCTCCAAGGGGCGAGTCAAGGTTAGAGTGAGCCAGTCATGGTGGTTGCATTCCCCTTGCCAGTGAATGGTTTAGGATTGGGCATATCATGCAGTTTTGGCCACTGAGCCATGAGGATGGGTTGATGGGGGCTCCTTACAAAAGCTTTTCCTCACTGATTAAATAGATACATATCAACAAACAAACAAACCTCTCCTTTTCAGTCATCTTCTGATCAGGAGAAGAGCGTGTCTGAGGATAAACCATCATACCAAGGATGGCAGAGCAGAAAGGTGTAAGGAACCTAGGTCCTTAATGCTAAAGTTGACCATTGTGCTTTGATTTGCATTTCCCTATTCGTTAGTTCGGAGAAGGCAATGGCACCCCACTCCAGTACTCTTGCCTGGAAAATCCCATGGATGGAGGAGCCTGGTGGGCTGCAGTCCACGGGGTCGGTAAGAGTCGGACATGACTGAGCAACTTCACTTTCACTTTTCACTTTCATGCATTGGAGAAGGAAATGGCAACCCACTCCAGTGTTCTTGCCTGGAGAATCCCAGGGACGGCGGAGCCTGGTGGGCTACCGTCTCTGGGGTCACACAGAGTCGGACACGACTGAAGCGACTTAGAAGCAGCAGCAGCATTCGTTAGTTTCTTGAGCAGCTTTTGGCTACCGGTTGGCCATTTGAATATCTTCTTTGCAAAAACATCTATTCAGACATTTTGCCCATTTTTTTTTTCCAATCAGATAATTTGTGGTTTTGTTATTGAGTTCTTTATATATTTTAGAAATTAACCCTTTATCAGATAGATGGTTTGAAAATATCTTCTCCCACTCTGTAGGTTGATGATTGTTTCTTTTACTGTGCAGAGCCTTTTTCGTTTGATGTAGTCTCACTTGTTTATTTTGCTTTTATTGCTTGTGCTTTTGCTGTCATATCCATAAAATCATTGCCACCACCAATGTCAAGAATGTTTTTGTCTCTGCAACCTTCTGGGAGATTTATGGTTTCAGATCTTGCATTTAAGTCTTTAATCTATTTTTAGTTAATATTTTATGAGTGGTGTAAGATACAGGTCCAATTTCATTCTTTTGCATGTGAAAATCCAGTTTCCCCGACACATTTTTTGAAGAGACTACTTTCTCACCATTGAGTATTTTGGCTCCCTTGTCAAATATCAGGGGACATTAGTTGATGCATGAGTTTATTTCTGGGTTCTTCATTCTGTTCCATTGGGTCCTCTTTGTATCTCTTTGTTTCTCTGTCTTTCTCTCTCTTTTGTTAGTCCAGGTAAGAGTTGTCATCTTGTTTACTTTTTCAAAAGTAATTAACCTCCAATGAAAATAAATAAATTTATATTAAAAAAACTTGACATGGTTTTATTAATCTCTTCCACTGTTTTCCTATTTTATAGTTTACTTATTCTTGTTCTAATTCTTATCTGTTCCTTCTTTCTGCTAGCTTTCAGCTTAGTGTATTCTTCTTTTGTTAGTTCTTTGGGCTATAAGATTACAGTTGAGCAAATCTGCAGAGTGGGTTCCACAGTCACTCCTGGCTGGGTAGCATCTCAGGCTGTTCTTCCCAGGAGGCTATTGCCACTGGCTGGACTCTGTGTTCAGGCAGGGCTGCAGGCAGACCAATGCAGTCAGATAAGACCATAGGCTGTGCTCTGCAGTCTGGCAAGACCACACGCTATGCCTCAAAGTTGGGCAGGACCTAGGCAGGGCTTCATGACCAGGTGGGCTGCCTGGCTATGCTCCACTGCTATACAAGGTGACTGGCTGGAATCACTGATTATGAGGGTCCTCTGTATACTGCTTCTGGCCAGGGCTAAGGACTCTGCTCTGTAGTCAGGCAGTGTTGCTGTTGCAGTACAGTCTCCCTCATTAGGACTGGATCATGTCACTGGCTGGGCTCCCAGTACAGGCAAGGATGCAGTGTGTGTTGAGCTATGCTGTGGGGCAGGGCTGTAGACTGAGTTCTGCCTCTCTATAGTACTGTAAGCTGAGTTCCAAGGATGCCTAGGATCACTGCCCAGGGCCCCTGGTTGTATAGGATTAGAGACTATACTTAACAGTTGGGTAGGGTCTCTGGCATAGAACCTGCCCAAGCATAGCTGTAGAGTGGGCTCTATGGCTGCCTGGGTTGTGTGGCTAAGCTTCCTGGTTGGGTAGAACTGGAGACTAGGCTGAGAAGTTGGACAAGGCTGCATATTTGCTTTCCTGTCGGGGCAGAGCCATAGGAGAGCTCCACAGCCAGGAGAGCTCATTGACTGGGAACTCAAATCAGATAGAACTGCCAACTGAGCTCACTGGCCAGAAACGGTCATCAGCGTGGTTCTGCAAATGAGCAGAGTCACTGCTCATGATCTCTGCTCAGGTTTTGCTCAAGCAAGTATATGAAGATTGATGACTATAAGCCTTGTCCCCCTTCTCTGCCTCTATCTGATCCCTGATAACTAAACCCTGCAGATTCTCCTGTGACCATCATGAGTCAAGACACTGGTGGGCCACCTGGGAGATGCCCCACTATACTGAGAGAGCTGAGTGTCCACCTTGGGTTCTCTTTTTCCCACTTGAGAAGCCAGAAGCCCAGAGGGACCATTAGGTGTGGCAATGTGCTGGCCTGGGAGAGGAGTGGTGTGGTCTGAGTGTAGTCACTCCTCTTACTTTCTGATGTGGTCCCTCTCTGTCTCTGTGATCTAGAGTGTCCTTCAGATTCACGCCCACTTCTAGGATTTTCACAGTGCTGTCTTGTCTATGAATCTTCTTAAGAAACAGATTGAAGTCAGGAATTGACCTACATTGCCATCTTGATGAGGTCACTTACACATTGTGCTTAAATACATCATTTCAGTACATCTATGTGACAAGCTGGGGTTACAGCTCTCTTTTTCAGATGATGACATTGAGGTGGTAAATAATAATGACACTTTTTCAAATCACACAAATGGTAAGTAAAGAATTAGAGATGCAACCAGGTCTTCTGATCTCAAATAAAGAATAATTCCTATTGTACTGTGCCAGGCATTGAATACAATGTACACAACCTCTTCATTCATTTATTTACTCAACAACTATTGAGTTATCCCTCAAGTTTGAAAGTGAAAGTTGAATTCAATTTTCTTCTCACATGGGGTCACCTTTTCCAGTCACAAAATTGAATTTCTTATGGGTGATTGAAGCGATCTCTCCAAGAGGCAAAAATACATTTTATTCATTTAAGATATTATTAAGCACCTACTGTATGCTGAGAAATATGCTGTCATACATGCTATGATATAAGTGCTGTGAGTGTGTGTGTGTGTGTGTGTGCTTAGTCACTTCAGTCATGTCCAACTTTCTGTGACCCCATTGACCAGAGCCTACCAAGCTCCTCTGTTCATGGAATTTTTCCAGCAAGAATACTGGCATAGGTTGCCATGCCCTTCTCTAGGGGATCTTCCTGATCCAGGTATAAAACCCATGTTTCCTGCATTGCAGATGGATTGTTTATTTGCTAAGCCACCTGGGAAGCCCCAGTATAAGTGCTTTGAGGGAAAAAATAGAGTCACCATACCAACCTAGAGACATCAGGAAAGCATCCATAGAAAATGATATCCAAATTGACTTGTGAATGATAAGTAGAAGTTAGCCAGGTAGTAGCTTTTCAGGCAAAGGAAAGCATGTACAACAGAGAAGTGTGGTGCATTAGAAGAAGCGGCAGGAATTCCTGGAAAGCCAGATTACAGAGGGGAATACAGAAAGCCAGGCAAGAGAGGAAAGATAGGGGAGGAACTTCGCAGATTCGCTGTATAAGGTATGCCAAGGAGTTCTTACTTTATTTGAAATCCCTTGGGAAATCATTTGAAGATTTTTAAGGCAGAGGTAAACAAATCAGGTTACTGATCGACTTCCTGATAATTTAGAAATATCACTGAGGCTGTCTTGAGGATGGTTGTGCTAGAGCAGGGGAAAGACTAGAAAGGGTAAGACCAATTAGCATTGTTTGCAATAATCCAGGTGAGAGATGATAGTGGCCTCTGAGTAGCAGTAATCATGAAAAAAAAAAAAAAGGATGGATTCCTGGGATATTTGGGAAACAGCATTGACAGTGTCTAGCAAATTAATGAGTTAAACTGATCATTTCCTCCTCTCTGCTACTGTCTCAATATTTGCACAGGCAAATGAGTAGAGCTCAGCCCTGCCAGATCTGAATTTGGAGAGCTACCAGAAGATAGGTGGTGGGGTCAGTTCTGAGGATCCTTCAAAACGGTGAGTTTTGACTGCTGAGCATCTTTCCCATAAACATACTGGAAAGTCTCCTAGCTAGGGGGCCAGTGGAAAAAGTATATAATGGGGGTCAAGGTCTCCTTGGGAATGACAGTTGATATATCAGCACTCTTATAGCAATGGGGCCAGCAATGGCCCACAGCAAACTCCTCCAATCTGGAATTGGCTAAATTGGATGCCTGACAGCTTCAAACTCAGAGACAGAGACTGCATCTCAAACAGAAGAAGGAGAATTGTCTAAACGCTTCGATTTTTGTAATTGAAGCAATTGCATGTCATTTTACATGCCAACTTGCTGACAGGATAACCAGTTTGAGCTGAGTGTGGGAATTCAATTATGTATCTTCTGTCTGTATCTTGGAAAGAAAGCCACCCGACTGGCCTGTCAAACAGCCAGCATATTTGCCTGTTGGAAATTGCTATCTCTTCTTGACGCAAGAAATGTCTCCACAGAAGAGAAACCTATTATATTTTACAAAGCTAGCATACCCTATCACAAAACTTGACAAAGAAAGCATAGAAAAAGAAAACTACAGGCAAATTTTATCTATGAATATAAATGCAAAATTCCTAAATAAAATACAAGCGTATGAAATACGGAAATATAGCACTAGAGCTTTTCCATTAAAAACTGAAGCAAGGCAGTATGTTCACTATGACCTTAATTATTTAACATTATTCTGGAACGTCTGGCCAATGCAATAAGACAAGAAACATAAATAAAGTTTATAATTGTTGAAAAGGAAGTAGTGAAATTTTGCATTATTTTCATATATCTATCTAGAAAACTCAAGCAAATGAACTGAAAAGCTGAAAAAATTTTAGCACTCACAAGAGTTAATTAATTTCTCTTCTTGGAATTTAATCTGAAGAAATATTCAGAGATTCAGAGCTTAATAATAGAATCTTATCCCAGCATTATTTTTATTAGTGACAAAAATTGAAAATAATTCAAATACCTAATCAGGGCATGATCAAATATTTTAAATCCAGATGATGAAATATAAAGCCATTAAAAATTTTAGTTGAAAATAAAATAAAATATTAAAAAACTTATTCTTTAACAAGTATTTAACAACATGAAGAAATGCTCATTATCATGAAAATAAGAGTAAAAATTAGAGAAAAATAATACAAGCCTAAGTTCAATGTGATTCCTCTTATAAAGTAAGTAAATATGTATATACATATATCTATATAGAAAATATATTGGAAGGATGGAATATAGAAATGGCATTACAGTTGTCACTGGGGTTTTTCAACTTTTATAGAATTTACATGAATCAGTCTCACAAATTACACTATATATATGCTGGTGGTTTAGTGGCTAAGTCGCGTTCAACTCTTGCAACTCTCTGCCAGGCTACTCTGTCCATGGGATTCTCCAGGCTAGAATCCTGGAATGGGTTGCCATTTCCTCCTCCAGGGGATCTTCCCAACCCAGGGATCGAACTCAGGTCTCTTGCACTGCAGGCAGATTTTTTTACCAACTGAGCTACGAGGGTAGCAAAGGAACTTTTGGTTTGGTGGCAGTTTAGTCACTTAGTCAACTATACACTCTCTCTCTCTCTCTTCCTATGTATATATATATATATATACATATATATACTATAAAACACACTATAAAATTAGGAGATTAAGTCAGATGATATTAATGGTCCCTGCCCTTCTGTTCTTGGCATTAATGTGACAATTTTCTATGGAAATCTGACGCTTTAAAGCATAAAAGGATCTGTGATCTTATTATCCCCTATCAACCTGTATTGGACTGTCACATAACATCAATTAACTTCTCTCAGAGATTCTGGGCGTCTGGCCTTCCTGGACACAGAATCAACGTTCAACCTTATCATTCACAAAGACCTTTCTTACCTAGCCCACTCTGAGTTCAATTTGTTACACAAATCATTGTTTGCCATACTTGGCGCTTCCCCTGGGCCCCTCTCACCAACCCTGATCAAAACCACATCTGAGATGAGCTTCCCAGGTGGGCTTATCTTCCAGCATCATTATATCAAGAAGCACTTGGATTCCCAGGTCAGGACCCTCCCCTGGGACATCTACCAACTGCAGGGCTCTATATTTACTTGGGATCTCCCTTGATAGATTTCTTGTCTGAATTTTCCCTTGTGGTAGATAACAACAGACCCTGCATGGACATCAACCTAACCGACCAATACTAAGGATTAAGTGCAAAGGATCTGCTCTAGTAGAAATATTTTACCTGCTAAAAGTGTCCTGGAGTAGGAAAACCTTGGGGATTTACTGAGCCGAGTAACTTTAGAGAAACTATCCAGAGACAGTAGCCATGAATGTCCCATCCACAGGAGGACAGCAACACCATAAACCAGAGATGAAATCAAGGATAAAAACAAGACAGAAATTATGCAGAAAAGCCTGGACACGGCTGCAGACCCAAGACTCAGTTTCAGCCATTAGCTGTGGACATGTTGTGATAGATAAAAGCAAGGGACACAGGAACACAAACTCAAATGCCCAGTGAGTCCAGGAAGTAATCTGAAAAAATGAAGCAGGTCACCAGAAGAATGCATGTCTCTATGTGGTAATTTTGATTTACTGCTACCAGATCTGTTGGGGTTTTTTCCTTCTTTTTTTAAAATAAAAGCTGTGTGCTGTGCTGTGCTTAGTTGCTCAACTGTGTCTGACTCTTTAAGACCCCGTGGACTGTAGCCCACCAGGCTCCTCTGTCCGTGGGGATTATCCAGGCAAGAATAAAACCTAGAGCCCCAGATATGTGTGTAAAATGCTTCCCAGGTGGTGCTAGTGATAAAGAACCCACCTGCCAATGCAGGAGATGTAACAGACGTGGGTTCGATCCTTGGATTGGGAAAATCCCCGGAAGAAGGAAATGGCAACCCACTCCAGTATTCTTGCCTAGAGAATCCCATGAACAGAGGAGCCTGGTGGGCTATGGCCCATAGGGTCACAGAGTTGGACACAACTGAAGCAACTTAGCGCACACACATGCTTAAATTTTTAAATGTTGCCAGATAATATTGTGAATATTATATAAATAAAAAACAAAAAAATTTGCAGACTTGATTAGGTCATTGGAGCTCAACTTATGACTTCTGATTAAAAGTTAGAAAGTTGGAAGGACATAAGGAATTGATTTTTATAACATTGGCATATCCTCAACTAAACCCAACTAAGAAATTTTCCTTCTTAAGGGTGTAAGAAAGGAAAAATCATGGTTTTATTTGTTCCAAATAATGATCCATCATGCCTCAGGGTGTTGCAAGGCAGAAACTGTCACCCACCCAGCCTGAGCCCCACCTATTCCCCCATACCTAGCCATCTGGTCAGTTCCCAAGGATTGAATATGCACACCTAGGGAAACCAATTTTGAGGACTTAGAGGTACAGCAGTAGTGACAGCAGAAATCAGAACGTCATCAGACTTCTAATAGCGTCTGACCCATTGATAGCTTCTTTGATCTTTTCTAGCCACAGAAGATTTCTGACACTAACAGTATGGGGTTTTTTCCCCTACACCAACAACCAATTTTCCAACTTTCCAGACACCAGCTGGGTGTCCTAGAATTTAACTCAACTGTGACACTAACCACCTGGAATAAGCATCAGGAGAAAGCAATGGCACCCCACTCCAGTACTCTTGCCTGGAAAATCCCACGGAGAGAGGAGCCTGGTGGGCTGCAGTCCATGGAGTCGCGAAAAGTCGGACACGACTGAGCGGCTTCACTTTCACTTTTCACTTTTAATGCATTGGAGAAGGCAATGGCAACCCACTCCAGTGTTCTTGCCTGGAGAATTCCAGGGACGGTGGAGCCTGGTGGGCTGCCGTCTATGGGGTCACACAGAGTGGGACACGACTGAAGCAACTTAGCAGCAGCAGCAGCAGCAGCAAAGGGCTCACAAGTTAAGATCTCAGCCCCAAAGACTGATGCTAGTTGCACCAGGACTTTTGATGAACTGGGTATATATTCAAGGAGTTCCCACAACCTCCTTTTCATGTTCAATCATTTTCTCTAACAGCTCCCAGAAGTAAAGGAAAGCACCTTACTTACATTTACTAGCTTTTATAAAGAATAAAAATGAAGAGGAATAGAGAGCAAAGTCTGGAAGGATCCTGACCACAGGATCTTCTGTCCCATGGAGTTGAAGTGCATGACCCTCCCAGCACTTGAAGCTCTCTGAGCCCCATAGTTTAGAAGTTGTTAATGGAGGTTTCATTACATAGGCATGATTGATTAGATCTCTTGCCATAGGCAATTAACTCAATCTCCAGCCTCCCTCTCCTCCCCAGAGGTCTTCTAATCATGCTTTGGTCTTTCTGACCACCAGCCCCAATTGTGAAGTTATTTAGGAACCCCAGCCACCAGTCATCCCCTTAGCATACAAAAGGATACTCATCACTCCAGGGACTCCAGGGGTCTTAGAAGCTCTGTGTCAAGAAGACCAAACATTTATAATAATGTATGTTCCTACCATCCTCTATCACTTGGAGGGTTTTAGGAGCTCTGTACCAGGAACTGGGGACAAAAATCAAATATATATATATATATTTCTTATTATATTATGATATCACTAGAGCTAATCTGTTGGACTAGCTCTAGGTGATCATTGTCTATTAATATGGGTCTCCAGGGAATGTGCACTAGTCCAAGTCAGAGAGATATGTCCTCACTGAGAACTGTGGGTTTGTCAACTTTCAAAATTCCCCGTCTAACTCAAGTTTCAGATGTATATTGACCAACACATGGTCCATAATTTATCTCAGAGGCCTTCTGATCCTTTCTTGGAAGCTTAAGAAATGTGCAAAGCATATATCTCCATGTTGTTGGCATGAGTAACCTCTATATATATATATATATATATATACACACACACACACACATATATATGTGTGTATATATATATGTATATATTTCACCTGAAATTTCTTCCAAAAAGGGAAGCCAAAAACCAGATATAATTAAAGAAATCATAAATTTCTCCAAAACTGAAGGACTTGAATTTTCAGGTTAATATACCCTCCTGGCACCCAGCACTAGGAGTGAAGACTCACATCAAAGCTTATTTTGATGACATTTCAGAACAATAGATAAACTGAAGATCTTTCCAGGAAGGGAGAAACTAAGACATTTTCCTTCATTAGGAGTGTGGGAAAGGAAAAATAGGTTGTATATTAAAATACGAACATTACAAAGACATCTGGAAGCCAGAACACTCTAGAGAAACACTTAAAAAATCTGAGGAGAAATAATTTCTAACCTACAATTTCGAGCTAACCTAGAAATCTATTTGTGAAAGTAAATAAAAGTCAGTTTTAAATATTCAGAATCTCAACCAGTTTCCCTTCTTTTCACATTTTCTCAGAAGCTACTAAAGAAAATATACCAAGGAAAAAGAAGACTTAAAGCCCAGGAAAAAGGTGAAACAAAAAAAGATGTCAAGGAAGTTTCCAAGATGGTGGTGAAGATTCAGGATAGCATCTGTAAAAATGGTCGAAGGAATGATGATCAAAACTGGAGCAAGAGATGGAAAATTCCTGGGGTCACAAACACAAGAATCTGGAAACTTACTGAATACAATTGATACTAAACGAGTTTTTTAGAATTTGTTGAATAATTTGGAAAGGAATAAGTATGTAGAAAACTAAGCAGATAAAGTTTAAAAGGAGACAATTATTAACTCCTGGAAAAATTAAAAGTAAGGAACTATAATCATAGGATGACCATATGGTCTATCAGAGAACTGTATTTTTATAATCATGATTATATAAGAAACTATTTAACATAAAATTTTGATATAACCATATTGAGAGAGTGAGGGAAGAGGAAGGCAACAAAGCAAGGATTGGAGTAGTATAAGAAAGCTAAATTCTTGTGTCCTGGGGTCTTGCAAAGCCAAATATTATTTTTTAATTAAAAATCATTAAAAATCAAGAAATGGCAGAATAAGCAGATAATTTATAAATATGAAGGTTCAGTTCAGTTCAGTTCAGTTGCTCAGTCGTGTCTGACTCTTTGCGACCCCATGAATCGCAGCACGCCAGGCCTCCCTGTCCATTACCAACTCCTGGAGTTCACTCAGATTCACGTTCATTGAGTCCGTGATGCCATCTAGCCATCTCACCCTCTGTCATCCCCTTCTCCTCCTGCCCCCAATCCCTCTCAGCATCAAAGTCTTTTCCAATGAGTCAACTCTTATCATGAGGTGGTCAAGGTACTGGAGTTTCAGCTTTAGCATCATTCCTTCTAAAGAAATCCCAGGGATGATCTCCTTCAGAATGGACTGGTTGGATCTCCTTGCAGTCCAAGGGACTCTCAAGAGTCTTCTCCAACACCACACTTCAAAAGCATCAATTTTTCAGCGCTCAGACTTCTTCACAGTCCAACTCTCACATCCATACATGACCACAGGAAAAACCATAGCCTTGACTAGACAGACCTTAGTCGGCAAAGTAATGTCTCTGCTTTTGAATATACTATCTAGGTTGGTCATAACTTTCCTTCCAAGGAGTAAGCGTCTTTTAATTTCATGGTTGCAGTCACCATCTGTAGTGATTTTGGAGCCCAAAAAAAGTCTGACACTGTTTCCACTGTTTCCCCATCTATTTCCCGTGAAGTGATGGGACCAGATGCCATGATCTTCATTTTCTGAATGTTGAGCTTTAGGCCAACTTTTTCACTCTCCTCTTTCACTTTCATCAGGAGGCTTTTTAGTTCTTCTTCACTTTCTGCCATAAGGGTGGTGTCATCTGCATATCTGAGGATATTGATATTTCTCCCAGCAATCTTGATTCCAGCTTGTGATTCTTCCAGTCCAGTGTTTCTCATGATGTACTCTGCATAGAAGTTAACTAAGCAGGGTGACAATATACAGCCTTGATGTACTCCTTTTCCTATTTGGAAGCAGTCTGCTCTTCCATGGCCAGTTCTAACTGTTGCTTCCTGACCTGCATACAGATTTCTCAAGAGGCAGGTCAGGCGGTCTGGTATTCCCACAAATATGAAGGTAAATATTAGCAAAACAGATTTTAAAGTGATTGCCTTTCATAGACTAGTCTCAAATCTGAGATAAAGGTGAATGGTAACCACCATGTTTTGTTAAAATGTTTATAATATTATATGACTTTTTGAATTATGTTTGTATGTTGCATTGATAAAAAATGTTAAAGTTTAAAAAGATATTTGAATAAGGAATATAGTCTTTCTTACATTATGATTCTCAATTATTACCTAAAACATCTCTACCCATAGCAAATATCCTATTATTTATTCCAGTACTGGTCAAGACCACTGAAGCCCTAGGTCTATCACTGACCTTTCTGCCTTTCGGTCTTACAAATTTTACTATCACTAAAATGCTCATAATAATCTTCCTTCTAAAACTCTCTTCTTCATCTGGGAAGAAGTTAAGGGAAAAATGTTGGAAGAGAAATGCAAAATAGAACAAGTTGGAAAGATGACGAGAATGATGATTTAACTTCAAAACAGCCAACCCATTAAATGTGGTATAAAACTGTGGAAAATTTGCTGTTGTTTAGTCATTAAGTTATGTCTGACTCCTTTGCGACCCCATGGACTATAGCCTGCCAGGCTCCTCTGTCCATGGGATTTCCTGGACAAGAATACTGGAAAGGGTAGCCATTTCCTTCTGCAGGGGATCTTCCCAACCCAGGGATTGAACCAGGATCTCCGGCACTGGCAGGGAGATTCTTTACCACTGAGCCACCTGGGAAGCCCTTGGAAAAATTTGCTAGTTGCCAGAAAGTATCCATTTTCCCCTCCTTTAGCAATAGAACTTGATTTTTTAAATTAATTTATTTTTTTATTGACATATAGTTGATTTACAACATTGCATTAACTTCTGCTGTACAGCAAAGTTACTCAGTTTTACAAATACATATGCATTCTTTTTTATGTTCTTTTCTGTTATGCTTTATTCCAGGATATTGAATATAGTTCCCTGTGCTATACAGTAGGACCATTAAATCATTAAACTAGCCATTAAACCATTGATGTCTTTGTTGCTGACTCTGGCCTCTTCTTTAGGTCTTGAAACTGGACAAGCACAGTCCTGACAGGCCTTTGGGGTGCAGCCCAACAGTATGATAATCCCTAGTTGCATCCAGGTCGCTACAGATGGCAGTATTTCATAGAATTCAATTTTATTTGGAGTGGCAATGCCTTCTTTCAAGACTGCTTTTCCCCACCTCCCTTGAGGCCAGATGTGACCCTACAATCGCATTCTAGTCAATGAAATGTAACTGAAACTGTGGGTTGGAGAAAGGCAGCTCTCTCAAATAGGCCATCCACCCATTTGCCTTCCTTTTCTTCCTTCTCCCCACTGCCTGGTGATAATTAGAGCTCCCTCAGGCATCTTTGACCATGAGGTGCCCTTCATAATAAAAGTCACACACTGGAATGGCTTATATGTACCAGGAACATAAAAGGAGCTGAATCAATAATGAAGATGTCTCCCCAGACTTGAGTGTTGGCCTCCAGACTTCTTTTACATAGGAGAGAAATTAACTTCTCTTTTTAAATCAGTTTTAATTTTAGCTTCCTGACACATGCAGCCAAACCTAATTCTAACTGATACAGAAATGATATCAAGTGTATGTTTAATTCTTCTATAAATGTCTCCAAAGGGACTGTATTCCTTTAAGAAATGTTTCTAAAGCAATTTTTATGGGAGGCTTCTAATATGTGAACTGAACTCAGCTGCTAAGAAAAACTATCATGGAATTATACAATGTATCAATAATCTCTTCTAGGAACACTAAGTTCACTGGAAAAAGTTATTCAAGTAGAGAAAAAAGCTGAGGCAAGTAAAGCAAGGGGAAAAATTCTCTTTGGATGGGTAAAAGAGAGAAAATAAAGCTTTTGACATTGTAGGGAGGAAGAAACGCTATGTTCTGCCTAAGCAGGGGCTCTTGCATTTTTCTTTCTCCTGAAAGCTTTGATCTTAAAGTCTCTGAAAAGAGGTTAAAGAAGGAAAGACAGATAGTGAAAGTGTCAAAGATCTGCTGACTGCGCAAGGAAGTTCCAGGCAGTAAAAGAGGGAAATCTCACTAGTATGCTCAAAGCTATGAGCAACTGACGGGGGAAAAGAAAGGGGCAAAACACCTGGGAAAGTGAGCCAGTGGAAGCTACTAGGAACCTTTGGTAACAACCTTGCCTGTCTGATGGAAATCTGAGTTAGTCCTGGGAAGCCTGGACACCGGGTAAGTGTTCATTGCTGTTGTTCAGTCCCTAAGTTGCATCCGACTCTTTGTGACCCTAAGGACTGTGACTCCTCTGTCCATGGAATTTTCCCAGGCAAGAACACTGAAGTGGATTGCCATTTCCCTCTGCAGGGGCTCTTCCCTACCCAGGGATCAAACCCAAGTTTCTTGCATTGCAGGTGGGTTCTTTACCATTGTGCCACTGGGCAGTTGATAAAAGAGTCTACAGTTCCCTGGGTGAGGCCTAAGCTGCAGATGGAAATACTTAGGACCCACTCAAAGAGATTTTGATGTAAAGATTCCCCAAGTAGCTCCAATGTACAGCTAAGGTTAGGAGTCCCTGGAATTGTTGTTGTTCAGTCACTCAGTCGTATCCAGCTCTTTGTGACTCCGTGAGCTGCAGCACAGCAGGCTTCCCTGTCCTACACCATCTCCCAGAGTTTGCTCAAATTCATGCCCATTGAGTCAGTGATGTCATCCAACCGTCTCATCCACTGCCACCCCTTCTCCTTTTGCCTTCAGTCTTGCCCAGCATTGGAGTCTTTTCCAGAGTGGGCTCTTTGCATCAGGTGGCCAGAGTATCGGAGCTGCAGCTTCAGCATCAGTACTCCCAAAGAATATTCAGGGTTGATTTCTTTAGGATTGACTGGTTTGATCTCCTTGCTGTCCAAGGGACTCTCAAGAGTCTTCTCCAGCACCACAATTTGAAAGCATCAGTTCTTCGGCTCTCAGCCTTCTTCCTTAGGCTTCCCTGGTAGCTCGGCTGGTAAAGAATTGCCTGCAATGCAGGAGACCCTGGTTCCATTCCTGGGTTGGGAAGATCCCCTGGAGGAGGGCATGGCAACTCACTCCAGTATTCTTGCCTGGATAATCCCCATGGACAAAGGAGCCCAGCAGGCTACAGTCCATGGGATTGCAAGGATTTGGACAGAACTGAGCGACTAAGCGCACATACACAGCCTTCTTTATGGTCCAGCTCTCACATCCATACATGACTACTGGAAAAACCACAGCTTTGACTATGTAGACCTTCTTCAGCAAAGTGATATCTCTGCTTTTTAATACGCTATCTAGGTTTGTCATAGTTTTTCTTCCAAGGAGCAAACATCTTTTCATTTCAAGGCTGCAGTCACTGTCTGCAGTGATTTTGGAGCCCAAGAAAATAAAATCTGCCACTATTTCCACTTTTTCCCCATCTGTTTGACATAATGTAATAGAACTGGATGCCATGATCTTCATTTTTTTAATGTTGAGTTTTAAGCCAGCTTTTTCACTCTTCTCTTTCACTTTCAAGAGGCTCTTTAGTTCCTCTTCACTTTCTGCCATAAGGGTGGTGTCATCTGCGTATCTGAGGTTATTGATATTTCTCCTGGCAACCTTGATTCCAGCTTGTGCTTCATCCAGCCCAGCATTTTGCATGATGTACTTTGCATATAAGTTAAATAAACAGGGTGACAATATACAGCCTTGATGTACTCCTTTCCCAATTTTGTTCCATGTTCGGTTCTAATTGTTGCTTCTTGTCCTGCCTACAGGCTTCTCAGGAGATAGGTAAGGTGGTTTGGTATTCCCACCTCCATAAGGATTTTCCACAGTTTGCTGTAATCCACACAGTCAGAGGCTTTAGCATAGTCAGTGAGCAAAAGTAGATTTTTTTTTTTGAATCCCTGCTTTTTCTATGATCCAACAGATGTTGGCAATGTGATCTCTGGTTCCTCTGCCTTTTCTAAATCCAGCTTGTATATCTGGAAGAAGTTCTCAGTTCACCTACTGTTGAAGACTAGCTTGAAGTGTTTTGAGCATAATCTTGCTAGTGTGTGAGATGTGTGCAATTGTGTGGTAGTTTAAACTTTCTTTGGTATTACCTTTCTTTGGGATTGGAATGAAAACTGACTTTTTCCAGTCCTGTGGCCACTGCTGAGTTTTCCAAATCTGCTGGCATATTGACTGCAGCACTTCAACAGCATCATTTTTCTTAAACTGCTCTCAATGTGCTTTGCACAACACAGCAACCAAGTTCATCTATTGCCTATCAAAATAAAAATATTCATTTTGTTTAAAGTTATGTTTATTGTTGTTATGTGTATGACATAATTACAGCTTACAACAAGTTTCTCTACACATTATCTTATGTAATTAGCACAGCATACTTATAGAGTTATCAGGAAAGTGAGACTCAGAAGGTTAAATGATTAGCTTAAAGCCCAGGATACATCTTCTGTTTTCAAATATTGGACACATAATTTAGTATGCACTCCCACTAACTGATGCTGAGTCGGGACTAAATATGGAGAACTGTGATTTTCTGTTTCACTGGTCAAAAATCAGTTTCCCCCAACGTGATGTATAGGTATGAACCAGGAGAGAAAATAACCCCATCCGAGGTGACTTTCCTAGGATACTAGTGAAAATAAAGTGTAGGGTTCATTTGTGATTGGTTAGGTGTGTCTGAGAAAAGCAAAAGTAATTTTTTTTTTTTTTTTTGTCTCCTGCTCCCCTGCTAGAGCAACGTCCACAATACTGGTTAAATCCTCAGTCTATCCTCCTTTTCTCTCGCCATTTAGTTTAAGATTATTGTTTTTATAAAAAAGAGAACTATCTTTTCCATCACTGCTCACAGAGAAACTACTGAAATTTCTTGTCATTTCAAAACCATTTGTCTACTTCTTCAGCCCTCATCCAAGTCAAGTGTGTCATGAATTCTGGCAGCTGGAAGCAATCTCAGAAGGACTGACCATCAAGATTAGATTCAGAGCAAGTTATATATGTCAGTATTGTAGTTTATAAAGTATCTTCCATGTGCTCTATGTAATTTGAGCCTCAGAATAATCCAGCATCACAGCCATTAGCATTATCCTCAGTTTGTGTCTAAGAAAACCAAATCTGAGAGAGTTAAATGCCTTAAGACAGAAAGTAATGGAGCTGGAAATTAAACTTAGAAATTTTTTTCTTATCCCAAACTGCAAGCTTATACTACAATACTACATTAAATTAAAATGTCTAACTTGTCTCTATATTAAATCAGTTAAAGCCAACTGTTTAACCACAATGAAGAAGATACTTTTTATTTTTTATTTGCCCATGTTATATAAACTGTTTCAGAGATTTAAAAAATAAATCCTCAAAGGCAAGAATTACATAGAAAATATAAAATACTTTATAAATATTAAAAATACATAGAAATAATATTCTTACTACATAAAAATCTTTAAAGATCAAGAAAATATTCTAATTCCATTATAAAAAAGCAAAGATCATGAAAAGGCAACTTGGTATAAGAAAAATATAAATAAACATGAATATTCTATGACACTGATAATCAAATACATTTTTAGGGACATGTGGTCATCTTTTACATTTGGAGTCTAATTACTGAGTAACTGACCAGGGCCTATGAAACCATCAGGTACTCTGATGGAAAGGTGAAAGTCCTCCCGTAAACTATCTTTTGGAGTGTACATTGACACAGTGGTTCTGAAAGTACAAAATAGCCTGGAAATGTGTGGTAATATGGGTCAGTTCAGTTCAGTCACTCAGTTGTATCTGACTCTTTGTGACCCCATGGACTGCAGCATTCCAGGCTTCCCTATCCATCACCAACTCCCGGAGTTTGCTCAAACTCATGTCCATTGAGTCAGTATGCAAGTTACTCTAAGCATCTCATCCTCTGTTGTCCCCTTGTCCTCCTGCCTTCAATCTTCCCCAGCATCAGGCCTTTTTGAAAGAGTCCAAAAACACTAATACCAAGAAATTTGGGGTTAATATTAGCACCCCCTAAATTTTTAAAACTCCCCAGTACACATAAACTAGGATTGACAATTAAGCTGCTATCATTATGTCCTTTTGTAAGGGAAAACTGGCCAGTGAGTATTAGACTCACAAATCTGGATGTAAAATCAGCGATGGACCCACTGTCCTAAGGCAACAACAGAGCCTCCAAGCTGTAACTGACACTTACAGGAGGATATTTGGAAGGAACGGGAAGACTGCTGGCACACAGCTGAGAAGACAAAGCACTGACCTGTCTCATTATATCCTGTTAGGAAAGGGTTAAATATGGAACAACCTTTAGATGATATTTTCCATGAAGATTCTAAGACTATAAACATGAAAATGGATGAGGGTGAAAGTCCTTTCTTAGCACATTTGTACTGGTTCTATACCTTATGATCATGAATGGCATACTGGCTCGTTTATTGGAAGTTCCCTAAGATATCATGACTTCCAAAGTTGTATTCTTTCAAATGTTACCCCCAATCCTGAGACAATACATAGGTCTACCTTGGGAATTTTTTTGTGTAATGTTTATTATGTGAAAAGTTCATTTACCCTGAAGTTGCAATGTAACATCGGCATTATAATTGACTCATTCTCTATGACCTCATTGAGTTAATTTATAACATCATTTTTAAGTTATTTAACTTGGCTTACAAATCAGAAAACATCAAGACAGCACTTCCTTGGTGGTCCAGTGGCTAAGGCTCCTCCCTCCCAAGGCAGGGGGCCCAGGTTCAAACCCTGGTCAAGGAACTAGATCCCACACGCTGCATCTAAAGTTTCTGCATGCCTCAACTAAGACCCGGTGCAGCCAAATCAATAATTTATCTTTTATAAAAGGAAAACATCAAGACATACATGTTTACTTTCTTCCGTAGACCTACTGGAGGGAAGGGAGAGAATTCTAAGTTTTATTTCTAGATAAGCCAAGTAAATTTATGTTCTTTCTATATATGATAAGAATTATGGAAGATTTCTGAAAAAAATCTGCTGTTACCAGAAGAAATTTTGGAAAATGTCCAGCAACTTTAAAGTGGCCAGAAGTGCAGGGTTAGGCTAAACCAACACCTCAAGGGTACCGAGGCATCCAGCAAACAGGCTGCCAAATCACAAGGAACCCACCAGTCTTTGCAAATGTACAACATACACCTAAAGCCAAGGCTTCCCCAAAGAAATCCACCTGCCAACGCAGCAGATGCAGGAGTCATGGCTTCCATCCCTGGGTTGGGAAGATCCCCTGAAGGAGGGCATGGCAACCCACTCCAGCGATCTTGCCTGGAGAATCCCATGGACAGAGGAGCCTGGTGGACTACAGTCCGTGCGGTTGCAAAGAGTCAGACCCAACTGAATCGACAGAGTACACACGCAGCTAAACCCAGTCACGTGCTTGTATTCCACATATGGCATTGACACCTAAGCTGAAACCACTGTATTCTAACCAAGGTTAGAATTGACACCTAAGTTCAAACCACTGTATTCTAACCAAGGTAAGCTTCAACTTCCTTAGGAGACACTCTTGTGATCAAAGAAATAGAGTCTTGTCCCACTGTGAAATTTGCTTTGGGGTGTCCTTACCAAAACACCTCAACATTTCCTTGGTTACATTAGAAAGCCTCAGGTAAATCTAATATGATGCTGCTCATCACCTTGACCTTAATATACTGGATCACATCTGTGTATTTGACCCACCTGGGTCAGTCAGAATCTTTC
This sequence comes from Ovis canadensis, assembly GCF_042477335.2. Lineage (NCBI taxonomy): Eukaryota > Metazoa > Chordata > Mammalia > Artiodactyla > Bovidae > Ovis > Ovis canadensis. The sequence continues at coordinate 38,220,439 of NC_091268.1, read as the reverse complement.
CTCTTGGCAACTGGGAATAGGATTAAGACTCCCATCTCTGATGACTAAGTAGCGAAGAGCTATCAGCAGTGATTATTGCCAATCCTATATGTGTTATCTATGGCTAAGTAACATATTAACCCCAAACTTGACAGATTAAATAGTAAACGTGTTATTTCACAGTTTCTGGGGATCAAGAATTCAGAAGGTGCTTAGCTGTATGGTTCTGTCTCAGGGAGTCTCCTGAAGTTGTAGGCAGGATGTCAGCTGGAACTGCAGCACCAGAAGGTTGAATTGGGGTGGAAGAATCAACTTCTGAAATGACTCACTCACATGGATGTTGGCAATTCCTCCCCATATGGACCTGTCCACATGGCTATTGACATGACATGACATGACCTCCCCAGATCCATAAGAGACCAGCAAGGAAGCCATGATACCTTTTTGGTCCTAGGCTCCTAAGTTACAAAATATCATTCTGCCACATTCTATTCATTCAAAGTAAGCCACTTAAGTTCAGCTCACACACAAGGGGTGGGGAACTAGGCTCCACCTCTTGTCAAAGAACTGGAGGACATATTTTCAACCCCCCTCCCACCCCTACCGAAGCATATATGTAGAGAGAAACAGAAGTGAGTAAATGAGAAGTCTGCTGGGTTTCCTGACTCTAGTCTACTTCTGAGACCAGCTGCACCTGTGCTCTTGGGTTTTATAAAACACTGCTGCATTTTTTAAAATTTTGTTTATTATTTATTTTTGACTGTGCTGGGTCTTCACTGCTATGCACAAGCTTTCTCTAGATACAGTGCATGAGTTTCTCATTGTGGTAACTTCTCTTGTTGAGGAGCACTGACTCTAGAGCTCATAGGCTTTAGTAGTTGTAGCTTATGGGCTCTAGGGCACGGGCTTAGTTGCCCTGTGGCATGTGGAATCTTCCCCGACCAGGGATTGAACAGGTGGATTCTTAACCACTAGACCACCAAGGGAATCCAACACTACTGTATTTTTAAAGACAGATTTTCTTCCTGAAGTTATCTTGAAGTGAAAATGCTAGTCACTCAGTCGTGTCCAACTCTTTGGGACCCCATAGACTGTAGCCCACCATGCTCCTCTGTCCTTGGGTCGCCATTTCCTTCTCCAGGGGATCTTCCTGACCCAGGGATCAAACCTGGGTCTCCTGCATTGCACGCAGATTCTTTACCATCTGAGCCACTAGGTACCCTCCCCGCTGTTATCTTAGATTGGTTTTAATTACTTTTCAACCAACAGAATATTAATCGCTAGATGGATCCCACCAATTAAAAACTTTGATTCTTTTGTCAATTCTGCTTCAGCTACTCTGCTCACTCACACAAAGACCTGGGCATTGATTTTTCACAATGGATATACCCAATGCCTCTTATCGTTCTTCCAAATGACCCCCACCTACCAAAAATTGCAATAACCACGTGTACCCTTCTTCCAGCCCTGCCCCTACCCTGTTCTGGATGCCACCTTGTATTATAAGAAGAGAGAAGATAGAATAAAATAGCAGAATGGAAGATCTTCCAGAGCACATGTGGTCTGGACAGTAAGAACAGGATTTCTGAGAAGGGCGTGTCCCTGAAAGCTTGAGTTCAAAGTCACCTGCTACCGAAGGCAATAACAACATTAATGTCTAATGAATGACCTTAGTCTTTTGCTAAAAGTATCTCTCTTTACTCAGTCTCAGCTCTCTGGGCCATATTTCATTAAGTATATTGCTGGGAAAAGAAGAGAGGTCTCCAAAATCTCCAAGTAGGAAAAAATATGGTTAAAAATATAGCAGTACATACTGATATAAGAGAAAACCCTCTCATTACTTACCTGCCGAGAGGTTACAGGTTCTGGGGTGACAGACAAAATAAATTGGAGATTAAGGCTTTATGATCGCTTGTTTTGTACTACCCGAGGCAGAGAGATGTTTCTGGTGGGTGCCAAGATTCTGGTGATTGGGGAGGTTCGGTGCAGCATGGATAGGGAAAAACATCACACTATATCAAAGTCATTGACAAATATTTCTCAAGAGGGAGGAAAGGAAAAGGATCAATATTCCTAGATACCCTCTGGTATGGTTGACATTTTGCTAAGTAATTTTACGACTGCCTACAGACCTAGTACTTTGGCCACCTCATGCGAAGAGTTGACTCATTGGAAAAGACTTTGATGCTGGGAGGGATTGGGGGCAGGATGAGAAGGGGATGACAGAGGATGAGATGGCTGGATGGCATCACTGACTCGATGGACGCGAATCTGATTGAACTCCGGGATTTGGTGATGGACAGGGAAGCCTGGCGTGCTGCGATTCATGGGGTCACAAAGAGTGGGACACGACTGAGCGGCTGAACTGAACTGAACAGACCTAGAGTGTGTATGCATAGTAAATCCTGGGGGAACACAACCAAGATCTCCTCTTCCAAGCCAATAAAGGGACTTCCCTGGTGGTCCAGTGGCTAAGACTCTGCACATCCAATGCAGGGGGCCCAGGGTCAGTGCCTGGTCAGGGAACTAGATCCCACATTTTGCAACTAAGAGTTCACATGCCGCAATTAAAAAAGATCCTACACGCCGCAAGTAAAATCCCACCGTGTGTAAAATAGATAGCTAGTGGAAAGCTGCCATCTAGCACAGGGAGCTCAGCTCAGTGCTCTGTGATGACCTAGAGGGCTGGGATGTGGGGTGGGGTGGGAGGGAGGCTCTAGAGGGTGAGGATATATGTATACATATAGGTGATTCACATTGTTGTAGAGCAGAAACTAACGCAACACTGTAAATCAATTATGTTGTTGTTGTTCAGTTGCTAAGTTTTATCCAGCCCTTTGCCACCGCATGGACTGCAGCACACCGGGCTCCCCATGTCCTTCACTATCTCCCGGAGTTTGCTCAAATTCGCGTCCACCGAGTTGGTGATGCTATCTAATCATTTCATTCTCTGCTGCCCCCTTTTCTTTTGCCTTCAGTCTTTCCTATCATCAAGGTCTTTCCCAATGGGTCAGCTCTTTACACCAATTTTAAAATAAATTAATGAATAAAAGAATTTTCATGTAAGTTTTTTAAAACAAATACCCGCCTGCTGCAATGAAAATAAAAGATCCTGCAGGCCACAGCTAAGACGTGACACAGCCAAGTAAGTAAATAAATAAATATTGGCGGGGGGGTGGGGGGGGGCAAAGCAGTCCACCTGGGAATATAGGCTGCTGGAGGCTCACAGTTGTACCTCTTACTAGAAACTGCGATTAGTTACAGGGAACTACATCACCCAAGGTCACACACCGTCCCAGGGGACGGCATTTGGCCAATAATCCTTTGGATCAAGGGTTCAAAGGCTCTTCATCTCTCTCTCAACGTGGGACTCTGGAAGTCTGTCCCAGGTCAAGTTCTTGTCCAAGTTCTGGAGGCCTCAGCTGCAAGCACATTGCAGGTCAGCTCACCCCTCTGCCCACTTTTTCACAAGTGTATCTCCCCAATAAGCCTCTACCTTCAGCCGTCCATCTCAGAGTTTCCTTCCAAGGATACTACCTAAAGCGGTACTGTGATCTCCATTATCCAGATGAGGAAAACTGAACTGCAGAGTTTCATCCACATGCCTGTGGTCATGCAGCTGATGCTGGAGCTCTGATTTGACCTGAGACTGTCTTGTTCTAAAGTCACATTGTTCCCAGGTGAACTCTCCACCAATCATACATTTAATATCTTTTCCCATTTTTCAGCTTTAATGACCAGAAGACATCCTGAAGATTAGACCTGAAAATTCTTATCATTGCAGTGGTCTGCCGGCTTTGTTGTAACAGTCAGTACAAATTTTGTTTGTATATTAGTCTTGATATATCTAGACAAAACGAACCTGTCTCTAAAGGGATCCCATTCTAAGGGAATGGAAAAAGCATTTTGTCACTTTGAGGTCTTGCCTAAGGATCTGCCCACCATCACTGCAGCTACTCTAGTCTTCTATATAATTTTGCTTAGTAGACTATATATTTTTCCATTTTTCCAGCAGGACCAAAGCAAACCTCTGTATTCTCAATTGCAGTAAGTTATTTCTGGGCACTTAGGGAAACGGAGAAGGAGGAGCATCTCCAAAGCATAAAAGGGAGACATGTGGAGAGGAATGTCCAGTTCCAGATTCGTCCAGCCCAACCCATCAGGGTTGTAAGCAATGGGGATGAGGACCAGTGGTGTCTGGGGAGGCATAGACACATTGAGAGTTGTGTCTCCAAACATTGAATTTCTAATACACTGACCAGCAGAGTGATTTATTAGACTGACCTCACAGATCTATATCAGACAAATCTCACCTTCACATTAGGATCAACAAACCCAGGAATTGCTTTAATATTAGAGAAAAAAATGTATACTTTTTATGGCTGCCTTTGTGAATCTCATACAACCAGTGACAGAGAAATAGTTCAGTTTTCTATCAGAGAAAATGGAAAGAGATTCTCTGCTTGGTCTTATCTCCATTTTAAAGTGTCTTGGTTCTTTTGGTTTATGTTTATTTTCCCATTACAAAAACAAATACCATGGCCAGTTGTATAATAAAACAGAAGAATATAAGCTAATAAGTAAAAGTTCCCTTTTCATTATTTTCCAAAGCCACTCCTTGTTTTACCAAAAGTTTTCACTTTCGTCTCGGGTTCAAAGGATTTGTTAACGAAATAAGCCACTCGTTCTATACAAATTAGTAATACCAATATTTGTTAGAGAATTATCTAGGTTACTTTCAATATAAAAGAAAAGAGAAATAGGAAGAGCAGAGGATACATCATCAAATTGGGTTTTGACCAAAATCCAGATTCAAACAACGCTGGGAAGTTCTGTGTCACAGCACATCTGGAGTCTCAACTGGGAAAAGGTCCCAGGCAGCAAATCTGCTCTGTGGATGAGACTTCAGAGAATGCAGTTTGGTGCTGGTTTATAATCCCAGGATGCAAATTGATATCATCATCAATCTGTGAGCAAATTACAGCTCTGGTTTCATGTTAATGCTGTTTGTTTTGTCTTGTAAAACTTGGAATGTTGTTATGCACTGCGGTTTGGTTGGCCAGGGCCCCGCCAAGGGCTCAACAATTTCAAGGTTTGTCCCCTGTCTTATCCATGGTGCAGCAAGTCTTGCACTGCAATGAAGCGTAGCCCCTGCTCACCGCAACTAGAGAAAAGCTTCCATACACCAAGGAGACCCAGCACAACCGAAAATCAAATCAATAAATAAATATTTTATAACTAGAATCATATTATACACCGTGTTTTACCACATTTTTCTCCCTGAATGTATCATAGAGACCCTTCCAGGTCAATCAATTGAGATATAATTTTGTTGTTAATTTTTTTGTAAATTGCTATACAGTAAAACCAACATTTTTAGGAGTCTGCAATTTTATGAAGTTTAGCACATCTATGCATTCATATAACTAACCACTGCCACAGTAAGGATATACAACATTTCTATCACCTCAAAAAGTTCCCTTGTTCTGCTTTGTAATCACCCTGCTCCCTGCACCCCTAATCTCTGGCAACCACTAATTTGTTTGCCAGCTTTACAGTTGTTTCATTTCAAGATTATATCAATCACATTGCATGTAACCTTTCAAGTTTGGCTTCTTTCACTCAGCATAGTGCCTTTGAGATTCATCTAAGTTGGTGTATGTATCAATAGTTCACTTCTTTTTATCACTGAGTAGTAGTATCCCACTTCAGAATTCTTGCCTGGAGAATCCCATGGACAGAGGAGCCTGGCAGGCTACAGTCGATGCAGTCGCAGGAGTCGGGCACAACTTAGCTACTAAACCACCAGCAGTATCCCAGTGTACAGAAACACTAGCTTATTTATACTCTTTTTTTTTTTTCTGTGCTGTGCTGTGCTGTGAAGCCTGTAGGACCTTAGTTCCTTGAATGGGGACTGAACCCAGTCCCACGGCAGTGAAAGCTTGGAATCTTAACCTCTGGACCACCAAGGAGTTCCCTATACTTATTCCTTTTTAATGACTGTAATAGATTCCTCAGTGGGTACAGAACAATGTATTCAACCAGCCTTATCTTGAGGAATATCCAGACTGGTTTTGAATTTTTCCCCAAAGATTTGAATAAAGATCCTTGAACATCTATTTTAATATAGAAGCAATTTCTTTAAACAAGATGATTCTTAAATGTTGGGTTGCTAGGTAAAAAGTGTGTGTAGTTTATTTTTAACAAATATTTTATTTTTTCCAGTATTACTTCTTGTCACATCTCCTATTCCCACCAGAGATACATGAAAGGATTTTTTCCCTCACATTTTTGTCAGCTTGAGATGATTTCTCTTTTTAGCTCTTTTTCCCCAATTGATGGTTTTAAAAAACAAACAAAAAAAAAGTACTATCTTGTGTTAGCTTTAATTTACATTTCCTGAACCTTTTGGATTCCAACTGGTCATTTGGAGACCTTCATTTGGAGACTGGTCATTTGGTAAGAGGTCTAATTATAGTCTTTTTGCTGAATTTTCTTTTACATTTACCTGTTTCTTCTTAGTTTATAGGAGGTCTTTGCATATTAGGAATATTAATACTTTTCTACCATATGTGTTATTGAAAAACTTCCTCATCCTATTGTTTGGCCTTTGATTTTGTTTTGTTCTTTTGCTGTATGTTTGGTTTGGTTTTTAATATAGTCAATGGGTCTATCTTTTTCTTCTTGGGTTCTGGGCTTATAGTCTGGTTTGATTGGAAAATCATCCTTTATCCAAGTTTTTTTAACGTTTTAAATATTTTTCCCCAATATTTATTTCTCTTAATGTGTACAAACACCTTAAGAGTGAACTATTATCATTTCCATTCCTCTCTTACAGATAAAGGGTCCTGGGCTTGGAGGGATGGTGTTACCTGCTCAAAGATGCACATCAAAGAAGGTGCAAAACAGTGACTTGGACCCCAGCAGTCCCAGAGAGAGCCCAGGGAACTTAACCACCAAGCTTGCCCTCTCCTTCATCAGCTCCAAGTCAGATGCCAAACTGTCCTTAGGAAATGTTGTCCTTGGTCTTCTACACAGACCAAGAAAAAATAAGTAACAAAGCTGAGTGCTGAAGAATAGATGCTTTTGAACTGTGGTGTTGGAGAAGACTCTTGAGAGTCCCTTGGACTGCAAGGAGATCCAACCAGTCCATTCTGAAAGAGATCTGCCCTAGAATTTCTTTGGAGGGAATGATGCTGAAGCTGAAACTCCAGTACTTTGGCCACCTCATGCGAAGAGTTGACTCATTGGAAAAGACCCTGATGCTGGGAGGGATTGGGGGCAGGAGGAGAAGGGGATGACAGAGGATGAGATGGCTGGATGGCATCACTGACTCAATGGACGTGAGTCTGAGTGAACTCTGGGAGTTGGTGATGGACAGGGAGGCCTGGTGTGCTGCAATTCATGGGGTCGCAAAGAGTTGGACACGACTGAGCGACTGAACTGAACTGAACTGAACAAAGCGAAAGGAGTAGGATAAGAGCCCACGGCCACTCAGCGATGCAGCCAGTACCTCTGATGTCAAAACCACAGCTTCAGAAGGTAACAGCAAGGACAGGACCTGTGCGAGGGCAGTGGGAAGAGAAAAGGCAGCTATTCATTTGTTTTGGGGCTTGGGGAAGTCATGTACACCAGCGGTCCCCAACCTTTTTGGCACCAGGGACTGGTTTCATGGCAGACAATCTTTCCCTGGAGTGGGGTCAGGGGATAGTTTCCAGATGATGCAAACGCAGTCGGGTTCCCACTCCTATGAGAATCTAATGCCACTGCTGATCTAACAGAAGGTGGAGCTCAGGCGGTAATGTGAGTAATGGAGAGTAGCTGCAAATACAGACGAAGCTTGCTCACCAGCCCGCTCACCCCCTGCTGTGCACCCCTGCTGCTAACAGGCCACCAACTGGTACCAGTCCATGGCCTAGGGTTGGAGACCCCTGATGTACACAGTGGAACCAACACAAAGTTTGGAATCAGACAGACCTGGGAGAATAGCATTTCTGCCTCTTACTAGCTGAGTGAACCAGGTCAGGTCAGGTTACTTCATCTTTCGAGCTCTAGCTTTCTCACCTATAATATGGCAATAATATTAATAGTATTAATATCTGTTCTCTGAGAGAGGGTATGATCCTGTCATGATGCATGGCACATAGTAGGTGATTAAAGATGTACTTTTCTCTGTCTTTTAAAGCAAACACTGACCCTGGCTCAAGCAAGGACAGCCTATCTTGCAAACCACACTTTTCACAAGTTTAAGGAAGCAGAGTTTTGAATCCAAAAAGCACAGGGCCATGTAGACCTAATAGGCATACAGCCTTTAGGCATAATAGCAGTTAATACTTACATACGCTTGCCTTGTGTCTTGTACTTTGTCAACTCATTTAATCTTTATGACAATCCTGTAATCTAGGTACAATTATTTCTTCACATTTACAGGTAAAGAAACTGAGTCACAAAGAGATCAGGTAACTTTCTCCAGACCATGTAGTCTGTAAATGGAAGAGCTGAGATTTGAACACAGGGAGTCTGGTTCCAGTACTCACAATGTAGTCAACATGCCATGGTATGCACAGTCCTCTATATTACACCATACCACACCATCATATCACACCAGACCGTACTATACCATGTGTGTGTTAGTTGCTCAGTCATGTCCAACTCTACAATCCCATGGACTGTAGCCTTCCAGGCTCCTCTGTCCATGGAATTCTCCAGGCAAAAATACTGGAGTGGTTCGCTACTTCCTCCTCCAGTGGACGTTCCCTACCCAGGGTTGAACCTGAGTCTCCTTCACTGCAAGCAGATTCTCCATCTGAGCCACCAGGGAAGCCCAAACTACATCATATGTCTATCCAAACGCAATACCAGAGCCTCGTGATGAACTAAGGAGGATAAACTGAATGAACTGGGGAAATGGGCTAGCTGACGTATGAGCTGAGAATGAAAACTGGGCATTGAGGTCTCCAACAAACTTGAGCAAAGATTATCCTGTGGCCTCCTGTCCTGCTGAGTCTAAAGTGTCCCTTTTCATTTCAAGCCGCGTGAAAGACCACTCCTCTGACAGCTTCCTGTGGAGCAGAAGCATCTGTCAGGATATTCTGTAAGCAAGCGGCAAAAATCAGCTCTAGCTAATTTAATAAAAAGGGAATTTAATGGAAGGATTTATGGAGAATCTCTGAGAATTGAAGGAAAAACTGAACAACCAGAAACAATGTGAATTGGAACCATTCTGGGTGTCAAAGTATCAAGAACTAAGGACTAATCTCTTTTGGATCCCAACATGAAGATGAACAGACTTGTCATTTCCCAGCCCCTGTGTTACTCTTCTCAAAATCCCAGGAAGAGGGCATCTGATTGGGCCAGCCTGGGGCTTGTACCCACTTGTGGTGAGAGGAGGACGTGGCACTAAGAAGCTGCTGCTGGGAACCCTGACAGTCCAGCAGTTAAGACTCTCATAGTTCCAATGCAGGGGCTGTGCGTTCAATGCCTGGTCGGGAAGCTGAGGTCCTGCATGCTGGGTGGTGTGGCCAAAAATGTTAGAAAAACAAAAAAAACAAAACAAAACCCTGCTGCTAATAACTCACAGCATCTTATTCACCTAAGTTTGTCTGCAATTTTGGTAGACAGTTGCCAGCCCAGGAACAACATCTCATCTCAAGATCCTGAGTCTCCCTTTGACTCTCAAACAACAGAGATAGAAGTCAGAGGATGCCCCCCATTGCTAGCACCCAGTGGGATGACTCTGAAGCACGTCTCCGGTGGGACTAGTCCTCATTACCCAAAGCGGTAATCTACTTATTTGCGTACTGATACTGTTTCTTTACCCTTTCCTAGTCTCATTTCCCCTCCTCCCCCCCCCCCCCGCCTTCTTCAAAAGCGCACCTAATTATCATTTTCCAAATATCATCTTCCATATCTACCCAGGGTCTGTTTTGGCAGAAACCCAAATCAGTACAAGTACCACATTTGACAGCCCAACAATACAGTGTATAGTGCAGGGAGGGTAGTTACCCTCCTCCCAAAAAAGCAGGGTGCTCTCACCAAAAGAAAAGAGAAAAGATGTTGGAAAGAAAAACAAAAGGCTCGAAGCTCAGGCAGGAAGATCTTAGCTTTCTCTACACAGACACACCACTTCAGAATCATCACCCAAATCTCTGTCTGCCCAACAGAGTCCATGTGAATCAATTCCTCTTTGTTCCTCTTCAAAATCCTCAAGGCCAGAGCCGAGATACTCAGACAAAGGAAAGTCCGACTCAGACACTTTAATGCAAAAGAAGGCCCTGGAGACCTGTAAATCAGGAGGCATTACTGTTGTCATGGACAGTAAGTGGGAATGTATCTGACCATCTCACCTTCTATGATGAGTAGACATCAAATTGCTCCTTGTCACTGTGCAGACCCTTAGATCATTCTGTAGCATGTCCTGGGTACTGAGTAGCCGGGAGATTGTCCAGCCTTATAAAGCACAGACTACACTTAAGAATTCATGATGATAAGAAAAGAGTCATAAAATCAGGACCCAAGGGAGCAAACTCTGAAATCCTTAGGAATTCATCAGGAATCTGACTTGGCTCCTGGCTGATTATTCAGTACATAGAAGCTGAGGCTGCTAATGAGACCTGAAGAAGCCTCAGACCTATTCTAGAAAGTATTCAGAGGGCCCATCACTTACCTGGATCATAGATTGCCCTTAATGTGCAGAAATGTTAACACCCCTTGCCCCCAAAGGGCTCCATTGTTGTTCTTTAGTTGCTCAGTCATGTCCGATTCCTTTGTGACCCCATGGACTGTAGCCCGCCAGGCTCCTCTGGGATTACCATGGGATTGCCATGGTCCATGGGATTACCCAATCAAGAATACTGGAGCAGGTTGCCATTTCCTTCTCTAGGGGATCTGCCTGATTCAGGGGTCAAATCTGCGTTTCTTTCATTGGCAGGAGATTCTTTACCAGTGAGCCAACAGAGAAGCCCCAAAGAGCTCCATACAGACCTATAAACAAACAATTATGCCAGAAACAATATGCATTTATTCAATGAATACTTATTGAGTTTATATTTATGTTAAATTTATACTAAATTTTTGCTCACCCATCTGTGGGTCAGTTGGGTTTCAACTGATCTAGGTTGGGTTGGATTCAGGTGTGCTGAACTTGTCTCTCCTTTTCTCTGGGATGAGCTGGACTCTTAGGACACTTTTATCCCATAGTAATGACAGGAATGCAAGAAGGCCAGTCCTAATACACAAGTGCACTCCACCCCTGTGCCTATACATGTCCACTAACATCTCTATGGTCAGAGTAACAAGGTCAAGAGCCAGGAAAGTGAATCCCAGCCCCCATGAGGCCATGATAGATGGATAAATAATACTATTACAAAGGAGATGAAAATAGAGGCTAATAATTTAATTTATTGCAGCCTTGTGAAGATCAAAGGAAATGAGCTGTGTCTAGAATCACCCACAGGTAACAGAAAGAGCCAACAGCCATGATGAGGTTAGAGAAACACACAAGAGGGGTACCCAATCCAGCTTACAGGGGTCTGTGTAGCTTTTCATATGTCACAAAGGTTCTCCTACACTCCCTACCCTAGTAAAGACCTACCCTCAAACAGAATGAGACAGTTACAGATGCCAACTGCTGGACAAAGGGAGTCAAGGGCTAATATTCTTTATTCTCTTTATTCTTTAATGTTTTATTCTTATTCTTTATTCTCAGATAAAGCTAGGAAGACATTGGTGGCCACCAAAGGAACAACTTCAAGCAAGCAAGGAAAGAGTTGTAAGCAAGCAGTTGGTGCAGAAACCAGGCCACACGGAATGAAGATTTTAAAGACATAGTTCCTATCTCAAAAATGTATAGATACTTATTCTGAAACTTACTGGAGATGACAAAAGAGAAAGAAAAAGAAGAAAAGGTAGAAGAGTGTACCATTCCAACCTCAGGGCGTTTATACATGCTTTTCCTTCTACCTGGGATGATTTCCCACCGGATCTCTCAGAACTGATTCCTCCTTACCCTCTAGATCTCAATTCAACTGGCGCCTCCTCAGACTTACCCTGACATCTCTCTCCCCATTTAAAGCATCCCGCCCCACCCCGTCACTCTCTAGTACACACTGTTTTCTTCATTGCATTTATTAGTACCCATATTCGTGTTTTGCATTTTGTTTGTTGACTTGCTTATTTTCTGTCCTCCCCATTAGAGTGGGTTTAGATACCTTTGTTCTGTCTTATTCACTGTACCCCAGTGCCTTCAGTAGTGTCTGGGATATAGTTTCTCATAATAATTGTTGAGTGGATAAGTTGATGAAATAATCAATGAATACCTCTGAAAATAATGAAGAAGAGACGAAAGTGGCATGAAGCAATAGATGATATAGATAAAGAAACAACAAATATTAGAAAAGAAATAAAGAGAATATAGCCAAATTGAGAAACGCAAAGAAAGCAGGTAAAGAAGGAGAAAAAGAAATTTATGACTTCTCTGGCAGTCCAGTGGTTAAGACTTTGCTCTCCAATACAGGGGGTGTGGGTTCAATCCCTGGTCGGGGAGCTAAGATTCTTCATGCCTCACAGCCAAAAAGTTAAAACATTTAAAAAAAAAATAGAAACAATATGGTAACAGAATTCAGTAAAGACTTCAAAAATGGTCCACATCAAAAAAACTCTTTTTAAAAAAAGGGAAGGAAAAGAACTTCAGAAGAAAATTGCAGAGGGAACAAAAGAGTTAAAATCTGCAGCTGATGCTCAGATGCTCGGTGTCTGAACAGGATGATCAAGGGGAAGAGTGCTGAACAAGGGTCTTGCGTCTCATTTGCATCCCTTTATCCATCAAAATCTGACCAGGAAGCAAAGTGGGAAATTGCTACACATGTTGCATTCTTGTTTGTGCTAAAAACTATTACAATAGCTCAGAACCAGCCCTGCAGGAATAGAAAGGTCAAAAGACAATCTGTTTCTTGTAAATAAATAATAATAAATTACCATGTTTGAATACACTCAGGAAACCCACTGTGCGGCAGTGCCATTCTGGATTAAAATCTCTTGGTGACAGCCCAGGGGCTTGGGGCCCAGAAGGCCCCTACTGTTTGCCTGAATACCATCCCCCATTTTCATTCTGGCAAATTACCACTTCCTCTCCATTTATTCCTTTTCTCCTTCTGAGATTCCTACCAGAATTCTAATTCCTAACTTTTCTCTTTTCTCGCAAAGATGTATCCCTGCCAAATGCTTTATGGTGACTTCATTGGCTGAATCCTTCAGTTCACTAATTTGTTCTTCAGCTGTATTCATTCTGCTGTCTAACTTACCCATTGACAATATATTTTCCATTTTTTTACAATATACTTTTCATGTCCCAAATCTCCAAATGGTTCTTCAAAACTTCTTTTTTTAATTTATTTTATTTATTTATATTTTTGGCTGCACTGGGTTTTCACTGCTACTCACAGCCTTTCTCAAGTTGTTGTTCAGGGGCTTCCCATTGCAGCGGCTTCTCTTGTTGTGGAGCACAGCCTGTGGGGTGCTAAGGCTCAGTAGCTGCAGCTCAAAGGCTCTAGAGCACAGGCTCAGAAGCTATGGTGCACTGCTTTAGTTGCCCTGTAGCATGTGGGATCTTCTCTTAGCAGGGATCAAACCCATGTCTGCTCCATTGCAAGGACCACCAGGGAAGCCCTCTTCAAAATTTCTTATTCCTAGTTTATGTTCCTAAGATCTCTGCTTATTCCTATCAGGTTATTGGTTTCCCTTATTTAAAAAAAAAAAAAACCTGTCTAATTCATTATTTCTGCTTCTTATGGCATAGATTATAGAATCTAGTGTCTTGTTATATTTTCCTATGAGATCATATTCTTTGGAACTATCAGGTACTTTGGCTGTGACGAGTAAAGGGAGGGAGTAGATGGGGTTGGTGGCAACATCCTTGACCCCACTCTGTATTTTTTCTGGTAAACAGGGTTGTGGGAAGGATATTTCAGGTCAGAGAGGCTGGTGTAACAATTCCTTCACAGTCCTTTCCTTTATTGCCTCTATCCCTCTCCTCTCCTGGGAATGGGCCAGGTTCTAGGCTGCAAACAATGCTGCTCCCCACGAGCAGCCACCCTCTGTTGGGAATATCCAGAGGCCAGCCAGCTCACCAGCAGTCCTTGCCATCAGCATTCCACCCCCACAGAACTCCAACCATGTCTGGCTATTATGCCAACTGCCTCAGGCTAGCCCTGGGCTAAGGCCCCATTTCCCTGCCTGCAATAGCTAAAAGGGGACCAACTCTTAAGTTCTCACCTTGCCTACCTGTCATCTGTGGCATCTGAGCCTCTTTTAGTACCAACCCTCTATCACTTTCACCCTCTCCAAATGATTCCATAGTTTTAATTATGTTCTAGGACCCATGATATGAGAGTTGGACCATGAAGAAAGTTGAGTGCCAAAGAACTGATGCTTTCAAATTGTGGTGCTGGAGCAGACTCTTGAGAGTCCTTGGACAGCAAGGAGATCAAAGCAGGCAATCCTAAAGGAAACCAACTCTGAATATTCATTGGAAGGACTGATGCTGAAGCTGAAGCTCCAATACTTTAGCCACCTGAGGTGAAGAACTGACTCATTTGAAAAGACCCTAATGCTGGGAAAGATTGAAGGCGAAGGGCACAGCAGAGGATGAGACAGTTGGATGGCATTACTGACCCAATGGACATGGATTTGAGCAAACTCCAGGAGATAGTGGAGGACAGAGGAACCTGGCATACTGTAGTCCATGCAGCCACAAAGAGTTAGCCATGACTTAGCAACTGAACAACAACAACAGGATCCATGAATCTCTCTCTCACTTCTGCAACATCTCCGGGATTAAATTCAGAAAGGAGTGAAAAGTCTTTATCAGTTCCCCATCTTGGCTAGTCTGTTCTTCACTCGGAGACCAACACACACACACTCAATAAAGCGTAATAGTTGGGAACTCAGGTAAGCATATTTGCAGGACAAATTTTCTGGAAATGGTGCAACAATAAATAGACTCATCTTAAATTTTGATAGAAATTGTTCAAGTGCCTTCAAAATGGTATACCAATTTGCCCTGTCAATCTCAGTGCCAATTCCCCTGCAAAAACTGTATACATGGAGTATCACCAAACATGTCAACGTTTACAACAAAAATATATAGAAAAAAGCCCTTGTTCCTTCAATGTGCTGTACTTCAGTAATGAGGAAAATTGGCTGTTTTTTAATATATTACAGCATTTCTTATACTAGTTAGAAAGAGCGCTTGACCTAAATATCATCTAAGTGGCTTGTTAAGTAATTTGTGGAATATTCAACTTATAGAAAAAATAACAATGATGAATAAATATAAGGAAAAATACTCTAACTATAAGTAAAGAAATAGGAAATAAAACAATAAATATGAAACCGTTATTTTTAACCTCATACAATTGGGAAAGATCTAAAAATGTAATTGCTTCCATGGTTGGCAAAGTCCCAGTACTGCTTCTGCTAACACTAATTCAAATAAAAGTGATGAACTCTGTCATATACTTTTGCCCCAAATCTTGCCTTTCCTACTTTCCTACAAGCTACTGAAAAGGTAGCATTAAAATCTTTTCTACCACCTATTTTCTTACTATCTCTGAACTTGACACCCATACTCCCTAAACTCTTGATGAGAAACAAGGTAAAGAGAGAAAGAAATCAACTAGAATTCCACTTGCCAAAGTTTAGTCCTCCAAGCATTTGACACACAAGAGATTACCTAGTGTCATTTTTTGTAATTTTTTATTGAAGTATATTTGGTTTACAATGTTGGGTTAGTTTCTGTTATACAATGAAGTGAATTAGTGATATGTATACATACATCCCTTCCCTCTTCAACCTCCCTCCCGCATCTAGGCCATCACAGAGCACTGAGCCGAGCTCCCTGCGCTATAATGCAGGTTCCCACTAGCTATTTATTTTATACATGGGAATGTATTTGATGGAGAAGGAAAGGGCAACCCACTCCAGTGCTCTTGCCTGGAGAATCCGATGGATGGAGGAACCTGGTGGGCTATAGTTCATGGGGTTGCAAAGAGTCGGACACAACTGAGTGGCTAACACACAATGTATTTGAAAGTAGCTTAGTCATGTCTGACTCTTTGCAACACCATGGACTGTAGTTTGCCAGGTTTCTCTGTCCAGGGAATTCTCCAGGCCAGGATACTGGGTTCCCTTCTCCAGGGGATCTTCCCAATCCAGAGATCAAACCCAGGTCTCCCACACTGCAGGCAGATTCTTTACCATCTGAGCCAGCAGGGAAGTGGTAGTGTATTTATGTCAATTCATCCCATCCCTCCCTTCCCCCTTCTCTATCTGCATGTCCATTCTCTGTGTCTGTGTCCCTATTCCTGCACTGAAACTAGGTTCACCTATACCATTTTTCTAGATTCCATATACATCAAAGGAAACCATGAACAAGACAAAAAGACAAACCTCAGAATGAGAGAAAATATTTGCAAACAAAGCAATAGACAAAATGCTCAATATTAAAACAAAAAAGAAGACATACAGATGGCCAACAAACATGAAAAGACTGAAGTCGCTTAGTCGTGTCCAACTCCTTGCAATCCCATGGCCTGTAGCCCACCAGGCTTCTTGGTCCATGGGATTTTC
Organism: Ovis canadensis; assembly: GCF_042477335.2. Taxonomy (NCBI): domain Eukaryota; kingdom Metazoa; phylum Chordata; class Mammalia; order Artiodactyla; family Bovidae; genus Ovis; species Ovis canadensis. Next base: position 38,203,834 of record NC_091268.1, on the reverse strand, counting down.
CAGGCAAGAATACTGGAGTGGGTTACCATTTCATTCTCCAGGAGATCTCCTCGACCCAAGGATTAAACCTGGGTCTCCCACATCATAGGCAGATGCTTTACCATCTGAGCCACCAGGGAACAACCTCATTAATTATTAGAGAAATGTAAATCAAAACTACAATGAGGTATCACCCCACATGGTCAGAACGGCCATCAAAAAAAATCACAAACAATAAATGTTGGAGAGGGTATAGAGAAAAGGGAACCCTCCTACACTGTTGGTAAATGGATACACTATGGAGAACAGTATAGAGGTTCCTTAGAAAACTAAAAATAGAATGAACCACCTAGTGTCTTAATATGGTCCCTTTGAAGGCAGTGATATCTGAGGACTTGAGTACTTACTTGGACTGTAACCCCTGGAAGCAACAGTGAGTGGGTGATGAGAATGAGGCAGGAAAAGGATAACCATCCCAAAGGAGCAGTTCTGAGCTGGTTAATGCTGTGAGCAGCTGGGGGTCAGTCCCACTGTGGCCTTGTGAGGAACAGTGTTGCACCTCAGGATTGTCTCTATGAAGGAGAGGTGGCAAGGCTCTTTGTTCACTGCCTCCCATCCTTTATCCTTTGAGGGTTATCTAGGGGCTCACTAACTTTCCTGCTATTCCAGGCTATCACGTGGCTTCAGGAAAATATACTGAGGTGTGAGCGTGGAGATGAGATATTAGCAGAATGTTGGCAGCCTCCATGGGAATGGACCTCCAGCACCAACTCTGCAATCAGTGGTGAGCCAAGGGCATGGAGCAGATGCACAAGGCCTACCCTGGGCCTCTTGTGACTGTGATTAAGGAGGAGCTCATAGTGAGGAAAGTTCTTCCAGCTCTTAATAAGGCCTTGCCTTTTCCAACATGGCTACTCCTAAGGTAGCTGAGACAACCTTGGCTCAAGAAAAATACAAGTATCTCTAACCAAGACAAGAATCGTTGCTGTTTCAGTTCCTGGAAAAGTCTTCTTGACCCCCTAGTGTGACTCTGTTCTCTCCCTAACTCCAGGCCCTGAGTCTGAGGGGCTCAGCTAAAGTTCTGCTGAAATTACAAATAAATGACTTAAAATGACTCAAAACCATCTGTGTCCCAATTTCATTCCTTTTATGGCTGAGTAATATTTCTTTGTGTATATGTACCACAACTTCTTTATCCATTCATCTATCCAGCCATTTAGATTGTTAATTGTAGAGACCTGGATGGACCTAGAGTCTGTCATACAGAATGAAAAAAGTCAGAAAGAGGAAAACAAATATCACATATTAACATATATATGTGGAACCTAGAAAAATGGTACAGATAAACGTATTTCTAGGGCAGGAATAGAGATACAGACCTAGACAACAGACCCATGGACACGGGGTTTTGGGGGAGGGTGGGATGAACTGGGAGATTAGGATTGACATATATACACTATCATGTGTAAAAAGGGACTAGATCTGATAGACAGAGTGCCTGATGAACTATGGACGGAGGTTCGTGACATTGTACAGGAGACAGGGACCAAGACCATGCCCAAGAAAAAGGAATGCAAAAAAGCAAAGTGGCTGTCTGAGGAGGCCTTACAAATAGCTCTGAAAAGAAGAGAAGCAAAAAGCAAAGGAGAAAAGGAAAGATATACCCATTTGAATGCAGAGTTCCAAAGAATAACAAGGAGAGATAAGAAAGCCTTCCTCAGATCAATGCAAAGAAATGGAGGAAAACAACAGAATGGGAAAGACTAGAGATCTCTTCAAGAAAATTAGAGATACCAAGGGAACATTTCATACAAAGATGGGCTCATAAAGGACAGAAATGGTAGGGACCTACCAGAAGCAGAAGATATTAAGAAGAGGTGGCAAGAACACACAGAAGAACTCTATAAAAAAGATCTTAACGACCCAGATAATCATGAAGGTATGATCACCCACACTCACCTAGAACCAGACATCCTGGAATGTGAAGTCTAGTGGGCCTACGAAGCATCACTACAAACAAAGCTAGTAGAGGTGATGGAATTCCAGTAGAGCTATTTCAGATCCTGAAAGATGATGCTGTGAAAGTGCTGCACTCAATATGTCAGCAAATTTGGAAAACTCAGCAGTGGCCACAGGACTGGAAAAGGTCAGTTTTCATTCCAATCCCAAAGAAAGGTAATACCAAAGAATGTTCAAACTACTGCACAATTGCACTAATCTCACATGCTAGTAAAGTAATGCTCAAAATTCTCCAAGCCAGGCTTCAACAATATGTGAACCGTGAACTTCCAGATGTTCAAGCTGGTTTTAGAAAAAGCAGAGGAACCAGAGATCAAATTGCCAACATCCGCTGGATCATGGAAAAAGCAAGAGAGTTCCAGAAAAACATCTATTTCTGCTTTATTGACTATGCTAAAGCCTTTGACTGTGTGGATCACAATAAACTGTGGAAAATTCTGAAAGAGATGGGAATACCAGACCACCTGACCTGCCTCTTGAGAAATCTGTATGCAGGTCAGGAAGCAACAGTTAGAACTGGACATGGAACAACAGACTGGTTCCAAATAGGAAAAGGAGTACATCAAGGCTGTATATTGTCACCCTGCTTATTTAACTTCTATGCAGAGTACATCATGAGAAATGCTGGACTGGAAGAATCACAAGCTGGAATCAAGATTGCCAGGAGAAATAGCAATAACCTCAGCTATGCAGATGATACCACCCTTATGGCAGAAAGTGAAGAAGAACTAAAGAGCCTCTTGATGAAAGGGAAAGAGAAGAGTGAAAAAGTTGGCTTAAAGCTCAACGTTCAGAAAACTAGGATCATGGCATCTGGTCCCATCACTTCATGGGAAATAGATGGGGAAACAGTGGAAACAGTGCCTGACTTTATTTTTCTGGGCTCCAAAATCACTGCAGATGGTGATTGCAGCCATGAAATTAAAAGATGCTTGCTCCTTGGAAGGAAAGTTGTGACCAACATAGATAGCATATTAAAAAGCAGAGACATTACTTTGCTAACAAAATTCCATCTAGTCAAGGGTATGTGTTTTCCAGTAGTCATGTATGGATGTGAGAGTTGGATGATAAAGAAAGCTGAGTGCTGAAGAATTGATGCTTTTGAAGTATGGTGTTGAAGAAGACTCTTGAGAGTCCCTTGGACTGCAAGGAGATCCAACCAGTCCATTCTAAAGGAGATCAGTCCTGGATGTTCTTGGAGGGCCTGATGTTGAAGCTGAAACCCCAACACTTCGGCCACCTGATGCGGAGAGCTGACTCATTTGAAAAGACCCTGAAGCTGGGAAAGATTGAGGGCAGGAGGAGAAGGGGACGACAGAGGATGAGATGGTCGGATGGCATCACCAACACAATGGACATGGGTTTGGGTCAACTCTGGGAGTTGATGATGGACAGGGAGACCTGGCGTGCTGCAGTTCGTGGGGTCGCAAAGAGTCGGACATGACTGAGCGACTGAACTGAACTGATGTGTAAAATAGATAGCTCGTGGGAAGCTGCTGTATAACACAGGCAGCTCAGCTTGGTATTCTGTGATAACCTAGGGAGATGGGATGAGGATGGGATGATAGAGAGTCTCCAGAGGAAGGCGATATATGGATACATATAGCTGAATCATTTCATTGTACAGGAGAAACCAACAGAACATTGTAAAGCAATAATATTCCAATTTAAAAAAAATACAAAACAAAACTCTGTGTCTACAAAGTAAGGTGCTAGAACTCAGATAAAAGGCCTCTGTTTTTCACCTATACCAAAATCATCCAATTACTAAGACCTTCTGCTTCCAAGAGCTGACTTTGGCCTTGGGGGCTCCATCAGTAGCGCCTGTTACCCCACATTGTTCTTTTCCTCAATAACTAGTCCTTTTGTGGAATTATCTTCATTTATTTTTAATAGTTTCTTTTTTACCCTTGTGTGGAAATTTTAAGACTTCCCAGACAGCTCTCTATATGTTGAAAATTCAGGGATGTCAGTCATGCCTTTTCCTTCCCATATGGACTCTAAGCAATTTGAGGAAAAGAAGCAAAGATCCAGGAGAGGATCAAGAGAAGGATGGGTTTTTACTTACAGAGTTGAATTGGAGAGCAGGACATGGCTCCCCTCATAAATCTGCATGACCTACATGGTCCAGTTTTACCCACCTAGTTACAGGCTGAGACGCTGCAGCAAACGCAGAAGAGGCTGCCTGGTCTTTAAAAGGAGAAAGACATTCAAGTAAATAAAATCTTTAGAAAAGAATATGAAGGACTTCCCTGGTAATTTAGCGGCTAAGAATCCACCTGCCAATGCAGGGGACACGTGCTCAATCCCTGGCCCAGGAATACTCCACGTGCTGAGGAGAAACTGAGCCCAAGGGCTCCACAGCTACTGAGCCTGCGCCCTAGGGCCCGTGCTCCACAACGAGAGAAGCCAGCACAATGAGAAGCACACGCACCTCAACCAGAGAGCAGCCCTCGTTCACACCAACCAGAGAGCAGCCCTCGTTCACACCAACCAGAGAGCAGCCCTCGTTCACACCAACCAGAGAGCAGCCCTCGTTCACACCAGCAGAGAGCAGCCCTCGTTCACACCAACCAGAGAGCAGCCCTCGTTCACACCAACCAGAGAGCAGCCCTCGTTCACACCAACCAGAGAGTAGCCCTCGTTCACACCAACTGGAGAAGCCAGAGCACAGCAATGAAGACCCGGTGCAGCCACAAAGAAAGAAGCAAACATTTTTAAAAAGAACGGGAAGAAAAGCAAGTATTAGAAAAAAACGGAGATATTATTTTCAAGATATTTTGCTTCTCTACCAATCAATTTCTCACTTGATAAGTGAGCATCTACTTACTATCCCAAACATGTGTTTCAGTGACTGCTAGAACAATCCAGCAGCTACAGTGAAGACTAGATGTCCCTCCTCTGAAATGTCAAATATTTAAATTGATTACCGAACATTTAATAATACAATTCCAATGTTATTACACAAAAAAGGAGAGGGGGGAGAAAGGCCAACATGTGTGGTACCCGGGAGGAAATAGGTCCCAAAAAGGAAGGAAGAGAGATGGAAGGAAGCAGGGAGATTCATAGAGAAGAAGAAAGAGAGGGAGAAGCGGAAGGAGGAAGACCATGGACAGAAAGAGGGAAGGATGGAAGCCTGCCCGCTGGAATGCCCAACAGGAGGTGAGCCCAGGCTTGCCCAAGTGCATATGCTTCCTCCCCACACTTATTAAAAAGCAAAAGAGTCACCTGAGCCACCTTTCTCTACAGGCTACAGGCCAGAATAGAGAAAATAGGAATGGTACCCACTTAGAACCTGCTGCTAATTTCCTTTAGACCTTGAACTTATACTAGTTAGGATGTCTGCTTCAGAGGCTAAAGAAAATCACCAACATTAACAGAAGGTTTCATATGCAGAACTTTTGAAATACCAATAATCCTAAGAGGTCCCCAGTAAGCTCTCTCCTCACCGCACTCCTATATTTATACAAAATGGGGCATATTCCCTATTGAAAAAACCCAGGCCTCCTTGGACATCTCCAGGCATGTCTACCCACCCGCCCCAATTCTGAGCACCAAAGGCTGCCTCTGAGAAATCATTATTTATTGCACACCCATCAGTGTGAGAGATTTGTCACGGCTGCAGAAACACTTGCATTCTCTGCACATCTTCACACCTTTGGGAACCCTGACCACAAAATGAGTTGATTTTAACTGTGTCTTGCGGGGAGGGTACCTATTTTTAGCAATTATCTTTGGAGTCCCTGAAATAAAAGCTTCTGAAAATTAATGATTTTCACCAAGGTGTTGGCTTCTTTATATGCAGAGTTCAACTGCACAAGATCACAGTAAAACCAGGCAGATAGTATTAAAGGAAGAGTGGTTTTTCCAAGAAGAGGATACAGAGAAGGAGATGGTACAGGATAAAGAAAAGAACTAGGGACACAGACTTAGGAAGTGTTAGTCACTCAGTCATGTTTGACTCTTAGTGACCACATGGACTGTAGCCCAAGTTTCTCTGTCCATGGAGTTCTCCAGGCAAGAATACTGGAGAGGGTAGCCATTCCCTTCTCTACTAACTAAATACTAAATGACCACGGGTGAATCACTCCCTGTCTCTGACTCTCGGTTGTCTTTTTTTTTTTTAATGGAGAAATTATATGTGAAGAAACAAAAATGAGTCTCCTTAAAATTTGACCTTGGAATTTCTCCTAAGAAGAGAACTGATCTAACTTTTCATAAGATCATATTTCAGTAGGTAGTTCAGTGTATAAAATGAGACATTCTATCCCTGGGGGGTCCAGGGGTTAGAACTCTGCCTTTTCACTGCTGAGGGAGAGGACTCAATCCCTGGTTGGGGAACTAAGATCTCACAAGCTGCATGGCACAGCCAAAAAAGGAGAGCAAGACATTCTAAGCAATACAGATTCATCAGGAGCAAAGGGGCACACCATTGTGAGACACAGAGTTTCACTGTTACAGTAGTATAACCTAGTTTCTTCTGGGTCTCCTTTCCTGCTTCTAACATAAGTCCCCTAACAACTTCTAGAAAAAAATGGGTTTCCACCACATACGGGATTGAGATTGGTGCTGGTCCCATTTCACTCTCTTCACTGCTCTTTCTGTGCTGAGGGAGTAATGACTTCCGCAGATCGAATCCCCAGGTATCCCTCACCTGTTGGATAGAAGCCGCCAATAGGAGGTGACAGCAAGAGCTCAGAAATTGAGGGGAAACAGATGGTGGGGGATTTCCTCCTGGGCCCCAGCTGGGCTCTGGTTCTGCCCACCTACCACCACCAATCCTGGATGGTTGGCCCCCTCCCACCCGTAGCATTTCCAGGTTCTAGTAACACTGCTTCTCCCCACATCCATCCCCCACAGTGGTGATGTCTCCCCACTGTTACTGTTCCTGTGTGCCTCACCCCCTGTGATTGGCTCCTTCCTCCTGCCCGCACCTCTGTAAAGATAGGGTACCATTCCTCTCTCCAGGAACTCTGATGTTTACAAGGCCAACACCAATTTTATTTACACTTCAGAGGACGAGGTGAACCTATTGTGCTGAAGGACATAAGAATACCCAGACAATCGAATACAAATAATGACTTTAAAAAATTATATTAAAGGGCCTAGAACATAGGATGTATGGTACACATATGGGTCTGAATTGAAGATATAAAGCTTTTGTTTCAATGAGACATCTGAGCACATCATATCTGTCCATTTCACACTTGCCTTAAAAGAGCTGTCGGTCCTTAGTTGGCATAGGCTATATATGGAGGAGATTGTCAGTATCTCCTTAAACAAATCTCTTGTAGATTTCATCTCAGCTTTAACAGAGGCTCCTTGGGATGGGGTTGCAGGGAACTTGAGGTGACATTTATTCTTTTTACTTCCCTTACAAAATCTCCTAAATAAGAGAACAGATATCCATCAGGCCCTTCCATCTCTTCCCTTTCCCTGCACAGGTCTCACATTGCCCCACAGAGAATGTGAAAATCTGCATGCGTGCTAAGTCACCTCAGTCATGTCCGACTCTTTGCAACCCTATGGGCAGTAGCCCAACAGGCTCCTCTGTCCATTGGATTCTCCTGGCAAGAATAGTGGAGTGGGCTGCCATTTCCTCCTCCAGGGGATCTTCCCAACCCAAGGATCGAACCAGTGTCCCTTAAATCTCCTACATTGGCAGGCAGGCTGTTTACCACTAATGCCTCCTGGGAAGCCCATAAAAATCTGAGGGCTTTCTTTTTCTGATATGTTATTATTTTCCTGGATATCACTTTTTAAAAATTTTATTGGACTGCTTAGTTGATTTACAATCTGTTAGTTTCAGGTGTACAGTAAAGCAACTCAGTTATACATATACATATATTCATTTTTTTAAAGATTCTTTTCTTATATAGGTTATCACAGAAGACTGAGCAGAGTTTCCTGAGCTTTCTTTTCTTCCCTCACTCAGACACTGAATCAGGCACCTACATAATGAGCGGGCAGCATCTAATAAAAGCGGAGAAGCCAAAATGCTGTGATTTGGTATAAGCATAAATTAGATACCAAATCATGTTTGATGAGGTAAGAGTAGACTTGAGGATCTAATCATTGTCAAGGAGGCACGCTAAATATTGACGGAGTAATTCACGAAGCAGTCTACAGGAAAATGGGAAACTGATTCTAAAGGTAAGAGTGAGGTATGTCAGTACAAACAGCAACTCCAGAACTCATCCCTCAAATAGAATAAGATGTGAGTGATGTCCCCTGCAGCCTGCAGTATAGGGCACTCATTCCTCCAGAGTCTAGAAGACAACTCAGCAAAGATGAATCCTTGCAGTTCTTTGGGAAACTCTGGTGGCTACCTCTATCCCTTCACAGACATTCATTCTCTTGTTGGTTTTAAAGACATAGTCCTCTAAGCCAGGCTTACGATGGGCTGGGCTGTCCTTCGATGAAGTGGGGAAACCTAAGAAGAGCTGCCACACCTTCAGATGGCCCATCCAGCTAGGACTGTTAAACAAATTTGCTCAGTCCTGCTGCTCTCAGTGAGGCCAGACAGAGGGAAAGAGTGAAATGTATTATCCTTTCTGACATAAGTGACTTTTTTTTAAGGCTGTAATTTTTTTTATTGGCATATAATTGATTTATAATATTGTGTTAGTTTCTGCTGTACAATGAAGTGACTCGGCTCTGTGTACTTATATGCATATATCCCCTCTCTCTTGATCCTCCCTCCTATGCCCTCCCTCATCCCACTCATCTAGGTCATCACAGAACACTGAGCTGAGGTCCCCGTGGTATACTGCGGGTTCCCACTAGCTAGCTATTTTACACATGGTACTGTATTTATGTCAAACCTAATCTCTCAGGTCATCCCACTCTCCTTGCTCCACCCCGTGGACATAAGTGACTTTTTGATAGAATTTACAAATATCCAATCTAATGTTTGGGGCAACCCAGAACTCTCTTTGAACACAGGACTCAGATCATTAACTAGCTATTAGGCATCAAGAGATAGGAGAATGTGATGAGAGAATAGCATCAAGAGACATAATAACATACTGTCTAAATAACACCATAATGTCTGAGACCCAAGTACTTGGGTATCAGCCACCAGTCTGTCACTTGTTAGCTGGGAGATCACTTCACTTGGATGAATCATTTCAGTCCTACGCCTCGGTCTCCCATGACTGTAAAGTAGGGAGAATAAGTAAGAATCTTCTTCATTAGATTGTTCTCTATATTAAATGAGTTCATATCTTTGGTGTCTAAAATAATGCATAGCACATAGTAATAACAAGTTCTTAAGTACTTGTTATTTTTAACTCTGGATAGCCCATAGGCAACTCAAATTCAAGTGTTCAAAATGGAAATCATCTTTTCCTTTCCTTTCAAAACACACAACATTTATTCCAGGCATTCTGAGTTACTGATCTTATGAATAATTTCAACATTTCCCCAGGACCAAAACTCCACCTCTTGAGACTTCTTCCCCTTCTCCTCCTACTTCCCCACAACTGGTAACCAAATACAGCTAATTCTGTCTTTGATACCGGGAGAAATATCAATAACCTCAGATATGCAGATGACACCACCCTTATGGCAGAAAGTGAAGAGGAACTAAAAAGCCTCTTGATGAAACTGAAAGCAGAGAGTGAAAAAGTTGGCTTAAAGCTCAACATTCAGAAAACGAAGATCATGGCATCTAGTCCCATCACTTCGTGGCAAATAGATGGAGAAACAGTGGAAATAGTGTCAGACTTTATTTTTCTGAGCTCCAAAATCACTGCAGATGGTGACTGCAGCCATGAAATTAAAAGACATTTACTCCTTGGAAGAAAAGTTATGACCAACCTAGACAGCATATTCAAAAGCAGAGACATTACTTTACCAACTAAAGTCCGTCTAGTCAAGGCTATGGTTTTTACTGTGGTCATGTATGGATGTGAGAGTTGGACTGTGAAGAAGGCTGAGCACCGAAGAATTGATGCTTTTGAAATGTGCTGTTGGAGAAGACTCTTGAGAGTCCCTTGGACTGCAAGGAGGTCCATCCAGTCCATTCTGAAGGAGATCAGCCCTGGGATTTCTTTCAAAGGAATGATGCTAAAGCTGAAACTCCAGTACTTCGGCCACCTCACGCAAAGAGTTGACTCACTGGAAAAGACTCTGATGCTGGGAGGGATTGGGGGCAGGAGGAGAAGGGGACAACAGAGGATGAGATGGCTGGATGGCATCACGGACTCGATGGACGTGAGTCTGAGTGAACTCTGGGAGTTGGTGATGGACAGGGAGGCCTGGTGTGCTGCGATTCATGGGGTCGCAAAGAATCGGACACGACTCAGCAACTGAACTGAATTGAACTGAACTGATACCTGTCCTATCCTTGCTGTAACCTTCTACTCTAGCCTCAGTTCAGACCCTACACTGGACCACTGAAATGACCCCGCAATTCACTTCCCTGTTTTCGGTTTCATCCTGATCATCATCCCCATCCCAATCCAATCCTTCCCACCACTCCTGAAATCAAGTCCCTAAAGTGCAGATTTGAGTGTGCATGTTAGGCAGGTTAGGTTAGGCTGGGCTACATAACAAACTCCAAACCACAGGGGCTTAACACAGTGGTTTATTTCTCATTTACATACCTGTCCAATGTGAGTTGTAGGGTTCTTCTCAGGGTCCCAGGCTGCTTCTCTGTTTTAATTATGTCATCTGCAGCTCATGGCCTGGTAGATAACAGCTAAGCCTAGACCCCAGTGGCTCAGCTGGTAAAAAACCCACCTGCTGATGCAGGAGACACAAGAGACAGGAGTTTGATACCTGGGTCAGGAAGATGCCCTGGAGAAGGAAATTGCAACCCACTCCAGTATTCTTGCCTGAAAAATTCCATGAACAGAGGAGCCTGACTGAGTGCACACACACACACACAAGCCTAGACCAGTAATTCTCAAACTGATCTCAGGATCCCTTTACAGCCTTAGAGAAATTTGTTCATGTGGATTAAAACTAGCAACTTTTACCATATTTGAGATTGAAACAGAAATTTAAAAATTTTCTAATCTATTTGTTCATTTAAAAATAACTAACTCATTACATAGTAATAGAGTAAAATACTTTTTATGAAGAATAAAATAAAACAAATAAGTAAATAGAACATTTTATTCCAAAACAAAGCAGTTAGCAAGAAGAGTCATGTTGCTTTGCATATTTTTTTCAAATCTTTTTAACATATGATTTAATAGAAAAGAGTGGAATTCTCATATCTGCTTTTGTGTTCAATCTGTTGTGATACGTTGTTTTGGTTGAAGTAATAAGGAAAATCTAGCCTCATACAAATGTGTAATTTAAAAGAGTATTGTAATAATGTTTTCAGATAATTGAGGATATTCTTCTTTGAAACAATCCTCGAACTTGACAAGTGCTTATTTTCTTAAGGGTTATTTGCAATATAGACAATGAAATCCTATCAATGAACTTTTCCTACTCTGCTACATAAAATATATCGGTCAATCATACAGTCTGAAGAGTCTTTTACTTGCATGGTTTTGCAACATCATGCATTGATCATTTGGAAACTATTGGTTCACTAAACTACGCAGAACTTCAAAAAATGACACATATTATTATGCAACATTTAAAAAATTACATCCCTTAACATCACCCATTTCATCAGAAATGTCTTTAAGAATTGGGAAGCTGTTGAGCTCATGTTGGCACATACACATTTTTCAAAACTCTAATTTTCTCTTGGAGGATAAACTTTATGATCTGCTATACTGTCAGTTGCTTTCCCTGAAGTCATAGATTTCATTCATTCTCAAGAAATACCCATATCTGAATAACCATCGTTTATCTGTCATTGTTTTTCAAGAAAAAACGGAGTTACATTTAAAAGCAACTAGATCATTTTTTTTTCCTAAGCTGTATTTTGAAATCAAAAATTTAGCAAGAGGAGTGGCATTATTTTCCATCTTGAAAAGTCTCTTTAATGTTGGGCTTGCAGATCAATTGCATAAGCACCTTTTCTCAAGACAACCATCTTACCTTAATTGGCAGCAGAAATGCTTTCTACATTCATCCCATTTCATCACTGAGAATAATTAAGAAACTCAAGCCTCAAGAACTTAATAAAATTAATCACTTTTACTACTACCCCAAGGATATTTGCAAGTGAAATTGGCATTCTTTATAATTTAGGTGGGTAGCGATGAAGAATACAGTGACTACTGATAAGTGTTTGTGCCACTGCTTTGAGTTATCTGAGTGCCAGTTTTATTATGAAATAGTTTTTACATCAGTATGACTATGAGATGCCCTGGGATCAGTTTTCCACACTTTGAGAACTCTGGCCTAGTCCACTCTGATTAATACAGTATTTTATATACATTCCTGCCTAATCAGCTTCCCATCCCCAACAGCAGTGCTGCTCAGAGTTGTTTCATGAACTGGTGTCGGTCCACAATGCACAACGAAATGCAAAAGTTGAGAGTGAGCATTTAGAAACTTTTATACTAGATTTATGTCTATAGAACCTGACCCTCCCCCCAAAAAATACAAGGATGTTTTGTACACCTTTGTTTTTTGTTTTCTAACATTTACTCTTATTATATTTTACAAAATATCTATGACAAATTAAAATTTTTAAAGCTCTTAATTTCCAAGTAAGAAAATAAAAAATTTTTTTAATCCCATTTATAACAAAGCCAGTACCATACAGTCTACATTATTGGGGCTATGTACAAGATCTTCATATCAGGAAGTAATTCCTCCTACTTTATTCCTTTTTAAAACTGCTTTAGCTCTTCAAACTTTTTCCTTTCTGTGTAAATTTTAGAATACGTTTGTCTGTCATCCGCAAAATATATTTCTGCAATTTTGAGAGAAGTTGTGATAAGCCTATCAATTTGTGGAGAATTAACATCTTTACTGTGTTAAAGCTTTCAATCAAGGAACATGGTATGTATCTACGTTTATTAAATCTTTTATTTCTTTCATCAGCATTGTGTAACTTTCAGTGTACAAGTCCTGTACATGTTTATTATGAAGTATTTTATTTTTGAGAGGTTATAAATGGGATTGTAGTTTTAACTTTAGTCCCCACATGTTCACTGCTAGTACACAGAAACATAATTTTTTATGTTTTTAAATGTTTATCTTGCATCTTGAAACCTTTCTGATTCACTTATAAGTCCTAGGAGTTTTGCTTATTTGTAGATTTGTAGGGACTGTTTATTTTTTCTTTTCCAGGTTGTATACATTTTATTTCCTTTTTTACCATTGCATAGGCTAGCTCTTTTGGCATTATATTGGTTTCTAGTTTGATTCTATTTTGATTGTAGAACACAGTCCATATTATTTCACTCAAACTTGTAAAATGGTGATACCAGTAGACTGTAGTAAGTTACGTATATATACTGTAATACCAAGAGCAACTACTAAAAGACTATACAAAAGATATGTACACCAAAACATTACATATGAATAAAAATGGAATTTAAATAAATCAAGAAGACAGGAAAAATAAAATGGAGAAATAAAAACTGAGGGAACAACCCAGAAACAACAAATAAAAAGGTAGACTTAAGCCCAACCTTTCCCTTCTCCAGGGGATCTTCCCAACCCAGGGATCAAACCCAGGTCTCCCGCATTGCAGGCAGATTCTTTACCAGCTGAGTCACAAGGGAAGCCCACATTAAATGTAAATGATCTAAATGCTGGAGAGGGTGTGGATAAAAGGGAACCCTCTTACATTGTTGGTGGGAATGCAAACTAGTACAGCCACTATGGAGAACAGTGCAGAGATTCCTTTAAAAATTGCAAATAGAACTGCCTTATGACCCAGCAATCCCACTGCTGGGCATACACACCGAGGAAACCAGAATTGAAAGAGACATGTGTACCCCAATGTTCATCGCAGCACTGTTTATAATAGCCAGGACATGGAAACAACCTAGATGTCCATCAGCAAATGAATGGATAAGAAAGCTGTGGTACATATACACAGTGGAGTATTACTCAGCCGTTAAAAAGAATACATTTGAATCAGTTCCAATGAGGTGGATGAAACTGGAGCCTATTATACAGAGTGAAGTAAGCCAGAAAGAAAAACACCAATACAGTGTACTAATGCATATATATGGAATTTAGAAAGATGGTAATGATAACCCTGTACACGAGAGAGCAAAAGAGACACAGATGTTTAGAGTGGACTTTTGGACTCTATGGGAGAGGGAGAGGGTGGGATGATTTGGGAGAATGGCATTGAAACATGTATACTATCATGTAAGAAACAAATCTCCAGCCTATGTTCGATACAGGATACAGGATGCTTGGGGCTGTTGCACAGGGGTGATCCAGAGAGATGATATGGGGTGGCAGGTGGGAGGGGGATTCAGGATTGGGAACTCAGGTACACCTGTGGCTGATTCATGTCAATGTATGGCAAAACCAATACAGTATTGTAAAGCAAAATAAAGTAAAAATAAAATTTTTTAATTAAAAAATAAATAAATAAAATAAAATAAATGTAAATGATCTAAATATACTAATAAAAGAAAGAGATTGGTAGACTAGACTTAAAAACATGATCCAAGTTCAGGTGAAGTACAGAAAACTTACCTTCCTTTACATTTCATTTCCTTCTATGATTTGCAAATGTTTTAAATATTTCCTTGATACATATTTAGAATTACATTCAGTTGTGTTATATTTTTGCCTCAAATGTGAAACATGATTTAGAACACCCAAGAGAAGAATGAAAATCTATTGTATTTCCTATATTTTTTCTTACTTCTTTCTTCCTTGCTGGTATTCTAAGAGTCTTACTTTTATCATGTCCTTTCAGTTTAAAGAATTTCCTTTAATCATTATTTTAGGGCAAGTCTGCTGGTGACAAATTCTCTTTGTTTTCTATCATCTGAAAATGTCTGATTTTACTGTTATTCATGAGATGGCTGGATAGCATCACTGACTTGATGGACGCGAGTCTGAGTGAACTCCGGCAGTTGGTGATGGACAGGGAGGCCTGGCGTGCTACGATTCAGGGGGTCGCAAAGAGTCGGACACAACTGAGCGACTGAACTGAACTGATGAAATATACTTTCGCTGGGTATAGGATTCCAAATTGCCAGTTACTTTATTTCAGTACTTTAAAAATGTTATGCCACCTCTCTCTGAACTCCATGGTTTCTGATTAGAAATCTACTATCATTCAAATTCTTTTTCCCCTACAGGTAAGGTATCTTTTCCCTCTGGCTGCTATCAAGTTTTTTCTTATGTCTTTAGTTGTCACAGATTAACTCTGCCATGTCTTGGCATGGATTTCTTTGGGTTTAACCTTTGGCGAGTATATTCATCTTCTTAAATCTGTAGGTTTATGCCTTTTGCCAAATTGGACAGTTTTCAGTCGTTATTTCTTCAAGCACGTATTTAGTTCCATCCTTGTTTTGCTCTATTTTTGGAACATTATTAGATCTTTTTGCTATAGTCCTACAGGTTCCTGAACCTCTATTTTTTTCAGTACATTTATCTCTGTTCAGATTGGGTACTTCCTATCATTCTATCTTCCAGTTCACTGATTCCTCCTTCTATCTCTTCTACTCTATTATTAACGCATTTCCTGAACTTTTTACTTCAATTATTATGTTTTCAAGTTCCATTATTTCCATTTGGTTCTTCTTTATGTCTTATATTTGCTAGGACTTTCTATTTTTTATTTCTTTCAAGCATGTTTACAATTTTTGTTGAAGCATTTTTATCATGGCTGCCTCAAAATCTTTCTCAGATAACTCTAACATCTCTATTATTTCCGTTTTGGCATCTATTAATTTTTCATTCAGTCTGAGATCTTCCTGGTGCTTGGATTGATGCATTATTTTCAATTGAAACCTGTACGTGTTCATATTATGACACTTCAGATTTTAAACCTTCTATTTTGATTGGATTTTTTCTGATACCGTTTTGGAAACAAAAGAGGGCATGCCCCTCAATTCCTGCCAGATGGATATGTAAATGCAGGTTCTCCTCTTGGTCTTTGGGTTGACATCCATGTATAGGTTTCCTCATTACTGTAAGGGGTGGGAGTAACTGCTCCCCATATGCTCTCAATGGACACCTTGGTGGGAGTGGCCTTGTTACTTCTGATCAGTGATAAAGATTTAGGCCTCCTCTGGCACCACCCCAGAGGGTACAGGAAGAGGAGCATCATTACTGTCAGATGAGAGTGGAAGTTCAGACTCTCCACATGGTCTCCATTGATACTACAGGATGAGGATGGGGGACTTGTTACTGGCTGGCATAGATGAAGTCCCAGCTTCCTTATCATCCTTCTCTGATATTACCCACTGTGGGAGCTGTGGTACTAACTAGAGTCTCACAAAAGTCCAAACAAAGGCTCCCCACTCAACTTTTGCCAGTGTGGTTGGGCCACAGTTTTGTGGTGTTTGGCTGCACCAGAGCACTTATTATCTAAAGTTCAATCTCTTGGAACTTCCCTGGTGGTCCAGTGGTTAAGACTCCGTGGTTTCAATGCAGGGGGTGTGGGTTTGATCCCTGATTGAGCAACTAAGATCCCACATGCATGCAATGTGGCTAAAAAAAGTTATAAATCAAAATAGTCTTATCACTTGCTGGGTTTCTCTTTTCCTGAGCCTTTGGCTAGAGAGATAAGGCTTTTATTCAGGTGTGTTTTGTTTTCTTTTGTTTCTTTTTCTGCCTCACTAGAACTTCTGGATTGCTGGTTTCTTCAGCTCCAAGTCTGGGATGTGGGGTGAAAATAAAACCAAGTGAACTCACCAATATGTTGCTCCCTGGGTCCTCAGCCAATCTGGTTTTTTCTCTCCACTTTTCAGAGTCTTCTGATACTTGTTTTATATATAATGTCCAGGAATTTTAGTTTTACTTAGCAGGAAGATTAGGGAAGAGTACCTCTACTTAATCTTTCCAAAAGTAGAAAATCTGAAACCAGTTTTCTTGGGAGGAAAAACCCTTATGAAAAAGAAATAGTCTCTTTACACTCTCTCCTTTTCTCCCTCCTTCCCACTGAAGTTGTAAGATCCTGGATATAACCTTACAGTCTTTATTTATACTCTTTTAAACATTTACAAATGCACAATACACACATGAGCCAGAGTTTTGTCATGGTTTTTGCAAAAAACAAAATCATATTCTATATATTTTTTATGTAACTTGAAATTCTCTTTAATAATACATAATGAACATTCTTTCAGGTCAATAGTTATTCATCTAACTCATATTTTTTCATAGTTTTGTTAAATTACCTAATATTTCATGATATGGAAGGATCATGCTATCTATTTTCAATTTTATTGTCTCAATAAATAAAATTTATATAGGATAGGTTACCAAAAGCAGGGCCAATTAAAACAAAGCAAATGGTATGTATATTTTTAAGTTAAACAAATATGGCATGGTTATGGTGCCAAAATAACTCATGATTTGCATTTTCACCAATGATACATGAGAACACATATTTCTTCCAGCATCCTCACCAGCTCAAGGCACTTACCCTCATTTCAGATTTTTGCCTGTCTGCCATGGGTAAAATAGTATTAATACCTTATTTTGACTGCCATATATTTATTGTCCACTTGGATGGTCCCATTCGTGCTTTTTTCTATTTTTCTGTTGGCATTAGAATATTGTTCATCAGTTTGTGACAGCTTACTCTACAGTCTTAACTGTCATATGTATTACAGATATGTTTTCCTAACTCTAACCAATTGCCAGAGCACTTGTGAACATTTTCCTTATCACACTTACAACATTGCATTTTCCTTCTCTGACAACTGCTGCCTCTGCAAAGGCTGTGCCCCTTAAACTAAGGACCATTTGCTCAAGTCTGTAGCCCCAGTCCTAAGCAGTAATCTGTGCATAGTAGGTACTCTTAGGATATTTAAATTGTTGAATTTAAATTGTTGAATTTAAATTGTTGAATTTCCATCTCAATAAAAGTATCCCCTCATGTTCCCTCTCCTTTGTGCCACCTGAGTGACACATTAATTACAGATGTTCCATTAAGTGTCACCCTAAGCCTCAACAATTACAACCTGAAGCAAACAACCCAGACAAAATGACAGCATGCTCTTCCCCAGAGCTGCACTGTGGACAGGAGGAAGGACAAGAAAATTGGACAATCTGCTTGAATTTAGATGGAAGAAATCAGTTCATATGGGGCACTGTGGGAGAGGGGAGGGAATGTGCTTATTTGTTATTCCAGGTTATAAAGCCTGTTTTGGTGTTATGTGTCATTTAGAGAACAATCTGACATTCAGATGGTTCAAAGCTTTTATGCTGAGTGATCTGCTTCTGGCAAGGGAGTGAGATAAAGGAGGAAGCAGTAATTTCTCCTCAGTCTTATGGACTATGCTCCATCCTCCAGCAAAGGGGGAGACTCCTGGTCAGCCAACACTGCCAAAATAAAGGGTGACAAAAAGCGGAGGTTGGACGAATGATGAACGGAGGAGGCAGGGATGTGTGGAGAACGAGAAGCAGACAAACAAGACTTCCCTGGTGGTCTAGTAGTTGGGAATCCACCTGCCAATGCAGGGAACACAGGTTCGATCCCTGCTCCAGGAAGATCCCACATGCCTCAGAGCAACTAAGTCCACGTGCCTCAGTCACTGAGGCCACACTCTAGAGCCCACAATTCACAACTATTGAGCCCCCATTCCTACAGCCTGTGCTTCACAACAAGAGAAGCCACTGCGATGAGAAGCCCACACACCGAAACTGAGAGTAGCCCCCGCTTGTCACAACTAGAGAAAGCCCATGGGTAGCAACAAAGACCCACTGTGGCTGAAAGTAATAGAATAAATACATAAGAAGAGAGAAACAAAAATTATTTTAAAAAAGAAGTTGAGGAAGATGTGGAAGAAATAGAGGGGAGATGTGTTTGAGGGACTGACTGGACAGCAGTTCGTGGGGATCACCCAGAGATAGAAAAAAAGAACCCATTCTCCAAAGTGGAACACATATCAGTTCTAATCTTACCTGTGTTACTTACTTATCCCCTTGCCATGTGGTCCAAACCAACTGGTCACCTAAACGGCACATGAACTCACAGCTGCGGGCACCAGACCCTCCTCCGTCTCACATTCCTGTGTGTTGTTGACACTACGCCACTCAGACAGGATTCAAATCCAGCCGAAAGTCAGACTGGGACTTGAACCCACAGGCTGGGACTCAAACCCACCATCTTTTAATTAGAATCACTCACTTGGTCTCAGGTTCCTTATGAAGCTCAGGTTCCTAATGTCTCAGTGTAAAAGGAATTCAGTGAGAGAGAAAGTAATAGGTAAGAAGTGGATGTATTTGGAGAGACACACATTCCATCAATAGAGTGTGGTCCATCTCAGCGGAACGGTGAGGGTGGCCCTGGAAGAAACACACTGCATAGAGTGTGGGCTGTCTTAGAAGGTGAGAGGCCCAGAAATAGGGAGTGGTTAGCTTTTATGGGCCGGGTAATTTCATAGGCTAATGAGTGGGATTCAAACTATTTGGGGCAAGGGGTGGAGACTTATAGGAACTGAGCCACTGCCCACTTTTTGGTCTTTTATGTCAGCCTCAGAACTGTCATGGTGCCTGTGGGTGTATCATTTAATTAATGTTTTACAATAAGTATATAATGAGGCTCAAGGTCTACTGGAAGTTGACTCTTCCACCATCTCGGGCATAATTGGTTCTAACCACTTTATGTCCTATCCTCAGTGGCTATGCTCAGTGCTGAAGAATTGATACTTTCAAGCTGTGGTGCTGGAGAAGAATCTTGAGAGTCCCTTAGGACAGCAAGAAGACCAAACCAGGCAATTCTAAAGGAAATCAGTCCTGAATATTCATTGGAAGGACTGATGCTGAAGCCGAAACTTCAATATTTGGCCACCTGATGCGAAGAATGGACTCAATGGAAAAGACCTGAAGCTAGGAAAGATTGAGGGCAGAAGGAGAAGGGGGCAATGGAGGATGAGATAGTTGGATGGCATCACTGACTCAATGGACATGAGTCTGAGCCAATTCTGGGAGACAGAGAAGAACAGGGAACCCTGGCATGCTGTAGTCCATGGGGTCACAAAGAGTCAGACACGACAGTGATGGAACAATTCACTGGTATGTTATTCTTTTAAAGGTTGTGCCCTGCCCCCTTCTCTCCTGTTTCATTGCCACAGAAAATCTCTCTGTATTCCATTCCACACCTGATTGTTTTGTGTGCTTGACTGCTGTTGCTGGAGTAGAGTTTTCTGCTAGGCTGGCCTCTTACGTGGAGCAAGATTCAGCCTTTGTTTCTGGAGGTCACTCAAGTATTTAGGATAAAAAGTCCAGTTTTTCCCAATTCCATTTCCATAGCAGATCCTTGCCTCTGAGATCCTGATGTTAGGAGAGCCCAGATGGCTGCATAATGCAGCCAATCCCAGAGAGGCCATGCCTGGCCTTGCCAGGGCATCCCCTATCGGGCTAATTAAATGTTCACAGGGAGCAGAGACATGCTGCCCCTTATGGCGGCTCCTGCAACAACCACGTGATTTGAGTATAGTGGGCAAAAAGGGAAATGGTTCCAGGCAGAAACACTGTTCAAAATGAATGTGATTCACGTCTCACAGGAAAGTGAAATGAAGATAATACTCATAATACATGTTATCTGGGAAAACTTTTAATTAAAAATATGCAAGAACTGGAACTTCCCTGGTGGTCCAGGGGCTAAGACTCTGAGCTCCCAATGCAGGGGGCCCAGATTTGATCCCTGGTCAGGGAACTAGATCCCGCATGCTGCAACTTATAGTTCACCTGGCGAAACTAAAGATCCCTCACGCAGCAACGGAGACTGAAGATCCTGCATGCTGCAACTAAGACCAGGAGCAGCCAAACAGATAAATAAAAATATTTTTTTTACTGTGAAAGAGCTATATAGAGAAAATATCAAAAAAGTAAGTGAGGAAATTGAAATACTCCCAATTAGGAAAAGTCACTATTTTAAATAGGTGCCATTTCTGCCTGCTTTGGAGTGAATGTTTGCAATACCCCTAAAGTCATAAGTTGAACTCTGCTTTCTTGTTTTTTGTCTTTTAGTCTTGTCTCTTTTTTTTTCCTTTTTCCCCCACCACACCATGCAGCATGCAGGATCTTAGTACCCTGACTAGGGATCGATCGAACTCATGCCCCATGCAGTGGCAGCAAGGATTCCTAACCACTAGACCACCAGGGAAGTCCCTTATGTTGAAGTCAATCCCAATTTTGATGCATTTGGAGGAGGGGCTTTGGAGAGGTAATTGGGAGTAGGTGGTCCTCATCAAGGAATGAATGCCCATATATAAAAAGGAAGAGAGAAATGAGAACTGTATTTCTCCACCACATGAAGCTAGCAAGAAAGTGGCCCATTTCAAGCCAAGAAAAGGTCCTTCACCAGAACCAGACAAGGCAAGTACCCTGATCTTGGACTTCCAGCCTCCAGGACTGTGAGAAATAAATTTCTGTTGTTTGAGCCACCCAGTCTATGTTATTTTCATATAGTAGCCCAAGCTAACTAAGAAATTCCCTTAATCCCTATAGAATTGTAAGTATTAAGTTAGAATTGAGTCCTGGTATTTTTGGAACTTAGTAACTTAATAAAAACCTTCACCTGGGGGAAAACATATGCCTAAGAATAGCCAAGAAATCTTGAAATAGAAGAACAATGTTAAAGGACCACATATCACAACAGATTATGAAGCTGCAAGAATAAAACAGCAAGATACTAACCCAGGAATAGGCCAGTGGATTAATAGAACACAATTTGAGTGCCCCAAAATGGACAGATCAGAATTCAGTGTGTGGCAAAAATGGAATTTCTCACTGATGAAGGCAATAAATGGTGTTTGGTACAACTGTCTATTTATTCAGGAAAAAATTAAGCTAAATTCCAACCTTACACCAGACAGAAAAATCAATTGAAACAGTATTAGAATCTAAATAGACAAAATAAACACTAAATGTACCATAACACATTTACTTATTACAACAGTCCTAAAGGTTAGCTATTTGATCCCCATTTTGAAGATGTAGAAACTCGGGCTATGGACAGATCAAGCTGCTTATCTGAGGTCACACGAGGTCACATGCCAGCAGTTCATGAGAGAATCACAGACACTTTTTTCTCCAAATGAACCTATTAGGTGAATTCACCTTACAATTGTCTTTTGATCTAGTTCCTAACAATCATTTGGAGGTGGCAAATGATTGTCACCTCTAGCCTAAGACAGAGCCCAGGCAAAGAACCTGATGAGACCTCAAGTTCAAGAGAAAATTCAGGGACTTCCCTGGCAGTCCAGTGCTTTCAATGCGGGGGCATGGGTTCCATCTCTGGTTGAGGAACTAAGATCCCACATGCTGCACTGTGGCCAAAAGAGAGAGAGAGAGAAAATTCAGGTAAAGACCTCCAGTTTCAAAACCGAGGTTTCTACCCAGTGAGGGAAATGAACAGGAGCCATGGAGAAGAATGGGGGGATTTTGAATCAGAAATAGTAGTCTTCAGGTGCTTTAGCATTGTAGTTTAGTGATCTGAGTAGAGATTGTCCTCCGGGAAGATGAGCAGGTGCCTCCTAAAGAGACTGAATTGGGTGGGGGTGGGGAGACAGGGAGGGGCCAGAGGGCTGCCTCCCAGCCCATTCATTCTTTACAGAGAGTTTCTCCCATGGGAATGGAGACTCAGTCACTGCACACTTCTTCCACCTGTGGCCCAGGTCTGAGAGAAGAGCTCACTGATTACAGAAGGCCAGTGACACAGCACCCCATGTGTTCAGTGCTCTGTGAGGGTCTCCAAGGGGTGCTGTAGAAGACAGAGGTGTATACCAACTGACTCTCCTCAGCCCTAGCTTCTACTGCCTCACAGCTGTGTCCACACGCGTGCATGTGTGCTGAGTCACTTCAGTCATATTCAACTCTTTGCAATCTCTTGGACTGCAGCCCACCAGGCTCCTCTGTCTATGGGATTCTCCAGGCAAGAATACTGGAGTGGGTTGCCATGCCCTCCTCCAGGGAATCTTCCTGACCCAGGGACTGAACTTGTGTCTCTTAGGTCTCCTGAATTGGCAGGCAGGTTCTTTACCACTAGTGCCTTCTGGGAAGCGCCCAATCTCCTCTAGGCCCTCATATGTCTCCAATACTTCCCAATTGCCTGTTTTCGTTTCCATCCTATCCTGGATTACCTCTAAGCCCCTCCCTGTCTGCCCCTGGCACACAATTTTCCACAGTCACTCCCCTGAGCCTCACATTCAAAACAGTCTCCTCATGTCTCTTCTACTTGCTACCTAATTCACAGAAGAAAGAACTCCTTTAAGAAGGGCTCAGAAAGATATGTATGAGTTTTCCAGGCAGAAGATCAGAAAATGGAATTCCAGGAAAAATTGACAGGGAGAGAACAGAGGGTAAGTGCTCTGTGGACAGTAAACATTCAGAAGTGTCGACTGGCATGGAGGTCTGCGAGGTGGACACCAACCAAGTTGTGAAGGACCTCGTATTCTGTGCAATCAGGAGTTGAGCTTCATCCAATAGGAAATGGATAGTCATTGCAAATGAGGTTTTAGAAGGCATGAGCCCTCTCTTCTACTGGATTTACAAGATACAAAGGACATCCACACCAATCGCCTGTCACCACACCAATGGCCTCTCATCTTGAAAACCCTAAAGATGTAAGGAGTCTAAGACCCTCAACAGCAGGTTACTTCAAGTGATTTTGGATATAAGGTTGGTGTTATCTGTGTGTGTGTGCACGCTCAGTCATGGCCAACTCTTTCACAACCCCATGGATAATAGCCTGCCAGGATCCTCTATCCATGGGATTTTCCAGCAAGAATACTGGAGTGGGTTGCCATTTCCTCCTCCAAGGGGTCTTCCTGACAGGGATCGAGCCTGTGTCTCTTGCACCTCCTGTATTGGCAGGCAGCCTCCTTACCACTGGGCCTCCTCCACTCCTAGGAATCTCTATTTCGGGTGACTCTGGACAGCCATGCTGCCAATCAGTGCCTCGCATGCTGCTCTCTGGATACTGCTGCTGTCTTCAGATTTATCCTCCAGGCGCCCCCCTAAGACAAACGAGGACCTCAGCTCCTGCCTTTGCTCAGGACAAACTTACCTCCATCACTGATCCATGGCAAACACTGCTCTCATATCCTGACTTTTCGACCCACTGCTCATTTCAACTCTGACAAAGATAGGAAAGCATGGCAAACAATATTCCTCTCTCTCAACCAATCTCTTTCTCAATCCCTGTTTATTTCTCTCTCTCTCTGACTCACTAGGGCTCACTCCCATCTAAGTCTCTCTAAGTTTCTATGTATCTCTATTTCTGTCTCTGTCTCTTTCCTCCTCCTCCTCCTCCTCCTCCTCCTCCTCCTCCTCCTCCTCCTCTATTCCTCTCCTTCCTTCTCTCTCTCTTTAATCTTTTTTCTTTTACACACATGTGCACAGAACATTTTTCACAGTTTCATTATTTTAATTCAGTTTGTGATGGGTTGATTTTTAAATTACTGGTATAGATAATCAATGCTAAATAAAATTGATAATAGCTAATACTGCACCCAGCACAATCTGTTACTGACTAAAAATTGACAGAGGAATCAAACTTTATTTTTTAAAAAATTTAGATCTGCAAATTGTGAGCTAGGGGGAAAATGGACTTAATAGAATTAGGACTATTACACAAAATAGAAGCCAGAATCTGTAAAATTTGCTATGGATAATACCTAATCAATACATCAAATTTTGTTTCAAATTTTAAATGGAGAAGAATTGATCCAAATGAAAATAAGTTCAGTGAGAGTTAACATTTCTGGAAATGGTTTAACTTGTGCTGTGGAGAAAATTGATAAGGGATTAAATTGGCTTAATAGAATTTACTCCAGAAAACACTTTCTGGATGAAAAGTCCATCTGAGTTGATATAATGCTAATTAAAAGTCTTGGATTCAAAATGCTCTCAGGTCAAAAGCGCAGGAGCAAGTCTCTTAAAATCAAAACAAAGGGGTCGTAACATCCACTGGTATAGCAACAGACTTACAGGGACACCACCCCACGCTACTTCATTTTGCCTGGAAGCAGACCTTTTGATCTCCTAAAATAATTTTAAAATGAAAACCATATGACTGAAGGAATAAGTTAGTCACATGGAAACATGTGAGCTTCTTAGGTGCCAGAAATATTAGCAGAACAGAAAGTAACATGTGAGAATATGGAGAACAACATTTGTAAAACTAGGATCATAGAAGGACTACTCAGAGATGAGAGGATCACGTAAGACAATCCCTAAAATGCCTTTGGCTTCCCAGGTGGCTCAGTGGTAAAGAATCCATCTGCCAAATCAGGAGCCTCAGGAGACGCGGTTCAATCCCTGAGTTGGGAAGATCCTCTGGAGAAGGAAACGGCAACACACTCCAGTATTCTTGCCTGGGAAATCCCATGGCAGAGGGGCCCGGTGGGCTACAGTCCACAGTGTCACAAAGAGTCAGACACAACTGAGAACTAAGCATGCAAGCAAACTGTGTTTAACTCCAGACCAAGTAAGACAGCAACAAGCGCTAGCTCTGTGCCAGTATTAACAGCAGCATAGTAGTCATAGTCCAACTGATGGCATTATTGGAGAAGCTACACAGAAGATTTACATATCAGTCCTAAAACTAGGTTCAATTTAGGGAAATTTCTTAGACTTCCTGCTCTCCTCCTCAAAATCAGCTCCAACCAGCTCCTTCTCATTTCCCAGTGCTCATCCAGGTGCACACAAAGGCACACACCCCCCAGCACATGTATATGCAAAGCTCTGCTGTGGTCTCTTTGTTCTGGCTGTTCTTCCTGGAATGCCCTCTCTCTCTCATCCCTACCTGAAAAATATTCCTGTGTCCTTCACAACCCAGCTCAAAGGTCATTTCTTCTATGAATTTTCTATTGGCTCTTCCACTATGCTCCCAGAGCCTTTTATCCATATTTTATCAGCTCATATTTTAAAAATTAAGTTGCTATTTCCCCCTTAAACTGAGTTCCTTGAACGTCTGACTCTTCTTGGGTCCCTGGCAGCTGACACCCAGTAGACACCCAGGAAATGTTTATTTGGGCCAGATTTACTGATAACACTCAAATTAGGATAAATCTTCCCTTTAGAGAGATTCATTAGGGTAACCTGGCCTATTTGGCAGAGAGAATTAGATTACAGTGCCTTCAAATAGGAACACCTCTGACTAGTAAGTGATGTTCTGATGAAATGCCCATCTAATGCTAAAAGAAAGGTTCCAGAACATTCCACAGAGCTGTGCAGACATTTACCTGTGAAGGCTTGTGACCACTGTGTTTGCAAGAAGTTTCCCAAGTCAGCAGAGATCTCCTCACTGACAGAGTCAAGGAGACGCGGGGGCAGTGCCCCCTCAGCCCCCCACCCTCGTGCACATAGCCTCAGAAACCCTGGAGAATTTCACCACATTGACATCCAGAATGGTTTGATGCCAGGTGATACATACTATTCCGAATTACCATTGTGGCAAGATAATTTATTGAGATGTTAATGTGTTGAATTGCAAGAACAAAAGTGTGTTTTGTGCTTTGGAATGTGAACTTCTTCCTCTCTTAGTCTAAGAAGGCAGCCAGGCTTTTGTTATTTTTTTCTTCAAAGTGTTTTCAGAGCAGAAAGTCAAAGTTCCTGAAAGACAACATCTCTCTCTGGCCTTTGTGAAAGCCTCAAATCACGGAGAAGATGATGTTGGCCATTCTGGAGGAGGATGGGAGGATGATGAATAAGAGGAAGCACTGAAGGAGAGTGATTCCAGCACAAGAAAGAGACAGGATCCTCAGCAGTGGGATTACCAATCTACATCCCCATAGAGCCTGAAAGACTTGGTAGAACTTCGTGTGGTACATCAGGGGGGCTGGGCTTTGAACACCCCCAGACTTTCATCTTTCAGGGATTAACAAGCTCTTTGGCCACCTGAGGTGAACAGCCAACTCATTGGAAAAGACCTAGATGGTGGGAGAGACTGAAGGCAAAAGGAGAAGAGGGTGGCAGAGGACAGGATGGTTGGATAGTATCACCGACTCAGTGGACATGAATTTGAGCAAACTTTGGGAGACAGTGAAGGACAAGGAAGCCTGGTGTGCTGCAGTCCGTGGGTTTGCAAAGAGTCAGACATGAATTAGCGCCTGAACAACAACAACAACAACAGACTTTCAACCCCAATGAAGATTTTCATGTGAAGGCACAACCCGGAGGCTGAATGTCCCAATTTCAAGGTGCCATTTGAGCTTATTATTACAGATGAAGAGTATTGACTAAGATTAGAAAGAACCTCCCCAAACACATTTACTATAGCCCACAAGGCTCCTCTGTCCACGGGATTTCCCAGGCAAGAATACTGGGATGGGTTGCCATTTCCTTCTCTAGGGGATCTTCCTGACCCAGGGATCAAACCCACGTCTCCTGCATGGGCAGGTGGATTATTTACCACTGAGCCACCTTACTCCACCTAATTTTTTGCCTTCAGGGAAAGTCAGAAGAGTAAAGTCACTCTCAGTAAAGATAACATAGAGCTTCCCACCAGCTAAGCAGATTGCTGGTTCAGCAAGGAATTTAAGAAAATAAAGAGGAGTGACATTTCTTGCATAACCTGGATGGTGCTTGTGAATCATTAGCTACATCATATGAATGCCTTGATGGAGAGCACATGCAGCACCTGGCCTCTTACACTGGAGGCGCCTCCTAGATGTGTTCTTTCTGACAAGACAGCTCCTGCAACTTCTCAAGGGCATTGCAAACATGTCTGTTTCCTCCTGGCCTGGAAGCTGCTATGTGGATGCTGACTTCCCTTGAGCGTGTTACAACTGGACCCACATCAAAGTCCTCAGTTTCAGAACTTCCCTGGCAGTCCAGTGGTTAAGACTGGTTTGGTTCCTAGTTAGAAAATTAAGATCCCACATGCCGCAAAGCCCAAAAACAAAAAAATAAAAAATTTAAATCCTCAGTTTCACACCCAGCATTAAGATTTAAGGAACTCATCGGTGAGTGCTAATATTTAAAGCTCCAAATCTCCTCAGCTTTTTTCATTTTTCATAAAGTTTTCATTTTCATAATATAGTTCATTTGACCAATAAATATATATTTAATGCTTATTGTGACTCAAGCACTGTGCTAGGCCCAGAGCAATGGGGCACAGCTATTTCTAAATAACAACACATTCTATTGTATTCTCATAGGGGCTGAGTTAACAACTGATTCCCTGGGAATTGTACATTGTGTGTTTATAGCAACAAAGCAAAAGGAAGGAGCTCTGTCTTTTGGTCCAGATATTTTGAGAACTTCATTTGTCAAGGGCGGTGACGGCTATCTCCCCTGAAGTGGATGACTTCTGAAATCATGGTGGAAAGTTAGAGAGAATATCTATACTATATCAGCACATGACATCACTGCCTACCTGGTCCTCTGGCTCCCAAACTGGGTGACATGTGATTAGAAGAATCCTGAGGGAGTTTTTTAAAATATATTGGTTTCCAAGTCCTACCCCAAACCAATTAACTCACAATCTGGGGCCTGCCAGACTTAAATGTATTAAGCCAGCTCCCGAGTGATTCCAAAATACTGATGTCTGGATCCTAATTTAAATCATTGGTATGTGGCCTGATAAGGCATTTTTTATGTATAACAACATAAAAATTTTATTATTTCATTGAGTGTCTTAGTTTCTTAGTATCACAATGGAATGACGAGAAAACAAGAATAGCTCCCCCCCCAAAAAAAACCACATGAGTCTTCAAATCTGACAAAGAGCAGAGACTTCAAGGCAAGTGATGGGGAGAGAGGGAGAGGCTTCACAGAAATGCCGTCACAGTCCCAGCGTCATGCCTCTCCAGAGCCAGCTGGGCTGGAGGCGGGCAGGTGGAATGGTGAGGAGGTGGCACTGTTGCAGCTGTCCTTGGCACTTCTGCCTGGTGGCTGATACACAGGTGCTAATCGGGCATTTTAAAAGCTCTCTTCTTGGACTAAAATGTGGCCCCTGGATTGACAATATCATCTGGGAACCTATTCAAAAGGCAAATTGTCAAACCTCATCCAGTAGTCATGTACAGATGTGAGAGCTGGACCATAAAGAGGGTTAAGTGCTAAAGAATTGATGCTTTCAAACTGTGGTCCTGGAGAAGATTTTTGAGAGTCCCTCAGACTAGCAGGAGGTCAAAACAGTCAATCCTAAAGGAAATCAGCCCTGATGCTAAAGCTGAAGCTCCAATACTTTGGCCACCTAATGTGAAGAACTGACTTATTGGAAAAGACTCTGATGCTGGGAAAGATTGAGGGCAGGAGGAGAAGCAGGGGACAGAGGATGAGATGGTTGGATGGCATCACCAACTCAATGGACATGAATTTGAGCAAACTTCAGCAGATAGTTAAAGGACAGGGAAGCCTGACGTACTGTAGTCCATGAGGTCACAAAGAGGTGGACACACCTTGGCGACTGAAAAACAACAGCAAACCCCACCAGCATCAGAAACTCTGAAGGCAGGGTTCAGCAATCTGCATTTTAACAAGCTTTCTAGGTGTTTCTGAACCATGCTAGAGTTAGACAACTATTGCTAACAGTCGCCCAAGCCAGAAACCTGGGAGTAATCCTCATTTCTTCTCATCCACAACCTCCCCACATTTAGCTGAGCCTATCTATCCTAATCAAAAACGCATCCCAAATTCTAATCTTTATCACCACTGTTCTGGTCCAGATGGTCATCATCTCCTGCCTGGGCTGCCACAACCTCCCAAAGCAGTGGTTCTCAACACTCGCTGCACACTGATGCTACCTCATCCCACAGGTTCTGTTGAAATAGCCTGGGGGCAGAGAAGCAGCTGGGCATCAGTGTTCTTTAGAGATCCCCCCACCTCCTGCCACAGGGGTGTGTAACATGCACCCCGGGGGGAAACCCTCTGTCTGAAATGGTCTTCCCCTCCCACTTCTGCCTTTCTAGAAGGGCTATTGCCAGGATCCAAGCCCAAGGGGTACCATTCACAACGCAGTGCATATAAAGGATATCTCCTGGGTGGTGCGTTGGGGCAGCCCTATTCTCTCCTAAAGGTGGCTCAGTGGTAAAGGTGGCCTGCCAATGCAGGAGACACAGGTTCAATTCCTGGGTTGGGAAGATCCCCTAGGAAATGGTACCTCTCACTCCAGTATTCTTGCCTGGGAAATCCCATGGTCAAAGGAGCCTAGCAGGCTACAGTCTATGGGGTCGCAAAGGAGTTGGACATGACTTAGACACTAAACAACATTCTCTCCTAAGCAGGAGGAAGGATCTTCTCAAAACATAAATCTTATCAAGTCTCTTCCCTGCTTAAGCCCTTAAGTCTTGCCGTCAAAGTCTTTATCAAGGTCTAAATGCCCTGCACCTTCTAGCCCCTACCTGCAACCTCATCTCCTCTCCCAGCACTGTTCTCTCCCCAAACTGGCCTTAATCAGTTCCTGAAATCCACGAGGTCTTTTCCTACCTAGATCTCTTCGTGCAGCTTGCTCCCTCTGTCCAGAATGTGGTTTCTCCACTGGCCTCATGGCTGACATCTTCTCAGCCCTTGGGTCTCGGGTCCAGTCTCCTGTTCAGAGTCACTGTCTTTGGCCCCTGCCCTTTTTTCTCAATTATTCTTTGTGTCAGTCCCATGGTTATCGTGATTTTTTTTTTTTTCGGACGGGGCTGTGCTGCATCTTGGTTGCTGCGTGCAGGTTTTTGCTAGTTGCAGTGAGTGAGGGCTACCCTCCAGTTGCACTGCTAGTGCTTCTCACTGTGATGGTTTCTGTTGCTGCAGAGCACAGTCTCTAGAGCACTCAGACTTCAGGAGCCGTGGCTCAAGGGATAGCTAGAGCATGGGGTCAATGATTGTGGTACATGAGCTTAGTCGCCTGCAGATCTTCCTGGACCCGGGATCGAACCTATGTCCCCTGCATTGGTAAGTGGATTCTTAACCACTGGACCACCAGGGAAGTTCTGCTTGTTGTCTTAGAGCACTTCACATAACTTTTAATTGATTCATTTATCAATTTAGTTACTTGTTTCCTGTCTCTCTCTCTCTTTTCTCAGCCAGCCTAGTTTAGATTGAAAGATCTGTGGAGTCAAGGATAATTCTTGTTTTGTCCACCTAAGCACACTACCTGACACATAGTGTACAAGAAAAATTTGTTCAAAGAATTAATCATCCCTACTTAGATCTCTTCATGCAGCTTGCTCCCTCTGTCCAGAATGTGGTTCCAAGAAGTGGTAAGTCCAAAAAAGTTTCCGAAGTCTGGACCTCCACAGAGAACACGTATTAGAAACAGGAAACTGGAACCCTAAATAGCCTGAGCACAAATTCAGGAAGAAGGACCAAGGTGTGATTCCAATATTGCAAACTAAGGCTGGAGAAAATAGCCCTAATATGTGGATATTGAACCCTTTGTTGTTCAGTTGCTACACTGTGCCCAACTCTTTGAGACCCCATGAACTGAAACATGCCAGGCTTCCTTGTCCTTCACTATCTTCTGGCATTTTCAGAAACTCAGGAAGAAGGGCCAAGGTATAATTCCAATCTTGCAAACTAAGGCTGGAAAAAATAGCTGTGATGTGTGAATATTGAACCCTACTGGTAGAAAAATAGAAGAAGAGAATAAGAAACTACAGCAACCTAGGGAACCATAGAAACATCAGTAGATATTTCTGGGAACAGAAGTTACAGCTGCCCAAGCAATGTCAAACTCCTCACAACAGGGACTGCATGTGTCCCGGGACTGAGGGGTTTGCAGAACTGCTATTCCCACAATTTCCCTAATACACATGTTGAACACCTTCTTCTATGTGCCAGGCATATCATAGATGCTGGCTCAAGGGCCATGAGAAAAACGGACAATGCACAAGCAGAGAGTCTAACAGGAAAGCTAGATAACAAACAAGGAATTTGGGTATAAGAAATTCAAATTTTGTGGGGCTGGAAGTTTATATAATTCGGGGAGGAAGGAATGTCCTCTTAAAAAAATACAAAACTACAAAAACAGAGGCAGATGCAAAAGTAAATATCTATATATGTGTCAAACTCACAGAACTATGCAGCAAAAAAGCATATGTAGGGACTTCCCTGGAGATCCAGTGGTTAGGAATGTGCCTCGCAATTCAGGGGATGCAGGTTTGATCGGGGAGCTAAGATCCCACATGCCTCATGGCCAAAAAACTAAAACATAAAACAGAAGTAATATTGTAACAAATTCAGTAAAGACTTTAAAAATGGTCCACATCAAAAAAAAATCTTTTAAAAAACCGTATATGTAAATTAAAAAATAAATTCTGAACCAAAGCAAATATCAGTGTATGGCAGAGAAACGCACGCAATAAATGTTATGTTGCATTACCATCTCCAAAGCAAAAGGCAAGTATGTACTAAGAATGAGTAGAGAAATCACAACAATTTACAAATTTTTCAGTTCAGTTCAGTTCAGTCACTCAGTCATGTCTGACTCTTTGTGACCCCATGAACTGCAGCACTCCAGGCTTCCCTGTCCATCACCAACTCCTGGAGTCCACCCAAAACCATGTCCATTGTTTCGATGATGCCATCCAACCATCTCATCCTCTGTCGTCCCCTTCTCCTCCTGCCCTCAATCTTTCCCAGCATCACGGTCTTTTCCAATGAGTCAGCTCTTTGCATGAGGTGGCCAAAGTGTTGATATTTCAGCTTCAACATCAGTCCTTCCAATGAACATTCAGGACTGATCTCCTTTAGGATGGACTGGTTGGTTCTCCTTGCAGTCCAAGGGACTCTCAAGAGTCTTCTCCAACACCACACTTCAAAAGCATCAATTCTTCGGTGCTCAGCTTTCTTTACAGTCCAACTCTCATATCCATACATGACTACTGGAAAAACCATACCCTTGACTAGACGGACCTTTGTTGGCAAAGTAATGTCTCTGCTTTCGAATATGCTGTCTAGGTTGGTCACAACTTTCCTTCCAAGGAGCAAGCATCTTTTAATTTCATGGCTGCAATCACCATCTGCAGTGATTTTGGAGCCCCCCAAAATAAAGTCTGACACTGATTCCACCGTTTCCCCATCTATTTCCCATGAAGTGATGGGACCGGCTGCCATGATCTTAGTTTTCTGAATGTTGAGCTTTAAGCCAACTTTTTCACTCTTCTCTTTCACTTTCATCAAGAGGCTCTTTAGTTCTTCTTCACTTTCTGCCATAAGGGTGGTGTCATCTGAGGTTATTGATATTTCTCCCGGCAATCTTGATTCCAGCTTGTGCTTCTTCCAGCCCAGCGTTTCTCATGATGTACTCTGCATAGAAGTTAAATAAGCAGGGTGACAATATACAGCCTTGACATACTCCTTTTCCTATTTGGAACCAGTCTGTTGTTCCATGTTCAGTTCTAACTGTTGCTTCCTGACCTGTATACAGGTTTCTCAAGAGGCAGGTCAGGTGGTCTGGTATTCCCATCTCTTTCAGAATTTTCCACAGTTTATTGTGATCCACACAGTCAAAGGCTTTGGCATAGTCAATAAAGCAGAAATAGATGTTTTTTCTGGAACTCTCTTGTTTTCTTGATGATCCAGTGGATGCTGGCAATTTGATCTCTGGTTCTTCTGCCTTTTCTAAAACCAGCTTGAACATCTGGAAGTTCACGGTTCACATATTGCTGAAGCCTGGCTTGAAGAATTTTGAGCATTACTTTACTAGTGTGTGAGATGAGTGCAATTGTGGGGTAGTTTGAACATTCTTTGGCGTTACCTTTCTTTGGGAATGGAATGAAAACTGACCTTTTCCAGTCCTGTGGCCACTGCTGAGTTCTCCAAATTTGCTAACATGCTGAGTGCAGCACTTTTGCAGCATCATCTTTTAGGATTTGAAATAGCTCAACTGGAATTCCATCACCTCCACTAGCTTTGTTCGTAGTGATGCTTCCTAAGGGCCACCTGACTTCACATTCTAGGATGTCTGGCTCTAGTTGAGTGTGAGTGATCACATCTTCATTATTATCTGGGTTGTGAAGATCCTTTTTGTACAGTTCTTCTGTGTATTCCTGCCACCACTTCTTAATATCTTCTGCTTTGGTTAGGTCCATACCATTTCTGTCCTTTATTGAGCCCATATTTGCATGAAATGTTCTTTTGGTATCTCTAATTACAAATTCTTAAAAACTGACAAATGCCACAAACCACAAAATCCAGAAAAAAAAATGTATATTTATTTCTCTATGTATTTCACCTCAAACTCTTTGGTTGTTTCTTTGTATGAAGACAATTTTGTATAATTTTCTACAGAAAGACTAGGAATTAATTTAGCATTTCTTCCAGGATGGTTGATTAAAACTTATTTCTTAATTAATTGTTTCTTTAAGCATCATCATTTTTTATTGGCATGTTCAGTAAATTTTGAAAGCTGTTTGTCTTAAGTTGGAAGACTTCTAATAAGTTGCTTTCATGTGTAAGTTATAAGATTTGGAAGACTCCTCTATAGAAGAGCTTTTATCAGTGCACATTTCAAACTTGGTTTCTCATTCATTACCCATATAATTCTGGTGCCAGGTACTAAAGGGCACATTTCAAATACTGATTTAGTCCTGGCTCTGCACTATCATGGCGCATCAGCTGTGAGTTGTTACAGTAGGCAGTAGAAGTACACTTGAAGGAAATGCAATGGAGAGGGCAAGTCAGAGCAGACACAGACATGAGTCTTAATGAAATGCACTTAAAATATTTTACTATTGGGCTTCCCTGGTGGTCCAAATAGTTAAGTATCCACCTGCCAATGCAGGGGACATGGTTTCAATCCCTGGTGTGGGAAGATCCCACATGCCACAGGGCAACCAAGCCTGTGCACCACAGCTACTGAAGCCAATGTACTCTAAGGCTGGCAAGTTGTATCTATTGAGCCTGCATGCCTAGAGCCCATGCTCCACAACAAGCGGAGGCTCTGCATCAAGAGAAGCCACCACAATAAGTCCATGAAAAGTGGATAAAGAACTAGGATTCGGAGAATGTTTGGCTTTGGCTTGGCTACAGCCTCCAGGCATTCAAGCCCTATTTTCTGAGGATCTCAGAGCTGCCACATTGAGGATGGATTGAAGGGGCCAACAGCAGAAGCTGTTGCAGTAATCTAGCCTAGAGGTGATGGTGGCTTAGACCAGAAGGGGCTGGATTCCAGGTGTATTTTGAGGGCAGAGTTGACTGCATTTACTGCTTGGATAGGAAGAGAGAGATCGAGCCCTGAACCTTTGGAGTGGGAGTACTGACTCCAAGACCCTAGACTACCAGAGAACTAACCCTGAAGTGAAGTGAAGTCGCTCAGTCGTGTCCAGCTCTTTGCAACCCCATGGACTGTAGCCATCAGGCTCCTCCGTCCATGGGATTTTCCAGGCAAGAGTGCCGGAGTGGATTGCCATTTCCTTCTCCAGGGGATCTTCCTGACCCAGGAATCGAACCTGGGTCTCCCGCATTGCAGGCAGACGCTGAGCCACCAACTAACCCTAGGGAGTATCAAATAGTGAGAACTCACACACATGAAACCACCTGAATACAAGACCCAGCATCACCCAACCACCATAGCACCTGTGCAGGATGCCTCATCTAAACAACAAACAAAACAAAAATACAAACCAAATCATCAGCAGACAGGATTACCACCTCACTCAGTCTTGCCCATCAGAGGAAAAACATACAAAAACTCAGCACAAATCTCACCCTATATGAAGCTTACACAAATCACTGGACCAACCTTAGGAGGGTAGAAACCAAGAGGAAGAAAGAATTCAACCTTCTTAAAGGAAAGAATTCAACTTTCCTTGAAACCTGGGAAAAGGAAACCTCAAACACAATAAGTTTTTTTTTTAAAGGCAGAGAAATACTGCACAAATGAACAAATAAACTAGAAACACAGAAGTCCAAATAAATGAAGAAGGAATAGGTAAACTACCTGAAAAAGAATTCAGATTAATGATAGCAAAGATGATGAAAAACCTTGAAAACAAAATGGAGAACATGCAAGAATCAATTAACAAAGACCTAGAAGGATTAAAGAATAAACATACAGAGGCAAACAACACAATTACTGAAATTAAAAATACTCTGGAAGAAATCAACACCAGAAATCTAAAGCAGAAGAACTAATCAGTGAGCTGGAAGAAAAAATGGCAGAAATAACTTCTGAAGAGCAGAATAAAGTAAAAAGAATGCAAAGAACTGAGGATAGTCTCAGAGACCTCTGGGACAATATCAAATGCACCACATTTGAATTATAGGGGTCCCAGAAGAAGAAGAGAAAAAGAAAGGGTATGAGAAAATTTTTGAGGAGATTATAGTTGAAAATTTCCCAAACATGGAAAAAGAAATAGTCAATCAAGTCCAAGAGGCACAAAGAGTCCTATACCGGATAAACCCAAGGAGAAATATGCCAAGACATATACTAATCAAACTAACAGACTAGACATAAAGAAAGAATATTAAAAGCAGCAAGGGAGAAGCAACAGGTAACATACAAGGGAAACCCCATACACTTAACAGCTGATCTTTCAGCAGAAACTCTGCAGGCCAGAAGGGAATGGCAGGATATATTTAAAGTACTGAAAGGGAAAAATCTATAACCAAGGTATCTGGAAAGGATCTCATTCAAAATTGATGAAGAAATAAAAAGCTTTTCAGACAAGCGAAAGGTAAGAGAATTCAGTACCACTAAGCCAGCTTTACAACAAATGTTAAAGGAACTTATATAGTCAAGAAATACAAGAGAAGAAAAAAGATCTACAAAATCAACCCCAAACAATTAAGAAAATGGCAATAGGAACATATATATCAATAATTACTTTAAATGTAAATGGATTAAATGCTCCAACCAAAAGACACAGAGTGGCTGAATGGATACAAAAGCAAGACCCATATACATGCTGTCTACAAGAAACCCACATCAGACCTAAAGACACATGTAGACTGAAAGTGAGAGGATGGAAAAATATATTCCATGCAAATGGGAAGCAAAAAAAATCTGGAGTAGCAATCCTCATATCAGACAAAATAGACCTTAAAATAAAGAAGATTATAAGAGATAAGGAAGGCCACTACATAATGATCAAGGGATCATCCAAGAGGAAGACATAACAATTGTAAATATCTATGCACCAACATAGGAGCACCTCAATACATAAGACAAACACTAACAGACATAAAAGGAGAAGTTGACAGTAACACAATAACAGTAGGAGACTTCAACACCCCACTCACACCAACAGACAGATCATCAAAGCAGAAAATTAATAAGGAAACACAAGTCTTAAATGATACATTAGATGAGATGGATCTCATTGATATCTTCAGGACATTCCATCCAAATGCAGAAGAATACACCTTCTTCTCAAGTGCACATGGAACATTCTCCAGGATAGACCACATCTTGGGTCACAAATCAAACCTCAGTAAATTTAAGAAAATTGAAATCATATCAAGCATCTTCTCCAACCACAACACTATGAGACTAGATATCAATTACAAGAAAAAAGCTGTAAGAAACACAAACACATTGAGATTAAACAACACATTTCTAAATAACCAATAGGTTACTGAAGAAATCAAAAGGGAAATAAAAAAATTTCTAGAAACAAATGACAATGAAAACACTACAATTCAAAACCTATGGGATACAGCAAAAGCAGTTCTAAGAAGGAAGTTGATAGCAATACAATCCTACCTCAAGAAACAAGAAAAACATTGAATAGACAACTTAACAACTGGAAAAAGAAGAACAAAAAAAATAGTATAAGGAAAGAAATCATAAAGATACAAGCAGAAATAAATGAAAGAGAAATGAAAGAAATAATAGTAAAAATTAAAAAAACAAACAAACTAAAAGCTGGTTCTTTGAGAAGATAAACAAGATTGACAAAACTTTAGCCAGACTTGTCAAAAAAAAAAGAGAGAGAGGAGAATCAAATCAATAAAATTAGAAATGAAAAAGAAGAGGTTACAACAGACAATGCAGAAATACAAAGGATTATAAGAGACTATTATGAACAACTATATGGCGATAAAATGGATAACCTGGAAAAAATGGACAGATTCTTAGAAAAATTCAATCTTCCAAGACTGAACCAGGAAGAAATAGAAATTATGAAAAATCCAATTACAAGCACTGAAATTGAAGCTGTGATCAAAAAATCTTGCCCCCTCCCCAAAAAAAGCCCAGGACCAGATGGCTTCATAAGAGAATTCTATCAAATAGAGAAGAGCTAATGCCTATCCTTTTAAAACTCTTTCCAAAAATTGCAGAGGAAGGAACACTTCCAAACTCATTCTACAAGGCCACCATCACCCCGATACCAAAACCAAAGACAACACACAAAAAAAGAAAACTGCAGGCCAATATCACTGATGGACATAGATGCAAAAATCCTCAACAAAATTTTAGCAAACAGAATTCAGCAATACATCAAAAAGCTCATACACCATGATCAAGTTGGGTTTATTCCAGGGATGCAAGGATTCTTCAAAATATGCAAGTCAATCAATGTGATACACCATACTAACAAACTGAAAAATAAAAACCATATGAAAATCTCAATAGATACAGAAAAAGCCTTTGACAAAATTCATCACTCATTTATGATTAAAACTCTTCAAAAATGGGCATAGAAGGAACCTACCTCAACATAGTAAAAACCATATATGATAAGCCTACAGCAAACATTATTCTCAAAGGTGAAAAACTGAAAGCATTCCCTCTAAGACCAGGAACAAGACGAGGATGTCCACTTTAGCCACTATTATTCAACATAGTTTTGGAAGTCCTAGCTACAGCAATCAAAGAAGAAAAAGAAATAAAAGGAATCCAGATAGGAAAAGAAGTAAAGTTCTCACTATTTGCAGATAACATGATACTGTACATAGAAAACCCTAAAGATTGTATCAGAAAATTACTAGAGCTAATCAGTGAATTTAGCAAAATTGCAGGATACAAAATCAATACACAGAAATCACTTGATTTCTATATACTAACAATGAAAAATCAGAAAAAGCAATTAAGGAATCAATCCCATTCACCGTTGCAACAAAAAGATTTAAATATCTAGGAATAAACTTACCTGAGGAGACAAAAGAACTGTACACAGAAAATTTTAAGACACTAATGAAAGAAATCAAAGATGACATAAACAGATGGAGAGATATTCCATGTTCCTGGGTAGGAAGAATCAATATTGTGAAAATGACTATACTACCAAATGCAATCTACAGATTCAATGCAATCCTATCAAATTACCAATGGCATTTTTCACAGAACTAGAACAAAAAATTTCACAGTTCATATGGAAACAGAAAAGACCCTGAATAGCCAAAGCAGTCTTGAGAAAGAAGAATAGAGCTGGAGGAATCAACCTTCCTGACTTCAGATTATACTACAAAGCTATAGTCATCAAGACAGTATGGTACTGGCACAAAAACAGAAATATAGACCAATGGGACAAGATTGAAAGCTCAGAAATAAACCCATGCACTTATGGATACCTTATTTTTTTACAAAGGAGGCAAGAATATACAATGGGGCAAAGACTGCCTCTTCAATAAATGGTACTGGGAAAACTGGAAAGCTACATGTAAAAGAATGAAATTAAAACATTTCCATTTCCTAACACCATTTCCTACATTTCCTAACACCATACATAAAGATAAACTCAAAATGGATTAGAGACCTAAATGTAAGACCAGAAACTATAAAACTCTTAGAGGAAAACATAGGCAGAATACTTGATGACATAAATCAAAACAAGATCCTTTATGACCCACCTCCTAGAGTAATGGGAATAATAACAAAAGTAAACAAGTGGGACCTGATTAAACTTAAAGGCTTTTGCACAGCAAAGGAAACTACAAGCAAGATGAAAAGACAACCCTCAGAATGGGAGAAAATAATAGCAAATGAAACAACTGACAAAGGATTAATTTCCAAAATATACAAGCAGCTCATACAACTCAATATCAGAAAAACAAAACAACCCAATCAAAAAGTGGGAAAAAGACCTAAGCAGACATTTCTCCAAAGAAGACATACAGATGGCTAACAAACATGTGAAAAGATGCTCAACATCACTCATTACGAGAAAAATGCAAATCAACCTAGAGGGGTGGGATGGGGAGGGAGATGGGAGAGATGTCCAAAGGGGACATGTTGAAGTTTGACAGAAAACAACAAAATTCTGTAAAGCAATTATGCTTCAATAAAAAACAAATAAATTGAAAAGAAAGAAGTCCATGCACCCCAACAAGGAGTAGCCCCCACACATCACAACTAGAGAAAGCCTCCATGTGGCAATGAAGACCCAGAACAGCCATAAATTAATTAAGTAGCTTACTTTTGCAAATTTTCAAAAAGCTTATGCAAGTAAAGGGGCCCTAGTCTAGCAAGTACTGGGGTTGATGGAAATGGTTACTGTTGTATTATATGTTCAGCATCCTTCCTCCCTTCCTTGAACTGAATCCATCTTTCCAGACAAGAAAACATTCTTCTAGGTGATTTGAAGTAAACATGTGAACTAGGCAGGCAAGCCAAGTACAAATACCCCATGCCACTGGTTACAATAATTGGTACAGGGACAACCAATTGATCTGAGAAATGTCAATTAGGGCCTTCTCTAGTTTGACACATGGTTCTGGGAGAATGATGTACTTACTGTCTCTGTGATTGTGGGCTATAAGGTTACTGTAAACTAGAACTAGAACTTCAGTGGTACAAAACGCCAAAAGGAAGAAAGGGGGAAAGAAGGTGGAAGGAAGGAAAGAAAAAGAGGAGGACTTCCCTGATGGTCTAATGGTTAAGAATCCGCCTGTCAATGCAGGGGACATGGGTTCAATTCCTGATCTGGGAAGATCCCACATTCCATAGAGCAACTAAGGCAGTGTGCCAAAATTACTGAATCCCGTGTGCCCTAGAGCCCGTGCTCTGCAACAAGAGAGGCCAGCACAGTGAAAAGCTCATGTACCACAACTAGAGAGTAGCTCCCATTTGCCACAACTAGAGAAAACCCTCTCAAAGCAATGAAGACTCAGAGTAGCCAAAAATAAATAAATAAATAAATTTTTTAAAATTTTTAAAGAGGAGTGAAGAAGGAAATGGCAACCCACACCAATATCCTTGCCTGAAAAATCCCATGGATAGAGGTGTCTGGCCAGCTATAGACCATGGGGTTGCAAAGAGTTGGACACGACTTATCGACTGAGCATGCATGCATACTCAGTTGAGTTTCCCAGTAAAAAGCTCTGTGTTGTGGACTTTGATCAGTGTTCTCATCTGATCTTCAAAACTCTATGAAATAAGGAATGCTTTTGGCAATTAATTTTTTTAATTATAAAACACATACTAATTGCACAAAAAAAATTGTTTGCACTGCTGGTAGTTGGCAGATCCAGACTCTGAATGAGTCTCTAACTCCCAGGACCAGAATTGTGCCCTAGTTTCCTTTTCCTGTCTTTTTAGTGGCCCTGTCTCCTGCCCATTCCCAGCTCTGTTGTACCATTTCTCTATCCTGTCTAAGCCTTTGGTTTCAGCTATGAATAGCGCCTACTTCAATCATGAATAAGTGATGGCTTAAAATACTACATTTTTGCAAATAAAACTCAAAACTGAGAGCTGATTAAGGGCAAGAATACATTGTTTTATTCATCTTGGGATCCCCCAGCACTTAGTATGGCTTCTGATTTAGAGTAAATGGAGATTAAAAAATGTATAAATGAATAGACATTAAAAAAAGAGGAAGTGGATGGAGATGGGGGAAAAGAGGAGGAAGAGGAAGAGGCAGTAGTAACAGTTAAGGTAAGGAAAGATGGAAGACAGACAAAACGCATGACAGAACTTCAGCTCCAATATCCACCATAGTTCTATCCATGAGGCCCACAGTCTTCTTTCTGCGTGACTCAGGAAATTCCCTCTCTGCTTAAACAAGTTTGAGTAGCTGCTCCTCACAAGGGAAAAGGATCTGACCATTCAGAGTGTGCTGCAAGGGGAGTTAACCTAGTCTATGGAGTTGGGAAGGAGCTCCCTAAGAAAGTGATCGTTAAGCTGAAACTGGAAGGGATGGTGGGCAGTAACCTCCAAACCATTCTAATTTTCAAGTAACCCAAAGCTGCCAGGTTGGCTTCAGAATAGAGGATGAGGTCTGATGGATTTAATGAGATCTCTGCTCCCTTCGAGATGAAGAGAGCCCAAAATAGTGCAGGAATTCTTCTCCTCCATACATGCAACTTTGCACATGGACATTCACTAGAGCTGAGAAGTAAGACAGTACCCTCCAAGGTCAGGCTGTGTTTCAGCATCTAAGCTTACCTGAGGCTCCAGCCTCTACCCTCAGTCACTGGAAAGTCGTGGTCCTGATGCGATATCAAGGACCAAAACCAGAGGATAAGGGGGGTCTGGAGGGATAAAATGGGAGGTTGGGATTGACACATACAATAAAATAGATAACTGATAAGAATCTACTGTACAGCATGGGGAACTCTATTCAATATTCTGTAATGGTCTATATGGGAAAAGAATCTTTAAAAAAAAGAGTGGATATTTGTATATATATAACTGGTTCACTTTGCTATACAC
Source organism: Ovis canadensis (assembly GCF_042477335.2). Lineage (NCBI taxonomy): Eukaryota > Metazoa > Chordata > Mammalia > Artiodactyla > Bovidae > Ovis > Ovis canadensis. The sequence continues at coordinate 38,161,287 of NC_091268.1, read as the reverse complement.
CTGAAACTAACAACATTATAAAGCAACTGTATTCCAACAGAAATTTTTTAAAATAGATAGAAAAAAAGGACCAATTCAAGGAACACCATATAGAATCATAAATTAATGGCTACTACCACAATAGTGATGAAAATAAACATGATGCATATTTTACAACGGTTCTATGCTATTCCCAGGGAGAGTTCTACTCATATATTATTATTTTCCTATAAGCATAATAACCTTTTGTATAGCTCTTACTTATAATTTGTATAAAACTTTTGTATACAGATCTTTTCCCCACCAAAAAGGCAAAGAATTACACTTTCTAGTCACTTTTCCTGTGATATCATTTAAATTTCTTATCCCCATTTTGTTGATGGAATATCCCCTGTTTATTGATAAGAAAATGAAGGTGCAAAGAAAACCAGAACTGAAAATATGAGAAGGTCCAACAAAAGAGAATAGTTATGTGGCATGAGAATCATTCAGAACCTGAAATCATTCTTGGTCACAATCAAACTTAATAATATTATATTTCACAATTTTTAATTTATTTATTTATTTTTGGCTGTGCTGAGTCTTCGTTGCTGCGTTCGGGCTTTCTCCAGGTGCAGCGAGCAGGGGCTGCTCTCCAGTTGCGATGCATGGGCTTCTCGTTGCAGTGGCTTCTCTTGTTGCAGAGCACAGGGCTCCAAGGCTTGTGGGCTTCACTAGTTGCAGCATACGGGCCCGGTAGCTGTAGAAGGCAGATTTAGTTGCTCCACAGCAGATGGGATCTTCCTAGGCCAGGGATCTAATCTGTGTCCCCCAGTGGACTCTTAACCACTGGACCACCAGGGAAGCCCACCATATATTTTGAAATAAATTTCAAAAATGGAGAGAAGCTTATGGTTCAACATGGCAGGCAGAGTGTCCCCAGTCTTTCCACATCCCATTCCCTTCATGAGGTGTTAGAAGAGGGGGTATACCAGAGAAATACACTCGGTAATAGAAAGGAAAAGCTGAAGACACAATAAAGGAACAGCATGTTTTTGGCAACAAGTTAAAGGGACAATTAGAAACTCCAGGCTTTAAAAATTATAAGAAAATCATGGTATAAATATCAAACTAATTAAATGTGGCATGATTTTAAACAAACTGATGTTAAGAATAAGAAATCTTTAAACCTCAATGCTTTTGTTATTCTTATTTGAGCAATCCAAAGGCTGTGACTTTAGATTGACAGGGAAAAATATGTAGTTGTAATCCAACCCTTGGTCCAGGCATGAATGATAATTAAGTCATCATAGTAATGAGGATACTGGTTTGTGTTTAGTTTTTAGTGTCAACCTATTGGCAAAGAATTTGACTGTGTTTGAAGAACAGGATGTAGCTGTTAACCATCTTGGCAATATGAAAATAGCAGGGGAGCAGACAGGGGATGGGAGATAGGAGGATAAGCTGAGACAGAAGGAAAAAGGAAAGGAAGCAGTAATGTCCTCATCTCACAAAGAATGCAAGAAAATAACACTGATGAAATAAGAAATGGGAGGATAGAGAACAGCATTTAAACTATATTATAGAAAGTAACAAAGGAAATTTTTAAGGAACTAAAAGCAAATGACTAACTATTGGGAGGAGAAGGATAGAAGGGGGAGTGTTCTTTACCTGAGCTAAATTCTAATCTTTCGTAGAAAAGAAGAGATTAAAAATTGCCTGCAGCAGATAAACCAAAAAATAGAGATCTAAGTGTATTATTTAGAGTTTTAGTGGCAATAAACAGAAATAAAGTTACCTCTGGAGAGAAGACTGCAGGTAGGGTGAAAAGCTGTTGCTTTTTGTCAATAAGTGTGTCTGTATTATATGACTCATCACTATGTATGTATATTCCTTTGATTAAAATTTAAAAATTTTTAATAGATAAAATTCTGGAGATGGATTCTCTGAATCAGTGACAATGTTGTGATAATATCGTTTCATGATGTTAGAAAAGAATGGACCTGACTTAATAGTGCCCTGGGGAGCAGTGGTATCCCCCACAATACAATTCTGTGAACATTTATTGAGTAAATAGATTCTCTGTGACAGGACCTCTGTTAAGCCATGGGGAGGATAAAAAGATGAATTAGACATGGTTCCTGCCTCCAGGAGCTTACAGGAAAGTAAAAGAAAAACATGAACACACAAGATAAGGCAGAATATACTAAAGGCACATAGTTCCATCAAAACACAGTGGGGTGGGGGAAGAGAGGAAAGGTTGGTTATGGGAGGCAATGGGGAAGTATAGCTGATGCTGTCAGAGCCCTACCCATACCCTCTTAGCTCTCTCCATCCCTGGGTATACTGACAACATCCCAAAGAAAATACCTGTAATTCTTCACATGAGGGTTAAGGGGATCTAGACAAAAAAAAAAAAAAAATACCGTTATCTTGAGTGATCCTGGACTATAGCATCTCACGATGATTGGTAGGTTAGTAAAGAAATTCTCTGGCCACAGGATTGTGGTCCTAGTAAATAAAGTACTTTCTGAATTGACATGAAGAATGGGTAAAATTTGGACAAGCAGAGAGCATTGCAAACAAAGAGTAGAAGAAGCAGAGACAGGGAAGGTAAACATAGCTTTCTCTACGGAATTTCCCATGGCCTCTGAATTCCTCTATTTATTTATTTATTTTTGGTCATGCTGGGTCTTCACTGCTGCTATTGGGCTTTGTCTAGTTGCGGCAAGCAAGGGCTACTCTCTACTTGTGGTTCGTGAGCGACTCACTGCAGTGGGCTCTAGGACATGTGGGCTCAAGTAATTGCAGCCCGTGGGCTCAGTTTCCTCAACGCATGTGGATCTTCCCAGACCAGAGATTGAACCTATGTCCCCTGCATTGGCAAGTGGATTTTTAAGCACTGGACCACCAGGGAAGTCCCCAAATTTCTCTTTTGAAGAATTCACCTATCACTCTTAGAAGTATTGGGTTCATATCCTGTCTTCTGCAGCTGGGTAAGAGTATGAAACTAAGAACTGAATTATTTCATAACTGCATCCCTAATAATTACTCAGCATCTAGAAAATGCTCAACAAGTTGATGAAATGGGAAATCACAAAATGAGAGAAAGAAAGGGGAGAGCCAGGATGGAAGGTTAGTGTACAAGTCCACTCTTTGCCCTGAATGGCTACCTCCCTTCCTGTAGAAATGGCAACTGGCATCTTATAAGAGGCCCTCTCATTTCAGAAACTCAGCCTCTGGTGGAGTGCCAAATACAAATATGGAGACAGAGTTTTACATGAAGTAAAAAAGAGTAGCTTTACTGCTTTGCCAGGCAAATAAGGCCACAGCAGGATAATGCCTTCAAAACTGTGTGTCCCACCCTGGAGGGGGTGGCGAGGAGTCTTATAGTGTTCAAGGAACAGGACATGATTCACTCCTGGACATTCTTCTGGTTGGTTGGTGGTGAGGTAGTTGGAAGTCAGCATCATCAACCTTCTGGTTCTAATTGGTCTATGTGCCTGTGGGCAGCATAAAGTTAACTTCTCCCACCTAGCCTGGAGTTTCAATATCTGCAAAACAGCTCAAGGGACATGGCTGAGAATATTAACTCTAGTCCTTGAAATTGCATATGCATGCTAAGTTGCTTCAGTCGTCTCTTACTCTTTGTGACCTCATGGACTGTAGCCCGCCAGGCTCCTCTGTCCTTGGGATTCTCCAGGCGAGAATACTGGAGTGGGCTGCCATGCCCTCCTCCAGGGGATCTTACCAACCCAGGGATTAAACCTGCATCTCCTGCATTGGCAGGCAGGTTCTTTACCAATAGCTCCTCCTTGAGGAGGAACTAAAGGTCCTTGACTTTGTTTAATGGCTAAAGTATTGTTGTCTTTCTTTTATCTTCTCACTTCTCTGATTAAATTTATTGTTCCTCTAAAGTTTTTCTACAGACAAAAGGCAGGCGGAAGACATGGGTGAGGGTCTGTTCCGGGAAGGCCTCCCAGGGTCCTGCCTGGTTACATGTTCCCCGTGACTATTTGTCTTTGGTCATTTCTCCATGCACCACCCTTCTCACAACCTGTTTCTGTCTTCACTGGATTCTTCTTTATTTCCACTCATCTCTCTACATTTGATACCTCAGACTATCTCTGGCTTCTTCACTCATATGTGATCTAGAGTCAGATTTGCCCCTTTGATCAAAAAATATTGAGTTCTTACTGTATACCAGGCAACAGACATAATTTCCGTCTTCTCTGAACTTACATTCTCCTGAGGTAAGCAGATACTCATGCTCAGAAAATATTGCAGACTGCGTTTGAGTGATATGGAGGAAATGGACAAGATGTTACGAGGTAGAATAATAGGTTATCTAAATTAGTCCCATGTTGTGGGGGAAGGGAGAGTTATAAAAGACTTTTCTGGGGGAAGTGACATTTAAGCTGGGATCTGGAAGAAAAATAGCAGTTGCTCAGGTAAAGGGGGAAATGTTTGAGAGATACGCTGGAGAACTTGGACCAAACCATTAAATCATTCAGAGCCTTACAGACCACATTAAGTTTTGCCATAGTAATAAATATCAATGGCTTACAACAGCCATCTATTTTCAACTAGTGCTATATGTCCATTGTGGGTCTTGTCTTCATGTTGCCTTCATGCCTGATGGATCAGCCTTTATCTGGGCTGATGCCAGTCTTATAAAAATGGGAGAGAGAAAAATAAAGAGCTCTTAAACCTTCTGCTTAGAAATAATACATATCATGTTGACCCTCATTCCACTAGCCAAAGCAAGTCACTTTTGTGTTCAATAAGGTAGGAATATATGAGCCTCTTACATGGGGGGGAGGGGGTCCCTTCAAGTCACATAACCAAGTTTATCATCAGAAAGGTAGGGGAGTAGAATCCTCTGCAAGGGAAGGACATCAACTACTTTGAACACAAATACAATTTCAGATGAAGATTTTATTCTAAGAGCAATTGAAAGTCATTGAAAGGTCTTTGTGATAAGATTCATTATTTTAAAAAGATCCACTATAGTGTGGATAATGGTTTGAAGAGGGTCAAAATTAGATTTTGGCTGGCTACCATAATGGCAAAGCTGGAGCTTCCCTGGTGGCTCAGACAGTAAAGAATATGCCTGCAATGCAGGAGACCCAGGTTTGATCTCTGGGTCAGGAAGATTCCCTGGAGAAGAATATGGCTACCCACTCCAGTATTCTTGCCTAGAGAATCCCATGGACAGAGGAGCCTGGCAGACTACAGTCCATGGGGTCGCAAAGAGTTGGACACGACTGAGCAACTAACACAAGCGGGTTCAAAGCTGTACTTTTTGAGCTTCCCAGGTGGTGCCAGTGTTAAGGAAAAAAACATGCCTGCCAATGCAGAAGATGTAAGAGGCTTGGGTTCAGTCCCTTGATTGGGAAGATCCCCTGGAGAAGGGCACGGCAACCCATTCCAGTATTCTTGCCTGGAAAATCCCACAGATAGAGGATCCTGGAAGGCTACAGTCCATAGGGTTGTAGAGTCAGACATGACTGAAGTGACTTAGTGTGCACAGTGAGGAAGAGAGAGGAATCAACAATGTTGCCCAGATTTGAGTCTCCCTACATTCACACCATAGTTACCTACTCATTCATAGCCACCCTCTTCTCTCACTATCCTTGTGTACCATTCTGCTCTCCATTCCAAATCCCGCCACTGTATCAAGTGATTTCAGTATACGTTTGAGCAACCCATCTATCTGCCTTCCAAATCTTGTGTGTGTATATGTGTTAAGAACCATGAACATGAGATTTTCATCCTAACCAAGTTTTAAGTGCACAATATAGTATTGCTGATAATAGGCAATACACCATATAGCAGACCTCTAGAACTATTAATAATTCATCTTGCATTTTTTTTAAAAAATGGCTCTTATTGAGGACTCTAAGAATAGAACACACTCTACACCTCAGTCACCTACTTTACTCGCTGTTTACAGGGCAGCCTCCAGGCTTTTGGAGAAGGACATGGCAACCCACTCCAGTATTCTTTCCTGGAGAATCCCATAGACAGAGAAGCCTGGTGGGCTACAGTCCATAGGGTCGCAAAGAGTCAGACACGACTTTTACCAACTTTCAGTCTTTTACCAAGATATATACTTTTGCTGAGTGCTAAAAAATTGATGCTTTTGAACTGTAGTGCTGGATAAAACTCTTGAGAGTCCCCTGAATAGCAGGAAGATTAAGCCAGTCAATCCTAAAGGAAATCAACCCTGAATATTTATTGGAAGGACTGATACTGAAGTTGAAGCTCCAATACTTTGGCTACTTGATGCAAAGAACTGACTCATTAGAAAAGACCCTGATGCTGGGAAAGACTGAGGACAAGAGGAGGAGGAGTGACAGAGGACGAGATGGTTGGATGGCATCATGGAATCAATGGACATGAGTTTGAGCAAACTCAGGGAGATAGAGAAGGACAGGGAAGCCTGGTGTCCTGCAGTTCATGGGGTTGCAGAGTCAGACACGACTTAGCAACTGAGCAACAATACTTTTGACTGCATGTATTTCTTAGCCAAAAGAAAAAAAAGAAAAAAATCATATATAAACTAGCTTCTCCTTTCTCTCTTCAGAGCAGTTTTTCAGAGTTGTCTCCCAGGCTGTGCTCCTCAGTAAGATCATGAATAAAAACTTAAATTCACAATTATCGAGTTATGTGTTTTTCTTTAAGTTGACATTATGACAACAGAATTGAGTAGTTGTAACAGAAACTGAGAGGAAGGTAATGGCACCCCACTTCAGTACTCTTGCTTGGAAAATCCCATGGACAGAGGCACCTGGTGGGCTGCAGTCTATGGGGTCGTGACTGAGCAACTTCACTTTCACTTTTCACTTTCATGCATTGGAGAAGGAAATGGCAACCCACTCCAGTGTTCTTGCCTGGAGAATCCCAGGGACAGGGGAGCCTGGTGGGCTGCCGTCTATGGGGTCGCACAGAGTCAGACACGACTGAAGCGACTTAGCAGCAGCAGCAGCAACAGAAACTGTGAGCTTCCTAAGTAACTCAGCAGTAAAGAATCTGTCTGCAATGCAGGAGACACAGGAGATATGAGTTTGATCCCTGGGTCGAGAAAACCCCCTGAAGGAGGAAATGGCAACCCACTCCAGGGTTCTTGCCTAGAGAATCCCATGGACAGAGAAGCCTGGCAGGCTATAGTCCATGGAGTCGCAAGAGTCAGACACAACTTAGCAACTGAGCATGGGCATGCAACAGAAACTGTATGGCTCAGAAAGCCAAAGCAATTGCCCAAGACCCCTTGTTTCACCATTGCATCCATATAACCAAACTTGGCATATGGCAAGCCTTTGAAAAATTATTTGTCCATGTTACTCTCTCTCTCTCTCTCTCATTCTCTCTCCCCTATAAACTAACTGTCAAGATTGTTTTTTTAACTTAGCTTTATGATTCAGTAGAATGGATTCAGTAAGTCTTGGAGACAATGCCCTTCACGGAATGTTTCACTAGCACCAGGACACTTCATCAAAACAGGGCTCATTTTACTTTTCCACCAGTAAGTAACTGCAAACAGAAATGGCTCTCCACTTCTCCAATGAGCAATGGTCCTCTGGGAGACTTGACATTCTCCATTTAATTACCAGTAACAGTTAGATGATTTCCTCTGGGTGTTACTGTGTCTCAGTCGGGAAAGTCACTCACACAAACAAGAAGAGGAGGTGTGTTCACTGTTCCCAAGGCTGCTCACCCACACCATCAAATCAAACAAAAGGAATTTTACTTTTGGTCTTCTTTTCCTCTCATACCGTCACATCTCCTCCTTCTGAAAAAAGTTTCAGCTCATTTGGCTCCAGATTACCTCAAAAGAATGAGCCCTTTTCCAGCCTGTGGAGAGATACCAAGAAAACAGCTACAAATTTGAAACTAAGCATTTTACCTATGTCAATCCTTTCCAAAGTTTGTCAGTAACACAAGACTAGCGTGAACCTGGAATGAGACATATAGCAGTCTCAGGGCCACTGGGGAAGAAACTGGTGAATATCATGAGTTATAATCTTCCAAGGTTCCACCCACTCCTTGGAGGTTCAGATAGCCCCCTTCCTTAGCACGGTGTGATTTTATTAATAGTTCTATTAATCTCCCTCAACTGCTGGGGAGATCCCAGACTTAGTTCTTGGGAGGCTCCCAGGCAATTATTCAATAACTGATTCACTCTGGCTCCTGCAGAATGTTAGTTCTTATGCAGCATAATCTGGTTTCTGCAAAATAAGACCAATCTCTTCATCTCTTATCTGTTTTTACAGTGGTGCTCTGAGGAGACATTTTGGTGAGATGAGTAACTGGGTCGTGTTGCACAGTCACTCACTCATGTCCAGCACTTTGCAACCCCATGGACTGCAGCATTCCAGGCTTCCCTGTCCTTCACTATCTCCTGGAGTTTGCTAAAACTCATGGCCCCTTGTATATAGAGGTCAGGGTTTGTATACAGAGATCAAGGTTTCTCAACCTTGACACTTTGGACGTTTAGGGGAGGATGATTCTTTTGCTGGGAAAGATTAAAGGAAAAGGAGAAGGGGGCAGCCGAGGATGAAATGGTTAGATATTATCAGTGACTCAGTGGGTGTGAATTTGAGCAAACTCTGGGATATAGTGAAGGACATGGGGAGCCTGGTGTGCTGCAGTCCATGGGGGCACAAAGAGTCAGACATGACTTAGAGACTGAAAACAATAACACAACGACAATTCTTTGGTGGGGGCTGTCCTGTACATGGTAAAAGGTTTTGCAGGATTCATGGCCTCCACCCTCTAGATAACAGCAGCAGACCCACAACCCCACGTGGTGGCCTTGCCTTTCAAACCAAGCTCATCTGTAGCTACCCCTCCAGGCTCCAATGCCTAGCCTACCCTGGTTCACTATGTTCTAACCCCACTGTCCGGCCTTTAAACTTGTTCCCAAATTTATATTTGCTGTCCCTCTGGCTGAAAGGTTCTTCTCCCAAATTTGCACATGGCTCCTTCCTATCACCCAGATCTCAACTCAAATCATCACCTCCTTAGAAAGGTCTTCCCCAATCAACCTTCGTAAAGCAGCCTATCTTCCACTCTCCACTCTGTATTCCATATATCATTGCCCAGTTTGTTTCCTTCATAGCATTTACTAGGACTTGAAATCATCATATTCATTTATTTGGTCTGCGGTATTTTCCTAGGCTATAAGCCATGAGAAACCGTGGTCCATCCTGCTCTCCTCTGCATCCCCAGTGCCTACGTAGAGATTACATATAGTAGGCATTCAATAAATAGTTATTAACAAATGACTCAATGAATGAATAAGTAAGATTAGGACCTAAGTCTGCAAGGACTTTACAGGATTCCTTCCAAGAGCCCAACAGAACTGGATTTCAAGAGAGAAATTATCTACCATGAGAAACCATTCCTGGTTAAGAATATATTTCCTGCATTCAGATACCAATTCTGCCATTCATCAGCTGTGTGACCTCAGGCAAGTTGCTAAGTTCCCCAACTGTTTTTTTTATAAATTAATTTTTAAATTGGAGTATAATTTTACAATATTGTATTAGCTTCTGATGTACAACAATGTGAATCAGCTATATGTATACATATATCCCCTCCCTCTTCTTTCTGTTTTCTTGTCCATAAAATGGGAATAATAATGGTCTCTTCCTCTAGGACGGCCTCAAGTATTAACTGAGATAATAAACATAAAACTCTGAGTGGTATTTTATACTTAAATATAAAAACTCACAGAGTAATCACTTCATGGGAAATAGATGGGGGAACAGTGGAAACAGTGTCAGTCTTTATTTTTGGGGGCTCCTAAATCACTGCAGATGGTAATTGCAGCCATGAAATTGAAAGACACTTACTCCTTGGAAGGAAAGTTATGACCAACCTGGATAGCATATTCAAAAGTAGAGACATTATTTTGCCAACAAAGGTCCGTCTAGTCAAGGCTATGGTTTTTCCAGTAGTCATGTATGGATGTGAGAGTTGGACTGTGAAGAAAGCTGAGCACCGAAGAATTGATGCTTTTGAACTTGTGGTGTTGGAGAAGACTCTTGAGAGTCCCTTGGACTGCAAGGAGATCCAACCAGTCCATTCTAAAGGAGATCAGTCCTGGGTGTTCTTTGGAAGGAATGATGTTATAGCTGAAACTCCAGTACTTTGGCCACCTCATGGGAAGAGTTGACTCATTGGAAAAGACTGATGCTGGCAGGGATTGTGGGCAGGAGGAGGAGACGACAGAGGATGAGATGGCTGGATGGCATCACCGACTTGATGGACGTGAGTTTGAGTGCACTCCAGGAGTTGGTGGTGGACAGGGAGACCTGGTGTGCTGCAATTCATGGGGTCACAGAGTCAGACACGACTGAGCGACTGAACTGAACTGAACTGAAATACTGTGTGTTCAGTGTGTGCTGTTGTTGTGGTATGGTGTTTTATCAATCAAGAATCTTTCAGAATGACGGCAACCACTGCAGCACACAGGATTCCAGCGCCTCCCCATAAATCTACTTTGAAAGAGGAGAAGCAGCCCCACAGAACTTTCTACCAGGAACTTTTCCCCTAAAGCTATTTCCTTCTAGTTAAATTCGACTTTATCTTGGGCCCCAGCAGAAAACTACTTACATCGTAGTAACCTTTAATAGACCAGAACAATATAATTGCCACCTCCTAGCATCCTCTTCTCCAGGGTGTGTAATTCGAATGCCTTGAATGCCTAGTTGCTTTTCCCTCTTTCTGATCTTTTATATTTATTGTTCTCAGCTTGGAAATAGATCCAGAAGAAGGAGGAGAGCTGCTGTTGTCTTGGTAACTGTGAAGGGATGGACAACCAAGTTTGGATGAAACAATAAAAGTGGAGCTGTTTTTGTTTTTTCATTTTTCTTTCTGATCAAAAACATCTCTTTGCTTTGAAACAGAGACATATGGCCGACACTGTCATTTTTGTATATTGCCTCCTGATCTCCCCCTTTCTCAGTCCTCAATGGGAAGGGGGAATTATCAAACCATTTGATGGGAGAAAGTGCTTGATGACACCTCAGTTTATTGCCACTTTTAAGGCTTAGTTTTGTATTCATCTATCAAGGCACATAACCTCTCTTCCTAGTTTCTCTTTTGGTTTACATTATAAACAGTTGGGCCCCTACCTATTCCCTGCTGCTGCTGCTAAGTCGCTTCAGTTGAGTCGGACCTATTCTCTAGCTAAACATATTAATTTCTAAAGATCAGGAATAGTGTTTGTTCCTTATATTTTTACAAAAATCATTTTTAATTACACAAATAAAATAACACCATACAATAACTTCAACAATCTATGTGCACACCCACTACAAGCCACCACTAATTCCACATCATCAACACACACATATTAATTTTTGTTGACACTAACAGAATTATATCATAGGCACTGTTTTCAAAGTTGCTTTGTGTACATCATGTAACACAGATATTAATAGTATGGTCCCTGTCTCCTTTCATTTTTGTTATCATTTCCAACCCTTTATTTTCAGATTTTATGTATATATTTTTACCTTGGCTTTTCTCTTATAAGTAGCGTGTAGATAATGTTAATTTAATAATGTATAATAATTTAAAATAATGCTATTTTAATCAAGCAGAGTGGCAATTTAATAGAATGATAAAAGCATAGCCTTAAGCATCAAAGAGCTTGGGTTTAAGCCTGGATTCTGACTTTAAGCAAATGGCTAAGTCTTTCTTAAGCTTCAGTTTTCACATTTCTAATGGGAGAGTAAAAATAGAACCCACCAAACAGACTTTGAGCAAACTCAGGGGGGTAGGGAAGGACAAGGAAGCCTAGTGTGCTATGGTCCATGGGACCACATAGTCAGACACAACTTAGTGACTAAACAACAACAAAGGCAATTTCACATGCTTCATTGTCATCAGGAGTACACACTGCAGCAGCTCCTCAGGAGGGCAACACAAGAAAAATATAAAAATTGAAGAGTATATACACGTTCTTTAACTTGAAGTGATTTTTAAAAATTTTATTTATATTTTGAGATAATTTTAAGAAACAATAGTTGTAATAATATTGTAAATAATAACTGTAAGAAATAGTACACAGGGACTTCCCTGATGGTCCAGTGGCGAAGACTCTGTGCTCCCAATTCAAGGGGCTCAGGTTCAATTTCTGATCAGGGAACTAGATTCCACATGCCACAATTAAGAGTTTGTATATCACAACTAAAAGATCACTCGTGTCACAACTAAGACACAGTGCAGCCAAAGAAAGAAAGAAATCGTACACAGAGATCCTATGTACTCAGTTTCCCCAGTGATAACACTTTGAAAAGCTATATAGTACAATATCACAGTTAAGATACTGACAAAGACTCCATCCATTCATCTTACACAGATTTCCCACTTGTACTTATTTGTGTGTGTGCACACACATGTACGTATATACATATGTATATATTTAGTCCTGTGAAACTTTATCACATTCGGGTTCATATATCCACCACCACAGTCAAGACACGAACAGTTCTGTCACCAAAAGAATTATTATCTTTGCTTTTTCAAAAAATATTTATTTATTTATTTGGCTGGGCCAGGTCTTAGTTGCAGCATGTGGGATTCAGTTCTCTAATCAGGGACCAAACTTGGGCCCCAGCATTGGGAGCACAGAGTCCCAGTCACAGGACTACCAGGGAAACCCCTCTCTGCTTTTGTACGAATAAAAATAATATTCAAGTTTCTTAGATTTGATGATATTTGTAGTATTAACCAGGTTTGTTCCCCCTTTGCCTTTTTATAACCACTCCCACCTCCCTCCCACCCTCTACCCACCCTATCCCAGTCCCATCCCATCCCTAAACCACTGTAATCACTAATCTGTCTGTAAAGGGAATGATACATTATGTAGTCTTTTAGGATTGGCTCTTTTCATTCCACATAATTCCTTAGCTATATCCAAGATGTAATGTGTACCAATATCCTTTTTTATTGCTGAGATGTGCCTTGTTTTGGAATGCATAGCAAACCACCGTTGGCTTAATTATTTACCTGTTGAAAGACATCTGGGCTGTTTTTAATCTAGCAATGCAAAATCTGGAAATGTATCCCTCAGATACAGTGACACAATAGTAAAGAAACAAAAGAAATCCAAAATTCGTCCATGAGGACCTGGTTAAACAAACTGCATTAGTTCACCATAATGTATATGTATCTTTGTAGAGATATTCCTTATATTTAACAGATAGAAGAGTAAATCTAGTATTTTCTTATGTGCTTTTCTAAGTGTTACTGACAGCAAGGGAGGTGGAGAGACAGTGTTTTCATGTTTCTAATAAAACCATTCTATAAATTCTGTATTCATGTCCAATATTTATCTCTTTCATATTGCATTGGCCATGTTCTCACTAGAATTGTGATTATCAGTGCTAAAGCAGGCATCCATGTGTTGCTTAATAACAATGTTTCTAAAGATTCACCATTAAGTATATTTCCTATATACTTATGTGACTATTCCTTCTATTTCTAGAGTTTTTGATCATGAAAAGATGTTGCATTTTAGCAAATGTCTTCCCAGTATCCAATGAATGATTTTCTCCTCTAATCAGTAAATACAGTAAGTTACATTGATAGTAACATTCATCCCCGAACTTGAATTTCTCAAATAAATCTTGGTTAATCAAGATGACCTTTTAAAATATACCATTAGATTCAATTTTGTAGTTTATTTTTATAGTTTTTGTCTCTATATTCACAAGTGATATCAGCCCATAAATGCATTTTCTTGTCTTGACAGCAGGAATAATATAGCCTTACAAAATAAGATTGGTGGGTCCCCATATTTCTTCCATGTTCTAAAATATGTCAGCGACACTCAGCAGAACTTGCCTGTGTGCTCAGTCACTTTCAGTCATTTCAGTCACTCAGTTGTGTCTGACTCTTTGCAACCCCATGGACTGCAGCACGCCAGACTTCCCCATCCATCACCAACATCTGGAGCTTGCTCAAACTCATCTCCATTGAGCTGGTGATGCCATCCAACCATCTCATCATCCTCTGTCTTCCTTTCTCTTCCTGCCTTCAATCTTTCTCAGCATCAAGGTATTCTCCAATGAGTCAGTTCTTCGCATCAAGTGGCCAAAGTATTGGAGCTTCAGATTCAGCATGAATCCTTCCAGTGAATATTCAGGGTTGATTTCCTTTAGGATTGACTGATTTGATCTCCTTGCAGTCCAAAGGACTCTCAAGAGTTGTCTCCAACACCACAGTTCAAAAGCATCAATTCTTTGGTGCTCAGCCTTCTTTATGGTCCAACTCACATCCGTACATGACTACTGGAAAAACCATAGCTTTGACTAGCTGGACCTTTGTTGGCAAAGTAATGTCTCTGCTTTTTAATATGCTGTCTAGGTTGGTTATAGCTTTTTTCCAAGGAGCAAGCATCTTTTAATTTCATGGCTGCAGTCACCATCTTCAGTGATTTTGGAGCCCAAGTCACTTTGTGTGAAAGTCACTCAGTCATGTCAGATTCTTTGTGACCCCATGGACTATACAGTCCATGGAGTTGTCCAGGGCAGAATATTGGAATGGGTAGCCTTTCCCTTCTCCAGGGGATCTTCCCAACCCAGGAATTGAACCCAGGTCTCCTGCATTGCAGGTGGATTCTTTACCAGCTGAGCTACTCTTTGCAACCCCATGAACTATAGCCCACCAGGTTCCTCTGTCCATGGGATTCTCCAGGTGAGAATACTGAAGTGGCTTGTGATGCCCTCCTCCAGGGGATGTTCCCAAGATCCTGCATCCAATCCACCTGCATCTCCTGCATTGCAGGTGGATTCTTTACCTGCTGAGCCATCAGGGAAGCCCCAGAACTTGCCTATATAACTACAAAGGACTTGTGTCCAGGATGATAAGGAGGGAGAGCTGGTTGGAAGATGGACCTCTAACTATCATTTCTATTTTAGTGGGTGTTTCTGTTGGTCTTCTTGCGCCAATTTTTGAGAATTTATATTTTTTCCCTGAGATTTTTAGTCCATTCATCTATGTTTTCAAATGAGTTGATATAAAGTTATATAGTTGAATAGTTATATAGTTGAATAGTTGATATAAGATATATAGTTATATAGTTGAATCATATCAAACATGCATTCAGTATATGTGAATTCAGCTATACATGCCCCAATTTTTTTATTTTTTAAAGAAAAGAGGGAGCCTGGTAGTTTAAACCGTGTGGACAATACCTCTGGTTATTCTAATTATAGAGGCTATGCCTCACCTGATAAAGACGTGACTATACTGTTCATGCAGCCAGTCTGTTTCTACATTTGAGTATTTCCCCACTCCAAGCATGAGTCTACAGGTTAAAGGTATTTTTTAAGTTATTGACTTATTTTTGGTTACACTGGTTCTTTGTTGCTATGTGTGGGCTTTCTCAGTTGTAGCAAGTGGGAAGCACTCTCTAGTTGGCACAAGCAGGTTTCTCACTGTAGTGGCTTCACTTACTGGGGAGCATGGGCTCTAGGCAGCAGGCTTCAGCAGTTGTGGGTCATGGGCTTAGTTGCTCTGCAGCATGTGGAATCTTCCTGGCCCAGAGATCAAACCCATGTCCTCTGGATTGGCAGGTGAGTTCTTAACCACTGGACCACGAGGGAAGTCCACAGGTATTTTTCATATAAGTTGGCCACTAATCAAATAAGCAGGGATGAGATTCAAAGATGAAGAAAAATACTAGATTTTTGCAAAAGCATATCTGTCTCCAACCTGAGCACAACTTACAAAAAAAAAAAGTCAATGACAATTTTTGTTACATGCAGTTTTTATCTCACCTCCTGACTTCTGTAAAGCTGCTATACAAAGCAGTCTCCTAATTTGAAAAAATCTCCTCTGTATCCATCCTACATCTTTCCTAACACTGTGTGTGTTCTCTTTGCCTTGATCATACTTTCAGAAAGTTTGTGTGTTTTTTTCAGTCTTTCAAAAAATCTAGCTTTGGGTTTTATTGATCATCTCAATTTTTTTTCTTGTTTCATTTGTTTCTGCTTTCATTTTTTATGAACTTGATACATCTGCTTTATATGTAGGTTTATTTTGGTTTTTTTTTCTTGCCCACTGCTGATGGAGTGTAGTTTGAGATTTCAAAGGGAAATAGCAGTCCATCAGTTTCACATCTTGGAATCTATCCTAAAGGAGGATTCACACATTTGTCCAAAGAGAAAATATAAAAAATTTTCTTTATATGCTATTGTTTATAACAAAAAAAGAAGAAAACCTAAAAGTACATCAATATGAATATAACTTACTAAACTATGCTATACGGAAACTATGGAATAGCACACAGCAGATAAAAAGAGGAGAGTTTTGTGAATGCTGCTTTATTTTTTTCCCTCTAAATACCTATCCAGTTGTCTTTAAGCTTTTGATTGAATAATATGACTTTTCTCCCCCTCTTGGAAATGCTATCTCCATAATATATTAAATCTTCATCTGTTCTTAGATCTATATTTCCATACTCTAGTCAATGCCATAGAGCTATCAATCTATTTCTCTTGTCTATATATCACTGTTATAAATTTTATTGCTTTATAATGTATTTTAATACATGATGGAACAGGTTATTTCTCATTACACTTCTTTTAGAGAATGTTCCTGGTAATTGCCGCAAGTTTCAAGAAAAAACACTATTGAAATTCTGATTGAAGTTGCATTGAATTTATAGATTTCTTTAGCGAAAATTGACATCTTTACAATTTTGAGTCTTCCTATCCAAGTGCAAGGTTTGACACTCCATTAATTCAAATCTCTTCTTTTATGGCCCTCAATAGAGGTTTATAGTTTTATTCACATGGATCCTTCACATTGCTTGTTAAGTTTATCCGTAGATATTTTATGAGCATTGTCTCACAAGTACATGGAAACAGGTATATCCAAAACTAAACTTTTAATCTACCTCCTGAAATCTGTTCCTTCACCAGGTCGTCCCCAGTGTTATTAAGGCACGTGTATTCACCTGCTGCAACTGCCAGGCACCTGAGTCTCCCTCAACCTCACATCCAACTCATGACTAAGTCTAACCATTCTATTTCTAAAATATATCTCAAACCCGCTGACTTCTCTTTACACTACCACTCTCTTTGTCCAAGCCCAGCCACCATCTTAACTCATTTCAATGACTTCAAAGCTACTTTCTCCATGTCCTCTCTTTCTTCCTCCAATCCAATCTTTTCATGGCAGCATTTTTTTAAAGGTAGACTCATCATATCACTCTCATGCTTAAAAATCTACAATGGCTTTGCATTGCACTTACTGCAATTCAATGTCGTTAGCAAGACAGACAAGGTCCTAAATGATCTGGTCCCTAACCAGCTCTTCAGCCAGATATCCCACCACTCTGCTTCTGAGCCATTGGACTAACTCCAGTTCTTCAAATTATTGATTGTAGTTGATTATATTATTATTTCTAATTCTTCACTTCATCCATCTAAGAGAATTATATATCTTTGTCCCATTGATATTGAACTTCTCGTGTGATTTACTTTGGCCAAAAGAATGCAGGTATATGATGCAAACAGAGGCTTTAAATGAAGGCATGGTTTGGCTTGTCCTCCTGCAAGTTGGCAGAACAGTACAGTGTGATTAGCTGCTGGTCGCAGATTGAGAGACAAGTGCAGCAGATATGAGACCATCCCTTCCACTATAATTGTTTTGTCCTAAGCAACCCCCTAAGCAGAACGAATTTGCTGTTTTAAGCCACTAAGATTTTGGGATTGTTACACAGCATTCATCACAGCAATAATACATTAATGCACTAAGTTCTTTCCTATATCCAGGACTTGATATAGGATATAAGTTCCTATATCAGGGACTTTGCCTAATGTATGTTCTTCTCTAGACTATAAGTCTCATGATGGTTAAATCTGTTTCTATTCTGTGTACCTCTGTAAAGACAGGGCCTAGTACAATACTCATTATGTGGT
This sequence comes from Ovis canadensis, assembly GCF_042477335.2. Taxonomy (NCBI): domain Eukaryota; kingdom Metazoa; phylum Chordata; class Mammalia; order Artiodactyla; family Bovidae; genus Ovis; species Ovis canadensis. The sequence goes on along the minus strand of NC_091268.1, from coordinate 38,143,381 downwards.
AGTGGCTAAATAAATTGCTCATGAAATAAATTATCAGAGGTATTACAGATACCATCTTTGATGTCATTAAACTTTGTAACACTGTTTTAGGTATATAACTGGTTTATCTGTCCTATTACCAATAATTTGACTGAACTCTCCTATTGTTACTAATCACTTTTCAGTTGATCCTTTTGGGTTGTCTGTAACTAAAGTCATGTCATGTAGTTGTCATCTGATAAATCATGGTCCCAATAAACCATACCTCCCAGTATTTACACACTTGCCCTTGATTCTGGACAAGGCCTGTGACCTATTTTTTTGATTGTTTGGTTGGTTGGTTGGTTTTTGATACTTTTTATCTTTATTGACATATAAATACTGTGAATGTAGGGAAACATTTTTATAAAATACCAAAATGCTATAAATTAATAAAGCAATAATAAGGTCCCAAAAGAGATATACAGAAGTATAAAAACTGTAACTTAAACACATAAATGTTTTGCTCAAGATTCATTTGGAAATTTTTTTTAATTATTTTTAATTGGAGGTTAATTGCATTACAATGTTGTATTGGTTTCTGCTGTACAACAACGTGAATCAGCTCTAAGTTATGACCTGCTTTTAATCAAGAGACTACAAGGGAAGTGACATTGGGCCAACATTTAAGGAAGCCTAGAAGATTCTACTTTCATGTTTTTGAGAGCTCACACCCATCTTGTGAGAATTCATCTGTTGGAGAGATCACACGGAAAGGCTAGGGAGAGAGACACACACGATGGCAGGTGGGGGGAGGGTGTGGAGAAGGGGAGGAGCCACCACAATCAGCAGAATTTTGAACAAATGAAATGGTTGTTGTCCTAGGCCACTGAGTCTTGGGGTAGTTTATACACATCAGTAGATCACTGAGACATCTGTAAATAACAACTTTGTGTCCTCAGTTAAAATTGCCGTGTTACTTGATGTGCTGCGCTTAGTCTCTCAGTCGTGTCCAACTCTTTGTGACCCCATGGACTGTAGCATGCCAGGCTCCTCTGTCCATGTGGATTCTCCAGGCAAGAACACTGGGTGGGCTGCCATGCCCTCCGCCAGGGGATCTTCCTGACCCAGGGGACCAGACCCGTATCTCCTGCATTGCAGGCAGATTCTTTACTAGCTGAGCTACCAAGGAAGCCCACGTTACTTTATACGCCCATCTAAATATATTGACTAGGGCTTCTCAGGTGTCTCGGTGATAAAGAATCCGCCTGCCAATGCAGGAGATGTGGGTATGGTCCCTGGGTCAGGAAGATCCCCTGGAGAAGGAAATGGCAATCCACTCCAGTATTCTTGCCTGGGAAATCCCATGGACAGAGAAGCCTGGAGGGCTACAGTCCATGGGTCACATGACTGCATGACTAAACAACAACAGTAAATGTATCAGCTAGTCTTTGATCCCATTTTGTGATCCATCCAAAAATACATAATAAATTGCAGTATTTGCTTAGGAAAATAAAGTCAGAGAAAAAAGCCATCAAGCTATTCATATTGGTTATTTCAAGAGTGTGGAATTATGGAGGAAGAGGCTTTCAATTTTCAGTATATTTTTCTATAATGTTTGAATTTTATATCACAACATGCATTATTTGCCTCATTTTACTCCTTACTTTAGAGGAAATTTTTTAACATCTCACAATTATATGAACACTGGCTTTCTTTCTTTTTGCTATAGGTGTAAATGTGTGCCAGTTTTACATATTTTATCATGTTAAGTATATATATCTTTATTGTTATGTAACCAAATGTTTAAAAATCAGCATCTGATTTTCAAATGTATTGATTATCCATTTTTCATTTATCTAAATTAAATATTTTTTATCCTTTGATCTGTTAACCTAATATTTATGGTCATTAGGTTATATATCAAATCACCCATGTATTACTGATTGTCCTGCTAAAAGAAAAATCTTAATACAGTAGGGGATCTGCCATAGGAGAATTCCATGAAGAGGGATTGGGGTTTGAGAGAGAAGCAGATCAGCATCCCCAAGTTCCTTCCAAGTGGCCCAATAGACAAGGAGTCCACATATTCAGAGCATAAGCACTTTCTGAATTTTTCAAAGAAAAACCCACCTCACACCAAATGCCTTTTAATCACAACCCACATTCACTGCCTGAGCTGCAGTAATTTTCAACTGTGCTAACAGAACCCAACCAACTACTTCAAGCAAACACCATAAAAGATGTTGTGTTAGAGAAAGAGAGGTATGAGGCTAAATAAACAAAGGAACTAACCCCAAATGAAATAGAGTTAATACAAGAATCAGAAGAGGAATTCCAAAATAAGTACAGTTGATACACTAAGAAATATTTGAGTAGATATTACATTCTTAAATCAAAATTAGACTGCCAACAATAAAAATAAGCAGAATTCTTGAAATTTAAATCATGAATACTAAATTGAAAACCCAGCATAAAAGCTGAGTAGCAGGACACATGAAGACCACTTTGGGGATCCAGAAATTAAAGCAGGTTTTTCTCTGGAATGTAGCACTAAAGTAAAATTAAGAATTTCTCTACACCTGACACTCTCTCCATCCATCCAACATAGCTCGAAACTTTGAAGTCACCTTGTTGAGCATGCACTTGGAGCAGAAGACAGAGGCTGTCATTTCACTTTCAAAAAGCTTTAAATAAAGTTTTAAAATTATTAATAAAATTGAACATAAAAATAAAATCTCTCATTGAAATTTGAAATATTACATGGAATATGCTAAAATAAGACTTTTCCATGGTTTGAGGTGAACTGGGTGACTAATAATGACCAGGAAAATCCTGATGCTTCCCTAGGACCTCTCTCAGGGCTCTAGAATGGGTTTGAACAAACAGCAGCAAACAAGAATAAAACTGTCAAATGATTACCCCTACAATCCTGCTAGTTCCATCTAATGGCTCCATTTGGTTCTCAAACTATAGAGTACATCAGAAACTCCAGCAGAGCTTGTTAAAAGTAGATCCGGAGGCCCCAAGCCTCAAAGAGTCATACTCAGGAGGCCTGGAGGAAATGCAGCAATCAGTATTTTAAACAACCCCCACCAAATAATTCTAACCAAGTTAACTTGCTCACCACACCTTAAATAATACTCTTCAAACCCACAGCCCAGCCTACAATTGCTTTCCTCTGTGCCTCAACGCAAGCTTTTCATTTCCCTTAAAAATCCATTTCAATAGCCCGAAATGCCATTTCTTTAGCAAAGCTCTCCTGGATCTCCTTCTGGGCTCCTATTTTCTTCCTGTACTTGGGGGCATTTGTAACCTCCCCTAAATTTTAGCACTCTGGTTAAAGTCATAGGCTTTGGATTAAAAGCCTGGGGCGCAGGTCCCAGCTTTGCCACTTTACTAGCCATGTGACCTTGACCAAATCATTTAAATGTCACAGGCCAAAGCAGCAGTTGAGAACAGGGAGACCAGAAGCCCAAGAGCTGGAATGAGAATTTCACATACAATAAATCCAAAGGACCAGAGGTGAGAAATGAGGTTAGAGCAGCAGATGATGTGAAGAGTTCAAGCCAGGGACAAGGAAGAGAGAAGAAAGAAAACGCTGAGGTAAAGAAATCAGCAAAACAGAAAGAAAGATAAGAAATCAGCTGAGAAAGGGGGAGAGATTTGGGTATAGAGCGTTGGCAGCTCATATGACTCACAGGACTCAGGAGGGCCACTGTACACGCTTTCTGATCCTCCTTCAGGGACATCACCTTGTACTTAATTTCAGCCACTGCCGTGTTTACACTGGTGAAACCGGCAAATCTTGCAAATCAGAGTTGTTGGTTTTTTTAAGCAAGTTGGTTGTCCAACCTGTCCCAGCCCACCACTGAGTCTACCTGAGGAGATCAATTGTTCTTAAGCATCCAATTTTGTGAGTCGTCTTTTTTGGCAGGCAGGTTCACGCAAACAGGCAGAACAAGCTCACTCAAATGTCCATTTGTTTTTGTTCAGCTGCTAAGTTGTGTCTGACTCTTTGCAATCCCATGGACTTCAGCATACCAGGGTTCCCTGTCCTTCACTATCTCCCAGAGTTTGCTTAATTTAATGGCCATTGAGTTAGTGATGCCTTCCAACCATCTCATCCTCAGTCTCCCCCTTCTTCTCCTGCCCTCAATCTTTCCCGGCATCAAGGTCTTTTCCAATGAATCAGCCCTTTGCATCATGTGGCCAAATGGCCACTGAGGGGAAAGGAATGAATGCACAGGTGCATGAATGAATTTTCCTGAAGGTGTTCCTAACATGAATTCCTAATGGAAAGGAATTATAAGTATTTTAGTAATTGCAGCTTTTCAGGTGGCAAATGAGAGAGGCATTCCCTACAGACTGCAGTCAAGAACTCAAGCATCATTATTCAATCACAGACACCTCTTCATGAAGCAAATAAATAGCTATTTCCAGGGAATTTGGCAAAGCCAATTTTTGCAACCTCCTTTCCCTTTTAGCAAGGAGAGTGGGAAAGTTCATGATGGAAGTTTCTCAGCTGAATGAAAGTCATAAACAAACACAGACTGGACTCCCCCAGTAGATGAAGACTCTCTGATTGCTCCAGGGTCAAATACATTAATACAAATCTGAGGTCTGACAGATTTCAGACCTCAGCAGTCTCTCTGCACTCTCTCCACCAAAACCATTTCAGCTGACTTGATCAAGGAATGTGTTAACTGATTTTTTAACATTTGGACAGGAAGTGGTAGTGGGCATATGGTTAACTTAAGCCAAGACTGGATTACGATTTAGCTGTGAGAGCCATAACATACTTTCTGCCTCTTTGCATGTGTGCTAAGTCGCTTCAGTCATGACCAACTCTATGCAACACTATGGCCTATAGCCTGCCAGGTTCCTCTGTCCATGGGATTCTCCAGGCAAGAACAGTGGAGTGGGTTGCCATGCCCTCCTCCAGGGGATCTTCTCAAGCCAGGGATGGAACTCACGTCTCTTATGTTTCCTGCATTGGCAGGCAGGTTCTCTACCGTCAGCGCTCCCTGGGAAGCCCTTCGGCCTCTTCACCTGATCCGTAACCATGTAGTTAGTGTAGACTGAATGTGGATTGGTATATGCTTTATAAAAAGCCAAGGATGTACCTAGAGATTATCATGCTAAGTGAACTCAGAAAGAGAAAGACAAATACCACATGATGTCACTTATATGTGCAATCGAAAATACAGTGCAATTCAACGTATCTATGAAACAAAAATAGACTCATAGATATAAAGGATGACTTGTGGTTGCCAAGTGAGGGGAGGGGAGGGAAGGAATGGGAGTTTGAGATTAGCAGAGGCAAACTATTATATATAGGATGGATAAACAACAAGGCCTACTGTATAACATAAGGAACTATATTCAATATCCTGTGACAAACCATATTGGAAAAGAATATGAAAAAGAATATACGTTTAACTGAGTTCACTTTGCTGTACAGAAGAAATTAACATAATATTGTAAATCCACTATAGACCAATAAAATTTTTTAAATTAAAAAAAAAAGCCAAGGGACTTGCCTAGATTCCTCAACTCATTTTGAACTTTCCAGATCTTTATTTTCAGGAATCGTTGTATAACTCACTAAATAATTTTAGTGTATACTTTAAAAAGCTGGAAAATGTGAATGTGTCCTTTAAGTATATCTATTATCAGAGCACCAAGACAATAAAACAGCTGCAGGTAGAGCCTAGGTTGCGACATTTGACACCTACAGGTGTTCAATAAGTACTTGGTGTTGAGTGGATGTGGAGGAAAGAGAAGAAGAAAGCTTGTAGGAAGGCTCTCTCTTATCCTTTTTCATCTTAGACCAAGTGCTCAAAAACAAAACATGATTAGTTAGGAATCAAATGTTCTCCTTCCTGGGAAGAAGGCTCAGAGAAGGCAAAATGAGCAGGATGCTGTAGGCAGTTATACTGATTAGGAAATTAGGAAGCAAAATACTCTCTTCTCATCAATAAGTAAAAACAGGTCATTAGAGGCTTCTTGTGAAATGTGAAGACAGTCTCCTGTGAGGACTGTTGATGCTCTAAGGTTCAAACAGCAGAAGCTGAGTCCTATTTGGGTATGAATTCGGGTTTTAAAACTTATCCTTCTCCTGAGTCCTAGTAGTACAACTAGAATTAAATTAAATTGGATCATGAACATTTGAACTGTATAAAGAAAAATACCACATCATATTTAAGCATTCATATTTCTTAAAGTTTTGCTCTAACCCTTCCATATTTTTATTTTTTAATGAAGTATAGTTAACATATACTAGTTTCAGGTGTACAACATAGTATCTTGATATTTTTATAGATTATATATTGGCTATATTCCCTGTGCTATACATTACATTCTTGTAACTTATCTGTGTTATACCTAACAGTTTGTGCCTCTTGATCCCCTTTACCAGTTTCCCCTCCTCCCACTCCCTCCCTTCTTGCAACCACCCATCTGTTCTCTGTATTCTATTTCTTTTGTTACGTTTGTTCATTTGCTTGTTCTTTAGATTTCGCATATAGGTGAAAACATATAGTATTTTTGGATATTTTTAAGTGTTTATATTCATAGTCAGTTAATTATGACTTATTTTATTTAGAGGGTTTTTTATTTTCAGTGTAATTGGCTAAGGTTTGCAGTAGAGACTAAGGAAATGAGCCTCTGATCCATCCCCTTCTCTGAGGACTGCCTTTGCTCTTCTGGACCTCAGCCTCAGTGACTTTCCTTTGTGAAAGTCTTGACTTTTCCCTGATTTCCAGCATGGCTGAGTGGATCAGCATGGACACTGGCTCAGGCTGAGACAAATTCTCTCTGGAGAATTTGAACTTGGGAAATGAGGAACAGACTCTAGGGAGTGTGGGAGGATGTTTGAATGCTAGACACATAACTTGGGAGTTTGGGGCCAACTAAGGGTTTATTTAACTTATATGCAGACTATATCATGTGAAATCCTGGGCTGGATGAATCATAAGCTGGAATCAAGATTGCTGGGAGAAATATCAACAACCCCAGAAATGCAAATGATACTACCCTAATGGCAGAAAGTGGAGAGGAACTAAAGAGCCTCTTGAGGAAGGTGGAAGAGGAGAGTAAAAAAGCTGCTTAAAATTCAACACTCAAAAAACTAAGATCATGGCACCCAGTCCCATCACTTCACGACAAATAGATGGGGGGAAAAATGGAATAAGTGGCAGATTTAATTTTCTTGGGCTCCAAAATCACTATGGATGGTGACTGCAGCCATGAAATTAAAAGATGTTTGCTTCTTGGAAGAAAAGCTATGACAAACTTAGCATATTAAAAAGCAGAAACATCATTTTGCCAACAAAGATCCATCTAATCAAAGCTATTGTTTTTCCAGTAGTCATGTATGGATATGACAGTTGGACCATAAAGAAAGCTGAGCACCAAAGAATTGATGCTTTCAACTGTGGTGCTGGAGAAGTTGGAGAGATGGTTGGATAGCATAACCGACTCAATGGATATGAGTTTAAGCAAGCTCCAGGAGATAGTGATGGACAGGGAAGCCTGGCATGCTGCAGTCCATGGGGTTACAAAGAGTCAGACATGACTCAGTGACTGAACAACAACAACAAATGTCTGTAAAAGCAGACCGAGCCAGTTTAGTGCAAGAGTATAAAGCACATATGCCGAGCAAAAAGTAGAGATGGAAACAAGAGACCTGAGAACAAGAAACAACTTCCTGGGCTCCCATTGACTTGGCAGATTCTGCTTCTGGCCTCCCCAGGTTCTAACTGTTCTTATGTGAAAAATCCCAGCATTCCTTCTAGAAAATCTTTTTTAACTGAAGCAAGTTGAAAGTGGGTTTCCGTCACTCCTCACCAAAAGCAGCAGAAGCTAAGGATTCTGACACAGTTACTCCTAGCTTCTGGGAAAACCTCACTCAATGGTCCAGCAGCCACAAGTCAGGCATCACCTGTATCCTATGCTGTTGTTGTTGCTCAGTCATGTCCAACTCTTTGTGACCCCATGAACAGCAGCACATCAGGCTTCTCTGTCCTTCACTATCCCCTGGAGTTGGCTCAAACTCATGTCCATTGAGTCGGTGATGCCATCCAACCATCTCATCCTCTGTCATTAGGCAAGAACAAAACAGAGCTGTGTCCTGGAGCTGGACGGGCGCCTGGATCCTAGTCTCAGGTCTACCTCAATCCAGCCATGTGATCTGGAGCACACTGTACACCTCACTGCGCCTTTGCTTCCTCTTCTGCAGTATCCCAAGTCCACCTCTTTCCATCTGCAAGGTGCTGAGTGGGTCCTCAGTAGATACTGATCTTCTTCCATTAAAGTGACAGTTTCTCTAGGAAATGTGGGGTTTAGCTCCTCTGTTGATCTGATTTTCTCTTTGAGACTTTGAGCTCTTAAAATAAAGATCTTAAAAAATACCCAGAGTATTTCATGCTCATTCAGGGTCCATTTCAAAAGATGGAGCCAGGCTGCCTGGCAGCATGGATCTACTGCTTGTCTTGCTGCAAGACAGAAATGAACCAAATAACATGAAGGGACATGATCAGGGAGTGGAGGATTTTATAAGCTTTATAGCACTTAATTCTTACAAACAATCATATTCCTAATATACAGATGAGGAAAATGAGTCCAGAGTATCTTTGTAACTTTCCCAGGTGTCACAGGCAACAACTCGGAGTGTCAGAACTATACTGAGTGATCTTAACCACTGCTCTCAATTTTCCCACTGCCTGTAGCTTGATATACAACCCACCCTTGACCTTTGTAGAAATTCTGCTGTCCAGACTTTGTTTTTACGGTTTTGATATGACTCACTGATCTTCCAGAAAGCAAGCAATGGGGAAATGGACCACTTTCCCTCATCCAGATATGAAATCCTTCCTGACTGTGACTGCTGGCTCCATCCCTTCACCTCTCCATTATCAGTCTTCTCCTCTGGAAAAGTAAGTTTTAAAATAACATCAACATTGGCAAAGTGTTCTGAGAATGACACAAAAAAGCCATGGGAAGCACTTCGGGAAATGTCTAGCAGATAGTGAATACTTGAAAAATGTTGGTTATTGAACATAGCATCTGCTTACCTCCCTTCCCCTGGCATAAGTGGCATCCTTCACTTTTAACCAGATTTACACCTTTATTTAGCAAGGAGATCAAACCAGTCAATGCTAAAGGAAATCAATCCTGAATACTCATTGGAGGGACTGATACTTAGGTTGAAGCTCCAAGACTTTGGCCACCTGATGCAATAGCCAACTCACTGGAAAAGACCCTGATGCTGGGAAAGATTGAAGGCAGGAAGAGAACAGGGTGACAGAGGATGAGATGGTTGGATGGCATCACCGATTCAATGGACATGAACTTGGGCAAACTCTGGGAGGTGGTGAGAGACAGGGAGGCCTGGTGTGCTGCAGTCCATGGGGTCGCAAAGTTGGACACAACTTGGTGACTGAACAACACCTTTATTCATTTATTCCTTTGATCCACAAACAAGTATTAATGACCGTGCACAGACATGGATCTAAATTGACATTTCAAGCTAGGGAAGTGAAGAAAGAGGGAGGGGTGTTCAGAGAAAGGATAATGTAGATTAAAACTAGGATGCAGGAGGCGATATGGCACATTCTAGGGAACAAGTAGCTCATTTTGAGACATAAAGTTAGAGCATATCATTCTTAGGATCAGAATGATTGATAGTTTTCCATATCACTCACAGTTGTGATATAAGCTGAAGTCACCACGAGGAATGGTCTACAAGACCTCTGATGATGTGCCTCTGCCCACTTCTCTCTGTCCTGCTCTCCTCCAACCCACCAGCCTTCTCACAGATCCTTGAAATCACCCCCAGGCCCTTGCACTCACAGCTCCTCCTCCAGGTATCCGCATGTCTCGCTATCTCAGCTCCTTCAAGTTTTCATTCAACTATTACCTGAGATATATCAGTGAGATATTCCCTGAACACCATCTTTTAAACTCCCACCCTCTCCTCTCACCCCCTACTCCTTTCTTGCTTTAAGTCTCTCCACTGAACTTATTGCCTTCATAGGTTCCGTCTGTCTACCCAACTAGAATGAAGCTCTGAGATTTTGTTTCTGTTCACTGTTACATTCTCAGCACGAAGAAAGGACTGTTCCTGGCACCTGATAAAGGTTAATTGAATGAATGAATGAATGTGGTCAGTCACAAAACGGCTAAAACAAAAGAGAAGTTGTCAAGAGCCAGATCACAGGGAGGCCTGTGGGCTAAGGCAAGGAGGTAGAATCTAAGCTTAAATCCTGTGAGGAAACATGAGGGGTGACAGCAGGGTGTGGTGTGATCAGAGTCACACTGTAAACAATCTTTTAGACTAGGGTGTGGAGAACAGTTCGGACAGGTAGTGAGACCATTTCAGAGACTAAAGCTGTGATCTCCGTGAGAAGTCAAGAAGGCCTTAATGGAGACTGTGAGCACAAGGATGGGGGAGAAGGAGCAGAGTGACAAGCATCTAAAGGGAGCATCTGTGGGGCATGGTGACTGGCTGACAATGGCAAATACCTAAGGGGGGCAGGCGGAGTCTTAAATGACTCCTTTGGTTTCTTTCAGAGAATATGAGTGGCAATTTGAAGGAGTTTGATTTTGCATATATTGAATTTTATGTGCCAAGGAAGATGCCTATAACTAGTCAGAGATTTGATGTTCAGTGAAGATTGAGTTAAACCAAGGAATCTCATTGCATAAATGGTCGAGTTAAACCAAGGAATCTCATTGCATAAATGGTAGCTACAAGGGTTCCAGCTGAAATTCTAGGTCCTGGAATTGTAACGGAAGCCTTACGGTGGCACCCTACAGTGTGGGGGATGAGAGATGGTAGGAAATATCAATAAAAATGGATAGGAATTCAATGGGAAAAAGATTTTACTCTCTCTCCAGGTAGAACTTGGAATGCATTGTTCCAATATAACCCCCTATGGCAACTGACTCTGCATAATAATTAGGTACAGTGCTATTGATCATTTACGTTGTAGGTGAATTTGGTCTTGTGTGCTAGCATAGGAAACTAACCACCTGCTGTATAATACTGCTTCCCTGATAAAATGTATAGCCCATTCACAAGCTGAGGACTGCTGATACTACAAGATGAGAAATCTTCATAGCAGCCCACATTTTTTCAGAATTCCAGCTGTACCTTGTGAATTCTTCCACGTAAAGGACAACTGTTTCATAAAATGTGAGTGTTTCTAATTCCCAAATGGGTTGCTGATGCTGAGGAATGTAGATCATCTACATATCACAGCTGAAGCTCTGAGATGGGCGGGATCCTTGAGCAGTAGAGCACAGAGGAAACAGAGGTGAGCTCCTAAGGCATGCTAACTGAACTCTGGGAACAGAAATATCTGAGAGTACATTATAAAACTTGGTAAATACGTTACACACAGAGTCTGTGGAATTCAGAGTGCAGGATCTGGATAAAACAACTGGCTATAAATAGTTGGGATCTTTACTTACTTCCAACAGCCCACACCCTGATCCTGGTTTCTAATGGTGGCGGTTTAATCACTAAGTCATGTCCAACTCTCTGCAACCCCATGGACTGTAGCCCACCAGGCTCCTCTGTCCATGGGATTTCCCAGGCAAGATTACAGGAGTGGGTTGCCATTTCCTTCTCCAAGGGATCTTCCCAACCCAGGGATTGACCAGGTCTCCCACATTGCGGGTGGATTCTTTACAGACTGGAGCCACCAGGAAAGCCTGGTGGGATCTTTGGGTTGCCACTAAAAAAAAAACTCAAACTGACTTAAGAAAAAGGAGAGAGAAAGAAAGGAAAGGAAAGGAAAAGAAAGGATGGAAGAAGTTAGGAAGGAAAAAGAGGGAATGCTATTGGCTAACATATCTGTAAAGTCAGGGGAAAACTACAGCTTCGGGCATTACTGGATCCTGAGTGATGCTTTCTGGTCAGTTTAGCTTTCTACCACCTCTTGACTGATTTCTTGTGTGTTGGCTGCTTACCCAGCAAGCTGACCCTTCACAGAAGCAAGATGGCTGTGATTCGTCTCAGGTTTATGTTTTATTTTCCCAACACGTTTACAGAAAGAGGATGCCTCTTTTCCAATCACTCTAACAAATGGAGTGAACACAAGTGATTGGACGAGCTTGGGTCATGTGCCATCCCTAAAACGACGCTGATACGCAGAGGGAATAGAATCCATATCAGCCACACCTGAGTTACATGCAACCTGAAGTAGGAGAAATAAGTGATTCCCCAAGGAAATTATGGATTCTATTACCAGAAGGAGGATTAGATGCCGTGCAGCAAGAATACCAGATGTCTCAGGGGAACCAGGCTGGAGAAAAACCTTCCTTAGGGGCTTCTCTTCCCAGAAGGCCTCTTTAAGGGCTGATCCAAAGATGTTAGTGATCTCAAGGAGTCAAAAATAAATAAATAATTTCACATTAAGTGTAGAGAGAATGGATTTGACTGAGGACATATCTCCCACCTATGAACGGGAGAATGCCTATCGTCAACCTTTGTTTCACCCACCTTCTTCTGCTACAAGACCCAACATGTTGACTTTAATACCCAGCCTTCCCCTGTATCCAGTGTCACATTGAACTCTGCTGTTACTTGGCAGAATGATTGAGAAGGAGAAAATAAGAAATTAAGTTCAGCAATTCTTGAGATTGGTGTTGAGTATGGAAACAAAAGTTACTTCTGAAACTTGCAGGTATGCTTTTTTTTTGTTTATTTTGGCTGCATTGGATCTTAGTTGTAGTACATGGGATCTTTAACTGTGGCATGCAGGATCTTTTAGTTGCAGCATGTGGGATCCAGTTTCCAAACCAGGGATCAAACCCGGGCCCCTGCACTGGGAGCCAGAGTCTTAGGCACTGGATCGTCAGGGAAGTCCCTACAGGGGTACTTCCACATAGAGCCTACCCCCACTTCCCCTCACTCTAGAAATTCATACTGTGTGTGGCTCACCCTCAGGTCATACTTCTTTAAAAAGAGAAATTGTTATTCTACATGCACGGAGATTGAATGATAGGGCCTGCCACATCCTCTATTTTCTGTGGCAGGGAAAGGGGAATGGGTTGGAGCAAAGAAGGGCTGGGGTGGGCTCAGCTCAGGCACCAGCCAAGGGACCAGTGTCGGTAGTTGGTTTAGTAAAGCAGGCTGTACAGGTCACAGGATGGGTCTAAGATGAGAAAAGTAAAGTCCTAAGTAGTGACAGGGATACCAAGAGAAGGCAAATAAGGAGTCTAAAGACACTGCATGAAACAACACAGGCTCCAGAGTCCACAATCCAGTTGTTTTAACAGAAGTGCTACAGCCAGGTGGGGAGAGTGCGAGAGTCGGTCCCCAGAGGTAATTCAGGCTCAAAGACAACAGGAATTAACAAGGAGAGAGCGCACAATGAAAGCCGAGTAGGTACATATTAATGTATGAATGGATTCATGTAGATAATACGTGGGACTCTGGAGTAGGGCCGAGGTCATGATGCTTGGACATTCCTCCATAAACCTAAAAATGTAGCCCTTTAAATTCAACCTCTGATATCAACCAATAATATGTTCAAAAACCTTCCTAAGTCCTATTCTACCGAAGCCAACTTTATAGCCTGATGTTAAAATAGTGTTTTCCCACAAATTCTTTATTAAACTTGTTTCTTGACTTATGATCTGTCAACAAAGGGGTTGTTGTCTCCTAAAATATGGTTTCAGCTTTTTTAAGGTCCACACCTTGGCCGGGCACTCCTTTAAGAAAGCTGCCTCTTTTGATGGCTATTTTTCTGCTGAAACAGATCATCAATTCTTTCAGTCTGTGTTCTTGTCATGCCTGAAGCATTTATGCCTTACTTAAGCCTTTCATTATAATCAGCTGCCCTTACTTTGCTATTCCCTGCAAGGGCTTTGCCTCAATCACATAAGCATTAGAACAACTGCCCTTTTAGCTATGGATCAAGTTTTCTTTGGGGTGCCCTATGTAAATGAGAACACTTCAAAATGCTAATTTATAATAAGTCAAAAGTTGACTGACAGAGTAATAATACTACTGCTATGAGTGGACTGTTGAGAGGCTGAAAGAATGGATCAAGAAAGAACACAGCTGGGAAGAAGAGGTGAACTGATCAAAAGCAAGGACGGAAAAGGAAGAAAGAGAAACACAGGCAGTGGTTGCCATCAGAGCTGTGGGGATGCTATTAGGCTGGAACTGAAAGGGAAAAAGACAGATTTCTTGTAACTGTCCTGACAGCTGTATAACAGAAAACGATAAAAGATTTGGAAGTCTCCAGGAAAAACAAATGAATTTGATAGAGTAACTGATAGGATAAAGCACTTTTAAAAACTATGTATATGAGAAAGGCAAGCATTACAATTAAAAAGGATAAAAAGGAAGGATAATGGGAAATTTTTCAAGATAAGAAATATAATCACTGTATACCTTTTGGCTCTTTATATCGATAATAGATATTGTTCACCAGTATTGATACGATTAGTTTACCCTTGAATAACACAGTTTGAACTGCATGGTTCCATTTATATACTAATTTTTTTTCTGTAAATATATACTACAGTACTACATGACCCATGGCTGGTTGAACCCATGGATGTAGAACCATGGACACACAAGGCCAAATCTACAGTGATACATGGATTCTTGACTGTGTGGTGTCAGCACCGCTAATCCCCATTTGGCTCAAGGTTCAATTATATAAACAGTGACATCACTATAGTAGAAGGATGGGAGATAGGGAGTGTAAGTGAGCTAAATCCTCAACTATTACTTCAGGATGTACATAAATAATACCTGAAGTTGATACATCAAGAAATAAGTAAAGGAACTTATTATTTGGGAAACAGCTTGAAGAGTTAAAAACAGTTGCCTTCAGAGAACAGGAAAGGAGGGTGGAACAGAGATTGTTGCTTCTCATCACAGTTCTTATGTTATCTAACTATTTTTAGTGAGCACAGGACTTAGTGTCAGGGAAAGTTTTACCAAGGACCTGCCCTGTGCTAAGTATTGTTGTTATTTAGTCAGTAAGTTGTGACCGACTCTTGTGACTCCATGGAGCCTGCCAGGCTCCTCTGTCCCCGGGATTCTCCATGCAAGAATACTGGAGTGACTTGCCATTTCCTCCTCTAGGGCATCTTCCCGACCCAGGGATCAAACCCATGTCTCTTGCATCTCCTGCATTTGCAGGCAGATTCTTTGCCACTGAGCCAAACAACAAACACTTCTCTGGCTTACTGCCAGATACTAAGCACTTTACATTTATCAACTCCTTCAATCTCTGCAACAACTTGATGAAGTGGTTAATCTTATTTTGCCCATTTAACAGAAAAGGAAATTGAGGCACAGAGGATGAAAACCTTGCCTGAGGTCACAGTTGAGAGTGGTTGAGCTAGAATTTGAGCCCAGGTAACCCAGCTCATAGCCTCTGACCTTTGCCTGCTCCCTAACAAAACCAAGGCATAGACATTATTATCTCAACTTTGGAGACGACGAAACATGGGGAGATAAAAAGTCATTTTCTAAGATCACATAGATAGTGGATAGGATCTGTATGACTATGGGTTTGATTAACTTTAATACTAACGCTCTGTCTCTCCATGGCATCATGCAACTTTGTGTTTAAAAAGGTGAGCCAGTTGTGAACAAGGCAAGAACGTCCATTTCTGCCACTGCTATGTAATATAGTGCTGGAAGTTCTAGCCAGTGCAGTAAGGTAAGAGAAGAGAAAGGGTGAGGAGAGAGAAGAGAAGAAACAAGAGAGAAGCATACCGATGAAAAGAAAGAGAAAAGGGAGAAATAAAGTGGCCCATATTTACAGAGGACATGATATGCTACATAGAAAATTCCAAGGAATCTACAAAATACAACTAGAAGAAATGAGTTCAGCGAGGTGGCAGGATACAAGATAAATATTCAAAACTCAGTTCTATTTCTACATATTAATAATAAACATATAAAAATCAAAATTAAAACTACAATACCATTTATAATCACTCCTCTCCGCCCAGGTGATACTTGATGTGCTGAGACATAAAGAGTAAGGAGTCTACAGAGACTAAAGCAGGAATGACCAAAGTAAAAGAAGTAACACGGGCTCTGATGTGATGGCATGAGTTTGAAAGTGTTCCAAGAACTAGAAAACAGTCCAGTACAGCTGGAGCAAAATGAGTAAGATGGGAGAATGGACTGAAGGGAGTTTGGAGAGAGACGCAGGGGCCATGGAACCTTGAAAAGGCATAGTGAGGCATCTTCTCCTTGGGAAATGACTGAGGGGAAATGAAACAATTTGATTTCACTTCAGATTGAATGATCACTCTGGACACTCTGTAAAGACGGCTTTGGAGAGGAGCAAGAATGAAGGCAAGAAAAACAGGTGAAGATCACTGAAGTAAATAATCCAGGAAAGAGATAATGGTGCTGATTCTAGCTAAGATAGTGGCAGGGAAACAGGGAATTAATGAATTTTGGAGGTAGAGTCAGCAGGACCTGTTGATGGACTGAAAAAAGAAAGAGGACAAGGAAAAGGGAGGGGATCAAAGACAACTCCCAGGTCTTGGCTTCGGCAACTGGAGAAACAATTACGCTATTTGCTAAGATGATGAAAAACATGGGAGAAATAAGTAAGCAGAGAAGCGGAGCTGAGAAATCAAGTTTTCAGTGTGGGACATAGTAAGACTGAAATTCCTAAGGGACAATCAAGTGAACATTCCAAGTAGACTCTCTGGATCCAAAAGAGAGCTGAGATACAGGCTGAAAGGGGACAGCTTCAGCATATAGAAGGGGGGTTCTTGACTCTGGCTGCTCAATAAATTACCTAAAGGGCTTTTTAAATGTGCTATTGCCCAGACACTACCACCAAATCAACTAAATCAGAAGCTCTGGAGGTAGAAACCAGGCATCAGACCTTCTAAGGAACACTTAGATTTAGAGATTAGAGGGAGAAGGGACCAGCAAAAGAAGACTGAGAAGTGGCCAGTGATACAGGAAGATGCCCAGGAGTTATGGCTCATGGAAGCTGAGTGGTGTATATTTCAAAAAGGAGATCAAACATTGCTACACCGGGCTGTTACGATAATTCAATAAGCAACACACGCAAAGCACTTTGTAAAGTTTTAATTGATAAACACTGGGCTTCCCAGGTGGCGCTAGTGGTAAACAACCTGCCTGCCAATGCAGGAGGCAAAAGTGATGTGGATTCAATCCCTGGGTGGGGAAGAGTCCCTGGAAGAGAGCATGACAACCCACTCCAGTATTCTTGCCTGGAGAATCCCATGGACAGAGCAGCCAGTTGCAAAGAGTCAGACACAACTAAAGTGACTTAGCACAGCACAAACAAACACTAGATGAGGTATTAGCATCATCTAAGGAGAAAAATTACTCTCCTCCTGGTACAGTAGTCCTACCTGGGCCACAGAGGAAGGATATTTCCAACAAACCTGAACCTTAGATAAATGCTGGCAAGGGAGGTCTACCCCTGGCACTTCTTACACTTATAAGAAATAATAAAAAATATTATGGCTGTGAGGATTAAACAAATTTATACCCATTCTCCTTAGCTCAATGCTTAGCATTTCATCATCAGAGTAATAACAATATTATTATTATTTACTCTAACAATACTAAATTGTTTCTAATAATAAGCATTTATTTCATTACTTAGTATTATTATTAATGCAAACATAGTGCTTTCTATTTGCTAGGCCAAGTTCTAAATGCTTTACATATACTTACTCCGTTAGTATTCCAAAAGGTTAGCTATTGATTTGTTGTTGCTGTTGTTAACTCCAAATGATTTGTTAATTCCAAATGATTTCATTTCCCAAGTGGGCACTAGGGGCTTCAGCATTCCAGAACCATTGTTCTGATGTGCGGGTGAATAATGGCCTCATGAGGCTTCTCTGGACGTGGCAGAGAAGATAGGATCTGTCCTGAGGGAAGTCTATGGGCCTCCAGCGCCATGAGTGAATTCCTAGGACCACCTGAAGGACAGCAGGGCTGTCCTGTAGGACAGCTGTGTTCCATAGTGATGTCTGAATTCCTTCATGGAGGCCATGTCATAGGCAAGTTCACATCTGCGCATAGAGACGATTTCACCTGGGTTCTTCAACTCAACTACCAATCACTCATACATATCAGGTACTTAAGCCTCTTGCTGGCTTTGGAAATAGAGATGGTTACTCTCCATTCTACAAGAGAGGAGACAAAGGCTTAGGTTAAAAACTTGTGCAAATTCACACAACCAATGAGGATCAGAGTCAGGACTCAAACTGAATACCCTAAATCCACATTCAGACCTTCTTATCTACCATGCTAATCTATTTTTTTTTACCAAATTTTAAGGAGTTAGAGCTATGGCCAAACTAAAAGAAATCAGTGACAAAGACACCAGAAGAGACCACCTTCAATACACTGAGGGGAAAAAATGGGCAAGGAATATGAACAGGTAATTTGCAGAAGAGAAACACAAGTGCCGGAAAAAAAAGAGAGGTAAATAAAATATAAATTTTAAAAAATATATGTATATTATATTACACTCATCAGATTCATTTTAAAATGTAAAAATCAGAAAACAATAAGCACTAGAAAGGATAATGGGTACAACCCTTAGACATTGCTGTTGGGAGCTGTAAATTGGTGCATAGAATCCAGAGAAAAAAGCAAGGTATCTAGAAAACTTAAAAACTCATAACCCCATGATTCTACTTCTAGATATTGTTCATAGAGAAACTTCTCTCGTTTGTATACAAGGAGACACGTATAAGGATGCTTCCTACTGGCAGCATGGGAAAAGGTAAACCATTTAAATGTCTCTTTATCAGGGAACGAACACATAAGATTGAGTATTCATTCCATAGGACACTGTCTAGAAGTTACAGTGAGTAAACTAGATCAATGTACATCATCATGAATGAATCTCAAATATGCATACTTGACTGAAAACGGCAAACTGGCAGAATAATACATGAAGTACAATACCAGTGAAAGAACTGATTTTTAGAAGCAGAGGTTGTAGGGATAGTGCAGAGTGAAGAGGGAATGTATTTGGAAGCAGAGCCATCTTTGGTTAAAACTCTTCAACAAATCATTTCCAAAGTCTCCCCATTTCTTTCTGATACCATCTTTACTTCTGTCTTCCTTTTCTCCCCTTCCAGTTTCTCTGTCTCTCCTAAAAACCCCTAATCTAATTTCCATGAATCAGTTTCAGAGAAACCGTAAATTCTCTGACATCATAAGTAAAGCTTTGTATTTCTAAGTATTATCCCTGGGGAATGGGTCCATAGTGTCCATCAGATTATCAGAAAGGTCAGTGTCCCATTAAGATTAAAAATTCAGAGGAAAAAATTTTTTCAAAAAAACATGCAGTTCTGATACTGTTTCCTTTGTCTATCATGCCCTGGGAGTAAGAGTTATTTCTCGTCAGAAGAAAAAAATAATAGAGAGAGAAAATGTAAAGTGATTTGTTCTGACCCTGTTTCCACTAGCCCCTTGCCCTGGGAGAAAATGCCCCGCCTTGGGAAACATAAACGTCTCCATCCTCCCCAGGCCTCCCATCCATCATTACAGGCAGGCACTGGGCAACAGCATCCGGCCTCCTTCACTGCCACTCATGACCCTTTCCATCAGATGTCTAGCTCTGGCCAGTTTGTTGACAATTATGAAGATTTTTTTCCAACCCAGCCAAACAGCCTCTGCACCATCAAAGCTCTCCAGACCTGGGGAAACTATAAGAGACCAGGAAAGCATAACTTTCTTTGTAGAGGACGCCCACGCAGAGGGCCCAGACCCAGGTCCAGACATAGCTACAGGGGCTCCCCAGGGCTCCTCTGTAACCTGGAGCTCTGGGCCCCACAGTTCCCTAAATTCATAGGTTGTCTGGAGAGACCAGTGGGATGAGGACATTTAATACATATACCTGGGGTGAGCTGAGGGTCAGCCAGGTGGCTCTGCTGAGCTTGGCTGGCTTGCTCCTGTGGATGTCAACTAGCTATCAGCTATCTGGATTAGCCTCTGCCAGGTGTCCGGGCTCTGCTTTGCTCCAAATGTCTCTTATTCCCTAGCACCCTAGCCTGGGCATGCTCTTACGGCAAATAGGAAAGTACAAGACAGCACGCACTGAGCCTGCACTAAGCCTCTGCTTGCATCATATCCAATAATACCCCTTTGGTCAAAGCAAGTCACAGGGCCATGCCCAGAGTCAAGGATGGGGCTTGATATCCTGCTCACAGTGAGCAGGCTCTGCAAGCCAGGGGTCAGGCTCTGCCTTTTATCAGGGATGTCTTTTCAATTTTTTGAGCAAATAAGAGACTACTTTTCACCTATCTGATTAGTGAAGGAAAAAAAATAATTTTTGTAACACTGTGTGTTCCAGGCACCATTTAAATGAGGATAGGGAGTGTTAAGAAGGGATGCGATGGGGCTTCCGTGGTGGTTCAATTGGTAAGTAGTCTGCCTGCCAACACAGGAGATACAGGTTCAGTCCCTGATCTGGGAGGACCCCACGTGCCACAGAGCAAGTAAGCCCATGTGCTACAACTATTGAACCCAGAAGATGAAAATACGGAGACCACATGCTCCAGAATGAAGACTGCATGCTCCTGAACGAAGACCACATGCTTCTGAATGAAGACTACTGAAGCCTGAGTGCCCTGGAGCCTGTGTTTCATAACAAAAGAAGCCACCACAGTAAGAAGCCCATATATTGCAACCAGAGAGCAGCCCCCACCTGCCGCAACTAGAGAAAAGCCTGCCCAGCCAGGAAGACCCAGCACAGCCAAAAATAAATAAATGAAATTATTTACCAAAAAAAAGAAGAAGAAGAAGGGTTGTGAAGAAGGAGAGCAAATAAGCCTCACTGAAATGCTGGGGAAGAGTCATACTGGGAGAGGGAAGAGCAAAGCAAAGATGGGCTCCCAAGGGAGAGCTGGAGCCAGGGGAGACTACAGGATTTGAAGGCAGAGAGATGAAAGGGAGACCAGGCTGTGTAGGACCACTGTAAGGAGTTTCTTATAAACTCTTGCACCTTTCTAGCATTTCAAAACCAAATGTGTGTGCCTTTCAAAACCATAATTTTAAAGAAATACAGACAGCAAAAGCAAATAACAATCCTGAGCTGCTCTCCAAGATTCCAATATTAGTGGACTTTATGAGCATTTTCGGAGAAGGAAATGGCACCCCACTCCAGTACTCTTGCCTGGAAAGTCCTATGGACGGAGGAGCCTGGTGAGCTGCAGTCCATGGGGTCGCTAAGAGTCGGACACGACTGAGCGACTTCACTTTCACGCATTGGAGAAGGAAATGGCCACCCACTCCAGTGTTCTTGCCTAGAGAATCCCAGGGACGAGGGAGCCTTGTGGGCTGCCGTCTATGGGGCGCACAGAGTAGGACACGACTGAAGCGACTTAGCAGCAGCAGCAGCAGCATGAGCGTTTTATCCTAATTCCCGGCCACCACATCCTCAAGCTTCCGGGAGCCTGCGAAGTTATCATCATTGTTGAGCACAGGCTGCCCTCTGCTGTTCACTTTTGGATGCGCACCCACGAGTATCCCCTGAAGCAGCAAAGTCATTGTCCCAAAAGGCAGATAAGCCGTTGTCAGAATGCCTCGTCTTCCTTGCCAGCAAGTTTGATATCTCAGGAAGCCCTTGAAGGACAGAATACAAGAACAGGTCTCCCAAAGCTTTGCACACTCATTTTCCATCATATATTACACTTTTGAAAGGACTCAATTAACTTGTCAACTTGCTCATTTGGTCCTCCACAAACACGTGGAGGGCAAGCAGTGGGGCCTTGGTAGCCCATTTTGCAGGTGAGAGGACTGAGGCTTCAAGAGGCTGTAAAACTGGCACTCAGTCCAATTAGCCAGTGCATAGTAAACCAGGGTGAGAGTCAAGATCCTCCAAGCCCACTCCAGCACATCAGAAGGGCAGCAAAGAGATGATTTATTCACAGTCTGAAAATATGAAACAGAAAACAAAAATCCTTTTTTTCAGGATAAAAAGCTGTGACTTGTCATCATACCAACCAAACCTCCTTCTGATGGTCTCTTCCTGGCTTGATCCGAGTCCCATCACCAGCCCATAGTGATTCTCTGGTTTCTGATATGAAGGTTTTGCAGCTTTTGACAGAAGGATGGAGAGGTGGGAGAAGGATGTGACCCTACACTGTGGCCCATGTCACTCTGTACCTCTTTAGGAGCATTTTCTAACTTTAATCTGTGCTTCATTCCAGAGCATCTCCTACTTCTCTATCTATCTTCCCCACCCAGGAAGTAGCAAAAGCTTCTAAGACCCATGCCCTCAGGGTAGAGTTACAGCGATACCAAGAGAAAGAAAAGCATGGGTGCTCACTTGTTTAGTTTTTAAAATAAGCTTTTGAAACTCACAGCAGAGAAAATCATTTGAGAGAAAGGGTTTCTGTTTCTCCAAACCCTAGGCTTGGGGTGTCCGTTATGAAGGCCCTGAAGAACCCAGGCATCAGACTTAGGTCACAGACCACAAAATTAAAGGGTGAGAGGTTATGTCTTCCTGCCCTGGAAAAAGAGGACAATTCTCAGGAATAGTGAGGGAAAGAAGGTGGTTGAAGCCTGACAGTCTGGAAGCTTTATCCAAGGAGAAACAAGCTAGGAGACACTTCGCAGAAGGGTTTTTTGGAAGTCGCGTGCTGTGTGGAGTGTCACGTAAAACTCTCCATCGCTTCCCAACAAAATCTTCAGTAGGCTCTGCACTGCCTACTAATGCTTAGTAAAGCGCGACTTACTTTTCAGGGGGTGTGAAAAAAAACAAGTGCTGCGTTACCTGTACCTTAAGGTGAAAACTGAAGTGATACATAAGGAGAAGCTAATACACCAACCGCTGGAACATCCTTGGCCTTGGGAAGTTCAAACCTGAGAGAATGAAATCTCCTTATCAAAGCCATCATTAAAACATAATTTGAAACACATGCTAAAGGCTATTCTAGAAATACAAAATATTGTAGGTATATATTGGAGACAGTAACTAGCTCTACCTGGGAAACTGAAGAACATTTCACATTTCAAGGTGAAATGATAGCTTGACAGATGGAGAAGGAAAGAGAAAATTGTTCTGTTAGAACTAACAGAACAGTCTCAAAATAGTCACGTTTCTCTTGGCTGGGTAACAAAGTAAACGAGGGCAGAATCTTAGGAAAACTGATTAGATTAAATAAATAAATAGTCAATGAGTTAGAGTGCTAAAAAATAAAATACAGATGAAAAAAGAAGGCATGAACTACACTGTAACTGTGAGATTTGATTTAAAGAAGAAAGTATTAAACTAAGCAAAGAGGTTTATGTTAATGATGACAAAAGTACAACCCGCATGAAGATCTAACCATCATCAATGTTTATATGCCAAATAGCATGGCTTCAGAGTGCTTACAGCAAAAACAGCAGAAACTATAAGAATTAGACAAAAACACAGTGTAAATGTTCATTCAATTCTCTCAGCCCATGACAGATCAAGTAGATAAGACTTTCATAAGGATATAGAGCTTACAAACAATACAGCTGATGAAGTTGAGCTTACAAATGCAGGCATAAAGATGAATATGATATTCAGCCAAAAACTACTTGCTGAGCATCTACTATGTGCTTAGCACTCCTCTAGGTGTTCAAGGTACAGAAGTGAATAAAACAGAAATAAATCCCTGTGCTTGGGGACTTACATTACAGTGCAGAAAGAAAGACATATGACCATTGGGCTAAGGGGATGGCAGCCAAGTTTTTCTACCGTAAAGTTAATATTCCTTTTGTAAACAATATATTCCCTTTCGGGAGATACTCCAAGATAGTATAACTAGCCTGTTTCTCATCATGCATGTATTTACCAGTTTTAACATTCATTAATGACTCTTACCCAAAAAAAATTATTGCTCTGGTTATTGCCAAATGGTGATTTTCTAGTTCCCTCATGGCTTCTATTAATAGATTTACTAGTTGGAATTCTACTGTAAGCAAAATGTTTCCCTCCTCCCCATTTATTCATATAGTAACATCTATATGGACTCATGGATTCTTATTTCATTCTTCATCCAGTACTATCATTATTTATTTTGTTGTTCAAACTGTCCCAGATTTGGTCAGTGGGAGACTCTTAAAACTGACTCCTGAGTCCTTTTCCCATATCCCCATCATCTGAGCACTTTCCTTGCTTGCTGGTATATGATATTCCAAGTTCATACTGTACTTTCCCTACCCTTGCCTTGGAGTCACATATTTCTCCAAGACGTCTTGACTCTTTTTATTGGAGAATGGGATTTAGATACCAAGATATGAGTATTAGGTGTACTCATCATTACTGGGTTGTCACTGCTATGAGACCATCTCAGACATTAGATAGAAAATAAAGACATGTATATATACATAATACTGCTTACATAAATAATATATTAATAAATCTATTTCTGTATTTTTCTACCCATATTTAAAACCATGAATTCACATGGATATGTCCAGTTCCAGTCCAATACCACTAGATTTATGCAAGCCTTTCCTTTTTCCACATTTTCCCCCTGTTTTTCTGGCAGTGAGAAGCTTGTCTCTCATTTTTCACAATATATTTCCTTTGGGATACACATAAGACAGTTTCAGAATTGTTATTTAAAAACACATACACACACAAATTGAAGAGTTCAGTTTCTAAAACATAAAAAGACTCCTGAAGTGAAGTCATCAGTCCTGTCCGACTCTTTGCGACCCCATAGACTGTAGCCTACCAGGCTCCTCCGTCCATGGGATTTTCCAGGCAAGAGTACCGGAGTGGGGTGCCATTTCCTTCTCCAGAGGATCTTCCCAACCCAGGGATCAAACCCGGGTCTCCCACATTGTAGGCAGACGCTTTACTGTCTGAGCCAGATTATTGGGTAGGTCTTTTTTATGTAAAAAAAAAAAAAGAGAGAGAGAGAGAGAGAGAGAAAGAGGAGAGAAAACTAGAGCCCAAAATATGCACTGAAGAAGGATGCCACAGGTATAAAAACAGATCTCTTCAACAAATCAGCAAGAAATCCCAAGTTCACAGATAAGAATCTCTCATTCTTTTTCCAGCTGGATGAGAACCTCCCATGTGATGCTAGTTTGGCTGAATGTAAGTCTGAGTTGAAAATTGCTTTGGCTCGCAAATTTGAAATCATTGGTAAATTGCTTTGCAGGGACTTTTAGATTCATCCTCCATATTAACTTTTGTCTCATAATTTCTTTTCTTTCCTTTTTGTTGCCCATTTGTACTGCACTTTGGGACAAACCATCACAGATTTGTTTTCAGTGGTGTGTTTTCAGTGGTTTAGTCTATCTTGAGGGATTTTTTTAATGTCAGTGTGCTCGTTTCAAGATCTTTAGTGCTTCTTTTTCATATCAGCCTAGAAAATGTTTTGTGAATGCTACTTCTTGCCCAATAACTCTTAAAATATGAGCTATTTGTATTTTAAAGTCTTTCTGTCCCATATTTCCTATTTCCCTGTTTCTTGTGTGTTAGTTTTTTCAGTTTACTCAATTTGTTACCTACTTTTTAGTAACGTTATTTCCCAAATATTTTTGTGATTCCTGAAGGTATGCTTAACTTTCAGTTGACAAAAAGAATAACCTAAGAGCTCCAAGAAATTTAAAAAATGTAAAACCAGTTACCCATACAAGAAAAAAATGATCATAACATCATCAGACTTCTTAACAACACTGACTATCAGAAGACAGAGAAGCAATGTCTATGAAGTTTTGAGAGAGAGAATTATGTGGAGTCCAGACTTTTAGCTCTAATCCAACCTATGAAGAAAACTAATACCATAAAAAAGCTTCAAACCCCTGAAAGAGAAAATTAACCCCTAAAAAGTGACAGTTAGTTGGAGAGGCAAAAGAAAATGTTTAATTCTATAATTAATAGTTTCAGAAATATTCAATAAGAAATCACATTACAAACACATTAAAACCACATTAAAGGGCTTCCCTGGTGGCTCAGTGGTAAAGAATCCACTTGCCAATGCAGGAGACACGGGTTCAATCCCTAATCTGGGATAATTCCACATGCTGTGGAGCAACTAAGCCTGTGAGCCACAGCTATTGAGCCAGTGTCCTAGAGGCCAGGACCCACCACTACTGAAGTCCGCAGGCCTCTGCCAAAAGAGAAGCCACTGCAATGAGAAGCCCAAGCACCACAACTAGACAGTAGTCCCCACTTGCAACAACTAGAGAAAAACCCACACAGCAATGAAGACCCAGCACAGCCAAAAATAAATAAATAAAACTATTTTTTAAAATCCTATTTAAAACTCCTGTTAAGAAAAATAATTATTAAAACTATTTAAACTTTAAATAATTAAAAATTGGAAATTTATATAATTTGCCAATATATGGACAGCATAGAATCACAGAGCTAAAAGCCTGAATTTATGATCAAACTGAGACTCTCAGAATGAACATAAAAGAACAAAAAGATTAAAAGTCTTCCATAAATAAAGTTCAGAGAAGTAGAGAATAAATACAGAATTTCTGCCATTTGTCTGTCAGTAGCTCACAAAAAAGGAACACAGACAATGGAGGGGATAAAATAATAAAAGAAATAATAAGGGAAAACTTTCCCCACAGTAAGGAAATGTACATTTATGAATAGCCTAACTATGCATAAAATGTTATAAAATAAAGTCATTTTTCAGACATTCAAGGATTCAGAGAATTGATTCTCATTCTTTAAAAAAAAAAAAGCCCTCATTTTTTCAAAAAAAGAGGAAAACATAGCATCTAAGCTACAATGGCTCTAACCTAGTAATACATAAAAGGAGACCGCTAGACATTTGTGTAGCAGGTTGCAAAACAACTAGTTTAAATCCAAGGTGGAAGTCAGCGAGCTCTGAGGGAGCTGGAGATGTCTCTGTAAAAACAGACCATACTCAGCAGAGAGTGGAGTTGGACATCTGTTAGGAACATGGTCATGCTTAGGGAAATTATAAAGACAAGCTTCTTGAGCTACAGAGAGAAAAACAAAAAGAAAGGCAATTAGAAATTCCAGAACCACTTTCTCCCAAAGAAAGCTATATAAGGAAGTTAGGGTCTAAATATAAAGCCAACCTGAGTGTGAAGTGATTTTTGAGCAATTGATGGATTCTAAGAAAAGATAATCCAATTTATTTTGATACCATGGAACATCTACCTTCAAGCATACATGTTTAGCAACATAAGCTCCTATTTTCCTTTCAACAAGTCCAATCATAGTACTTAGCTCTGGAATGAAAGATATTTATATTATCATATTTATAATGTCATGATAATACATCTATTTATTCATTTTCAATTATTTCTGTGCTAAATCTATTAGCAAAATGTAAATATTATGAAAGTGGCAATACACAGAAGTTGGGAGGCAGAGGAAAGCGAAAAATGCAGGAATACTAATTTCTACATCTTTGATAGTATCAGAAGATATTATCTGAAGATAGATATTGGAAAAATAAATTAAAGTTTGTAGATCATATTAACTTTAGAGGAATAATTGCTAGAACTATAAATAATAAAGTAGCTAGTTAAATTTGGAGGTGGGGACTTTTAAGATTTCCTTTTCTTTTTTTTTTTTTTTTTTGCCTGTTGACAAAGATTTATTCACTTTATTCCTTTGTCTAAAGAAATTTTCCATAGGTTTGACAGTATTATCACTGGTTTCAAAAAGATATTATGACATTTTTTTTGTTTTTTAATCTGGAACTATTTTACTTTTTAATTTTTGTGTTATATTGGACTATATAGTTGATTTATTAATACAGTGCTGTGTTAGTTTCAGGTGTACAGAAAAGGGATTCAGTTATACATCTACAGATATCTGATCTTTTCCAATTCTTCTCCCATTTAGGTTATTACAGAATATTGGACAGAGTTCCCTGTAGGTCCTTGTTGGTTATCTATTTAAATATAGTAGTATGTATGTCAACCCCAAACTCCCAATCTGTCCTTGTCTGCAACCTTTCCCCTTTCATAACCATAAATTTGTTTTGTCTGTGAGTCTGTTTCTGTTTCATAAATACAACCATTTGTATCACTTTTTAAAGTACCACATATAAGCCATATCATATGATATTTGTCTTTCTCTTGTCTGATTTACTTCACTTAGTATGATCATCTCCAGATTCATTCATATTGCTGCAAATGGCATTATTTCATTCTTTTTAATGGCTGAGTAGCATTCCATTGTGTAACTTTCAAAATAGAGCTTCAATAAATACTGTCTGTATATAACAAATAAAAACAGTAAAAGTATAAAAAAATTATTTGCTATGAAAGTAACAAGCATAATAATTCAGAAGAGAAATGGTTCAAAAGTAGATTATGCTAAGGAATGGAGTCAGGGGTCTGGAAAATCTTGCTTTTCATGTTATGCCTCCTTTCAATATTGCTTAGCTTTTTTCCCCCGACATTTGTGCTCTAATTTAGTGATGAGTTTTTAATGTGTTAAAATATTAGGGCAACCACTGAAGAATAGAAGAGGATCTATAACTTCTAAAAACCCAATATGAAAAAAAATGAACCAAAGAAACTCAATCAATGCAATAATATGCAGCAGAATAGGGGAGGGAGACAAAGAACAAGGAAGTATTGTAAACAGAAACATAAAGTATGATGGGGATAAAAAGATTCAAAACTTGAAAGGCAAATGGATCAGAAGGTTAATCTATTGTATTAAATGAGAGAAACATATTAATTTTAAAAATAAATTGACAAAAGCTTTGGCTATGTTATATATAGCTGCTGCTGCTGCTGCTAAGTCACTTCAGTCGGGTCCGACTCTGTGTGACCCCATAGACGGCAGCCCACCAGGCTCCCCTGTCCCTGGAATTCTCCAGGCAAGAACACTGGACTGGGTTGCCATTTCCTTCTCCAATGCATGAAAGTGAAAAGTGAAAGTGAAGTCGCTCAGTCGTGTCCGACTCTTCACGACCCCATGGACTGTAGCCCACCAGGCTCCTCCATCCATGGGATTTTCCAGGCAAGAGTACTGGAGTGGAGTGCCATTGCCTTCTCCGGTTATACATATAGCAATAAAATTCAAATCGTGAATTCAGGGAGGACCTTAAGAGAAAAAGAATTGAGAAGAAGATAGAACAGAGAGTTGTATATTCTTAGGACCACAAAAATGAGGTGAGCCCAAACCACAGCTAAGTCTAGCCAGGTTCAGCCAGGGGTCCAGCTGTGACTGAATGGGGCCAAGGCCATGTCCGACCGCTCAGAGAGTGTTATGGACTGAACTGTGTCCCCATCCCACCACCAAATCATATGTTCAAGTCCTAACCCCTAATACTTCAGGATGTGACTGTATTTCAAGATAGGGTGTTTTAAGAGGTGATTAAGTTAAAATGAGGTCATAAGGGTGTGTCTTGATCCGGGATGACTGGTGTTCTTCTAAGAAGAGGGATAAGAGACAGATACACACAGAAGATCACATGAAGACAGGGAAAAGACGGGTATCTACAGTCAAGGAGACAGGTCCTGAAGGAAACCAATCCTATGGAAGCCTTGATCTCAGACTTCTAGGCTCCAGAACCATGAGCAAGTAAACCTCTGTTGTTCAGGGCACCCAGAGTGTGGTAGTTATGGCAGTCCTGGCAAATGAAAACAGAGGGTCTCCTTTTCTTGATAACGATATTACAATTAGAAAAGTCACATGCCAATGACATGGACAGAATAAGCAGTAATTACCAGGAGAATAGCATATGGTCTAGCCGGTTCCACTTTAGCAGAAGGTCTGGTGAGTGGTTTGGGAGGTTTATGAGCAATTAGCAAAGGATTAAGAGAGAGAGAGATGGGCTTGGGATATAAACTCAAGGAAGCTGGGCTTGAAGAAGGAATTCATAGGGCCTGGACTCCATCTTAGGCCTGTTCATGCTGATCATGCTCAGCCACCTTTCCAATGGACTCTGAACTCTGTGTTTAGTGCCTATCAAAACAACAACAGAAGGATAAGACCCCCTCAAGACAGGGGAACCTTGAAGATCGTATCTAGGTTACTCATCGCCTAAGAGAAAACATACACTATCACCCCTTCCTCCAGACAGGCCATAAATTTTTCTGTATCTATCAGAGTGTAACCTCGGGTTTATTGATTATTGGCTAATTGTTTGACTGTTTGAGTACATGAGCACATAGCACGTGAATGATGGGGTTATTGGGATTGTATTTTCCTTGGTTTATGTAAGTCTCAAGGAATTTGGAGTGGTGGGTTCAGACATGTACACATAGGGTATAAAAGATTTTCACAAATGCTGGTCAGGGTCCTTGGCTAAGAGGCGACTCTGCCTTGGGCCCGCCAGTGTAATAAACTGCACTCCACTATCTGCACTGTCCTTCTGAGTGAGTTTGTTTCCCGGAACGCGTGGCTACAACAGGCTGAAGCTGTGAGCCCCAGACATTTTTAGCTACTGCAGCCCTATTCTTTCACTGACATTGTCAGAACTAAGGTAGAAAACATTGGCAAATCCATGTTGCCTAATCCTATTATCTGGTGACTACTGATTAGTAGAAGGAAACCCCCACTAACAATAAGCAGGCTCATTGATTTTTCCAGTAGTCATGTATGGATGTGAGAGTTGGACTGTGAAGAAGGCTGAGCACCGAAGAATTGATGCTTTTGAACTGTGGTGTTGGAGAAGACTCTTGAGAGTCCCTTGGACTGCATGGAGATCCAACAAGTCCATTCTGAAGGAGATCAACCCTGGGATTCCTTTGGAAGGAATGATGCTAAAGCTGAAAGTCCAGTACTTTGGCCACCTCATGCGAAGAGTTGACTCATTGGAAAAGACTTTGATGCTGGGAGGGATTGGGGGCAGGAGAAGAAGGGGACAACCAAGGATGAGATGGCTGGACGGCATCACTGACTCGATGGACGCGAGTCTGAGTGAACTCCGGGAGTTGGTGATGGACAGGGAGGCCTGGCGTGCTGCGATTCATGGGGTCGCAAAGAGTCGGACATGACTGAGTGACTGAACTGAACTGAACTGATTCTCCTGATGGCTATGTGAACTAGTTTACCAGCAGCTGGATAGTCATCTGCCTTATCTGCTTTTTGTATCCTTCCCTTTTTTACCAAGAAAGTTTGGGCCCAATTAAAGAAATGAGGATATATAGCAGGCAGTCAACAAAGTACATCAATAATCTCCAATTAAAAGACAAAGACTCAAAGTAAGGATAGGGAAATAGATCAGCGGAACAGAATAAAAGCAAGAAGACTCACACCTAGTCAATCCACTTATTTTAAACAAAGGTGTCAAGTCAATACAATGAAGAGAAGAATTTTTAACAAATGATGCTGAACAATTAGGGAAAAAATAAAAAGAACTTCCTCCCTCTGTCTCCTTTATACACAAACATGAATTTTAAATGAACCATAGACTGAAATCCAAGAGGCTCAAAGTCCTACCTTTTTAGAGTGAAACACTTGAACAGAAACATCATATATCAATAAACACTGGAAAAAGTACTCAACATCATTATTCATCAGGGAAATGCAAAAGACGGAGACTCACTATTTCTATGTCCTGCTACGTAACTATGGGCTGTGCATTCCTAAAAATGAAAAGAACTCCCTAAAATGTGGGAGATGAAAGGGATGGAAAAATCAACACTCTCATTCTTCTTCTTTTTAATATTTATTTGGCTGCCCAGGGTCTTAACTGCAGCATGCAGGATCTTGATCTTCACTGAGGCATGCAGGACTCTTAGTTGTGGCATGCAGCCTCTAGTTCCCTGACCAGGGATGGAACCAGGCCCCCTGCATTGGAAGCACACAGTCTCAGCTGCTGGATTGCAGGGGAGTCCCCAGCACTCTCATTCTTCATTAGGAATGTAATTGGCACAGCTTTTGGGAGAGCAATTCAGCAGAACCTAACATCATTTTATGCAATCATCTTCAACCCAGTGATATCTTATACCCAATGATGTAGGGATAATCTAAAAAGAACTCACCCCTGTGCACAAAGATGCCTAGACAAAAGTATTCACTGAAGATTTGTTTGGAGTGAAAATCTAGAAACTCTCTAAAATATTAGCCCATAAATATGGGAAAAGGTCAAGTTATGGTGCATCCATTATTCATATGAGAGAGGCAATTGTTAAAATGACAGAGTAGATGCCTACTTACAGACATGGAGAGACTTGCAAGGTATATAGACCTACTGCTAAGCAAAAAGAAAGAAGTCACTGAACAGTGAAACTGGCTCTATTTACATTATTAAAGACTAAACTCTGGAAGATAGTGAAGGACAGAGAAGCCTGGCATGCTGCAGTTCATGGGGTCACAAAAAGTGACTGAACAACAACAACAACGTCTTTAAAGACACATAAACAAAAGTGAAAGTAAATTTCTGGAAGGATGCACATAGGAATGTGGCAATGTCCACCTCTGTGCACACAGGGAGTAAGGATACCTTTCATCACTTTTTACTCTTTCTGTTATTTGTTTATAACTAGGATGAATTACTTGTTACCAATGTCATTATTTACAAAACAATACAATAAAAACTGCTTTTTAAAGTACTGAATATTAATTATTAACAGAACTAACACAAGATTATGTGCCACACTCTCTGCTAAAGAGCCTTACATACCTTTTTTCATTTAATCTCACAAAACAAGCACTGGTATTCATTTTTCTAACTTTCTATTTCATCCTGGAGTACAGCCAATCAACATTGTTGTGATACTTTCAGTTCAGTTCAGTTCAGTCGCTCAGTCGTGTCTGACTCTTTGCGACCCCATGAACCGCAGCACGCCAGGCCTCCCTGTCCATCACTAACTCCCAAAGTTCACTCAGACTCACGTCCATTGAGTCAATGATGCCATCCAGCCATCTCATCCTCGGTCGTCCCCTTCTCCTCCTGCCCCCAATCCCTCCCAGCATCAGAGTCTTTTCCAGTGAGCCAACTCTTTGCATGAGGTGGCCAAAGTATTGGAGTTTCAGCTTTAGCATCATTCCTTCCAAAAAAAATCCCAGGGCTGATCTCCTTCAGAATGGACTGGTTGGACCTCCTTGCAGTCCAAGGGACTCTTTCAAGAGTCTTCTCCAACACCACAGTTCAAAAGCATCAATTCTTCGGCGCTCAGCCTTCTTTACAGTTCAACTCTCACATCCATACATGACCACAGGAAAAACCATAGCCTTGACTAGACAGACCTTAGTCGGCAAAGTAATGTCTCTGCTTTTGAATATACTATTTAGGTTGGTCATAACTTTTCTCCCAAGGAGTAAACGTCTTTTAATTTCATGGCTGCAGTCACCATCTGCAGTGATTTTGGAGCCCCCAAAAAATAAACTCAGACACTGTTTCCACTGCTTCCCCATCTATTTCCCATGAAGTGATGGGACCAGATGCCATGATCTTAGTTTTCTGAATGTTGAGCTTTACTCCAACTTTTTCACTCTCCTCTTTCACTTTCATCAAGAGGCTTTTTAGTTCCTCTTCACTTTCTGCCATAAGGGTGGTGTCATCTGCATATCTGAGGTTATTGATATTTCTCCCAGCAGTCTTGATTCCAGCTTGTGTTTCTTCCAGCCCAGCGTTTCTCATGATGTACTCCGCATATAAGTTAAATAAGCAGGGTGACAATATACAGCCTTGACGTACTCCTTTTCCTATTTGGAACCAGTCTGTTGTTCCATGTCCAGTTCTAACTGTTGCTTCCTGACCTGCATACAGATTTCTCAAGAGGCAGGTCAGGTGGTCTGGTATTCCCATCTATTTCAGAATTTTCCACAGTTTATTGTGATCCACACAGTTTCAGGTGGACAGCAAAAGCATGCAGCCATATGTATACATGTATCCATTCTCCCTCCAACTCCCCTCCCATCCAGGCTGCCACATAACATTGAGCAGAGTTCAACACTGGTACTCATTTTTTATTACATGAGAAAGCTGAAGCTTAGAAAGTTTGTTGGTAGTACAATTGCCCCTTAAAAATCATCTGAGGAGTGGTTCTGAAAAAGAAACTCTGGTAATTGGACCTCATGTCAGATCTACAGGATCAGAATTTCTGTGGATGGTGTCCAAGCATCTGTATTTTGTAGTTAAAGCTCCCGACAGTGATTCTAATGTGCACACAGGGTTGAGAACCAATGACTGACATGGATTCTCAGTCTGAGGTCATATTGCTTGCAACTGGGAGAGCAAAGGTTGGAATTCACTGACATTTCATATGCAAGAAATGATAGAGATAGAGATAAAGAGATGGCAGAGATGTAGGAAAAGATACATATACTGAATTTTTTTTTAGCTATTGAGAAAGAGCATCTCAAGCATAAAACGGTCCATACACCAATTCCTCTTCTTCCTTCTCCAGAACCCATCCTCTGAATCTGTCTTCTGCAGTGGTCCCTGAAACTCCTGCGGGATGATGTTTCAAATAGTTAACAACCAGACACCACAGGCACAGACCCATCAGAATGGACCCTGAACTCAGCACTGGAGCAAGAGTCAGGCTTTCAGCTTTTGATCAATGAATCCTAGAGAGCTGAGGTGGTCCCAGGGAAAACAGCAGTAGGATGCCACTTAGCAAGCTCAAGACAGCAGCTGTTTACTAAACAACATAGAAATAGTTCAATATTTTAACAACTAATATAGTAGTAGCACCAGTGTCTGTCTGCACCTAGACTAAGGTCTGAGGGTTTGGCGTGGGGTCGGGGGGATGGATGGGGGGGTGGGAGGCATGGGCGGGGGTATTTTTGAAGGTTGTTCTACGATGGTCTGCCTATCAGGCAACTATTTTATGTCTCTACCCAAAGACTGCTTATTGACTGTCGGGAGGGAAAGTAAGAGGCTGGCACACAGTCTGCGATCCACACTGAGCTGCCCCACCAGCTGTTGTGTGCTTAGCAGCCCCGGCTCCCAGCCCAATTCATTCCCAGCTCCTAGGGGGTTTGTCACTTTGCTGGTTATTGCTATGTTTCCATCCTGAAGTGGCAGCTCCAGTTGTGTTTCCCAGATAATTTCGAAGATGCTAATTGCCACCTGCTGATTTCCTGTATAAACACTGTACTTTACACATGAGATTAATCAGAGAGCTGTGGACTGTTCTGAGGAAACGTGTGTATGTGTGTGCGCATGAGTTTCATTACTGTGGTGGATTTAAATCATCGGCAGTGTTTGCTCACAAAGCTGCATTAGCAAACGACAGGGAAAACAAAATTACAAAATACCATAAACTGCAAGTTCATAGACTGTATAAAGAACTACTCGAGTCAGCCGACGGTGCACTGACTAAATTCGAGAACCGAGCATGGGGAAGGCAGCCTCTCTAAAGGAGACTTTGACTCACAGATGCTTATGTTTCTAAAAGAAGCCAAACCTGAAAACATTTTCAAAGGTTTTAGAGAAAGTACATTCTCTTTAAATTCAAGATCGGCCTTGTGTCAAATCCTAGCTCTTTCAGTGACTACCTGTAATATTCATGCAAATTACCTGGGTCTTCAAACCTCCATTTCCTCATCTGTAAAATGGACATTATAATATCTAAGTTACCTGAGATAATATGTGTCAGGCTTAATTGCATGTTAGTCAGAAATGTATGGATTGTGACAGAAATTTAATTCAAAGTGGCCTCAGCAAAACAAGAAATTTATTGGCTCAAAATATTGAAAAAGCCAGGCCTCTGGCTTCAGGTTTATGAGCCCAAATGATGACTATGGAACACTTTGACACCCTCTCCACTTTCTGGGCCTGCTTTCCTCTGCCAGACCTCATTCTCAGGAAGACTTTACTTGTGGCAAGCTAGTAGATTAGCCAGCAGCCCCACACATATGTTTTATCCTCTCAGCAACCACAGAGAACTGGTATAGATTGCATTTCACTTGGGAAATGACCCACTAGCCCATTCGCAGATCACATAGTTGGGTAGGGAAGTGTCTACTCACATAGCCCTAGTCAAGCCCCAGAGATATGTACAAAATCAGTCACATATATGATAACACAGCTGGACTTCTGACCCCAAAATCATTGAAGGGCAGCCAGCCTCATAAGTTGGACCATAAAGAAAGCTACATGCCAAAGAATTGATGCTTTCAAACAACAGTGCTAGAGAAGACTCTTGAGAGTCCCCTGGATAGCAAGGAGAGCAAACTAGTCAATCCTAAAGGAAATCAACTCTGAATATTCATTGGAAGGGCTGATGCTGAAGCTGAAGCTCCAATACTTTGGCCACCTGATGTGAAGAGCTGAATCATTGGAAAAGACCTTGATGCTGGGAAAGACTGAGGGCAGGAGGAGAAGGGGTGACAGAGGATGAGATGGTTGAGTGGCATCACCAACTCAATGGACATGGATCTGAGTAAACTCAAAAAAAAATAGTGAAGGACAGGAAACCCTGGCATGCTGTAGCCCATGGGGTCTCAAAGGGTCAGACACGACTTAGTGACTGAACAACAACATAAGAAGGAAAAATCAGTATTCCATCATCAGAATCTGAACCCCAGATTGATACTCACCCTTCTGTATAAGTAGACGTGCTGAGTGACAAGACAGAGAAGTTAGCTCAACTCAGAGATTCTGGTCAGCCCTCTCTGCACATGCTCACATGGGATGAGATGATTTCAGTCCTAGGCCAACAGTGTAAAGTGGTAGTTCCCAGACTCAAACCCAGGCCCATTTGGCCAAGGTAGTCATTTGCCATTTTCTGTTTCCAAGCATCTCTGAAAGCTTACTGTATTTCCTACAAGAAACTCTCACAGTATTCCAGCCAGTGGTCCTGGTCTCCACCTAGTCACTTTGTCCCTTTATCTAGCCCCATCCCCACAAGTGGGGCAAGATGGGGTCCTCTACCCCTTCATTTCCATTGTCCCTCCTTCTCAACTTCCCCCCTGATATGAACAGGGTCTTCAGAGTGTGGTAATGTATCAAATTTATCCTGTGATAGTTGGTCAATATTAGCCACAGGATTTCACGGTCTTTAGGTATCCTGCTCTTAAAAAAAAAAAAAAATTTAAATGAGAAATCAAGGCAAATGAGTCTTATCAGGACAGATTTAAAAGAGTAGGTGCACAAAAAGTCTAGAGCTCTTGTTAAATAAGAATGGAGGGATGCCAAGATAAAGGGGACTTCTTGGTGTCTATGAAAGTAAAAACTTAACCTGATTGAAAAATAATACAGACAAAACAGAAATGTTGGTAGCAGCCTCTGGACTCTGATGCCATTCCTGACCAGCTATGAGGAACATTAAAGTCCTTTCTATAATGAGTTGAGTATATTTGCCTTTCTGGTCACTCGGTTAAAGTACCAGAGATAGCTACAGCATAAAGTGACATGTTCCTTAGCACAGCTCCTGATTTGGACCACCCGGATCTCAACCCAAGATCCTCCACTCCACAGCTAGAATGCCGTAGGCGCATTATTTAACTTATCTGTGCCTCCATTTCCTTGTTAGGAATAATAGCATCTGCCTCCCAGTGTTCGCACAAGAAAGAAATTAACTAACATCTATATAGTAACTAATTCAAACTAAACCTGGCTCATAATAAAACTGAATACACTTAGCTGTTCTATAAGCAGCAACCTAGTCTCCCTTCCTTCAGGAAACTAAGCTCCTTGTCTGTATGTACTTGGTTGATTGGGTAATACCTCAGGACAGTGTTAGGTCTCTCTATGGACTCACAGAGGCAAAGCTGAGGTACCATAGGGATGTGACTTGCACTCACGGAGCTTTGCTTTCCTTACAAATTGCTACTTGCTTTTGTCCACTTGATTTTCTGATTGGCAGGGATTTTTCTTCTGTTTGACAATGCTGGAGTAAGCGCATCCGTTGGTTTACTCTGAAAGGGGGGAAAGGTCGGCAGCAAACTTTTCTTGCCCTTAGGCTGAAAAGACTTGGCACATTAAATTACAAGAGGTGAGCTAAGCTGGTCACAGGAGGGCATAAAGGGACAACAGACTTTGCTAACAACTAGGAAGCAGCATCACAAAGCAGTAGCAGGTGTTATCAAAACTCCAAAGGCAAAGGCTGTAGAACCCAGAAGGGCTGTTATCCAGGCATAGAGATGAGGGTGGAGACTACTTGATGGGCTGGCACAAGCCAGCTTTGCCTGAAGGCTTGTCTGCAGCTCTTGTAGCTCGAGGTATCTTGTCATCTTTGCATTCTGGTACTTCCAACCTCCCTCCTTCACCAACTTATACACTTGGGTCACTCTGGTCCCTTGCCTGTACTCTACTCAGTCACCTCTAGAATTGCTTTTATCAAGTCAATTCCTACTCATTCCTCAAGCTTAATTAAATTTCAGTTTCCTCCAGAAAGTTTGTTGCCCACTTTCAAATCCTTTGAACTGATGGCTCTCTTTATCTGATAAAATCAGGTGGAATTAAACACTGTCTTGTGGCATTCCTTACACTCAAGCCTTGTAAGACAGCAAACATCACTGGTTTTACCTGGGGAGCATCTTTTATTCTTTTCTCTGGTAGCAATACCTACCTGATTTTTTTCTTTGGAAAAAAAAAAAAAAAACCTTTCAAACTCTTGGTCCACATGGCTACTGGAGGAGCTCATCAAAAGGACATGACCACCAGGTGACCTCCGAGCTGGACCAGGGCAATCAGAGGCTCTTCAGGCCCTTGCCCTGTCCTTGAAGTATAAGTACATATCCTGCCCTCCAATCGTACAGTGAGAGCTCTTCAAGGATACAGCCTTGAGAGAGTAATGTGCAGTAGAAGGCCAACTAGACTGAATACATGACTGAACCCAATCAAAGCCTCTATATAAACTACTAAGATTCTAGGGTGGGTACCAAGATCTACTCATCCATGGGCACTAAGACAAGCCATGTATGTAAGTTCTCTCACATGCTACCAGGCGCTGCAGTGTGGAGACCCTCCAAATGCTCCTGCCCCCAATCCTGGGGAGAACCCTGTAGTCTGCAGGGAGGGTGTCAGGGAGATTTCCGCTAATGCCTGTTGCATGAGTCTGGTTGGGGTTGTGACCCGTGCACATGGACTGCAGTCACTCTTCAGCCCAACACTGACACCATCTGGAGGGAAACGAGACTGGACTGCAGTTGCCAGACGGCTGAACTCAGCATTTGGTGATCACTTCCAGCAGGTGCAGTGGTAAAGAATCTGCCTGCCAATGCAGGAAACTCAGGAAACACAGATTTAATTCCTGGGTCAGGAAGCTCCCCTGGATATGGAAATGGTAACCCATTCCAGTATTCTTGCCTGGAGAATTCCACGGACAGAGGAGCCTGGCAGGCTACAGTCCAATGGGTCACAAAGAATCAGACACAACTGAGCCACTGAGCGCACACACACACACACACACACACACACACTTGAGCTCTGGTCATTAGCCCTTTGCACTGACAGTTGGGCTGCTCTAAGGGGATTGACCCCACAGCTTAGAAAATGGGAAGCTGAGGGGTGGCTGATCATGAATAAGCCCTTGTGGAGTCAGGATATGTGCAGAGTCATTTGAGTTTGCCTGTAAGAGCTTGAGTCAGTCCTCACTGTCCTCCACATCCTGGCTCAGAATGTGCCAACACCCCAGGGCAACCAGAAGTTGATGTGGCCTAGGTGCAAGCCCTAGCAGCTGATCCTTCAGTAGATACAACAGATGGGATGGGTGCACAGAAAAAGTGACCACAGTAGTGCCTGTGTGGGATGGTGCATTGCCAAGGATAATTGCATGCCCCTGAAATACAGTGACTTGGTTAACGCTGTAACAGCATGACCTGCGTGTTCCAAATATTTCCGAGGCAGCTGCAAAAGTCTAGGGTCATCCACTGGAGTTCCCAACTGGCAAGGGACTGGAAGACTGATTGATTATACTGGTCCCCTCCCTCTGAGTGAGGGCTCTAAATATGCCTTGTTTTGTGTGGATACTGTGTCTCGCCTAACCCAAACTTTCCTGTCACTATGCAAACCAGGCAGCCACCACTAGGGGATTAGAGAAACTGACTACCCTCGTCAAAAAAAAAAAAAAGCAGTGATCAATGGTCACCTTTCAAAGGTCATGATATGCAAGACGGGAAAAGACCATGACATCAAATGGAGGTCCCACCCCCCCATAAGCCACAGGCAGCAGTGTGGGTAAAAAAAAGGAGGAAACATTAAAGAAGCAGATTAAATCGCTTACAGGTAAAACCTCCCTGGTCAGGTGGACTAAAGTACTGTCCCAGCCTTTAATATAGTTGAATGACAACCAGTAGGGTCTGTTGCCCCATTTGCCAGTAAGGGGACCCCTGCCCCAAAACTCAATGCCCTAAGGATAGGCAGTCTCTGGAGGCAGACATTGCCCTGACTCCCCCATCTGGATCAATGTGCTGAGAACATCAAGCCCTGCTGCACCTGGGAAGGGTGTTATTTACTGCAATCTGTGAGGGGACATCCCACTGGGATGGGTGGATTGTGAGGTGACATCCCACTGGGATGGGTGAATTCCTTCGGGGGAACTACTCGGTCTCCACCAGGATCCTATTGTCTTGCTGCAGGCCAGACCAGCTGAAATGCACTCTACCTGGAATGGAACATGAACCACCAAAGAGGGGAGAAGGTGGGGCATTTCCCACCCACCCTCCATCCATCTCCTCACATCTGACAGTGCTACCTCTCCCACAAGCACAATCGGGTCACGTTCTAAATGCCGCACCTGCATTAACATCCAAGGGTCAGGTCACAGTTGTAGTTCTTACAGAAAGGGAAGACCTCCCCATGTAAGTTCCTACTACATTTCTGTCTTATTGACCTTGGTCTTCTGCTGCTCCTATGGTTCCCAGTAATGGGATGGGCACCTGATGGAGATACCCTTCTACAGTGGGCCCACCTGATGTCTGGTGAACCAATCAATCTGCCTGTTAGGTATGTGGGCAGCTAACCCTCTCAGCTTGTCAGGACTGGCATAGTGGGTATCACCACTCCAGGGAGGGGACTGGAAGGCTCTAAAGCAGTACCTTAAGGAATGACAAGCCAGGACTATCACCAACACTGATCCAGAACACTGGCCCCCACGATCAATAACACTGAACAGGGTACACTTTTTCTGTCAATCAAACTACACAGCCAGGCCATCAAACTGCTGACAGGAAGGGTCCTAAAAATATCACTGGAGTCATGGGTGGTTCTCAAATTTGGTT
The DNA here is from genome assembly GCF_042477335.2 of Ovis canadensis. NCBI lineage: Eukaryota > Metazoa > Chordata > Mammalia > Artiodactyla > Bovidae > Ovis > Ovis canadensis. The sequence continues at coordinate 38,102,354 of NC_091268.1, read as the reverse complement.
TGCACTCAAATGTTTGCACTCAAATGGTTTGCACTCAAATTTGGGGTGGGTTTACTTGGGTCCATGCCAGGTGGCGGACATTTGAGCACCTGGGCAACTCAATGTTGGAAACAGAAAAAAATCACTCTAAAAAGAAAGGACCCAGACTTCTCTGGTGGTTTAGTAGTAAGAATCCACCTGCCAATGCAGGGGACATGGGTTCAATTTCTGGGCCAGGATGATTCCATACGCTTCAGGGCAACTAAGCCCATGTACCATAACTACTGAGCCTGCACACCCTAGAGCCTGTGGCTCTGCCATAACAAAAGCCACGTCGATGAGAAGCCCACACATCACAACTAGAGAGTAGCCCCTACTCCCTTCAACTAGAGAAAGCCCACATGTAGCGATGAAAACCCAGAGCAGCCAAAAATAAAATAGAAAAAAAAAAAGATTATACCATGGGTGTGGGGGCTATCACTGAACTGTGTGGTCATTCTGTCACATTCAGGGCTAGTGACTGATTTGGCACTAATCGGTCACACCGCGTATCTGCTAGATGACCTGGAATGTGACCCAATGGCTGTGTGGCTCAGGTCTTTGGCCATGGCTTCCACCTATGATTGGGCTGCTGTGACCCTGGGTTTTCCTGAGCCCAGGGGAGAATCCACCCAGAGTAACAAAAGCTGCCAAACTCCCTGTGGTCAAGGCCAGATGGGCACGTCCTGTTTTCCACTGGTAACACTCCATCTGGCCTCCATCTTTATCCCCTCCATTGGCCTGGAGGACATTATAGCACACACAGAAGCCCTTACTAAGTTCACCCAGAAACTCTTCTATGACAGCTAGCAAAGGCTGTCCTTACTAGACACTCAAGTGTGTCCAGTGAGAAAATTCATCCTACAAAATAGGATGGCCTTGCATGTTGTTACTACAAGGAAGCACCTGTGCCATGACCCAAGCAAGATGTTGTGTGTTCACACCAGATGAGTCAGCTAATGCAGCATTTTTAACAAACCTCATGAGGACACAAGCGCTTGCCCTGAGTGATCCGACCCCTAACCTGCTGCTGCTGCTGCTGCTGCTGCTGCTGCTGCTGCTGCTAAGTTGCTTCAGTCATGTCCGACTCTGTGCGACCCGATAGACGGCAGCCCACCAGGTTCCGCCATCCCTGGGATTCTCCAGGCAAGAACACTGGAGTGGGCTGCCATTTCCTTCTCCAATGCATGAAAATGAAAAGTGAAAGTGAAGTCACTCAGTCATGTCCAACTCTCAACGACCCCATGGACTGCAGCCCACCAGGCTCCTCTGTCCATGGGTTCTCCAGGCAAGAGTCCTGGAGTGGGGACCCCTAGCCTAGGGGGTTTAATAAACCAATGGCTCAGATCATGGGCTTCTTGATGGGAAAGACTGTCACTTATGCTAAGGATCATTATCTTGATGTGTGTTTTCTTGTATGTGCCTCTACAGCTGCTGTGGCTTCTGCCTCCAGTGCAACCAGATCACCACCCACCAAGCCGCCTCCCTGCTGGCGACACTGCTTGCTGACCACTCAGGGCCCCCACTGTGGAAGTGTCAGAGGAGGTCACCAAGAGAACATGACTGCCTGTTCACCCATGAGCTGGACCCCAGTAATCAGAGGCTCCTCACTCCCTTCCTTTGTCCTTGGAATGTATGTTCTGCCCACTGCCACAAAGTGGGGGCCGTTTCAAGGACAGAGCCTTGAGAGAGCAGTATGTTGTTGAAACCATCTGGACAGTATTCATGACTGAACCCTATTAAAGCCTCTACATAAACTGTTAAGATTCTGGGGCTGGATGCAGAAATCTAGTCATCTTGTGGCCCCTAAGCCAAGCCTTATGTGTCAGTTCCCTTGCCTGTTACACCCACCACCTACCTGTCTGGCGTGGCTGCCTCTTTTTGGTCTCTCTTTGTCTTCCATGTACAGGGACATGTTTACCGACCCAGAAGTGGCTCAGAAAGCTCAGCTCCAGAAATGGACGTGTGGCCCAGGTCTAACCATCAGGTATTCCATCCCCCTGGTCACAATGATTGGTTGAGGAATGGCACATTACCCAAATCAACCAATCTCATCAATGTCAGCCCCGGGATTTTTGCTCGATTGGGAAAAAAGTAAAAGAGCAGGTACCAAAAGACCAACAGCTACCACAGGATGGAGAGAACCTTTATGAAAATAAAGCCAAGTCAGAAGAAAGCAGAGCTGAATAAAGGGAGGAATCGGGATACCTGAGGGCATAATCTGGATAGAGCTATGCCTGAACTTTAACTTTCCCTGGACCTTTCAGTTAGATGAAACAAATTCCCTTCACTCAACAAATATTTATTGAAGGCCTACTGCTCCAAACACTAAAACACATTAGATAACATTTTTTTTAACTTAATATGATATAAACCAGATTTCTTCACTTGCAACTGAAATAGCTTTGGTCAAAAAAGACTTCATGTTGCTTAATTCCTGCATTGCCATTTAGCATCCTTCATGCGGATGCCTCTTTTTCCTACGTAGATCATGAATTCATTAATAGAGACCTTATATTATATCTCTTTGTATCACCAACTACGGTATGTACATAATTGTAAATAACTGACAAATCATTTGTTAAGTCAATAAATAAAGGCTACATTTATTGGGCATTCAAATCAAATAGCCCAGTTCACAAGAAATGTCCAAGGAGACTAGCCAGTGAGTTCTCATTAGACCCTGGATTTCAGGAGGTATCAGTGCTCCATGAGCACAAACATAGCATGATAATAAAATCAACACTGATCTACAAAAAAGGAACATATCACAGTCAGAATGTGTGCACGTGCCTACCTCTGCTCTCAGCCCAAACTCCTAGAAATGACCCAAGAAAAAATATTGTTAAATAATAAATACATAACATTGATGAAAATCAAGAAAAAGTATAGCAAGGACCATAAATTCTGAACAGAAGAAAAAAAGAGCTAAAAACATGCATAGAAAGGAATTGGCCATGAAGATGGAGTGGTTTCAGGGATGATCCAAATTCAAAACAAAAAGCAGTGAGTAGCGAATCGTGTATGGAGTAATCAAAGAATCCAGTTCAAAGCAATTGAGTGGTCAGTCCATTCACTGAGACTTTCACACTCCTGGGCAGTAGGTAGCAACCATCTCTTCCTACAAATCAAAGCCATGACTGAACAAAAAGGAGGAAGACACCTGACACTGCCAAAAGTATCTTGCAACTCTCAGGAGAAATGAGAAATACTCAAACCAGAACAAAAGCTATCAATTCACTCTACCTGGCAGCACACCAAGTCCCTTCTAACACTGAAAACAAGTAGATACATTATCAACAGGTGAATACTGAATGTCAATCAAACATGAGTGGTTTGGGGTGGTGGGGGGACAAGAATTCCCAAATATAATGCAAAATCTAATCTAACAGTTCTTTCACTATCCTCACATTTAATCTCTCAACAGCCTTTAATAAAAACGGCCCCTTTCTCCTTCTTGAGACACCTGTTTTCCTTGGCTGCCCTGACCCCACACCCAAGTGGTTTTCCTTCTACTTCTCTGGCGAGCTCTACTCAGTGTGCTCTGCAAGATTCTTCCATGAGTTAGTTAACTAGGCCTGCTGTACCAAAACACCACAAACTGAGGGATCCAACAGAAATCTATCATTCATGGTTCCAGAGGCCAGAAGTCTGAAATCAAGATGTCAGCAGAGTTACGCTCCCTCTGAAGGCTCCAGGGAAGGATCTTCTCCAGGCCTCTCTCCTAGCTTCTGCTAGTCCTTTGACTGTGGTAGCAAAACTCCAGTCTTCACATGGACTTCTCCCAGTGTGGGTGTCTATTTTCAAATGTCCCCTTTTTATAAGGACAAATGTCATAATGGACTTTTGTCCATTATGGTCCCCCCTAGTCCAGTATGATGTCGTATTAACTAACTACATCTTCAATAACCCTATTTCCAAATAAGGTCACATTCTGAAGTACTGCAGGTCTCTACTTCAACATATGAATTTTGCGAGGGACAAAATTCAACCCATGACAATTCTCCTTCACTGTCTGCTAAACGATGGGGTGCTCTAGGGCATGAACCAAGCTTCACTTTCCTTCGATATCTATGTGTGTGCATGTATATGTGTGCTCAGGCATATCCAACTCCACCTATACTCTTTCCTTATATGTTCTCTTCAAGTCTGATGGCTTTTAATAGATGAGGATGACCTCCAGGTTTATATCTTCACCAAGGCCTCCCCCTTGAGGTACACCACCTGTCTACTTGACACATATCTAATAAAGATCTCAAAATATCACATCCAAATAAGAATTAGTGTTTTTCCCATCACCATGCCTGCCTGCTAAGTCACTTTAGTCTGTCCAATTCTTTGTGACTCTATGGACTATGGCCCATCAGGCCCCTCCACCCATGGGATGTTCTCCAGACAAGAACACTGGAGTGGGTTGCCATGCGCTCCCCCAGGGGATCTTTCTGACCCAGGGACTGAACCCAAGTCTCTTAGGTCGCCTGCACTGGCAGGCAGGTTCTTTACCACTAGCTCCACCTGGGAAGCCCCTCTTCCCACCACCACTTCACTCTAAAAAACAGGCCCCTACGAGTGCCTCCCGTACCAAATAATGTAGTGCCATAAAGCCAGATACCCTCAGACAAAAAATCTAGGAGCCATCCTCAATTCCTCTTTCTCTTATGCTCCATAACCAAGCTGTTCCAAGCCTGCCAGTTCTACATTCAAAATACATGGAACACATCCATTTCTCTCCACTTTTGTTGTCACTCCCAAATCTGAATCACCATCACCTTTTGCCAGAACTAAATCCAGAGGCCCATCTGGCCACTCTTCCTTCATTCTTACCTCACTCCAATTCACTCTCAACATCAGCCAGGGTGATTTGTTAAAGTATACATCAGATCTTGTCACTTGCTAGTTTAAAATCCATAAATGTCCATTTTTAGAATCAGTTACCAGGACCTGCAAGACTCCTGCAACATAGTCTGGCCCCTGCCTGACACTGCATCTCACTCTGGTCCCATTCCTCCCCTTGCTCAGTATGCACCCGCCACACTGGTCTTCTTTCAGCTTTTATGTTTTTGTTTTAATATATTATTTTTTTAATCTTCTGGCTCTGCTGCACAGCATGTGGGATCTCAGTTCCCCAACCAGAGATTGAACTCATGCTGCCTGCACTGGCAGAGCACAGCCTTAACCACTAGACCGCCAGGGAAGTCCCTCCTTTCAGTTGTGTGAACACTCCACACTTTCCTTCCTCCAGGTCTTTACATTCTCTTGCCTTTTCTCCTTTCAGAAATGCTCTTCTACTAGCTGCATATCTATGGTTCCATCTCATCCTTCAGACTCCAGCTCACAAATATCAAACCTTAGAGAAACCTTTCATTGATCAGCCTTTCTAAAGTAACCTCTGCCTAGTTACAGTCTATGCCATCATCTTATTTTCTTCATAGCATTTATAACAATCTGATGTTACGCTATTTATTTATGTTTCCTCGTATGTTATTTTCCTCCTTCTCCAATCTCCACCTAGAATGTAAGCTTCTTAAGGGCAAGACTCATTTATGTCTTTCACCACTGTATCTTTGGTATTCAACACTTTACCTAGAACATAATTAGCTTCAATATCAAACCAGTCAATCCTAAGGGAAATCAACCCTGAGTGTTCATTGGAAGGACTGACGCTGAGGCTGAAGCTCCAATACTTTGGCCACCTGATGGGAAGAGCTGACTCATCAGAAAAGACCCTGATGCTGGGAAAGACAGAGGGCAGGAGGAGAAGGGGACAAGAGAGGATGAGATGGTTGGATGGCATCATTGACTCAATGGACATGAGTTTGAGCAAACTCTGGGAAGACAATGAAGGACAGGGAAGCCTGGCGTGCTGCAGTCCATGGGGTCACAAAGAGTCGGACAGGACTTAGCAACTGAACAATATGTGTTTAAAGGATGGGTGCATGAATAGAAAAATTAACAGACCCTAGAAATCATCTTACTCAACTCCCTGTATACTGAGTACTCTCTCGAACACTGTTTCCACAGTGGATCTGGCCCAGGAGTCTATACGGAAGCAGATTTTCTCCCAAAGACACAGAGATGCCCTCACCTTCCTACAGAACAGGCATACTTTCCACTGCCTTCCTCATAAAGTTCAAATGCTCTCCACATCTGTGTGCACAGCTTCATCTTTCATCACTTTCTTCCCCTAAGCTAAGGTCACAGGAAGGCACACTCAACTTCACACCATTACATAAAAATATCACTCATGCTCATGGTTTTGCCTCTCTTTGGAATACTAAACATCCCTCAGCTTCCCTCTATGAAGGTTTCCCTGGTAGCCAGAGAGGCTATACTCTGTACTGTCACCGGCCTTCATGCATCCCTCCACCACATTTATTCCTGTTGTTTAGTCACTAAGTCACGTTCGACTCTGTGCCCGTCAGGCTCCTCTGTCCACAGGATTTCCCAGGCAGGAATATATGACAATTCCATGACTAATTTTCCCCATTTTACTGTTAATACTTCAAATTAAAAAGTTATGTCTTATGTCTCTGCTTATCCCACCAGTGCCTAGCATAGCACCTCATAGCGATGCAGAGAAAAACCATTGACTATTACATATGCATATCAAGAAATAATTGAGAATTTTTCATTATTGTATTACTCAACGTGGTGAAAAGAGCTGGAACATTTAATTGGTTATTATTCTGTCAACTATCTGACCATCATTAGCAAACCAGTGGAGAGGAGAGGAGTGGAGATTTCTTAATCTGTGAAATGCAAATTTATTTCAATTAGTTACAATTTGGTTAAGAAATATTTGAAAATATTTATACTATGTCTGAAATAGACACACCAATATAAACATACTCAACTTTTTCACTTTTCACTTTCAGCTTGGATTTTTTTTAACTAAGCATAAGCACTGATAGAATTTCTTGGAACTCTATTAATATACACTTAATAAACAATTAATGTTCACTTTTATGGTAACCCTACATTAAATCTCATTGGCCAAAAGCAAGTTATAGCTGCTCTAGTTGCTGGCTAAAGGCTGGCAGATCAGTACCATGGACAGAGGAAAATCGTGCAAAAGGTGACTCCAGGGCTACTTGTAAAATAACAGCTGTGATAGCAGATGTACTACCAAGGAGAGACTGGTGTGAATGTTCCTCTGGGTATCATGGGAAGAGCGTGACATTAGGGTTTGGGTTTTAAGAAAACAACCACTCTGCCAAGATGGTTCTGAGTAGCATAATCTGCTTCATTTATTGGCCCAGATTGATTCACTACTTTCCCAACAATTTGCTCTTCTGTTCCCAAGGTGCCAACATTTTCATACTGAAGTAAATGTAAATACCTAACTAGAAAATATGAAGAACATTTGTTCTTTTTACCTGTCCAGCATCTATGACCCTTTTTTCCTTTCCAAACCACCTTTCAAACAAATAAGATGTCTTTAATAGATGACACTACAGAATTTTTGATACTGTTGGGAAGCATTTATGATGATATTGAAGTTATGTTTAAGGTGGAAGTTCCTGTCTTTTAGTGGTACATCCTGACAGTTACAGATGAAATAATATGGTATCTGGGATTTGCTTCAATATAATCCAGGATTAGGGGAGTGGACAGAGGTATAGGAAAGACAAGACTGGCCATGAATCGCTAACTGTTAAAGGCAGAGCATGAAAACATTAAATTCTCTCTACTCTCTTATATGGGCTTTCCTGGTGGCTCAGACAGTAAACAATCTGCCTGCCATGCAGGAGACCTGGGTTTGAGCTCTGGGTCGGGAAGTTCCCCTGGAGAAGGAAATGGCAATCTACTCCAGTATTCTTGCCTGGAGAATTCCACGGACAGAGGAGCCTGGTGAGCTACAGGCCATGGGATCACAGAGTCGGACATGACTGAGCAACATACATGTACACTTCTGTATGTTTGAAGTTTTCCAGTAAACACATACATATAGATGTGTATGCATGTGTCACCGGAAGACCCCACACAAAAAACCAAAAAGTGATTCCTGAAGAATGTATAACCCTGCTCCTAACAGATAATGCCGGGCAAGCCTTAAAACCCTCCGCTCCAAGAGTACCTTTAAGGAAGCTGAGCTGTAACTGTCCACTGCAGACTTGAAACTTTGAGCTATAACTCTCCACTGCTCCCTAATGTACCTGAGCTGCTTGTGACACTTGCTTCTCCTAAAAACACCAGATGGCTCCAGGAGCTTATAAAAGACCTTATTTCGTAGCTGACTCAGAATTGTTGGTGGCCACTTAAGTCTGAAGTAACCTTGGGCAGTTACATCACCTCACTGAGGAGTCAACGTCCTTAACTCTAAAACAGAGGTAATCTTACCTGCCTTGTAGGATTTCCATGAGAACTAAATTTTGCCTAGTCAGCTCTTACTCCTCCTTTGTTTCTCATCTCTAGCTTCACCTCTTCAAGAAACTTTCCCAGACCATTTCCCTCTAATACACACAGACTCTCAGCACCATGTTCCTCTCGTTGGCAGTACCTGCCACAGTTACAACTATCCATTGTGTAACATCTGCCTCTCTCAACAGCAGCAGGGGATGCTGTTTTTTCTCACCACCTATCACCATGCCTGGGAAAAGAAAAAAAAAAAAAAGAGGCTCAATAAAAATTATTTTAAAAAGACAAAAGAAATGAAGTAAAGGAAAGTAAACTTTGTAGACAGCTGTGTAAAGACAACTTCTGGTATATACTAGATGTGCAGCAATGGTACCCCATTCCAGTACTCTTGCCTGGAAAATCCCATGCATGGAGAAACCTGGTGGGCTGTAGTCCATAGGGTCGCTAAGAGTCGGACACGACTGAGAGACTTCACTTTCACTTTTCACTTTCATGTACTGGAGAAGGAAATGGCAACCCACTCCAGTATTCTTGCCTGGAGAATCCCAGGGACAGAGGAGCCTAGTGGGCTGCGGTCTATGGGGTCGCACAGAGTCGGACACGACTGAAGCGACTTAGCAGCAGCAGCAGCAGCAGATGCCCGGTAGAGTCTCACCTAATGTCTCTTGGCTGTTAGAATTTGCATGTCAAGATTTAACTAAGACTTTCTCTGAGAAAAGCCACTAAGTTCTATTTTCTAAAAGGCTATCTACCCAAGTCCCCACCCCCAGAATAGGGATTTTTCTTTTTTGCTTTGCACGCTGAGGTATACCAAATGCCTAAAACTGCCTGGCACCTAATCAGTAAAAGGATGGAGAGAAGGATGGATGGGTGGGCACTGTTCGGGGGTTTCACATAAGTTGGGTGACTGGACAACTCCTCCCGGCACCAGCAGGAGGAAGCTACAGCCCGTTGGAGGGACTCTGAGCCAGAGAAGACATCCCCTCCGAAAATGTTTGCACCCCCTCACCCCCGCCGACTTCCCGGGTGTCCGAGACAGTAAGAATCTCCCAGGCGAAGAGTAGACCCTCCCGCTGCCCTTCAGGCAACTGATGGGAACATTTACAGATGCGGATATTCACAGCAGCTCCCACAGGCAAGGAGCCAGTGCGGCGCCATGTGCCTCCGCGTGGGCTGCAGTCCCGCCGTCCGATCGCCTCACGCAGGAGTCCCGCCAGCACGCGACAGGGCCCAGAGCGTCACGGAACCCTCCGCCAGGCAAACGAGTTCTCATACCGCGCGACAGAAATAACTTTGCACCGCCTTGTCAGTAGCGCTCCTCCACCTCACAGTCTCCCCGCCTCCCAGATTCCCCGGCTGAGCGAGGACGCCCACTCCCCTTTCTCGTGCAGTTCTACCGCCTCCAGCAACGTGCCTGAACTGTGTCCCTCCGCCCCGCGGACGCAGCGCGTAAGCTCTGCCGCGCCCCTTCTCATTCCTAAAGTGTTTCAGCAGCGAGTCACTGCGCTGCGCGCTCTCGCGAGAGTCCACAGCGCAGCCCCCTCCCACCAGCCCCTCGCCGGCGAGGGAGCCTCCCCTGAACCCCATGGCGCACGGGCGCGAGCGGCGCATGCGTGGCCGCGGCTCCCAGCGCCCCCCGCGCAGTCCGGGAACAGAGCGGACGAGCAGCCAGTGAGGATCCCGTAGCCTCTATCCTGCGAAGCGTCGTCTGGTCCCCGCAGCTCCTTTCCCTTAAGGGGCAGGGCCGCTTGGCGGCTTTCCTCAGCGTGCGGAAGTTTCCTGAGGACGGCCCAGGCCACCTTGAGCCAGAAAAGCCAAGCGCTGGCCTCGGATAACGCCGGCCCCTACCACCCGCCCGCAGCGGCCTGGGCGCGCCGCCGTGCCCCGAGTCTCGAACCCGGAGCCGGGAGGGGCTTGCACACCCGGCCCCACCCACTCGGGGCCTCGCCTCCTCGGGATCGCCTACCCGGGCCCCTGACACACCCCCTCCCGGCCCCGCTGACGGCCCCCGCCCTCCTGTCCTCGGTCCCCTAGATTTTCTGGTCCTCTAGCCTCGCTGTTGCAGACATTGCACTAAAAGATGAATCCTGAAAAACCACATCGCGGGGACATATATTGTAGCGAGAAGAGGCCGAGTTTTTGGACCTTAGATTACAAGTTCACCTTTTCAAGGGCCTGGGATAGATTTGAGTAATCAGCCTAGGGTACCCTGTTCCTGCTGACACTGCCGTTTTCACCTCCGTTCCTTCCCATACTTCCAAAACCATTAGCAGGCGGCTCTCAGAGGTTTGACTTCCTTGAGTCTCCTTCGAATCAGAAGTAAGGTTGACCTCCGGGTTAGAGCATGGCTGCATCCCTGGACCCTCAGACCGACGCGCCCCTGGAGGTTGAAGGATGCCTCATAATGAAGGTGGAAAAGGAGCCCGAGTGGATATCGGAGCCCATTCTGGAAGGATCGGATAGCTCTGAGTCCGAGACCTTTCGCAGATGCTTCAGGCAATTCTGTTATGAGGATGTGACTGGACCCCATGAAGCTTTCAGTAAACTCTGGGAACTTTGCTGCCGGTGGCTGAAGCCAGAAATGCGTTCCAAGGAACAGATCCTGGAGCTGCTGGTGATTGAGCAGTTTCTCACCATTTTACCGGAGAAGATTCAGCTGTGGGCACAGAAACAGTGTCCGGAAAGTGGAGAGGAGGCGGTGGCCCTGGTTATACATTTGGAGAAAGAGACTGGAGGACTAAGACAGCAGGTGAGAGAGGCTTTTCCAAATTTTTATGTTTAGCAAGGAGAGGGTGGAAAGGAAAGTGGACAAGAGATGCATTGCAGAAAATGCAGATCACAGAAGGATAAATAGTAATGAAAGATCTTTAAAGGGGATCTACCTAAAAAGGATCAGAATTTCATATTAAATAGGAAAAAAGCTTTGGTTGAACTATTATCTTGCAAATGACACTAAACATTATGCATCTGAGTATTTGTTTTAAATCTTTGCATAATGTTTCCCCAAAATTTTGAGAGAACAATACATTATGCTTCACAGGGTTTGACTTCTGCAGCTTGCTCCTAAAGAGGGCTGTTTTGATCCCTCTCAAAATAAAAAAATAAAGAAAGGACTTCATCAGTTACCCAGGGCCTCCTGTAATCCTTTTATATTCCAGTCCAGTCTCCTGAAGTGCCGTCAGTGTCATCATCCTTGTCACCCTTCTCCATTTTAATCTCTGATCCTTATTGTCAGTGACTTTGCATGCTCCTCTAATTGTTTTTCCAACAGCCCTTTCCCTAACCTCATGAAATCCTGCAAGATTTGCACTTTCACCTGGCAAGGGATTTGCATTTATGTAAAGACCTGTCTATTAGCAAGTTGCTGTGCTGGTCAGAAATAGACACTCAGTGTCAAGATTAATTTTCTAAGTTTTCATTTCACTAGTGAATTAGTGTTCTGAGAACTTTCACTTCTCTGTGAACCTAATAGTATCAGAATACTCAGTATTCTGATAACAAGGAGGTCTGTATTTTACTCTTAACAGATTTTCCCTCTCTGTGTATTCCCCCCTCTCCTGTTCCCTTCTGCCTAGACTTTTGGATAGCACTATGGACCCGATGTCCTCAGAGGTCCCATTGGGAATAGAATGAAATTTTCACTCCTTCTCACATCTTCTGTCCTTCTTTGACATCTTTCATGGGGGAATTTGGCCTGATCCGGCGCTCTTTTCCTCCCGTTTTCCATTATGGCATTGCCTTTATTTCCCAGGTTAGCAGTCCTGTGCACTCGGAGAAGCAAGCCCCCCTTGGAGCAGCCTGGGAGGTGGCAGACTTTCAGCCAGAGCCAGTGGAGGCCCAGCCCAGAGTGACGTCTCAGGAGGAAGCTGAAAGCCTCCACTCAGGACGCCAGGAGCAGCCGAACCGAAAGAGAGAGCTTCGACCCTTACCTCAAAATGGTAAGAAGAATGTAGTGCTTGCCCTATGCAGAGACCATGCCAGATTTGTTTTGTAGCCCTAACATTCTGACTTGTTCACTGTAGGGCCCTCTCGATACATACTTGAAAATAAATTGAATATTTGGGGAGAAAGACTTCATTAGCTTCAAGAGTTAGGAATATGGGTGACGACTCTTTGCGACCCCATAGACTGTAGCCCACCAGGCTCCTCTGTCCATGGGGATTCTCTGGGCAAGAATACTGGAGTGGGTTGCCATGCCCTCCTCTGGGGAATCTTCCCAAGCCAGGGGACCCAGGTCTCCCACATTTTAGGCAGATTTCTTTACCGACTGAGTCACCAGGGAAGTCCAAGTAAAAGGGATCTTAAGATGAAATTTGAGAAAGTTTAAATTGTCCAGACTGGCCTTCAGGTCTCCTAATGTTATTTAAGAGTCTGCATTCTGCAGTCAGCTTGTGGGTTTTAGTCCTGCATGTATATGATTTCTTGGCTGGCTATAAACACCTTGAAAGATTGGAAGAGGTAATGAGATTTATTTTCAAAAGTAATTCACAGTAAGGTATCACAGAAGTGACATGTGAGAGGGATAAGACTTCGCAGAGAAGGGACCACTGATGTTCATGTCTGCCCTGGACATTAATGAATCAAGTCAGATACAAGGAAATGAAGACCGGTCCTCCCCATCTCCTGCAGCATAGTGTCAGGCTTAAAGAGAGGAGTGGAAAGATCGCTGGACCTAGAGCACAGTATAAAAAAGCATGGGTGTATATCCTTTCTCTGCCCTTCTTTCTTTGTGATCTGAACAAGTAATATTAATCAACCTCTGTATTAATGCATAGAGATTAAGAGATTAGGCTTTAGAGGCAGACAATCTGGGTTCAAAACCTAATTCAGCCATTCTTTATCTGTGTGACCTTGGTCAAGTTGCTAAACTTTTTGAACTTTCCATTCTTTCATCTCTAAAAGGAAGATAGTAAGATTTTAGCATAGATTAAAAGAAGCCTCATAAAAAAGTCAATGCATAATAGTGCTCAACACATGTTAGTTTCCTTTCTCCCATAATGGCATGGTTATTTTTAAACTTTCAAATCTATCTGATTTATACAATCCCTCATCAAGAGGCAAGATTCACTGCTATGGACACCACCTCCTTATCTGTCCCGAAATTCATGTTATGATAGAATGCTTTGCAAATATTAATGGTTTCTGGATTCTTTAATGTTTGTTCGTCAACATCAAAGTTCCTGTGTTCCAGAGATGTTATGGGGAGGGAGGTGGTGGGAGGGGGGTTCATGTTTGGGAACGCATGTAAGAAAGATTTTAAAATTAAAAAAAAAAGAATTAAAAAAAAAAAAGTTCCTGTGTTCACATGGATTAGATGCTGTCAGTTACTTTACCTGGTAAATGTATAGTATTTCTGGGTTTTGCTATTCCAGGGTGATAATGAGTTCCTAAAATGGGAAAGTTTGTTCTATGGAGGTTCTTACTGGGGGTATGGAGGACAGGAAATTTGAGGGCTAAGTATCTCAGAAAGGCGAATACCTTCTAAAAGATGACATAGGATTTCAGCCAGGTGTGCTAAAGGGAATGATATGTTTCCAAGGAAGTGGTTCCATTTGGTTTCGTAGAAAGTAGTAAAGCAAGCTTCTGAGTTCTTGGTCACAGTAACATTTATTTTTGAAGTTTTCCTAGGTAGTGCTAGGGCAGAAGTTAGACTGCAGATTTTCTTATACTATATAAGTTTATTTCTTTTCCTTCCACCTTTCCGGGGGTACGTTTGCCTTTAGTATTAAATACTGTGTGTCTATATTTGTTAACTTTATAAGGATGATATTTACTCAGAGGGGATGAATTTATGCTAGAGATTGCAAACTGGTAACTCATGTGCCAAGTCAAACTTGTTTCTCAAAGAGTTTGGGGATGGAGGTTTTGTTTGTCTGTAGTTCTCAAGGTTTAAGACTTGAGATTGTACATAAAAATCCAGCTTTCTAGCTTCTCTTGAAAAACGTTAGAAACTCTGGCTATGGCAGGGCCATAGTCTAACAGGGAGGCATCACCCAGAACCAGACACTGGACCTGTGCTCTCCAGTTCCCCACAGTCCTCACCTCCCCTCTTTTCATGATGTACTTTGCCTGCTTTCTTCCTGAAAGCATCTGCATTTGTGAGCCCTGCTCATGGTTTGGAGCATTGTTCTGAACTCATGGAAAAAATGACCAATTTTTGTTGGTTTTTTCATATATGCTCATCCATAAAAGGAGAAGCAGAATGAGTAAAAGGGCCAGAGCCCACAGCACTAATAGTTTCTTTTCTTCTTACAGCTCGGCCTTCTCCCTGGGTTCCTTCTCCTGCTAATGAATGGAACACCGTAGATCAGGAAGTAACAGCCACACGAGTTCCTGTCAGGTCCCAGGTAAATTGTAACAGTTTTCTCTGGCCTAACTTCCTAGGATATTCAGTCACAATGATTTCAAGCCTCTGTACCCACTCCAAGAGACTTTTCCCCCATTGTTCCTTTTCCAGAAAAGACTGCACGCAGCCTTCTGAGTATTCAGACTCCTTGCTGGGTCCTCTCTCTTATGATTCTTTATAGTACCTTTGCTTCATTTGACACATAATGTATACTTGGTTCTTTGATTTCGGTTTTTATTTAGGGCTTTCCTATCCTTCATCCGTGATCATTCATCCTTCAGAACCTATGTGGTTATCTTGGTAGTCATTACTCTTAGTGTGTTACAGGGACCAGTGAAAGATGTCCACACGGCAAGAGGTTTTTCCTACAAAAAGAGTGTGCATCAGATTCCTGCTCACAAAGACCTCTACCGGGATATTAGAAAGGAGAGTGTTGGGAACATGGTCTCCCTGGGTAAGGATTCTATCCCTTTGCAAATAAAAGATGTGAGGATT
This sequence comes from Ovis canadensis, assembly GCF_042477335.2. NCBI lineage: Eukaryota > Metazoa > Chordata > Mammalia > Artiodactyla > Bovidae > Ovis > Ovis canadensis. The sequence goes on along the minus strand of NC_091268.1, from coordinate 38,087,137 downwards.
TCTAGTGTATTCACTTCTACTGATAGTAAAATAGTTATAAAAATGTTGTCATTTTAAGGGCCATGGGTTTTCTAGTCATTTCTGTGCTCTAGCATACCATGCTCTCGTACCTCACTCATTCCTCTCTTCCAATTTATATTATAGATTTATGCATATTCTTATGATTTAGTGATTAAAACATTAGAGAGGTTTATAGCTGATTGTCATGTTATTTAAATATAAAACTCACCCACATCCACTAGACTAAAAACTCTATAAAATCACAAGGTATTTTTAGGATTTGTTTTTGTTTAACATACAGTAACCCCAACATTGTGCACAGAGCCTGTCTATGGGTGATACCCAGCAAATGTTCATTGAATGGATAGAAATCTGATAAATGGAAGAAAAAAAGTGATTTAAATACAATACCCATGTGAATTATTTAAATAGCACACATTTTTACAAGCACACATAACCACTTGTTAAGTGTAATTTTACAAGCAAACTTTTGAAGAACTGTATCATCTGCTTTAACAGCAGGGATAAATATGCTTCATTCATATGTAAGCTGCAAGTCAAAGATTACTTATGAATAGAATGAAAGGCCTAAAATGTGTACAGTACACACTATAGATACTACAGACCTGTGTTGTTTAATAGAGTAGCCACTAGCTACCCGTGGCTATTTCAATTTAAATTTATAAAATTAATTAAAATCAAATGAAGTTTAAAATTCAGTTTCTCAGTGGCAGTAGCCATATTTAAGTTATTCAGTAACTGTACTGGACAGCACAGTTACATAACTTCGTCACAGGAATTTCTGTTTGACAATACATGTAGACACTAAAGTATAGAGATTACAAAATGGGCCATGTCAAACTGAATGAATGAAGATAAACCAACAGTTGTTTATGATCAGAAAGCAATTAAAGCACTTGGAAAAAATTGCCAATTTAAGATGATACCAGTGACACACCAGTAACAAAGCACTCTTCCCAAAACAGCAGGACCCTTGATTTTAACTTTCACTTAGGGCATCCGTGCTTCATTGCTGACCATTCATCCTTCAGAGACTTGTGTGGTTATCTCAGTAGTCATTGCTGTTAGTTACAGAGACCAGTGAAAGGTACCCATGTGGCAAGTTGCCCACACAATAGGTGTTTCCTAGTGTTGCCTTGGATCTCACAGCATCCAGACCTAGTAAAATGATGGATTAGAGGCCTTAGTGAAAGCTGCTGTGAGTGGGTTAGAGACCATACTCTGCACCTTCAACTGTAGCCCAGTGATTCCATGTGTAATAATTATATACGGAAAAGCTCAGGGACACCTCGCACAGTGTTTTATCTCAGATTGCAAACTAAAGGCCCATGAATCTAGCCTGAAAATTTATTTGGGCCTTGCACAGAGTTGTAACTTAAAATTTGTTCATAAATCTGGATTTCCAACATCTCTTAAAAAACCTACCGTCAGGCACATTCTCACACTGCAGCAGGTGACCAGAGCAAAGTGGAGGAACTTGTGCTGAATGGCCAGGGCTCTCACACCAGCCTGCCTGGTCCTTGTAGATGTTTGAACTTCCATTGTCCGTGCCCTTCTCTCATGTGAAAATGAAGAGCAGATCCTCAGCCCCAGGGTTCTTTCAGCAAGGATTTGATTTAATGCTGCTTCTCTAGGAGCGGCTTCCTTGATAGCTCAGTTGGCAAAGAATCTGCCTGCAATGCAGGAGACCCCGGTTTATTCCTGGGTCAGGAAGATCCCCTGGAGAAGGGATAGGCTATCCACTCCAGTATTCTTGGGCTTCCCTTGTGCCTCAGCTGGTAAAGAATCTGCCTGCAATGCGGGAAACCTGGGTTCAGTCCCTGGGTTGGGAAGATCCACTGGAGAAGGGAAAGGCTACCCACTCTGTATTCTGGCCTGGAGAATTCCATGGATTGTGTAGTCCAGGGGGTCGCAAAAAGTTGGACACGACTGAGTGACTTTCACTTCACTCTCTAGGAAAATTCCATGAAGCTCTTTTGTGTGTTTTCTATAGAAGAAAACTAAATGTTATTACATACCTATTAGACATTAGACATGTTATAGATGATCACTTATTTAATATTACTAGCACCTTGTTGGGATTCCCAGGTGGCTCAGTGGTAAAGAATCTGCCTGCCAGTGCCACAGGAGACACAGGTTCAGTCCTGGGTCAGGAAGCTGCCCTGGAGGAGGAAATGGCAACCTATTACAGTATTCTTGCCTGGGAAATCCCATGGATGAAGGAGCCTAGTGGGCTACAGTCAACGGGGTCACAAAGGGTCAGATGCAACTGAGCATGCATGCACTGACCTTTGGATAGATGATATTATTCCCTAGGAAACTGACGCTCAGAGAGATTAAGAAACTTCCCCTCGTCAAAAAGTAAAGTTAAGTGGTAGAGCTGCTACTGCTAAGTCGCTTCAGTCGTGTCCGACTCTGTGTGACCCCAGAGATGGCAGCCCACCAGGCTCCCCCATCCCTGGGATTCTCCAGGCAAGAACACTGGACTGGGTTGCCATTTCCTTCTCCAATGCATGAAAGTAAAAAGTGAAAGTGAAGTCGCTCAGTCGTGTCTGACTCTTAGCGACCCCATGGACTGCGGCCTACCAGGCTCCTCCATCGATGGGATTTTCCAGGCAAGAGTACTAGAGTGGGGTGCCATTGCCTTCTCCGAGTAGTGGAGAAGTGGTGGAGCTAGGATTCAAATTTAAGACATTTTGATCTCCACAGTACTGTAAGGTAATAAATTCAAGTTGCTTTCCTATTATTGCATCTCTTTCCCATTAATTTGGCTAGAGTGTCTCCAAAAATTCATGACTTCTCACCTCCCACAGCCCCAGTGTGTGTGTGGTGTGTGGGGGTGTGTGTGTGTTGAGTGGGGGATTGAGGAGATACAGGGAACAGCTGTAAGCACACTTTATAAGTAATAAACACCAGTTCATAGGAACATGCTGTGAATCTAACAATGTTAGATACTTGAGAGACAGTCAAAGGTAATAAGTGTTTCTTACCCATAAAGATTTTCCTTTAAGAACTAGCTGGGGAAGGAAGTGGTACATACATGAGATGTGAAACGGTAGTATAAGTTAGTAGGTGATTGTGAGGAATAACTCATGCAAGAATCTAGTGTGCACTGTCATGGTTGAGGAAGGCTTTAGAAAAAAGATGAACTGGACAAGATCTTTAAAGGATAGCTGTGAACAAGGGGTCCAGGAGAGCATGCTAAGCAGGACCTTGGGGCATGCAGTCATGATCTCCCTAGCCTGAAACGTGTTTGTTTCACTGTAGGAAGCACAGTGTCTGCAGCTAACAAGATAGCCCGGCTGGAGCCGAGAAAGGAGCCATGGACCATAGGTCTGCAGTCCTCTAATAAGAGGACTGTCCTGCGAAGCAACTACATCAAGGAAAAGTCAGTTCATGCTATTCAGATCCCTGCAAGGAATGCAGGGAAAACATGGAGAGAGCAGCAGCAGTGGGGTCTGGAAGATGAAAAAATAGCAGGCGTGCATTGGAGTTACGAGGAAACTAAGACTTTTCTTGCAATTCTCAAAGAGTCTCGCTTTTATGAAACACTTCAGGCTTGTCCCCGAAACAGCCAGGTATATGGTGCTGTGGCTGAATGGTTGCGAGAATGTGGCTTCCTCCGAACACCAGAACAGTGTCGGACCAAGTTCAAAAGTCTGCAGAAGAGTTACCGAAAAGTGAGAAATGGCCACGTGCTAGAACCCTGTGCTTTCTTTGAGGACATGGACGCTTTGTTGAATCCTTCAGCTCATGCTTCATCCACAGATAAGCCAAGGGAGATTCTGTCTCTCCCCAGACCGAAGAGAATTGGCATCAGTGCTAAAGAACAGATCAATTTGGTGGAGGAGGAAGAAGCTGCAGAAGAGTCTGATGGTGATGAAATGGGCGTTGAGTTTATCTGGAAGCCTGAGCTTCATGGTGCCCCTGTCATATTTCAAAACCTGAGTGGTAAGAATGGTGCTTTTATTCTTGTATGAGAATGGATGATGTGGTCTTGTGGAAAAAGAAGTAGACCCCCAGAAGTGACCAAACACAGGGAATTCTGACACACACACTTGCCACTCATCACTGTGATTGGCCACGTAACTGAAAGTGCTCCTAGGTGTTCGTTGCTGCCCCCAGTGCAGTCTGAGTAACAGCCATGAAGGATTCTTTTTCAGATTAGAGCACAGCATGGATTTTGAGTATTTGGAGTCTGTGGAAGGAAAATAAATGGAGTCCAGGGTACTAAGGGATCTAACATTATTTAAGAATTGTTATAATACAGTCAATTGTGTTAGATTATAAAAGTCAAGGACCCATTATCAAGGATAGCCAGTAAAAGAATGTGTAACCAACAAAAAAAGAATTGAAAAAAAAATGAAATTCTGAAAGAAGAAAGGAGAGAAAAAGGAACACGAAGTAACAGCAAATGGCAAGGAAAAAAAACAGGATGGTAGGTGTGTATCCACATGTCATTAATTATAAATTTAAAGGACAGGTTTTTCAGATATATTTTTTTAACTATATTTACAAGAGATACATCTTTAATATAAGGACACAGAGACATTAAAATTAAAAGGATAGAAAAAGATACTATGCTAAAGAATGATGTTGAAATTTGGGGACTGGGAAATGGAGAACTAAACCACCAGTTGACAGTCATTGCGTAACAGTTGACTTACCATATAACTACTTAGAACTCAATTTTCTGTCTTTAAAATATGGCTTAGATTACGAGCCTAGTTGTTAGTGTTAAATAATATGGATGAAGGCATTCTGCGGATGCTAAAATGCAATAGAACATTGCCTGGTGTCATAGTTATTTGTACCACCTTATGAAAAAGAGGATAGTTTCTTAGATAAAATGGAAAAATAAACCAGACTAGAAGAGCTGAGACTGTAATCATGATTATACCTATTCAAAGGAAACAAATCTCAGGGAAAAGATGGGAAGATGTATTACACACATACAGGTATTCACCATTCTGGAGATCCATAAACCTGAGGGTCAGACAGTTTCAAATTTGGGAATCCAGTGAGACTGAAGGAAACCCATGAGGCAGAGGTTAGAAAAGACTTTACTACTACAGATTACAAAACACCCCAAAAGCATGTTTAACTATATTCAAACATACTCTTAAAACTTTAATTCTGCTATAAAAGCAGGACATCTGCTTCTCTTACAGATCATTTCATCTCTTGAAGTAGAGGACTCAGTAACATCAAAAACTACTCTAGATATAGTTCTCTTCAAAGAAGATGAGCTAAAGAGCTGATAGCAACTCTCATGTTGTTGGGTGTCTTAGTCCATTATTCCTAAAAAAATTTTTAAAGGCAGACAGCTGACTCCTTAATAACCATAGCAACAGCAGATTTAGGGGCTACATTTTTATTCTAACAGATAAATTTTGAGATCAGTATATCAATTTTAAAATCCTTTTGGGTTTTTGACTAAATAGATTTGAGAATTGATATCTGTACAGTTTGAGTCTTCCTACCCAGAAATATAGTGTCTCTCCATTCTTTGTAATTCTTTTATGTCTTTCAATATAATATTACAGATTTTTTATTCAGACCCTCTCCTTTCTTGCAAAGCTTATTCCAAGACATATCATTGTTCCAGGGAATGGGATTTGTTTTCTTGTACTTCTTATATTTTGTAATGTATGAAGGCTACAGGCAACTTATGTCTTTGAACTTTACCCTTGAATGGCTGCAGACACCTTGTATCTTTGAACTTTATCCTTGAATGGCAGGTGTGCACTGGGGCTACGAGGAAACCAAGACTTTCCTTGACATCCTCCATGAGACTCGGTTTTACGAAGCACTGCAAGCCTGTCATCGGAAGAGCAAGTTGTATGGGGCCGTGGCTGAGCAGCTGCGTGAGTGTGGCTTCCTCCGAACTCCGGAACAGTGCCGGACCAAGTTCAAAAGCCTTCAGAAGAGTTACCGCAAAGTGAAAAATGGTCATGTGCTAGAGTCCTGCGCATTCTACAAGGAGATGGATGCTCTGATTAACTCGCGGGCATCTACTGCTCCCACCAGCTCCCCAGAAGAAGCCCCATCACCCTCAGTTCAAGAAAGAGAGGACATGGAAATTGAACCCCAGGAACCTACGGTCTGGGAACCTGAGGAGGACTCCCAGGAGGCTCTTGTTGAAGACTCTGGCAGTGAGAGAATGAGTGAGGAAGAAATCATGCAAGAACCAGAATTCCAGGGACCTCCAGGTTTACTGCAAAGCCCAAGTGGTAAGGATCATTGGGGCTCTGGGGTAAAGGAGGAGTCAGTGGGATTACTGACAAATTAGGAGAGCTGGCACATCACATGTGCATATCTGTTCATTAAACAATATTTGTGTGTCCTGTGCCATTTGAGGAGAAGGGTAAAGTAGCAGTGAATAAAACAGTCCCTGTCCTCATGGTGCTTCTGTTCAAGGGAGGAGCTTCTACGTTTTTGTGATTTAGTCCTTGGGATCCCAGCCTTGGTGTTTGTGTGTAGGGGGAAGATAATGTTTTATATCTCCTAGAAATACTGTTGGGAAGAACTTGGAATTATATGTGAGAAAAACTCAGGCCAAGGAGACATGTTGGTAAGCTCGGAGCAGAAATGTCTGTTATGTGTGATATGCATAAGAAAAAGGCAGAGACAGAAAGACTTTATTCTGGTTCTGAGCTCCACCTGCGGGTATCCCACCAACCACTGAATGCCCTCACAGGCATCTCACCAGCAGCCCAGCCTTAAAAGTTTGAAAAGGAATATCAACACCTTCCTTCCCACAACATGGCTCTTCCTGGTGCCCTCCTATAGCACATCCGACCTGGAAAGGTAGGGATGTGTTTTGATGCCTTCTCTTTCGTTTACATCCAGGCAGATGACATATTTTCTCAACTGTTGGGGAATTTGCATCTGCCCCCTTTTTAGTTGCCATAACCACCAGTTTAGCATTTCTCTGTCTCTTGCCAAAACTATTGTAAAAGTCCCCAAACCAGTTTTCCTCATTAGACTTGTGTTAAGCTTCCACAGCCATCCTTAATCTGAGCTTTTTAACCTTACCTGTCATTATTTTCCTTCCTATACTCTATGCTGGTTCAAAACAAACGTTTGAAAAGGGAGTTCACACACATGCTCTTTGGTGGTATTTTTATGAGAATTTGTAGTCGGCAAGATGAAATTGTTGACTCTGGAACTGGAACTGCTGAGTTGATAACTTTGGAAACAAAGTCCTTCTGTACCATCTCTGGTGAACCTTGTATTTTAAGATGAGCTCCAGACCTGTCACCAAATTACCAAGTTCTGTGTAAGCCAACTGCTAGGCTGTAACTTCCTCCAAGGCCCAGATGGACCCAATCAGAACACTTCGAAAGATGACGTGATTAGGGCTTCTTATGTAAGTCAGTGGATTCACTGATGGCTGTCCATGGGACTGAAAGAAAGTAAGACCCAGTACATCAGAAAAGAGTCCCCCTTGCCTGAGGTCAGTGAAGCACACAGAGGCCTTAAGGTACAGGGCCTGTCAGCTGTATTATTTATATTAACCCAGAACTGGTCTGAAATTTTTATTGTCTTCTCTTTTTCAGATTTTGAAATTGAAAGTAGTATCAAGGAAGATGCAACACGGGTGATCTGTAAGGACATGGAGCAGCATAGGGCATTCATAGAAAAGTCTAAAAGGGTCATTTCCCAGAATGTTGATCCAGGTAAATATCATAAAAGGGATTGCATCTCAGGAAGACAGTGGGAAAACCTTCATGGAATCCGACAGGGAAAACTGATGCCTCAGCCTCGAGATTTGGGGAAAGCCATAGTGCATCAGAGGCCTCTCGTGGGGAAGAGGCCCTTCCGGCTCCTCAGATATGGAGAAAGCTTTGGAAGGAGTGCGCGTCTCATGTGCCGCATGACCCACCAGAAGGAAAACCCTTCTAAGTGTAGTGTCTGTGGGAAGTGCTTCGGTAGAAGCAGGAGTCTAGTCCGACACCAAAGAATCCACACGGGAGAAAAACCTTTCAAATGTCTCGACTGCGGGAAAAGCTTTAATGACTCCTCCAACTTTGGTGCCCACCAGAGAATTCACACAGGAGAGAAACCCTACAGATGTGGAGAGTGTGGGAAATGCTTCAGCCAGAGCTCAAGTCTCATTATACACCAGAGAACCCACACTGGAGAGAAGCCCTACCAGTGCGGAGAGTGTGGGAGGAGCTTCACCAACAGCTCGCACTTCAGTGCCCACCAGAGAGTCCACACCGGCGAGAATCCCTACAAGTGTGTGGACTGTGAGAAAAGTTTCAATAACTGTACGAGATTTCGCGAGCATCGGCGAGTACACACCGGGGAGAAGCCCTACGGGTGCATCCAGTGTGGCAGACGTTTCAGCAAGAGTTCTGTGCTCACCAAACATCGGGAGGCTCATGTGAGAGAAAAGCTGCTGCCACCCCCGCCAGCATTCTGCTCCCCGGAGAACCCCCTCAAGGGCAAGACTGATGAATTCAGGCAGACTTTATGATGATGAGCTCTTCTCTTCCTAAACGTCCCCTTAGTCATTTTACCCTGATATCACTCTTGGAAGCAATCTTTTCTTAGCTAGAAAGAGTCATTGCCAAGATAAGCTTGAGAGCATAAATAAGCTAAAGGCTTGGATCCTGTTCTCACCTCTGCCTCTTACTTGATTAGTCTGTTCCTCTCCTTCTATGTGTCTCAACCTTTTCCCTTTAATAAAGTGAAGAAGATACAGGGTCTGAGTGCAGAGGGAAATTCTCTTCAGTATGTCGAGGCCACTGCCGTGGGATCACTAAACCCAGCAATATCCAGATTCAGCGCAGGGGAGACTTGTTGCCAAGGAAATAAAAAATGTTCAAAGTCGTTTTCATTATCCACCACATGTGATCCCGGATGCAACTCAATCACAGTTTCCTGTTTGGGTAGAAATTTCAGGAGCCTGATAAGAACCACATCGGATCTGTCTTGGTTTTGAAGGTATGCACAAAAGGAGATTGAAGATTTTTTCGTTCCCTTCAGGAGTCTGTTTCAGTGTACCTTTTTTGTGTCAAGAAGTTGATCTAAAGAGCTCGGGTAGTGTTTCTGTATTGTCACTGAAACAATGCCCTGCCCTCCATAGAGAAAGGATGCAACTGATCACCCATTGTCCTTTGTAGACTGACCCTCTCTGTACCTGAAGACTGACATGCCCTTGGCTGTTGCCTCTCCAGCCTAGGCATAATCCAGTTCCCTTTACTGTTTCTTGTAAGTCCTACACTTACCTCTTCGTTGTTCTGGGTGCCCTTGTCTGACTCTTCTGAACTACCATGCCTTCCTCAGACTGAGTAGCTTGCATGCTCCTGGTGTGTCTCATTAAAGTAGAATTCAGACACTTTCCAGTTCTGAATGTGTAATTGCTCTGGTTTTTATCTAGAATATGACTGATAGGTGGCAAATTTTCTGCCTCCCAACCCCACACTTATATATAATGTTATATAATTTTAGATAGTTTTCTAAAACTCTGAGGAGCCAGGGAAGAAGTGAGTTAGAGACCTGAAACATTCAATATTTCAAAGACCAGTTGGGCTCCTTAGCCCTGCTTTAGATCAGGTAGTCACCTTGGTCCAGACCAGCACTCCAGGGCAGTTTGTTAAGTATACCATTGTCTTTTTTTGAGGCTAGCCCTTGTTCATGTGGTCATAAACCTCTCTGTAGAGCTGAGTAATTTATACAACTCTACAGCTCACTGATTGAAGGTGGAAATACTTTCTGATACTTCCAGCCCAGAACACTTAATGTTTTCCACACTTAACTGTTGGTCTGAAAAGTCTCTTTGACAACCCCCAGCACTGATGCAATAACTACTGAAGGAAGAGTTCAAATGGGGAGATAGTTCACTTACAGATGTTGCAGGTAAACACCTGGGATTTGGTCATCCAAAGCTGTTACTTCAGGATGCGACCAGTGGCATTTATACCCTTAAGATGACGGTGATCTCGGGGGACTTTGCTTTGGGAAAGGAGAAGTCACAAGTTTAGTGGAAAAATAACCAGAGTCAAGGCTGTGTGTAGATCATTTTTTCACTTTTCTCCTTTTCTTTGTCAGATGCTGTCTTATTAGAAGACATCTGAGTATGTTTGAATTTTCTGAAACTTAAACAAGGAGGATATAGGCAGGAAGGAAGGAAACCCAACCTATGGTGTCAGAATAGGCTGTGGCCTGTTGGAAGGCAGGTGACTCAGGTAAACGTTGATAAATGTTTCTTTCTGACATTCGTTAGGAGCATTACGATTGTCCGCATCTCACTAGGTTGATTTCTGCTGTGTTGTCCAAATTATAAATTCCTAATAGTTTAGTGCAGTTTCATGTCACTAGTGTGCCCAGCACAGAGAGGTGTGTGTGGTGCCAGTGGGTGTGTGCTTGTATTGTGTAGATGTTCTGGAATTCCTGCTCTAGAGAAGATGCACATTAATAGAAATCACCACTTAGTAATAGGTACCCAGGGTTGATCACTATATCAAAGCATGATTCAGGAAAGTAGATGATTTACTATAAGTATTAATTAAGCACGGTTATGTGTAAGGCTATGTTCTAGGCACAGTGAGGGATATAAAAATGAAAAAAGGCTTGGTGTCTGTGCTCAAGAAACTTGCAACATGGTGAACGAACTATTGCAGCAAAAGATAATGCCAATGACATTCATGTCAGTTATGGAACATTATTTGTTCATTAATGAAAGAGCCACCTTCTCTCGCAGAAGAGTTTTTCTCAATGCCTAAAATCGTATTTTCTACCTCCGTCTCTTAAATTTCCCCAATGGCCAGAAAGGCTCAGGAACCAGTCCTTCTCCAAGTGGAACAATCCAATTCTGTCTGTCATGTCTGGGATCATGCCGAGGTGGAATTTGGGTCCCCTTACCTATTCTCAGTTGTAAGTGGGCATTTGGACTTGTATTAAATTAACTTAATGAACTTTGCTTCTATAGAAGGAGACAGTCCTACCCACCATCTTAGACCAAGGCTGTTGGTATTTTATCTTTTATCAGGTGGAACATGAAAGTCAAAAGTGAAGTCACACACTGATTACTATGTCTCATATCACATAACTGCCTTCATGACAATCCGTAGAAGTTTTTTTTCCTAAGTTTCAGTAGCAGGGAAAGCTCTGATCCTAAAGCAAAAAAAAGTTACCTTACAAACACTGTGACTTTTTTTTTTAGCAACTTACTACTATTCTTTCTTTGTTCTGGCTGCTGGAACAAAGAAACTTACAAAAACAGAACTTTTAAGTCACCTCAGCCAACCACTTAAACCTGTATTTACTTAATCCTATCTTATATCTTTAAAAATTACCCCATATCCTATTTTTTTAAAGTGTACATAAGTAGTCATTTTATTCTCTGACTTCTTCACCAAGACCCTTTGGAGCCTGGCTGTATCCCTGCCTGCGCTTACTGTGTTACTCCCTCAAATACCCTAATTCTTACTGGCATTTTTATTACACATACAACCTACTTTATTCATCTGGAAGGAAACTTTTTTTTTTTAAGAGGAAAACTTCACAGTATGCTTAAAACAGCTCAGGGCAGCCTGCCACATAGAATGAGCATTAGACCAGAAGCTGTAGACAGGTTTTATTCTTGTCACTACCACTTTCTGAGTGTTGTTGGACAAACCAGTCTCTCCTGGGCCTGAGTTCCTTATCTGAAGAGAAGTTGAGCATGATTGCCAAGACCACTCCAGCTCCAAGGTCCTGTGAGGCTGTGGGGCATCGGAAGAGAGAAGTTATAAGACCAGGCTGCCACCCTGGCTCGCCACTGCAGGCAGCATTCAGGCCATACTGAATCCATCCCATGAGTCCATCCCATCCTTCCGCAAGAGGTTGCTGTGAGCAGTCCAGGAGCATGCTCAGTGAGGAGAAGGACAAATCACTCATGTTCAACAGCAGGCGATAGATAGTGGCAGGTAGCTGCAGTGAAGAAAGCCGATTTGGGGACCTCTGGTGCCCCATGACAGATGAACCTCAACTCTGAGGGAGCCGGGGACACCCCAAATGCAATGCTAAGCCCTTACCTCTGAATGCATTCCTAATATAAATGTATGTCCACTCATTGTTTTGTGTGAATGTTCACTTAGATGTCTTCTTGAAAACTTGTATGTGAAATAAATGTTTAAATAAATGACTCCCATTGGTTTTTGCCATAATTTGAAGGCTGTCTTCATTAAGGAAAAAGAGAACTTATTCAAAGGTAATAAAAGCTGATTCTCACAGCTAAAGAGAATCTCGGTCTCTTTTCCGGTCCACTGTTCTGCCCCACAGCTAGCAGGGGTCTCGTGTGAGCCCACAGCTATTCCCCTGCAGCAGTCTTCTGACAGCTGTCACTGCCATTGTCCTAGAAGACGCTTGGCTCTAATTCCAGAGTGGATTAGCCTTGGAGGCACACACTGGCTATATGCTTGGTGGGGCACACACAGCCTCCCCTGGTGGAACCAGTCAACGTGATTTCCCCAGACACAGTGCTGCTTTTGGTTCACTGTTTGACTTAAAGAGTTCCAATAGCTTCCACTTAGCCCTCCCCATAGCAGCTCCAACTCCATAGGTCACTGAGTCAATGTAGAGATTTTGCCACTTGTTGAGAATGTTTTTCCAACTATACTCTTAGAAACTGAGAGAAGAACCGCAGGATGAATTTCGAGCCAGCTCACCTAAATATGAGGTGGATTCCAGGCAGTCTCTCCCACCTAGACCTTATAAGCAGCTGACTGCAATAGCACCCACTCAAGGTTCTCAAGAGTGATAACTGCTCAGGGTCAGTACCTGAGAGTCCCTGTACATTTTCTATACTTTCCTTGAGCAAATGGCCATGACCTTTTTGGAGGAAACAAAGATAAAGTCTCAGAATATTCATCTTTGAGTTCTTCCACAAGATTATCTGATCTTCCATTTCTCTATGGAGATTTAGGTCTGTGAACTGCCTCAGAGTTAGGTAGATGAGAGATTTTAAATCTCAGGCATCAGGAGGTGGGGGTGTGGGAGGCATTCTCTGATGGTCCAGTGGTTAAGAATCTGCCTTGCAATGCAGGGGCCACTAGTTCGATCTTTGGGAAGATCCCACGTGCCATGGGACAGCTAAGACCACACACCCTAGAGCCTGTGCTCCACAACAGAAGTCACTACAGTGAGAGCCTGTGCCCTGCAACTACAGAGAGTGGCCTCCACTCACCACGGCTGGAGAAAGCCCGTGTGCAGCAACGAAGACCAACTGCAGCCAAAAAACCTTTTTTTAATCTCTAAGGGGAAAAAAGATCTATCTTAAGGCTACAAAGTTTCAATTCCTACAAACCAGTGAAGACATTTAGATTTCAAAGAAAGAAGAATGAATCCTTTGTGTTTCAAACACCAAAAGGAACACAGCTAATCACAACCTCCAAACTCCATGATGGGTGCAGGGATTTGGAGGGGAAGCAATGGTTTGGGGCCCAAGACTGGCAAACTGCCTACCCTGCCCTGAAGTGGTAGATGCTTGGCAGTGTGGGAATAGAGGGGATGGGGAGGCTTGGAAGGCCGGCCTTAAGAGTTGGTTGGATACATGGCATGGAGCCATGGAGCACACAGGTGTGCTTGCAACCCCTCTTGCTAGAAATCACCCCAGCCGAGACAAGTGTGACTCAGCCGCAGAATGTGCCATCTCTGAGGACCACTGGCAACAGCCCCAGGTGGTAGACAGACGAATGGCAGCCGCAGGGGGCACACCGTAGAGAGTTAGGACCTGAAGATCAGGGAGAGAGGAAAGGATAAAGCAGATGTGGTCTATTAATACAATGGAATATTAGCTAATGCCATTTGTGGCAACCTAGAGATTATCATATGAAGTAAGCCAAAATCAAACGTGGTATAACTTATATGCAGAATCTAAAAAAAATTGATACAAATGAATTTATGCCAAAACAAACTCAACAAACAGAAAACAAGATTACTAAAAGGAAAGGGTGTAAAGAGGAGGTAAATTAGGAGTTTGGGACTAACAGATATACACTGCTAAATGGAAAATAGATAACAACAACAGCCTACTGTATAGCACAAGAAACTATATTCAATATCTTTTAATAACCTAAAATGGAAAAGATTCTGAAAAAGAATATCTGAAATCACTTTGTTGTATGCTTGAAACTAACACAACATTGTACCTCAACTATAATAAAAAAAAAATTTTAATTAAAAAAAAAAAGTTAGGACATGAAAGTAGAAGATTGGCATACTTCCCTTTTGGATTGTTTAAACTCAGAGTTCTTGGACAGTCTTCTGAGGGTAAGTGCCAGCAGCCAGCGTGAGGAATCCCACCCGTGACAAGGTCATGCTGCAGAGATCTGATGTGCAAGGTCGAGTCAGATCTCAGGTTTTCCCCCTGGTATTTCCTGAGCGTGTGCCCCAAAAAATAAGAATATGCCTGCCTGGAAAAAGTCATCTCCAAGCTTTAGTCTTCTGCATTTGAAGGAGTGTTTCAATCCAAAAACCCCTCTGATGGCTTTTTAGCCTGCCTGCAGGACTCATACAGCTGCGCATGTGATTGTTTGAGGCCTCCTGACTGCAGGAGGCACAGGAAGCTTAAAACATCCTAGGACTGTAGGGGCTTCCGAGGAGTCAAAATCATTAGAATAGGACTGATTAAAGGTTTCATTTGTTGAGCCAATACTTGCTGCCAAATTTTCATATCTTTTACTTGTTGATATAGTTGGTATATAGAAAAAACAAGTAGCAACATTAGATATTTGAGTTAAGTACCTTCTTTGTTATAACCTACTGCGCCTTTGTTCTATAGAGATGTAACTTTAGTGCTTTAAGGAGATGCAAATTAAAGAAAAACACTTCAGGGGAAACAAAATTAACATTCATTAAGGAAGAGAGCCAAAAAGTGTTAGCAAGCCTCTTGGCCAGAAGATAATGTAAATCACCTGAGACCTTTTGTATACAAAAAGATATATAGAAAGAGTCTGGGCTGCTAACGCTACATAATTTTGTATTACCCATTGATCTCTATGTACAATCAAAAAGGTATAAAAGGCCTTTCTAGACAATAGAGGCGGGGCCGGTCATTGGAAGGACTGGTTTCCCCCGTGTCTCCTCTTTACTTTAATTTCAGGCTGAATTCCCATCTGGGGCGCAGAGGCTCGCCAAGTATACTTACTTGCCCTGGCAGTTAAGACCCGCGCGAAAGGGAGCCTAAGGCGAGGCACCCTTAGATATTCAAGCGAGCACAGGTGGCCCAACGTAGATGGTGCAAATTCCTTGTCTGGGGTTTTAT
Source organism: Ovis canadensis (assembly GCF_042477335.2). Classification (NCBI taxonomy): domain Eukaryota; kingdom Metazoa; phylum Chordata; class Mammalia; order Artiodactyla; family Bovidae; genus Ovis; species Ovis canadensis. Next base: position 38,071,857 of record NC_091268.1, on the reverse strand, counting down.
TGGTCTTCCACATAATCCAAGTTATTCAGCCCTTTTTCTCCACTTAATTTTCCTACTACACTATCGTTTCTTAATCTAACCTTATATCAATAAATAAATAAGTCTTTCCTCACCAACGCTGTCCTCGCTTCGAATTCCCTGGATCCACCAGGACTGGACCCCAGCAGGTAAGATGCAAGAACATAATACTAGGCCCCTCAACAACATAGCATGTGAGGACTCAGGCCAATCCTGGCAAAAGGAAAAGAATCAGTACTTGCACTCCGAAGGTCTAGAGCAGTACATGCTTCCTGCAGTAGAAAGAAACACTAGAGAGCATGTCCAAAATCCTGGATTCTTATTGAGTTCTGCCTTTAGATCACTGTGTGATTATAGTCAAATTATTTAGTTAGCCTCTCTGGATTTAGGGGTTGGACAACATAAGTGGTTCCCAACATTTTCCCGTCAACAGGTCCAAAGATCCTTATGTGAGGGTAACTAAGGAAATACATATGTGCAAAGCCCATTCAGAATCTCCTTGTCACAGATCCACCCCCTTGCCATGATTCTGATATCTGCAAGTTTCAAAACCTTTGATTAGATGACCATAAATATAAAAACCACCACACTGTCCAGTTACAAGTTTTGAGACTGTGTACTAATGGTTTATGAACATTTTATTTATTCTCAAAAGCATGCTGAAGGAGGTTTTCCATTGTACAAGGAAGCAAATTGAGCCTGAGAGAAATTAAATGCCTTCTTCAAACATATACAGCAGACAAGCAGTTCTCAGACAAGTTCTGATATTTAAACCTGGATCTTTCTTAAAATCCAAACTCGTAGCAACTGCATTTTACTACTGTCATAGAGTTTCAAGCTCCAGCATCCTCAGATTCTGTGACCTCATTGTTCCTGAGAAGATGAGAGGTGGGGTAGAGGCAAACAGGTGATCTGTTTCAATTTTGGATTTGACTCAGAAAAACATCTACTTCTACTTCATTGACTACACTAAAGTCTTTGACTGTGTGGATCACAGCAAACTGGAAAATTCTTAAAAAGATATAAATACCAGACCACCTTACCTATCTCCTAAGAAACATGTATGCAGGTCAAGAAGCAACAGTTAGAACCAGACATGGAACAATGGACTGGTTTAAAATTGGGAAAGGAGTATGTCAAGGCTGTACATTGCCACCCTGTTTATTTAACTTCAATACAGAGTACATCATGCAAAATGCTGGGCTGGATGAATCACAGGCTGGAATCAAGATTGTTGGGAGAAATATCAACAACCTCAGATACGCAAATGATGCACTCTAAAGGCAGAAACCTCCGTCCATAATTCATCAGGCACTCTATCTATCAGATCTAGTCCCTTAAATCTATTTCTCACTTCCACTGTATAATCATAAGGGATTTGATTAAGGTCATACCTGAATGATCTAGTGGTTTTCCCCACTTTCTTCAATTTAAGTCTGAATTTGTCAACAAGGAGTTCACAATCTGAGCCACAGTCAGCTCCTGGTCTTGTTTTTGCTGACTGCATACAGCTTCTCCATCTTTCGTTGCAAAGAATATAATCAATCTGATTTCACTGATTACCATCTGGTAATGTCCCTGTGTAGAGTTTTCTCTTGGGTTGTTGGAAGAGGGTGTTTGCTATGACCAGTTCATTCTCTTGGCAAAACTCTATTAGCCTTTGCCCTGATTCATTCCATACGCCAAAGCCAAATTTGCCTGTTACTCCAGGTGTTTCTTGACTTCCTACTTTTGCATTCCAGTCACCCATAATGAAAAGGACATCTTTTGGGGGTGTTAGTTCTAAAAGGTGTTGTAAGTCTTCATAGAACTGAAAAGCCGCTTGATGAAAGTGAAAGAGGAGAGTGAAAAAGTTGGCTTAAAGCTCAACATTCAGAAAACTAAGCTCATGGCATCTGGTCCCATCACTTCATGGCAAATAGATGGGGAAACAGTGGAAACAGTGTCAGATTTTATTTTGGGGGCTCCAAAGTCACTACAGATGGTAATTGCAGCCATGAAATTAAAAGACGCTTATTCCTTGGAAGGAAAGTTATGACCAACCTAGATAGCATATTCAAAAGCAGAGACATTACTTTGCCAAGAAAGGTCCACCTAGTCAAGGCTATGGTTTTTCCAGTGGCCATGTATGGATGTGAGAGTTGGACTGTGAAGAAAGCTGAGGACCAAAGAATTGATGCTTTTGAACTGTGGTGTTGGAGAAGACTCTTGAGAATCCCTTGGACTGCAAGGAGATACAACCAGTCCATTCTAAAGATCAGTCCTGGGTGTTCTTTGGAAGGACTGATGCTAAAGCTGAAACTCCAATACTTTGGCCACCTCATGCGAAGAGTTGACTCACTGGAAAAGACTCTGATGCTGGGAGGGATTGGGGGCAGGAGGAGAAGGGGAGGACAGAGGATGAGATGGCTGGATAGCATCACCGACTCAATGGACATGAGTTTGAGTGAACTTCGGGAGTTGGTGACAGACAGGGAGGCCTGGCATGCTGCAATTCATGGGGTCTCAAAGAGTTGGACATGACTGAGTGACTGAACTGAAAGGCAGAAAGTGAAAAGGAACTAAACAGCCTCTTGATGAGGGTGAAAGAGGAGAGTGAAAAAGCTGGCTTAAAACTCAACATTCAGAAAACTAAGCTCATAACATCCAGTCCCATCACTTCATGGCAAATCGATGGGGGAAAAGTGGAAACAGTGGCAGATTTTATTTTCTTGGCCTCCAACATCACTGCAGACAGTGACTGCAGCCACTAAATGAAAAGACGCTTGCTCCTTGGAAGAAAAGCTATGACAAATCTAGACAGCATATCAAAAAGCAGAGACATCACTTTACCCACAAAGGTTTGTATGGTCAAAGTTATGGTTTTTCCAGTAGTCTTGTACAGATGTGAGAGCTGGACCATTAAGAAGGCTGAGTGGCAAAGAATTGATGGTTTTGAACAGTGGTGCTGGATAAGGCTCTTGAGAGTCCCATCGACACCAAGGAGATCAAACCAGTCAATCTAAAGGAAATCAACCCTGAATATTCATTGGAAGGACTGATGCTAAAGTTGAAGCTCCAGTACTTTGGCCACCTGATGGGAAGAGCCAACTCATTGGAAAAGACCCTGATGCTGGGAAAGATCAAGGGCAGGGGGAGAAGGGGGAAACAGAGGATGAGATGGTTGGATGGCATCACCGACTCAACGGACATAAATTTGAGCAAACACTGGGAGACAGTGAAGAACCGAAGTGCTGCAGCTCATGGGGTTGCAAAGAGTCAGACAGAATTTAGCAACTGAAGAACTGCGGCAGAATGAATTTGAAAGTCATGAGGATCAGCTTATGCCATTCTTTCAATGAGTACTCAGTCCCTTCTATACAGCAAACACTAAACCAGATAACATGGAGTCACAAAGAGGAATTAGCATCGCTCTTCCTCTTGAGAGCTATGGTCTAGAAATTGACATGGAGACCCGGACTTGCAATCCAATTACACATTAGGAGTGAGAAGAGTTGTAATACACATCCTCTGTCCCTCTCCTCGAGGGGGAAAGGGGCACGTAGGTGACAAGGCAGGAGACATACTGTCCCTTATTCAGCAACAGTAACATGACAAAGATCATGTGAACCCTGTGTTTCTCAGGTCTACTACAGCCTTCTACTTTTCTGTATATTCATTCTCTAATTTTTGAGAGTTTGATATTGAAATTCCAACTAAAAATCTTAATTTATCTACTTAAAATATAATTGTAATATATATAGTGAAACTATATGTAACTTTGTTCTATATTTTCCAAGTCTCTTGTAAATGTGTTTTCATACTTTCGTCATTTAAAAAAAATAAGAAAGAGGAAAAAAAGAGAGAGAGATCATGAACTCTGCAGTCAAATGTACCTGATCTTAAATTTTGGCTCCACTTATGTACTATGTGACTTTGAGTAACATCTCTTGAAATCTGTTCCTCTGGAAAACAGGAAAGAGTAAGAGTTCCCTGGTGGCTCAGCTGGTAAAGAATCCACCTGCAATGCAAGAGATCTCCCACTGGGTCAGGAAGATCCCTTGGAGAAGGGAAGGGTTGCCCATTCCAGTATTCTTGCCTGGGAAATCCCATGGACGGGAGCCTGGCGGGCTACAGTCCATGGGGTCACAGAGTCAGGCACAACTCCTACCTGTATTCATTTCCTGAGGCTGCCATGAAAAATAACCACAACCTTGGTGACATAAAAAAGAGCAGAAAAGCCTCCTCACCATTCTGGAGACCAGAAATCTGAAATCAGGGCATCATCCATCCATACTCCCTCCAAAGGCTGCTGGGAAAAACCCTTCCTCACTTCTCGTAGCTCTTTTTGGTGACCCTGCTACTATCTGTGGCCCCACAAGTCTGCCTCTATCCTTCTTCCCTGTGTCTCTGCGTCCTTTTCTGTCTCCTATTAAGTCACTCTCCTGGGAGTTAGGGCCCATTCGGATCCAGTATGCTACCTTTCTTTGCATCTGCAAAGCCCTTATTTTCAAATAAGGTCACTTTTTTTTTTTAATCTTGTGGCTGCACCACATGGCATGTGGGATCTTATTCCCCCCCCCAGGGATCAAACCTGTGCCCACTGCAGTGGAAGCGCAGTCTTAACCACTGGACCACCAGAAAAGTCCCAAGTAAAGTCATATTCTGAGGTTCCAAGTGAACATGAACTTTGGGGGAACACTCTTCAACCCACATACCTCACAGAATTATTGTTGTGAGGAGTAAATGAAATAATACATGGAACGCATTCTGCACAGTGCCGAGCACACAGTAAACATTCAATAAATGTTAGCTGTACACATGTATGTGTGTGTGAGTCTGTGGATATATATACATGTCTATACAACTATTTTGTTGCTTTTTAATGTGTATGTATTAATTTTTGGCTGCACTGGGTCTTTGTTGCTGTGCACGGGCTTTCTCTAGTTATGGTGAATGGGCTTCTTGTTGCTTCTGGTTTTATCAAACTATTTCCTCCCATCCCCCTTTTTTTAATGGTGATTGTAGCAAGCTTTTCCTGAACATTTACTGTATGCAAGGTGCCCTGGTAAGTCCTTCTCATGAGTTAACTCATTTGACCCTCACAGTATGCCTGTTGCTAAGGAAACTGAGGCTCAGAAAGTTTAAATAAATTACCCAGGCAGGGTCACATGGCTAAGAAGTGTGGGGAAACTGGGATTCGAACCCAGGTTCAGCGGACTCCGGGGTCCTAGTTCTTAAGCGAAGTCGGTCCATCAAGCGTCATGCTGGGTCTTGAATTTGCCTTCATCAAGTTCTTTGCCTTCCCTCTCTTCACTTGGATGTTTGGAGCACATCTTTCGCCATCCCTTCCTATCGCACCCTCCTCCTTTGATCTACTAGATACATTACAAGTTCTTACTGGACATTCTTCCAGCAAAGACTCCTCCTTTCCTGGCTAACCCTAATGGCTCTTCCTCATCATGTGAAGTTTCTGTTCTATTATTGCACAGTTCCCCTACTCAATGGTAAAGAATATGCCTGCCAGTGCAGGAGACGTGGCTTCAATCGCTGGGTCGGGGAGACAGCCCGCAGAAGGAAATGGCAAAGCACTCCACTATTCTTGCCTGGGAAATCTCATGGACAGAGGAGCCTGGCGGGCTACAGTCCCAGATGTGACTTAGTGACTAAATAACAATAAACAGTCCTTTGTTCTTAACCCCAAGAGTTAATGTTTAAGTGTAACTGTATGTCTTTAGATTACACAGTGTAAGAGCCCAGCCTCTGGAGCCAGACCACTGGGGTTTGAACCTCAGCTCTGCCACTTCCTGAGTGACCTTGAGTAAGTCATTTGACTTCTCTGGGCCTCACTTTCCTCATATGCAACATGAAAAATAATAATATAATAATAACAATAATACGTACCTGTACAGTTGTTGTGAAAATGCAATACATTACCGCATGTTTAGAACACAAAGCAGATCCTGGCATGCAGGAAGTGCTTGATAAGTGTTAGCAGCTTTTTTTTTTTTTAATGTGAATGATTTTTCAAGTCTTTATTGAATTTGTTACAATATTTCTTCTGTTTTGTGTTTTGGTTTTTTGGCCAGGAGATCTGTGGGATCTTGACTCCTTCCCCAGCCAGGGGTCGAACCCACACCCTCCTGCATTGGAAAGTGAAGTCCTAACTAGTGGATCGCCAGGGAAGTCCCACTAGCTATTTTTGTAATCACATTCACTTTTTTAAAATTTTTTGGCTGCGCTGGGCCTTCGTTGCTGTGTGCAGCCTTTCTCTAGTTCCGGTGAGCTTCTCACTCGGCTCGTGTCTCTTGTTGTGGAGAACGGTATGTGAGCGGGCTCTGTAGTTGTGCACAGGCTTAGCTGCTCTTCAGGATGTGGGATCTTCCTAGACCAGAGATCGAACCCCTGTTCCATGCTTTGGCACACAGATTCTTTTTTTTTTTTTAATCTTTTGTTCTCTTTCTTTAAAAAAAATATTCATTTTTAATCGAAGTATAATAATTGCTTTATAATATTGTGTTGGTCTCTGCCATACATCTACATGAATCCGCCATAAGTATACATATGTCCCCTCCCTCTTGAAACTCCTCCTCACCTCTCTTCCCATCCCACCCCTCTAGGTTGTTACAGAGCCCTCCCCCCGCCAGGTTTTTACAGACCCAGCCCTGGTTTGAGTTCCCCGAGTCATACAGCAAGTTCCCATTAGCTCTCTATTTTATATAGATCCTCATAGAGAAGACACACACTCTACTTGTAAGGTATAAAGTTTGGAATGTGTCGTTTTATTCTTTTTTATCTTTAGTTATTCTTTATACTCTTATCTTTCATCAAATACCTCTGTCTCCCTAGACTTGTGCTATGACACACTACATATTTCCTTGGGAAATCCTTGCAGCTCTGGGCCACCCCCATATCCACCCTCATCCTCAGCTAAAGTGCCATGAGTGGGTAGATTCATGTCCTGGACAGCCCTGGGAACTAAACCAGACCCTCGAGTCTGCAACGGGCTTTTCCGAAGGGTCTTGAGGTCTGTGATCTGGAACAAATTTTGAGTCCAAACAGGACTCTAGAATGGACTTAGCTCCAGACTGAGTTCCCGTGGGTCTGGCCCAGCCTGGACTTTTGCTTCCTCCCTAGCAGTGTCCATTTCTGAAAGGAAAGGCCAGCCAGTGGGCACACAGAAGGAAATATTGGACTATTTATTGAAAAGCTGGACTGACAGCTCAGGCAGCAGAGAAACAGACCACAGAAGGCCCTTTTGTAACAGAGAAATCGGGGCACAAGAGAAGGAGAAAGGGGATGAGGGGAATGACCAGAGGCACACTAACAGTCACCTTTTCTACTCCTGGGACCTTCCCCGAAGAAGCGCTTCTGTTGTGCTATTCCTACCTCCCTCTAGGTGGCGCTGGCGACACATTCCCTAGGCTGAAGTGTCTGATGAGCACAAAGGAATGCGAAGGACCTAGCACCTCTGAGAAGCCAGGCCCAAGTCAGGGGAAGCATGTCAGTCACTTCTTGGAGGCTCTGCCCCGGCAGGAAATTCAGAGCTGTCTGGTCTGTGGTCCAGGATGGGTCCACCGAGGGTTCCTAGGGCAGCAGGAATTCCACCATCTCAGCTCACCGTCCCTTTAGGATTAGACGAATTTTCGCATCTCCAATGAAGAACCTACAAAAAAAGGTGGCTCAGTGAGGTCTCCAAGTCTCTGGAAGAGACTTAGTCCTTCATCACATGTCTCCAGGTCCAGACAGATGCCTTCCTGGGCCTTTCCAGCCTCAATACCCAGATCTCCTGGGGTAGAGGGAGAAATTCTCTCCTGTTGGGTTTCCAACCCCTTTTCCTGAAGATCCTCATTTGTACCATTTTGAAAACATCAGAGAATGATTCCTGATGCTTTTTACTAAGCCATAGGCCAAGCCAGGACTGCAGATGGGCAGCAATGCAAGCAGTCTAGATCAGCCCAGCCCAGGGCCTGTCCCTGCCCAGACAGCGGGCTCTGTACCAACTCGCATCCCTACACAACTTGAAACAGAAAGGACAGGACCCTACCGATCCTTGAGGCTCACAGATGACAGCTGGAGGAGAAGCAGTCAAGCAGATTTTATCCTCCTGATAATAACATCAGCCTTCTCCATTGCACACAGTCAGGGAGCACCGCTTACAATGTGTCTTATGTGAATGGCATCTCCTGACATGCATGCTCTTGGGGGCACCATTGACATGATTTTCTATGTGGATAGGGTTCCCTGAGTTGTATGACACCCCTGTGGAGAGCTATTCCTCCCCTACTCTCAGTCAATACAGTTGTTCAGGAGGGGCTGACCTCACCCTAACTCCAGGATTAGGCTCATGCTCAGACATAGTCAATAAGAGAGCTGGCCCCAGGACTACAGAGACCAATTCAGAGGTAGACATGGCTCACACTGGGCCAGTTCAACCCAGAGAACAGCAGATCCAGGACTTTTGTAAGAGCTGTTGTTCCTCTGGTCTTAGTTATGGAGCTGCTAGGATGGAAGCCTGGAATGCCTGGTGGGCATCTTTGCCTCTATCAGAGAGGCTTTGCCTAAGCACAAAGCCTACCCAGAGGACATTAGAGCCTGTGAGAAGGACCCAACCCTACAGACATTGTGTGAGCTCCCACCAAAGTCAGGGCTACCTGTAAACTTTTCAGTTATGCCAACCAATGAGCTTCCTTTTATGACAAAAGCTATGTTCAAATGGATTTCCGTCACTTGAAGCCAAAGGTCCCAGAGTCATAAACTTTGCCTCTTCTCTGCTCTCAACCCAAGCGAGACCCTAGCCTCCTACCCCTTGATGCCCTGGGAACTATCCCCATGCCCTAGATGGGCCATGACCCCGTGTCACATTCCTACCTGATGAGCACTCCTACAAGCAGGCTGGCCAGGAGGGGCCCCAGCCAATAGATCCAGTGGTAGTCCCAGTGGTTGGCCACCATGGCAGGTCCAAAGGCCCGGGCAGGATTCATGCACGCTCCAGACACAGCACCCCTGCCAACACCCAACCACACTCATCAGCAGAATGCCAGCCAAGGAGCCTCGACCCACCCTGGTTCATTTCGCCTATGTGGGTCTAGATCACACACTACCCGGAAACCCTCTCTACACCATGATAGCATGGGCATCCGGAAGTTCCCCAAGAAGACGCAGGTGAAGAGACTTCTAACACGAGGAAGTGAAAGGCTTGACTCCTCCCTGGGGTCCTCCCTAAGGTCTGCCACTCCCCCGACACCCTTCTGGAAGAATGGCCGGCAAGCAGTGCCGGCTCAGTGACGGCAGGAAGGAAAATGGACCCACGCCTTCTCCAGAGTTGACAAAGTCAGGCAGCTCTTAACTATATGAACTTCGGGGTCAAGTGAATCTAGATTTAGAACTCTAGAGATTTCTAGGGGTGACATTTGTTTCACCTCTCTGTGTTTCAGTTGAGGTGAACGTACATACCTCATAGGTTGTTATCAGGGATGAATGAGACAACACATATAGAGCCCGTGTTTCTCATATAATTCATTGCAAGTGTTAACTTTAACCCAGCTGACCTGGTTGAGGTCTTCGTTGTGCTGCAAGCTTGGGGCCCAGCATCTCCCACAGGGCGGGTGTTCCCCAGGAGCACCTCTCTAGTCCTGGTGTCTGTACCCTCGCCCCACTGACTCAAGCTGGGGTCCTCACTCAGGCCTCACCCTGCAAGGACGCCTCCTGTGGCCGGTGGTCAAAGCCAGATGAATGAGTCAATAAGTTTGTAAGTGAACCAAGAGCCACTAGGGGGCAGCAAAGCCCTGCTACCGCTCTACACACCTATTTTCCTCAGGCGCCACCTCCCAGAAGATGACAGGATCAGAGGGCAGAGCTAGGAAAGGCTACACCGGGTTAGGAGCTGGCCTTCAGGAAGGAGTTCCCTCATCCCCCATTTAGCAGGGGCTCTTGTCCCAGATCTTTCACTTAATTTGCCACTGCCCAGTGACCTTTAATGCTTCCTGGTGGCTCAGATGGTAAAGAATCTGCCTGCAGTGCAGGAGTCCTGGGTTCCATCCCTGGGTTGGGAAGATTCCCTGGAAAAAGGAATGGCAACCCACTCCAGTATGCTGGCCTAGAGAATTCCATGGACAGAGGAGCCTGGCGGGCTACAGTCCATAGGATCGCAAAGAGTCAGACACAACTTCGTGGCTAACACACACAATGACTTTAATGAGGGGCTTCCCTGGTGGTTCAGTGGTAAAGAATCCACCTGCCAACACAGGAGATGCAGGTTGGATCCCTGGGTTGGGAAGATCCCCTGGAGAAGGAAATGGCAACCCACTCCAGTATTCTTGCCTGGAGAATTCCATGGACAGGGGAGCCTGACAGGCTATAGTCCCTGAGGTGGCAAAGAGTCCAACATTATGGAGCAACTAAACAACAGTGACTTTAAATAAGTCACCTGTGTCCTCTCTGAGCCTGTTTCCTCAGGTATGCTGCTGCTGCTAAGTCGCTTCAGTCGTGTCCAACTCTGTGCGACCCCAGAGACGACAGCCCACCAGGCTGCCCCGTCCCTGGGATTCTCCAGGCAAGAACACTGGAGTGGGTTGCCATTTCCTTCTCCAGTGCATGAAAGTGAAGAGTGAAAGTGAAGTCGCTCAGTCATGTCCAACTCTTCGAGACCCCATGGACTGCAGCCTACCATGCTCCTCCACCTGGGGGATTTCCCAGGCAAGAGTATTGGAGTGGGGTGCCATTGCCTTCTCCAGACCTCATGTATAAATGGGGAGAAATAACCCTTTGTCTCCTTAATGCCTTCCCAAGCCTACTGAAAGGCTCTTGATAAACAAGACAATGGGTGTAAAAGCTCTTTGTAAGTCTGAAGCTAAAATCTGGCTGCCTGCTGGCCAGATAAACACAGTCTACAGAAATGATTTCTTGATACTACAAAATTAGGAAATGCACATAAAAATCCAGTCTTCTGACTTCTCTGGAATGAAATTAAAAAGGTCAGCCCAAGCCCATATTCCCACACATTGATAACTTATCAGAGGTGCATGGTGGGGGCCTCCTAAGACTCCGAAATCCCCGCCACTCCCTGTCTGCCTCCTACGGCCCACTTCCCGGGTTAACCTGTCTGCATGGCTTCTATTCGCTACCAAGCCTGTGACCCTTAGGGAGGCTCTGCAGGCCTGCGCTCCTCCAGGACCGAGCCTTGGCCCAGGGCTGAGCACTGCAGTCCCACTGCCAAGCAGCACTCACCCTGCCAGGATGTCCACAGTGACAGAGAAGCCGATGCAGAATGGGGCCAGAGGACCTAGCGTCTTCTGGTTGATGGCGCCCATGCACACGGTCAGGGCCAGCAGTGTCGTCAGGATGATCTCCGCTACCACTGCCCCGGCCACCTGCTCCGACTCCTGGACTGTCACAAAGGCCGCCCCGGTCGCATTCCAGAACCTCTCCTCGGGACTCACCGCCTGTGGAGAGCAGTGGTCAGCCCCACAGTGGGGGTGGAGAGACAGCTGGGAACTGGGTTGGTCCAGGGGTAGGGGGTTCACACGCTTTAAAGCCAGGGAAGGGTCCTGTTCAATGTGCAGCCAGACATATCTGGAACCACATCCCAGCTCCACCAGTTCCTACCGTGTGGCTTCATCTGAGCTACTGGACTTCCCTGAGCCTCATTTTGCTCATCTGTAAAAGGGGGATAACCTAGTGGTGGCCCCAGGTGTTGTGAATCAGAAGCATATGAAACTTAGATGACCTTTTTTTGAAAAGAATACGGAAATACCTAATTTTTACAAATTTTGCAAACACATACATACACTCAGGTGAACACACTGCCAGCCCCCTGAAAGACCTCTTTGAAGGGATGAGAAGGGCCACGGAACTTAAGCTCATTGGCTTCCCAGGAAGTCGGCCTCTGGGTCATCACGACCCCTGGGAGGGCAAACAAGCTTCTAGACCCAGAACTCAAATCTGGGCCCTGCTGCACCTCAGCTCATCTGAACTTGGGCAAGTCACTGCCTTCTCTGTCCCTCGGTGTCCCCCTCTGCAAAGTGGGGGTGCTGATCATAACAGTTCCTGGCCCAGGTGGTGGGTGCTCTCTAAGGACGGCTGCTGGCTTCTGGTCAAGTTGGAGATTAAATGAGAGGATTCTGTAAAGTGCTGGGCGGGGGTGGTGAGGGGTGATGGGGGGTGGGGCAGAGAGGAACACTCAGTGAGCTCACTGCTGCCCTGCACTGGTCTCCATTATGTCGGATGAGTCTGCAAGTGGCTCGGCCTGAGGGAGAGTCCAGGCATTGCTTTCCATGGGGAATCGGAGCAGTCCCCACTCTAAACAGACAGGGCAGCAGGGTCTCAAATGGGGCGTGAGGTTACCAGGGCAGGGAAGATAGCAAAATGGGGATCAAAACCAAAGTCTGCAGTGGGCAGCGCTTAGAGCCACAGTCCAAACCCTAGCCAGGCTACTAGGCACCCCCTTCACTCCTACCCACCCCAAATTCCCCCACCCCACCACAAGCCAAGCAAAGCCTTCATGTTGAAGGACTCCTAGTTAAAACATAAGAAGAGCAGGAAAGAGAAGAAGGAAAAAAGAAAGTCAGGTGGGCAAAGAGAGAGAAAGAAGTCCATGCATGGAGTTCAGTGTATAACCATAGAAATTTTGTGGCTGAGAAGAAGAGCTAGCCTTTCTGTTGGAATGGGAGATTTCCAGTAAATTAAGTGTTAATTCCCATCAAAGGTAGAGTAACTCAGTTTAAAGGCAGGCAAACTAGAGAACACACAGAGAAGTTAGTTCAGGAGTTTTCAAGGAGAAGAACCATATGCACCCCTAATCCTCAGCTGGTGCTTAGTGAGATGTTTGTAGAAGAAATGAACAAGTGTGTGAATGGATGAATTTTAAAAATCAGCATTATCTAAAGCCACAAATGGACTCAGGAAGAGAAACTTTCAGTTCTGAATTCTGATTCCTGGTCTGTCCAGGGAGGGCTAGACATGGACAGAACAGGGTGGGTTTAGAGTGTTCCCTTCTGGGTAGAAATTTTGTGGGCTTCCCTAGTGGCTCAGATGGTAAAGAATCTGCCCACCAATGCAGGAGACCCAGGTTTGATCCCTGGGTCAGGAAGATCCCCTGGAGAGGGAAATGGCAACCCACTCCAGTATTCTTGCCTGGAAAATTCCCTGGACAGAAGAGCCTGATGGGCTACAGTCCATGGGGTCATGAGAGTCAGACACAACTAAGCAACTAACAAGTTTACTTGCAGTCCCATTGGAGGCAACAGGAAAAGAATCAGACAGTCCCCACTCCCCACCCCTACACACCCCAGCAGCCCTGGCAGAGCCAAAGCCCCCAGCCCAGCCTCCTGGGGGATCACCAACCTTAGCCAAAGCGGCCCCGATCAGCCCCCCGCACAGCTGGGAGATCCAGTAGGGAAACAGCATCGTCAGCTTGAGGCCTCCGACCAGCATGGCTGCCAGGGACACCGCAGGGTTGAAGTGTCCACCGCTGTCGCCCAAAAAATGCAGAAGGAGTCATGAGGCCCAGGCTTAGAGTCTGGGTCCCCACAGCACCCTGGGTGGCCCTGCAGGGCCAACATCAGTCAAGGGCAGCCCAAGCAGAAAACAGGCGGCAGATCATCCCCACTTTCCCTGAGGTGCAGGGTGGTGGAGGGAAGGTAATGAGGGGGGAGGGTAGAAAGGGAGGGCAGCCCCATTCCTGTCCTACCCCCAGACCCAGGATGGCCCAGAGGAAAAACGTGATGGAAAAGCATCTCTCAACTCCTTCTCGACCCCTGCAGAGCTGTGTCCAGCCCTTCAGAGCTGTGGCCACAGAGCACAGCGAGACCCCAGGCTTCAAAAGCATAGGCCAGGAGAGGTATCCCGGCCTCCCCGAAAAAGTAACCAGGCCCTGAACAATAGCCCCTGACTGGTTGAACTGCTCAACCAATAAAAATCCTAGTTTGGGTCTGAAAGTGTGACTAGCGTTGTGTGTAAAACTTGAGGTTAAAGGTTGCTGGAAATGGCATTGGTAATTGGGAGTGAGGTTAGAGGTTCATGATTATATTGGGGGTTGGGATCTGGGGTTTGGAATGTGCAGGGAGGTTAAACAAAATCGAACCTAGGTCAAAGGGCTGGTTCAAGTTGGCTCTGTGGGGCAGTTCCGTTGGTCCTGGGTAAAGAGCCTTTCTCTTGAGCAAGCTGCTCAACCCATCTGAGTCCCAGGGCCGGGAGGCCCCTGAATACCCTGCTACACCCATTGGCATCCTGTCCAGCCCCACACAGATAGAAGAGCTGTCCTGAAAGGCTGACTCAACAAGCCCTCAGGAGCATGGGATGGACACCCAATAAGAGGGACAGTGACCCCAAGATCCCCCATGTCTCCCCAGCTGTTCAGAGCCCACTAATGGGTCTGCCCACCCAGCGGGCACAGGACACTGAGCTGAGACTGGACAGAGGACCCTGGTTCTGGACACAAGACTTGGCCCAACATGCCGACATTTCAGGACCAGCTGCCCCAACTTGTTTGGCCGAGCTCTGCGCACAGGCCCTCGGGGAGCTTCCTGCAGGGTCAGGAAGCACTAGCTGACCTCAGACTCAGTCGATGGAGAGGGGCCTCAATTCGGGTCTATGACCAAGCTTAGCCTGGGCTCTGCCAAAGCAGAGAGGTGGGGGGCAGGGGCAGCCTCCCGCCAGAGACTGCAGAGTTAGAAGCCTGTCTGCCATCAGCCCCTCCACCAAATCACCCAGTCCAAAAGGCGTGAAAAACTCATTCAGAGCATGGCTCAACCAAGAGAGGGCTGGAACACCACACATGTTCAAGAAACTCACTTCACATTCATTAACAATAAAACGATCATCCATTGATTACTCACTAAAGGCTTATTGAACACCTACTCAGCGCTAAGTGCTGTGCTGGGTGCTCCAACAACCTCAAAGCCGGTGCCTGGTTTGTGGCAGGTACCCAGTAAATATTTGTTGACAAAAAACAGATGGTTGGATGAAAGGCTGGCATTTCAGATAGGCAGCCTCCTGCAGCGCAAAGCAATGTCCTCCCTGGCCAGCTGGCCTGGGTTCAAACCCCAGTTTAGCCATGGAAGAGCTGTGTGACCATGGGCAAGTGATAAAACCTCTCTGTGCCTTAGTGATCCCTATCTCATAAACTCTGTTGCAAAAATAATTAATACATGTTCCTATAGAGTAGTGGCAGCTAGTTGGTATTCAACAAATATCAGCTACTATTATCATCTCCCTTTTATTCCACCTAACATAGGTTCAGTTACTTCCCCTGGTCACCCTGCTAAGCAATGACAAATGTTGCCTTCAACCCTGAACCGATGAGAACAGAGGACACTGATTTTCATCCCACCTGCAGCTTCCCTTAGATATTTAAAGAGAAATGTAACAGTTCTCTTTCCATTCTGTTTTTCTGAGAAACAGTATTTTAATTTCCCTACTCAGATCATTTTTCTGTGAGAGACTAAATACAAACGAACCAGATTCTAGATCTCCCTGCCAGACCCCCCATCCATTGGGTCGTTTCTCCTGGGAGTCCACGACCTCCCGGTGGAGCCTCCATTCAGGGAAGGGCTATGCAAGGGGAGCCCCTTGGCCCTCCCTACCCCCTTGGTGGGTTCTTCTGTGAAGCATTGCCTTCCCTTAGGTTGGAGCAAAACCCTGTCCTAATGGTAACAGTGGGCTTTCCAGGTAGCTCAGTGGTAGAGAATCCACCTGCCAATGCAGGAGACATGGGTTTGATCCCTGGATTAGGAAGATCCTCTGGAGAAGGAAATGGAAACCCACTCCAGTATTCTTGCCTGGGAAATCCTGTGGACAGAGGAACCTGGCAGGCAACAGTCCATGGGGTTGCAAAGAGTTGGACGCAACTTAGCCACTAAACAACAATAACAAAGGTAACAGTAACACAGCAAGCAACAGTGATTGGGCGCTTTCTATGGACTAAGCACTTCACAATATTTCATTCTCACACCTCCACCAGGAGGTGCTGGGTTAGGCAACAGACAGCTTGGGTTTGCCTCCTGGCTCTGCCCTGGGTCCTTGGATGAGTTACCTGACCTATCCCCTTCACAGTGAAAAAATGGGATTAATAATAGTACCAATTGCACAGGGGTGTAAGGATTACATGAATTGCTATACCTAAAGTGCTTGGAATAGTTCATGGTAAGCATGAGCACTGTACCTGCACTTGGTTGAGAAATAAGATTTAGAAAATACTGTTCCCATTTCATAGGTAGGTGAGCAGTTGGGTTTGGAGAGTGACTTAACCAAAGTTGCAGAGCTCTCGGACTGAAGAGCCAGGATTCTAACCCAGGCAGTCTGACCCCTCAGCCCACATTCTTATCCACACTGTTCTCAGGATCCTGGGTGTGTGCCCCAGGGTGCCTGCCCACCACGCCACTCCACGCCCCCGGCTCCCCCCAGCTGGCACCAGGCTGAGTGCCCAGAGCTGTTCCCACCTGATATTCCCCAGCGTAGCAATGACCAGCCCCAGGGCCAGTCCGTGGGCCAGCGCCGGCTGCAGCCGCCCAGTGTCCGGCCCGTTCTCAATGACCGACAGGCAGCCGATGAAGATGAACAGAGCAGAGCCCAGCAGTTCCACCAGGCAGGGCTGCACCAACCGCTCGTACCAGCACCCATGCCACCGGCCCCTGTTGCTGGGCTCCTTCACCTTGACGCTGCCCGACTCCAGGTCACACATGGGTGCAGCTGCCTGCGGAGGTGGGCAAGAGAGAGAGGGAGCCAGATGAGAGAAGAGCCCAGAAGGAAGCCCCCAGCAGCTTCACCTTTAGTGAATCCTCAGCCACCCGCCTGGAGGGCCAGGCTGCAGAGGAAGAGGCCAGGAGTGGACGCACCTCTGTAAACATTGGGGCGGAGGTAACTCTCGGCGGGACTCTGTCCTGCCCTGGCTGGGAAACCCACACCTGCTGTCCCGGACAGGACACTCTTATCTCCAGGACCCGGGCTGCCAGCCCACTAACAGGCTCTGCCCCTTTTAAAGGGCTCCAGACGCTCCCGAGGGTGCCGAGAAAGCAATAAAGACCAGTGGGAGGTGGCCCTGAGGTCACGGAGAGGAAGCCTTTTTAAAAAAAAATCTCAGCTGGGCAGGGCAGGGGGGTGGTCAAGGATTGCTGAGCTTTCTACCAACAAAGGGAATAGGCGTTGTCTTCACTGGGTCACCTGGAGAGGACTCTAGGTCTTTCCCAGCAGGAGATGGAGGGGTCCAGAGGGGACCTACATGCGTGAGTGAACACGGGAGGCTCCCACCAAATTGGGACCACACATGGGAAGTAAGGCTAAACTCAACTTCAGTGATTTTTTCCACCAATTTCCAAGGACATCTCGTATCTGAGGCCCTGACACGTCCACTCACACTGACAGGCTGATGCAAGGCTGAGGGTGTAGATGGATGACCGTCCTGGGAGATTGCAGAGGCAATGGTAAAGCCCACGGACTTTGGAAACAGGCTGCCTGGAGTTCAACCCCAGCTCCTCCATGAACTACTGAGTAATCCTGGGCATTTGCTCACCCTCTGTGTACCTTAGTTTCCTCCCCTGTGTAACAGGATGATAGTAGTGGGGCCAATGAGATAGAGTTGTGTGGTTTAAATGAGTGAAGATCAGGGGACCTCCCTGGTGGTCCAGTGGTTAAGAATCCACCTTCCATCGCAGCAGAAGTGGATTCAATTCCTGGTCGAGGAACTAAGATCTTGCATGCCGCAGGGCAACTAAGCCTGCGGGCCACTCCTACTGAGCTTACGCGCTGCTATGAAGACCCAGCATAGCCAAAAAAAAAACATTTTTAATTAAAAAAAAATAAATGAGTTAAGATCATAAAGTGTTGACACACAGATGTTTATGATAGACACAGGATAAGTGCAATACCAGTGCCAGCTGCTTTAGAATATGTATTTATGGGAATTGATATTTACTGAGAACTTTCTACATGCCAGGCACTTGGTTAAATACCTTATACATATTATCTCATTTAAACCTCACAATAACCCTATGAAGTAGGTACTATTATTACAGCCACTTGAACAGATGAGGAAGTAGAGATTCAGGAAGGTTAAGTTCCTCAGGATCACAGAGCTTTTGTGACAGCAGAATGCATGGGCTAAGTCACAAAAGGACAAATACTGTGTGATTTCACTTGTATCAGGTACTGGAATAGACAAATTTACAGAGACAGAAAGAAGAGTGGTGGGCCTGGGAGGAGAGGAGAATGGGGAGTTATTTTTTAATGGATACAGAATTTCAGATGGAGAAGGCAATGGCACCCCACTCCAGCACTCTTGCCTGGAAAATCCTATGGACGGAGGAGCCTGGTAGGCTGCAGTCCATGGGGTCATGAAGAGTCAGACACGACTAAGTGAATTCCCTTTCACTTTTCACTTTCATACAAATGGCAACCCACTCCAGTGTTCTTGCCTGGAGAATCCCAGGGATGGGGGAGCCTGATGGGCTACCGTCTATGGGGTAGCAGAGTCGGACACGACTGAAGCGACTTAGCAGCAGCAGCAGCAGAGTTTCAGATGGGAAAGATGAAAAAGTTTTAGAGATGGATGGTTACACACCAATATGAATGTATTTAATGTCACTGAACTATATGCTTAAAATGGTAAATTTTGTATTATACATATTTTATCACAGTGGGAAATAAAAACTTGTATGTTAAGCCACTACACTCACAATTTTTTTTAAATATTGTGGATTAAGCCTTTCTAAAGGGATGGCTGGATGGCTGGATGATGGGTGGGTGGACAGATGATGGAAAAGATGCATGGAAGATGGGCAGATAGGTGGATGGACAGATGGAAAAAAGGAAGGAAGGGAGGAAAGAGGAAAGGGCAGGGGAGAGAGATGGGTTTCCTTATTCATCCATTCAGTAAATATCTAAATATCTACTGTGAACCAGCCACTGTCCTAACAGCTGGTAGGAAGCGTAGCAGTGAACAAGAGAGGCAAAGATGCTGTTCAGTGTTTATAACTACTATCTGCATGTTGTATATAGTCACAGAGAAGTAATATCTGGGGTAAGAGAATTTTAATGAAAATTTCCACCACTAACTGATAACTCATTTTGTATCTAACGCTGTGCTAAGCACTCTGCACGTATTTACAGCTCAGTAAGTCCTATGACTTCTTATCCCCATCTTCAGATGATAAAAATGAGATACAAAGATGTTGAAGAACCTGCCCAAGGTTGTGTAGATAAAAAAAAAAGTATCTACTTCAGGACAAAAGCAGATACATCCAGAAAAAGTTTTGACAATTTGCTGAGAACTCGTTTCAGCTCGCTGTCAGGGAACACAGTGCCTCTGTTGAGCATCTGCACATCTTGGAAGGTTTCAGGGCTGCTCTCTTGCTGGTTATCTTGAGACTTGTTCTCTCCCTGCTTCGCACCCACAGCACATTGTACACATTGTTTCTTACTCCCTACCTGCTGTGTCCCTGAAGCATGGGATAGCGGTGTAACCCTCAACTCCCCATCTCCCTCACTCTTTGCTCAAGTCCTGCCAAGCGCTGCTTCCAGAAGATTCCTATTTTCACCCAGGCCTTCATCAGTTCTTACTTGGGCTCTTGAAAAGAAAATCAAATGTTTATTATACACCTGCCAACTATAGACCCCTGGACACCTCTTATGCATTCCCTCGATAGTTAATATTCCCAATAATCTATTATTCTCTCACTTTACAGGTGGGAATGCCCAGCTGGTATTACTATAACAACTCCTCATCTGGTCTTCTTGCTTCAACCAATTTCTTTTTTTTTCTTCAATTTTTCAATTGAAGTGTAATAGATTTACAATGCTGTGTTAATTTCTGCTGCTCAGCAAAATGACCAAGTTATATATATATATATATATATATATATATATATATATATATATATATATACACACATACAATCTTTTTCATATTCTTCTCCATGATAATTTATCCCAGGATATAGAATATAGCTATACAGTAGGACCTAGTGGTTTATCCATTCAATATATAATAATTTGCATCCACTAACTCCAAATTCCCAGCTCATCCCTTCTCCCAACCCTTGGCAACAACAAGTCTGTTCTCCATGGCTGATGTCTCAGCCAATTTCAATCCATTCCTTTAAAACTAGCAGCCAGCAGGGCCGAGTTTAGCATTTGGGTCCAGGTTTGGGGATCAGGTTTCTGGACCTATGCACCCAGCTATTCTCTCTCAGTCTGTTTCCTCCTCTGTAAAAGTGGGCTAATGGTGGTACCCATCCCCATAGGATTGATGTGTGGATTGAGACAGAGTCTTTAGCACAGTGCCCAGTTCAAAGCAGGAGCCCAGTAACCAGTAGCTCTTATTATGGTTTGCATTAGTCAGAGTAGACTCACCTGTGTAACAAATAAACACCCCCCCCCACCAAATTTCAATGGCTTAACATAGTGAAAAGTGATTCATTATTCGCAGAATAACAGCAGGCCCTTCATCACATGGTGACTCAGGGAGCCGGGTTACTTCCATCTTGAAGATCCACCATCTAGGTCCTCAGATTTTCTCCCACCGGGCTCCCCCGTCCCTGGGATTCTCTAGGCAAGTACACTGGAGTGGATTGCCATTTCCTTCTCCAATGCATGAAAGTGAAAAGTGAAAGTGAAGTCGCTCAGTCGTGTCCGACTCTGAGCGACCCCATGGACTGCAGCCCACCAGGCTCCTCCATCCATGGGATTTTCCAGGCAAAAGTACTGGAGTAGGGTGCCATTGCCTTCTCCGCAGATCTTCTCCACCAGCCAGTAAATTCGGGAAGAGAATGTGGAGGATTGTGCAGAGGGTTTTGTGGGGTAGACCTGTGACTCAGTCATGTCCGACTCTGCAACTCCTTTGACCAGGCTCCTCTGTCCATGGAATTCTCCAGGCAACAATACTGGAGTACATCGCCATTTCCTTCTCCAGGGAATCTTCCCATCCCAGAGATCAAATCCAGGTCTCCTGCATTGCAAGCAGATTCTTTACTATCTGACCCACCAGGGAAGTCCTGCGGTAGACCTAGAAATGGCAAATACCACTTCCATTCCAGCTGATTGAATAGAACTCAATCACATGGCACAGAATAGTCTGGAAAGGACTCCCCCAGTGGTCCGGTGATTAAGACTCCACACTTACACTACAGGGGCACACGTTCCGTTCCTTGCTTAGGAACTAAGATCCCGCACGCTGAGTGGCATGGCAAAAAAAAAAAAAGAAAGAGAAAAAAAAGGGAAATCCAGTCTGACTGTGTGCCTGGAGGGAAAAAGAGGCATTTTGTGAGCACTCAGATATTTCTACCATGTGGTGGCTACTGTTGTTCCCCAGCCTGTCAATCTAATCCTATCTTTCCCTGACTTCAAACTTTCTAGCACCTTCTGTGGCAGTCAGGGCAAAACCAAACTCTCATACCAGTCATATCTGGACTCAATTCCTGCCACACGAATCATAAAGGATTTGTCAGAAGAGCCGTGCCCCTCATCCCCTCCCTGCCCAGGCCGTTCCTTCTGTTGGAGCTCTCTTTTGCTCTCTTGGCCAACTTCTGCTCCTAACTCAAATCTCAGATCAAATATTTGTCCTTTCTCCTGGACATGCCAAGTGCCCCTCCCCGGCTAGAGCCAGGCTTGGACTCAGGAGCTACGAAACCAGTGGTTCTCCTCAGAAAATCTGAATGTCACTCAAGCAGAACAACGTATCTCCACAACGTGAGAATTTTTCTGTGCCTGAAGTCTGCATGTGCAATGTGGTGGTCTCCCCAGACCACCAGAATGACTAGTAAGCACACTGGGGAAATGGTACCATCCTAAGAAATTGTTTTACTGGAAAAGTCTTCAGCCTTCCAATCCCAAGTCTGGTTGACATGACCAAAGCCTCTAATTTTTATCTCTGCTTGGATGGCAACATTTTAAGACATCTCTGCATCCTTAGGTACCTGTCTGCCATCTACCATCAGGTCTAAACGGAGTATAAGAGCAGGTTGCCTTTTCCCTAACAAACCACTTTCTCCTCCTTTCTCATATTGATGGCTGCACTATTATGGCGAAAATGTAATGCTGGTGCCATGGCAACCACCCTGGGATCATGAGGTGCAACTTGCTAGATGTGTGAATCCTTGATGACATCACCAAGGCACCAGACAGTCCCAAGACCAGCTACTCCAGACTTCTTGTTAAATAAATACACGCTTCCCAGAGAACACCCCAAAGACAGTGAATTCATAAAGGGGCTGTGGGATATTTTAAATTTTCAAGGAAAATAAATTGATGCTCAGTATCTGTCAGACACAATGTGAATTACTAGCTAAGCAGTTCACACTTTTCTATTAGATGGTCCTACATTCCTTTCAATGACATCATATCTTTGCAACCGGGTTTTATGGGTGTTGACCTAAAAAGAAAAGTACCACGTGAAAACCAGTGTGGGAAGGAAGTGAGCTTGACAGTGTTCAGTCTGATTTTAAGCCCTGAGAAATTGCGCAGCTCTCCAAAGGCATACATATCCCATGGTAAGCAACTGTAGTATTTAAGAATGAAAGTTATTAAAGAGTACAATTTGTTATTTGTGTTATTAAATAACAATTGAGCTATTTAATTATAGTTATTTAAGAATGAAATAAAATATTTTTCCTTTCAGTATATGTGAATTTTCTTTAATGATGACTAAGTAGTTAGGCCATAAATGTTGTGTTTTTTTGGACCTAACTAATAAATATAACTATTATATATTCTTTCTGGCCAAGGAACGCAGTGAGCCAAGAAAGTCTGAGAGCCTCTGAGTAAATAGTACATGTCCTTCTCTTTCAGGCACTGGGGGCTGAATTTTCTATCTTTTGTAGCAGAGAACATTTATTGCTGATAAGCTCTGTCCCAGTACACCAAAGATACTGGGCTTTCAGTTTAATAATCTCTTCTTAAAACAAGTCACTGTCAGTAGTAATGCAGATGCTTGCTCACTCAGGCTGATCATGAGATCTGTGCTCTGTGGACAGTCACAGAAGCACGCAGCAGAACAGTGACCAGCCCGGTTTTTAGACTCTTTAATCAATGGAAACTGATTAGAGACTAGACAAGAAAATCAGGCAATGCTTTACTGAGAATCCCACTCCAGCAGGAGGGAGTAAAAACAAGTAAAACATCCCCTTGCTCACTCCCAGGTGGGGAGCTGGGGGGAGGGTGGTGAGCCAGTTCCTTAAATAAGGTGAAGGTAGGGGTGGATTGGTGGGTCGGGCCAGAAGGGCAGCTTAGGTGGTCTGCCCACCCCCTTAGCAGCGCTGTGTGCAGGTGTAAACACAGTACCCTGTTTTGCTCCCAGCACCTCAGAAGTGGCAGTTAGATTTTGGTCTTTTTATATCTTTTGTGTCCTTAATTCGGCCCAACAGTGCATGCACGCGGTTATTGTTAGTCCCTTATATATGTTTCTTTGTATTTTATTGCTCCCGGAGACGTTTGTCCAGGAACAAGCACTGCAGCAAAGGGTCTCAGGTCCCAGCCTGTCTCAGAACTCCTCAGTGTCTTCTGAAACTGTGCCTTTATTTCTATTTAAATACCTCTGCCAGTTGTTTGCAGCTGATTGCTCACTTGGAGCTCAGGGCAGGTTGGTTGGTAGAAATAAGTCTGGTTTTCACCTTTCTGGCTGCTTGGATCACAGATTTAGTTTGAACCTGATCATCTTCCTTCTCTGGAGAAGCCACCAGCACCCTATTTTCTCCCCTGCCGTGTCAAGTTCAAATATCAATGACTTTGGAGTCACTAGTAACCAGAATCAGACATGAGGGCCATGTTGTGTTGACTTAAAAAATGCACAAGGTGAGAGTTGTGAGTTTAGTTTTATTTGGGGCAACATGAGACTGTAGCCTAGGAGACCCCACTTTGGCTCTGAGAAGCTTCTCCAAAGAGTCAGGGGGAAAGGCCAGCATATATGTGATTTCAGTGGAGGGGGAATACACTGAATCAAGGATGTATTTTCCCAGAAGTTTCCTGCTGTCTCATGAAGCTTTAGCTAGTCACGAGGAACAGTCATCAGCATGAAAGATTTTAGTGCTTTAGAGGAGATACAAGGATTGGGCTCAAAAATCAGCTCCTGAAAATATCTAACTATCTGAAGACCCGTCCTGCCGGATTTTACCCTGAGTACAGACTGCCTCCTTCTGCTCTCCACCTTGAACTCCTTTCAGATAGTGTTGGAGGTCAGCAGCTGCAGCAGCGCATGAGTTAATCCTTATAGAAGTAAATGAAGAAGGAAATGGCGACTACTCCGTATCCTTGTTGCAAGAACCCCATGAACAGTATGATAAGGCAAAAAGTACCCATTATTGCTGTTCAGTCGCTCAGTCGTGACTGACTCTTTGCAGCCCCATAGACTGCAGCACGCCATGCTTCCCTGCCCTTCACCATCTCCCAGAGCTCACCCAAACTCAAGTGCATTGAGTAGGGGATGCCATCCAACCATCTCATCCTCTGTCATCCCCTTTTCCTCCCGCTTTCAATCTTTCCCAGCATCAGGGTCTTTTCAAATGAGTCAGTTCTTCATATCAGGTGGCCAAAGTATTGGAGTTTCAGCTTCAGCATCAGTCCTTCCAAAGAACACCCAGGACTGATCTTTAGAATGGACTGGTTGTATCTCCTTGCAGTCCAAGGGATTCTCAAGAGTCTTCTCCAACATCACAGTTCAAAAGCATCAATTCTTTGGTCCTCAGCTTTCTTCACAGTCCAACTCTCACATCCATACATGACTATGGGAAAAACCATAAATTTGACTAGATGGACCTTTGCCAGCAAAGTAATATCACTGCTTTTTAATATGCTGTCTAGGTTGGTCATAGCTTTTCTTCCAAGGAGCAAGTGTCTTTTAATTTTATGGCTGAAGTCACAATCTGCAGTGATTTTAGAGCCAAAAAAAAAAAAAAAAATTCTGTCACTGTTTCCACTGTTTTCCGTTCTATTTCCCATGAAGCGATGGGACTGGATGCCATGATCTTGTTTTTTTTAATGTTGAGTTTTAAGCCAGCTTTTTCACTCTCCTCTTTCATCAAGAGGCTCTTTAGTTCCTCTTCATTTTCTGCCATAAGGGTGGTATCAGCTACGTATCTGAGGTTATTGATATTTCTCCTGGCAATCTTGATTCCAGCTTGTGCTTCATCCAGCCCAGCATTTCTCATGATGTACTCTGCATATAAGTTAAATAAGCAGGGTGACAATATACAGCCTTGACATACTGTTCCCGATTTAGAACCAGTCTGATATTCTATGTCTGGTAATAACGGTCCTGTTCTAAAAGTGCCCATGACAAGCGCCACCTTGTAGCTGACAGTCAGAGCTCTTTACAGCCAGAAAGTCACTGGGCTGAAGGAGAAGTCCACTAAGTCTCCGTGTTGACAGGAGGTCATTTGCTCACCATCTGCGTGTTTGGGGCAACAATGAAAATGGTAGTGATGGACTTCCATGGTCGTCCAGTGGTTAAGAGCCCATCCTCTGCAGGGGCCATGGGTTCGATCACTGGTCAGGGGAGTTCTTCATGCTGTGCAGGTAGGCCAAAAAATTTTTTAAAAAAAATTTAATGGTAGCAATAATGTCTACCATTTGCTGAAGAACTTGACACTATGAACATATTTCATACAAAAAAAAATCAGAATGCTCCCATGTTGTCATTTTTTTGCTTTTATCATTTTAATCTACTATTTGGACAGTAATAACTATTAAAATTAAATAACTCTACCCAGTGGCTCAGCAGTAAAGAATCCTCCTGCAATGCAGGAGCTGGAAGAGACATGGGGTCAATTCCTGACTCGGGAAAATCCCCTGGAGGAGGGCCTAGCAACCCACTCCAGGTTTCTTGCCTTGAGGATTCCATGGATAGAGGAGCTTGGTGGGCTATGGTACATAGGGTTGCAAAGAGTCAGACACAACTGAAGTGACTTAACAAGGCACATAAGAAGAAATCCAAAGTGTCAACAAACATGAAAAGAGAATAACCAGGAGAAAACTCAAAGGAAACAACAGAAGAGAAAATTTAAAAACATGATTAACATCCCATACTGACAAAGGGGGAAAAAATGGGCAAAACCATATATTTCTGGGAAAAGTGTACAAAGCTACAATATTTTGTAACACAATCTTGCAATATACATGAAGTCTTTAAATTCACCTACTGCTAGACCCAAGGAGGCTTATGTTTGAAAAGCGATCCTATAAAAACAAAAACTCTAGAACGTTCTTGGTGGTACAGTGGATAAGAATCCACCTGCCAGTGCAGAGGACACGGGTTTGATCCCTGGGCTGGGAAGATTCTGGATGCCGTGAGGCAACTAAGTCCATGCACCGCAACTCCTGGAGCCCTCGCACTCTAGGGCCCGTGAGCTACAGCTAAAGAGCCCCCTGTGGCTCAGCCACTGAAGCCGGTGCACCTGGAGCCCGTGCTCCTCCAGAGAAGCCACTGCAATGAGACGCCTGCACACCGCAGTGAAGAGTAGCCCCCACTCACCGCAACTAGGTAAAGCCCGTGTGCAGCAGTGAAACACCCCGGGTAACCAAAATAAAGAAACAAACACTTACAAACACACAAAAGCTCCAACCGGTGAGGGACATTGATTTCATTATTCTTTATTGGTAGCAAAAGCTGAGGACTATCTGAATGGGCACAATGCTGGAAACAGTTGAACTAAATAGGAACCATCTACCCCAGAAAGAACATCTACTTTCAGTGGCCTGAACATCCCATTGTTTCACTCAGCATCAAGCCTCTGGACAGTCTGTTTCTTTTACCCAAACTGCTCCCTAATGCTGACAAAATCTTACTCATCCTTCAAGTCTCAAGATATGATAATGTTTTGAAAAGGTGTAAGAGAGAAAGCATCATGAAAATGTAAATCACATGGACGGGCCAGCGATTGAATGAATCTCACAAAGGGAAAGAAGTCAGACACGAAAGAGCGCAAACAAAGGAACAGAAAGTTCAAGGATAAGCTCTGGGAGGTAGTGACTGAGACAGGGCACGTGGAGACTTCCCTGATCCATCACTTTCTGTTTCTTGATTGGGTTCTGACTAAGGGTGAGTTCACTTTGTGAAAATCAATTAAGCTGTTAACGATGTTTGTACTTCTCTGTATGTACATTGTACTTCAATAAAAAAGTTTAAAATAAACCCAATCTATTATATTTTAGGAAGTCACCTTCCAGACATAACCCAGAGAAAATCTGTATGTGAATCAATGGTACCTAGGAAGAAGACACTAAATCTCTACATTGTCGCCTACAATGTTTAATCCCCATAAAATACAAAAATGTGCACATTTAGAAATTGCCATTAAGAATCAGAAGCCTTGGACTTTGCTGGTGGGCCAGTGGTTAAGAATCCGCCTGCCAATGCAGAGGACAGGGGTTTGACCCCTGGCCTAGGAAGATCCCACATGCTGCGGAGTAACTAAGCCCGAGGCCCGCAGTTACTGAGCCTGTGCGCCCGAGATCCTGTGCTCCATAACAAGAGCAG
Organism: Ovis canadensis; assembly: GCF_042477335.2. Taxonomy (NCBI): domain Eukaryota; kingdom Metazoa; phylum Chordata; class Mammalia; order Artiodactyla; family Bovidae; genus Ovis; species Ovis canadensis. The sequence goes on along the minus strand of NC_091268.1, from coordinate 38,044,400 downwards.
CCACTGCAGTGAGAAGCCTGCATTCCACAACTAGAAAGTAGCCCTCGCTCGTGGCAACTAGAGAAAAAGCCCTTGCAACAGCAAAGACCCAGTGTAGCCAAAAAATAAATAAATAATTTTTTAAAAAATCAAAAGTCTTCACTCTGCTGTTTGTTACTCCAGTAATTGAATTGTCATCAATAGCAATACAGGTTAACAGCCAGCAAGACCTCTTTCAGGCCTTGTACTGAGCATTTAACAAACATCACCCTGTTGGCTCTCATGACAGTCCTGTGAGGTGGGTGTTGTTCCCATTGTGCAGCTGAGGAAACCGCAGTTCAAAGATCTAGTGGCTCACTAAAGGTTAGAGGTGATTAGGGTCAGAAATAGTTTGCTAACTCCAGAGCCTATGCTGTTACAGGCAAAATGCCTCTGTAAGAGGTGAAAGTGAAAAAAGTTATGAAAGTGTGCATCGTTCAGTCATGTCTGTTTGCGGCCCCATGGATGGTAGCCGATTATCAAGCCCCTCTGTCCATGGAATTCTCCAGGCAAGAATCCTGGAGGCGGTTGCCATTCCCTTCTCCAGGGGATCTTCCCGAGCCAGGGATTGAACCCAGGTCTTATGCATTGCAGGTGAATTCGTCACCATCTGAGCCACCACCAACTAGCAAAAAAAAGAAACCAGAAATATCTTTTGAGAGACTCATTTGGTTTTTTATTATTTCTAAACAAGCTTTATTGAGGTACAACTTATAGACAATAAATTACAGGTCAAGTGTACCACTGATGCTTTGACCTATGGTACATCCATGAAACTAGCGCTGCCATCAATTAGTAAACATGAACGTACCACCTTCCCAAGTTTCCTTCTGACTCTGTTCCTGTTCTCAATCACGAATCTGCCTTCTGCCACCATAACCTAGTTCGAATTTTCCAGAATTTCCTAGAAATAGAATCTAATTTATCGAGAACTAGTGACAGAAGAGCCTGGTAGGCTGCCGTCTCTGGGGTCGCAGAGTTGGACACGACTGAAGCGACTTAGCAGTAGCAGTAGCAGTTGCAGCAGTGATTAACAGCGAGGAAAGGGGAGAGGAGCAATAAAGGGTTGGGGAGTGGAGGTACAAACTGTTGGGTGTAAGACAGGCTATGAGGATGTATTGTACAACATGAGGAATATAGCCAATATTTTGCAATCGCTGCAAACAGAGTGTAACCTTTAAAAATTGTGAAAATTTTTAAAAATTAAAAAAAATAGAAGTAGAATCAAACAGCATGTGTTCTTTTTTATCTGGCTACTTTCATTCAGTGTATTTATTTTTGATTCATCTGTCTTGTTGTGGGTCCAAAATTAATTTCTTTTGGTGGCTGTGTAGTATTCTATTTTTTATCCATTCATCCTGAATGGACATTATCCCCGTTTGGGGATGTTACCAGTAAAGTTGCCATGAACATTTTTGTACAAGTCTTGGTTGCTGCTGCTGCTGCTAAGTCGCTTCAGTCATGTCCAACTCTGTGTAACCCCATAGACGGCAGCCCACCAGGCTCCACCATCCCTGCGATTCTCCAGGCAAGAACACTGGAGTGGGTTGCCATTTCCATCTCCAATGCATGAAAGTGAAATGTGAAAGTGAAGTCACTCAGTTGTGTCCGACTCTTTGCGACCCCATGGACTGCAGCATACCAGGCTCCTCCATCCATGGGATTTTCCAGGCAAGAGTACTGGAGTGGGTTGCCATCGCCTTCTCTGCAAGTCTTGATAGTAATATATAATTTCATTTCTCTCTCTTTTTTATTACTTATTTGTTGGGTTTGTTTTTTCTTTTTTTTTTTTTTTGGCTGTGCTGGGAAAGACCTGCTTTCTCTGGCTCCACAGTGACTGGGGGCTACTCTTCGTTGCAGTGCCTGGGCTCCTCATTGCAGTGGCTTCTCTTGGTGCGGAGCATGGGCTCTAGGTGCACAGGCTCAGTAGTTGTGGTGCATGGGCTTTAGCTGCTCCTCAGCACGTGGAATCTTCCCAGACCAAGGATCAAACTCATGTCTCCTGCACTGGCAGGCAGATTCCTATTCACTGTACCACCAGAGAAGCCCACTTCCATTTCTCTTGAGTAAATACCTAAAAGTAGAATGGTAGGTGTGTTATGTAACTTTTAAGAAACTATCAGATTGTTTTTCAAAGTGATTATAGATTTCCGTATGCAAGGCTTTTAGTTGCTAATAGATGGATAGTGGTATCTTATTGTGGTTTTAACTTGCATTAATTATAACTAATTTTGTTGAACATCTTTTCATGTATTTATATGCCATCGGCCTATCTTCTTTGCAGAAATGTCTATTCAACTGTTTAAGTCATTAAAAATTTTTTTTTGGTTCTTTGTTTTCTTATTACTGATTTTGGATAATACTATATATACTCTGGAGACTGTCAACTACATATTGGCACTTGCAAAGATCACTTGCCATATACCTCTACAAATAGTAAAGCATATGCTGCTATAGCTGCTGATTTTCAGTACTACCTGAAAGGAGCTCAGTGTGGAGAGCAGAAATGAGGTACTCTGCGCTCAGGGAAAAAACTGGCAGGACAGGTCTTCTGATAGATATTTTCAGGAGCTAATTTTATAACCCAATTATTGTATCTCCTCACATTTAGAAAAGCACTAAAATCCTTCATGGTGGTAACTATTCCTCGTGACTAGCTAAAGCTTCATGAGACCAGCAGGAAAGTTCTGGAAGAATATGTGCTTGATTGCATGTATTCCTCCTTCACCAAGATTAAACATATACTGACCTTTCATCCTACCTCTTTGGAGCAGTTTCTCAGGGCTATTTGAGGTGCTGTCTCCCAGACCACAGTCCTCATTGTGCCCCAAACAACAAACTTGCAGCTCTCACTTTGTGCATTTTTTTTATGTCAACAAGGCAAAGACTTCATCAATAATGTGTTTGGCAGCTTTTTCTCCTAGTCTGTGTCTTGTCTTTTCATTGTATTGTAAGTCAAACTCACTTGGGTTTATCTCACTTGTGAAAACGAACTTCCAGATAAGAGAACTCTGCACTGGGGCCGAGTTAAGGAAAAGGTCTCAGCCTTAATTAAGGATCTTCTCCAAATTTATTTTATTCTCTGTCTTCTCCTTCTCCAGATTTTCTAACTTATTCAGAAAATCTAGCCTGAGTAGAAAAATATGCTTTTCTCAAAAGTTTAGAGTAGTATTTTACCCCAATAATAGGAGAAAAATTGGATGGTAAGCTTAGGGATAAGGTGAAGTTGATAAACAGCAAAAAAAGTTAAGTCTTAAGACCTTTTTAAAAAGGGTCTAGAATTCTGTGACAAACTTAGAGAAAAACATTCAGACTTGTTTTTACACTGAAAGAGGGGAAAAAATTATTTGGTGGGTTTGAAAATGGCTGAGCCTAACTCCTCAGAAGTAATTGGGTGTAAAACAATTAAAAGCAGTAGAATAAGTAAAATAGTGAAACTTCTTTGATTTTGCTTTTATTTTTATGACTTTGTTGTAAAGATGAATTTCTGCCAGTCAAATGTAACATTTAACTCCTGACTCTAATAAAAGTGGCAGATTGCAAATAATACCACCTTTCATGAAACATAAAAATGATAATATTTATATATTTCTCAAAATAAAATTGTGTAATCATATTAAACATAGTTTTCCAAACAACATATATTCCTTTCCTCACCTCCAGCCCCCTCTCCGGCCTCCAGAAGGTCTGCTTGTGTGTCAAACTTGATTGACTGGTTTACACCTGTCTGTCGAGGTCAGCAGGTTCAAGAGAACTTGGTAGGGAGGAGAGCAAGGTCCTTTTTTGTGATACAACTAAGTCCGAATGCCATTCTCCCTCCCTTTATCCGCTGTGTTATATATAAAATTTCAGGCACAGAACTAAATTCAAGACAAATTTATTGCATGGTCCTTTGCTTTAAAGGATATTAAGCAAGAATCTAGTTTTAGAAGTTTATTTTTATGCTATAAACTTCCTATAACTCACTGAAAATTAACCGAGACCAGGGAGATGTCTAGGAAGGCATAGGTGACAGGTATATATGCATGTGCGTGCCTACGTGTTTTGCATGATTCTGTGTGTGTATGTGTCAGAGAGAGAGAGACAGATGGAGTCCTTGGAAAGGATTCCCAGGCTGGCTCACACACCACAATATTGACACTTAGCACTGAATATTCTTGGTTGGGGGTTTCCCTGGTGGCTCAGATGATAAAGAATCCACCTGCAAAGCAGGAGACCTGGGTTCAACCCTCGGGTTGGGAAGATCCCCTGGAGAAGGGAACGGCAACCCACTCCAGTATTCTGGCCTGGAGAATTCCATGGATAAAGGAGCCTGGCAGGCTACAGTCCACGGGGTTGCAAAGAGTCAGACATGACTGAGCAACTTTCACTTCACTTCACATTCTTTGTTGGGGGGCTGTTCTGTGCATTGCAGGATGTGTGTGCTCAGTCACACTGTAGGATAATCCCCAGCTTCTCTGGTCTTATACTTCCCAGAGTTGTGACAACTAAAAATGTCTCCGGATATTGCCAAATATCCTCAGAGGCGGTGGAGTGTGGAACATAAGGGAATTTGAGTTACCCAATACCCACAAGGTGCTGATGAAGCCCCTGTAAGACCAAAGGGCCCAGACCCCAGCATTCAGGGCTATAATGTGGCATTTGAAGGCTGATGACCTCAATAATTGCTCAGATATTATTGCTGGCAATGGGGCCCGAACATCTTATGTTGCTTTATAATGTATCCAGCAAATTCTTACTGATTTCTTCTGTTTGCAGAGCGCTGCACTAGGCAAAATGTTTCCTTTGTTCAGGAAAAGAAGGGAAAAGTTTTCCCAGTTATAAGTGGTTCTTTTCTAATTTAATTTTTTATTAAGGTAAAATACACATAACACGAAATTTAACATTTTAGGGCTTCCCTGGTGGCTCAGCGATAGAGTCTGCCTGCTAATGTGGGAGACACAGTTTCCATCCCTGGCCCAGGAAGATCCCACTTGCCATGGAGCAGCTAAGCCCATGCCCCACAACTACTGAAGCCTGCATGCCTAGGCCCCCTGCTCAGCAACAAGAGAAGCCACCGCACTCAGAAGCCCACACACCACAATTAGAGAGCAGCTCCCGATCGCCATCATTAGAGAAAAAACTGAGGTTTTCTCCCTAGTTATAACTAAATGAAATTTACCATTTTAAGGATACCATTAAGCAGTGTTAGGTACATTCACCCTATTGTGTATCTGTTGCTATTATTCATCTGCAGAACTTTCTCAACTGAAATTCTGTCCCCGTGAAACACTAACTTCCCATGTCCCCCTCTCCCTGCCCCCACTAAGCAACCACCATTCTACTTTCTGTTTCTGTGAACTTGACGATCCCAAAGACCTCATATAATGGAATCATACAAGCTCTGTCCTTTGGTGACTGGCTTGTTTCACTGAGCATAACGTCCTCAAGGTTCATCCATGTGGTAGCAGGTGTCAGAATGTGCTCCCTTTTAAAGACTCTATGATATTCCACTGTATAGATAGACCTCATCTTGCTTATCCATTCATCTGTTTATGGATATTGGTCTTACTTTCACCATTTAATTATTGTGAATAATGCTGCTATGAACATGGATGTAATAATTCTTTCTTGATTGATTTCTTTTAGAAAGGCACTTGTTTTCTTAAAATTACATCTCCGTTTTTCTCTGTCACTGCTTCTTTAACAGTCTCTCTTTCTCTCGCTCTCTCTGCTGTCCTATCCCCATTGTGGATATCTGACATTAGTGTCTACTTAAGATCTAATTTCTCCTTCCTTTGGTAATCAGTTCAGTTCAGTCCCTCAGTCCTCTCCAACTCTTTGTGACCCCATGGACCACAGCACGCCAGGCCTCCCTGTCCATCACCAACTCCCAGAGTTCACTCAAACTCATGTCTATTGAGTCAGCGATGCCATCCAACCATCTCATCCTCTGTCATCCCCTTTCTTCCTGCCCTCAATCTCTCCCAGCATCAGGGTCTTTTCCAATGAGTCAGCTCTTCTCATCAGGTGGCCAAAGTATTGGAGTTTCAGCTTCAACATCAGTCCTACCAATGAACACCCAGGACTGATCTCCTTTAGGATGGATTGGTTGGATCTCCTTGCAATCCAAGGGACTCTCAAGTCTTCTCTAACACCACAGATCAAAAGCATCAATTCTTTGGCACTCAGCTTTCTTTACAGTCCAACTCTCACATCCATACATGATTGAAAAACCATAGACAGACCATTGTTGACAAAGTAATGACTCTGCTTTTTAATATGCTGTCTAGGTTGGTCATAACTTTCCGGCCAAGGAGAAAGCATCTTTAAATTTCATGGCTGCAGTCACCATCTGCAGTGATTTTGGAGCCCCCAAAAATAGTCTCTCACTGTTTGCACTGTTTCCCCAACTATTTGCCCTGTTTCCCCAACTATTTGCCATGAAGTGATGGGACCAGATGCCATGATCTTAGTTTTCTGAATGTGGAGCTTGAAGCCAACTTTTTCACTCTCCTCTTTCACTTTCATCAAGAGGCTTTTCAGTTCCTCTTCACTTTCTGCTATAAGGGTGGTGTCATCTGCATATCTGAGGTTATTGATATTTCTCCCGGCAATCTTGATTCCAGCTTGTGCTTCATCCAGCCCAGGGTTTCTCATGATGTACTCTGCATATAAGTTAATTAAGCAGGGTGACAATATACAGCCTTGACGTACTCCTTTCCCAATTTGGAACCAGTCTGTTGTTCCATGTCCAGTTATTACTGTTGCTTCCTGACCTGCCTACATTTCTCAAGAGGCAGGTCAGGTGATCTGGTGATTCCATCTCTTTAAGAATTTTCCACAGTTTATTGTGATCCACACAGTCAAGGGCTTTGGCATAGTCAATAAAGCAGAAATAGATGTTTTTTCTGAAATTCTCTTTGGTAATAGCATCTTGATTTCCTTGAGAGAACCATAAGTCTTCGACTCTCTGTTCACACAAAATGGGCTTCCCTGGTGACTCAGACAGTAAAGAATCTGCCTGCAATGCAGAATACCTGCATTCGATCCCTCGGTTGGAAAGAGCCCCTGGAGAAGGGAATGGCAACTCACTTCAGGTATTCTTTCCTAGAGAATCTCACAGACAGAGGAGCCTGGCAGGCTACAGTCCATGGGGTCACAGAGTTGGACACGACTGAGTGACTTTCACTTTCACACAATTTGGGTACAGCTGTCAGCACCACCCCCCGCCCGCATCATTCAGCTCCCCAACCCTTCAGGGGCAGTAAGCCAGTGAGACAGTCCATCTCTAAGACCATCCTGACTGGTTGAGCACTGAGCATATGATTCAAATCAAACCATTAACATGCAATCCTGAGAATTTCTCTGAAGATTTTGGGGACCTTTATTTATTGAAAGTCCTCTTTCAATAAAAAAAAAAAAAAGAAGTGCTCTTACTCTGGGGTTACTGAGGGGGACAATAGAGGCCTGGAGCCACTAACCACCATCTTTGTCACCAGAAGAGATGAGTCCTATGAGAACAGAGCCACGTAGAGGAAAATAAAGCCAAGAGGGAGAAAAAGACTGATGACATCTACATTATGGCCCTGATCCAGACACTCTGGACTGTCTTCTTAGACCTTTTCCTTTCTGAAGACAGTTGGAGCTGGGTTTCTGTCACTTGAAAGAGAGAAAGAAAGGGAATGAAGCAGGAGAAATGAAGGGAGGATGAGAGAGAGGGAGCAAGAAAGAAGGAAAGAAAGAAAGAAGCATCCTGCTTCACATACTCTTTCCTTCCACAGTTACTATTTGCTGTTCAGAATTCTTGAAATCTAAGCAAGCAAATATTTCCTTGGTGTTTCAGGACCACAGAGAATTGTTCCTGTTCACGGGGCGGAGGGGTTGGGGTGGGGCTACATTTCAGTCACCCTGTGACACACCTATCCACCCAGAAAGGAGATGATCAAGAGACAATGTCTCGTGAACTTTACAGTCAAATCAGGGAGGTGTGTCAGGCACAAAAATAACTGTTGTAAAAGAAGTATGGGAGAGCAAAAGCCACCTTCTGATGAACTTCCCTGGAGCTTATGGCTGCCCCCATGTTGACCTGACCCTGGGCCAACAGACAGCGTGCGCCGCCTCTGTTGCCATGCCAGAAATTGTGACTGTCAGAGTAGTCACCTGCATTCCCATTCCCCTTGGGAGTGCAAGTGCCAAGGTGAGAATTACAAATCGTCATCATCCTCAAAGGGAAGGGAAGGGTGGCAGGACCAAGCAGGACTCCGGCCAGCAGCCCATTGCAGCAAGTTCAAAGGTTATGGTGACCTCTGTTAGGAACTACAAGGTCTCGCCCACGGGTGGGCCAGGACTTTCTGGGCTGGGGCAAGAATGGAAATCAAGTGATGCTGGCCTGTAATGAGAGCAAGACCACAGGAGTCATGGGGTAGGAATGGATGGGAACAAAGCCAAAGGTCAAGGACTCAGCTGGTGTACTCCACAGTCAGGAGCTGGCTTGTTACATAAAGGAACAGAAGCTGTAGGTGTTACTGTGTGTCCTGGGAGGGTTAAATTAAGGCCACAGGTCTGAGGGTACCTGGATATAAATACCCTGGGCATAGTGAGTTCCTGCTTTATTTCATTTAGTCCTCCTAACTTGTGTGAGGCAGGGTTTATCACTACAAACCCATTTTACAGATGAGAGAGCTGAGGCCAAGAAAAGAGAAGGACTTGGCCATAAAATGCGGAGCTGGAATTTAACCAAAACTGCTTCCAAACTGGTGCCTTTTTTATTGTCTGAACTTGGTGAAATGTCATCTTACGATTTTTTAAAATTCTTTAGGTGTGGCAGCTCACTCTGCAAACTATTCTATATTATTTTTTAAATGAAGCAAAGATGAATATTTTTAATGATAAAAGGTACAATTCACAAATAAGATAGACATCATAAACCATTAGATACCTAACAACAAAGAAACAAAGATACATAAAGCAAAAATCAGAGGAAATATAAGGGAAAAGGAAAAATTTATAATTATAGACATATTAACATTTCTCTGAAAATATTTTATCAAGTACAGAAAAAATAAGATTAGGAGCATCTTGAATTATGTCATTAATAATTTAAATATGATATATATCTATTTATATTGATTTATATGAATCTTATGTCCTACACAAATAAATTTAAAATTTTGTATCTCATACATTGTTATTAGATGTCCATAGGACTTTTGGAAAAACTGGCAAAAAGATAAACATTCCTAAATTTCAAAGAGCAGAATCCTTTTTTGGTGTGTGATTCAGTTATACACATATATTATTTTTGAAATAATTTTCCATTATAGGTTATTACAAGATATTGACTATAGTTCCCTATGCTATACAGTAAACCTTTGTTGCTTGTTGCACATCTATTTTTTTTTAATTCGAAATCTTCTGCTAACCATTTTACTCCCACAATCGTGGTTACACATACATATAGATAGAATACAAATGGATAGCACTTGTTCAGCTATATTTCTCAATTCTAAATACCCTTATCTTTGTGCTTAGGAGAAATAAAAACAATCCTATCAACCTGAATAATAAGAGTTTTACCTTTGGTATACACATTGCTTTCAGGTAAAAAAGCTTCCAGTTAAAGATAAGCCATACAGTGCTTTTGAAGAAATTCTGCATGTAGGGCTGGGCGTGAATAACTTGCTGGAGTCATAATATTCAGTTCCTTGATAGCTGATAGGCTTTTAAAATGAGTCCTTTAAAACCCAAATATATACATGGAAGGGCTTCCCAGGTGGTACTTAGTTGTTCAGTTGTGTCTGACTCTTTGTGACCCCATAGACTGTAGCTCCTCTGTCCATGGGGATTCTCAAGCAAGAATATCAGAGTGGGTTGCCATGCTCTCCTCCAGGGGATCTTCCCAACCCAGGAATCGAACCCAGGTCTCCCACATTGTAGGCAGATTCTTTACCATCTGGGCCACCAGGGAAGCCCTCCCAGGCGGTACTCGTGGTAAAGAACCTGCCTGCCAATAAGGAAGACATGAGACCTGGGTTCAATCCCTAGGTCAGGAAGATCCCTTGGAGGAGGGCATGTCAAACCACTCTAGTATTCTTGCCTGGAAAATCCCATGGACAGAGGAGTCTAATGAGCTGAAGTCCATAGGGTCACAGAGAGTCAGACACGACTGACGCGACTTAGCACACACACACGTAAGCATATGCATAGAAATATAAATTGGGGTTCAAAATCATGGATTAAAGATACTTAAATAGGAAAACTGGTTAGGCTTATTTTTAAAAAAATAAAATATTTATCTCATTCTGTACTTCAAAATAAATTCTAAATGAGCCAAAATTGAACATGTAAAAGAGAGGTCCATTTCTCTATAAGTATGGAAAGACCATATTGTTGAGCTGTAGAAAAGAAAAAATACCTTGTCCAGTTCTTTGACGAAACCTTCTGGTCATGCATCTGTGATTTCATATGGTTGGAGCATTCATTGTCTCCCTGGGAGTTGCAACTTTCTATAAGTTTGCTTCTGACAAACCAAGGAAGGAGGCATATGCAGATTTCTATAGAAATTATGATTCTATGGAAGATTTTTGAGGACATAAGGAAAGCTAGTATCTTTCAGAGTGAAAAGTGAGTTTTGAACATAAAGAATTTCTTTGGGTTGAGTTCCATAGAACTTTGTCACTTACCTATGTTTCTGAACTATGAAATGATAAATATCTGAGCTAAGGAATAGTCTCTCTTGATAAATAAATGATTAACAAATACTATGGACACTAAAAAAAAATGTAAAAAAAGGATCATAAAAGCCCTAAAATAAAACATGGGTAAATATTTTTGTAATCATGAGAGGCTTCAAATGCATAGACATCTATTATACTGGAAAAGGAATCAACCTGAAACAGATAAAGTATATAATTTCTAAACCAAGAAAGAAAAAAATGATGAGCATAGACAAGAAAAGTGAAAAACTGGGGAAAATTCTGCACATAAATGGCAAATGTCACTGCCCTTACTGGGTAAAGAGCTGGGTAAATCAACGTGAAAAAATAACCACAAAGAAAAATGAGGAAAAGACACAAACAGGGAATTGGAAAAAATAAGTTCACAATAATGTGTGAAAAGAGAGTCATGGTAACTAAAGAAGTGTAAGAACATCAGCGAGATGTCTTTTTTTCACTTATTTGAGTAAATTCCAGGAGATAGTGGAGGACAGAGGAGCCTGGTGTGCTGCAGTCCATAGGGTTGCAAAGAGTCAGCCATGACTTAGCAAATGAACAGCAACATCCTTTGGAGGTAAACACATAAGTGTGAAAAGATTCATACAGAAGGATTGTGTATAATTGCCACATATTTATAATATTGAGTTAATATGGAAGCAACATAGATATACGTTCACAAAAGACTACTGCTTAAGTAAGTGGCTTTTTATTTTATTTATTGGAGTATAATTGATTTACAAAGTAGTGTTAGTTTCAGGTGTTTGGCTTTTGGAATACGATGTAAGAAGCCTTTCACACTTCAAATAGTTATCAAGTACAAAATATCCTCTTGATCCACCAAGTCTAAAATATTAATTATCTGACCCTTAAAAAAAATTGTCCCGCCTCTGTTGTAGATCTCTATGTGTGCTGTGCATACAGAGCTCTATATATTGTAAAACTTTGGGGTAAAAATAGTTTATAATACAGTATGTAGCATATAATTCCATTTTTAGGTAAAATCAAATACACATATTAGATTGGCCAAAATGTTCATTCAGGTTTTATATAAGATGTTATGGAAATATGTGTCTACACACAGAAAGAGAGAGAGAGAAAAATTAATACTTCTATAAATTTCTGTGAACAGTGACTCTAAATGTTGTTTATTCCTTTGTGGATTGAGTTATCATTACAATTATTATTAGTAGACAATTGATTGACAAACCCCAGCTATACTGTACATGTTGATAATTAATGATTAAGCATTAAAAATAAAATTTTATAGGAAATATATCTTTTAATGAGATGGATAGAGCAAATTTTGCTTATTTATTCAATGAGTTCATATATCCCAAGATGACTGTAGCTTATTTTTGTAAGACAGGGCTCAGCACCAACTCAATTTCTATTTTTCATTTTTACAGTAGGCAAGGAGAGAGCTTTCACAAAAACAAATAGAAAGAGGTTTCTATAGCAGTGCTACACATTTCTTTGAACACCTTTTGAGTTATATGCCAAAAATAACCTATTCTTTAAAAAAACTTCTTTCAAATCTATTGCTTTAAAAAAAAAAGTTAAAAGCATGCTAAGCTATTATATCCCCCTTCAATTTGGTTGAGAGCAAAGAATCTTTCAAATCTAAAAAAAGGACTTGTTTGATAGTTGGTCATTATTATTTATTCACTTTCTCAGCGCCAGCCAGTACCAGTATTTCTAATTGTTCTCCGCTCTCCCAGGTTTTAATTCCCAGAGCCAAATAGCAGCACAGATGTGAGACGGGGGAGAAGGATGCTCTTTGGAGAAGCGGGAGGGCGTGGAGAAAGGGAGCAGATTGCACAAGGTGAGGCCCTGGATATGGATTCCCTTAAAACAGTGTTTCTCAACCATTGTTATCCATGATCTCCCCTCTGTGGAGACTTTTTTAGCTATTAAAAAAAATTATCACCCCTCTATTAAGCACTAATACCACAGGTAATCTTTCATATCTGTGTGTGACTCCATGGACTGTAGTCTTCCAGGCTCCTCTGTCCATGGAATTCTCAGCAAAAATACTGGAGTGGGTGGTTGTGCCCTGCTCAGGTCTCCTGCGTGGATTGGAGGTGGATTGTTTACCGTCTGAGTCACCGAAGCAGCCCACTAATGCCACAGATAATATTTCATATCTGTTTACATACTGTGGTTCTTTGGAGGGCTAATGCTGCTAAGTCACTTCAGTCGTGTCCAACTCTGTGTGACCCCATAGATGGCAGCCCACCAGGATCCCCCATCCCTGGGATTTTCTAGGCAAGAACACTGGAGTGGGTTGCCATTTCCTTCTCCAATACATGAAAGTGAAAAGTGAAAGTGAAGTTGCTCAGTCGTGTCCAACTCTTCTTGACCCCATGGACTGTAGCCTACCAGGCTCCTCTGTCCATGGGATTTTCCAGGCGAGAGTACTGGAGTAGGGTGCCATTGCCTTCTCCAGGAGGGCTAATAACCACCCTCTAACCCTAAACCTGGGCTTCCCTGATGGCTTAGTGGTAAAGAATCTGCCTGCCAATGCAGGAGATTCAGGTCCAATCCCTGGGTCGGGAAGATCCCTTGGAAGAGGAAATGGCAACCCACTCCAGTATTCTTGCCTGGAGAATTCCATGGACAGAGGAGGCTGGCAGGCTATAGTCTACAGGGTTGCAAAGAGTTGGACAACCCTAACCCTAAGCAATTTTTGCTCCAGTGGGGGCAATAGCACCTCCGTTGAGAATGGATGCCTTAAAAGTACGCCATGAGCACCCTGGGACATCTCCATGACCTCCCAGAGGAAACATTTGCCTCTGGGCAGCACATGGCCGGTCTCTTCTAAATGGTCCCACACTTACAGTCAGGTGCTCTCTACTTCTCTCTTTCATCACCCCGCCCCTCAACCCCCGCCTCCAGGGCCCACTCACCGGGCACATCCTCAGATGTCAGCTCACACATGTCTCTCTCTCCCTGGAGCACCCTCCTGGACTTGCCACAGGGTGCTAAAATAGCCAAGTTTTTTGTTAGTGGGGAGGTGGGGGGCACTAATGGCTGGTGCTCTGTGAGTGCAGAGAGCATGCCTGCCAGGTCCATCATTAGATCTCAATACATGGCACACAGCTTGACACAGAACAAGCATTTGTGAAGTGAGAAAGGGAGTATTTCCTATAAACAAAGGATGTCCCAGTCATCAGCGGATTGCAGCCACCATGGATGGTGAGCTGGTGAGCCCTGAGGGAACTTGGGAAGGAAGAAACACTTGCCATCTAGCAGCCATCAGACTGCAGCCACTTCTTGGAGCAGTCTCTCAGAGCTATCAGAAATAGTGTCTCCCAGGATACAGTACTCATTTTTCCCCAGATAAAACTCACAACTCTTACACTTGCAAATTTTTTTCAACAGCAGGAAACATTCAACTAATACTTTGCCTTCTCCTTCCAACCTGTACCCCCACCTGTATGGGTTAGCTACTGCAGGGTAACAAACTATCCCCAAACATAGTGCTTAAGACAAGAACCAGGCATTTAGCTCACGATTCTGCAAGATGGCTGGGCAGTTCAGGTCAGGGCTCCCTTGTACTTCTGCGATCAGCCAGTGAGTTGCCTGAGGCCTGGGTCTGGGAAGGGCCTCATCCAGACAGCTCATTTCAGCTCCACGTGATCTTCTCATCCAACAGACCCACCCCAGGCTTATTTTCATTGTGGTCACCACGTGGTTCCCAAGAACAGTGAGAGAAGGTGAACCCCAGTGCACAAGCAACCTGTCAAGTCGGTCATGTTTTCGTTTTTTTTTGACCATGCCATGTGACACATGGGATCTTTATTTCCCCACCAAGGATCGAACCTGTGTCTCTAGCATTGGGAGCACAGAGTCTTAACTGCTGGACCACCAGGGGATTCCCCACTCACCTTTTCTTATCACCCTATTGGCCAAAGCAAATCATGTGGCCGCTCCTGATGCAAGCAGTGGAGACAGAGACTCCAGAAGTCTTTAGGGCCATTCTTTGCAATCTACTGCGCTTGACCAGCATCAACATCAAATCTGCCTTTGTGACTCCTTTTCTCATGAGTTTACTGTAATGTTCCATTTAGCATCATTTCACCAAGGCCCTGCTCCCTGGTTCCCACTCCTTAAGAACCACCCCTATCTCTCCCTTCCATAATAGGTCCCCTCTCCTTATATCTCTAAATTATCTTTCTTCTGCTGTCTGGAAGCCATGATCCACCCTCGGGTTTCAGAGCCCAGCACTCAAACTCACTCACAGTTGGGACACAATGGGTGGGTAAAACCAGAACAATGGGCCCTCCCTGCATTCGCAAAGCTCTCCCTGGTCATTTAATTACTTACCACTGAGTTCAGCAAGTTCTATTGGCAGACAGCGCACAACAATTTCCCCAGCACTGGGCTTAGCAAGCTCTTGGATCTTGTTCCCCGACTCCCTGCCTTTCCTCCCAGAGGTTCGGTGGGTCTGGCCTTGAGAGGTACCCCCTTGCAAACAGCACTTGCAATACTGCAAGAGTTGTTGCCACTGGAGTCGTTGCTTTTCTTCAGATTGACAAGGTATGAAACAACACGTGTTATGAACCACAATCATAACCTACTGGGGTGTCCATCATTGGTGATAGGTCCTGAGGCCCTAGCATCTGAATCTCAAATATTTTCATAGAAAGGTTAAAAATCAAATGTGCAATAAAGGTATGATTGCATCATCGTGTGAAGACATGGTGACAGTCTTGAGTCACTTGAGTCACATGAGCAATTCTTGTGTTTTATTTGTTCACTTGCCCTACTGTTTCTTAGTGCCTCATACAGAGAACGTACTTGATAAATACTTGCGGAATGAGTAAAAATGATGACAAGTTCACACAAGGACCATAAAGGCAAAAACATAGGATGCTGTTACAGCCCCAGGGGATATTTACACAGGGTGATGGGGAGGTGATGTTTAATCTCAGCTTTAAGGGTGAAGGCTGACTCAGGAAAAGGAACAGCAGGTGCAAAGGCCAGCAGAGGCAAAGGGTCATGATGTGAGTTCTTGAGTGCTATGATCCCTACTCATCCTGTGTGAACCGTATAGGATTTAAGCTATGTTAAGCAGTTCAAAAGGGAGTCACGGGGCTTCCCTGGTGGTCCAGAGGTTAAGAATCTGCCTGCAAATGCAGGGGATATGTGTTCAGTCCCTGGTCTGGGAAGATTCCACATGCCATGCAGTAACTAAGCCTGTGTGCCTCAACTACTGAACCAAAGCGCCCTAGAGCATGTGCTCTGCTGATCTCCACAACTAGAGGAAGCCCTCACACAGCAACAAAGACCCAGAGCATCCATATACAAAACTTCTAATCATCTTGTTTAAAAAATGGAGTCACAGTGGCCAATGTGAACATCCACGTTAGTTGTTTCGAAACGTCCACAGTAGGAGTGTGAAGAGTCCTAGAGGGACAGACTAAGAGCGTTATCTTAGAAATGTGATGGGCAGCGTACCTCACTGGAGCAGAGGACCAAGACCTCCTCCCCTGGGGGAACTTGACTCCTCTGAGAGAGGTCACTGAGCCGAGTGACTTGCAGCCACTTTGCTGGAGGACCCGACTCTGCTCTGGGAGCCTTTCCAGATGGAAGCTGCCCGACTCCCTGCTGGAGCAGAAGGTGACCTCCCACCCACACTTACTGTGACTTGTTGCCGGTTGGGAGACAGCTGAGATGACTCCTTTCAGGACTTCTTGGAGTGGTCTGCTACCCCTTTTCCCTACCTTAAACCTGTGTCATGTGCCATAAACCAAGTGATTAGTGAACTGAATAATAGCTGTGTTTCTTACATCTCCAGCCCCCTAACTGAGGGGCCCTGTGGTAGAGTTTGGTAGGTTGGCAGAGCTGGGAGGAGGTCGTGGTTAGGGCAGAGAGGCAGAGAGGTGGGGGAGCCCAGGAGGGATGCCAAGTCTTGGGTCTCATAGGCCACGGGAAGGAGCTGGATTTCATACCAAGAGGAGGAAGTGAAGTCGCTCAGTTGTGTCTGACTCTTTGCGACCCCATGGACTGTAGCCTACCAGGCTCCTCTATCTATGGGGTTTTCCAGGCAAGAGTACTGGAGTGGGCTGCCATTTCCTTCTCCAACCAAGAGGAGGAAGTGGGTCTTAAAGGAGGGTTTTTAAGGAGGGTGTGAAATAGTTCATTTGATATTGGAAGTAGCAACCTTGGAATGAAGCTCTGCCTCTGGAGTAGCCTCGCTTTCCTATGAAGACCTCTGCCCTCCACCGGGCTGGCCCTGATAAGCATTTTCATCTGGACCACTCAGTTGATTTGACCTCCCAGTCTTTGTCAAAGGTTCTGACCTCAAGCTTACTGTCATGGAATCTCGTATAAAGTATCCAGTTTTGAGACATTATTTTAGCACATCAGTTCTGCGGACCTTTCATTTTCCCAGGTTTCCTAGATCCTACTCTTGTATGCGCCACAGCATCCCAGAGCTATGTACCTGGACTGCGCTGCTTTGGTCCAGAGTAATTTCACTTCTGTCATCAGCTTGCATCAAAGGAACCTGAAGCAGCAGCTGCAAAGCCAGGCTCCAAACATTCCCAGATCCCGCTGATGATGCTCTGGAGAAGCATCCTGGGTCTCTGTGCAGGAAGATGTGTGCCTCTCTAGAGCATGCAGCTGGCTGTGGTTTTATGGAAGCGGAATCATATTTCAATCCTCTCTGAGGACTTTGGGGGAGTCAAATTTGTAGCCCACTTCCAAGACCTGTGTGAGACAATAAAACATATGCATCTCTGGGCCTTTTTTCCCCCTCTAAACTCACGTTCCAGCTGCCCAAGGGCTTTCTAGGTGGCTCAGTGGTAAAGAATCTGCCTGCCAAGGCAGGAGATATGGGCTCGATCCCTGGGTGGGGAAGATCCCCTGGAAGAGGAAATGACAACTTACTCCAGTATTCTTGACTGGGAAATCCCATGGACAGAGGAGTCTGGTGGGCCACAGCCCATGGGGTTGCAAAGAATCTGACATGACTGAGTGAGCACACACCTGATCTCTCCTCTCCAGCTCCCTCAAGGCATTTATTTTTGCCTTCTGTGTTAATGTAATTTTATTAGTCACCTCAATTCCTTTTGTGGAATAAGGGGGGATATAAAAAAGCAGAATAAAATTATATATCCTGCCTATGACAGGCACTTTACTCATGACCCTCCACGCTTCCTCTCCTCCCCTTAAAAAAAAAAAAAAAAGTAAAAAACTCTAAGATGAAAATAGAGTTTGACTCTGCTTTGGACTTCATAAACTTTCCGATATTACGCAAACATAGTCTCTGTGCAGGAGAGCAAACGCAATCAAGATGACTCCACGTCGGGTGGCTGATCACCTGAAAGCTTTAGTTTCTTTCTCTTTTGCCCATCTTGCATTACAAAACCCAGAAAGTCAGACATTTTATTTCCCAGCCCCTCTTGCAATTGGACCCAGTTTTAGGGTTGCCAGATAGCAAAAATTATTCATATTTTTATTTATATAAAATAACAAAATAACTGGGGATACCCAGTTAAATTTGGATTTCTTATGGGACATACTTACGCTGAAAACAAAAAATCTGTGTTTACCAAAATTTAAATTTAACTCATTTATCTCATTTGGCAATCCTACTCAGTTCTTATCATAAGGTATAGATGAAAGTATGTTTGAGCACATTTGGGGACCACTTTATTCTGGATAAAAAGAGACTACTAAAGAAAAGACTTCTCTTTCCTACCATGAGTGCAGGTGTGATGCCTGACACTCTAGCAGCTACTTTATCATTATGAGGCAACATCAAAAAATTAAAGCCAATACACTCAGCAAGACAGAGCACAGAGAGCAAACCTAGGTCCTTGATGGTATTCTTCAATCAATATTACTGAAAGCATCCTAGATACCCACTGGTGGTGGTGTCTTTGGGTTTAAGTGTATTTGATGTATAATGCTGTGTTAATTTCAGGTATATGGCAAAGTGACTTAGTTATAAACATATATTACTTATAAATATTATATATATATTGTTATATATTTTTTTCATTTTTATAAGATACTGAATATAGTTCCCTGTGCTAGATACTAATAGGTTTATTTTATATATAGATATAGTAGTGTTTCTATTAATCCCAAGCTATCTATGCTCTCCCCTCTCATTCTCCTTTGACAACCATAAGTTTGTTTTCCATGTCTGTGAATCTATTTCTAAGTTCATTTGTTTCATTTTTTTTAGATGACACATGTAAGTGTCGTGTCTGTCTTTCCCTATCCAACTTACTTAGTATGGTGATCTCTAGCTCCATCCATGTTGCTGCAAGTGGCATTATTTCATTATTTTTTAAGGCTGAATAATATTTCACTATGTATATATACATCTTTTTAAATATAGTTAAAAAAATTTTTAGCTACCTCGAGCAACATATGGAATCTTTATTCCCCAACTAGGGATGGAACTCGTGTCCCTTGCGTTGGAGGTGCAAAGCCTTAACCACTGGACCGCCAAGGAAGTTCCTATGCCATATCTTCTTCATCCATTCATCCGTCAATGGATATTTAGGTTGCTTCCTTGTCTTGGCTATTGCAAATAGTGCTGCTATGAACACTGAGGTGCCATGTATCTTTTTGAATTAGTTTTCATCTTTTCTGGATACATGCCCAGGAATGAGATTGCTGGATCATATGGTAACTTAGTTGCGGTGTTTTTTTTTAACATTATTTCTGCTAAATATTCAAAATCCTCACTAAAATTTCTGCAGAAAAAGATCACTTTTCATTAACGGCACATAGGGCAGCCCCCAAATAGGAAATAAGTGAATGTAATAAATGTGAAAAATTTATCAGAAATAAGGGAATGAGGCATCAGGGCAGCCATGGGGGAATTTTCTATGCTATCTGGGGCAAGGGGAGAAGGGATATATATATATATATATATAAATGCAGCAGTCAAAAGCACAAGTTCCAGAGCCAACCTGCCTGGTTTCAGATTCAGTTTCATCATTTATTGGCAGTGACAATATTTCAAGGAGAGAGGTGGTCACCCGTGTCAGATGCTACTGAGAAGCTGAGACAGCCAAGGACTGAGAAAGGGTCCCTGGATGTGACGGTTTCAACATCACTGATGTCCTTCCCAAGAGCAACTTCAGTTAAGCAGTGTGTGTGGAAAGGATTACAAGGGGTTTTAGATGAGCGGGTGGGAGAACAGGAGAGGCAGTGAGTGACTATAAATCCTAGGTGAAATCAGTTCCAAGCTCCAATTCAAAAACTAAAACCACACTTGGGAACGCATGTCTTGGTTATGGGAAGTATTGGGGGGCAGGGAGGGCATGAAAGTGGACCCCTGGCGAGATCCTCTAAAGTGCTGGATCAGCCTTTCCCTCTTGCTGTGCTGCTCAACGTCAGTATTTCCAAATGTATCACTTTCGCCATCTCTGCTGCATTCATTTTAAAATGAAATTTATAGGTACTTTAAGGGATATTTTATAACACAACCATCAACAGTAACGGTGTATCCTTAGCCTCGAACAGAACATAATTCATTAAAAAATGGAAGGGAAAACAGAAATGTAACTGAAGCCAAGCAAAGTTTTTAAAACTTCAGCCAAATGCTACTGCTGCCACAGTTGGTGAAGTGCTATAACACTCTGACCTTCACTTAGCATCAAAACCAAAACCGATGCTGAGGAGGAGGTGAGGAGGAAGAGGGGTGGGTTGGGAGTTTCAGGTTGGCAGACGCAAACTGTTACATATAGACTAGGTAAAAAACAAGGTCCAACTGTATAGTACAGGGAACTAGATCCAACTGTAATGAACCATAATGGAAATGAAAATTTAAAAGAATGTATACATATGTATAACTGAATCACTTTGCTGTACAACAGACATTAATACAACATTGTAAGTCAACTGTATTTCACTTAAAAAACAAGACCAAAACATCAGGACCAACACTAACATGGTAGGGCAAACACACATAAAAATGAAACAAGTTATAAAAAAGTATGGACCCTTACTACTGAAAACGTGCTATGAACGTTTTCCATTCTATTCCTTATCTTTTAAAAATAATGGACTTGATTCCCCAAATGGATTCACCATCCATGAACGGCCAGTACATGGTTTCAAAAACAATGAATTAGTAAATATGACATTAGTGTTGAAGATCCATCAGTACCAGCCTGTGATCTTTTCCTTGAACTAATTCCTAAGCTCTGAAAGATAAGTGAAAAGCAAGTAACTTCCTCACTGGGTTATTCAATGTTATTTCACGCTGTATCACCACCGACTCCCACCCACAAGTGCACTGTTGTGTAGTGGGACGCAGGCCACACTCTAGGGAACACTGATCTCTGATTCTGCAACCTCTAGGAGAGGAGAGGGCTGGGGGGCTGCCTTGCTGCCATTCTGCATACTCAGGTTCAAGTTCACAGCTCACTCACATAACCAAGAATGTTATCAGGCATGGACAGGCCTTATGATTCTGAATCTCCAGGGACCCTTTAATCTGTACTAGTATCGTATCTGTATTAGTTTCTTACTGCTGCTATAACAAATGACCACAGACTCACCGGCTTACAACGATACAAGTTTATTCTCTTCTTGTCCTGGGAGTAAGAAATCTGAAATTAGTTTCACTGGGCTGAAGTCCAAGTGTTGGCAAGACTGGTTCCTTCTGGACGCTGTGAGATATCCTCTTGCCCTTTTCAGCATCCAGTGGCCACTTATATTCCTCAACTTTCGCCCTTCCCTCATCTTCAAAGTGTATCACTCCGGTCTCTGCTTGTGGTGTCACACAGCCTGTTCCTCTGACTCTGCCCTCCCTTCCCCCCCTTAAAAGGAAGGACTCTTGTGATTACATCTGGCCCACCTGGATGCTCCCACCTCAAGATCCTTAACTTAATCACATCTGCAAAACCCCTTTTGCTATACAAGGTAATATACTCTCAGCTGGGAGGATTGGGAAGGGACATTTTAGAGGGTCATCATTCAGCCTGCCACAGTGACCAAGGTGAAGGAGGACTTGAGCAGGCAAGGGCAGAAACGGGAGCAGAGACGAGCTCCAACCTCTGGTCAAGATGCCAAGCGCAAGGCCAGGTGCCACACATAAGAGCACATGGGAGTAAATCCCACAATGGATGCAGGAGCTGAGTCTGACTCATGGGGAGTGGGCCAAGGTCAAGGTCGGGCTGAGGATCTTTGGTTCCAGCTGACAAAGAGGGGAACCACAGTACCCCCAGGGGAGCAAAGGATAAACAGCAGAGGACCAACACACCGGCAACTGGCAACAGAGATTTATTTAAACTGTTAGCCAACAGGAACAGGAACTTGTACAACCACTCCAGTAAACGAGGCTTCTCGGAGAGTGGCGGAGAATGGCAGCTGGGGCTTCCCCACCACTCAGGAAACTTGGAGACTCAGCTCCGGAAAGGTCGCTGGCTTCAGCTCTGGCTCAGCACGAGTCTTGAACAGATCAATAAGTTATTTCCTTCAAACCTGAGGGGAGGAAACGCACAGATGCTGAGAAGGGGCTGTCACAGGCGGAGGCAGAGAAAACAGTCAGAGGTGGAAGAATGTGACCCTGGGGCCCCAGGTCCATAGGGACCAGCTCTGGGGCAACGGCTGCACATTCAATTACTTCACCCGGGCCTCCTGGTTGTGTAAGATAAGATTCCACAAGGAAACAGGAGGCTGGATAAGACAGTGTTTACTGGCGGTTTAAAAGGGATTAAGAAATGTTATAGCGGTTTATGGGCTCTCCAGTAAAACCCACAAGTCCATTCTTTAAATGCTGAACTTTTTTTTTTTTTTTTTCAGAATTAATACCTTTCATTCAGACAACTTGTTTAACGAGTTCATTCTTGAGTGTTCTGCTTTTTACCTTAAATACACTTGAAAATTACTACTGGCCCATTTTAGGTGAGAAAGAAGTCAAAGGGTTACTGACTAGCCTTAGCAATTTCACCCTTTTCTCTTTGAGTCAAATTCAGTAATAAAAAAGACTGGTGTGGGCAATTTATTTCTTCACATATCTAGTAATTTTTTAATCAAATACTAACCAGTCCATCCTAAAGGAAATCAGTCCTGAATATTCATTGGAAGGGCTGATACTGAAGCTAAAACTCTAATACTCTGGCCACCTGATGTGAAAGACTGACTCATTGGAAAGGACCCTGATGCTGGGAGAGATTGAGGGTAGGAGGAGAAGGCGATAACAGAGGATGAGATGGTTGGATGGCATCACCGACTCAGTGGACAAGGGTTTCAGCAACCTCTAGGAGTTGTTGATGGACAGGGAAGCCTGACCTGCTGTGGTCCATGGGGTCGCAAAGAGTTGGACATGACTGAGCGACTGATTTCAACTGAACACAGTAGGTGGTAAGCTGAGGAGACTCTGAATTCTGATATCTTCCTCTGAAGAGTGTTGAATTTTGTTTTAGCAGGCGATTTTATTATTGGAGAATCATTCTGATTTTCCAGAGTCTTGGCTGTAGGTTTGTTTAGTATCAATCTGTTTGGATTTTGTCCTACGGCCTATTCTTAGGAACTTGGTCTTTTAAATGTTGAACTTCGAGCAAACACAGTTTGTCCTCTACACACATACAAGTTAAGTACAATAAGTCCCTTACATAGGAATGAGTTCCATTCCATTCCATTCCAAGAGCGTATTAGCACGTACAATTTGTTCATAAGTACAACGAAGTTAGCCTCCATACCCAGCTGACACAATTGGCTATATAGTACTGTACTGTAATAGGTTTATAATACTTTTCACACAAATAATACATAACAAAACAAACATACAAAATAAACATTTTTAATCTCACAGTACAGTACCTTAAAAAGTACAGTAGTACAGTACAACAGCTCAGCATACAGGGGCTGGCAGTGAGTGAAGAGGCAAGAAGAGTTACTGACGGGAGGGGGCAGGGAAGTGGGAGGCTGTAGAGCTGAAGGACTGTCGGCAACAGGAGACGGAGGGAAAGCTGCAGTGTCGCTCACACCTGACGCTGATGGAACGCACGCTCGCATCTTTAAAAGTTCGCAACTTGAAGGTCGTATGTAAGTGACTTACTCTACTGATACCACAAGTAGCCGGGTGAGAAGTGGGGAAAAGAAGCCCCTTACATGGAAAAGCTCAAAGCATCATTACTTGGCAGAATCTAGAATTAATTCTATACAAGTCACCTATATTTTTTAAAAGTGTAAGAAAATTAAGTAAATGCAGACAGAGCTTCATGACAGAATATTTATAAAGCCATGAAAATTATGCTCATGCAGAGTTTTTAGTAGCAAGGGGAAATGCTTATGTTATAATATTAAGCTTAAAGAGATCCAGAATCAAGGTTATATAGATAAATTAAACCCCACTAAAAGCAAATCAACAGCTAGAAAAAGAATAGAAGAGAAAAGTTGCCAGAGGTTATCTCTGAGTGCTGGGCATATGGGTGATTTTTTTTTCCTTTGCCATACTTTTTTTGAGAACTTTCCAAAGTCTCTGCTTAAAATTATACTGTTTTCAAAAATGGGGGAAAACAGCAGTACAAAAACACAGTAATAAATGATTTTTAAAATAAAAAATAAATGGATTTTGTGGACTGAACTGCCCAGCTGGGTAAATTTATAAACTGGTGGAAAGATAAGCCCAAAGAGGACGATTAACAACCTGGAATCTTCACACAGGAGACAATCCTTGACTCCCCTAAGCTCTTTGTTTTATATTCACTACTTGCCTAAGGCAGTACGTCAGACAGAGCTACAGGAAGTCTGGGAGCACTTTAACAGCAAAGGCCAGAACTGGGATCTAAAACTATCCCCACTGGGCTGGAGAGACGCCCAGGGGAAGCGCGGTCAGCGAGGGGCAGCTGTGAAGGAGGAACTCGGTCAAGATCAAGGCAACAAGGCACTGAGACAAGGCTCCGGGCTTTGTCCCCACGGCCCGACTCTTCCAAGCCAGGGGAATTCACCTCCAATATAAAAGAAGATAAGAGAGAGAAATCCAACCCACAGCTGCAGGGGTGTTAGACAGAAACAATGACCTGTGTGTCTTAACATGCGGCAAACCTGGTTACAAGCAGATCAAAAAGCTGAACATGGGACCCTTTCATTGAGATGATTTCAAGACTCAAGGTCTCTCACAATCCAGTTGAGGAAATTCCACAAACAGCCCTACAGGGCTGTTGGTTGGTTTTCATATATGTGGTTTATTTAAACAGTTCTCCTGGGTTTTGTGCTATAAAAACAGAGGATAAAACTGCTGATTCTCTATGTTCACAGATCCATGTATACGAGCCCTAGTTCTTCCTGGGTAGAAAATTCCCATTGAGTGTTACGCTCTCCAGAGACAAAAAGTTCCCTAGAAAAATTCTAATCAATATAAGTGAAGTCACCTACCTAGTTCGCTTCCTCCTTTGGTGGCCCAGCAAAGGCAGTAATGCTGCATGAGCTGTTCAAGAAGCTCCATTTCATCCAGGAATTCAAGGGACTCTATTCTGTGGAATGAAAAGATAACAGTACAAACATATCCAATTAAAAATGAAGGCCATGACGCATACTGCCAGGCATGGAAAAGCGTTCAGGATAGACTATGTGAAAAGAAGCGGGCTACAGAATAGTACATACGGCGTGGGCCCATTTTAGCTTAATTTTTGAAAAGAAGAAGAAGAAAAAAAAACTTCATAAGCAAAGTCAAAAGTGACAGATGACAAACTGGAAGAGAATGTTTGTAACACAAATGACAAGGGGGTAGATTTCCTGTTATATAAACGAGCTGTTACACTTCAGTAAGAACACTTTTTAAAACTTATTTAAAAGATGGGTAAAAGACCAGATCACTGGCAAGGAGAAAAACAAGGGCTTTTCAATCTCATTTATGTGAAAAGAAATGTAAATTAGACCAGGACTGCTGCCATGTCCTGCCCGCTGTCTGCTGCACCCGGTGGGGTTCTGCTCCAAGACCTTGCTTCAGATGGCACGGATTGCGCTCCGGAACCACTGGCAAAGAAGATCTTTAAAGGAGTTTTAGTAGTGGAACCTGAGGGCATTTTTGGTGTGTGTTTTTTGTTTCAAAAGATGAACACAAGCCAAGATTTTAGGCAAACGATGAGCAAGAAATTTCCCTTCACCTTGGAAGTTTATTACAAATCCATTGAACACTGTGAATGGAATGTATAGAGTCAGAAAGCAAGATGAAAAAATATGGTTGAATGGCAAAAATTAGGAGTCTGATTATCAATGAAAGTTTGCTCTATTTCATAGGATAGGGCAAGATTAAAACTCCAAAGCTGACATGGATGGATTTTAGAATATTTAAGGTTAAATGTAAATTCTAATTAAGCTGGAGGTTTTATTCTTCAGACTAACTGAAGAAACTGACAGAGGGTTTCTTTTATTACATTTTAAACGGAGTTTTGTCTACTACTCAAAATAAAGTGGTTCTCCTTAAAAAAATGCTGTGCACCTGAAACTAATGTTTTCTGTCAATTATGTCTCAGTTTGAAAAACTGTTGTCATTAGCATATATCCACACATCAATATAAATACCAGGCACCACTAAACAGGATATGGTAATCTGAACATCTTGACATGCAGAGATAAATATAAGCTTTTGAAAGGATGGTGGTTTACAGACAAATACATGTATCAATCTACTGATTCAAAAAATACAAATCTATAGGTTGCTAAATATTTATAAACACATAGAAAAAGAATATACTCCAATTTATTCATAGCACACAACTGCTCTATACTTCATGCACTTTACTTGAAAATTGTTTTAGAACAACAAGCATGTATTTCTTTTATAATGAGGGGGAAAGTCCACTTAAAAATCCATAAGCAGACTCCCCACCACCACCTTAGGCCCCCTTGGGCAATGTGACTTTCCTCCTTTTCCAAAACACAGGGATTGCGCAAGATTTCCACTGCAGAGGTGTAACTGCTTATTTTGACTAAAATAATCTGTTTGGGCATAAACCTTATCTTGGCTAATAGCTAATGAGTTACTCTCAAGGAGCTAGCAATGTTTAATTGATGTTAGCAGCAGTTAACTTGTTTCAAATAGGTCTAGTTTGGGGTTGGGTTGTTTTTTTTTTTAAACATTAAAAGGTATGGACAATGATGCCTTTCATTCACAATTATTTGCCATGGAGCAGACTCTTGTCAATCCCATACCTGATCACTTCGGCACGAGGCAACCTGCTGTACAATTCCATCATGTCGATGGCTGACGCTGACTCCCACCCGCTGGACAGGAGCCGTTCTCTCTAAAATGTGGGGCGGAGAGAAAGGGAGACGACAGGAGCTGTCACACGACCGGAGGCGTTCTTTGCACACACAGCTTCCCTCGGAGGGCTCCTCTTTCCAAAGCCCATTCTGGACCCTCTCATCTGTCTTTTCATTTTCCCCATTTTCTCTACTCAACAGGTACTGTTACAATGGGGGCACCGTAAAGCATAATATTTAAAGAGAAATAAAGGAAGAAACTATTCTTTATAAGCAACGGGTTTTTAAAGGGCCCTGGTGGTAATGACACAAGCCATGTAAAAACTAAGCCATTTAAAAGGGGGTAGGGATAGGGAGGTGCCTCTTCACCAAACAAATTCTAGATTTTGGGGGAACAATTACAGATTGCAAGAATTTAAGTCAAGTACAAAGTGGGAATCATGTTTGCATCCTGATTCAAATACACCAACCATGAACAATTTTTCAGATGACTGGTAAAAACCAAGTATGAACTGGGTGGGTATCAGCTGCTATGAAGGAGCATGTCAACTTGTCCGATGTGATCATGGTATTACCATTATCTTGGGCAGAGGAAGGTCCTTACTGGTAGGAGATTCACACTGAAATACTTATAAGGGAAATGAAACAGTGTCTGGGATTTGCCTTAAACATTCCAATGATATGCTCAGACACTCAGTCATGTCTGACTCTTTGTAACCCCATGGACTGTAGCCCGACAGGCTTCTCTACCCGTGGGATTATCCAGGCAAGAACACTGGAGTGGGTTGCCATTTCCTCCTCCAGGGGATCTTTCTGACCTAGCGATTGAACCCACATCTACTCGTGAATCTTGAACTGCCAGCAGATTCTTTACCACTGAGCCACCTTTCCAATGACACCACCAACAAAAATTTGGGGGAAGGGGTAACAATGTGGCAATGACAAAATATGATTAATTACTGAAGCTGGGTGGTGGGACATAGGTGTTCGCTTTAATTATTCCGTCTACTCTTATTTTGTTTGAAAAACAGCATAATAAAAAATTAAAGTAACAGGAGACAGGAAATGTAAACTTGTATTTTCCATGCCAAGATGGTAGCACAGGGCTTGGATCTCCCTCACACGATGAACCGGTGGCCCACGTGGAGCCCTGGCTGCCCGCAGGCAGGCACTCCAGAAGGACCCTCACATTCCCCCATCTGTGTAGGGAGGAGGCCCTTTCTCAGTTGGCCAGGGTACAAGAGGACGTCCGGGCCTCTGCCCTCTGACCTGTGACTCCAGCGACTTGCAAGTCTCCACTCCAGCCAGGTCACACTGTCGTCTCCGCAGGTTCTCGATCATGATCTGCCCAAACCGGTCACCCATGTTCACCTGGGAAGGGAGAGGGGAGGCTGGGCACTGCCGCAGGGTCTTGCTGCTTCTTAAAACATGCAAAATAAAATAACCACATCCAACTGCTAAGCAGTCAAGGCTGGTAATACCCAGCGCAGGTCATGGAACCCCAAGTGCAGTGCTGATGGAGTATAGCCCTCAAAAGACAACTGGGCAGTGTTCCTCCATTGTAAACACTCAGCCTGGAACCAGATAACTCCACTGCCAGGAGCCTGTCTCACAGGTAGACTTGTGTGTGTATGTGAAGATGCAAGAAGATTTACTACAGCACTATGTGTGATAGAACGGATCTGGAAAGAATTGAAATACCCATTGCTTGGGGTTAAATAAATTCTGGCAGGTTTATACAATGAAACACCATACAGCTGTGAAAACATGAAAACATAAAAAGAAGACAGACAGATATGAGATGGTTCCTAAGATAAACTCTCGAAGAGTAATTTACAAAGGAATGCATATAGTATACTCCCATCTATCTTTGGGGGGGGGGGGGGAATCTCTCTTCACATTTATATATGCACAGGAAAATTCTAGAATACAGCAAGGTTGCTTCCCAGGTTAGAGGCTGAAGTCTGTGATAGATGAGAGACTTTTCTTTGTTTACCCTTCAAACTATATGACTTTTTTTTTTTTTAATTTTGCATGTGGCATTACTTTCTGAATAAAGAAGAAAGGCAATGCCAAAGAATGTTCAGACTACTATACAACTGCGCTCATTTCACATTCTAGCAAGGTAATGCTCAATACCCTTCAAGCTAGGCTTCAACAGTATCTGAACCAAGAATTTTCAGATGTATTTCAAAACAGGATTTAGAAAAGGCAGAGGAACCAGATATCAAATTGCCAACATCCGCTGGATTACAGAAAAAGCAAGGGAATTCCAGAAAAACATGTTACACTGACTACACTGAAGACTTTGACTGTGAGGATCACAACAAACTGTGGAAAATTCTTAGAGAGATGGGAATACCAGGCCACCTTACCTACCTCTGAATTTATTAAAAAAAAAAAAAAGGTTTAAAAAACATCATGTACATATGTGTGCAAAATGGCTGATGCATGTCAATGTATGGCAAAAACCACTACAATACTGTACAGTAACTAGCCTCCAATTAAAATAAATAAAAAACATCATGTATATATGTGTGCAAAACAAAATATTATGCACATTAATGTAGCACACACACTGGTACTTTGTCATATATAAGGCATCAAAAATTCAGCACTTTAACAATATATGAAGTGATTCCCTAATCCTCTGCAAGTCAAGAACCAATGTTACTTTTTTTGGGGGAGGATGCATAGAGCTTATGTGGCAGTAATGATATGATTGCAGACTATTCATTCAGAATAGAAGCATATTTATGAGCACAAACTCCTTCATTTTATTGCCTCGGTTTGAATATTGGCTTGATATTTAATAGCTGTTAGCCAAGATACCTAATCCCTTGGTTCAAACCCTTATCTGTAAAACCAGGATAGTACTAGTACCTACCTTGTGGGCTCTTGTAATGACTAAACAGGTTAATATATATGAAACTCAAAGAAAAGCGCCAGCTATATAAGTAATCAAATTCTAAGACTCTGAAATCATTATTACTGAAATAATCATCATCCATGTTGTTTTGTCATTTAACTATTAATTAAATAACAACATAAGACATATGAGCAATTGACGAACATAAGGCTAATGATTCTGTACTTGTCAGGAAATTAATGAATTAAAAGTTGATTATTCACAAAATGAAGGTGGTGGGCAGGGTTTAAGCCCTTTGAGAGATAGCTGTGGTCAACATACTAAAAACTAGTACAATCTCAGCCCTGCACCAAAATGACAGGGTCTCTGGCCAAAATTTATTTAACCCCTTATCTCTCACGTGATGTTGAATAAAAGAACACACAAATGAAACAGTGCACATCTGAAATGTGTAGAAATGTGGGAAGTGAAATTCCTTCTTCCCAGGTATGGTGTCCCCATAACAGAGACAGGTCACCAGGATTTATCCACGTTGATTGTACAGACTGACGAGGCCAGCAGCCATTATATTCATTTACCAGGTCAAAAGACTACGTCTGCGGCTTCCCTGGTGGTCCAGTGGTTAAGAATCCACTTTGCAGTGCAAGGGATGCCAGTTCAAACCCTGGTCTGGAAGATCGCATGTGCCTTGGAGCAACTAAGCCCATGAGCCCCAACCACTGAAGCCCATGTGCCCTAGAGCGCACTCCACAAAAGGAGCCACTGCAACGAGAAGTCTGAGCCCCACAGTTCAAGGGTAGTCCCCGCTCCGCAACCAGAGAAAGCCCACGTGTAGCGACGAAGACTCAGTGCAGTCAAAAATAAATACATAAATATTTAAATTTTTTTAGAAAGACTGAATCTGAGGAATGCTACCAATTAAAGAGAGGAAAAGAAGAAAAATCAACCAACCAAGAGCCACCTATACCAGAACCTGGGCTGGGTCGGGGGTGGGAAAGACAGGAGACCAAGGTCCAGCCCCAGACTTGTTTGTAGCTACGTGACATGGGGCAAGGCCCTGCACTGCCCTTATCTGTAGTAACATTTGAAAATAAAACAAAAAGCAGTAAAAACAAATAAATAGAATCAATAAAGCGAAACTAAAACAAACAATAAGAGCAGCTAACATGTGTTGGCCCTGCTCATCAGGCCACTGCTGTTCAATGTCTCAGGAGTTCCCACAATAATCCAGAGACGCAAGTCTTCTTCTTTTAATGAATGCACTTGCCAAATTTAGTCTGGATTATTTAGACCTGAGAGGCAGGTATTCTTATCCCTGGGGCTTCAAGAGATCCAAATAATAACTGCTTACTTAATGCTGTCAATGCTTGTGCACCTGTTAACTCGTTTATGAACTGTGAGGCTGGGGTACTATTATCCTCATTTTTCAGATGAGGAAATAGGCACAGAGAGGTCAAGTAACGTGTCCAGATCACAGAGCTAGGCAGTCTGTCTCCACAGCGTGAACTCCCAACCACAGAGCAATTCTGCTGCAGGTCACACAGACCCAAGACGAATTATTCCAAAACACTAAAACATAACCCTTCAGGCACCTGATGAGAAGAGAACAGCGAGCCATAGGCCAGACTCAGTGATTTTAGAAATTAGGAAAGTGAAGTGAATTCTCCAGGAATTCAGTCCTTGGAATTCTCCAAGCCAGAATACTGGAGTGGGTAGCCTTTCTCTTCTTTAAGGGATCTTTCCAACCCAGGGATTAAACCCAGGTCTACCCCATTGGAGGAGCTGTAGCTCACTGAATGAGCTCAGCTCAGCTCATTCCAACTGAGCCACAGGAAATGTGATAGTAAAATCCTAGATTTCTAATCTCTCTTGAAAAATTGGGAGTTCAGGCAACTCTAGGCTCACTCCACATGGTAACAACTGACTGGCACTGAAAAGCGGGCATCCGTGAAATGGGACGTGGGTGTCCCAGGTCACCACAGGCCCCACTACTTCACAACGTATGGCATGTGAGTTAGCTACCCCTACCCTGATGACAGCAAAAATTCCCTCCATCAAGATCTATGACTTTATAGTAAACAACTTTCTTAAAGGCCAAGATGGAAGTTCCAGAAACTCTAGATAAAAGTTTGCAGGCAGTCAGGAACTCAAAAATACTAGGCTTAGGGCAGTCGTTAGGAATCCACCCTGGAATGCAAGAGACACCGATTCAATCCCTAGCCCGGGAAGATCCCACATGCCGCCTGGCAACTGAGCCCACGTGCCACGACTACTGTGCCCTCGCTCTCGAGCCCGTGCTCCGCAGCAAGAGAAGCCACCACAATAAGCCCTGGAACCGTAACTAGAGAGTAGCCCCTGCTGGCTGCTACCAGAGAAAGCCCATAGGCAGCAACGAAGACCCAGTTCAACCAAAAAAAATTAAATAAATAAACCTCAAGAAAGGAAAAGAATACTAGGTTTGCTGGAACTGATTAACAAAGGAGTTACAGAAGCAGAAGGAAAATAATAAGGGAAAGCGTATTCCAAGGGGGCTCAAGAGAGAGAAAGCCACCCCTGGAGTCCTGCACAGAACGTGGATTTCTTGAGCTTCCTCTTACCTGTTCGTAGTTTATGAACATGGCAGCCTCAAAACTGTTGGCGGCCCACTTGAGGAGGTTTGCAGACTGCTCCGGAGTCATGTACACCAGCACACATTCAGCTATCAGCAGGGTTGGCAATCTTAAGGGAAGAAAAAAAAGGCACATAAAGATGTTTTCATCCAGATGGGACTCTCTAAATGCACTCACATTGTAGTTCATACCCCAGTGCTTTCGGTCAATGTCACACGACTCTAAGTTTTACAATGCAAAAAGGTGAGTGATCAGCAATCATTTTTGTCTTGCAGTTGAAAATGCAGACTATAAAAATGGCTACAGGTTCTTCCTAACTGTACATCCACACTGTGGCATGGTGCAGGAAGAGTCTCCCACTCAGGAGGCAGAGTTTATTTCCCTCCCCCTGGAATCTGGTCAAGTCGTATAACTTGCTTTGGAATAGCAACAAACATGATACCACCAGAAGCTTAGAAATGACCTGGACGCTGGCACTTGCTCTCTTGCTGTACTTGGACACCTGAAACCACTATGGAAATGAACCCAAGCTAGCTTGCCCTAGGAGGCGAGGTCCTGTGGTTGAGAATGACACAGCTCCACTGACCAATCTGTTCTCCACACATGAATGAACCCCAAAGTACATGAGCTAAACCTGGCCCCTAGCAGACGAACCACCCAGCTAAGTCCAGGCCAGGTTAAAGAAGGCTATTTGGGAATTTTTTGTATCATTTTTGCAACTTCTTTGTAAACTTGAATCATTTAAAAAATGAAGTTAAACATATTTACATATATTTTGTAAAAGGTAGCCATTAGCAACATTAGAAAGAGGATTAACACTTTTCAAAATATAACTGAAAGAAAAGCAGAGAAGACAGCCCATAAAGGAAAAGAGAGACACAAATGAAGCCACAGGGGAGAATATGTAATCTGAATACTTGTCACACCAATTTGTTTTCATCTATTTCGTACATCTCCAAAGTGAGGCAAACTTCCTATGAAGATCTGGTCCGATTTATACACAATTACTTCCATGACCTACCAGCACATTTTCCAAACAGCTGGCTATACAGCTGCAGCGGTACTCAGAGTCAGATGCAGCTGACTCAGGGGCCTAATATGTGCCAACTTCTGCTCAGCTGTTTTCACATGTGCTACCTGATCTTCAAAACCATCGTGTGAAATAATTTTTATCACAGTTCATAAACGAAGACACTAAGGCTCAAAGAGATTAAAGAAACAAAACCCCAAAACCCTGCCCTCTATTAAACGACTAGTAAGCAGAAGTAAGCTTCTTGGCAGGAAAGTTATGACAAACCTAGACAGTGTGTTGAAAAGCAGAGACATTACTCAGCTGATAAAGGTCTGTACAGTTAAAGCTATGGCCTTCCCAGTAGTCACAAATGGTTGTGAGAGTTGGACTGTAAAGAAGGTGGAATGCCAAAGAACTGATGCCTTCAAACTGTTCGGTTCAGTTCAGTTCAGTCGCTCAGTCATGTCTGACTATTTGCAACCCCACAGACTGCAGCACGCCAGGCTTCCCTGTCCGTCACCAACTCTCGCAGCTTACTCAAAACTCATGTCCATTGAATCAGTGATGTTATCCAACCATCTCATGGTCTGTCGTTCCCTTCTCCTCCTGTCTTCAATCTTTCCCAGCATCAAGGTCTTTTCAAATGAGTCAGTTCTTCACATCAGGTGGCCAAAATATTGGGATTTCAGCTTCAGCACCAGTCCTTCCAATGAATAGTCATGACTGATTTCCTTTAGGATGGACTGGTTGGATCTCCTTGCAGTCCAAGGGACACTCAAGAGTCTTCTCCAACACCACAGTACAAAAGCATCAATTCTTTGGTGCTCAGTTTTCCTTATGGTTCAACTCTCACATCCATACATGACTACTGGAAAAAACCATAACTTTGACTAGATGGACCTTTGCTGGCAAAGTAATGTCTCTACTTTTTAATGTGCTGTCTAGGTTGGTCATAGCTTTTCTTCTAAGGAGTAAGTGTCTTTTAATTTCATGGCTGCAGTCACCATCTGCAGTGATTTTGGAGCCTCCCAAAATAAAATCTCTCACTGTTTCCATTGTTTCCCCATCTATTTGACATGCAGTGATAGGACCAGATGCCATGATCTTAGTTTTCTGAATGTTGAGCTTTAAGCCAACTTTTTGACTCTCCTCTTTCCCTTTCATCAAGAGGCTCTTTAGTTCTTCTTCACTTTCTGCCATAAGGGTGCTGTCATTTGCAGATCTGAGGCCATTGATATTTCTCCTGGCAATCATGATTCCAGCTTGTGCTTCATCTAGCCCAGCGTTTCTCATGATGTACTCTGCATAAAAGTTAAATAAGCAGGGTGACAATATACAGCCTTGACATACTCCTTTCCCGATTTAGAACCAGTCTGTTGTTCCATGTCCAGTTCTAACTGTTACTTCCTGACCTGCATACAGATCTCTCAAGAGGCAGGTAAGGTGGCCTGGTATTCCATTTCTTTAACAATTTTCCACAATTTGTTGTGATCCACATAGTCAAAGGCTTTGGCACAGTCAATAAAGCAGAAGTAGATGTTTTTTTGGAACTCCCTTGCTCTTTTGCTGATCCAACAGATGTTGGCAATTTGATCTCTGGTTCCTCTGCCTTTTCTAAAACCAGCTTGAACATCTGGAAGTTCACAGTTCACATACTGTTGAAGCCTGGCTTGGAGAATTTTGAGCATTACTTTACTAGCATGTGAAATGAGTACAATTGTGCAGTAGTTTGAGCATTCTTTGGCATTGCCTTTCTTTGGGATTGGAATGAAAACTGACCTTTTCCAGTCCTGTGGCCACTGCTGAGTTTTCCAAACTTGCTGGCATATTGAGTGCAGCACTTTCACAGCATCATCTTTCAGGATTTGAAACAGCTCCACTGGAATTCCATCACCTCCACTAGCTTTGTTTGTAGTCATGCCTCCTAAGCCCCACTTGATTTTGCATTCCAGGATGTCTGGCTCTAGGTGAGTGATCACACCATCATGATTATCTGGTCGTGAAGATCTTCTTTGTACAGTTCTGTGTATTCTTGCCACCTCTTCTTAATATCTTCTGCTTCTGTTAGGTTCATACCATTTCTGTCCTTTATTGTACCCATCTTTGCATGAAATGTTCCCCTGGTATCTCTAATTTCCTTGAAGAGATCTCTAGTCTTTTCCATTCAATTGATTTCCTCTATTTCTTTGCATTGATCACTGAGGAAGGCTTTCTTATTTCTTCCTGCTATTCTTTGGAACTCTGCATTCAAATGGATGTATCTTTCCTTTTCTCCTTTGCCTTTAGCTTCTCTTCTTTTCTCAGTTATTTGCAAGGCCTTCTCAGACAACCATTTTGCCTTTTTGGATTTCTTTTTCTTGGGGATAGTCTTGATCACTGACTCCTGTACAAGGTCATGAGCCTCCGACCATAGTTCTTCAGGCATTCTGTCTATCAGATCTAATCCCTTGAATCTTTTCATCATTTCCACTGTATAATCATAAGTGGAAGCTAGAAAAAACTTCTGGAAGTCCCCTGAACAAGGAGATCACACCAATCTTAAGGGAAATCAACCCTGAATATTTGTTGGAAGGACTGATGCTGAAGCTGAAATTCCAGTATTTTGGTCATCTGATGCAAACAGCTGACTCACTGGAAAAGTCCCTGATGCTGGGAAAGATTGAGGGAAGAAGAAGAGGGTGTCAGAGGATGAGATGGCTGGATGGCATCACCGTTGCAATGGACATGACCTTGGGCAAACTTCAGGAGATGGTGAGGGACAGAGAGGCCTTGCGTGCTACAGTCCATGGGGGTGCAAAGTGTCAGACTGGACTGGGTGACTGAACACCAATAACAACAAGCATAAGTAAAATAGGGATCCAGGGTGAGATCCCAAGACTTGTGCTCTCTTCATCCTGAGCGGGCTCCAAGCCACTGGCATCAGCTTTAACTAATCTCCTGCTGACCTCCCCGAACCCACATGCTCCCAAGAAATCCAGCAACACACCCTTCAAAGTCAAGGGTGTTTCCTTCTGTTAAAAGAATACACACCACTTGCTCAGCATTGCCAATTATTCAGTTCAGTTCAGTTCAGTCACTCAGTCGTGTCCGACTCTTTGCGACCCCATGAATCGCAGCACGCCAGGCCTCCCTGTCCATCACCATCTCCTGGAGTTCACTCAGACTCACGTCCATCGAGTCCGTGATGCCATCCAGCCATCTCACCTTTGGTCATCCCCTTCTCCTCCTGCCCCCAATCCTTCCCAGCATCAGAGTCTTTTCCAATGAGTCAACTCTTCGCATGAGGTGGCCAAAGTACTGGCTAATCATTAGAGAAATGAAAATCAAAACTACAATGAGGTATCACCTCCTACTCACTCAAAAGTCTACCAATAACAAGTGCTGGAGGGGTATGGAGAAAAGGGAGCCCTCCTGCACTCTTGGTAGGAACATAAGTTGGTGCACCCACTATGGAAAACAGTATGGAGGTTCCTCAGAAAACTAAAAATAGAATTACCATATGATCCAGCAGTCCCCCTCCTAGACATCTATCTGGACAAAACTACAATTCAAAAAGATACAGGCACTCCTATGGTCAAAGCACCACTATTCACAACAGCCAAGATGTGGAAGCAACCTAAATGTCCACCAGCGGAGGAACGGATGAAGATGTGGTGTATACACAATAAAATACTACTCAGCCATAGAAAAGAATGAAACAGCGACATCTGCATCAGGACCGATGCAACCAGAGATTATCATACGAAGCGAAGCAAGTCTGAAGAGAAAGACAAACACCATATGACATCACTTACACGTGGAACTTAAGCCATGGCAC
The DNA here is from genome assembly GCF_042477335.2 of Ovis canadensis. Lineage (NCBI taxonomy): Eukaryota > Metazoa > Chordata > Mammalia > Artiodactyla > Bovidae > Ovis > Ovis canadensis. The sequence continues at coordinate 38,007,193 of NC_091268.1, read as the reverse complement.
AAATGGACCTATCTACGCATCAGAAGCAGGCTCACAGACACAGAGATCAAACCTGCGGCTGCCAAGGGTACAGGGGGCGAAGGAGGAATGGACCGCGAGTGTGGGATTAGCAGACATAAACCAGTATATATAGAATGGATACTCAGCAAGGTGCCACTGTACAGCACAGGGACTATACTCAGTATCCTGGGATAAATCATAATGCAAAAAAATATAAATAAGAATGTAAATGTGTGTACAGCTGAGTCACTGTGCTGCACAGCAAAAACTAACACAACACTGTTTATCAACTATACTTCAGTTAAAAAAATAAATTTAAGAAAACACATCATATTCTGCAATTTGTGAACCGTGTGAGGGTCTCCCCAAAGGAAAAAAGAAGTATACATACTCTTGGCAATGTATGGACCTTACTTCTGAACACACAAGTGAGACAGATTCAGACAGTAAAGCTGGAGTGACAAAGCCCATTTTGACATTTGGGCTGGTGGGGACGTCAGTCCTGTGAATGACAACCTAGTTGATGATTCCAGAAGAAATGTGAGCAAGAGCTTCAGTACGCTGAGACGGCAGCCATCGCCAAGCCCATGCGTCAGGAAGATCACCCTTCCACCCTCTACACTCCCCTCACCCTCCATCGCCCAAAGCTTATCTGTATTTGAATCTGTCCTTACCCTCCTCTTCCCCTCTCAGAAGATTGGGGGGTGGGGGGTGGTTTCTCTTCCCTCAAAGGCGAGTTAACTCAGTCCATGCTCCTCTTCCTCCCTTCCCTGTCCCCCAATGATTTCCCTCATTGCTCATTTTTCATTGTTTGCCGCTGATTCCTCGCCTTCAATTTATTTTTTTAAAATAACTTTCTCTTTCCTGTCCCTTCCTTCCAAACCTCTCCCTTGAGTCTTTCACCTCAAATATCCTGGAAAGTGTTATCCTCACCTACGGCAGACCAAGCAGACATGCCTTTTCCTCCCACTAGCTCTTTATCCACTTGACCAGCATCACTGTGCTAAAACCACACCTCCCACTGCCCTCTTCTTCCTCCCAAAGGTACCCACACTCAAGAATCCGGTGTGCGCACACAAAAATAAACTCAAAATGGATTAAAGATCTAAATGTAAGATCAGAAACTATAAAACTCCTAGAGGAGAACATAGGCAAAACACTCTCCGACATAAATCACAGCAGGATCCTCTATGATCCACCTCCCAGAATTCTGGAAATAAAAGCAAAAATAAACAAATGGGATCTAATTAAAATTAAAAGCTTCTGCACAACAAAGGAAAATATAAGCAAGGTGAAAAGACAGCCTTCTGAATGGGAGAAAATAATAGCAAATGAAGCAACTGACAAACAACTAATCTCAAAAATATACAAGCAACTTATGCAGCTCAACTCCAGAAAAATAAATGACCCAATCAAAAAATGGGCCAAAGAACTAAATAGACATTTCTCCAAAGAAGACATACGGATGGCTAACAAACACATGAAAAGATGCTCAACATCACTCATTATTAGAGAAATGCAAATCAAAACCACAATGAGGTACCACTTCACACCAGTCAGAATGGCTGCGATCCAAAAATCTGCAAGCAATAAATGCTGGAGAGGGTGTGGAGAAAAGGGAACCCTCCTACACTGTTGGTGGGAATGCAAACTAGTACAGCCACTATGGAGAACAGTATGGAGATTCCTTAAAAAATTGCAAATAGAACTACCTTATGACCCAGCAATCCCACTGCTGGGCATACACACCAAGGAAACCAGAATTGAAAGAGACACATGTACCCCAATGTTCATCGCAGCACTGTTTATAATAGCCAGGACATGGAAACAACCTAGATGTCCATCAGCAGATGAATGGATAAGAAAGCTGTGGTACATATACACAATGGAGTATTACTCAGCCGTTAAAAAGAATTCATTTGAATCAGTTCTGATGAGATGGATGAAACTGGAGCCGATTATACAGAGTGAAGTAAGCCAGAAAGAAAAACACCAATACAGTATACTAACACATATATATGGAATTTAGGAAGATGGCAATGACGACCCTGTATGCAAGACAGGGAAAGAGACACAGATGTGTATAACGGACTTTTGGACTCAGAGGGAGAGGGAGAGGGTGGGATGATTTGGGAGAATGACATTCTAACATGTATACTATCATGTGAATTGAATCCCCAGACTATGTCTGACGCAGGATGCAGCATGCTTGGGGCTGGTGCATGGGGATGACCCAGAAAGATGTTATGGGGAGGGAGGTGGGAGGGGGGTTCATGTTTGGGAATGCATGTAAGAATTAAAGATTTTAAAATTTAAAAAATAAAAAACTAAAAAAAAAAAAAAAAAACAAACAACAACAAAAAAAGAATCCGGTGTGCACCCTTCTGGTTTTAAAAACACTTTTTAAAAACACTTCCTTGATGTATACACGTAATCACAAAAATACAGTATTTGGGCGGAGGAGTTGATTTTAGACATTTGGTATCACACTCTGCATATAACTCTGCCATCTAGTTTTTAAAAACTCAACATTAAACTTTTGAGCTCTCTCCAAAGTCATGCATTTTACGCATCATTCATCCATTCTGCTCCTGATGGACATGTCAGTTGTTTCCAGTTTTCTGCTACTAAAACTGAAAGCCGCACTGAACATCCTCCTTGTACAAACATGTAAACCTTCTCAGGAGAGATACACCCAAACATGGAACTGCAATATCACACGATACCAGCAATTTTACTAAATTCCAGATTGCTCCTTGCAATGTCATACCAAAATCACTTCTACCAGTGGTATATGACCAGTCCTTTCCCCCAGTATCCATGTCAACACTTGATACTGTCAGACTTCTACCTTTCTGCCAACCTGGTGGTAGTAAAATAGAATTTCATCTGATTACTACTGAAGTTCAATACCATTTCAAGATCATACCCAGTTTCCTCTGAGCTGTCTGGTCATCTATTCTTTGCCCATTTTCCCACTAGACTTAAAAAAAAAAATAGTAGCTATTCTTTTATACCCTGGATGTGAATCCTTACTTTATATGTTACAATTATATGTTTTTATGCATACAATTATCTTCCCTCAAACTTATGATATTAGGAATCAGTATTTTACAAAAGCGATACAAGCGATTCTCATGGGAAAACAGACTTAGGGAACACTGCTTCTTAAAAAACTTCAGAAAACTACTCTAAATAGCAATGAAATGATAAAGGTTACAGAGGACAAAATGGTATATGTAATTGCGCTGTACTTCCAACTGGCCTTATCCCCAATTAGCACGAAATCACAAACGTAAGAGTTAGAAAAAAACCTCACTGTGTACTCATGTTACATTTCTTTAACTTCTCTTCCAGGTCAGCTATATCTCGGAGATCTGCTCCAATGATGGCATATCTTGTTGAATCCAGCATGTGCCCATCTGCAAATGCAAGAAGAGATGGTAATTTCAACAGAAACTGATCAGGAAGAGATTGTAACTTCAATGGATGTGGATTTTTCAAAACGAAAGTAATGTACTGTTTTTCTCCACTATAAAGATGCATGCTCATTATGGGGGAAAAAAATCAGGAAGTGAAAATTAATGAAAATCATACCTTTCAAAGATAACTATTAGTGTTTTAATGTATAACATTCTATCCCTTATTCTATCTGCTTAAATTCATATACACAACTCAGACACATCCCCCCCTCCCTTTCTCCCCCCTCAAATACACACACACACATACACCTTGCACAATAAAAGAAAATGGGACCACCCAGTACTTGTTCTGAAAGCTTTCCCTATTTTGTATCAGGAACAAATGAACTTACTTACAAAACAGGAAGAGACTCACAGGCTTAGAGAATGAACTTATGGTTGCTGGGGGGGAAGATGGGGGAAGGGATAGTTGGGGAGTTTGGGATGGACATATTCACACTGCTATATTTAAAATGGACAACCAATAATCACATACTATACAGCACATGGAACTCAGTTCAATGTTATGTGGCAGCCTGGATAGGAGAGGAGTCTGGGGGAGAATGGTTACATGTATATGTATGGCTGAGTCCCTTTGCTGTTCACCTGAAACTATCGTAACATTGTTAATCGGCTATATTCCAGTATAAAATCAAAGGTGGAAAACAACAACAGTACGAGGGACAACGTTCTCTGTAGTGATTTCACAGTGCTTCACTGAGCAGATAAAACAACTTACTTAGCCAATCACTCAGTATTAGGCAGTACTTCCAAATTTATTTCATCTGAGGCATTGCAATGAATATCCTTATATACATATTACAAAGGACTTGCCCAGTTATGCTGGTTATGATGAGCAGAATCAGGAGATCAAAGAGGAAGTCTATTTCAATATTGGTACTAATTGCTCTCAAAATGTTTTGTCAATTTGCAAGGTATTACATTTAAAAGAAAACAGTTCTTGTACTAAAGAATTTACAGATAAAATAATATTTTGTTGTTCAGTTGCTAAGTTGTGTCTGACTCTGCAAGCCCATGGACAGCAGCATGACAGGCTTCCCTGTCCTTCACTACCTCCTGGACGGAGTTTGCTCAAATTCATGTCCGTTGAATCGGTGAGGCTATCTAACCATCTCATCTTCTGCCACCCTCTTCTCCTTTTGCCTTCAATCCTTTCCAGCATCAGGGTCTTTTCGAATAAGTCAGCTCTCCACATCAGGTGGCCAAAGTACTGGCGCTCCAGCTTCAGCATCAGTCCTTCCAATGAATATTCAGGGTTAATTTCCTTGAGGACTGACTAGCTTGATCTCCTTGTCCAAAGGAGACAAGAGTCTTCAAGAGTCTTCTCCAGCACCACAGTTCAAAAGCATTAATTCTTTGGCACTCAGCTTTCTTTGTGGTCCAACTCTCACATCTGTACATAACTGCTGGAAAAACCATAGCTTTCACTATACAGACCTTTACTGGTAAAGTGATGTCTTTGCTTTTTAATATGATGTCTAGGTTTGTCATAGCTTTCCTTCCAAAGACTGTCTTTTAACCACCATCTGCAGTGATTTTGGAACCCAAGAAAATAAAATTTGTCACTGCTTCCACTTTTTCCCCTTCTATTTGTGATGAAGCGATGGGAACAGATGCCATGGTCTTAGTTTTCTGAATGTTGAGTTTTAAGCCAACTTTTTCACTCTCTTCTTTCACCCTCATTAAAAGGCTCTTTAGTTCCTCTTCACTTTCTGCCATTAAAACGGCATCATCTGCATATTTGAGTCTGTTGATATTTCTCCCAGCAATCTTGATTCCAGTTTGTGATTCATCCAGCCAGGGATCTCGCATGATGTACTCTGCATGTAAGTTAAATAAACAAAGTGATGATACACAGCCTTGTCATACTTCTTTCTCAATTTTGAACCAGTCTGTTGTTCCACGTAACAACTTTTGCTTCTTGACCCACATACAGGTTTCTCAGGAAGCAGGTAACATAATACTCCCTTTAAGATATTCCAACAGAGGTTGGATGAAATGGTATATATTGTGATTCTCAAGCTTTGGCAGAAATTAGAATCATCCAGAGGACTTGTTGAAACAGCTGATCAGGCTCTACTCCCTGAGTTTCTGATTTATATTTTTTCAAAATGTTAGTTATTCAGTCACTAAGTTGTATCTGACCCTTTGTGACCCCATGGACTACAGCATGCCAACCTTCCCTATCCTTCATTATTTCCCAGAATTTGCTCAAATTCATGTCCATTGAGTCGGTAATGCCATCTAACCATCTCATCCTCTGCCTCTGCCACCTTTTCTTCTTGGCTTCAATCCTTCCCAGCATCAGGGTCTTTTTGAAAATAGAAATCCATATTTCTAGCAAGTTTCCAGATTGTGTTAATGCTGTTAGTATGGGGCTGGACTTTTATTTATTTTTTCAATATTCATTTAAGTGGCTGCACCTGGTCTTAGTTGCAGCAGGTGGGATCTAGGTCCCTGACCAGGGATCAAATCCAGGCCCCCTGCATTGGAAGCATGGGGTCTTAGCCACTGGACCACCAGGGAAGTCCCATGGGACTACACTTTTAGAACCAAAGGTAGATGAAATGAAATTAGGCAATGGTACATGGAGATCAGAGATCAAATTGCCAACATCCGCTGGATCATGAAAAAAGCAAGAGAGTTCCAGAAAAACATCTATTTCTGCTTTATTGACTATGCCAAAGCCTTTGACTGTGTGGATCACAATAAACTGTGGAAAATTCTGAAACAGATGGGAATACCAGACCACTTGACCTGCCTCTTGAGAAACCTATATGCAGGTCAAGAGGCAACAGTTAGAACTGGACATGGAACAGACTGGTTCCAAATAGGAAAAGGAGTACATCAAGGCTGTATACTGTCACCCTGCTTATTTAACTTATATGCAGAGTACATCATGAGAAACGCTGGACTGGAAGAAACACAAGATGGAATCAAGATTGCCGGGAGAAATATCAATAACCTCAGATATGCAGATGACACCACCCTTATGGCAGAAAGTGAGGAGGAACTAAAAAGCCTGTTGATGAAAGTGAAAGAGGAGAGCGAAAAAGTTGGCTTAAAGCTCAACACTCAGAAAACAAAGATCATGGCATCCGGTCCCATCACTTCATGGGAAATAGATGGGGAAACAGTGGAAACAGTATCAGACTTTATTTTGGGGGGTTCCAAAATCACTGCAGATGGTGGCTGCAGCCATGAAATTAAAAGACGCTTACTCCTTGGAAGAAAAGTTATGACCAACCTAGATAGCACATTCAAATGCAGAGACATTACTTTGCCAACTAAGATCTGTCTAGTCAAGGCTATGGTTTTTCCTATGGTCATGTATGGATGTGAGAGTTGGACTGTGAAGAAGTCTGAGCGCCGAAGAATTGATGCTTTTGAACTGTGGTGTTGGAGAAGACTCTTAAGAGTCCCTTGGACTTCAAGGTGATCCAACCAGTCCATTCTGAAGGAGATCAGCCCTGGGATTTCTTTGGAAGGAATGATGCTAAAGCTGAAGCTCAGTTCTTTGGCCACCTCATGCGAAGAGTTGACTCATTGGAAAAGACTCTGATGCTGGGAGGGATTGGGGGCAGGAGGAGAAGGGGACGACCGAGGATGAGATGGCTGGATGGCATCACGGACTCGATGGACGTGAGTCTGAGTGAACTCCGGGAGATGGTGATGGACAGGGAGGCCTGGTGTGCTGCGATTCATGGGGTCGCAAAGAATCGGACACAACTGAGCGACTGAACTGAACTGAACTGAACATGGAGATTCATCAATCTAGTCACATTATTTTTGTGTAGCCCTGAAATTCTTTTCAATTTAAACTTTCCATTTTTAAAGATAGATTAGAATAAAAAAGAAATTAAATTGCTTATTTACTCCAAGCACTGTTTGCTCAACTTCCTCAAAGGTACAAACCATGGAAGGAGCTGGGACATTCGACAGCCACCCTGCATTACTGCTGAGAACTCAGTTCTCTCCGAGAACCCACAGCAAAAAAAGCGTGAGGAAGGAAGCAGCACGTGAACTGGTTTTCCCTTACTTTCCTGAGAACTCTGCTGAGCTAGTTCAAATACACTTGGCCACATCCCATAAGCTAACAAGAAATACCTTCTAGGAACCTGCTAGATGTCAGGAAACCACTCAAGGACAAAGCCAGGAGACCCAGAGTCAGTCCCGGGCACTGCAACATCCAAGTCCAGAAAATAATATAAAGGAAGTGAAGGCACGTGCTTGCCCTGCTGTGAAAACAAGCAATGACTCTCAAATGCCAGTGTGCCTTCTGACAACACAGATATTAAAGCTGAGGTTTTCCATCCCTGACCACAAAGAAAGAGAGGCCAAGAATGTTGAAGCATGTGGTTCCTTCGGACCATGCAACTCACAAGAGACCCGTCCTGGTAAGAGATGTGGATCTAGAGGTACAGGAACTGCACATGGTCATGATTACTCTTAAAAATTGAGCGTAAGGCATGGCAGAGTTGCAAAGGGCAATGACCTAGCGTGCACCCAGCAGTGGCCCGGCTGTGTTCCCAGGTAAGCTGGCATACTACCTGGGAAGCCCTAGACACAATGACCCCAAGATATCATCAACAATATAATCTGATGCGCTAAATCACACAAATGCCACACCTGTCATGATCCTCAAAAGTCAGGGGCTACTCAACCTGTGCAGAAACAGAAAGTCTGTTATCTGCCCTTGAAGAATGCCTGACCCTCATTTCACAAGAAACAGAAACAAGATACAGGCCCAGGGTAAGTTTCAAGGGAGGTATACTATTCTGGGACTTCCTAGGTGGCACAGTGGTAAAGACTTCACCTGCTAATGCAGGAGACTGAAGAGACTTGGGTTCAATCCCTGCGTCAGGAAGGCCCCCAGGGGAAGGAAATGGCAATCCACCCCAGTATTCTTGCCTGGAAAATACCATGGACAGGGGAGCCTGGCAGGCTACCCTCCATGGGGTCACAAAAGAGCCAGATGTGACAGCGCACATTACTATTCTAGGAAAATGCACCATTTTTAGAAAATCTAACAGTGGCAAGAGACCAAAAAAACAACAGAAAAACCTTGGTGCCGTTAGAATGTTTCTGAAAACAGATAAGAAAAAGACCTTCTCACCAAAATGAGATTCGGAATCCTTTCTTTTATTTCTATATTCTACTTCCGAAGAGAAAAACAGAAGGGGACTTCAAAGCATTTTGTGTGATATTCACCTAAGAACAACTTTCTAAAGGAATAGCTAGTACCCACCCAATTCTGGAAAGCAAATTAACGTTGATTTAGAACCTTAAATTGCTACCAGTAGCTCTCTCTGTGATCAATCATTACAAGACTGACTTCTAAGAGGATTTAAGAGGGAGAAGTCCTGAAGACATAACACCATGACATGGTTTTTTTTAAAAAATTAAGAACAAATTAATACCAGGCCAGAATGGCAAGACAAGTATAAAAATCCTATTCCTCAGGCTTGGTCATCATTTCATTCAAGCAGCAGCTTCAACTTTGTCCCTAGGGAACACTGGGTGGTGTCTGGAGACATTTTTGGTTGTCACAACTGGGGGATGTTAGAGGCATCTAGTAGGTAGAGATCAGGGACGATGCTAAAACATTATACAATGTGTGGGACAGCCCCCCTACAGGGAATTATCCAGCCCCAGATGTTAGGAGGACTGAGGTTGAGAAATCCTGTGCTAGACTTACACACAAAAATTCGAAGATCATTAGTTGATGTTGAAGTTTAAAAAAAATCCTTGAATAGTTCTAATTATTCCCAGATAGGGAAACTTAACATGCTGTAGCTTGGGAACAGGATATGGTTCCCAAGATGAAAATTCTCTGGATTGCATCAGCAGAGGAACGGGCTTTGGAGTCAAAACAACCCTAAGAGCAAAGTTCTATTCTGCCAGTTCCCAGTCACATGACATACCACTCACGCCTCTTTAAACATAAAATTAATTCAAACAAGGGCAACCTCATGTGGCTATATCGAACATTAAGGGTGATGTAAAAGTGTGAGCTCCAGGACTTCCATGGTGGTTCAGTGGTTAAGAACCCACCTACCAGTGCAGGGGACATGGGTTTGATCCCTGGACTGGGAACTAAGATCCCACATGGCGCAGGGCAACTAAATCTATGTGCCACAACTATGGAAGCCTGTGCTCTAGAGCCTGCAAGCTACAACAAGAGAATCCACTGCAATGAACACCCCAATGAGAGCAGCCCCCGCTTGCTGCGATGAGGAAAAGCCTACACGGAGCAACAGAGTCCATGCACCACAACAAAGACCCAGTGCAACCAAAAATAATAGTAATTTTTTTTAAAGTGCAAGCTCCATGGTTTCCTAACTGTGTGCCCTGAGGTGCCCTGGGACAGCACAACCAACTTGGCAGAGCAAGATGTTTTAATAAATTTTTGAGGGAAACACAGAAACCCTCCACATGGATCAGACACAGCAAACCACCAATCCAAGCAGTCACAGTGTCCACTTGAGACTTCTGTGCACTCACTTTTAATGACACCCTATCTCTGCAAAGTTGACCTCTGTGATTAAAAAAACAAACAAACAAACAAACAAACACGCCACTACTGCTCAAACATCACTTGCAATGTTGCAAGAGGAACAGGTGGTGGTCTCCCAGCTGCTCCCAGGTAAGGTCATGACGTGCCTGACAGGAGCACGTATCCCATTGGAAGTAACTGTGGTTATTTAAGAAGGAAATTAAAAGAGCATTTGCTCTTAAACTGTATGCGTCTTTTTTCTCCAAATGATCAAGAAGCTGTTAGAGTATAAATGCTTACAATGCTTCAGCCTAAACTTATTAATAAACAGAATTGTTGATATGTTTTGTAACCTAGGGTCACTATGAAAAGTTTACTGAGGCGCTTAGGGCGCTGTGATCCAAGGAAAGTAGGGACTCCTTGCCTGACCTAATGCCTGGGATGTCACGGAGGTCTTCTGTGAAGACCAGACACAGATGATTAAATCTAGGTAGGTGCTGAGAAGATCCACCCAGATGAAAAGTGTTAGTCGCTCAGTCGTGTCCAAGTCTTTGCAACCCTATGGACTGTAGCCAACCAGACTCCTCCGTCCAAGAATACTGGAGTGGGTAGCCATTCCCTTCTCTGAGGGATCTTCCCGACCCAGAGATCAAACCCAGATCTCCTACAATGCAGATGGATTCTTTACCATCTGAGCCACCAGGAAGTCCCCAACCCAGATGAACCCAGCCCAAACTGGCAAGCTGCAGGATGGTGAGCTAAACAGACAGTTGTTATTTTAAGCCATGTGCTTTCCAGTGGTTTGTTTCAGAGCAAAAGCTCACACAGGCTTTAATTATCTGCCTCATTAAGCTCATGCCTACAAAAGGATAGGTTTCCCTGGTGGCTCAGAGGTTAAAGCGTCTGCCTGCAATGCAGGAGACCTGGATTCAATCCTTGGGTCAGCAAGATCCCTTGGAGAAGGAAATGGCAACCCACTCCAGTACTCTTGCCTGGAGAATCCCATGGACGGAGGAGCCTGGTGGGCTACAGTCTATGGCCTCGCAAAGAGTCGGACACGACTGAGTGACTTCACTTTCACTTTCTTTCTGCAAAAGGCATGAAGAAATGTAAGATTTACATGATGCAACAGGGTAAACACACACACACAGAGAATCCACAGTGCATACGAGTCATGATCTCTTCCATCACCTCCAAGTCAGCATTTCAAGAGAGATGGGTTCCTATGTCAGCTATTAAGCTGGAGTGAGGCCCATCGATCTCATTCATTGTACATCTTCAAGGACAGACGCATTATTAGGACTGCAAGGTGTTTTTAGGTCTACAGATTTTCGAGAACACTTCAGTTTAAAAAAGGCAGGGGGGTGGGGCATGTCGTAAAATGGATTCAGCTTCAAGTGGATTTCTGGACCACACAGAAGTTTTGCTGGTCAGTCTGTCCATCAGTCCACCTGGTAACACTTATTGAGCTCTCACTATGGCCGGGGCACTGAGTTTTGGGAATAAGCGAATGAACAGGGAGATACTGTCCTGCCCGCATGGGGCCTGTGATCTAGCAGGGAAGATGAACACTGGGCAAGTGTGGAGAGCATTACAAAGATGGAGGTGGTCTTCTGGGAACAGGATCCCACTTCCCTTAGAGCAGAGTCCCGATTTCTTGACCTGGCCTACAAGATCCGAGGTGATGCAGTCCCTGATGGCTTCATCACACCACCCCACTGTGAGGTTCAGTCACACTGGGCTTTCAGCATCCTTGCACGCTCCTCCTTTGCCTGCACTTGCCTTGACTGAGAAAACATTCTCCCTAGAGTTTCTCCTTCTTAGGGTTCAGTTGAAATGCCTGATATTTGGAAATGCTTTGATTGGGCTGCCCTTTTTATTTTAAACTCATCCAGTTCCACACAGGAGTTGAGATGGATTACAAAAACATAAAATGTTCGTTCATTCAAGCCTTCAGGTACATGTTTATTCCATTAACAATCTCTGTGTCCCAGGCACTGTTTTGGGTGCTGGGGATACAGTGATAAATGAGACAGGAAGGGTCCCTGCTCTCACGAGGCTTATCCCCTCAGAGAGGGGGACACTGAGTCATAGACCAAATGAAGAATCAAGGTAACATCAGAGTATTAACCGCTATGAAGAAAAGAGGATGGTCAATCTAGATAGTGTATTGCAAAGGAGAGACATCACTTTGCCAACAAAGGTCCATATAGTCAAAGCTATGGCTGTGTAAGGAGATCAAACCAGTCAATCCTCAAGGAAATCAGGCCTGAATATTCATTGGAAAGACTGATGCTGAAGCTGAAGCTCCAGTGCTTTGGCCACCTGATGTGAAGAGATGAATCATTGGAAAAGACCCCAACGCTGGGAAAGATTGAGGGCAGGACGAGAAGGGGGTGACAGAGGATGAGACAGTTAGATGGCATTACTGATTCAATGGACATAAATTTGAGCAAACTCCAAGAGATAATGGAGCCTGGTGTGCTGCAGTTCATGGGGCTGCAAAGAGTTGGACACAACTGAGCAACTGAACAACAAGAGAAGAGTATGATGTGGCAGCTGAAATGAGACATGGAGCTGAAATGAGGCGTACGTGACGACATGCAGCCCATCAAGCAAAATTAGGGCAAAAGAGTTCCAGACCAAAGGGAGAGGGAAAAAAAAGGTTTGAAGATGAGAGCGAGCTTGGCACAGAGAGGATAGCAGGAGGGGAGTGGGGCGAGATCCTAGTTACTGTGTTTGAAAATAAAATGAGGAGCCATCCATTTGACCAATTAACCATGTGGATTTCAGCTCTGGGAAGATTTAAGCAGAAAAGTCATAGAACCTAATTTACTTTTTAAGAACTCATCCTGATTTACTTTTCATTGTGTATCCATTTATATACTTTTAATTTATTACCCTATGAATACTTCAGCTTAAGAAAACATCTATCATTAATTCTAAGATGCATATTTTTTTTAACACGTCTGAAATCAGGATGCATCTAACAGTTGTTAATGTATCTGTTTAATTTGTCAACACTCTTTCTTACTGATAGACAGTGGTGATTCTTAAAATGACAGACCCACCAGTTTGAAGAAAAGGATAATTTTTATATTTTTGTTACTTTTATTATCACCTATCACTTTTCTCAGATTTTCATTTGCATTTTAATTTTTATTTTTTATTCATTTTCTCTTTTCTCAATACAATGGCAACATCAACAACTATAAAAGACTAGAAAGACAACAACTATAAAGACTGGAAAACTTACCCACATTAAGACACAGAGTTAAGAAAACAAACAAGAATAAGAAAAAAAATCTGCAATTAAAAAAAAACTGACAAAAGGCATTTATCAAAGAACTATCTTTTAAGTGTTCCCATAAACTGGAAAAAAAAAAGGAAACATTGCAACTGAATAAAAAATTGGGCAAAGGAAATTTACAAAGAAATTCCCAAAGGCTAATGAAAGAAAGATAACTCATAGCAATCAAAGTTATATAAAATTTTAAAACAATAGGACATCATTTCAGCTAATCAGACTGGCAAATTTCTACCAATATTCTAAAATATTTAACATATGAAAATATCCAGCATTAGTGAAGATCTAGAGAAAGAGTATCCTCATCTACTCTTAATGAACACATAAATTAATAAAAAGAATTCTGAAGATCATCCTGGTAGTAGCTATTAAAATTCACAATGCACAATCCTTCAACCTGGCAATTCCTGTAAATATGCACATATACATGTGTCTTCTACAGCACTGTTGAATATAGAAACATAAAAAGGCAGCAATCTAAATGACCATCAGTGAAAGTGAAAGTCACTCAGTGGTGTCGAACTCTTTGTGACCCCATGGACAGTCCATGGAATTCTCCAGGCCAGAATATTGGAATGGGTAGCCTTTCCCTTCTCCAGGGGATCTTCCCAATCCAGGGATAGAACCCAGGTCTCCCACATTGCAGGTGGATTCTTTACCAACTGAACCACAGGGAAGCCCAAGAATACTGGAGTGGGTAGCCCATCCCTTCTCCCGCAGATCTTTCCAACCCAGGAACTGAACCTGGGTCTCCTACATTGCAGGCGGATTCTTTACCAACTGAGCTATCAGGGACCATCAGTAGGGACTAGATTAAATAAAATGGAATTTCCACACAGAGGAAATGGCTATAAAGCCATTAGAAATAATAAGGAAGGATTATACACACTGACATGAAAAGACAGTCATGATTTAGCAGGACATGAAAAGAGCAATTTACACACACAAAACAGTATGTATAAATTATTTATTTTATTAAAATTACATATAAACCTATATTCATATATAAAAGCATAGATCATTCATTCAACAAATACATGTTAAACGACAAGATATTTATTCAATGTGTTTAGACATTCATTCAAGAAAAATCTACTGAACCTTTTATGTACCAGGCACTGGATTATATTTATGTGTGTACTTTATTATATGTATATTCACCTTTCTCTGGGTACACTATTCATCTATAGGAGAAAATACTCAGAACACTGGTTATCTTGGATAAGAGGAAGGATTATGGAAGGTCCTCTCTCCTTTGAATGTTTCTAAACTGATGGATCAAAGTTCCAGCAAAGTAGTAGACAGTTCACTACAGATAACTGTTCTGACTCAAATATTAACCAAACATATAGAAAATTATGATAGGCAAAGTGTGGAGAAAGCAAATCGGCCAGCAAATGACAAAGCTTGAACAATTCCTACTTATAATCTGTATAAGGGAAACAGAGGACGGGGGAGATATTATTTTCTGTGGAAACTTTCTTAGTAATCTGATCACTAGTCGGTGTCTAAGGCACTGTGGTTGTGTGAAAGAGAAGGCATACCTAGTTATCTGACATTTGTTGTGCTATCTACATCACCCATCTGAGAAGGCCATCCTCTCTAAGCACATTTTCTGACCTGAATTTTTAATAAGGCCCTTCAACGTCTCTATCAGATACAGATTGAGAATGACGGAACATTCTGGAAGAGTTTTACTATAATTTGAGAGGCTTTAGAAATGAGGGAAGTGTTGTTTGCAAGCATTCATACTTAAAACCTAGAGGAAGGGACTTCCCTGGAGGCCCAGTGGCTAAGACTCCACACTCCTAATGTAAGAGGCCCAGGTTTAATCCCTCTTCAGGGAACCAGATCCCACATGCCACAACTAAAAAGATCCTGCATGCTGCAGAAAGATGGAACATCCTGAGTGCTGTGACTAAGACCCGGTGTAGCCAAATATACAAATTAAAAAAAAAATTGAGGGGAAAAATGAAGGCAGGGGCCAAGCAGGAGACATAAACCAGGAAGCAGGTCCAGTGTGAGGCGAGAGCGGGTGGTGGGGTCAGAGCTGGGGGGACACGGCCGTCTTACCAAGGCAGCTGCTGCCCAGTGACCACCGCGCAGGAGTCAGGGTCTGATGTTTCCCAAGATCTGATATTTCCAAGCAAAACTGGAAATCAAGACTTTCATGAAAAACCTCCTGTTTTTGAAACGCTGACAACTAATTTAAATTCTCTTTAAAAAAAAAGATTTAGGATTGGGGACCTATGGACGTCTAAGATGAGTCATACCAAGTGAGTGAAAGTTGCTCAGTCATGTCCGACTCTTTACGACCCCATGGACTATACATACAGTCCATGGAGTTCTCTAGGCCAGAATACTGGAGTGGGTAGCCATTTCCTTCTCCAGGGGATCTTCCCAACCCAGGAATCAAACTGGGGTCCCCTCCATTGCAGGCAGATTCTTTACCAACTGAGCCATCAGGGAAGCCCAAATCGTACCAAAAATCATTTTAAATTTCTTCCTGGTAACAGTGGTGGAAGAGAACATTGTAGCAACAGAAGGATAGATGTAAGTGTGCGCGCACGCACACGCACACGCACACGCACACACACACACACACTAACTCACATTCGATCTTTAAAAAGAAAAGGGGAAAAAAGAGCTGACATGGTCCTACAGCCCAGGCTGTACGACTCAGGTTATGGATACTTGCCCATTTGAAGGGTGTCCTCTGAATGCAAGTCTAAAATAGGTTTTGATAGGAGAGGTTTCAGTCTGCAGAAGATGGGAAAAAGAAAGATGAGGCAAGTAGCTCATTTACCACTAAAACACAGACACTCATACAGACACAACAGATACTGGGCTGGCTAAAAAGTTTTTCTATCAGATGTTACGGAAATATCCAACAGACTCTTTGGCCAATCCAATATTACTAGTGTTCAAAGGAAGGACCACGCCAAACTGTCATCTGTTTAATCACACTTGACCTTAGACACATACAGTAAAAGTCTAGGGGATATGAGTCTCAGGTTAGGTCAGCTAAGCTGAGAATCTGCTATCAAATCACAAACGGATCACAACACACTTACTTAGAAACAGCTACAGAAAGGCTAGCAAGAATCGTGCAAATGTTCCAGTATTTTTCAAGTCATCACTATTGTCTTGCCTCTACTCAAACAGAACTTTTTAAGATAGCTTATTATTTCTCACAGACAAACTAAAAATATTGACTCTGAGACCTAAAGTTTAGTAACATTTATGTGATAACTCCCTCAATCAAGAATCTGCAAAAAACTAGGGAATTCCCTGGTAGTCCAGTGGTTAGGACACTGTGCTTCCACTGCCAGGAGCCTGGGTTTGATCCCTGTTTAGGCAACTAAGATATCATAGGCCATGGTATGGCCCCCCCAAAAAAGAATATGTGAAAAATCAGAAATCAAAGAACCAAGTTCAATATCCCAACAAGCATACACAAATGTCAATGTTTTTTTAACCCCAGAAAACCACCCTGGGCCTTGAGCCTACCTGCCCTGATTTCACTCAAGAGTTCCAACAAGTTTAGTCACACTCTGTATTTAGTCACACTTCGTAGTGTTCCCAGAACATCAGAATTACATTATAGCACCTTCAAAGCATATTTAATAGAAGATATAATTTTATATTTAGAAAGGGTAAAAAAACTTATTTTCATGTGCACACAGTCATATCTGACTCTTTGTGACCCCTTGGACTGTAACCCTCCAGTCTCCTCTGTCCATGGAATTTTCCAGTCAAGAATAATGGAGCGGGTTGCAATTTCCTCCTCCAGAGGATCTTCCCGACTGAGGGATCAAACTCATGTCTCTTGCATCTCCTGCAGTGGCTAAAGATACAAGGATAAACTAAAAAAATAAAGTTTGAAAATGACCTCCAATTCTCTCTGGATGTCTACAGAATTAGACATCTCTAAAGGATAAACAGAAACTTTTGTGCTTATCAAAAATTTGATTAAATGTAAGAATTGGGATTTTATTTATATGACCACTATAAAAAGGAGAGTGGACCTGCAGGTTATAACTGCTGGAAAACCTTAACCTTGGTCTTGAGGTCAGGGTTTAAATTTCAGTTCCACCCCTTTCTAGCTAGGTGACTTTAGGCAAATTAACTAAACTTCTCTGAGCCTCAGTTTTCTCATCCTGTAGAAAGGGGTCAATGATACCACTTAATTTACAAGTCGGCTCTGCAGACTGAGGAGGACCATTCAAGTGAAGCATTTAACGTGGGGGAAGGCAAAGAAAAACTCTTGGCAAAGATTAGCAAACTCACCACTTACAACTTGGCAAATTCCTTGAAAACTGAACTCAGAATGGCCCCTGTAACATCTCTTATATAGTAACTGTAACTTCAGCCTCCCATTCATTCATTCAGAAAATTCTGGATGGACTTCCCTGATGGTCCAGTGGTTGAGAATTCATCTGACAATGCAGGGTACATGGGTTCAATCCCTGGTCCAGGAAGATTCCACTAAGCCCAAATGCCACAACCACTGAAGTCCAACTGCCCAAGAGCCTGTGCTCCGCAACAAGAGGAGCCACCAGAATGAGAAGCCCTCAGAACACTAGAGAGTAGCCCCTGCTTGCCACAACCAGA
Organism: Ovis canadensis; assembly: GCF_042477335.2. Lineage (NCBI taxonomy): Eukaryota > Metazoa > Chordata > Mammalia > Artiodactyla > Bovidae > Ovis > Ovis canadensis. Next base: position 37,989,294 of record NC_091268.1, on the reverse strand, counting down.
GAAAGCCTACACAGCAACCAAGACTCAGCACACAACTGTATATATATACATATGCTATTCTTACTTTTTACAAAACCAATTTTACTACATATCTATTCTGGGGCCAGGCACCTTTCTATATCCTAGGGATAAAGAAGTAAGCAAAATACACACCAAGATTCAGATTAATACACAACACTGTTAATCAACTATCCACAAATTTTTTAAAATTCAGATTACTAATCTACTGTAAGTCACTTTTTTGATAATGTTCAGGGGAATTACATAAAGAGAGAGAAGAGTCACAAAGGACGGTATATTTCCTGTTGATGACTGCACAATACATTGGAATGAGGGTCCTGGGGCAAGAAAGAGAGTAGGGAGGGGATGAAATGTGAGGTTTCCCACATCCAGATCTGCGGTCTCCCAGGAGCTGGTTCTGAATCCCACCAGGCTCTTGCTTCTGGCCAAAGCCACACTTACTTGATGCTGTGCAGCTTTCTCGTGACTATCATCGGAAAGTCGATTTCAAAATATTTTCTTGGTAGAAGATCTTCATCCTGAGGAAAAAAAAACAGAGAGTAATCTTTATACAAGGTTTCAGTGGTAAAGAACCTGCCTGCTAATGCAGGAGACACAGGTTTGATCCCTGGGTCAGGAAGATCCCCTGGAGAAGGAAATGGCAACCCACTCCTGTACTCTTGCCTGGGAAATCCCATGGACAGAACAGCCTGGTCAGCGACAGTCCACGGGACACGACTTTGAGCACATCTGCAATTTTTATATAATTATTACTCATACATTTACCGATCACTTTCATGTACCAAGTCCTAGGGACCCAGAGAACAATGGCGGTGCTTCAGGATTTAAAATCAGGGTAATGAGGACTTTCCTGGCAGTCCAGTGATTAAGACTCACACTTCTACTGCTGGGAGCAAGGGTTTGGTCCCTGTTGGGAGAACGAAGATCCCACATGCCGCAAAGAGTGGTCAAAATAAAAAAATTAATTAAAATCAGGGGAATGATATAGTCAGAAATGTTCTCTCCAATTTACTTGGTCTCAGCATCAAGAACGGATGGAGGGGGAAAGGAGATTATTGTAGTCATCCAAGAGAGAAGTGACGGGGAGTCTAAACCAGGAGCATGGTCACACGGATGTTACGAGGTGGTCTGGAAGGAGGACAGGAGAGTATTTCTCAAAAACTCAGCTTGACACCTATTAGAGAGGGTCAAGAAACCAATATGGTGGGTTGTAACCAGCAGACTAGGGGTGAAATAAAATAAAGTAATATACATCAGAAAATTTCACATGGAATTAGGGTCAGCATTATTTTGTGATATATAGTGGGGTGGGGTGGGGTGAGGTGGTAAACAGCAGGTACTCTGGAGCACGGGGATGGGCGAAAGGTTCAAATCCCCACTCCACCACTTGTTTGCTGTAAGGCCTTGGGACAGCCACTAAAATCCCTGGGCCAATGTTTCCTTGTTTGAAAAGTAGAGAAAATGAGTAACACCTCATAGGGTTGTGAGGATTCAAGAAGAAACACATGAGTAACACTCAATGGAGCCTGCCCTTAGTAAGCATCGTGGGTGCCCTTATATCTTGTGTGCACAGACATATGCACATAGATTTCGGGCCTCGCTAGGGGGTACAGTTTTTTTTTACTGTGGCTATAATTCTAAAAGGTGTGGAACCCACACACACAGCACTGCTTCCCTCTTCTGCTTTTTCTCGCTTCGTCAGTGGTTATACCCCCATCCAGTCACCTACGGCTGTGCTATGATTCTCTCCAGCTTCTCCTCCCTGTCCAATCAATAACTTAGCCCCAAATGTATGCAAATGGGTTTCCCAGTGGCTCAGAGGTAAAGAATCCACCTGCAATTCTGGAGGCACAGGAGACTCAGATTCGATCCCTGGGCCGGGAAGACCCCTTGAGGAAATGGCAACCCAGTCCAGTATTCTTGCCTGGAGAATCCCATAGACAGAGGAGCCTGGTGTGCTACAGTTCATGTGGTCGCAAAGAGTCGGACAAGACTAAGCGACTGCACACACACACACAAAGATAGGCAAATATGAAATCACTATGCAATAATACTATGAAACTAACATAATATTATGTCAAATTATATGATATCACTTATATATGGAATCTAAAAAAAATGATACAAATGAACTTATGTACAAAACAGAAACAGACCCACAGACACAGAAAACAAACTTATGGTTATCAAAGGGGAAAGAGGGAGGGATAAATTGGGAATTTTATATATATATACACTGCTGTGTGTTTAGTCACTCAGGCAAATCTGACTCCTTTCGACCCTCTGGACTACAGCCCGCCAAGCTCCTCTGTCCATGGGATTCTCCAGTCAAGAATACTGGAGTGGGTTGCCATGCCCTCTTCAAGGGGATCTTCCCGACCCAGAAATCAAACCAGGGTCTCTTGCACTGCAGGTGGATTCTTTACCAGCTGAGCTATCAGGGAAGCCCATATATACACACTGCTGCTGCTGCTGCTAAGTCACTTCAGTCGTGTCCGATTGTGTGACCCCAGAGATGGCAGCCCACCAGGCTCCCCTGTCCCTGGGATTCTCCAGGCAAGAACACTGGAGTGTGTTGCCATTTCCTTCTCCAATGCATGGAAGTGAAAAGTGAAAGGGAAGTTGTTCAGTCATGTCCAACTCTTAGCGACCCCATGGACTGCAGCCTACCAGGCTCCTCTGTTCATGGGATTTTCCAGGCAAGAGTACTGGAGTGGGGTACTACGTAGAAAATAACAAACAAGGACCTACTGTAGAGCACAGCATACTATAATAAATATTTCATTGTAACCTCTAAGGGAAAAAACATATATGTATAACTGAATCACTCTGCTGTAACACATTGTAATTCAACTGTACTCAGATGCATCTTCAGCTGTGAAGACAAAAACACCACCTCCATTTGCCTGTAGCAGCTCATCACACCCTAAGACTTAGCAAGAAACAACAACCTGGCCCCACAACCTGGCCAACATACCCAGAAAGGGGCTGATATCCAGAGCCTGGTGGGGGCTTCTTTGGTGTAGAATAGGACAAACAAAAAGGCAGGGTAAGGATGATACCCTCGTTTCTGACTTGAGCGATTCGGCAGGTAAGAGTACCATTTTTTAAGACAGTAAGGAGAGATGGCCCCTTCATGGATCACCGCCTTGTTGTGGGAGAAGGGGCTTACATAACTCAGTGAAGTTATGAGCCATGCCATGCAGGGTCACCCAAGACGAACAAGTCAAAGTGAAGAGTTCAGGCAAAATACGATCCACTGGAGGAGAGAATGGCAAACCACTCCAGTATTCTTGCTGCAAGAATCCCATGAACAATATGAAAAGGCAAAAAGATATGACACCGGAAGATGAGCCCCCGCCCCTCAGGTTGGAAGGTGTCCAATATACTACTGGAGAAGAGTGGAACAAACTCCTGGAGACAGTGAAGAACAGGGGAGCCTGGCGTGCTGCAGTCCAAGGGGTCAGAAAGAGTCAGACATGACTTAGCTACTGAACAACAACAGCAAATGAGAGACGGAGGACAGGTAGGAAGTGGGAGCAGATCTGCCCAAGGACAGAGTGATGGGGGCGGAAACCGTGAGCACGCACTTCCCGGTAGGAAGGTGACCCCTACGGGCAAGGAACAGAATGAGGAGATCCACCCACATGGAAAAGGGTCCTCAGTTAAAATTTCAGGGGATCTGGTTTGGGAGAAGGAGGGGAAGAAGACAGAATGAGGAAGAAGGAGAGGGAAGGAAGAAGAAAGAAAGAAACAAAACTAAGGGATAAGATGGTTTCCTGCCATCAGAGGAAACCTGGGCTCACCCACCCGCAGCCATTCACTCTCGGAATTGCAACACACACCTGCTGCATGACTGCAGAGCACGGCTAGGTAAAAGCTGTCTGAAGATATTCGGAGGATATGTTGAAAGGATACACCAAAATGACTTTTGCTAATAAATTCTACAACAGCTTTCAAGAACTTGTATTCACAAGGTACGGAGCAATAAGAACACCCTAAAATTGGGACTTCCCTGATGTTCCAGTGGTTAAGAATCTGCCTACCAAGGCAGGAGACTCGGGTTCGATCCCTCGTCCAGCAAGATTCCACATGCCATGGGGTTATTGAACCCATGCATCACAGCTACTGAGCCGGTGCTCTAGAGCCTGAGCTCTGGACCAAGATAAGTCCCTACAATGAGAAGTCCGCACACTGCAACTAGAGAAAGCCTGTGTGCAGCTGCGAAGACCCAGTGCAGTCAAAAAAGCTACTTAAAAAAAATAAAATAAAAAAGGCCTAAAATTCCAGAAGACCACAAGGACAATCCAAAGCAAATAAATGAGGGACAGCATTGAGTCCTACATCACTTCTTACTTTTGAAAGAGCTTTCCCAGGCACTTGGGCACTTGATCCTCCTAAGAATTCTGAATAAGGGATCACTGTCAAAAGAAAGTTTCTAAAAGGCACACCAGGAGATTTTAACAAACAGCCATCCTCTTTCTTAGCTTTCAGAAAGGGGCAAAATGGCTCTGGCAAGTGATGCTTCAACTTTTCATTCTGCGATTCTCTGTGGCCCTTCCGACACCACTCCCAAGTAGCTCACAGGGCACAGGAGGCAGGGAGACACCCAAAGCTGAGCATGGCCACTGGGAGGCAGCCAGGAACAGCCATGAAGAAGGGGGCTTCCTCAAAGATCCAACGTGATCAACTGCTTCACAGGTGGCCAAAATTGAGACTGCTTCCCATCCACACCCGAACCTCTGGTTGGGCAGAAACCGAATCCAAGGGCCACCAAGAACCAAGGCCCCTCTGTGATGACATAGAAGGGTGGGATGGAGGGGTGGGAAGAAGGCTGAAGACGGAGAGGATATATGTACACTGATTCACTTGGGCTTCCCTGGTGGCTCAGATGGTAAAGAATCCGCCTGCAGTGCGGGAGACCTGGGTTCAATCCCTGGATTGGGAAGATCCCCTGGAGGAGGGCATGACAACCCCCTCCAGTATTCTTGCCTGGAGAATCCCATGGACAGAGGAGCCTGGAGGGCTACAGTCCATGGTGTTGCAAAGAGTTGGACACGACTGAGGGACTAAGCACAGCATAGCTGATTCACGTTGTTGTACAGCAGAAACTAACACAACACTGGAAAGCAATTATACTCCAATTAAAAAATAATTTAAAAAAAAGAACCAAGGACCCTTACAGGGTTTCACTTGCCCTTTATTTCTGGCTCATGACAAGATCAACTTTCCCTATTCTTGCCTGCTGCCTGAAGACGAGCCTCTGTGACTGCTCAGTCTTGAGCCCCTGAGATTATAAGGAATGAGCTCACACGGTCGTGGCCCCAGAAAGCCTGTGACTTTGCAGCTGAGCCTCTGCAGGGGCAGCTGGGGGTGCCGTCCCAGGTGGAAAGAGCCCGAGACATCACGATCAATGGAAAGATTTCCCTGCTCTTTTATAGAGGCACATACAGCTCTAGAGCAGGGATTAGCAAACTTTCTGGCAAGAAAGTAAGCAGTTTGGCCTTGGCAGACCCGAAGATCTGTCGTAACTACTCAGCCCTGCTGTCCAAGTGCCAGAGCAGCCATAGGTAAGATGTAAATAAATGTGCGTGGCTGTATTCCAATAAAACTTTATTCACAAAACAGGTGGCAGGCTGGATTTGGCCTGTGCAACCTTTGCTCTAAGGGAGCAAATAAGATAATACTTGTCTTAAAAAGAAGAACTTAAGATTTTTTTTAAAAAATCCTTCAGATCAATATAATTATCAAATAATTACAGATTTCCAAATTTCCACATAGGACTTTGAGGCCCTGTGCTAGTCCCCTTTCTCGCCTCTTTTTCTTTTAATAATTCTATTAATTTTTGGCTGTGTGGGGTCTTCACGGCTGTGCGGACTTTTCTCTAGTTTCAGCGTGCAGTGTCTACTCTCTAGTTGCTGTGTCTTCTCCTGTTGCATAGGACAGGCTCCCGGGCAGGCAGGCTTCCGCAGTTGCGGTACATGGGCTCAGTGGTTGGGGTGCCTGGGCTCTAGAGCACAGTCTCAATAGTTGGGGTGCATGGGCTTAGCTGCTCTGTGGCACGTGGGATCCTCCCTGGATTGAACCCGTGGCTCGTGCATTTATTTGGCAGGCAGATTCTTATTCACTGAGCCACTGGAGAAGCCCCTTGTCTCTGTTTCTTGCAAGGGGCACATATGCCTCCGTGTACCTCGCTCAGAAATTAAAATCTCAGATTTATTAATGATTAACCCACCTACAAGATGGGGGTAAGAGAAAAAAAAGAAAAACATGGCCAAGTCCAAAGGGTGTCAGGTCGAAGGAGGGCTCTCTCCAGCAGCCCGTATTAATGCCGGCAGTACCCACTCTTTCACACTGCATTCTGTGCCACAGAGCGGTAGCTGTTGAGCCTGTGCTCTAGAGCCCGGGAGCCACAACTCCTGAGTCTGTGCCCTAGAGCCCCTGCTCTGTAACGAGAAGCCCCCACAGTGAGAGGCCCAGGCCCTGCATCCAGAGAGGAGTCCCCACTTGCCGCAACTAGAGAAAAGCTCGCAGCAGCGAAGACCCAGCACAGCCATAAATTAATAGATTAAAAAAAAAAAGCACATCATAAATATCAGTTATCTTATCCAGAAGGAAGAATGCAGCGGCAAATGATTAACAACACCATGGCCATGCTGAGGCCACTGATTTTTGATTTAAAAAAGGTTGAGAGTTCTTATGACCAAAGACCTTATCAGGTGACAGGGGACAAAACAGATAATGCAGGTTGACTTCTGCCTGTACCCTCTGATTTATCTTGTTCTCTGTCTGCACAAAATCTGGAGAATGCACATACCCATTACTGCCACCTGATAGAGGAACCAAGAAAAATCTGTACAAACCTACCAAAAAAAAAGTGAAAGAAAGAAAAATGCCACCAGTGAGATATTTGTAGGGAAAAGGTTTGGTGATAAAATCCAGTCCAGGAATCAAAGATCAGAACTTCAGCCCTGGGTCTGCCACTAACCAGACCCACCTTTCCTTTACCTGTGAGTGAGTGTAATCACACTGCCTTTGAACAACCCCAAACAGAACAGTTGAGGAATCAAATCAGAGAATGACTTCAAAAAGGCTTTGGATCATGTTATCTTTACCCAGTCTTGCAAATCTCCCAATGCTACTACCTAAGACACTGTTATTCTAACAATAAAATCTTCAGGTCTCATCAAAATTAAAAACACATGTGTGTTTTTGTCTCAGCAGTTCTACTGGTAGAATTCTTTCTCCTGATACATTTCCACACATGCAGAGGAAAATGTACCCAAGGAATTGTATTATAACCCTGTTTGAGGCAGCAAAATGTGAGCAACAACCCACATATCTTCACTAGGGGCCTGGTGAGATAAAGTACGGAGCTGATCGAAGTTGTGGGGGATGGGAGACAGGCTGTCACCCCATTTTAATCTATTTTTTCAAGTTTTTGAACCAGGTGAACATCTTCAACAAACTAAATTAAAACGACTGAACAAAAGGGGGGAAATTTACCTTTAACATCCAGAAGGTGGTATCCATCCCAGCCCCAAGGTTTAGAATTTGACAATTACATTCTGTCTTCCGTAGAAATGCCTTTGTAAGCTGACTGACGCCATGGACTCGAGTAAAATATCCTAAGTGACAGACAGAGAAGCAAGCTATCACTTGGTGACGACAGGAATAATCCGTGCAAAGCCCACAGTGCTAGGGAGAGCAGAACAACGCTGTGCCCTTCTTCAGGGTCAGGAGAAACAATGATTTCCAAATTCTCCCTTTTAAGAAAAAAAAAAACTAGCTGGTCAGACGAAAATAAGTATAAACCACTTAATGGTAGTTTAAGAAAAATAAAATGCCCTATCCTGTTACTTGGGAAAGACGAGTGTCTTTTATCAAGACATCTGATCCAAATGTCCTCTTGAAAAGGTGCTTTTTCACGGCTCCAGGGGAAGTTAATGAGTACTCTGCTAAAAGTTGTCTGCAATGCAAGAGAAGCAGGAGATGCTGGTTTGATCCCTGGGGTTGGAAGATCCCCTGGAGGAGGGCATGGCAACCCACTCCAGTATTCTTGCCTGGAGAATCCCATGGACAAAGCCTGGTGAGCTACAGTCCACAGGGTCCCAAAGAGTTGGACACGATTCAGGGACTGAGCACACACGGAAAATAACATTTTTAGGTCAGGAAATTGAGCAGATGAACGTCAAAGCAGAGAGCCATGATTCTTCTCTTGTTGCTTTCACCTCCATCCTGTATGGGTTACAGCCTCTGTGTTTACAGAATGGCATCACCAACATGAGGGTGGCAAAGCGGGGAAGCGGAGATGCCAGCAAGTGGTGGCCTAATTAATGGATTTGTTAAGCTCTAGGGTGAGGAGCTGGAACAAAGGAGATGGGAAACCCAGAAGGGAGACAGGAAGATAGCAGCTGTCTGTTCTAATGGCCTGATACTCAAGGTGTAAATGCTTTAAGAACAAAATTTGAGAGTAGCATTCAGAAACTTTGGCATCTGACAGAGAAATTTTAGTGAATGTGCTGATAAATAATTTGGGGGGATTCCTTAACAGTCCAGTGGTTAGGACTCTGTGTTTCCACTGCCAGGGACCAGAGTTCTATCCCTGGGCAGGGAACTAAGATCCCACAAAGCTGTGTGGTTCGGCCAAATAAATAATCAATTGATAACCCCTACATGACTTATAAACAAACAAATACTTTGGGCTTGTGTTTGCATTTTATTTTTCCAGTAAATCACCTTTTTTTTTTTTTCCTTTTTCTTTTGCTGCACCGTGAACCATGCAAGATCTTAGTTCCCCAATCAGAGCTCAAACCCGTGCTCCCTGCAGTGGAAGGATGGAGTCTTAACTGCTGGACTGCTAGGGAAATGCCTCTAGTAAATCATCCTTATTGTATTCTGCAGAATATCACCCACAATGGTTTCAATTTCAGGAAAAACTGTCCTCACCTCAGACGTTTGGGCAGTGCCCTCCTCCTGGGCTGGAGGTCCCCAGTCTAGAGATGTGGACCCGGGAAAGGAAGAAGGAAGGGGGCTGCCACGCGGCCCAGGGCTACAAAGAACGGCGGCTGCCTGCCTCCAGAATATTCCCTGGGAAATCTGTCTGGACAGCAGCGGAGGCGGGCTTCAGGAAGGCCTCTTGGCCAGGCCTCGCCCGGGCTAACTGCTGCCCAATTTTACCCTCATTCAATGTTAACTACCAAGTCCTTCTCTTCAGAAACCACCATTTACACATTTCTTTGCAGTTCTTACAGAACCCACCTACAGGACCCATCTTTAGGGCCAAGATTCCCCCCTACCCACAAGAATCATGGTCCATGGTCAGTTGTTCAATCTGGCTGCAACTAAGTCACACTCCTGTCTCAAACCCTTTGACTTCCTTGCTAGAAATTACCTGCAGAACCTTACAGTGTTACTAACAAAATAGGGCAACAACAAAAAAAATAACCCCCTACATGAACAGACAGCTCTCAGTAAAAGATATGTAAGTGGCTTTTAAACGAGTTTCAACCACACCTTAAAATAAGAGGAATGTAAAACACCATTTTTCATGTACCAGAGGAACAAAGATTAAAAATTTCATAAGACATTGTGCTGGTGTGGAAGGTGGGAAACGAGCACTCTGGTGGAGACAGTACACCCCAGAACTCTCTTTTTAGGAATGAATTCCTAGAACCCCAGGGATTCATGAGATGTAGGGAAGGGAGCTGGGCACTTGCCTCGGTTAATTTCAGGCGCCTTCCTCTCTTTAGAGAGTCTCACTAAATGCTGGATGTAAGGGTCCTGCCAGTAGCCAATGCTCACTGCAAACCTGAAAGAGATGGAAAAGGAAACAGGTGATTAGAGAGCAGGGTCAGGCCAGGTTCCATGGGCAAGTTCCCAGGAACCAGGTCAAGGATCCAAAGATTCATCTCTGGCCAAATCATGCAACTAGAGGTTATCATAATAAGCCAAGTCAGAAAAAGAAAGATAAATGCCACGTGATATCACTTACATGTGGAATCTAAACTATGACACAAATGAACCTCTCCATGGAACAGAGACGTTTGCTGACAAAGGGCCGTCTAGTCAAGGCTGTGGTTCTTCCAGCAGTCGTGTTTGGATATGAGAGTTGAACTATAGAGAACGCTGAGCACCAAAGAACTGATGCTTTTGAACTGTGGTGTTGGAGAAGACTCCTAAGAGTCCCTAGGACTGCAAGGAGATCCAACCAGTCCATCCTAAAGGAGATCAGTCCTCAATACTCACTGGAAGGACTGATGCTGAAGCTGAAACTCCAATACTTTGGCCACCTGATGCAAAGAACTGACTCATTGGAAAAGACCCTGATGCTGGGTAAGATTGAAGGCAGAAGGAGAAGGGGACGACAGAGGATGAGATGGTTGGATGGCATCACCCACTCGATGGACATGAGTTTGAGCAATCTCCGGGAGTTGGTGATGGACAAGGAGGCCTGGTGTGCTTCAGTCCATGGGGTCGCAAAGAGTCAGACACACTGAGCGACTGGACTGAACTGAACTGATGGAACAGAAACAGATCATGGACATAGCAGACGGGTGGTCGTCAAAGGGGAGGGGACTGGTGGAAGGATGGAGAGGGAGGTTGGGGTTAGCAGATGTCGGCTATTACATATAGAATGTATAAACAACAAAGCCCTACTGTATAGCAGAGAATTATATTCAATATCCTACATTAAACCATAACAGAAAAGAATATTTTAAAAAAGAATGTATGTGTGGGAGTATACACACACACACACATATGTATAACTGAATCACTATGCTGTCAGCATTAATTAACACACTGTAAATCCACTACAGTTTAATTTTTAAAAATGAAAGGTTAAATAACATTTAATGCTCCAGCACAAGTTTAAACAGACTCATCCATCCATCCACCTTTACATTCACAGTCACTCCCGTCACACTTCCCACCACAGTCATTTCTTACCTCTCTCTTCCCGCATATCATTAATTCCTTTCCCAGGACCCTAAACAGCAAGTAAGCTCACCTCATATTTCATACAGCTCTTCGAACATTTATTCACACAGCAAACTCACTGGCCGGAGCTAGTCAGGTAACTCTGCTCAAACAAGAGTTTTGTGTCTAGGGGAAGGGAGACCCAAAAATAAAGAGCAAGTATCACTAATAACTACCAAAGGATTTCTCCTGACTCTCACAGTCTTTTCATGTCCCTTAAGGAGGCTGCAGTGGAGAAACCAGGAACCAATAAAACAGCTACAATCTGGAAAGTGCCAGGGTAGCCTAAAGGTTCTCAACCCTAGTCTACACTACAAGCAACGATAGAAGCCGCGGTCCAAGCCTGGGAGCTAAAGCCCTGATTACCATTGGAAATCTCCTGGCAAACATAAGTGGAACCAGCCTCAGGATAAATGAGAAGTCAGGGAAGGAATCTGGATCCCTAAGGCCATACCATACCCCCCAGGGGCCCAGAGCCTTCTCTACCACACAATGAAAATTTAGTGAGATAATAAATGTCTTTACCACTTACATCAAATTGAGTCAGGCTTCTGTTACTTACAACCTTACGCATCCTAAGTGATATCCCGCATGATACATCTACTCCACATTGCCTGGTAAGTAAGCTGAAACTTAAAGAGTGCGTGTGTGTGTGTGTGCGTGCGTGTATGGTGTCAACCAATTAGGTTCTAAGCTCCCAGATGCACAAATTACATCTTTTCTTTTCTTCATACCTACCAACAAGGCTCATGGGCTCAGTCATGTCCAATTCTTTGTGACCCCATTGACTGTGGCCCCGCCAGGCTCCTCTGTCCATGGGATTTCCCAGGCAAGAATACTGGAGTGGGTTGCCATTTCCTACTCCAGGGGATCATCCCAACCCAGGGATCAAACCCGTGACTCCTGAGTTTCCTACACTGGCAGGCAGATTCTTTACCACTGCGCCACCTGGGAAGCCCCTACCAACAAGGCTTGCTGCTGCTGCTAAGTCGCTTCAGTTGTGTCCGACTCTGTGCAACCCCACAGACAGCAGCCCACCAGGCTCCGCTGTCCCTGGGATTCTCCAGGCAAGAACACTGGAGTGGGTGGCCATCTCCTTCTCCAATGCATGAAAATGAAAAGTGAAAGTGAAGTCGCTCAGTCATGTCCGACTCTTAGCGACCCCATGGACTGCAGCCTGCCAGGTTCCTCTGTCCATGGGATTTTCCAGGCAAGAGTACTGGAGTGGGGTGTCATTGCCTTCTCCGACCAACAAGGCTTACTGCTGCCTTAACAGCAACAGCTGCTGAATTCTGTACAAACATGCCCCCCAGTCTCCTGCACCCATGGCTGCACATCCAAAAGCATTCACAAGGAAGCACACACGAGAAACACCCAAAATACTAAAGAACACAATTTGCTAAAAGCCCAGACTATCCAAGGAGAACAGCAGACCAAGTTTTACAAAGCAAAGTTGCTCAGCTGTCTAAAAGAGTGGTTCTCAGGAATTCCCTGGAGGTCCAGTGCTTAGTGGAGAAGGCAATGGCACCCCACTCCAGTACTCTTGCCTGGAAAATCCCATGGACGGAGGAGCCTAGAAGGCTGCAGTCCATGGGATCGCTGAGAGTCGGACACGACTGAGCAACTTCACTTTCACTTTTCACTTTCATGCATTGGAGAAGGAAATGGCAACCCACTCCAGTATTCTTGCCTGGAGAATCCCAGGGACAGAGGAGCCTGGTGGGCTGCCGTCCCACACAGAGTCGGACACGACTGAAGCGACTTAGCAGCCAGTGCTTAGGTGAAGAAGGCAATGGCAACCCACTCTAGTACTCTTGCCTGGAAAATCCCATGAACGGAGGAACCTGGTGGGCTGCAATCCATGGGGTCACTAAGAGCCGGACATGACTGAGCGACTTCATTTTCACTTTTCACTTTCATGCACTGGAGAAGGAAATGGCAACCCACTCCAGTGTTCTTGCCCGGATAATCCCAGGGACGGGGGAGCCTGGTGGACTGCCATCTATGGGGTCACACAGAGTCAGACCCGACTGAAGCGACTTAGCAGCAGCAGCCAGTGCTGAGGACTTCACTGCTCAAGGTGAGGGTTCAATTCCTGATTGGGGAACTAAGATACACATCTCAACCAATAAGAGTAGTGCTTTTTGAACAATGAGTTGTGACCCATTCATATCACAAAATCAATGTAATAGTTTGCAAATCTCCATTTTAAAAAATGAAGTAGAACACAGTAAAGCAGAAAATAGCAGCACCATACTATATTGGAGAAGCCAGGACTGTTTTTGGGAAACTTTTGTTTCAATGTGTGTTGGGTATATACGCGCTATGAAAAAAGTGTTTTTGAGAACTCCCTGGCGGTCCAGCGTTAGACTCGCAACTCTGAGCTTCCACTGCAACAGACATAGGTTCAGTCCCCGGTGGGGGAACTAAGATCTCACAAGCAATTACCAAAAAGAAAAAAAAAACACACACTGATTTAGGAATCATTTCTCGCCATCTAGTGGTAAAAGTCATATGTGCAGTTGAAGCAAGACCGGTAGATGATGCAGATGTGCTGAGAATACACATCAAACTGTTCCTGCCCCAACATCCAGGACAAGAATCCTGTCGACAACACAGAACCACTGCTGACGACTCCCCACAGAGAAGGCACTTGCTCCACCACCAAGAAGCTCGAACTGCTGAAAGCCTGATCAATTTGCCTCCCTCTAAGTGTTCCCTGCGGGATTCATTAGTGGCCTCTTGGATAACAAGGAGCAGTTTCTATTCCTTCCAACTCTGCATTATCAGCTGATTTAATGCTATTGATTCAGTCCAGTAATGTTTATTGAGTGTCTAGCAGTATTTATTGTCTGCTAAGTGCCAGGCATTGGATTACAGTGGTGAACAGAACCGAGAAGTGACAGAGACAGAGATCATGACAAACGAGGGATGTAATTATACGGTGAACGGAGGAGCTGGAGTAGAGGTTAAAGGGAAAGCCTCTCTTACAGGGCGTGGCTGAGCTGAGTCCTAGAGAATTAGGGAAGGCCAGGAGAAGGCAATGGCACCCCACTCCAGGACTCTTGCCTGGAAAACCCCATGGACGGAGGAGCCTGGTAGGCTGCAGTCCATGGGGTCGCTAAGAGTCGGACACAACTGAGCGACTTCACTTTCACTTTTCACTTTCACGCATTGGAGAACGAAATGGCAACCCACTCCAGTGTTCTTGCCTGGAGAATCCCAGGAACGGGGGAGCCTGGTGGGCTGACGTCTATGGGGTCGCACAGAGTTGGAAATGACTGAAGTGACTCAGCAGCAGCAGCAGCAGCAGCTGTGCAAAAGGCATTCAAGACAGGAGGAACTGCAGGCAGAAAAGCTCAGGGGCGGGGGTGGATTCAGAATGTTCCAGAAGCAGGAAATAGGGAGGGCTGGAGGGGAATAAGAAAACAGGAGAAACTGGAGAGGAGGTTGGAGAGAGAACCAGACTCAGGTTATACAGGGCCTTGCAGGAGCCTGGCATGGATCCTCACAGCACACGGGGCATGGTCAGTGATGTCTAGCAGTACAAAAAGGTGGGGCAAGGCATGGACATAAGCCAAGGACCCCCCCCCCCAATCACTTGGGGAGACACACGGACATAACCCAAGGACCCCTGATCACTAGTTCCCATGACTCCTGCTTCCTAAGGTTACCATCACATGTCTCTCCCCAGTCCTCAAATCCAGATGACTGCTAGTGGTTACCATGCCTCAGAGTTAAAAAGGATCTCACAGCTTAGCCTGGCAGAGCAGCCAAGATAAGAAGACTAACACACTGCTGGGAAGAGGAAGCAACCTAAGTGTCCATCACAGAGGAGAAGATAAAGAAGATGTGGTCCATACAAACAATGGAATATTACTCAGCCAAAAAAGGAATGAAACTGGGTCATTTGTATCTATGCGGATGGACCTAGAGACTGTCACACAGAATGAAGTAGGTCAGAAAGAGAAAACCAAACATTGTGTATTAATGTAGATATGTGGAATCTAGAAAAACGGTAGAGATGATCCTATTTGCAAAGCAGAAACAGAGACGCAGACACAGAGAACAAACGTATGGATACCAAGCAGGGGAAGGGAAGATGGTGGGAGGAACTGGGAGATCGGGATTGACACACGTACACTATTCATACTATGTATAAAATAGCTAGTGAGAACCTACTGTAGAGCTCAGGGAACTCTACTTAATGCTCTGTGGAGACCTGAGTGGGAAGGAAATCCAAAAGGGAGGCGATATATGTATATGTAAGGCTGATTCATTTTGCTATATGGTAGAAACTACCACCACAATGTAAAGCAACTATATTCCAATGAAAATTAACTTAAAAATAAATGAAAAATAAAGTTAAAAAAAAAATAGTACTGAACTGTGATGAACCGCTTTGACTATAAGGGACTCACCAGATGTCAACATTTAGCAATGAAATAACTAACAAGAGCAATATTTACCATTTTTAAATGATGCTATTCTCTTTCTAAATTAATTTTTTCCATCAAAAAATTAATATTGTCTTTATAACAAGAGCAACAGTAAGTTTGGCCATGATGCAACTGATACCTTGTGCTGCAACTACTGAAGCCCGAGTGCCCTAGAACCCACGCGCCACAGCAAGAGAAGCCACTGCAATGAGAAGTCTGCCCACCACCACTAGAGAAAGCCCGAGAGCAGCAACAAAGACCCAGCGCGGCCAAAAAATTAATTAATAAAAAAAAGAGCAACAGTAACTTTGGACTTCATAAACAAACATAAAAGCCAATTATTACACTAGAAAAATAACGTGTAACAAGTCACAAGGACTCATTAATAAGGGAAAAAACAAGTATCACAGAAGAATGGGTAAAGGACAAAAATGAACCACTCACAAAAGAAGCAACGGGCCAGTGAACCCACAAAAAGCTCAGCCTTACTGATGATCACAAATAAAAACAAAATGAAGATGAAAGCAAAACCAGAGAGCAGCAGTGCTCCTATCAAACCTGAAATAAAACTCGTTTTCAGTAGAACCTGGCTTTGGAGAGGGATGAGAAGAGGCCCCTGGGGCACCACTGCCCAAACTGGTAACTGGCAGTCATGCTTCAAGGCACTGTGGCAACAGGTACACAACGCCAGTTACGTGTGAACACAACGGCCGACAGTCCCACTTACAGGGATTTTATCCTTAGGAAATAATTAGGAATGAACACAAAGATTTTTTTTTTTATAAGACCACTGAACCTGGACTTACAGTATCAGGTCGACAAGATAGGCTACAAGATTACACGGCCAGGACATCCCTAAGTTTGTTAGAATGGACGCATAAGACATATAAAGTAGGTAGTGAAATGTTGACAGCGGGGATCTCCCTGGTGCTGTGCACCTAGCTGTCACAGACACAATCGCACTCATTTCCCAAACTCAGAAAACATCCCTTCCATCTGAGTGTCATGATTTCATGTTGCAAACTCAGAATCGAAGAGTCGAAAATCTCAGATTTGGAAAGACCTGAAAGAGTCACTCAATCTTCATTCAATCCACTACTGCTTTCAAAATGTTTATGACACTCACGTACCACCTAGTCACAGAAATATGTCTTTTTCAAAAATTGATTTTACTGAAGTATAGCTGATTTACAATGTTATGTTAATTTCTCTTGTACAGCAAAGTGACTCAGCTATACATGTATCTATTGATATATTCGTTTTCATAATCTTGTCCATTATACTTTATCACCGGATACTAAATACAGTTCCCTGGGCTATACAGTAGGACCTTATTGCTTACCAATCCTATATATAATAGCTTGTACCTGCTAACCCCAAACTCTCAATCCTTCCCTCCCCTACACCCTCTCCCCAAAGTAGTATGTCTTTAAATAAACTCAATTTTCTTAGTACTCAGCTCTGACGTGCTACCTAATATTTCCTTCTAACACACACTGTAACAAATACCTAACTATTAACATTTAAAACATCTATCCCTGTCCCGCCTAAAACCATCTCACATTCCTCCCGTGGGAAACACTGATCTGGCCCAACCACCTATTCATTAAAGAAACATTTATTGATTCTGTCCTATTCGCATGAGTGTCGACTGCAATACTGGAAAATTCATGGAAAGTTGTGAAACGCCCTCCAACAGGGATTTCTTCATCTGAGGATTCAGGGAATGGGAAGGGACCCTCCCTGCTGTCTCAGACTAGCAGGAACAAGGCAGCGGCTGGTTTGTTTCACTTCTACAGACTCACCATGAGCTTACTGCGTGCCAGGCACTACTCAAATGCCTGACAAATAGAAACACATAGCACCCTCAAAACAACCCTAAGTAGTTTGTTCAAGCTGTGGAACCTTCAGGGAAATTAATCTGACTACTTTACAAACCTACTTACCCACGTGGACTCAGACCCCACCCCCAACATTTCAGGGCTTCCCCAGCGGCTCACTAGTAAAGAATCTGCCTGCAAGGCAGGAAACACAGGAATTTCAAGTTCAATCTCAGGGTCAGGAAGATTCCTGGAGGAGGGTGTGGCAACTCACTCCAGTATTCTCACCTGGAGAATCCCAAGGACAGAGGACCTGGAGGGCTACAGTCCATAGGGGTGCAAAGAGTTGCACACAACTGAAGCAACTGAGCATGCACGCCCACCCATCGTTTCAGGTGCTTAAATGGCACTTATTTGTGGCGCACGTGTGTGTGTGTGTGTGTGTGTGTGTTGTTTAACTAATTATAGATGTATATGTATGTGTGAACAGAGAAGGCAATGGCACCCCACTCCAGTACTCTTGCCTGGAAAATCCTATGGATGGAGGAGCCTGGTAGGCTGCAGTCCATGGGGTCGCTAAGAGTCGGACACGACTGAGCGACTTCACTTTCACTTTTCACTTTCATGCACTGGAGAAGGAAATGGCAACCCACTCCAGTGTTCTTGCCTGGAGAATCCCAGGGACGGGGGAGCCTGGTGGGCTGCAGTCCATGGGGTCGCTAAGAGTCGGACACGACTGAGCGACTTCACTTTCACTTTTCACTTTCATGCACTGGAGAAGGAAATGGCAACCCACTCCAGTGTTCTTGCCTGGAGAATCCCAGGGACGGGGGAGCCTGGTGGGCTGCCGTCTATGGGGCTGCACAGAGTCGGACACGACTGAAGCGACTTAGCAGCAGTAGCAGCAGCATGTATGTGCAAGCTGCTCAGTTGTGTTTGACTCTTTGCGACCCCATGGACTACACAGTCCATGGAATTCTCCAGGCCAGAATACTGGAGTGGGTAGCCATTCCCTTCTCAGGGAGATCTTCCCAATCCAGAAATCAAACCCAGGTCTCCCACATTGCAGGCAGATTCTTTACCAGCTAAGCCACAAGGGAAGCCCATAGATGCATATGTAGATATGTAATTCCATATATATGCAATTGCAAAAAAAAAATCGATGAGTATTCTCAGCATTAATTTTCAAGTTTGGGGGACTTTCCTCCTGGTCCAGTGGCTAGGACTCTGCACTCCCAATGCAGGGGACCCAGGTTCGATCCCTGGTCAGAGAACTAGATCCCACATTTCCTGACTAAGAGTTCTGATGCCACAACTAAAAAAATAGATCCCTTGTGCCGCAACTAAGACCCGGCACAGCCAAAAAATACAAAAATAATTTAAAATATTGCTTTAAAAATTTTTTCAAGTTTGGGATTTTTCTTTTTTTTTTTTAAGCAGAGAAAGGTTTATTACAGGGCCAAGCAAGAACAGGTGGCTCATGCTTAAAAAAACCTGAACTCTTCAGTTAGGGATTTTAACTGTACACTGCTTGTGGTCTTTAAGTGAAAGAGTCGCTCAGTTGTGTCCAGCTCTTTGCAACCCCATGGACTGTAGCCCAACAAGCTCCTCTGTCCATGGAATTCCCCAGGCAGAATACTGGAATGGGTAGCCAGTCCCTTCTCCAGAGGATCTTCCCAATCCAGGGATCCAACCCAGGTCTCCTGCCTTGCAGGCAGATTTTTTACTGTCAGAGCCACCAGGGAAGCCCTGTGGTCTTTAAGGTACTGCTCTAATTTTTAAATTTATTGTTGTTCTTTTACATCTTTTAGTTGCAGTTTTTGGTTTCTATTTCCTGTTGGTTTCATTCTTGGTTTATAAATGGAAGACAGGAAGCAAAGTCTTGAGGGCAACAGACTCTGTACCTAAACAGAGTCTGGATTCGCTTCCTTCTTGGGAACTCTGGAAAGCTTATTGCTTGCCTGAGTAGATCAGCAGACCTTAAGGGATCAATCACCTGAAAAACTTGGTCTGAATAACTAAGGAGCTCACAAGATAGTTTCCTCCCAAAGACTACTGGCATGGCCTCTTGGCTTCATGTAACATCTAATTACTTTACAAGGAGTAATATGATATATAATCTACCGTCTTGCTTGCAAGAAGTCACTGAATAGTGGGCAGAGTGTAAACAAAAAAGAAAAGGAACCTACATTCACAGAGAGTGAAATAAGTAGGAGAATCAAGTCAGCCCCCTTGGTGTAATGTCCCACATCTGACTTTTTAACAACAACCAAAAAAAAAAAAAAACAGAAAATGTAATTAATATAACACA
The DNA here is from genome assembly GCF_042477335.2 of Ovis canadensis. Lineage (NCBI taxonomy): Eukaryota > Metazoa > Chordata > Mammalia > Artiodactyla > Bovidae > Ovis > Ovis canadensis. The sequence continues at coordinate 37,969,723 of NC_091268.1, read as the reverse complement.
GAACATAGTTACAGGATGCCATGGACCTGAATAATGCTAAGTTTCTAACTCACTCCCAGTCAAAACCCTAGCCATCTTTTTTTTTTTTTTTTAAAGAAACAATTGATTCTACAATGGAAACACAAAGGATCTAAAATAACCCAAACAAATCTTCAAAAGAAGAATGAAGTTGGAGAACTAAAACTGCTTAATACTACTTAATTTTAAGACCCACTATAAAGCTCCAAAATCACTGCAGATGGTGACTGCAGCCATGAAATTAAAAGACGCTTACTCCTTGGAAGAAAAGTTATGACCAACCTAGATAGCATATTCAAAAGCAGAGACATTACTTTGCCGACTAAGGTCCGGCTAGTAAAGGCTATGGTTTTTCCTGTGGTCATGTATGGATGTGAGAGTTGGACTGTGAAGAAGGCTAAGCGCCAAAGAATTGATGCTTTTGAACTGTGGTGTTGGAGAAGACTCTTGAGAGTCCCTTGGACTGCAAGGAGATCCAACCAGTCCATTCTGAAGATCAACCCTGGGATTTCTTTGGAAGGAATGATGCTAAAGCTGAAACTCCAGTACTTTGGCCACCTCATGCGAAGAGTTGACTCATTGGAAAAGACTCTGATGCTGGGAGGGATTGGGGGCAGGAGGAGAAGGGGACGACAGAGGATGAGATGGCTGGATGGCATCACTGACTCGATGGACGTGAGTCTGAGTGAACTCCGGGAGATGGTGATGAACAGGGAGGCCTGGCGTGCTGTAATTCATGGGGTCGCAAAGAGTCGGACACGACTGAGCGACTGAACTGATAAAGCTGAAGTAATCAAAACAGTGTGGTCTCAGCATAAATGCTCAAACTACCGCACAAATGCACTCATCTCACACGCTAGTAGAGTAATGCTCAAAATTCTCCAAGCCAGGCTTCAGCAATACGTGAACCGTGAACTTCCAGATGTTCAAGCTGGTTTTAGAAAAGGCAGAGGAACCAGAGATCAAATTGTCAACATCCGCTGGATCATGGAAAAAGCAAGAAAGTTCCAGAAAAACATCTATTTCTGCTTTATTGACTATGCCAAAGCCTTTGACTGTGTGGATCACAATAAACTGTGGAAAATTCTGAAACAGATGGGAATACCAGACCACTTGACCTGCCTCTTGAGAAACCTATATGTAGGTCAAGAGGCAACAGTTAGAACTGGACATGGGACAGACTGGTTCCAAATAGGAAAAGGAGTACATCAAGGCTGTATACTGTCACCCTGCTTATTTAACTTATATGCAGAGTATATCATGAGAAACGCTGGGCTGGAAGAAGCACAAGATGGAATCAAGATTGCCGGGAGAAATATCAATAACCTCAGATATGCAGATGACACCACCCTTATGGCAGAAAATGAAGAGGAGCTAAAAAGCCTCTTGATGAAAGTGAAAGTGGAGAGTGAAAAAATTGGCTTAAAGCTCAACACTCAGAAAACGAAGATCATGGTATCTGGTGCCATCATTTCATGGCAAATAGATGAGGAAACAGTGGAAACAGTATCAGACTTTATTTTGGGGGGTTCCAAAATCACTGCAGATGGTGATTGCAGCCATGAAATTAAAAGACACTTACTCCTTGGAAGGAAAGTTATAACCAACCTAGACAGCATATTGAAAAGCAGAGACCTTACTTTGCTGACTAAGGTCTGTCTAGTCAAGGCTATGGTTTTTCCTGTGGTCATGTATGGCTGTGAGAGTTGGACTGTGAAGAAAGCTGAGCGCCGAAGAATTGATGCTTTTGAACATTGTTGCTTTTGAGAGTCCCTTGGACTGCAAGGAGATCCAACCAGTCCATTCTAAAGGAGATCAGCTCTGGGTATTCTTTGGAAGCAATGAAGCTGAAGCTGAAACTCCAGTACTTTGGCCACCTCATATGAAGAGCTGACTCATTGGAAAAGACTTTGATGCTGGGAGGGATTGGGGGCAGGAGGAGAAGGGGACGACAGAGGATGAGATGGCTGGATGACATCCATGGATGGATGGCTCAATGGACATGAGTTTGAGTGAACTCCAGGAGTTGGTGATAGACAGGGAGGCCTGGCGTGCTGCAACTCATGGGGTCACAAAGAGTCGGACAGGACTGAGTGACTGAACTGAACTGAGCAAGTCAAAATCAACATTGTCATCATCAGTGAAAATAGGCAAGGGCTTTAATAGGTAATTCACAAATGAAGATGAGGAGTAGCCAATAAGTATACATCTGTCACCAAGGAAATGCCATTGAAGGCCATAATGAGATGCTATTGCACACCCACTGACGAATGTTAAATGAGGATATGGAGCAACCGGAGCTTTGACACATTGCTGGTGGGAAGTATAATCTGATAAACCACTTTGGAAATTAGTCTGCAGTTAAATGCATACTCACCCTATGACTAACCAATTCTACTCTTGGATCCAAGAGAAATTAAGGCTTATATAAGAACGTTCATTGCAGTCTATTCAGAATGGCTAAAAACCAGAGACAACGCAAATGTTCATCATCGGCTGAATGGAGGAATAAATCATGGTGTGTTCACACAACACACAAAGGAGCAAGCCATTTTACACTGACAAAGATCCTCTCACTGACCAAACTCTAGCCAGGCTCCACTGAGCCCTCCTGGACTAGACCTCGATATTGGCCTACAATATAAAGACCTGAGGAAAAGCATAGTTTCTAACAGCTCAAGGCCACACCCCTAAGGATGTCTCCAATCCCCCTTAGGGTGTCAACCTGAGAAAACTCAAGAAGAATTTACTGTTTGTTCCACGCAACACCTGAAGATAGAGCCTTGCTGTCTCCCAGTTAGCAAATCCAGATGGTTTCACATGGACTAACCCCCCTTTTCACACTTTCTATAATTTTTCTCTGATTCTCCTGACTCCTGGCTCGTTCCCCTGCTTCCTCCCTCATTCTCCCCTTAGGATACCCTCTATACAAATCAGAGTTGAATTCAGTTCATGCTGGATTCTTTTCCCTGTTGCAATAGTTATTACTTATTAAAATATCTGACCTTACCACTTTAACTGGCATCCAGCTTTATCTTTGACAATGTGCACAACATGGATGAATCTCAAAGATCATCTTGAGTGAAAGAAGACACAAAAAGAATGCATATGATTCCATTTATGTAACATTTTAGAATTGGAAAACCTGTGAGAGCCCAAATCAGAAAAATGGTTGCAGGGTTACCAACCATCTCTAGTTGGTAAAGAGACGAACTAGAGATACAAGGGAACTTTCTGGAGTCTCAGATGTATTTTATATCTTATTTCAGGTGGCAGTGCACAGATATATGCAACTGCCAACACTCATCAAACTGAATATCTTACTCTGTATAAAGCATCTCCCTCTCCTTGCCACCCTTCTAACAACATCTGAGGGCGCTTTCCCTGGTTGTTCAGTGGTAAAGAATCTGCCTGCCAATGCAGGAGATGCGGGTTTGAGCCCTGATCTGGAAAGATCCCACATGCTGCACAGCAACTAAGCCTGTGTGCCACAACTACCGAACCTGGGCTCTAGGGCCCAGCAGCAACAAGAGAATCCACGACTGTGAGAAGCCGTGCACCACAACTAGGGAAAAGCCTGCATAGCAACAGACACCCAGCACAGCCAAAAGTAAATAAAGCTATAAACAACGGTCTTTAAAAAACAGGACTATCTGAGGAAACTCTCGAGGGGAAAAAGACGGAGGGTGTAGCACATCCTCCAAGTTCCCTCTGCGGCGCGCACTCGGCCCTTGCCTAAGAGGACCCCGCTCTGGCTCGAGGCAGCAATCTGCCCCATTAGGCACACACTTTCCTGCACCCAGGAGCAGAGCCGTGTGTGCTAACCTTAGCTGATGAGAAGCACATGGAGGTCTACAGGGGAGGCCTTCCCCCAAAGCTACTGCTTTCCTGATGAAAAGGGGCAGTTTTTAGACACAAAATGTGTCTCTTGCTAGCATTCCTTCGTTTTCCTTCTTCCTAGACCACAGCTGCTCAAATGGACTTAAAAAATTCTGATAACCCTGCTATAAATCTACCCTTCCCCTGTGAAGCAAGCTATGGAAGCTCTGAATCAATTCACAACTGAGTAATTTTGTTACTCAGAAGTTTTCAGACATAAAAATGAAAAAAAAAATTTTCAGCTACAAGAATGACATACGCATTCAGTTAGTTCAGTCCAGTCGCTCAGTCGTGTCCGACTCTTCACAACCCCATGAACTGCAGCACACCAGGCCTCCCAGTCCATCACCAACTCCCAGAGTTCACTCAAACTCACGTCCATCAGGTTGGTGATGCCATCCAGCCATCTCATCCTCTGTCATCCCCTTCTCCTCCTGCCCCCAATTCCTCCCAGCATCAGGGTCTTTTCCAATGAGTCAACTCTTCGCATGAGGTGGTCAAAGTACTGGAGTTTCAGCTTCAGCATCAGTCCTTCCAATGAACACCCAGGACTGATCTCCTTCAGAATGGACTGGTTGAATCTCCTTGCAGTCCAAGGGACTCTCAAGAGTCTTTTCCAACACCACAGTTCAAAACCATCAGCTCAGCATTACTGCATTAAAATATATATAAGAATTTGGTATATGATACAAAGGACATTTCGAATCAACGGGGAAAATACAGACTACTCAATAGATGGTGTAGGGACAACTGGCTAATAATCGCAAACAAAATTAAGGTAAGGGCTTCCCTGGTAGTCTAGTAGTTAAGAATCCGCCTTGCAATGCAGGGGACACTGGTTCAATCCCTGGTCTGGGAAGATCCCACATGCTGTGGGGCAACTAAGTCCAGGTGCCAAAACTACTGAGCCCAAGTGCCTAGCGCCTACAAGCCACAACTACTGAACCCACATGCAGCAACTACTGAAGCCCTCATGCTCGAGTCCATGCTCCATGACAACAGAAGCCACTGTAATGAGACGCCTGAGCACCGCAGCTAGAGAGTACCCCCCGCTCGCCCACAACTAGAGAAAGCCCATGCACAGCAAGGAAGACTCAGGGAAGCCAGATAAATAAGCTTTGAAAAAAATAAGTTAAAACTGCCATCTTATGATGTACAAAATAATAAAGATAGATGAATGATCTAACCATAAAGCCAAAGCCACAGAAGTGAAGAAAGAAAACGCCATAAGGATTGAGAATGGCCTTTCAAAGCTTTACCCAAAAGCCACAAGCCATAAAGTTACACTGTCAAGACTACAACCTGAAGAGTCACCATTTCTGTATTATGAATGGACAGTACAAGCTACACTGAAAGACAAGCAACAGCTTGAAAGAAAACACTGCAACAAATAGTGAAGCAATGGATCACTACTGCAGATACAAAAGGCCCTTACAAATCAGTAATAAAAATACAAATAACCAAACCAAAAAAGACAACAACCCAGTAGGGCAGTGACATAGGAGAGTGGATTCTCACTATAAATATCCACGAGTGTGAGCAGACAGACAATGCTCAGTCTCACTTGTGATTCTAGAAATGCAAATTAAAAATAGGAAAGCAGCTTGGCATTTGCCTTCAAAATATTTCAGATCAGAAGCTGGGCCCTGCTCTCTGGGGTACAGCTATGTAAAGATGCAATCAGTAGGCTGGTCAGGCCAGGGCCCTCAGGAAAACACCGGCTTTCCTAAGAGGTGATCTTGTGACCTGCTTTCATGACAGTGGTGGGGGGGGGGGCGGGGGTTGGGGTGGGAGTGGATTTTTGGATTCAGTTGAGAAATCAGATGAACTTCTACAATTTGCACAACAGAATTTCAGCCTTACAGGCCCTGGTCTGGTTTCTAACACAAACAGACTGCTGAAAACCAGCAAAGCAGAACACCAGAATTCTAAGACCTCATTAGGAAGTATCATCTTGAGCACTTGTATTCAGGTCTAATCATTTTCTAGGGAAGGAAATGGCAACTCACTCCAGTACTCTTGCCTGGGGAAATCCCATGGAGAGAGGAGCCTTGTGAGGAAAAGAGTCGGACCCGACTCAGTGGCTGAGCATTAATCACTTTAACCATCCAACACATGCTTGCTATGTGTCTATACTGTGAAGGGCACTAAAGTAGACAGGTCCCTGCTTTGTTTTCATTCTCAGGAAAGACAAACATTAAACAACATGTCTGAACTACACCTGGGCTGATCCCCACCAAGGAGACACACAGAGTGTCACAAGAACACGGAACAGGGGCTATATATTGTCTGCAGGTGCCCGAGAGGCCTCCTTAAAGAAGTCATATCTGACACAAGCCAGAAGCCTCGGTGCCATCTGTGACTCCTCAGTCTTACCATGTATCTGATCCGTCAATACGCTCTATCAGCTCAGCCTTCAGTGTATCCAGAATCATGGATTCCCAGCATCTCTACCACTACAATCCTCATCCAAGCCCCCAGCATCTGACTTGAGCTATTCCGAGGTCACGTCTCCCTGCCTCCATGCTGCCCCCTACAGCCTGTTCTCAACACAGACGCTGAGAGGATCCTGTTCCACCCCAAGACCCTCGGCGGCTCCCATCTCGCTGACACTGAAAGCTGGGTCCCCACAAGAGCTCCTCTCCTCCTCTTTCACCTGGGTCTACTTCTGGACCAGCTGGGCCAGCTCCTTCTTCAAGGCCTTCGTACCCTCCGCCTGGGACACTGCTTCTCCAGCTGTCCATCCTTGGGCTCACTTCCTCCCCAGTACTGACCTTCTTGGTGGGACTGGTGCCCAGCTCACGGGGCAACTCCCTCCAACACTCCTGCAGCAGCGCCCACCAGTGCAGGTGCCAGGTATGTTGCTGGTTTGTTTCCTGGCTGCTTCCCCCATTACATGCCCCATAAGAGCACCGCTTGTGCCTGCTTCATTCACTGCTACATCGTCACTACCACAGGGCCTCCGTAAACCGAGCAGGGTCTCAATAAAGAACATCAGGTGGAGAAATTAGTCTGAGGGATGACGTGGAGCTGATCAGACAAGGGAGGGAGGGAGAAAGCATTTCGGGAGGGGCTGGCCTACTGAAAGGCCCCAGGGAAGGCAGGCACAGGGCATGCTGGAGGAACTGAGAGGGAGGTGGAGAGAAGGGCAAGAGTTAGGGGAAGCAAAACTGGAGAAGCAGGGTGGAGCAGGCAGGGCCGGGTGGACCATGTGAGGAACTTCGCTATTTCTCTAACAGCAATAGCGTGTGCGCGCTCAGTCGTGTCAGACTCTTTGCAACCCCGTGAGCCGAGGCCCGCCAGGATCGTTGGTCCGTGGAATTTTCCAGGCAAGAATACTGGAGTGGGTTGCCATTACCTGCTCCAGCAATAAAAAGCCATTAAAACAGGGAGTGACATGGGCCCGGGCACCTTTCCCAAACCTCTGGCTTCGGTGTGAGAACTGGATTTGGGGAGGGAAGCACCACTGGGGAGCTCAGCTGGCAGATTAGATTAGTGCCCTGGCTCAGATCACGGATGACCTGAGTGTGGACTGAGACAGCAGCCGTGGAGGTGGAGGGAAGGAAACAGATTCCAGAAATATTTTCCAGGTACATTCTAAGGTCTGAGTAATTGATTGCAGAGAAGGTAAGTGAAAGGGCAGTTCCATGATGATTCCAATCTTTTTCACTCGTGAGCCAAGTGGAAAGGGACACCATCCACTGACTTGGGGGCAGGGGGTGGGGGAGGGATGGCTCTTCAGAAAATTGGGGAAGATGATCTAGAGTGCAGTCTCGGAAATACTGAATTTGAGGTCATTCTGAAAGTGAAAGTTGCTTGGTTGTGTCCGACTCTTTGAGACCCCCCCAGGACTGTAACCTGCCAAGCTCCTCTGTGCATGGAATTCTCCAGGCCAGAATACTGGAGTGGGTAGCCATTCCCTTCTCCAGGGGATCTTCCCAACCGAGGGATCGAACCCAGGTCTCCGGCACTGTAGGCAGATTTTTTACCAGCTGAGCTACCGGAAGCCCGAGGTCATTCTGAGACAACCAAACAGAGATTTCTGGTTGGCAGGGATAGATCTGGAGCAGTGTGATTTGATTAGGAAAGGTGAGGTGTGTCCTACCACCGAGTGTCACGTTTTACCTTGTGGCGGATTGAGAATCAAGAAGGTTCAAGTAACAAAGTGACAGGGTAACATTTGTGAGTCTGAAAAATCACCCTGGCCACAGCATAAACACTTGGGACAGGGGAGGTGGCCAGACTAGAAGCGGGCAAAACAATAAGGACGTTCTGCGCCAGGTCAGGTGAGCAAGGGCTACAGCCAACAGGAAGAAAACGAAACAGACTTTCCATCCGTTGCCAGTCTGTCTCCCCAACAGCTGCTGGGGACTTTTTAAATTTGTATTTAGCTTTGACTGGGGTAGGTCTTCAAGGCTGTACCCAGGCTTTCTCGAGTTGCAGCAAGCCGGCTTCTTGTTGCAGTGGCTTCTCTTCACGGGATCTAGAATGTGGACTCGGTAGCTGCAGCTCACAGGGCTAGCTGCCCCACAGCATGGGAGATCCTCCTGAAGCAGGGATCGAGCCCGTGTCTCCTGCACTGGCAAGCATTCTTAACCAGTGGACCACCAAGGAAGCCCCTGGGGATTTTTCTAAAACACAAACTCAAAGCATGTCAGTTCCCCCACTTTAAAACCCTCAGGAACTTTCCTGCTTTGTTCTCTGACAACCTCCCCAGAATTCTTTCTACCTAGCCCCCACCAGAGGTCAAGGTCCCCTAACACTCCGATCTCAAGAGCTTCAATCTCTATGCTCTTCGACGTCTCATTATCTTCTGCCTGGCCAACACCTATCTTTCTAAGACTCAACTCCTCCCCGATGAAAATAAAGAAAAGTGGTGCTAACCCCCAGAAGCAGGCCTGGCGCCGCGAGCCAGGCTTCACTGCTGTTAGATGCTTGCCTGGTGCTCACGGAAGCCACGCTGTCCTCTGGCTGGACAGAAACAATCTCACAAGATGACCTGCATAAGGTCACACTAAAACAGTGATGAAGGGAGACAAAACTAGGACTCCTTCAGACAAAACCAAGGCCCGCTACAGGGTCCCAAATACTCCTCTCCCCCCAGCTGACGTTGAGTGACTGTGGCTTCTTTATTAACCACAGCGTGTCTGACTCTAGTCATGCCGCCTCCTTCCTTTTTACATAAATTTTGTAATTTATCTTAATTATCTTTTTTTTGGAGTTTACTTCAGGCTGTGCTAGGTCTTCATTGCTTTGCACAGGCTTCCTCTAGCTGCGGTGAGCAGGGGCTACTCTGATGCGGTGCTCGGGCTTCTCATCGCAGCAGCTTCTCTTGTTGCACAGCGTGGGCTCTATGTGCGCAGCCTTCAGCGGTTGTGGCGCTCAGGCTTACTTGTTCCGCAGCATGCAGGATCTTCCCGGACCAGTGATCAAACCCATGTCCCTTATATTGGCAGGTGGACTCTTATCCACTGCACCACTAGGGAAGTCTGTCACACCTCCTCGAAAAGACTAAGCTACCTACGAAATCACAGCTGTCTCTGCCTCTTGTGAGCACCCAATCCTGGGCAAATCCCTGCTTCCTTGAAACACCCCCACTGAATTATCCAACCAAAGCCTAAATCCTGTAAGTTCTTTCTAACACCCCTTATGGAGAGACCCCAAAGCTCCCCATGAGGTGAGCACTCTCTCACGAGAATGAGTCATTAAATCCGTTTACCGTAAAAAGGAACAAAATTGTGCCATTTGCAGAGATATGGATGGACCTAGAGACTGTCATACACAGTGAAGTCAGAAAGAGAAAAATAAATACCATACACTAATGAATATGTTGGGAATCTAGAAGATAGTACAGATGAACCTATATGCAAAGCAGAAACAGATGCAAATGCAGAGAACGACCATACGGACCTCAAGGCAGGAAGAGGGGGAGGGATGAATCAGGAGACCGGCATATAGACACCACTATGCGTGAAACAGACAAATAATGAGAACCCACCGTACAGCACAGGGAACTCTACTCAGGGCTCTGTGGGATCTAAATAGGAAGGAAATCCAAAAAAGAAGGGATGCACATATACATATGTCTGAGTCGCTACGTGGAACAGCAGAAACTAACACAACAGCGTAAAGCTACTATGTGTGCGCATGTAGCTGTGTCCAACCCTGCAACCCCTGGGACTGTAGCGCGCCAGGCTCCTCTGTCCATGGGATTTTCCCAGCAACAATACTGGAGTGGTTGCCAATTTCTCCTCCAGAGGATCATCCCGACGTAGGGATCAAACCCAAGTCTACCTGCGTCTCCTGCATTGCAGGGAGGTTGTTTACCACTGAACCATCTGGGAAGCCCCTAAAGCAGCTATCAGTTCAGTTCAATTCAGTTGCTCAGTTGTGTCTGGCTCTTTGCGACCCCATGAACCACAGCACACCAGCCCTCCCTGTCCATCATCAACTCCCGGAGTTCACTTAAACTCATGTCCATCGAGTTGGTGATGCCATCCAGCCATCTCATCCTCTGTCGTCCCCTTCTCCTCCTGCCTTCAACCCTTCCCAGCATCAGGGTCTTTTCCAGTGAGTCAGCTCTTTGCATCAGGTGGCTAAAGTACTGAAGTTTAAGCTTCAACATCAGTCCTTCCAATGAACACCCAGGACTGATCTGCTTTAGTATGGACTGGTTGGATCTCCTTGCAAGAGTCTTCTCCAACACCACAGTTCAAAAGCATCAATTCTTCGGCGCTCAGCTTTCTTTATAGTCCAACTCTCACATCCATACATGACCACTGGAAAAACCATAGCCTTGGCCAATGGACCTTTGTTGGCAAAGTAATGTCTCTGCATTTTAACATGCTATCTAGGTTGGTCATAATTTTTCTTCCAAGGAGTAAGCATCTTTATATTTTATGGCTGCAGTCACCATCTGCAGTGATTCTAAAAGCAGCTATACTCAAAAGAAAAAAAAAAAAAAACCCTGTTTAACTAAATTAGATATATTTCTAATGGTCTCTGCTAGAGGACACTGACAACTCTCACAGTAGGAAAGGATGGTAAAGTTTCTAGGAGGGAAGTTAACTGAGTGCCAATCTGAAGGCTTCCAGTTTCTATGACACAATACCCTGGCATCACCCTGGTTATCTTGAGGATGAAGGGAAGGCGGAGTAAATCAAAAGCTGGAGGAAAGTGAAAAATGTCTGATTTAAGTCTCTGGAAAGTGGGAAAGGGAGCTAGCCAAAGCATCATACTGGAATGAATGAGTCAGCTCTGTAAGGGTGCAGATGAGGCTGGCTGACACGAATCCACACAAGGCCAAGTTGCCCTGTTGTGTAATTTCTACCATCAGTATTCAAGCTGGAAATGGAGAATCTGGTTCAATCCAGGGTGTGAGGTTTACTAAGATGAAGGGCAAGGGAGATAAAGGCACTGCCAAGAGAAGTACCAGGGAATGGACTATGAACTCTGAGCCCAACTGACAGGCAGGAGTCAGTCAGATGCTGACTATAGGGAAGCTTCCCCTATAGGGAAGCATCTAAAGGCTGGAGAAAACCATGGACGTCCCAGGGTTTTGAAGGCAGAGCAGAAATAACTGATCAAGCATGCTGAAAAGAGACTGGGGTTGAAGGGTGCTGCACTGTTCATCTGTGAGGTGGTATACACAGCACCTGGAAATCCAGGGGTTATGGCAGGAATGGTAATAGAGGCGAATGAGCAGAGGTATCACTGCAGGCAAGGTGCTCAAGAAAGCAAGTGCCCCGCCTACAGGGTGGGTCCTGCACACACACACTGGAAAGTCAACTAGGATGATGGCACGAACTGAGGCAGAGGAAGGCTTGTGGGCCAGGTGCCCAGGTCGTCAATGAATTAGGTGAGTAACCAGCAAACAGATAGAAAACAGTAATACGGAGGAGAGGATGCGGGGACATGGGTCTCAAAGAAATGAGGGGAGGAGACAAAGGGCAGTAAGGACACAAATTTTGACCGTCCTAATGCTAGGACCCTGGAGAAGGAAATGACAACCCACTCCAGTATTCCTGCCTGGAAGATCCCATTGACAGAGGAGCCTGGCAGGCCATAGTCCATAGGGTTGCAGAGAGTCACATACAACTGAATCGACTAAGCACGCACGCGTGCTAGGGCAGTCGGGGTATGAGAAAACAGAGGTGTGACTTTGCTTCAAGTAAACGATGCTCTCGGGGAAGGGCCAGGGTCAGTGCAAAGAGAGGGAGGGAATGACTAAAGAGAGGCTAAGGAAATAGAGGCGGCTGGTGATCAGAGTAGTAATTTCAAAGGACTCAGTGAGGGCTGCAGGAGGGGGCTGGGGGTCAAAGGTAAACAAGAGTGGGAAACTGACTGAGGGGCACGGGGCGAAGCGGGCGATAGGAGAGGAGGAATGGGGAGTGGGGGTAAGTTAGCAAGAATGCTAAGTGCTTTATAGATAGCTGTTGAATCAGACGGGATTCTTAGACAGAAACCTAGTATACCTGATCACAAGAGCTCTAACTATTGGACTGTAAGAGGGACAGAGTCTGTGGTAGTGACGATGATGAAGACTGGGGACAATGGGATGCTGCTCATGGCAACAACTACCAATTTTGAACACCTACTATGTACCAAGCACTGCTGGAGGCACTCCACATTTAATCCTCACAACAGCTCTCTAACACCAGGAAGGGCCCTGTACCAAAGAAGAGAGCAAATTAAAACAAAAACAACAGGGACTTCCCTGGTGGACCAGTGGTTAAGAATCCACCTTCCAATGCAGAGGAACTAATGGTTTGATCCCCGGTTGGGGAACTAAGATCCCACATTCCACACAGCAACGAAGCCCACAAGCCACAACTAGAGAATCTGTGCACTGCAATCAAGAGCCTGCATGCTGCAATGAAAGATCCGGCATGCCACAATTAAGACCCAGTGCAGACAAATTAATTAATTTTTAAAAAAAAGAAAGAAAGAAACAGCAGAGCAGCAGGAGCCCTGGGGAGCTAACTGGCTCTTTGAACATTATTTTAGGGATCTTACAGCTATAACTCAGGGTGGCAGGAACCAGTCGAACCCATAGCTATTTCAGTAACTTCAAACAAATAACATTCAGACTGGAGGCAAATTAAAACTAGCAATAAGAATTTACTTTAGGCTTTTCTTCATGCCAGATCCTGTGCCAACCTCTGCATGATCTCATTTAATCCTTAATCCTCCCATCCAAAAGGCCAGTGACTATTACTACCTCATTTTCAAGATAAGGAAACTGAGGCAGAAACACAATAATGTGCCCACAATTCACACAAGGAATCCCTATTTAACAAGATGAATCTGTGTCAAGACTTATGGGTTCCAAACGTTACCGGGAAGAGGCAGGTCACAGTATCACAGACTTTGAAAGCCCTTGAATCCTGCAAAGCATTTTTAAAACATTAACTTATGGATTCTCACCATCTCATTGCATGTGTTTTTTTTTCCAGATGAGAGAAAACCTGGTGCACCCCCCCCAAAAAAAGGCTCTGAAGGAATGCATCCAGATGGCAAACAGGTCTGGTTTTTATAGACCTAAGACCCATCCCAGAAGGTTCTAATTCAGTGGATCCAGAACTGGGCCCGAGTAACTGCATATCTTTTAAAAGCTTCACAGGCTATGCTAGTGTGCAGTTCAGGCTGGGAACCACTGCCTTAGATTCTCTGCAGTTCCAAACCCAAACTTTCTCTACGATGTTGAGAGATGGCTGAGGGCACTAAAAACCGAAGCAGAGAAGAGCTGAGATTATAAAACTATCCAAGAGAGAGCCTAGGAAAGATATGCTCTGGTTACACTATTTCCCTGTATTTTTTGTGTCTGAACTATTTTATAGCTGATTTGCTTCTTTTTAAAATCATTTTTATTGGAATATGGTTGATTTATAATGTTGCATTAGTTTCTGCTGTTACAGCAAAGTGAACCAGTTATACATAGACATATATCCACTCTTTTTTAGATTCCTTTCCCATAGAGGTCATTATGGAGTACTGAGTAGAGTTTCCCGTGCTATAAAGTACGTTCTTCTTAGTTATCTCTTTTATATATAGTAGCTAATTAGCTTTAAGTAAGCAAGTTGGCCAGACTTCCCAGGTAGTGCTAGTTGTAAAGAACCCCCCTGTCAATGCAGGAGACCTAAGAGACACGGGTTCAACCCCTGGGTCGGGAAGATCCCCTGGAGAAGGGCATGGCAACCCACTCCAGTATTCTTGCCTGGAGAATCCCAGGAATGGAGGAGCCTGGTGGGCTACAGAATTGGGGTCACAACGAGTCGGACACAAGTGAAGTGACTTAGCACACACACGAGCAAGCAAGTTGGCCACAAATGTCACCAACAAATATTAAATAAGCCAATCATTACCAACTGATATTAAGTAAACCTCTATGGGGTCGCGCAGAGTCGGACACAACTGAAGCGACTTAGCAGCAGCAGCAACCCTAACCTGCTCTTGAAAAGTATTTTATTTTCCTCTGATAATTCGGAAGATACTTCTGATTTTCTTAGCAAACAGCAGCCAATATGAGAAAAACTGCTCTTAATTCAACAGTGCCACGGATGTAGTCAACAGCAACCAAAAGCTGGACAAGAAATAAGTTGGGTATAAGTTACAAATTTAAGTTCACAAATTCCACCAAGAACTGCCTTCACGCCTTTAATACTTATGAATGTATTTATTTATGTAATCAACCACCACTAACACCTAGTACATGCCAGACACTGTTTTAAGTGCTTTACTAATATTGAATATCATTTCATCTTTACTTAACAGATGACTGAATATCATTTCATCCCCACTTTATAGATCAGGAGATTGAGACAGAGAGTAGTTTAGAAGCCTGCCCAAGTTTCCACAGCCGGAAGCAGCGTGACAGTCTGGCTCCAGAGTCAGTGTTCTCCATCACTACGCTTGGTCTCCAAGAACCTACACAAAGCGCCAGCCCTAACCCAAAACTTTGGTTTTCTGGACTCAGTCCCTACAGGGCCCCAGCTTCCAAAGCATTTATTCAGTTCCTCTAACAGTCCATGAGCCTTCTTTGCTCTGCCTGAACACCCTCCTACATGCTTATTCTCTCTTTTTTTTTCAGATCTTCTGTTCCCAGCTCAAACATTATCAACTAAATTACAAACTCTAATGGTGCACTGTACTTTTCAGCACACAACACAAAATTGTAATTATGCTACTTCCTGAGTAATTACTTGCTTCCTGCCTTTCCCAAGCAGGCAGGTGAGTTCAGACACCATGTCAATCTTGCTCATCTTTTGTTCTCAATCACTGAATACCTATCAACCAAAAGGAAAAGCCTGACACAAAGTAAGCTCTCAACAATTTTTGCTGAATGAATGAAAGAGTAGCATACACTCAAGCCTCATGTTTTCTTTTTCATGCTTTCAGGTACTTGACACATACCTCTGCTCACAGCGACCCCCACACAGCCCTCACCACACCCCTAAAAGTGTAGACTCCTATAACACACAGGTAACAGCTCTGGAAAATATTGGCTCTGCACGCAAATATTAAGTGGCCCTGGACAGGTCATCTCTCCCATTAACTGGCCTGAGTTTCAGGTGCAGAATGGGGATCATGACAAGTCCCAGTGAAACGTAACCTATGAAAGACGGAGGACCTGCACTTCTCATAACCCATCAAAACTGCAGTTATTACTTGCTTCACGTGTTTCCAACAAAAATGTGGCTCCGACAAGGCCAAGCCCATGTTTGCCTGGTTCGGCGCCATGTCCCAGGCACAATAACCCCAGGCTGGTACCGTGCCTGGCAAACGGCAAAAGTTGGACAATTAAAAGTTAAGGAGGTGAATTCCTGCTCTGAGCATTTCACAGATGTCACACGAGTTGACCGACGCCTTCTGGCGTAAAAGTGTATTCCTTAGACACAGCCCGCACCCCCGACCTAGGCCCCAGACCCCCGGAACGCTGGCCCCTAACCCCGCGCCGAGCAAGGCACCTCTTGCATATAGAAGCATCTTCGCAAGTGCCCCGCACGCCCTCGTCGTCCGTGTCGGTAGGGGAAGAACAGGCGGTGAAAGAGGGCCTCCTCAGGCTAGCAGCCATGGGTGTGGAGGTTTCGGGGTGGTGCGTCCACCGGAGACATGGAAGCCGAATCGACGGACGCCTGAGGAAAGAGTGAGCGGGAGAGAAAGCAGGAGAGAGGGGCTGGGCTCCACCAGGCTCAGCTGGCGCAGCTCAGTGACGCCACCCGCGGCTGCCCCAGCTTTCCGCTGATTGGCCCCTCTATGGAGATGCTCATTGGACAATTTCCCACCCCTCAGCCTGAGGAGATGCCCATTGGATCACTCCTTTGGCCCCGCCCACACAACCCGGAAATTCCCTGAGGGGAGAAAGTAAACTGAAATTGACGCAAGAGAGCACCGCAATGCTCTCCGGGAAGTGTAGTCTTCGCTGCTTTGGAAGGCCACCTCGTTCCCACAGCTAGTCAGGGAGTTTTATAACTGTAATTAACTCAAGGCGGAAGAGCTGGCAGGATCCTCAGCGTTGTGTGAAGGACAGAGTATCCAGCCAGAAACAAGTGTCAGTGTTAACAGTGAGTTGGGGCTCAGTCTTATTCAGCAACTCAACAAATATTTATTCAGCGCCTACTCCGCGCCAGTCACACAAAATCACCCTAGCTACATTTCAAGTGTGTGTGTGTGAAGTCGTGGTGGTGACCAGGTTGGTACAGTCAGAATGAATCCCAGGAGTTGGATGGGAGTCGCAAAACCTAGAAAAAGCTCTCTTTTCCAGCAGACTTAAACGCAGGAGGCTGTACCTTTGGAGCTACCGAGAGCCATCCTGCTATCTCATATCACCTGAGAATGATGTTTATTGGAACGGCCCATGGAGTCTGGAGGACTGTGTGCTCAGTTGCGGGTGACCTGGCTTTGCAGTGTGGGAGCTTATGGGAACATCACCAGAACCTGTGACGCTAATCAATCAGAAGAAGCTGAATTCAGAAAGATGAAATAAACCGTTATCCAGCACTTGGAGCTTTCATCCTGAGCTGAGTGTGCATTATTTCTCCCTACCCATCACCACCTGATAGAACGTCAATGAAACCATTATATTCATTCTTCACTGGCCCAGTATTCCAAGTTTTTGGCCTGTAATGTCATAGCTGTAGCCTATTGAAAAGTCTATCTTTCCTCCTTTGAACTACTTTCGCACCTTTCTCAAAAATTAGTTCAGCATATTTGTGTGGGACTATTTCAGGGTTCTGTGTTCATTGATCCATGTATCTATGTCTCTGCAAATACTACACAGTCCTGGTTACTGTAGATATACATTAATAATAAGTTTTAAAACAGTGAACTGACTGCCCCCATTTTATTACTTTTTCAAAGTTGTTTTGGCTATTCTAGTTCCCTTATCTTTCCATAAAATTTTGGATTAAACTTGTCTATGTCTAGGAAAAAAGGCATACTGGGTTTTGATAGGGATTACATTAAATCTATCAATTTGGGGAGAATTGACATTTTACTATGGTTTGTCTTCAAATTCATGACCATGGGCATATCTCTGCATTTATTTAGACCTTTGATTTATTTTATCAGTGTTGTAGAGTTTTCAGTATACAAGTCCTGGACATACTTTGTTAGATTTACACTTGATTATTTTAATTAGTGATTGTAAATGTATTGTAATTTTTGGCATCCACATGTTCATTGCTAGTATCTAGAAATACCATTGATGGTTATGTTTATTTTGTATCCTGAGACATTATTGAACTCAATTACTTTTTAATAACTTCTTGTGGCATGAGGCCTGCAATTAGAGTTCTATTGTTTTTTCTTCTTTTTGCTGTACCTCACAGCATACAGGGCTTCCCTTGTGGCTCAGCTGGTAAAGAATCCACCTGCATTGTGGGAGACCTGGGTTTGATCCCTGGGTTGGGAAGATCCCCTGGAGAAGGGAAAGGCTACCCACTCCAGTATTCTGGCCTGGAGAATCCCAGGGACTATACAGCCCATGAGGTCACAAAGAGTCGGACACAACTGAACGACTTTCACTCACTCACTCACTCTCACAGCATACAGGATCTTAGCTCCCTGACCAGTGATCGAACCCATGCCCCCTCCTGTAGAAG
Organism: Ovis canadensis; assembly: GCF_042477335.2. Lineage (NCBI taxonomy): Eukaryota > Metazoa > Chordata > Mammalia > Artiodactyla > Bovidae > Ovis > Ovis canadensis. The sequence goes on along the minus strand of NC_091268.1, from coordinate 37,951,724 downwards.
CTCAGAGACATAACCGCTGGACTGCCAGGGAAGCCCCAAGATTCAACATTGAGAGCTGTTCTAACATCTAGTAAAGTTGAGAGGGCCTCAAAGGGCTTAACTGCAATTGACCACTCCCTCTTCTCCCACAGGTAAAGTTCCCCTAGCCATATTATCCTTCTTATCATAGGAACCAGACACAGTACCTGCTCATTCCCAAGTAGCAGACTTCAGTTCTGTTCAGCCCGCTAAATTATTCAAATAGGCAGGAACCAGGGCTCATTCCCATTCTTTGGTATTACAAAGTCTGCTTCCCAAGCCCAGGCTTGTTCATTCTGTTCCCAAGCGCAACCCCCTGTGTGGCCCTGCATGATATGTGGTGTCTTCCCCTGTGCTGTAGGTAAATGTGGCTCATAAATTGCTGTCCACCTCATCTTTTGGGGTCGAGTGTTGAGTGTCAGCCAACACCATTAACCTAGGGTTGGAGTCTCTCTTTCCCTGATGGATTGAAGGAGTAAAACAATTTACATCACAAATAAGATGGTCTAACTCAATTGAGGACACCTCGTTAGGTTTAACTATGGGTTCCTTTGCTAGTTAACTGGTTTGCAAGGCAGCAGTTACTATCTTGGATGTAAGTGCCAGTTGCTGGCCAGCTTGGGCTTTAGCTCATGTTCTGTTATCTCAAATGGATTTTGCCATCTCTTTCCACTCTGTGGTCTCATGCTGGCCAACTAGGCAGAAACTATCATTAATTGACCATATCCCAAAATGAGATGCCATCAAGTGTGGCTTGTGTCTGGCAGGTGGTCACTGAGGCTCCTACTTGAGATCGGAAACAATATAAAGTCCTAACTGATGGATGCTAGAGTTCCACAGCACTTTGCTTACTGTGTCTATCCTGATGACTGTCACTGGCTGCTTAGGGCAGTCATAGGGACTCTGTTTGGGAAAGTAGTGCCCCCCTGGGGCACTTGTGTTTGTAGTCCTGGGGATGAACATTTGTGTTGTTTGTAGAAAGGAAGGAGGCCATGACCTCAGGAAGATTTAAGAATGACCACTTGATTGACTCCTGAGTCATTGCTGTTCAGCCAAAGGTAGTGACTTTGCCCATGGTTTGGAGGTGCACACCCATGGAAGTTCATGGTCTGAGACTTGATTAAAAAAAAACAAAAGTAGGGGGAAATGGGCATTGATACTTAACTGCTCTCTCAGTGCCAAACCCCCAGTCAACACCTGTGAGTTTTGCTTCCCATTGTTACTTACCAGCATGCCAAAGGACTGATCTTGTCATCTAGGGCTTGAGGTCCCCACCCAGCCCATAGACAAAATGATCTTACTGGATGTGGATTCTAACACTCTGGAGGTGGACTGCCATTCTCTGGAGGAAGGGAATAGCCTTCTATAGGGCCCGCCATCCAGCTTTCTTTCCCTAGAAATACCCAGAAACTCTGCACCACCTGTGATTGGACGGAGACAGAAACAAAAACCTGTGACGTTAGATGGTTAGAAATCAAAATGTCCTGAGCCACTATGCTCCAGGGGTTTGGGGGAACAGTGAATATGGGGAAAGATGTAGGGCTGCAGCAGAAGATGCTTTTGATCCACCAGCTTTAGGACTGTGATCTTTCACTGACTCCCTGCTGCCTACCCCGGTGTGGCACAAAAATCCATGTCATCGGGGTTATGAGCAAAAACATTCGTGATGGCCCTATGTCACAATGAAGGGATTAATTCAAACCTGACTTAAGTCCAGGTTGCTAAACTCTATAACCGTTGTCATGAGAGAGGCCCTAATCCTGAAAATACTGATCTGAGAGATTCTCTGTAGGAAAAAAAAAATAATAATAAATGTGAGCAGGGTAAAAAGACCCCCACTACCCCGGGACTTCCCTGATGATCCAGTGGTTAGGACTCTGCCCTCCAGCATGGCTTCAATCCCTTGTTGGGAAACAGGTTCTGCATGCTGTGGGGTGTGGCCAAAAATTTTTCAAAACAGACCCTCCCCTGTCAAGCATATCCAGTGACAAAAAAAAAAAAAAAGAATGAATGAAAGAAACCTAGATACAGGGGGAGGTACCAAAAGATTCAATTAAACAAAAATTCACCATTTGACCCAAATGGAAAACCAAAATTTACTAAAAATACCTTTTATGGCAAAAACATAAAGGGAGCTGATTGGCTTTTGTGCATCTGCAATACATAGCTTTGGGACTAATTTTAACATCTGCCAAAAATGCAACAGTTGGCAAACTTTCACAGACTTTATACTAAAGCATCAAATTACAGTTATACCTCATGTAATAATCATGCTTTCTAGTTCCTGTATTTAATGCTTTGACATCTGAGGCCTTGCTCCTTTTGGAGAAACTGCCCTGCCAGGGTTAGCTAATCCCTAGAGATAGCAAACAACTCACCTGTGAGTGTACCTTTCACATATAAACTGGCCAATGAGAGCCCACACGCACAACCACCTCCTCTATGGGGCTCTTATAATCTAGACCACTATCCGTCTGCTCTAATTACCCCAGAGACGGGCACCAGACAACTAGGGACACCACTGTGTCCCAGAGCCCACTGAGATTATTCAAACTAGCCAATCCTAAACCTACTTGCCCTGCCTCACCTTCTCCTTCCCATGGAAACCATGAGAAAGACTCTTGCCCTCGTCTGCTCCTTGCTCCCTCTGCCTCCTGATGGACCCTTGTGCTTCCCCAAGTGGCCCTCCATGGTGAGCCTGGCCTCCTGTTTATCAGGATCTGTAGGCATAAAAAGCTTTTTTCATTTCTATATCTCTGTGTCTTACCATACCTGATTAAAATGAATCTCAGATACTCTTAAAACACCTGCTGCTGCTAAGTCACTTCAGTTGTGTCTTACTCTTTGTGACACTATGGACTGTAGCCTGCCAGGCCCCTCTGTCCGCGGGATTCTCCAAGGAAGAATACTGGAGTGAGTTGCCATGCCCTCCCCCAGGGGATCTTCCCAACCCAGGGATTGAACCAGCATCACTTATGTCTTTTGCATTAGGAGGTAGGTTCTTTACCACTAGCACCACCTGGGAAGCCCTAAAACACCTAAATTTAAATGTACTAGATATTTTGCTAATTATAGATGTGGCTGCTAGGTTTCATTCAATGCTGATTTCAACATCCTTTCAGCCAGTTTGTCGTCATCTCCAAAGGAGCACAGTACATTTTCATCTTGTTACCCACAGGGTCCCGAAACAGCTCTGCTAAGACTCACAGTCTTTGCAGACAGTCTTAATGCACCCACCTTTCTCCAGGGGTACAGGTGTGACATTGCCTGTATTTTATTTTATTAGTTTTTATTGCAGTATAGTTACTTTACAATATTGTGTTAGTTTCTACTGTGCAGCAAAATGAACCAGCCATCCACATACATAATCCCTTTAGGATTTCCCTCCCATTCAGGTCCCCACAGTACCTGAGGTATGTCCTCATCAGTTGTCTATTTTATACACAGTATCAATAGTGTGGGCTTCTTAGGTGGCACTCGTGGTTTAAAAAAAAACCACCACCAGCCAGTGCAGAAGACAAGAGAATTGGGTTCAGTCCTTGAATGTGGAAGATCCCCTGGGGGAGGAAATGGCAACTCACTCAGGTATTCTTGCCTGGAGAATTCCACGGACAGAGGAGCCTGGTGGGCTACAGTCCACAGGGTCACAGCACACACGCATGTCAGTAGTGTATATGTGAGGGATGACATTACCTTTATGACGTCCTCCTTTGCACACATTTGTTTGACACACTTGTTAAGGACACACGAGTCCATCTTTTAGTCCTTTTTGGATTCTTGGGAAAACATATCTCTTGTTTACAAATTTTACTTAAGCCCGTTTATGCTGTTACTTTTAAATGAGCCCACCTTGAGTGGAGACCCCTCCAACAACAGGCTCTAGAACCTAAAGTCAACAGGCACTCCCCTTAGTGCCCTCAGAGACTCCTTCAGTGAAGAGGCTTTAGCAACTTCCCCTACTGCCTCATGGAGTCTCTGGACTGCCCATGTTGTCTATAAGTCATCCTTGGGCTTCTGATGCAAGAAATTGCCCTCTTTGGCCCTATGTCACATACCATCAGAGCAGGAATCACTGGCCACACATTGAAAACTGTGTCTCCCCCAGACCCCGAGTTTCCATACCCAGCTGCCCATGATTCCTTGACATAGGAGCAAAGGTATGGGTCCCCAAGCTCAGCACGGGTAGCAGGCCTCCTTGCTACAGGATGGAGCCAAACCTGGGCCGTCTGGCACATCTTACTTGTAGGTGGGCGTGGCCTCCAGTCATCCATTGCCAGATGCCATGGAGCTGGAAGATGTCACCTCTCCCTCAGGCCCTTTGGGATCAACTGAGTGAATATCAGTGAGTTCAGACACTTTATGTTGTAGAGGACCATCTCTTCCTCTTGATCAAGCACCAACTTCGCTCCCTGGGAAAGGGCTTCACCTACTACCTAAAAGTTTCATCGTCAGCAAGGTTTAGACTGACATCAAGGGACTTCCCCAGTGGTCCAGCGGTTAAGACTTCACCTTCTAATGCAGGGAGTATGGGGTCAATGCCTGGCTGGGAAACTAAGATCCCACATGACTCACGGCCAAAACACCAAACATAAAACCTAAGCGATATTCCAACAAATTCAGTAAGAACTTTAAAAACAGTCTATATTTATAAAAAAAATCTTTAAAAAGCAAACAAACTGATGCCAGGGTATCAAACCGTCAATTGTGGTATGAAGCCATGAAATCAAGTGTTAAGGGTTTTGCCCTGACATCTGATCAAATCAGAGGTCTTCAAACGACCTGACTTCAAACTCCCCTTCCTTTCTGCTCCCACAGGTAAGGTCCCCTAGCCAAGCCACTCTCCTTATCACAGGGACTAGGCACAGTTTATCCCCAAAAGCAGCCTCCAGGTCCCTGCCAGCCTGTGAAGTCATTTAAACAACCCTCCAGAGGGGGAATTAAAGATATCTCCAATCTCTTGTTCCTCCAAAGTCCTCCCTCTAAAGCCCCTACTTGTTCACTCTTTTCCCAAGTGCAGACTCTCTGGCCATACACGGTGTTGGAATGTCCTTCCCTGGGCTACAAGTATAAGTATAGTAAAGTGCTGGAGGGCTTATCTGTTCAGTGTTGGGCCCTTGTCATAACTCTAGAGAGGAATGCCCTTCCCCACAATGGGTGGAAAGGAAGTAAATGAGACACTTCTTTGATCTGCACTCTTTGGGAAGTGTTATCCTGCTATGATCAAGCTCGTGGGCTTGAAGTTATCCGGGTAATAGTCTGTCTGGGTTTGCAAGAAGTCACATATAGCTGGAGGGTGGCCTGTGGGTGGTTGAGGAGTAGGAAGTAAGGTTACTTTGGTAACCTTTGCTTTGGTTACTTTGTTAAAGTTTGGCTCCAGGCAGTGGGGACACCTAACCGTAATTTAAAGCTGGGAAGTATCATCAGATCTTTATGTTAGAAAGTTCAGCTTTACCGATGTCTGCAAAATGGACTCAAGGAGACCCAGGAGTGGCACCAGCAAGACCTGTGAGGAGCCTACTGTACTAGTTCATGGAAAAGACAGGAAAGGAAGGAATTGAGGGCCATTTGGTAGTTGGTTGGATATGGAGCAGGGGAGACAAAAAGCTCAATCATGACTCTGATGCTTCTTGCTTGGGTGACAAGATGGACACGGATTTTAGGAGATGATAAAGGAACGGAGGAGGATTCTGAAGGAAGATCCTGAGTTCCCCTTTGGACACGTTGATTTTGAGAAGCCCACGGACATCCTGACAGAGGTGTCCAGCAGACAATCAGATAAGTCAGTATGGAGTCAGGAGAAAGGGGAGGTCAAATATAGGCATTCAGAAGTCATCATCAGCGTCCAGGTGAAAGTAGAGGGGATGAGCTTGCCCTGAGACCACAGGGAGGTGCAATTAGCTGAAGGTGGTACCTTAGAGAACAAATCTATCAAGAAGTTGTCCATAGAGCCTGCTGTAGAGCATGGGGAACTCTGCTCACTGTTAGGTGGCAGCCTGGATGGGAGGAGAGTTTGCGGAAGACTGAATACGTGTATGTGTATGGCTGAGTCCCTTTGCTCTTCACCTGAAACTATAACATTGTTAATCAGCTATACCCCAATACAATATAAAAAGTTCAAAAAAAAAAAAAAAAGGTGATCCAAAGAAGAAGTCACAGAGAAGAAGCAGAGAAAGAAGAGTCTGATGTTAGGAAAGGAACTTAAGGAGAGTAGCATCTCCAAAAGAAAGAAGGTGGAGAGAACTTTTAAGAATGAAGATGGGGCTAACATTTACCAGATATCACCGAGAGTTTAGGGAAATAAGAAGACTGCTTTCTAATGCATTAGAAGGAAACGGCAAACCACTCCAGTATTCTTGCCTGGAAAATCCCATGGCCAGAGGAGCCTGGCAGGCTACATAGTCCATGTGATCATGAGAGCTGGACACAACTTAGCGACTAAATCACCACCACCACTGAGAGTTTAGGGAAATAAGAAGACTACTTTCTAATGCATTAGAAAATACCTGGGACATTGAGACAAGATTTTGTGGTGCTTTCAAAAAGGAGTCCGTGAGGACTTCCCTGGTAGCGGAGTGAATAAGAATCCACCGGCCAAGGCAAGGGCCGCAGGTTCGATCCCTGGTCTGGGAAGATGCTTCATGCTGCAGAGCAACTAAACCCGTGTGCTGCAACTACTGAAACCCGCATGTCCTGGAGCCCTGCTCTGCAACAAGAGAAGCCACCGCAGTGAGAAGCTGGAGCACCGCAACTAGAGAAAGCCCGCACAGCCACAAAGACCAAGCACGGCCACAAATAAAATAATTTTTTAAAAAGTCAGTGAGAAATGAGATGGTGGGGAGGAGTGGAGAATTTTTTTCAGAACCTTTGTTGTGAAAGATAAAGAGAGATGGTGGTAGCTGAAAGAGCAGAAAGGTAAGGCTTGCTTGCTGGAGTGACTTGGACAGGCGCTGAAGCTCAGGGGAAAGAGACAGGCACAAGATAAGGCCGGAAGGAAAATCAACGGAATGAAGTCTTTGAAAAAGTCTGAGTGGATAGTTTCTGGGGCACAATGGAGCGATTAGACTTTAATTGCAAAGCTGGATCCCTTGTCTTCTACAAGAAAAGCGGGGAAGTAGAAGTGGAGGGAAGTGAGTAGATGGTTAAATATAGGAAGGGGGTGTGGGAAATTGGGAGTTCCTGACTGCTGGCCTCCAGTGTCTGCAAGAGGGCATAAGACATACTTCAGGAAAGTGATGACAGTTTGGGGTGGTTCTTAAGGAAATGGGCAAGAGAGTTGCTTATGGCCATGATCGTTTTGGGGATACAAACTGCTTAAATGATGATTAATAGGAGCTAGTTAAAAGAATTAGGGTACATCTACACAGCAAACTAACTGCTGCTTTTGAAAAAGGGTAGGAGGGAATTCATTCACACCTGGAAAGATCTCTAAGGTGTAGTGTTTGTTTGTTTGTTTGTTTAAAAAAAAAACAAGTCAGAGAACATACACAAATATGCAAATATTTCTAAAAAGCCTGAGAGAATACAGTTTACTAATAGGGTAGTTTCCCAGGCAATGAAGGGTTTTCCAGGTGGTGCTAATGGTGAAGAACCAACCTGCTAATGCAGGAGATATAAGGGATGCAGGTTTGATTCCTAAGCCAGGAAGATCCTCTGGAGGGGGTCAAGGCAACCCATTCCAGTGCTCTTGCGCAGAGAATCCCATGGACAGAGGAGCCTGGCAGGCTGCAGTCCATAAGGTTGCACAGAGTCAGACACGACTGAAGCGACTTAGCGCAATAGCAACAGGAAATGAAAAGAGGAGTGGGACTTAGCCAGGAAAAGTAACCTTTCATTCTTAAAAATGTTATGCATCTTGTACTTTTGGGCTGTCCACCTTTTTTCTTATACAAAGACTGTACACTTGTATATTCTATCATTTTGAACATTCTCTGTGTATGTGCTTAGTCATGTCCGACTCTTTGCGACCCCATGGACTGTAGCCTGCCAGGTTCCTCTGTCCATGGGATTTCCCAGGCAAGAATACTGGAGTACATTGCCATTTCCTCCTCCAAGGGATCTTCCCAACCCAGGGATTGAAACTGTGCCTCTTGGGTCTCCTGCATTGGCAGGCAGGCTCTTTACCACTAGCGCCACATGGGAAGTCCCATTTTGAATGTTAACAAAAGGTAATATTTTAATTTCCCAAAGTCTACATAAGTACCTGCTTCTTATTTTAAAAAGTCAAAGCATAACAAACACTATTTGAAGCATCCCTTGGCCACAGCCTCCAATCCCACCCAGGCCCTTTCTCATAAAAAGTTACTGTTGAAGTCTCATAAAAAGTAATTATCTTTGAAGTCCTTAAAATATACCCTTTTATTTAAAAAGTATTGATATTTTTATTAAACAAAGTGACTCTGAAAAGTCATGCTCTGGTAAGGCACATAAACACAGTGACTTTGGTTTTTTGAAGTAGCTTAGTTTCTCGTCTCTGAAGAATCATCTATGGCTTTGAAAAGTCTTTTGACACATCTCCAGCCCTCTTGCCAGGTGACAGAACCAAAGGTGGGTACGTAGTCAAAACATCAGTAATAGCATTTAAAAGAAGATGCTTTTAAATGCATTTAAAAGAAGATGCTCAGCGCTTTTAGGTCTGGGTGGGTTAGTCAGAGAGATAGCTGTGAATGTTGATTCACATCTGGTTTGGGGGATGTGGATTCTGAGATAGTTTTAAGACTTGGTGGTACATTTTTAGGTAATTTTTTATTTCCTGGTGAACCCAAAGACTTTGGTTTGAGTGGCAGAAGAGTGAGATGAGATTCTGTTTTGAGAAATTTAACAGAGCTCCAAGAAAGAATTCTTCGTCTTTGGTTGCTGATTTGGTCTCAGAGGTGTGCTGGGGACACTTTTTGTTCCAAGTCAGCCAGTCATCCATAGGGTACCACTGCCTTGCTCTTCATTCACAATCACACCGATTTCTTCCTTTGTGATACCCAGGGTGTTACCCATTATCTGCAACACTTCGTGATGTTGTTTTCAGTGTTTGAAAAGACCCTACGAGGATGTTTCTCATGAGGCTGTCAACTTCTTCTGCATTACTTAGTAACTTCATCAACTTCTTCTGCATCTCATCCAGCACTTCCTGTTGGACCTCATTTTGTTTTTTTCAGATCTTTAATTTTTTCTTCCTTTAGATTCCAGGCAGCATTCACTTTCTCCTGATGTCCTTGTGCCAATGTTAATTTCCCTTCTAGGTTTATCTACCTTTGCCATCCATTCTGCGGCTACCACCTTCAGGTTAGCTAGTGCTTGGGCATCCTCCTTTACTTGCTCTCACGACACAGAAAGCTGTCTCAAAGCGTCATCTCTCTGTGTTGGGATGATAGTCACTTGTTCCTTCAACGACTCTGTCTGCAAACTGTCTTGTTGATTTGCACTTTCCATTGCGTTAGAAGACAGAAGGAACTTTTCCTCCAGTGCGGTGACTTTCATTCTTAGTTTAGCCACTCTGTCTTCTGCAGCCAAAGCCTCGCAGTTATAAGACACTTCTGCTTCTACAGCCCATTATGCACTCTCTCCTGTTCCTGCTTTAAGCGTAGATCTTTGCTGTGTCAATGTTGAACCTCTGTCTGGAGGGCATGGTTTTCCATTTATTTCTGTTTTAGTACCAGTATGGCTTCATTTCTCTCCTGTCGAAACGTGTCTTTTCTTGCATCGATGTCACTACATTTAAAAAATGACTTATTTCCTGTTTTGCCTTGTTCTGTTCCTTTGAACCAATGCTCAAAAGCAAGCGCCTTCTCCTCCATTGTAAAACATTCCAATTTTTTCTCTCTCCACATCATAGACAGCTGCATATTTGTCTCTTGCAATGCTTGATTTTCTGTTTCCTTTTCCCTAGATGTCTCTACTATTTTTTCCTTTTCCTCTTCTAGTTGACACATCTCTGATTTAACGCCAACTGCTATCTCCTTCAGGTTGATTACTGCCTGCTTCAAAAGGTCGTTTTTCACTCACTTTATTAGTGAAATTTTCACTTAAGCAAAGTAATTCATCACTTTTGGCTTGGATTAAAAACTCCTTTTCCTAAAGTTTTGAAAGTTACCCTGTTTCTCCTGTAGCTGCTACATTTCTGAATCCACTTGTTCACGTCGCTTTCTTTCTAGTTCTGAACTGTCTGCGATGGAATTGAACAAACTCTGATTATCTTCCTGGAGGGTTCTAATGGTTGCATCTTTTTCCTCCATTAATTTTCTTAACTCTCCAATCTCTTCTTTGAGCATTTTGGAAGAGTCACTCAATTCATCAGCTTTAACTGCCTTAAGAGAGGCTGCTGACGTGGAGCTAAGTGGTTCTTCAGAAGGCTGTGGTAAAATCAGGTCAGACACTCCAAAGAGAAAGCCTTTGGCACTGCAAAGCTGCTCTAGGCTGAGATTAATTTGTGCCACCTGCTGCTCCAAGTTTTTGAGTTGGATTTTATTCCTTTCGTCATTTTGATCAGGTCAGTACAGTTCATCTGTAGTTTAGAATTATTAACCTTGTCAACTGAAACCGGTGCCTGAAATTGATGAAGTTCTTTTTGAAGACTGGTTGACCCACACTGCATATTCTGTACCAGGCCATCATGGGCTCTTTCCATTCTTCTAGCATCTTCACCTGCTGTCTCAATTTATCACGTTCCCATAGAAGCTCCTCAAATGGATCTATATGAACGTCTCTCACCTACCACCATTGCTGGACGTTTGCACTGTTGTCAGTAAAGTCTGACATTTCTGAGTCAAAGCATCAGTTTCAATGTCTTTCTCGAACCATGTGGGATGAATTCTGGATCGTTTCTCTAAACATATCCTGATCGTTTCTCTAAACAAATATTCTCTAAACATATTTCAGGATATGTTTGTGTATGTTCAGGATATGTTAGAGAAATCTGGTGGAGAGTTCTGTGGTGGCATCTTTGAGTTTCAGGAGGTCAGCTTCTTTGGCCACAATAATATCTATCATTCTGAAAGTTTCTCTTGTAAGACGATTATTTTCCCTAGTTTTCTCATCTAAAACAGCTAACATTTGTTCTCTTTCCAAAGCATATGCTTGCAATTGATGAATCTCTTCATTACCTTGGCCACTGGAAGAAGCTGAAGATACTTTCATACAAAGAAACCGTATCTCCAAATCTTTTTGCCAGATGAGCTGAGTTAGCTTACCATTCTCACCATGGGACAGCTGATCAATCTGTTCAGTTAAAAGAGTATTTTTTTCAGTTAGAAGTTTTATCTCCAATTTTTGTTATTTCTTGTGATAATCTTTCAGTTTCAGCTTTAGATCAGTCATGCTTTTCACTTCCGTTTTCTATGTGAAGACTCTGAATTTCTGTTACTCGAAAAATGTCACAGCTTTCTACTGGCATATACTGAGATTCTTCAGGCAACTGGGTTTTGATTTGTTCTGTTGCATTTTGCAACTGTCCGATTTCCTCCCCTTGGGCGGAAAAGAGCTGATTGTGTTTAATATTCATTTGCTCACGTTGTTATCTGAGATCTTTCTATTTCTTTTGATGAGATTTAATTTCAAGATTATCTTCAACTGTGCTCCATGGAGAGTCCTCAGATTCTATTTCTGGAACAGTTTTAGGGTTAATCGTTGCGGTTTGACTGTGTTCTCCCCTCAGTTGATCCAATTCTTCTTTCAGATGATTAATTTCTTCTCTCATGGATTCAAGACTTTTGGCTTTTTCCACTATGGTTTACTGTAAATTTTCCATTTTTCTTAAGGCTTGAGTATACTGATTTAACTCCTCCTGAAGCTGTGGACCTCCTTGAAGTTTTTCAATAAAAATGTCTTTCTTCCTTATGTTGTTTCAACTGCTTCCACTCTTCTAAACTAGATGACAAAATTTCTTTGGTTTCTTTGTGGTCAGCAATCATCTGCTCAACAGTATTTCTCTTGACCAAGTTTAACCAAACCCTCACACTCCAGCTATTAGGCCGAGCTGTCTGGGTCCTCTGTACTTGACGGTTTTTTAATAGCTTGCTCAGACTTCCTCCTTTCTTCCAATAGCCTCTGTGCTGCCTGACACAATTCTGCTTCTAACTGTCCTTTTTGCATTTTTTAATGAATTAACTTTTCTTTTTGCCCATCCAACTCTTTGGTAATGTTCATTTTATCATCTTCAAGTTGACGAACGCTCTTTTTTTCCACATTCTAGATCTTGTTTTAGTTTACTGATGATGCCATCTCCTTCATTTTTTTTGGATTTCTGATCTTTCATCAAAACCACGCACATTGTCGTTTTTTGTTTCTGCCTGTCCAACTCTCCTAACTCAGGGATCAGTAATTTCTTTTCAGCAGTGACAATGAGTTTTCCTTCCTTGATTTCCAAGTTCTATCTTAAATGAGGTACTTCTGAATCCAAGCTCACGTGTCTGATAGTTGAGCTTTTAATGGGTTCATATACATTGCTCAATCTGACAAGTGAGGGTTGAAGTTGTTCCTTTTCTCCATTTAATAATGAATTTTCTTTTTCTAAAACTTGGGCTCGTTTTTGAAGCTTCAGGTTCTCTTCAATGAGATTTTCATTCTGCTTCAAACTACTTAATCTCATCATTTCATTTTCAGCATCAGACAGTGGCTGTTGTTGTCTGGATGCTTCTTCCAGGGATGTTCTCTGTGGAAGAACTTTTTCCTTTTCTGTCGCAGCATCACTATGCTTCTTAGTAGAAGGCTTCAACTCACCTTTTTTAAGTCTTTTCTTCATTTCATTTATCTGGTCTTGTTCTCTAACTGAAGCATCCATTTCCTTTTCTACAGAAGACAATTTTTTTTTAAGGTATTTTACCCTAATCTCAAGTCCTTTGGTTTTCTTGGTAGATGCTACTTTTTCAGTGGCTAGGACTTGAATGGCTTTTTGCATATCATGAATCATCTCCTCGTAATCCTTTAATTGTTTTCGATGCCTGCCACTTATTTCTGCCAGTTTCTGCTGATGAATTTCCTGCAGTACTGCCATTTCAAGTTGATGGTCATCAATTTCCTTATTTCGAGTCTGTTCAAGTTCCTTGATAGTATTTTGCAGTTTATAGATTTCCTTTAGATTAGAACTATCTGCTCCATGTGCTGTAGAAGTTTGAGCACAATGTCTCCAATGGCTGACATCAGCCTCAAGTCTTAAAACTTCATTTGACAATCTATTTATTTCTTGTTGTGACCAAATTAGATCAGCGAAGTCCATATCATCATTCTGGAAAGCTAAAGCATGCTGATAGACATCATAACCCAGTGAAGAGGGTGCAGGAGTTGAGGGCTGAAAGCTATCCTGAAGATTTACTGAGTGGATGACTGACTGCAGCTTTAGCAACTGATCCTTCATTGCTACCTGTCTTGCTGTCAGAAGTCTGATTTCTACGTCTTTCTGGTGTAACTGATGTCTGTAGCTAGCAGTTTGCTGCTTCAGCTGAAGCTCTGAGGCTTCATACTTCTCTTCTAGATCACTACAAAGAATTCGAAGCCTCTCAATCTCTGATTTTAAGACTGATTGAAAGTCGACAACCTCCTCTCTTGCAGAGTCAGGGAGTTCTTCTACCTTTTCAGCTCCCTTCCTCAGCACATCTTTTGTGAAACTAGAAACACAGTCTGTTAAAAAGGCCATAGTACCACCCACTTGCCCCAGGGAATGGCCTAAGCTGGAGCCAAGGCCACCAAACCAGGACATTGTCACAGGTCGTAAAACTGACCTGATCTGTCCTGCGAAAAGGATCCAGTGGAGTCGGACAGCCTCACTGCTGACCAGCTCGAGGTTAAGAAAAAAATGAGGAGTTTCTAGGCAACGTGGGCTGAGAAGGCCCCTCTATAGAACCCTCGGAGCCCCAGGCATGGCCTGTGACCTGACAAAGAACCTATCTCCTGTGACGTGTCCCCGCTCGGGCGTCTGCTCATCCTCACAACTTCCCAGCGCTAGGGTCGGGCACTTCTCTGCTTGCGTGATTTTCCCAGGGCCGGTAACACCCCGGTCCCCTGGACCGGAGACCATCACCGCAGCTCTGACGGCGCCATCGGTGAGCGCATGTTCATAGAAAGCACACTTGTCTTTTTCTCTTTTTCTCTTCTTTATGATATGGAGTGACATTCAAGGTAGATTTAAATCAATAAAAGAGAAGCAGCACTACAGTAATAGTATTCAAATAGGAATAAAATATATTTAATTGCCTCTGACTTTTTTACTAAATGGCATCTCACATACACACAGTCCTGCAGCTTGTTTCACGCAACTATTTTTTTTCTTGAAAAAAAAATCGAGGTAACATGTACATAGGGACACGCGTCCGTCTTAAGAATCCAAGTTGCTGTATTTTGACAAACGTCTACACCTGAGCATAAGCACGGCTCTGATAAAGACTTGGACCGTTTCCATCGTTCCAAAGCTCCTATCCCGTTTCCCTTCGCGCAACACTCCCCCCGCCCCCACCTCCGAGAGCCCTGCCCGGGGGTCTAGTCCCGAGGGTGACTTTTTGTGTCCGCTCTTTGTGTCTGCTTTGCCCACCGCGTGTTTGCGATCTAGTCTGGGAAGTGAGTTATATATTAATATTTAATATTAATATTCGCTGAGCGGAAGCACAAGCACGCCGAGGTCCGGGTGGACCGCGGGGCCCCGGGCGGCCGCGCGTCGCCGGGCCCAGGGAACCACCTGGAGGCGTGGGGACCACGCGGCCCCCGGGCAGGCGGGCGGCGGAGGCCTGGCCGCGCGCCGCCTGCGGCCTGGAGCTCCTCGCCCGCCCCGACCCGGCCGAGCCGGCGGGCGGCGCCGCTGGAAGTGACGCGGCGAGGGCGGGGCCGCAGGCCTGGGGAGCCGTGCCGCCGCCGCCGCGCCTCGGCCGGGAAGCGATGTAGGAGCCGCCAGGCCGTCCCCCGTCCTGCCCGGCCGGAGCCCCGCGGGCCGCCGCCGCCGCCGCCATGAAGAAGCAGTTCAACCGCATGAAGCAGCTGGCCAACCAGACCGTGGGCAGGCGAGTGCGCCGCGCCGGGCCGCCGGGGGTCGCGCGGGCCGGGGGTCGCGGTCGCGGGGGCGGACCGGCTTCTTCCGCGCGCCCCGCCGCTACGGGCCAGGCTGAGGCTCCGCCCGAGGCCGGCGGGGCCCAGGGTCGGGGTCTGCGCCACGCCGCGGCCTGGAGGCCCGCTCTGGGCCGCCGCCTGGCCCCCGGAGACCGGGCGGGCGGGCCGCGCCTCCCGCTCCTACCCCTCGGGTCCCCACTGCCCCGCGGAGCATCGCCCTCCTGGGACTGGAACTGCCCCTCGTCTTTCCCTACCCCGGGATCTGGCAGCCCCGGGCCGCCGCCTGGGGCTGCAACTCGGATCAGTGGTGTGTCCGAGGCTGCCGGGCTTGGGGGCTGCATTCCCAGCCTTTCCGAGTGGCCCCCCTGCTGCAAAACCTCACTTGCAAGTGTCTGGGGGCGGGGGATGGTGGGGGCGAGCAGTCAAGAAGCAAGGGTCATAAGCCCAGCGGATCTGCCTAGTGAGTTTCAGAACGCCCTTTGAGGGAGCTGCGAGGTGGTGCCGTCTCTAGACCAGAAGCGAATATGAACTGCACAGCTAACATTTAAAAAAGCTTGGGTGGGGGGTGGGGGTAATTAGGAGAAAAGGATTCTGGAAACGCCTAGCCCCAGTTTAAAAATAAGTATCATTTTAAAAGTCTTTCTCACTTTGGGTTTGGAAGCAGCTCCTGCTCCCTTGCTTCTTTGGGATTCCTTGACTGCTTGGCAACCCTTGATTCTGAAATGACAGGAGAGAACAGAGTTAGTAGAGGATCCGGCCATTGGGACAGGACTGGTCTGTGGTCTTGAGAGCTTCTGAAGATGACTGTCATGTGCTGTGTTACCTGGGGCAGATTTTTCAAGGTCTATCCAGGGCAAGT
Source organism: Ovis canadensis (assembly GCF_042477335.2). Lineage (NCBI taxonomy): Eukaryota > Metazoa > Chordata > Mammalia > Artiodactyla > Bovidae > Ovis > Ovis canadensis. Next base: position 37,935,826 of record NC_091268.1, on the reverse strand, counting down.
TAGCTGTATGGTATCGGTTTTGCTGTTTATTCTGGGAAGAGAGATGAATGCGGGAATCTTTTTTCACCGCGTTGACTTCTTTTTTTTTCAGCAGTTGAGTCAAAGGGGGAGTTTGGTTTGGCCAAAGCACGTGGCACACTTCTTTTTTGCGTGTGTGTATGAAAATACTTTTACTTCCTCTTGAGTTTTCTAAATGTGCTCTTTACTGTTTCGTTTCCCTCAACTTTTTTGCTTAGTTTTGTTGTTTGGGTCTTTTTGGCTCCCCACCCTGTTAGCTTGGGGTGCATTTATCCTTTTTCCAGAGTTAATTCCTGTCTAGGCTAAAGCCTAGATGTGCCTTGTTTTCTGTTATTTGTGGGGAAATGATAGAAATAACGTGGAGAGGAAGGTTGACAATGTATTGTGGTGGTGGCGGTTGAGTCGCTATGTCGTGTCGGATTTGCGACGGTGGACTGTAGCCTGCCAGGCTCCTCTGTCCATGGGATTTCCCAGGCCGGAATACTGGAAAGTGAAGTGGCTCATTCGTGTCCAACTCTTTGCAACCCCATGGACTGTAGCCTACCACGCTTCTCTGTCCATGGGATTTTCGAGGCAAGGGTACTGGAATGGGGTGCCATTTCCTTCTCTGGGGGAGTCTTCCATGTCTCCTGCATTGCAGGCAGTCTCCTGCATCACAGGTGAATTCTTCATGGCTAAGCTACCAGGAGAGAGTATTGGTGATGGCTCATGTTTCAGTCAAGAATCTGGGAATGAATTACAAGATAATTCTGTGAATTTTCTACCCCTCTTAGTGTTCTCAGGAACATGCATCAGGGAATCAATATTTAGTGAGTGTCAAGATGCATTTGTCCCAGAGTCATTTTGGCCTGTTCATACATTGTATCAGGCAAGTGATTTTTTTTTTTTTAAACAAAGTTCTGAGGCTTTAAAAGCTGCAAAGTTGGTTCAGGGAAACTGTTCAGGGTGTCTTTGGCCCCTGCTTCCTCTGTCAGCTTCTCTTTTTATACTTTTAAATTCTAACCGTCTTGTCTACTTTCAGTTTTCAGTGGAGGCTATACTTTTCTTACATATTAGCCTCTACTTGGAACTATCACAAAGAAATCTCTTTTACCACACCTGCCCTAGGTCACCTCCCACTTGTTCCTCAGGTCTCCTTGGAAAGGTCTCTGCCTCTAAAAGGCCTTCTCTGGGACAAAGTTTGGATGTCCCTCCTTGGCTCTTTCCTAATCCCATACAGCACCTGTTTCGCCATCATGTAATTGCTTCTTTACTTGCCCGCATTCTTCATCACGCTAAACATTTAAGAATGTTTACCCTTTCTTCTTTGATTCCCAGGATCTTCTGTGGTTCCTATCACTTGGCAGATCCTCAATAAACATTGTCAAATGAATGTAAATCCAGTTCTCACTAGATTGTTCAAGTGGTATGGGAAAACGAGAACTGGATAGAATGAGTGGAGTGATGTGACTCACCCTAGGACTGTAATTCTGGCTCTGACCTTTGACTCTGAAAATCTTTATTGCTTGATGCAGTGTAGGCTGCAGCTATACAGTAGTATTAAGGGTGTGGAAATTATGCACCTAAAGTCAAAACAGTTTTTACTGGGGAACCTGTTGCTTTACTGTTGTTGATTTCCTATATATGTTTGTCTCCCCGCCCCCCCCCGCCCCCAACTTAAGTAATTGTAAAGGACTAGGGAGGAAAGATGGAGGAGGCAGGAGAGAGCCTGAAATTGTTATTGGGCAGAAGCAGCTAGTTGGTGGATATCAGAACCAGGCTTCTGGATGTATTGGGGTCAAAACAAAGGCTAAAACACACACACTCACTACTGAATGAAGTTGTATGTGTGAATGACTTGCCCACAGTGTGTACTGTCAGTTTGTAGTTCTAGGTGGTGTCATGCGATGAAATATTCTCTTTGCAGAATGAGGACCTTGTGAGTAACCCCATAGTGAGGTTCCATGGGACCGACATGTGGGAGAATTAGTAATGGCTGGAAGGAGTGAGTTCTCATGATGCAATTTGTTTGTAATGGATGGATGAGTCTGTTTCAGAAGGTGGTTCAAATGAGGTGGTCTCCTGAGGTGGGTGTCCCAAAGGAGACAATGAGGATGGTTCTTTTGTGCCCTCTGCCTTTTGTTCATTCATCTATTTAACAATTGTTGGGCCCAAACTGTGTGTGAGTATGTGAGGTATTGGAGTCTATTTCTGCCTCCCTGTTTCTGCCCTGAAGGAGCTCAATACTTTTGTGGAAGAGATAGGCAAGCAAAGAAATAATTGTTACCCTGAGATACGTGCTTTCAGAGGGCTGGCTAATGCTGGTTCTTATTGGATGGGGGAAGGTAACAGAAAACAGAAGAAAGCTTGGGCAAAGCCTTTTGGCTTTGTTTTCATCTTCAAGCACTTTCAGATTTCTTTTGTATTAATGAGGAGCCTGGTGGGCTGCAGTCCATGGCGTCGCTAGGAGTGGGACACAACTGAGCAACTTCACTTTCACTTTTCACTTTCATGCATTGGAGAAGGCAGTGGCAACCCACTCCTTCTTGCCTGGAGAATCTCAGGGACAGGGGAGTCTGGTGGGCTGCCGTCTCTGGGGTAGCACAGAGTCGGACACAACTGAAGCTACTTAGCAGCAGCAGCAGCCCTTGGTAGTATGAAAACCCATTTCAAGCTGCCATAAGTGAAGATGGGAATTAATTGGCTTATATGTGACCAAAAAATATCCAAAAGGAGTCTGGCTTCAGGCTGGGCTGGATCACTCTCCGGACAAGCTGGGTCCACAGAAGGACCCCTCCCCACCCCCACGCTCCATCGTCCTCAGTTCCAGTCCCAGAAGGATGGAAAAACCTTTCTCCCAGTCACTGTCTCCAAGGCCCACAATTGACTCAGTGCTTCTGACTGTGTCCCCTGCTTCTCCCTGGAAATGAGTGTGGAGTAAATGCCCATCTAAACCTTAGGGACTGAGAGTGGGGGAGCACTGGCTCCCCAAGGGAAACCGGGAAACAAGAAACATCATGTCAGGTCTTTCGTAGTCTGATTCCCTGGACAGAGGAGCCCGGACAGCCCACGGGGTCGCAAAGAGTTGGACATGACTGAGCACAGCCCAGCACAGCAGCAGCAAGAAGCAGGCATTTTGTTCTTTGAAAATCCTTGGTGCAGATAATCCAGTGGACACAGGTGGCGATTTGGAGGAGGTGATGCCCTGCCAGGAGGAAAGTGTACACGGGATGAGGACCTCGAGGAACGTTTAGTTATGAGGTCTGAGTGTCCAGGAGAAAAGGAATCTGAAGGACTAACCAGGAGAGTTATGACCTAGGTGAGGCTCTGGGAGGGAGTGTCTCATTGGGTGTGGGTTCCTGCCTTGACTGAAGTACTCCCTGGAGGTTCAAAGCTTTTGCGATAAGCCAAGGTTACAAACTCAAATACCTAGAGGGGCCAGACGAGTAAAATAAATGAGTGACTGAAGACAGGTAAGGGTTGGGGGCATGCCCCTCCCCGCCCCCCAAAAGGGCAAATGAGAATATGGGCCCAGAGTGACTCAACCTTTGCGACTTTCCAGAAAAGCCTGAAATCTGGATTTTAATGAAAGTTTAGGTGGTATTTAATGCAAATGAGACAATCACTGTGATGCTGGGGCAAACAAAATCCATCATTGGCCAGATTTGGCCTGTGGGTCACCAGCTGCCAATTGCTTGTCTAGAAGGACCCAGGAGTTCAGGATCCCTATTATTATTTTTCTTATTTTTCCTGTACCTTACCCTGATATAATTGGAGAAGGAAATGACAACCCACTCCAATATTCTTGCCTGGAGAATCCATGGACAGAGGAGCCTGGTGGGCTATAGTCCATGCGGTCGCAAAGAGTTGGACATGACTGAACAACTAACACACACCCTGATATTATTACATTCTCGGTTCTTTGGATTTGTTGAAGAGCTCATTCTTTCCTTTATGTGGGTGGTTTAGTCATTAAGTCATACCTGACTCCTGCAACCTCATGGACTGTAGCCTGCCAGGCTCCTCTGTCCGTGAGATTTTCCAGGCAAGCAACTGCAGTGGGTCGCTGTTTCCTTCTCCAGGGGTTCTTCCTGGCCCAGGAATAGAACACACATCTCCTGCATTGCAGGTGGTTTCCCTCATTGCAGGCGAATTATTTACGCCAAGCCACCAGGATGGAAATCTTTAAAAGATTTGATAGTATTATTCGTCAGCTTGTCTCTAGTTGCTTTACCAAGTGCTGTACCAAACCAGGGCTTCCCTGGTGGCTCAAATGATAAAGAATCCGCCTGCTATGCATGAGACCTGGGTTTGATCCTTGGGTTAGGAAGATCCCCTGGAGGAGGGCATGGCAACCCACTCCAGTATTCTTGCCTGGAGAATCACCATGGACAGAGGAGCCTGGCAGACGGCAGTCAGTTGGGTCGCAAAGAGTCAGACACGACTGAGCATCTAAGCACACAGCATAGTACCCAACCACCTGGCTTGGTTCTTGCTACTGGCAATGATCATTTCTATTTTAGAAAGAGGGAAATGACTTGCCAGGTTCATACAGCTACTAAGAGGCTGAGGCATGACTTGAGTCCTGGGCTTCTGACTCTGGATCCCATGTGCTTCCCACTACACAATCTGGGCTGCCTTTTCACCAGGGAAGGATTAATGTTTATTAAATGTCCTTGGTGCTTATTAAGCTGCTGGGCTCAGTGCTTTGCATAAATTATCCTGTCGCCCTCTTTCAGTAACTCAAAGAGGTGATGTTATTTGTTCCTGATATAATGATAAGGAAGCCAGAACTCAGAGAGGTCATCAAGCTAGTAAATGACAGATTTAAACTCTGGATTCTAGTTCCAAAGCAGCTGTAAATTCATACTTCATGGGGGAACTCTTAGGTAAGAAACTTGTTTGAGTCGTGAGTGATGCTTTTGTTAAAATCCTTGAGGCTGAAAGGTGGATATTGCTGTAGTTTAGTGGCTCTTACCAGGTATGGTTTTACCCCCTGGGGAACATTTGGCGACATCTGGAGACTGTTTTTTGATTGTCCTGACTTGATTGGGGGAGCGGTAGGTAGAGTCCTAGGAGGCTGCTACGTATGCTACAAGGCACCTGACCTGAGAGCCTCACAGCCCAGACTTATCTGATTCCAAATTCAAGACTGCTGAGACTGACAAAGCCTGTTCTAGTCCTTCCAGGGTCTGGACATGTGAATTATCCAAATCAAGGCACCAGTGTGTTCTCTTTGGCCTATCCAGTGCTTTTTTTTTTTTTTAAGCAATCATTGGCTCATATTTTTATCTATTTTTAAAAATATATTTCATTTGTTTCTTTGGCTGCACCAGGTCTTAGTTGTGGCACTCTGGATCTTAGCTGCAGCGTGCGGGATCTGTTTTCCCAACCAGGGATCGAGCACGGGCCCCCTGCGTTGGGAGCTCGGAGGCTTTGTTGTGCTATGCTTAGTTGCTGGGTCGTGTCTGACTCTTTCTGAGGCCATGGACTGTAGCAGGCCAGGCTCCTCTGTCCATGGGGATTCTCCAGGCAAAGAATACTGGAGTCTTCACTGGTTCCTACTTAAAAATGAGAAGCTTTCATATGAAAACCTGGATTTCCAGCAGCTTGTAAAATCTCATAAGACCTGGCAGTGCCTGCCGCCCCTCCCGAGTACAGGAGGCAGGAGCTGGGCTCCTGTTCTGCCCAGTCCCGCCCAGTCCCTACCTGGCTTGTTTTAGTCTGTTATTGGGTTGGCCCAAAAGTTCGTTCTGGGTTTTCCTGAAGATGTCACGGAAAAATCCGAATGAACTTTTTGGTCACCCCAATACAGTCTTTGCCGACCCTCCCTGAAGGTCACAGATATCTACAGACCTCCTCCCCCGCCCAGGTGGGCAGCGCTAAACTCTAAAGGTGAGTCAACAATACTCCTCTACCCACGCACCCAGAATAGCCCTCTGGAGCCACACAGACGCCATCTTGTCCCTCTTTTACGAGACAGCCCTTCCTTGCTCTTGTCAGCATCACACACTACATCCCTTACCTGCTCTGGGCTTCCCAGGTGGTCCTGCTGGTAAAGAATATGCCTGCAAATGCAGGAGACATGGGAGACTTGGGTTTGAACCCTGGGTTGGCAAGATCCCCTGGAGGAGAGCATGGCAATGCCCTTGGGATTGTCTGGAGAATCCCATGGACAGGAGAGCCTGCTGGACTATCATCCATGGTGTCTCAAAGAGTCAGAAACAGCTGAATCGACTGAGGATGCATGTTGACTTTCTCTGAACAGTAATTCTGAGACAGAGAAGGCAGCTGTGCTCTGCTCCAATCTGAGTGGATTCCATCCAGCCTCTGCTTAGAGCATGGGTGGCAAGGAATCTGGTACTTTTGCAGCTTCTTCTGAATCTGATCTGGCCTTGTGATGTACTTTACATATTGTGAAATCCTAGAATAGCAAACAGGGTATTTATAGGTGAGTGAAAACCCATTATTCACCATGAGAGGGGGAAAAAAACCCCCGAAGGATGTGGTCACGTAGCATCATTTTCTCGTATCATATAGTGTATGTAATGCAGGAGACCCCAGTTTGATTCCTGGGTTGGGAAGATCCGCTAGAGAATGGATATGCTACCCACTCCAGTATTCTTGAGCTTCGCTTGTGGCTCAGCTGGTAAAGAATCCACCTGCAATGCAGGAGACCTGGGTTCGATCCCTGGGTTGGGAAGATCCCCCGGAGAAGGGAAAGGCTACCCTACTCCAGTATTCTGGCCTGGAGAATTCCATGGACTATGTAGTCCATGGGGTCGCAAAAGAGTCAGGCATGAAGTGAGCGACTTTCGCTTTCAGTTTGTGCCTGATTCCCAGTGTGTACATGGCCGACCTCACCAGGGTCAGGTGTAGGGTCCCACGCTCTGGCATAAGGTCCTAGAGCCAGCCTGTGCTCTGTGCATTCTTCTCAGACTGTGGATGGTTTTGCATATTGTTCTATTTCTGTTTCTCACATATAGATAAATGCCATTATAATTAATCAAGTATAAATCCATGTAAAAATATTATTATTGCACTCCCATCTCCTTTGTATGTGCGTATGTGTTCTTAAATGTAGATAGCAAAAGTATAATAGGCCCACAGTCCTTTATCCAAAACCTCTGGGGTCAGACGGGCTTCAGAATTCAGAATTTTTCAGATTTTAAAGAAATCTGTACATATGCGGTTATTATTAAATATAATATCGCCAGTACTGTCTGGGGCAGTAGCCCATAATCATACATGTTAATATTTCTATAGCAAAATATATGAATGTATTTCATGCTAAATGGAATCCTTAAGATTATAAATAGCTTCGTGTTAGCTTAGGTCAAGTTATGTTATTAAATGAGTTGCAAAAAAAAAAGGGTTTGGTTTTTTTTTTTTTTTTAATTTTAGAGTTTAGATAAGGGACTGTGGACCTGTAACGTTCCTGGTGAGAGAGTCTGAAATTTTGCTTTATATAATGTCTACTATTTTCCAAAAAGTTGGGAACCACAATTAATACTCTGTAAGGAGGGAGTCACAAACTCAAATGCCGGGCAAGCAAAATTAGTAAGTGAAGTGGTAGACAGGTGTAAGGCATAGGGCATGGTGAGGACTAGGAACCTAGTGAGGCATGTTTATTTAAAGGGGACAGTTGGGACCTCCCTGGCAGTCCAGTGGTTAAGACTTGGCCTTCCAGTGCAGGGGGCTGCAGGTTTGATCCCTGGTTGGGGAGCTAAGAACCCACATGCCTGGCATTCAGAAAACTAAAACATGAAACTGAAGCGATATTGTGACAGATTCAGTAAAGACTTTAAAAATGGTCCATAGCAAAAAAAGAATCTTAAAAAAAAGGGATATCTGCTCTCAGCTCCTGCACTTGTTGCCGTAGTGAAATGTGCATACATTGTAGTCACATCTCCCCTTTTTTTAATAATATTTATATTCCAGAATGCCATTTCTTGGTATTTAAATGCTCACAAATGAAAAGAAAAAATTAGTGTAGGCCCAAGAAAATAAAACTTCAGGCTTTCTCTGGTCTTGGGCTGCCTGCTTTGACCTCTGGTTTTCAAGATTAACTCTTATGGTATGAACTTTGGACAGTAGTGTTTTGATAATGAACTTAATTCGCTGCTTCTTAAGATGGGGGACCAAACATTTGTTCTATCATCATTCATTATACTTCACACACATGTGATAGATGTTTTGAGTATAAAATTCATAATAAAAATGAAACATTAAAAAGTTGACAGGCATTTTATTTTAGAATTGCCTTATTTTCCAGCCAGTGGGAAGTTTTCTTTTTCGTCTTTGACATTGAAACTCAATCTTGAAAGTCATCAACCTTGGAAAAGGGAATGAAACCCCTGTGTTAAAATAGGAGCTTCTTTCTAGGATAAAGGAATTAAGGGAGGTTTCGTTATAATGCGTCTATCTTTTTCATGGCCATAGTGAGCTGAGGTGACATTGCCCACCTGCCCTGGATTGGGACAGGGAAGCGCCCTTCATCCCTTCTCTTCTGAGGCCATTTCTCCCAGGTGATCCCAGCCCCATCACTGGCACCACACGACTGACAACTCCTGATTTTATGCGTCTGGCTCTAGCGTCTCTTTGTCTCTAGACTGAACATCTCCACTTTAAGTGTCCTGTTAACATTGAACTCCTGAACTTCATCCCCAGATTGGTCTCCTTTCCTTGGATTCCCTAGTCTCCAGGTCAACAAACTTTGGCCCGCGGGCCAAATCCTGCCCACCACCTGCTTTGTAAAAAAAAACAAAAAAACAAAACCATGCGCTGGTGCAGCAGAGCTAAGCAGTTTTAACGGTGATCGTCTGGCCCACAGAGCCTATGCCATTTACCATCTGTTCCCTTTACAGAAGCGCTTGCTGACTCTTGCCCTAGTGCGTGGAATGCCACCACACCTACTCAGTCGCCTGTCAGGCCCGCCCTCCCCCTCCAACCCCTCCTTGTTCATATCCAGGCTGTCACCACCATCTGTCAGCCTCCTGAGTGTCTTTTGACTTGGTCTCTGCCCCTTGATGACCATTCTTCCAATGACCTTAGTTCAAGCTTTCATTTTTTTTTTTCCACCTGGACCTACAGTGTCCTTCCAGCTGGCTTTGCTGGCTTGAGCTGGTCCTTATCCCTTCTGAGGAACATCTAGCTCTCCTCTTACTTTTGACATGGCCTGTCGCTCTTTTAATGATTTTAGCCGTTCCCCTCTAAATTATTATTATTTTTTTCCTGATGAATTTTCTGGAGTTTTGATTCCATACATTTATAGGAAATCAGTATTTTTGTGGTCACTGTACTGCAATTGGGGGTTCCCTGGTGGCTCAGTGGTAAAGAATCCACCTGTCAAGCAGGAAACACAGGTTCGATCCCTTTGTCGGGAAGATCCCCCAGAGAAGGGCATGGGAACCCACTCCAGTATTCTTGCCTGGGAAATCCCATGGACAGAGGAGCTTGGCAGGCTGCACTCCATGGGGTCGCAAGAGCTGGACATAGCTGAGCAACTGAGCAGGCAGGCATGTGCTGTAAATTGCCTGCTGGCATGACAGCAAGGTCATTTCATTTGCAGGACATTTACAGCAGGTATGTCCCCCAGAATGCACATCACCATGCAAGACACGATGAGCGCCATGTCTCATCATCACCCTCGTGGCCCCAGACATCTTTTTTTTTTAAGTAATTATTTTTGGTTGTGCTGGGTCTTTGCTGCTGCATGCAGGCTTTCTCTAGTTGTGGTGAGTAGGAGCTACTCTTCATTGAGGTGTGTGGGCTTCTCACAGCCATAGCTTCTTTAACTGCGGGGCACAGGCTTTAGGTGCATGGGCTTCCGTACTTGGGGCACACTGGCTTAGTTGCTCCTTGGCATGTGGCATTTTCCCAGCCCAGGGATCAAAGCCATGTCCCCTGCATTGGCAGGTGGACTGCTGAGCACCGGATCACTAGGGAAGTCCAGATGTTGTCTTTTTTTTTAATTCACTACTTATTTTAATTTTTTCCACTAAAGTTGAAATGACCATTGTCTCTATATTTGTGTTTCCTTGTACGTTCAAGTTTTCTGTATGTCATTTGTGTATTTAATTGCCATGGAATTAATGTTCAGTTGTCAGTTTCACTGTTCAGTTACCAATTCAGCTCAACCAACTTGTATTGCGCGTGTGTGGTAAGTTGCTTCAGTCGTGTCTGACTCTTTGCGACTCTATGGTCTGAAGCCTGCCAGGCTCCTGTCTGTAGGATTCTCCAGGCAAGAACACTAGAGTGGGTTGCCGTGTCCTCCTCCAGATGATCTTCCCATCCCAGGGATCGAACTTAATGTCTCCTGCAGTAGAAGACGGATTCTTTACCACTGTGCCACCTGGAAATAGCCAATGTATATTGAGAACCTGTCAAATGCTAGGGGCTAGGGTTAAAAATTGGAGAAGGCAATGGCACCCCACTCCAGTACTCTTTTGCCTAGAAAATCCCATGGACAGAGGAGCCTGGTGGGCTGCAGTCCATGGGGTCGCTAAGAGTCCAGCACGGCTGAGCGACTTCACTTTCACTTTTCACTTTCAGTGCATTGGAGAAGGAAATGGCAACCCACTCCAGTACTCTTGCCTGGAGAATCCCAGGGACAGGGGAGCCTGGTGGGCTGCCGTCTCTGGGGTCGCACAGAGTCGCACACGACTGAAGCAACTTGGCAGCAGCAGCAGTAGGGTTAAAAATATAACCTATGCCTAGGAACTTGAGTGGGAAGACAGACACACAGATAATTCAAATACACCCAAATGTATCTATTCTAGTGGCTTTTAGGTGTTAGTAAGTAAATATTAATGCCATATCTTGATTTTGAATAGGTAGAGCCTATTTGTAGCAGATGAAATGAAGACATATTCAGTTCACCCCAGCGCTCTGGGTTGTAAGGTTTGCTTCCTGTGTCTTGATATTTCACAGCTTGTTATTTGCATAGGCCTCTTCCTTTTAATTAGTCTTAAGATGTTTCTCTTCCTCTCCTTTCCCTCAATTCTTTTTTAGGTATCTTCCTTATCAATAGTCTAATCTAGTAGTCCATTTGATCTCTCTTTTAATGTTTCATCAGCATTTCTTCTATGGTTTCTCAGTGTTCTTCCACATGGATTAGCCAAGTTTTTGCCTCCTAGAGTTTAAATCATAAATTGTAGACTAAGTAAACAAAAGCTGAAATAAATACAAATATTTAAATATATGAATGTTCAGAACTACACGGAAATTCTTGTAGGCAACTACCTGTTACCTGTCAGCGTGGACATTTACACATGTACCAGCTTGGATTTCACATGGTCATTGGATACTTTCAGATGCATTGCCTGGAGTGGCCACTTGAACCCATGCCCAGCTGCACCTTGGGAAAATATACCAGAGTATTTCTGCTTCACTAGCTGTGGTGAGTGCTAGGCTAGATGGAGCAGAGGCTCAGGCTTGTGATCTCTGAGATGTGCTGGGGACTCAATGAAGCTTTCCTAACATGTGATACTTTAGCAGTGTTGGTAACAGGCAGGAGGAGATGACAGGTGATTAAGAGTTCCAAGAGAGAAGAAAAGAACCTAAAACCCTGAAAAGTATATTCTTTACTTAATTTTTTTTTGTCTATAAGTTGAAAAAAGACAACTATATCTGACTCTTAACAGTGGTAAAACTCCACCCAGCTCTTATTTTCAAATTCCCTAATGAAATGTTGTGTGTAGATCCATATGATCGCAAGTCCAGAATGATTGTCTGTGGTCTTTCAATGCACAAGTCCCTGGATGCATTTCCATCCAGTAGAAGAAGTAAATGGGTTTTTCAAAGTTTAAGAAGCCTTAAAGCCAGTATACTCAGGTTTCTTCCCTTCGTGTAAATGAATGTCCATCTACACCCGAATAGACAGTTGTGCTGTACATGGAAAGTCTATTGAGGCATTATTTCCGCAGTGCAGCTTTTGGTTTCTTTACTTTCCATTATACTTGTTTGTCCTCTCTCATAACCTTTTCAGTACTCTCACTGCTTTTACATTTCTGGACATGCTAGGATGAATCATAATTCCCAAACAACCCCAATATGGCAGAATTCAAACACATGATCACCCATGACCACTAACACCCAACTTTTTGAGTCAGGTAGTATTGACTGGCTTTTGTTCTCCTCCGTGGAAGACCATCATTAGAAAGACTTCTGTTCCAGCTTTGCAACCATTGCAGTGGATCTGGGGAGCCCTTACCTGCAGAAGGTCGAGAAAATTAAGTCGGTTTTCTTTAGGAAGACGATTCTGGCAGCAGGTGGAGGAAGGGAAAGAGGAGAAGGTGAACGGAGGCTAGCTAGGAAGCTCTGGAACAGACTGAGGGAAGTGGTGGTGGCCAGAGCTAAGACAAGGGCACTGGTAATTGGCTTGAAAACACATTTAACAGTATGATGTTTGAGGTTAAGGGAAGAGGTGTATGGTTAGATGTTACTTACAGAAGTAGATAACACCACGATACGTGGCTTTTCCAGTGTTTTATAATGCTTCTCTCTTTTTTAAAATATACAATTCATAGGTCTCCTTTTTTTTTCTTTTATATGTCTACTTTTTTGACTGCGCTTTCTCTTCCATTGATTTATGGCTTTAGTGTGCCTGTTGATCTGTAGCCTGTTTTGAATCTGGTACATAAGGTTTCCATGAGCCCTTCTTTTTCAGGTATTCTTTCCTGTTGCTGTCTAAAAGTGAATTTTGGTCTCACTTTTCTAGTTCCTAGAAAAATTCATTTAGGATTTTAGTTGATATGGAGCTGCCTCACTTATCCAAACAATATTTATTGGGTGCCTGCTATGGGCTAGGTCCTGAGGAGACAGAAATAACTAAAGCCCAGGAATTATGGTCTAGGAAACCTGTGAGCTAGACCTGGGGAGAATTGATATCTTTACAGCATGAGCATGACACATCTCTTTATGGACCCAAAGCTTTTATGTGCTGCCTAAATATTTTGTTGCAATAGTTCTTGTTGACAGTAGTGCCTAATTAGTGTAATTGGTAAGCATGGGTCATATTGATGTTTGCATATACTTAACAACTTCTCTAGCTACAATTGATAATTTTGTTACTTCTTTGGCTTTTCTGTATATATAATATTATCTGTGTTTGTTTCTATTTCTTTTGATATTATCTTAATGATTTCTTTTTCTTTCCTTATTTAATTAATTAGACTCCCCAAAATAATGTTTAAGCTGTGTAATTATTTATAGCAATATTGTATAAAGGGCATGTGATTGCACCTCTAATGGGCTTTCCAGAAACATGATAGGGAATGCTTAAATCTTGCTAAAATGCAGATGTCCTAACCCAAATGCTTTCCAGTGGAAATCAGCAAGCATTTCCCTCTACCCTTCTCTCTCTTTTCTGGCCATGCCACTTGGCATGTAGGATCTTAGTTCCCCAACCAAGGATCAGACTTTTGCCCCCTGCCTTGGAAGTGCGCAGTCTTAATCACTGGACCACCAGGGAAGTCCTTCCGCTCTTTTCTTTTAGCCTCACACCTTTTAATATGTATGATGAGCCTTTAGTCTGTGTCTTAGTCATAAGATTGACAGGTCATCTTATGGGAAGAATGCTGAACTTGTAGATGTTCACCTGTATGGAGAAAGCAATTGCAATGCACTTAGGCTAAGGAAGGACTTGGAAGAGAAAGTTGAGAAATAGAGGAGGTTTAATTTTTTAACTTATTTCTTTTAATTGGAAGATAATTGCTTTACAGCGTTGTGTTGGTTTCTGCCATACATCAGCATGAATCAGTCACAGGAATACATGTTTCTCTCCCTCTGGAAGCTCCCTCCCAGCCCCCACCCCGTCCCATCCCTCTAGGTTGTCTCAGAGCACCAGGCTGAGCTCCCTGTGTTACACAGCAACATCCTACTAGCTGTCTGTTTTACATATGGTAATGCATATATTTCAATGCTACTCTCTCAATTTGTCCCATCCTCTCCTGCCCCTGCTGTGCCCATAAGTCTGTTCTCTGTGTCTGTGTCTCTATTCCTGCCCTGCAAATAGATTGATCAGTGTGATTTTTCTAGATTCCATATATTTGCATCAATATTTGATATTTTTCTCTTTCTAACTTATTTCACTCAGTAAAACAGGCTCTAGCTTCATCTACCTCACTAGAATTGACTCAAATTCTTTCTTTTTTATGGCTGAGTAATATTCCATTGCACATATGTACCCCGAGTTCTTTATCCATTCATCTGTTGACAGACATCTAGGTTGCTTCCATGTCCTGGCTCTTGTAAATAGTGCCACAGTGAACATAAGGGGACATGTGACTTTTCAATTATGGTTTTCTCAGTATATGCCCAGTAGTGGAATGGCTGGGTCATCTGGTAGTTTTTTATTCCTAGTTTTTAAAGAAATCTCCATTCTTCTGTTCTTCATAGTGGCTGTATCAGTTTACATTCCCATCAACAGTGCAAAAACGTTCCTTTTGATGCTGCTGCTGCTGCTGCTGCTAAGTTGCTTCAGTCGTGTCTGACTCTGTGTGACCCCATAGACGGCAGCCCACCAGGCTCCCCCATCCCTGGGATTCTCCAGGCAAGGACACTGGAGTGGGTTGCCATTTCCTTCTCCAGTGCATGAAAGTGAAAAGTGAAAGGGAAGTCGCTCAGTCGTGTCTGACTCTTAATGACCCCATGAACTGTAGCCTACCAGACTTCCTCCATCCATGGGATTTTCCAGGCAAGAGTACTGGAGTGGGGTGCCATTGCCTTCTCCCTTTGATGAGAGGAGTTTAAATGGAGCATATGTGACGATATGTTCACAGAACTTGTCAAATGGTCAGTAGGTCACAGATCAATGGACTTAATTGTAGTCTTTGAATCTTAGAATAGTGTTTAGGAACAGATTTGCTAACCCACAAATTTTGATGAATGTTCTAACAATCCTCTCCCCAGAAAAGAAATCTCCACAAATATACACTTTGTATATAATTTCATGGACTTCCCAGACATTTTCAAGCCTATGGACAAGAACCCCAGGATTAAAGGAAACCCATCTATATGGTCTGCAGCTCAGGAAGCCTACTAGTGATCAGAGAGATGCAGTTTCCAGGCTGTGAACTGGTCTTAATGTACAGATGGGTCCCGCACACATCTGTCTGTGTGTATTGTTCTGCTGGCCTCCAAAATACACACTTGAGGTCTCTCTGAGAGCCTTCCCCTGCCAAAGGCAGAAATCTGGTTCTCTAATTGATGAGATTTGATGAGCACATCAAATTACTGCCCCTTAATCTAAATCAGCTTGTTGGGCAGTTTGTTAATTTCGTTGTTTTTTAAACTTGTAGATGAGGGCATGAGAAAGCTGACATTGCTTTAGGGCAGCAGGGGTATGGGAAGAGGTGAATGCGAGATCCTCACTGCTCTACTCACTGGCCAGCTCTCTCTCTCTGACCTTGGCCGCATCAGCCTCCCTGCTGTGTTTCTGCAGTTGTCCGCCAGAGAACAAGCCCGGGTATGATTAGGAAGTTGGCAGGTGATAAGGAGACATTATAAGACAGTAAGGAAACAGTCTGAGACAGCAAGTTAGTATTGGGGAAAAGAGTCAGGTGAGATTCCACCTCACCACTACATGCCAAGATAAATTCCAAATGGATTAAGAGTTTCGTGTAAAAAAATAAAACCATAAAATAAATAGAAGGAAATATGAAAAGAACTTCATGCTCTGCCTTGCAAATGCAGAGAATGAACAATAAAAGATAGCGTTTAGATTTAGCCGCATAACTAAAATTCTATCATAGATCATAATTAAAGTTATGGTGAATGAGTAACTGTAAAAAATCGAGAGCAGCCACCACAGAGGGTTAATATCCTTAACGTATAAAGCTTTCTTACCAATCGTTTTAGAGAACTCTACTGGGGCTTCTTTGGTGTCTCAGGCAGTAAAGAATCCCCCAGCAATGCAGGAGACTAGTGTTTGAGTCCTGGGTTGGGAAGTTCCTCTAGAGAAGGGAATGGCAACCCACTCCAGTATTCTTGCCTGGAGAATCCCATGGACAGAGGAGCCTGGGAGGCCATAGCCCATGGGGTCGCAAAGAGTCGGACACGACTGAGCAACTAACACTTTCACTGCCATAAGCAAATACCATGAGCAGAAGGTCACAGAGGAAGTACAGATAAGCAGCAAATGTGTGAGACTCTCCAAAATTCAAGGAACTGAAGCAGCAGAACGCTTTGAGACTCCACTCTTCATTGACCAAATTGGCAGAGTTGAAACTCAGGTTGTATTGCTGCCTTGGGAGAGGGGAGGGAGGCTGTGTCATGCACTGTTGGTAGAAGTGCAAAGTGGCTTTCTTTTCCAGAGAGAAATTTGCCACTGTGTTTAAGAACCACTTCCATGTAGGGGAGGAAGGATAAATTGAGACTCTGGAATTGACATATACACACTACTGTATTTAAAATAGATAACCATGAGACTTTCCTGGTGGCCCAGTGGCTAAGATTCAATGCTCCCAATGCAGGAGCCCCAGTTCCTTCTCTGGTCAGGAAACTAGATCCCATATGCCACAACTAAAGATCTCCTGTGCCACAACCAAGACTTTGTGTGGCCAAATGAAGATAAATAAGATATTTTTTTAAACAAGAAAATACATTCATTAAAAAAGTAACATAGGTCTAACCAGCAAGGACCTACTATATAGCACAGGGAACTCTGCTTAATAGTCTGTAATCACCTAAATAGGAAAAGAATTTGAAAAGGAGTAGATAGATAAATATGTATAACCGAATCACTTTGCTGTACACCCGAACCTATCTCAACATTGTAAATCAACCATAGTCCAATATAAAATAAAAATTTTTTTAAAAAGAGAAAGATCTACTTCAAAAGTCTTAGCCCCAGATTCTCCATCTGCCACCTGACTGCAGTCTTG
This sequence comes from Ovis canadensis, assembly GCF_042477335.2. Lineage (NCBI taxonomy): Eukaryota > Metazoa > Chordata > Mammalia > Artiodactyla > Bovidae > Ovis > Ovis canadensis. The sequence goes on along the minus strand of NC_091268.1, from coordinate 37,918,943 downwards.
CACTCTCAGATTTCTCTGTAATCCGGTTTCTCCTGCCCTCAATGAAGCCCCCTTCCTCCTCCAACAGTCCACCCTGGCGGCCTCCCTTCCACACCGCTTTCAGAACTCTGTTCAGCCGGCCTTTTCCCTTGGCTTGTTCTGCAGCCCAGCAGCCTGACGCCTTTATCTTCTTGGCAGCTTCACTCCAATACCTGGGATGCAGGGCATGGTCCAGAAAAATCATCCAATTGTGCAGGTTAGGGCTGCCAAAAGTTTATGGCCTCCAAGCTCCGCCAGGCTTTTCATACTGCTTTCCTATCCTTGGCTGAGTCTCCCATCCCATTTTCCTAAGTGTCTTCGCCAGACTTTTTACTTTCCTGAAACCTACTCCACCCGGCTCCAGACACACCCACTCTCCTCAGATGACCTGCCTCCTAACTGCCGAGAAGACGGGCTGCTGCCCCCGGTTCTCGGTCCCTGATGCTCAGGGGTACCATCTTCACACTCATCCTTGCTTCTCCTCTGCCCACCTCGCAGGGGGCCTTTCTTCATTGGTCTTCCCCAGTCTTTTCTGCCTCTTCAGGTCTCCCTCCCTTCGCTGGCTCTTTCTTCTTGACTGCTAGCTATGTTCAGGTTTCTCTCCGCTTTCTGAGAAAGCTTTGCCTCTCCCCCCTCCACCCTGCGTCTTGGCTTCCAGGAACCATTCTCCTCATACTTTCCTGTCCTCTCTGCCACCGTTTGCATTTTTCACCAGTCTCTCGGCCTCGCTTCCCTCCCCGCCCCTTCCCTCCCCTCCCAGGGGACTCGTCTTCTGCTGCCTGCCTTGGCTCCTCTTGTGTTGTGTTCACAAGCCTTCTGTCCTCAGCCTCCATCTTTCCAGCTTCTCTGTAGGATTCGATGTTTGCTGCTCGCCCGAACAGCACAGCGTGATCTGAACTCCCCCATCCAGACGCCTCTTCTGTGCTTCAGAACCATACATCAAAAAACCATACATGCATCAAACCATACATCCATCCATCAGAAAACATACGGGACGGCTCCACCTGAGCGTTCAACAGAACCCTGAAACTCAGCATTTCTGGAGCTGCCCTCATCGAACTGACCTGCAGATCCTTCCAGATCTCCTCTCTAGGTGAAGAGCCTTGTTATCCAGTCAGCCACTCAAGACAGAAACTTGGTGATCACCCTAAGCCCTTCCTTCTCGCTTCCCACCCACATCGCATCACCAGGACCTGAACACTGTACCTCTGTAAAAACTCCCGTCCCCTCCTCTGCCTGCCCACTGCTTTCCTTTTTTTGCCCCCCTTGTTTAAACGTTTGGTTTTGGCTGCGCTGGGTCTTCGTTGCTGCGTGTGGGTGCTCTCTAACTGTGGGCACAGGCTTCCACTGCAGGGGCTTTGCCTGTAGCTGAGCACAGACTCAGGCTCATGGGCTTCAGTAGTTGCAGCACGCAGCCTCAGTTGTCCCACAGCGTGTGGGATCTTCCTGGCCAGGGATTGAACTGGTGTCCCCTTCATTGCAAGGCAGTTTCTTAACCACTGGACCACCAGGGAAGCCCCGCCCACTTGCTTTCTTACTTGGGGTCTGGACCCTCCTCTTCCCTTACTTGGATCTCATACGTGTGGGTCTCTTGACGTCCTCCTCACTCTCCAGTGTGTCTTCCCCTCAGTCATTTTCCACGTGGTTGCCAGAAACATCCTTCCAAAGAAAAATCATTGTAATAACGATAGCTTACGTTTATTTGGGTGCTTACTGTATACCAGGCACACTGACTCACTTAATACCCAGCACAATTGTATTGGATTATCCCCTTTTACAGGTGAGAAAACAGAGATTCAGTAACTTGTCTGAGGCCACAGAGCTTGTAAGTCTGTCTCCGGAATCTATACTCTTAACATCCTGTGATGAAACAATAACCGAAACCATTTGAGGGGCATTCTAGAAATTAGCACCTCACATGTATTATCTTTTTCAATCCTTTCAGGTCTCTAACTTTGAAACTCAGTATCTCCATTTGGGGGCTTCCCGGGTCGCTCAGTGATGAAGAATCCGCCTGCCAGTGCAGGAGAAGTGGGTTTGATCCCTGGGTCGGGAAGGTCCTCTGGAGAAGGAAATGGCAACCCACTCAAGTATTCTTGCTGGGAAATCCCATGGACCGGGCTGCAGTGCATGAGATTGCCAAGGACTTGGACGTGACTGAGCAACTAACAATTTCCATTTTTCCACATGTGGAAATAGAGGCCCAGAAATGTGAAGTGACCTCATACTTACACAACTTTTAGGTGGTGGATGGGGCTTTGAGCCCTTGCAAACTTATTCCTCTCATCTACCCACAAGGAGCTGGGGGTGTGCGAGGGGGTACCTTCTGAAATCAACACTTTTATGAGTGTTTTTCTATTCTACTTTCAAAGTTATAGGTGGCAAAGGAGGTATACATGTATAAGGTGTTCTCACTTAAAAGAGCATTTGTAGTGGTAAGGAAAGATTAGCTTCCTGTTTGAACGATATCCAGATGTGATAAAATACCAGATTTGCCCTGAGATGCCATAGAAATTCCTCTGCTCGCCTAATGTGCTCCATTCAGATTGCTCTCTCTCTCCCTTTTGATCTGCTGATTTTTTAATCAGGAATTTTTATAAATTCTTAGGGACATAGCTATCATAATAACATATTATAGCACAGCGATTTGGACTGTCGTCTCCACTAGTAGCTTCCTGAAATTATCCATGGTAGGAAAATTCTCTGCTGAGGAGAGGAACTTAAGACATTATTAGAGGTGGTTTCATTTAAGATGGTTGGCTAAATACATATTTATTTCTTCTCTCCCATTAAGATCTATTGAAATGCTGCTGCTGCTGCTGCTAAGTCACTTCAGTCGTGTCCAACTGCTAGCGACCCCATGGACTGCAGCCTACCAGGCTCCTCTGTTCATGGGATTTTCCAGGCAAGAGTACTAGAGGGGTTTGCCATTGCCTTCTCCATTGAAATGTTAGAAGATATACTAAAAAATATTTTTAATTAAAAATAAGTTACTGTAAGCCATTCAGAAAAAGTCCCAAGTGACTTTTTGAGTAGCAGGTAGCTCTACAGATGACTAAAGCAAGTGCAGTTTTATTTGCTCATTCGTTGTCCAAGGCAGAACCATAGTTTGTAAGAAAAGTCCCCAGAAAAGATATTACCTCCACTTAAAAAAAAAAGGGGGGGGTGTGGCTACAAAAAGATACAGAGTTCTTGGAAGTAAAAAAAAAAAAAATACAATGCTGTCACCATTTCATAAAATGTTTCTCAAGGGACTAAAGAAGTAGTCTTCAGAGAAGAAGTAAAGGAAGTTTCTATGTTCTTTTATTTTCCAGAGTACAGGACTCCCCCAGATGTACATCATCAGGGATAATACTAATAATACTAATAAAACAAAAACAGTTATTTACTAGGTCATTACAAAATTAGAGGAGTATGCTCTGTCTTCCTTCAACCTCTCATCCCATTCATGTAGATAAATTACACTGATCTTCACAGAGAGAATGCCACGTTTCTGCCTTTCTGATGGCCATCAAGGTGCTTTCTATTAACCAAAACTGAGGGCAGTTTTGCCCCTCACCCCAACATTTGGCAATATACCTAGATGATTTTGGTTTTCATCTCTGGGGTAAAGGGGATACACTGACACCAGCTTCTAAGCTGAAGGATCCAGGGCCACTATTAACATTCTGCAGTGCCCAGGACGGCACCGCAGCAAGAAGGAATTATCTAGACCAAAACGCCAGTGGCCCCAAGGTTGAGAAGTCAACTCTAATTGCCTAGCACACTTGGAGCCCAAAGTTTTACTTCATCTCCTAAGACTTCAGGGATGTAAGCAGTTAAAATCTGAAAGCTAAAAACTGGCAGTCTTCTTTGTGTTAAACTGTCCTCTAATACTTTACTAGAAAGTAGGTGAAATCTCTTAACATTTCACTGGGCCTAATCTGCTCAAAAGCAGAGACATTACTTTGCCAACTAAGGTCCATCTAGTCAAGGCTATGGTTTTTCCTCTGGTCATGTATAGATGTGAGAGTTGGACTGTGAAGAAGGCTGAGCACCGAAGAACTGATGCTTTTGAACTGTGGTGTTGGAGAAGACTCTTGAGAGTCCCTTGGACTGCAAGGAGATCCAACCAGTCCATTCTGAAGGAGGTCAGCCCTGGGATTTCTTTGGAGGGAATGATGCTAAAGCTGAAACTCCAGTATTTTGGCCATCTCATGGAAAGAGTTGACTCATTGGAAAAGACTCTGATGCTGGGAGGGATTGGGGGCAGGAGGAGAGGGGGACGACAGAGGATGAGATGGCCGGATGGCATCACTGGCTCAATGGACACGAGTCTGAGTGAACTCCGGGAGTTGGTGATGGACAGGGAGGCCTGGCGTGCTGCGATTCATGGGGTCGCAAAGAGTCGGACACGACTGAGCGACTGAACTGAACTGAACTGAATCTGCCTGCATGGTGAAGCTAGGGTGTGACATTAAGTTTGACACTGAATGCCTGGGGCAAACATATCCATGGTTAGAATGACTGGCCCATCCCTCTGCCACTCTGGCATTGTCAGTCTGTCTGGCTCTCTTTCCCAGGGAGTTTGGGTCCAGGCTCATAGTGCCTCTCTGACCCAGGCTACAGGCAGCCATGACTAATGTGACTTGACATGGGAAGGAAGAGCTCAGAGCTTTCCACAGTCCAGACTGGATCAGCAGGGATGTCTTATGCCTACACTCTCTCCCTCTCCCTGGTCCTCCCCACTGCAGTGTTGTAGTGAGGTCTTTAGAAGATGAACTCTTTTTAATCTTTGTCTCTCTAAAAATGTCTTTATTTCGCCTTCATCTCTGAGGGAAACTTTCATTTGATGTGGAATCACTGGTTGACTTTTTCACTCTCACCCCTTTAGAGATGGTGTTCCATTGTCATCTGGTCCTAGTGTTTCTGATGGCAAGTCAGCCGTCATTCTTGTGCCCTTGTCTGTGAAGTGCCCTTCTGTTTTCTTCTTCTTTTTCCTCTCTGCTTTTTAAGATTTTCTCTTTATCTCTGAGTTTTAATGATTTGACCTTGACTTTTGTTTTTTAGGTTTTTTTGTTTTTAGTTTGGCCACACTGTGCAGCATGGGGGAATCTTAGTTCTCAGACCAAGGATCAAACCAACCTGTGCCCCCTGCCTTGGAAGTGCAGGTTCTTAACCCCTGGACCACAAAGGAAGTCCCTGACCTTAATCTTTTTTTATTAAAAAAAAATATTTATTTTTATCTATTCATTTATTTCTGGTTGCACTGGGTCTTCATGGCTGTGTTCAGACTTTCTCTAGCTGCAGCAACCCGGATCTACTGCTCACTGCAGTGCTTGGACTTCTCATTGGGGTGGCTTCTGTTGCTGTGGAGTACCGGCTCTAGGTTGCACGGGCTTCAGCAGTGGTGGCATGAGGGCCCAGAATGGCTACTCTCGGGCTCTAGAGCACAGTCCAGTGGTTAGAGTGTGTGAGCTTAGTCTCCACAGCATGTGCAGTCTTCCCAGATCACAGTTCAAGCCTGTGTCCCCTGCATAGACAAGTGGATTCCTATCCACTAAACCACCAGAGAATTTCTGACCGTGTTTTTTTTTAGGTGTGTTTTCCTTTGTGTTTATCCCACTAAAAGTTCTCTGAGCTTGGGTCGCTGGTTTGATATTGTTCATTAAATTGGAAACTTTTCAGCCACTGTTTGTTCAACCATTTCTTCTGCCTTACGTGCTTTCTTTTTTCCCTTGAGCACTGTATAGCTACATATGTGAGACTGATATTGTCCCATAGGTTTTAGATACTGTACATCTTAGCTTGGATAATTAGTTTCATTTTCCAGATCTCCTCTAAAATCCCTCATCTGTGCATGCCTTTTCCATTAGCTCCTTTAGTATTTTTATCATAGTTGTTCTAAAGTCCCTGCAAGGTAATTCCAACATCTTGGCTCTCTTCGGATCTAGTTCTGTTGACTCTGTCCCATCTTAGTAACGCATGTCTTCTGTTTCTTTCCTGTGGTTAAGTTTTGATTGAATTCCAGATGTGTGTAGAAACTGAGAGCATGTGCCTCTTCTGTCAGGCCATCATTGTGAGGACTCAGATCGGTCTAGTCTGTGTTTGACTCCAGGCACAGGCTTCAACTTCTTCAAAGGCAGGTTGAAAATTTCCCCTCTGTCAGGGCTCTGTTAGCTCAATTTTCTTGCTTATCCTGTTTAGTAGGACTTGTGTTGCAGAGTTGGACACGACTGAAGTGACTTAGCAGCAGCAGCAGGACTTGTGTGCCTGCATCAAGAGAGCTTTTCTCAGCTCTCCTGTCCCTCCCTGTGGTTGAGGACCACTGCCCGATACTCATGTTATGGCCCCAAATCCTGCAGGTTCTCTGCTCTCCTCTGCCCTTAAGCAGGCTCTGCATACTTGTGCCTTGGGCAGGCTGTGGTGGGAGATGCCAGCTCTCCCACCCCTTCCCTAAGTGGTGGACTGCCTCTACCTCTCGCTCTGTGTGAGGCCCAGAGTCCTGGAAGGTTCTCTAGTTCTCCTGCTTTGCCCTCAGACTACAGCAGGTCTGTGCATCTGAGCTAAAGGGGATTCTCTCCTACCTGTCTCACCATGTGTCTGTTCCCTCTCATGCTGTCTGTCTTCCTCTGTCCCTCACTGCCTCACTGTCCCCTTGTTCTCTCTCCAACACCCATGCTTCAAACTCCAGTTCACCCAGTGACAGCCTCAAAAGCCATCACTAGTTTCAGAAAACCTTTCTGGTGTCTTTGGTCTGCATTAGATGCCCTCTGTTTGCTCTGTAACTATTGGCAAGTTAATTAACTTCTCTGTGCCTAGCTCTCTCACCTGTAAGATGTATGTAATAGTATTGGTCTCATCATTACATTGAGGATCAAATGAGTTACTATATATAAAGCACCTGGAACACAGACATTAAGAACAGGATCTCTAGAATAACATTGCCCAGATTCAGAGCTTAGCTATGAAAACCCTGAGCAAGTCACCTCTCTGTTCCTCAGTTTCCTCATCTGAAACATGAAGGTGATATTAATACTAATCACCCCACGATGTTATTGTTGTGCCTTAAGGGATTAATTCTTTTTAAAAAAAATTTATTTATTTGACTGTGCCAAAGCTTGGTTGTGGCATCCAAACTCTAAGTTGCAGCATGTGGGATCTTAGTTCTCCAACCAGGGATCAAACTTGGATCCCCTGCATCGGGAGCTTGGAATCTTAGCCCTTGGACCACTGGGGAAATCCCAGGAATTAATTCTTAGAAGCACCTGGAACAGTGCTAAGCACACGGTATGAGTTCAGTAAATGGTAACTATGGTGATAATAAGAGACAACTAACCCTCTTAGAGGGTCCTGGGCCCCCATTGGAGCACTCACTGCGCAGGAGGTAATTGTGTATTTTCCTTGACAGTCCTCCAGCTTGTCAGGGCAGGGGCTGTATCTCTTACTCGTGATGGCCCATGGAAGGGAACCCAGCAAATATTTGTTCAGTGACTAACCACTTGGGAAGGTTAGTGGCAAAATATGCATGACAGCAACTCAGTGTTGGGCTGCAAGCTCCCCACGACAGCAACTCAGTGTTGGGCTGCAAGCTCCCCTCAGTTAACATTTCATTTGAGTAAAAGCCTCTTTTGAAAATATCCATTTTCTGTTTCGAGTCATCCACAGCATCCGTTCATCCACCAAGCTGTGGTGTTGGAACTATCTTCCCTTTGACCTTTAGAAAAGGGCAAGTGAAGATTGATGGTGTTCTCCACCCAGAATCTATCCGTCATCCCTCAAAAGCAGCCTCACCCTGTTTTTCCAGGTGAATGTTTTTTCCCCTTCATCTTGTGCACCACACTAATCATGGAACTTTCTGTGCTCCATCTGTGATGTGTATTCCTTGTAGAAACCTAGAGGGTCCACACTTACCCAGATTCTCAGTATTACCTGCTTTTAAAAAAATATTGATTGTTGTTTATAGAGATGCAATCCTCAATTTGCAAAGCACGGTTTTGCAGGTTTCAAAATATCCTCTCATTTGCTGCTTTATTGTGGCTTTTAAAAATTGTGTAAGATCGTTGATGCAAATATAAATAAAGTGAGATACAGGAAGGTAAAGAATGTGTTTTTAGATCATACGGTTACTTGGTGGTGAAGCTAGGACCAGCACCTAGCATGAAAAGTAATTCAGAGAGACTCAACTTTGGTTAATGATCTTGAAATTGCTCTCTTCCTGAGGGTCCAAAGAGTTTTTTGTTTCATTCTGTAATTTATTTAATGGATGTTTGCCTCAGTTTGCACATTCATGAAACAGTACGTGTAATGTAAGAAACTGAAATAATATATGTGAAAGTGCTTTCATTTTTTCAGTTGGATGCCAAGTCTTAATTTAATATTGGAAATACAGTGGTTTAAACCGGTTATAACTCATGAGTTTAATTTTATTTATTTTGGGGGGGTTTGCACTAGGTCTTCGTTGTTATGCAGGCTTTTCTTTAGTTACAGAGAGCAGAGGCTGCACACTCTGAGGTACACAGGCTTCTCATTGTGGTGCGCTGGGCTTCAGTATTTGCAGCATGCAGGTTCACGAGTTGTGGCTTGTAGGCTTTAGCCTGGGCTCCAGTAGTTGTGGTGCACAGGCTTAGTGGCTCCATGGCCCGTAGAATCTTCCTGGACCAGGGATTGAACCCATGTTCCTGATTGGCAGGCCTATTCTTATCCACTGTACCTCCAGGGAAGTCCAATCCATGAATTTTAGTGTCTGCATTTGATTTATTTCTTGAGCAGAGAGAGCTCCATCCTTTATACATTTTTCTGGAACTTTTAAAACGTGTTTTTGAAGCCATGAGTTTATAGTTTATAAATTCTGCCCTCTTATTTCTGTTAAAATAGCAGCGTGCCTTTGGCTGAGACTGTGAGGGGTGGATCTCTCTTCTTATCCCGCCTCCTGGATGCTGCCCGGGGTCCTCCAGGTGTTCTTTCTATCTGCATCCTGCTGTCAGAGTTGTCATTCTAAAATTCCGACCTGGGCTTCGCCTTGCTACTCCATTGCCAAGACGCCATCAGTGGCTCCGCTTTGCCCTCTGCTTCCTCAGCAGTCAGAGCCTCTGTTTCAGCCAGGTCCCCGCCCCCAGCACTCCGTGCCCCAGTGCAGAGCCCTCTCCAGATCCCCTCCCCCAGGCCGTTCAGATGTTCCGTCTTATCTGAGAACTTCTTGGATGGCTTCCTTGTAAAACCTCTTCTGGCCGCGCCGTCCATTACCCTTCTCTCTGTGCTCCTGCAGCTCCACGCGAACCTGTTTACTTTCCCATCAGCTCGCCAAGGGTGGAGACTGCGGTGCATCTCTCTCTTGTCTTCCCTGCCCAGTTCTTGACATTTAGAGGGAGCTCCGTGAATACAGGCTGAATGAATCAAGATCAGAAACACCTTGTGGCAGGTCCTTCCTCGGGTGGTTTCTATCTGCAGAGTTCCTTGGCCCCTCCGTGAGCTCGCACTTGAGAACCACCGACGCTGGCATTTTTACAGCCTCATTACCGTCCCCATGAGGCTCAGCCACTTAAGATGTTGATCCTTTGATGAAGGGTTTTGCTAACTCAACACATATTTGATCTCTAAGTTTCTGTGTATTCTGTGCCTGTGCTTCTCTTTGGTGGCCTGCAGCCCACACAGCATTATCACAACCAAGCCTTTGTTGCAACTGACCAGCCTGTCCTGCTCCCGCTGAGTAAGTGTGACATAGGTTTTTATCTTTGTGTGGTCTGGGCTCAGCCGTGACTTCTCCCAGGAAGAGCTACAACAGCTTGATGACTACAGAAAGCTTTTTTTCAGATGGACTGTCTTGGTTTTATCTGCTGGTGGTTGTTGTTTGCTGTAATTCTCCGAACGACTAAACATTCCATGGACTCAGTGCCAGAGACCCAGTTTATGAGACATAAGTCAAATGAGATAAATGGTATTTCTAAATAACCACTAAAGTGATGGTAAAATGGCTATTCCTGTTTGAAGCTTTTAGGATTATTCCCATTTTACAGTGGAGGAAGTGGAGCCTCCTGTCTGCCGCTTGTGTGTGTTAATTGCTCAGTTGTGGCTGACCCTTTGCGATTCCATGGACTGTAGCCCTCCAGGCTCCTCTGTCCATGGAATTCTCCAGGCAAGAATACTGGAGTGGGTGGCCATTCCCTCCTCTAGGGGGTTTTCCCGATCCAGCACTGTAAGCAGATTCTTTACCTTCTGAGCCACCAGGGAAGCCCTGCAGCTTAGCCAACCACAACACTGGGATTCAAAGTCAGGTCTGTCTGACTCCAGAGCCCTGACTCGCAGCTCTTGTCATGCTGTGTCTCCTGATCCTTGAAACTTAAAATGAAACTTCGAATCTGCCATCCATTAGCTTCTTGTCCCTCAGTGAACTCTGCCTGAGAAAGAAGAGCCTGGACCCAGTTGTGAGTCATTCCTATCAGACCACATCCAGAATGGTCTTGACCTTGAAGGAGGATGTCTCTGGCCTGTTATCCAGGAACGCTGCAGGCTCTCCCCTCTGTCTACATTTACTGCGGGTCCCTCTCTCTACCGTGTCCCGGTACTTCCTCTGCTACCGCCTCAGACTGTCTAATGTAGGGGTTCTCAGCCCTGGCTACACTTTGGGGTGGGCTGAGAGCTTTAAAAAAAAAAAAGCCGGGCCCCACCCTTCAGAGTTCTGATTCAACCTTTCTGGTTTGGGGTCTAGCTATTATTCTTTTTTTAAAAAACAACTTCATTGAGATAAGCTCTTTTCTTTCTTTCTTTCTTTTTTTTTTTTTTTTTGCTTCTCTGGGTCTTTGTTGCTGCAAAAAGGCTTTCTCTAGTTGCGGTGCTCAGGGTTTATTGTGGCGACTTCTCTTGTTGAGGAACCTGGGTTCTAGGGCTTCAGCTGTTGTGGCATTTGCCCTGAGGCATCTAGGATCTTCCTGGACCAGGGATTGAACCCATGTCCTCTGCTTTGATTGGCAAGTGAATTCTTAACCAATGGACCACCAGGGAAATCTGAGATACACTTTGTATGTCATAAAATTCACCTATCACCCATCTTAAGTATCCAATTTGATGATTTTTAGCAAATCTGCAAAGTTGGGTAACCATCACCACCATCTGATTTTAGAACAGTGGCATCACCCAGAAGATTCCCTCGTTCCCCTCTCTGGCTAACCCACATTTCCACCCTTACCTTCAGGTGGCACTAGGCATCTTTCTGCCTGTCTAGATTTGCTTTTTCTGGTTATTTTATATAGACAGAATTGCTTGCATTATTTCAAAAGCCCCCTGCATTATTCTGAAAGAATTGTAATGTGTAGCCATGGTTGAGAAGTAGTTATCTCCTGGTTTTTCTTTTTTTACTGCTGTTCCCTGGGTTCAGCCAACGCCTGCCCACGAGGGCTGTCCTTTAGATAAGCTGTAAGTGAAGTAGGTCCCTCTAAGCTGGGCTGAGAACGTAATGATCATTTATAACCTGCTTTCTGTGGGAACATGCTTTCCAAAGTCCAAATGTGCTGACTTAGGAAGAAGCCTTCGGAAGGGAGCCAGCACAACCTGTCTTCAGACGCAGAGTGCCTCCACTGGCGGCCCCGGCCCTGAGTCAGAGCCGAGCCCTTGACTTTGTGTGGCTTTGCCTTTGGCACTTTCGGTTTAGATTTTTTGTGTGGCTTCGCAGTTGCTGCTGGCCTCTTGCCTTGCTTGGCGGTGAACAAGACCCGACCCCCCTTCCGGGTCCTCCTCCTCGCTTCCCACCAGAGGTCTCAGCTCCACGTGCACTGTTTGCAATGCTTTGCAAAATATTCCTCACGTATTTTTTACCTGTTTGAGGAAGCTTTGAGAGGAAGTTTTGAGATGGCAAACTCAGCTGCCCCCAGGCACGAGAGTGACTGTGAGTGACTCGAGCAGGCCTGGGAGAGAGGCACTTGGACGCCCGACCACTGAAAGGAGTCAGACAGTGTGCTGATGGCCATGAGCTTTCTTTCTCACTTTGCCATAAACAGAAGTCCTCGGTGGAGCTTTTAGGCTGATCTCATGTGATGGACCAGAGAAGGCAGTGGCACCCCAGTCCAGTACTCTTGCCTGGGAAATCCCATGGCTGGAGGAGCCTGGTAGGCTGCAGTCCATGGGATAGCTACAACCTCACTTTCACTTTTCACTTTCATGCATTGGAGAAGGAAATGGCAACCCACTCCAGTGTTCTTGCCTGGAGAATCCCAGGGATGGGGGAGCCTGGTGGGCTGCTGCCTATGGGGTCGCACAGAGTCGACACGACTGAAGCGACTTAGCAGCAGCAGCAGCATATGACGGACAGGGAGGCCTGGCGTGCTGCAATTCATGGGGTGGCAAAGAGTCAGACACAACTGAGCGACTGAACTGAACGGAACTGATGGTTACAGCAGGGATGGCAAATAGATTTCATTCCAAGAGCCAGAGGGGGGAAAACCCAACTGACCAATCAAAAAGCTGCGGGACAAGCATATGTATGTAGGAAAATGATAAAACTCAATTCAACTTATTTTAAAATGTAACAATTCACCTCAGTCATTGATTCAAATTCAAATAATAATACAGAGATTCAGTTAAGATTTATAGGGTTTGTTGTTGTTATTTAAAGTAAAAAATATATATATTACTTAGAGCAGCTGTAAATATGTGGGTAAAATCCCATCATTTGGAGAAATAAATCAAAGTAGAGAACTATGAGATGTTTATCACCCGTACTATTACCGAAACAGTTTCTCCTTAATCATTTTCCCTCTGATTTCTTTAAACTTTTTAGTTTGTATTGGGGTATAGCCGATTAGCACCCAGTTCCTTTTCAGCATTATGTATGGAGATTTTTTTCCCTCATACTATCCCTTTAGAGTTCTATAAACGCTCCTTTAAGGCCTTTAAAATTACTTTGTGGAATGTGTTGCAAATTGATTCATTTATAAAGTGTCAGAGGGGCCTTTATTTTTGAAATCCAATTAAGTAGATTTGCAATTCCTTCCCAGGAACTTAAGAAGACAGCTAATCTAATGAGATAAAACAGGAAAAACTCACTCAGTAGTCCCCTGACTCACTGTGAAATCAGATGAGTGAGCCCAAACTCAGAGCCCAGGCTCAAGGGGATTTTGTAAACACTTGTAACAGGAGATGACAGCGTTGCACAAAATCGGGTTCCCAGCAGTATGAAATAGACCACTTAGCCGTGGGTCTGGCTGCTGTAATTCATCTGAGAATATAAATTCCAGTGCATGCAGTGACCATGCGGTGCTGTTGGCCCATGTATGATATTGAGAATCTGCAAAAGATTGATCAGAGTTTATCTTGTTCATCAAAGATGCATTTAGGTATTTGCAGATAATCAGAATTTAAAATCAGTTTATTAAAAATTCTCTCCATGTCCCATTTCTTCCCCCTCCCCCACTTTAATTGGCTTATCAAAGTGAAAGTGTAAGTGAAAAACCTACAGAACTCTGATCTCTTGTGAATTTCTAAACCAAAAAATGGCAGCACTGTGATCTTGGAGGCAGTGGAAGCCCTTGATGTTAGACGATAGTTCTGGCTCCTGTACCACTGATTTGCATCCCTGGGTAGAGAGGGTATTGGGTGGTTAGAAAGATGAGCCCCCATAGTGGCTGAAGGGACTGAAGAGGAGTAATCTAATGGTGTCCTGAAAAGCCAGGGTCTGAAATGCAAGTTGGGAAAGTGCAGAAATCCCCCTTCAAAGTCAGAAGAATTTGGAAGTGATTAAAAAGGATTGGAGTTTCATGGGAAACCGTATTTCACTTGTACATGGATCAGGAGTCAGCAAACTGTGGCCTGTGGACCAAATCCAGCTGCAGTAGGCTCACGATGGTTTTTGCATTTTTAAATGGTTGGGAAAAAAATCAAAAGAAGGATAATATTTCCTGATTTATGAAGATTGTGTGAATTCAAGTTTCAGTGTCCATAAATAAAGTTTATTGGAACCCAGCCGGGTTCATTCATTTTTACATTGTCCCTGGCTGCTTTTGTTACATGGCAGTGCTGAGTAATTGCAGCAGAGATGATGTGGCCTGCAAGCCTGAAATATTTATTATCTAGTCTTTCCAGAAAAAGTGCGATGCCTGACTAGACAATTGAATTTATTTATTTCTCATCCTGCAGTCTGTTTACAAGCAGAAATCGAGTAGAAAATCATCGTTATAATACATGTTTTGGGGGGGACATGGGTGGGTGGAAGTGGGTAGGCGGAGCGGAAGCTTTATTTCTGATTTTTCTCTGTCACCAGCATGACCAGCCCTGGGCTGTGCCTCCACCTTTGAACGATACTGTCAGAGCCAGCAACCCACATTTATTTTAGCAGCTGCTGCTTGAACACGAGGCGGAGAAAATACACCTCCAGAACAGCCTCACATACCAGCCCCACATACCAGCCCGCAAAGTGATTCTCAAAAGCCTGTGGAGGTGGCTCGCACCACACACTGTAACCATCACTGCTGCAGCCCCCGGGTCAGCAGACTTCTCCTGTGAACCAGCTGGTGTTCTGAGCTCTGCAGACCACACGGTCTCTGTTGCAGCAATTCAGTTCTGTTGCTGTAGTGAATGCAACCATAGATAATTCATCAACAGATCAGCCAGGCCGCACCCTAAGAAACCTTGACTTGTGCACACCGGAACCTGAATTTCATAATTTTCACATGCGATAAAATATTGTTTATCGCTCTTTTGAGTTCTTTCAACCATTGAAAAATAAAAACTCTTCTTAGCTTGCTGTCCACACAAAAATATTTGGTGAACTGGATTTGACCTATAAGCCATAGTTTGCTGACCCTTGGTCATAGGGATGGTTTACGTTTTGTTTTGTTTTGTTTTTCATGAAATGAAATTTCAGAAGAGAATATCACATTTTAATTGTAGTCATTGTGGATTTACAGTGGAAGACAAATCTGTATTTATGTGTGGCTGTTTTTCTGCCTCAGTGTGACTGAGTGTTTTCCTCGCTATCTCTGTTGAAATCTAGAATATTCTTTATTGCAAATCTTTCTCTGTCATTGTGATAGTCACTTTGTCATTCGTTCAGTCAGTATATATTTGCTAAGCCTTTGGGGTTCCCCGATGGCTTAGCGGTAAAGAATCCACCTGCAGTATAGGAGATGCAGGTTTGATCCCTGGGTCAGAAAGATCCCCTGGAGGAAGAAATGGCAACCCAATCCAGTATTCTTGCCTGGCACAGAGGAGCCTGGCAGACTACAGTTCACTGGGTCACAAAGAGTCGCAACACGGTTAGTACACACACACACATTCAAGTGCTTTCTGTGTGGCAGGCAGGGGCTAAGCGAGGTGCTGGGGAAGGGTTGATGCTAAGATAGACCTGGTCCCTGCCCCCAGGGAGTGTTCTGTCATGCTGGGATGAGGTCAGTAACGCTCAATAAGTGCTTGGAAGATCACAGTGTGCATTGAAGGTGTGGACTTGAGCATTTATGTCCACGGCTCCCATAGTACGTGCTTAAAGCTGATGTCTGTGCCCCAGGAAGTAGAGTGGCAGTTCATGATATGATAGCAGCCTCTGGCATTGAGTGTCGTGATGGCAGAAACTCCTCCAGAAATCAGTCCACGGTTAGAGGTGGAACTTGTCAAGGCCAATTGGAAATCTTCCTTTGGCCCTTTTCCTCACTTGAGCTCTTCTGGAAAAGGTGACTACGTTATGGCCCACACAGTGTGGCTGCTTTTAGACTTTGGGAATTATAAGAGGGAAATCTTATGCTTTATCAGAAAGTGATAAGTAAATTAAAAATCGTGCCTGATGGAAGCCTTGTCTGAATGACTAGTGAAATTGTGCAGCAGCCTGCATAGGAAAAAACAACCCCCAGAGTAAAATGGCGAGTGGGAGGGACCTTCCTGCTCTGTATTGTTTTTCCAGTTACAGACAGGAAACATCAAGTGTGTTTTCAAGCATGGAACATTGGACACAAGGAAGGCTCAGACAAAGCAGGAGGAAAAAAAAAACCTCATATGCAAAGAGTTTCGGTCTGTGTAGCAAACTGCTTGATTGAAAACAATCCCATTTAGCAAGTATTATTTTTATAATTGGATCACTTTGTCTTGATAAATTCAGTCCCAGTAAAACTAAGTTTCTTTGGCTTAGGTAAAATGGCTTTTAAATGGGGACCTTGGCCAGTACTCTGAATGCTAATCACCAAACTTTCCTTAGGGTAAAAATTCCACATCTGTGGTAAAGATGAATGTTCCAAAGCACTTCAGCATAGAAAGGGCTGAGTCTTGGACTGGTCACAGTGATGAGGGAGGTCAGGTCATTTGGACCACATATGGGGGGAGGTAGAAACATTGGTGGTTCTCTAAAATTAGGTTGGGGATAGCACAGTCCATTGGGGAGTTTCTGTGAGAGGGAGCCATCCTAGTTTGTATATTACATTCTGTAGTTGTGATTTAGAAGTAATCTTTCGGGGAATTCAGGATGGGGAACATGTGTGCACCCGTGGCGGATTCATGTTGATGTATGGCAAAACCAATACAATATCGTAAAGTAATTAGCCTCCAATTAAAATAAATAAATTTATATTAAAAAAATTTTTTTTAAATAGAAGTAATTTTTCCTAGATAACCCATATTCATGGATTGGAAGAATTAGTATTGTTAAAATTCTATACTACTCAAAGCAATCCAAAGATTCAGTATAGTCCCATCAAAATTCCAACGGCATTTTTCACAGAAATAGAAAATTCATATGGAACCACAAAAGACCTTGAAATAGCTGAAGTATTACTGAGCAAGAACAAAGCTAGAGGCGTCACATTTCCTGATTTCAAACTATATTATGAAGCTACAGTAATCAAAGCAGTATGATATTGGGATAAGAGCAGACACAGAGACCAATAGACCAAAATAAAGAGCCCCAAAATAAACCCACACATATACAGTTAACTAATCTTTGGCAAGGGCACCAGGAATGCACAGTAGGGAAATGAGAGTCTGTTTGAAATGCTGTTGGGAAATACACATATCCATATGCAAAAAAATTAAACTGGGCTCCTACCTTATACCACTCTCAAAAGTTAACTTGAAATGGATTAAAAACTTAAATTAAATTAAACTTAAATTAAAAACCTGAAACCATAGAGGTCCTAGGAGAAAATAAAGGGAAATCCACTTGATATTGGTCTTGGCAATAATTTCATATATGTAACACTCAAAACACTGGCAACAAAACTGAAAATAAACAAGTGGGACTACATCAAATTTAAAAACTTCAGCACAGCTAAGGAAACAATCTATAAAATGGAAAGGCAACTTTTGGAATGAGAGAAGATATTTGCAAACCATCTACCTGATAAGGAGTTCAGTTCAGTTCAGTCGCTCAGTCGTGTCCGACTCTTTGCAACCCCGTGAATCGCAGCACGCCAGGCCTCCCTGTCCATCACCAACTCCTGGAGCTCACTCAGACTCACGTCCATCGAGTCAGTGATGCTATCCAGCCATCTCATCCTCTGTCGTCCGCTTCTCCTCCTGCCTCCAATCCCTCCCAGCATCAGTCTTTTCCAATGAGTCAACTCTTTGCGTGAGGTGGCCAAAGTACTGGAGTTTCAGCTTCAGCATCATTCCTTCCAAAGAAATCCCAGGACTGATCTCCTTCAGAATGGACTGGTTGGATCTCCTTGCAGTCCAAGGAACTCTCAAGAGTCTTCTCCAACACCACAGTTCAAAAGCATCAATTCTAGTATCATATATATATCATATATTATATGGGTTTGCCAATTGCATTGATGCAATAGCAAAAAACAACAACAACAACAACAACAACTAACCTGATTAAAAAATGGTCAAAAGACCTAAACAGACATTTATCCAGTGAAGACATTTTTCCATATGGCCAAAATGTAACTGAAACCCTTTTACACTGTCTGTGGTGTAAATTGGTACAGTCATTAAAGAAAACAGTATGGAGGTTCCTCTAAAAAAGAAGTACCATATGATCCAGGAATCCTGTTTCTGGGTGTGTATCCGAAGGAAGTGAAATCAGTATTTCTAAGAGATATTTACATGTCCATAGTCATTGTAGCATAGTTACAATAACTAAGGTGTAAAAACAAAGTGTCCATCAATGACGGATGCATCGATAAAGAGGTTGCATACACACAGGCACACAGGAGCATTATTCAGCCATGAGAAAGAAGGCAATTGGGAGATCCTGCCATTCGCAACACGTGGATGAACCAGAAGGACCATATGCTAAGTGAAATAAAGACCAATACTATATGATCTCAATTATATGTGAAGTCTTAAATAAAATGGAGTTGAACTCAAAGAAACAGAGTGGTGGTTACCAGGGAATGGGGCATCAGGGAAATGGTGGGGATACTAGTCAGAAGGTAAAAGCCCTCAGTTATAAAAATGAATAAATTCTGGGGCTCTCACTCAGTTGGTAAAGAATCTGCCTGCAATGCGGGAGACTTGGGTTTGATCCCTGGGTTGGGAAGATCCCCTGGAGAAGGGAAAGGCTACCCACTCCAGTATTCTGGCCTGCAGAATTCCATGGACTGTGTAGTCCATGGGGTCGCAAAGAGTCAGACATGAGTGAGCGACTTTCACTTCCTCTACAGCATGGTGACTGTAGTTAATAATACATACTTGACATCTGCTGAGAGTGGATCTCAAGCATTCTCACAACTGTAACAAAAAAAGGTAACGGGATGTGTTCATTAACCTGATTGTGGTAATCACTTCACAATGTGTGTGTAAATCAAATCATCACATTGTATACTTTAAATATATGGAGTTTTGTCAGTTATGTAAAGCTAGGGGGGAAATAATCTTTCCTGATTATAGGTAATTTTAATTAATTTCATTGAACCCAAAAATCTGATTAAGAAGATGCACTGGATCTCTTTCTAAAGTTAGCTTCATCAGTGTGGTATACCGAGTGTCCACAAAGGAGAAAAACAGAGGATAAACTCATCTTTAAGCTGTCTGTTAACATTTTCACATAGTATGTTCCGTGTGTTTTTCAGTCTGCAGATACCTTGGCAAGTAAAGTGCCTCTAAATGTAAAGGAAAGGATCACAGTTTGAAGAAAGGACAACAAATATACCGATTTGCCTTGTATTTCAGATGCTCTAATGACTATGTTCTGTTGTTCTTTTGTACAGATTGACAGTTGGACCCATCACTTTAAAGTTATGCTTCCCTTAAGTTTATGCATCGCTTGAAACCATATCAAGCATGTTGCTGAAAAAAGTAACGAACTATTGTTACTTTTTAACTATCTTAAAAAGTGCTATTTTTTAAAAATTTGTTGTAATTTAAAAAGTCAAATAACAGGAAAAGGCTTATGCACAAATTACAGTGGATTCTCTCCTCACTCACTGCACTTTCCCAGTTGAGATTCCCTCACTGAAGAGGCAACTGCTTTCAAATTTGAGCTGTTTATTTTGGCATTAACTCCAATCTATATTCATAGATAATATATATAAACCACTGTCTTTTGAGTTATCAAGTCTAGGTATTATTTATTGACTTCCTGTTATGATAAATGAGGGTTTAGGGCTCTCTGCTTCTGCTTTCCCCTCCTTCCAATACAGTTACATTACAACTTTTGCATATATTGCTATTTGATATATATATATTACTATGTTCACTCAGTTATTTGCATCAAAGCATAGTAGTAAACTAGGACTGTCTTGCCAATAGACTTTAAATTTTTCTGAAGTTAATTCTTGCTTTCTTTTTACATTAGCTTTATTTTCTTTATGGCTATAGCAGTGCTATGCTCATATAGCTGACTCTCAAAAAAACAAAACAAACCTGATTTGTATTATGTGTATTTGTTTGTATTGTACTTGATTTTTTTTAAATTCATTTCAAGTTACCAATGTGAGGTCACTGAACAAGCAGCAGGGACAAGATGCGTGGTTTATTCTCGCAAACCACTGAGCTGTTACTAACTCTCTCATACCTACTAAACACCCGCAGTGGGATTTTATCTTATTAATTATTTTTTAAATTGAAGTATAGTTGCTTTACAATGTTGTGTTAATTTCTGGTGTACAGCAAAGTTACACATGCATACATATATATTTTTCATGTTCTTTTCCGTTATGGTTTATTATGAGATATTGAGTATCATTCCCCGTGCCATGCAGTATGACCTTATTGTTTATCTGTTTTATTTATAGTAGTTTTTATCTGTTAATCCCAAACTCCTACTAACTTACCCCTCATCTCTCCTTCCCTTTCTGTAACCATAAGCTTGTTTTCTATGTCTGTGAGTCTGTTTCTGTTTTATAAATAGGTTCATTTGTATCATATTCTAGATTCCATATACATTGATATCATATGATATTTGTCTTTCTCTGACTTACTTCACTTGCTATGATAATCTTCAGGTACATCTGTTTTGCTGCAAGTGACATTATTTCATTCTTTTTTATGGCTGAGTAATATTCCTGTGTGTGTGTGTGTGTGTGTGTGTGTGTGTGCATACCACATTGTCTTTATCTGTTCATCTGTCAACACTTACGTTGCTTCTGTATCTTGCCTATTGTAAATAGTGCTACAGTGAATATTGGAGTCCATATATCTTTTTGAGTTGTAATTTGGTTTGGAATATATGCCGAAGAATGGAGTTGTTGGGTCATACAATCACTCTGTGTTTAGTTTTTTTAAGGAGGAAACCCCATACTGTTTTCCATGGTGACGGCACCAACGTACATTCCTACCAACAGTATAATTAACCTGTGTGGCTCAGCTGGTAAAGAATCCTCCTGCAATGCAGGAGGCCGGGATTCCATCCAGGTTTGATCCCTTAGAGAAGGGAATGGCTACCCACTCCAGTATTCAGGCCTGGAGAATTCCATGGACAGTCCATGGGGTCACAAAGAGTCGGACATGACTGAGCAACTTTAACTTCATTTCACCAACAGTATAGGAGGGTTCCCTTTTTCCCATAACCTCTCCAACATAAATTATTTATAGACTTTTTAATGATGGCCATTCTGACCAATGAAGTGTACCACACTGTAGTTTTGGTTTGTATTTCTCTAATAATGAGCAATGTTGAACATCTTTTCGTGTGCCCATTGGCCATCTGTACCACAATGGGAGTTTTAAAATTAAGTTTTCCTCTTCTATTTTTAAAATTTCACTTCATAAGTAGACATATATGCTCTGAATCTTCTCCTTTGAACTTGTGAATATTTTAATAGGCCTTGGGACTTTTCTCTGCACACACTTATACTTACAGGAGATATCAGCATGCTGTCAGAGTCGTCCAGGGCCCTATCCAGAACTCTGGGTTCTGGCTGGTGAAGACAGATGAAAGTTACATCGTCTTGAGGTGGTATTTTGCTCGAGGAGTGGCAAGGCTGGGATGAATGGTGAAGCTATGGTGGTCTCATGCCAGGCTTGTCCCTGCCAGGCCGACTCACAGGCTTCTCTCCGAGGGCGCTTGCTTGAGATCATAGTCAGCTGGGGTCCTGCTCCACTTCCCTAACTGGCATGACTACCTATGTTTGGCGCTTCAGCAATGCCTGGCACCATGCGTGCCAAGCGAGGGCTAGGATGACGTATTTTGGCCGGCTGCTTCCAGAACTCGTTCATAGAGTTGAGTTGGCCTCTTTGGGAACCTGGGGCCTTGGCCTGATCTCCAGGCTCTGCTCCTCTGGACTTGGGAGGATTGAATCAGGTCAGAGTTCTAGTTTCCTGCAGAAACCACAAGTGAGCCACTCCTGTAGGCATCTCCAGGTTAACTGGGGCACTGCTGTTAACAGCTGGGTTTCACTTGACTTGCCATCTCCCAAGCATGGGGTTGGGGGTGTGGGCCACCGTCCTTCTTGCATCTAGTGCTCTTCTGAGCCTAGCAGTGTTTTGCCGTCATTCTTGGGGGTCCCACTGGTTTTTCTGGCCAGATGCCTTCTCCTTCTCTTGTGTTGGTTCATGGGCAAGACCAAGGTCATGCAGCCTTCCGTTCTGCAGCGTATCTTATAAAAAGGCTTCAAATTTTCTGATTCATCAATGGTCTTACCTCCTCCCTCCTATAGTGTGATCAGAGCTGAATTTTTCTTTTTCATTTTCCTTTAAAAATGTCCCAGTTTGTTTCAATGGGAATTTGGTAGGGATGTTAAATGACTGGGCTTAAATCACTGTTTGAACCAAAAGTCCAGAATGGCTCTTTTGTAGTGATTCTGGGTATACCAACAATGCTGCTGTTTTGGACTGCAGAGAAAAATCTTCTTGGAAGAAGATAGCGATCTGGCACGTGAGGTTCCAGCAGCTCACAGTCTCTGCTGATTGTCGGCTGCTGTATCAGTCCTCTAGACAGGTCAGCAGGAGTTCTGAAGCGTAGATAAGGGTGAAAGTATTTTGTCTCTTTTGAAAGTAAAGATGAGATAGCTGAAGGAAGGAAGACTTAAGTGTTGTTACCGTGTGTGTATGATTGCATAACCTCTCTGAATCTGTGGCACACTTGTTTGCTGTGAAACTCAGAAGTGATCATTTTAAGAACTGAAGTTTAATTTTCTCCAGAGCAGTCTTTTCTCAAAGTGTGGTCTACAGGCCTCCTGCCAGGGAATTCTGGGCAGGGAGGGGCTTGTTACAAATCCAGGATCTCACTACCGTGGTAGCAGTTCCGGAATATGGCATTTTAAGGCCACACCTCCTCCCCCACCCCCTTGTTGGGTCTGTGCATGCCCAAGTTTGAGAACCCCTGATCTCAATCATTTGGTCTTTAGGGTTGCTAGTTTCTGCAAACTTCATTTATTTGTTTCTTTGTGGCTTTGCTAAAGTCGCCCTCTAATATAAAAACTGGTAAAAATTACCCCCTTGTGATCATTCATTTCTACTTGTTGTGTTTTAAACTCCAGGATACTAATTACTCAGTTTCATGGGTTGTTTTTTATTTCCAGACGTCTAACTCTGAACTTTGAATTTTTCCCACAGGGCCGAGAAAACAGAAGTCCTCAGTGAAGATCTGTTACAGGTAACAAAAGAAAGACTTTTTAAAGTGCTCCATTTAAATAAGAACAACAACAACAACAAAAAACCCCATAGGTAGAAAAAAACCAAACAACTCAAAAAACCCATAGGGGAGAACTGAACCTTTTGGTTCTTTGTTTTGGGGGGATTTTTCCCGAAACAGAATTAGCATGATTAGCATGGTTTTGAGCAGGAAAAGAAAAGCAGTTGAGTTGCACGGTGATAAAGCGGATCTGAAACTTTGGTGTCGTGTTCTGAAGTTCAGATGGGGCTAGTCCCGCGTTCAAGTGCCAGGTGTTGGGGGGGGATGGCGGCGGAGCCTGGCTGGGCCGTCTGGGCGGTTGGCACCGTGGCCTGGTCACGGGTCCCTGCAGGCCGCTGCATGGTGCCCCTGATGCAACAGGCTCCACCAGCTGCAGCAGTGACCCCACTAGCTCCAGCAGAGTTTGGAAAATTTTGCTCCATTTTATGCTTCTTTTCCCCCAAACTGAGCTAAGTTGGGTCCTGCAGGACTCAGAGTTTCAGTGACAGTGAACAGATCTCTCAGAACCACCCAGAGGCCCTAGGGTGGCCTCACATGGCTAGGCCAGATTTTCCTCTCTGTACAGGGAGGGGTGTTTCCTGCCAGGGACCTTAATTACGGCTACTCCATGCCATCTCTCAGAAGGTTTCTCTAACTGTGGGGCTGGCCGTTTCTCCCAGGAGGGCTGGGACCCTTATAGACACATCACTTCACCCAATCCCACTCCATCCCCACCCACACCGAATACTTCGAGAAAGACAGGACCCCTTCCACAGGCAGGTTTTGTTAAGACTTCTCCACCTGTCTCCTAGCCTTTTATTTTCATACGCTGCCTCGGGTGTGCTCCAAGGAGTCCCTGGAGACCAGAGATCTGCTCCCAGATGGCTTTCTGTCTCTTCCCGTGGAGAGAAGGAGCTGCATAATTTAGAAAAACACCTGTGCTCTGCTCCCACCCCATGCCAAAACAGCCTCCTAAATTATGACAGTCTTCTGCAGGTAGAAGATTTTAAGAGCACTTTTTTTTTTTCTTTTTTTAAGGACTAGAAATGTTTATCAAGGACTAGGTTTTTTAAAAAAGGTTTATTAAGGAATCATAATCTTAAAAATAATTTGTTTTGAAGTATAGTTGATGTACAATATTATAGTTTAGGGCTTCCTGGGTAGCTCAGATGGTGAATAATCTGGAAACCCGGGTTCGATCCCTGGGTCAGGAAACTCCCCTGGAGAAGAGAATGGCTACCCACTACAGTATTTTTGCCTGGAGAATACCATGGACAGAGGAGCCTGGCGGGCTACAGTCCACAAGGTCACAAAGAGTCGGACACAACTTAGCGACTAACACACATATTGTAACTTAAGAATCAGATTCTTAACACTGTTTCCCCACTAACTTTTATCAGATATTTCAAATCCATTTTCAGACTTTTAGAAATATTGTTTGTTCCAGTTCCACTAGGTTTTCCTGTGAGCATTCTCATTCCCACATCTCATGTCAGTAATTTCATCCCAAAGCCCTGAGAAGAGACCAGAGCTCTTGCTGGCAGGTGAAGGATTGCAGAAATTGTACGGGACTCAGACAGTGACTGCCTGTTCTTGCCTCTCTGCTCAAACATCCACTAGGGCCTGAGGAGTTTGCTAGTTTCTAGAAATCCTTTTTTTTTTTTTTTTAATTTATTAAAGTATAGTTGATTTGCAGGGTTGTGTTAATTTCTGCTGTACAGCACAACGATTCAGTTCTGTATATCTGTATATCCTTTCTCGTATTCTTGTCCATTTCGGTTTATCACAGCATATAGGAGCTCCTTATAACACAGATACTCCACGTCTGTAGCAGTTGTTTCCCTGCTCTGATTTCTGTGGGCTCTAGCCATAAAGAAAGTTTGTTGTGGTTCAAAGCTCTGAGTCTGGTGACCAGCCACCTGTATTCCATGTCAGGTCTGCCCCTAACTAGTTCGGTGGCCTCAAGAATTCTCTGCACCTCCCTCTGCCTCAGTTTCCACTTCCACATCTTTTGACTCTTCTCTAGAAGGAAGGTAATCGACATATAACCCCATGGGGTAGTTAGGAGGGGCTCATGGGTTAAGCGTGGTCAGCCCTGGGAGCAGAGCCTGGCCCGTAGTAAGGGGTAAATATTAGTGACTTGTCGATAAGATCACCACTGTCTCAGCTGCAGAGGCTGTCTTGTTTCTGGTGTGAGACTTCCCTTAGTTTGCTTTTCCTCCTTCCCCTTTTCTTAGATCTCAGTTAGAGCAGTTCAAGAGGCCGCCCTTTTATCTTGTTTGTATAGAGTTTCCCCAAGAGGGTGTCAACCCCAGGAGGGCAAGAACCGCAGATTATTTACTCTTGTTTTTCTAATACCATGTACAGGGATTCAGTATATACTTGTTCCTTCACATACTACCTTCCATTCATGGGCCAGGCAGTGATCAAAGCACTTGGGATAAATCAGTGACCATAACAGACCAAGGCTCTGTCCTTATGGACTTTATAAAAGTGAAGTTGCTCAGTCATGTCTGACTCTTTGTGACCCCATGGACTGTAGCCTGCCAGGCTCCTATGTCATGGAGTTCTCCAGACAAGAATGCTGGAGTGGGTAGCCATTCCCTTCTCCAGGGGATATTCCCGACTCACAGATCCAACCTGGGTCTCCTGCATTGCAGGCAAATTCTTTACTGTCTGAGTCATCAAGGAATTCTAGAGGAAATTGGGGCTTCCTTCGCAGCTCAGTCAGTAAAGAATCTGCCTCCAACGCAGGAGACCTGGATTCTATTCCTGGGTTGGGAAGAACCCCTGGAGACGGAAATGGCAACCCACCCTGTTATTCTTGCCTGGAGAATCCCATGGACAGAGGAGCCTGGCAAGCTACAGTCCATGGGGTTGCAAAAATCAGACACAACTTAGCGATTAAACCACCACCAGTGGAAAATGGAATCACGTAAAAATGGAGTTTTCTGGGTTTCTCCCCCGACCCTGCTTTTATGGCCAATGGAGAATGTGTATTAATTTTCCAATGCCTTACAATCAGGTCATTATAATATTTGGGACAAGTGATGTGGCATCTGGTCCTAAATAAATGAGGCTACAGATTGGGGTCCTGGTAGGGGCCCCAGGTCTGAAGAAGGGCTGCTTGAGAAGGAGGCCCCAAACCATCTCCTCGGGTAAAATGTTTTGGGGTAAAAATATATTCTGCTTGAAATCTGTTGATTTTTCTTTAAAATAGAAAGCATCCCTAAGGGCCTGCCCTCATTCTTAATGAGTCATCAGAATACACATTTTTGGCATTCCTTCCTGTAAAAAGCAGCTCTCTTTGCCATAAACAGCCATATCCCAGCAATAATATTTTGGGAAGCTAATGATGATGAGTGGGCCCCCGGAGTCAGAGTTTCTTACTGTTGGCTGTCCATTTTGCTTTAGAGGTTTGTTCTAAAACAATACATAAATAAAGGCAAAAACACCCCCACCCCCTGCCATCCCAAGCCCAATAAGGAACAATAAGGAATAATTATGAAAATGCTGATCTCAAGTGTCAGTTGCGGAGCACATCTTCTGACTTTTCTGTCTGATGTACTGTGTGTGGAGGACTCCATTGCCACAATCTGGAGAAAGCTGAATGCCCCCATGGCTTTCCCACTTGGCAATGGGCCTGGGGCTGGCCTCAGCCTGTTCATCTGCAGTGCTGCTGGTTGGACCTGGGGCTTTGCTGGTGCTGTAGTTAGTGTGTGACTTGGCCACTGCTCATCAAAGAGCAAGCTCTAGTCAGGACTGTCCCCTCCTCCTGCACATGGAGTCAGCCTTTAAAGGATCTGAAGCTTCACTGCAAAACCAGGGGCCGTTTTGGCCTCCGGGAGGGTATTTGACAATATCCAGGGACAGTTTTGATTGTCAGAAAGGGGCAGTTGGATGCTACCAGCATCTAGTGGGTAGAAGCCAGAGATGATGCTGAACATACCGATAATGCACAGAACAGCTGCCCCTAGCCCAGAATTATCCAGCCCAGTTGTCAGTAGTGAGAAACCCTGGTGTAGGTGCATGGGAACCTTTTCCATTTACACCCGAGAGCTGAAAAACTCGATGGCAGGACACTTTTCCCTGCTTGCATGCAGACTGCAGGAGAGGAGGCTGAGCTGGTTCCTGAGCCCCGCCAACCACTCGTCTGTCTGTGTTTTCAGATTGAGCGGCGCCTGGACACAGTGCGCTCCATGTGCCACCATTCCCACAAGCGTCTCATGGCCTGCTTCCAGGGCCAGCATGGCACCGACGCAGAGAGGAGACACGTGAGTACCGGCTGGGGCTCGGAGCCTGGCTCCCGTGTCCCTGAGAAGCTCCTCGCCCTTTATCAGTTGATTTTTCCCAAGCAGCATCAGAAGTTTTGGCTGCAGGCATGAACCTTGTATGGCCACTCACGCTCACGACTCGTGCCTGACCATAGCGTTCTTTCATGCTTCCCTGAGCTGAAGGCCCTGCTCACACTGAATTCTCCACAGATGCTTTTAAAGAGTGAAAGTGAAAGTGAAAGTCACTCACTCGTGTCCGACTCTTTGCAACCCCCTGGACTATACAGTCCATGGAATTCTCCAGGCCACAATACTGGAGTGGGTAGCCTTTCCCTTCTCCAGGGGATCTTCCCAACCCAGGGATTGAACCCAGGTCTCACATTGCAGGCAGATTCTTTACCAGCTGAGCCACAAGGGAAGCCCTTTAGAGATTGTACTGTCAGTTAGAAATCCTTTGACGGCAGAAAGCTGAAAGCCTGTCTTGAATTATCTGCTGCTGCTAAGTCGCTTCAGTCGTGTCCTACTCTGTGCAACCCCATAGACGGCAGCCCACCAGGCTCCCCCGTCCCTGGGATTCTCCAGGCAAGAACACTGGAGTGGGTTGCCATTTCCTTCTCCAATGCATGAAAGTGAAAGTGAAGTTGTTCAGTCGTGTCTGACTCTTCGCGACCCCATGGACTGCAGCCTACCAGGCTCCTCCATCGATGGGATTTTCCAGGCAAGAATACTGGAATAGGTTGCCACTGCCTTCTCCATGAATTATCTGAGAAAGTAGAATTAACTGACTTACTAATTGAAAAGTTCAGTAGTTGGGATGACTGCAGGTAAGGCTTGGTCTAGACTTTCAGTGATGTAACTAGGGCCTCAGTTTCCTTCTCTCCTCCTAGCTGGCTTCAGTGTCTGCTTTATCCCTCATGTGCAGGCTGGCTGCCAGCAGCCTCCACGGGCCACCTGCTTCTTTGTGCACATCCAACTGGAGTAGAGAGCATGTCTTCTTGTAGTGTCCTTAATGGAGTGAGGAAGCTTCTTTTTTGCCATACCATTGGCAGGTAGAAGTCCCTTCCCATTGCACCGATGTGCGTTGGGTCACATTCTCCATTCCTGAACAACCTCCTCCCAACCCCCACCAGTTACAGTGGGTGGGGGTGAGTTTGGGTGAGGAGATGAGACTTGCTGGTTAGCTGAAGTTAATCACGGCTCACCCCAATTTGGACTGTTGTCTTACCTCCAGCTTGTAGGCTCCATCAAAACCAGAATAGATCCTCAGCAGGCCTCAGGATGCTGTTATAGGCAGGAGGAAGGATGAGCTCTAGGAAATAATCCGATGTCTACTCCAGGGTACATTTGTTCAAAGCGTCCCGGTCCCCATGTCCCTTGAGCAGAGCACAGCAGCTTTGTTCATCAGGCGGTTCCCTCCTTAGCGTTACAAGTTCCCAGCCTATGAGCGTACTCTGACCCTTAGAAGCCCAGGTAACTTTAAAGTGGGAGTTTCGATGGCTTTCAGGGAAGCTATGATTTCCCATATTGTTTTATTTGTCACTAGATGTGTCATAAGAACTGGTGGCAGATGATCTGTGTCATCTCCTTTGATATTTCCTACACATGTTTCTGGCCAGCTTGCCATCAGAACCAGGCCCAACCCACTGGTCCTGCCACCACTATGCCTTCACATTTTCCTGCCATGGCCTCTGTTCTGCTCCCCTGTTAATACCATCCCCTAAGGGTCTTCCATTCATCTCCTTATTCTCGCCTTCATACTCCTTGGGGCCCCTCCTCTCCTCATGGCTCCTAACTAATGTGTTTGTTCAGGCACCTGTAAACCATGTTGTCTTTTTTTTTTTTTTTAATTAAACTTTTGATTTTGCATTGGAGTATAGCTGATCAACAATGTTGTGATAGATTCAGGTGAACAGCGAAGGGACTCGGCCATACCTATACAGGTATCCATTCTCCCCCAGACTCACCTCCCATCCAAGCTGCTGTATAACATTGAGCAGAGTTCCCTGTGCTCTACAAGTAGGACCTTGTTGGCACTTGTAAGCCATTTTCGATCAGCAAAATACTGCCTCCCCTGGTTGTCTATTTCAGCATGCATAACCTATTCTTCCTTCTGTGTTGACCTGTGAATTCCACGCCCCCTATTATGCAGTCCAGGGTATCTTATATTTCCTGCTTGTCTTATCCTCTCCCTCCCATAGCTGCTTGATTTGCAAGTCCTGTGATTCTGTCTGTGTCTCTGTCTTGAATTCCTTACCTCCACTCCATCTTTACCACCTTCACCTACATGCAAGGCCCAATTACCTCTCATGTGGACTGTTCAGTCACTTCTTGAGCTACATTGTCTGCCTTTAATTTCCTTCTTTTTCTAGCCTTTCTTCAGTGTGATCACCAGAGTTGGTTTCCTCAAGCACAAATTGATCCTGACTTCCCTGGGGGTCCTGGGGTTAAGACTCTGCACTTCCAATGCAGAGGGCACAGGTTCGATCCCTGGTCAGGAAACTAAGAGCCCACATTCCATGCAGAGAGGCCAAAAAACAAACACAAACAACAGAAAAGTTGATCCTGTTATCCTTCTGCATGATTTAATATTTTATAGATTACACTCCATTTAAAATTGTTATAAAATATTGGCCATTTTCTCTGTGCTGTACAAAATATCCTAGAGTCCAAGCTCTGTAGAGGACTTGTGTGTGCTCACTCACTCAGTTGTGTCCAACTCTTTGAGACCCTATGAAGTGTAGCCCACCAGGCATCTCTGCCCCTGGGATTATCCAAACAAGAGTACTGGAGTGCGTTGCCATTTCCTTCTCTAGGGGATCTTCCTGACCTAGGGATTAAACCTGCATCTCCTGTATTGCAGGAAGATTCTTTAGCACTGAGCCACCTGGGGAAGATGACTTGAGCCCATCATAATCTGATCAAATTTTCCTTATCAGTCTCACTATTTCCTGCTTCCTCCCATTCATGCTACCGGTCATTGCCCTTCACACAGAGTTGTCTTCTTGTTCCTTTGGTCTACTTTGAGACACAGCCCAGGACCAAGAATGGACACCAGAGGAGGAGAGGGGTAGTTACAGGAGGCTTCCTGGAAGAGGCAGTAGCCTAGCTGTAAAGGAGAAAGAGTGTCAGGTGATAGCCCTCTTCAGGCAGCAGGGGCAAAGGTGTATCACCCTCATTTCTGAAACCTAATGCCTTAGCCTTCATTTTCCAACCTCAAATCAAAGTGCCCAAGACAGGCTCTGAGAATGTCTATAGTCTGCACGTGGGAAGAGGAGTCACTATGGAAATGACAGGTGATAGGTGGCCATCAGATGTCAATCATGTTGAGAAAATCACAGCAGTCTCTCAGGCTCGAGGAAATACCAGAGGAGCCTCCCCCAGTCCCCATCAAAAGCTTACATGCTTGGAGAGAGGCAAGAATTGGAGGGAAGAGAGACGTAGCAGGTGGCCTTCTCAACCCAAACTTCTCAGCTTATATTGTGGGTCATACATGTTAGATCTGAAATTATTTTTGAGCAACTGGCGTGCCTTTTGTAAATTAGGAGACCCTCAGCCATCTCTGTGGAGGTGTCTGATGTGAATAGACAGCATCTTCATTAATCAGCTCAAGCGTCTAATGAGCGGAATGTCTGTAATCTGGACATTAGGAAACGGGATTGTTGTGCTTGGGAGTCAGGGCATGGAAACCACAGCTTAGTTACAGCTGGGTACTTGAATGATACGTGTCAAAATAAACTCTTCTCTTTATGATTTGTTTCCCCATAGACCTCTATCTAGAGTTGTACAAAGTATATTTCTCTTCCTTATTGCATTGAGCATACATTAAGTTCCCTTAGAAAGGCAGCATCACTAAAAGGTATGAATTATCCTCTATTGTGATCAAGTGTACTGCCTGTTTTCTTATATAGCTTCCTAGTCTAGAAAGGTGAAAGCCAGAAGCGTCTCCTTGTAGGACAGATAAAGCCTGTTGTTTATTTGAAAATAACCTGATGGGGAAGGGAATTGGATGAACATATTTGTTGTTATTATTTTAATTTATTTTTTATGTTATTTTGTTTTATTTTTGCTGCACCATGCCGCATGTGGGAACTTAGTTCCCTGACCAGGGATCAAACCCATGACCCCTGCATGGAAGTGCACTGGACAGCAGGGAAGTCCCCATTGTTACTTATTTTTAAATTTAAATGTACCATTTTGAATGGGCTGTCCATTTACATGGTCAAAATCCATAATATTCAAGTGAACGTAACATGATGTCTCTCCCACCTCTGTTCCCTGGGCACCCAGTCCCCATCTCCAGGACCACCAGTAGTAGGAGTTTCTTGTATAGCCTTCCAGAGAAATTCTATAAGTATATTGAGTGGACCCCTTTGAAAGCAGGAAAGGCAGGTGCTGTGCATGAGGTCGAGGCAGAGCTATGCCACAGCAAGGTGAACCCTGGGTTTTAAACCTGAGTGCTGTTCCTACTTGGAAGGCAAAATGACATGAGGTACTACAGCATTGAAAGCATTTTTATTAGCAGTTTATGGTGTTATGACCAACACCATACGTGCAGCTGTCCTGGCATCTTCTGCCCATATTCTGAGATAAACCACCAGCCAGGTATGGACAGACTCTGAACCGGGGCTCAGGCCATCAGCACCAAGGTCTGGCTCCATGCCCTCACTGGGGTGCCTGGTCAGGCTACGTAAGCACCCTGGGCTTCCCATTTCCCAGCCACACTATGCGAACATTAATCAGATGACCCTTACGGTCATTTCCAGCTGAAAAACCAATCTCTGATAGGAACAGAAATGGTTTTATGCTTAAAAATCTTTTTTGGATATTTAGCTTGATATTTTCAAATTTTTAACTGAAGCAAAATCTTTATAATTACAGCCAATGTAAGAGCCAGTTTAAGGATGAGTATTCTAGCAGTTTTTGAAATTTGAGCAGTTCATGGCATTTATTTGCCATGATAATCAGAGGGCATGATCTGTGTCTTATGTCCCATGTCCCTAGTACGTGGGACATAGTTTGCTCTTGATTAATCAGTGATTATAGTAATAGCAACAACAGTAATAATAGCAGCTTACATCTACTAAGTACCTACCATGTGGGTGGTTTCTTGACCTTGATATATCTCCTTTAGTCAACAGACAGCCCTAGGACCCTTGTACTGTTAGCCCTAATTTCCAGGCATGAGGAAATGAACACAGAGGTTAAGTCAGACAATTGATACCTTTGAAACCAGAATCTAAACCTAAACAGGTATCTCTTATCTGTGCAGTGTACCTGGAGAAGAAACCAGTGATTGATGATCTGACGCAGGTAATTAAGAATGGGTGTCAACTCTAATGAAAAAAAGTAAAACCCCATTGTCTTCTGCCTTCCAGAAAAAACTCCCTCTGACAGCTCTCGCTCAGAATATGCAGGAAGCATCAACTCAGCTGGAAGACTCTCTCCTGGGGTAAGAATTGACTGCTATCAGAAAGAGAGCTGAGAGCCCTGTGGGTTGGTGGAAGTGGGTGGCTGGGGGGCGGCCTCCTGTGTGACCAGAGGAACCGTGAGTGTGATGGCATGGCCCATCTGCCAGGGGATCGGCTTAGGCGCCAGGGGAGGCCCCTGGGATGCTAGAGAATCTTTCTTTTAATAGAAGCAGGGATCGATGCTACAGAGGGCCGATAATGAAGTAATTGATAGGTTAGTGTTTATTCTGCTGAGCCTGTCAGCTCTCTCCTGCTGTAACACAGGCCCTCCTTTCCCAGCTGGGTATGACTTTTGGACTTTTCAGCCCATTTCCAGGGTCTGCCATGCTCTGCACCCTGTAGTTCTCTGTCGTTCTTTGAAGGGCACTGCCTAGGCCGTGAAGACAGAAAACAGATACAGTGTAATGAACTTCACTATTATTTTCTAGCAGACAAAAACCAAAATAGAATAATGAACTTGATGTATGTTTTAAACGATTTTCAGAGTGCTTTTGAGAATACTTGGTTGTCCCCTGATCCAAGGGCCTAACCTTTCAGTGAGTCGCCACCTCACTGTTTACACACATCCCACCCCTGCATACACACAGTGTACCTGAGGTAGTCTTGTTCATTTTAAAGAACAGGCCTGTGGACTCACGCCCTAATAAATTTATAGCATTTTTAAGGCTCTATCGTGGAGCGCCCTAAGGTGTTCCCATCGTGGGGAGTGTGGAGCTGGCTCTGTGGGCTTTGGGGGCCAGATTTAATGGATGTACTTGTGTTGTTGGGGCATCTTGTTTTTTAAAGGAAGATGCTGGAGACGTGTGGAGATGCTGAGAATCAGCTGGCTCTGGAACTCTCTCAGCACGAAGTCTTTGTGGAGAAGGAGATTGTGGACCCTCTGTACGGCATCGCAGAGGTGGGGGCTTCAGTGGGGGCTGGGCAGGGAAGGTTCGCTTGTACCTGAAATTTTAACAGTCAGTGCTTTTGACGTGTTTGCTTCTTTTTGGATATAAGGGGAGTAAGCGGAGGGTACAAAATCCTTTGCCTAAAGAGAAAAAAACATTTGTAAATAAAGATTACACTTTCAAATGTTAAACTGAAAATCCTGGAGCTCGTCCCACATGGTGTGTTGGTGTGTTCTTCTTTGCAGGTTGAGATTCCCAACATCCAGAAGCAGAGGAAGCAGCTCGCCAAGCTGGTGTTAGACTGGGACTCGGTCAGAGCCAGGTAAGATAAAGCCAAAAAATAACCCATAATGCGGTCTTCCATGACATCCCCCTCCTCAACACAGATAAAGACCACTGGGTGGACAAAGCGGAAGTCGCTGCAGACTCACACACCTGACTGACTGAGTCACAACCCACTTACACCTGCTTTCTGGCCCCATTCTCCCAGTGGGATGGTGTTAGAACACCCTGCTGTTAATCAACCAACAGTGAAAGGAGACAGGAAAAAGAAAAAAAACCTAAGTGTATTCAGGGAAGAAGAGACAGTTCTAAGAAAAACTAAGAGCCTTGCTCTTGGAGTAGTGGAGTGTAGGAATAAATAGATCTGTGACCTTAGCAACCGCGAAGGGTCCCACTGTGTCAAGATACACTCGTGTGCTTTTGATTATTTTTCACAGTCAAGGGATTCTGTGCTCCACTCCATCCTAGAACAGGCATTCCACTCCATCCTAGAACAGGCATTCCTTCACGTTGCACGTGCTTGTGGAGAACAGACAGGACTCAAGGAAGGGAGTAAATGGTCCTTGCTTCCCAGAGCATAGTTTCATTTGTTAATTGTCATATTTTATCGAACGTCTCTTCCCCTCCGACCTTCCTCTCATCTGCACTTTCCTGTGGTCTCTTTTCCACAAGATGAAAGCACTGCGGAAAGGGGAACTCGGTTTCCTTCCAGATAAAGGGAAAGAGCCTGACTGTAAATTTTAAAAACATGTAAGAAACTGCTTATGTTCTGCCAACAACCAGAAACAGGAAGAACTATATCTGAAGCTGTGTCTGCAAACAGATTAAAAAGCACTTTTATCTCTAACTCATCACTGCAGACCTTGTAATCTATTGCATACTCAAATGTTTTACTGTATCAGAGAAAACATCATGCAATACATTCAGAAAAGCTGGGAAAATAATTCAAAATACAGTATAATTAACTCAAAAATAGAAAGAAAGAAATGCTGTGCTCAACAGGGAGGAACTAAGTAAAACCAAGTAACCATCCCAGAGGGCTGGTGTCAAGTGACCTGTCTGTCAGTGCTCCGGGCTCCAGCCTGAGCTCCATCCGTGAGGGCGTTTGTATCGATGATTCATATGAGAAGCATGGGGATAAGGGAGATGCCCTTATAGGCCCGATCCTTTCTTATACCTTATACGGGGATTGACAAGCTTTTTCTGCTAAGGGCCAGATAATGAATATTTTCAGCTTTGCCACCCAGATGCTCCCTGTTCCGGCTACTCAGCTCTGCAGTTGTAGCATAAAAGCCCTGGGCAATGTGTAAATGCATGAGCAAGGCTGTGTTTGAATAAAACTTTATTTGCAAAACAGGTGGTTTTGCTGAGCCCTACTTTGTTAATAGTCGTCATTGCGCTCTTGTGAACTAGATGTGGTTATTTCTGTTTGGCAAATAAATGGAGACACAGCCACCATTTACTGACTTTCTGTGTGTCAGATGCTTTTACCGCAGGTTGAGAGAGTCTGTAACAGGGCTGCATTTCCTTGTTTCTAAGATGCCATGGAGTGTCAGATGCACCACTGATTTAATACCCATCTTCAAGAGGGAAATGAAATAGAAACACCACTGTATTAAATGTACAAATCAGTTGGTAAGACACATCCTGATATAACAAATGTTGAGGTGATAAAAGAGACATCTAGGGATTAACACGTGGTGAAAATGGTGATTGCCACCACCTACCGGGTGCTTGCCACATGCCAGTTACACATACGTGATATGTCAGTTCTTCGATTCTCGCACCAGTCCCTATCAGTCTGCCTGTTCACGTTTTCAGCAGACATGAAGTAGATCTTTACTGTGAATCAGACTCTGTCGGATACTAAATGCAGAGACCCTTCAGTGAGGGTTGTTGGGGGACGGGGGTTAGGAGGTTATGTGATGTCTCCTACTTTGAGAGGAGACTTGTATTGCAGAGACAGGAGGGACGTGCACATGGCGTGTCTGTGACTCGCTTTGGCCCTGAGACATACTAAACA
This sequence comes from Ovis canadensis, assembly GCF_042477335.2. Classification (NCBI taxonomy): domain Eukaryota; kingdom Metazoa; phylum Chordata; class Mammalia; order Artiodactyla; family Bovidae; genus Ovis; species Ovis canadensis. The sequence goes on along the minus strand of NC_091268.1, from coordinate 37,883,040 downwards.
GCAGAGCTAGGATTCTGAACGCAAAGTCCATCATCGTCTTGCCATCTGTGTACCTGTGATTAGAATCTTGTGGCCAGATCCAGTATCGGGGAGTGCAGGCTGCCCAGTGGTAGATTTTTGCTGAAGAAAAGGAAGAATATTTTTATGGTTAACTGAACAAAGCTGTGAGTCACTCTTGCTGGAGTTGGTTGAGCAATATTATAGATGCCTACCTACCCGCAATTTACATCTGCAACACACGTATCCTGTAGGAGATTTCAACACTGATTCTTCGTCCTGCGTTTGTGGCCCCGTTCATTTAATGATGAGAAGCTGAAATAGATGAATATTTCCTTGTTAGTTTTACTTATTCCTGTTGTTTTTCCCTAGAGGAAAATGGCAACAGCTAACATCAGGTGGGGCTCCGTCACGTGCACACGCATATACACATATGTTTGTTCTCTCCTTTGTTGCTTAGGACATTTCTGGCATGCAAATGGTATTTGTTTTCTTAGTTTTGCAGATGAGACAACCTGAGGCACAGAGAGGTTAGACCATTGCCCAAGGTCACACAGCTCATGAAGGCAGAGCCGAGCTTTAGACTTGAGCCTATCAGACTTCAAAGTCAATGCTTTTTCCATCGCCAGCTTTGCTTTAGCAGATTTACTGAAGCCTCGTTGTGAAGGAGGGCACCATATCAGGAGCATGAAAGAGTGGGGCAGAGCCTTTTGAGGGCAATGCAGTCATCTGGGAAGCTGGATAAGTTGCTAACATGGGTTCTCATCTGCATCCTTATAACATCCATGTTTAAATTTGAAGTGCTAGAACTTTCCACAATAGCAGGTATGTCCATATTTAAAAAGAAGTCAAAACACACTTGAAAACCGAAGAGAAGTTGTTTTAGAGTGTTATTCCCCATGCATCGGCCCCCCCACCGCCGTGACTATTGCTGTATAATTTGGGGGAAGGGAGTCCTTTTGACTTACTGTGAAAGGAATGTAAACATTCCACATTATGTTTCAGATTTGCTGTAGCTGTTGTCTTTGGAGTATTAATCCTTACAGGTGATTTTAATTCTTAAAGTGCTTTCACTGCTATCAATTACTAGCTCCATGACTGAAGTTCTGGCTTTCACTTGCTGAAAGTAGTCACAGGTCAGGACAGTTGTTGGCAGTGTTATAAGGGGTCCTGAAGAGCAGCAACGGACCCCCAGTGGCACAGGGAACGTTCCAGATCAAAGAAAGAGAACAAGGGGGTATTTCATGGCGACGATCCCAAGATTGGACGCTAGAGGAAGAAGTTCCATGGACTGATTTCCAGCAGTGGGGCTCGCAAGAGATAAGGTGTGTCAGTTCTGCTCGGAGTGGACAGCTCCTCCCGGCACTTCGAGGGTCCGGTCCCAGCGGGAAGCCTGCGTCACTTCCACCAGTTTCCTTTCTTAGAGGATAAGCTCCAGAGAAGCTGGCATCCTAGGTACTGACACCCCAGATAGAATCAGTTTTGGGAAAGGAATCTGTCTCTGCTAGGTCCTCGACTCCATAAGATTGCGTATATACAGTGGCTTCTCAGATAATACCTACCCCTGTGTTTTTGTAGGTGGAACCAGGCTCACAAATCTTCAGGAACCAACTTTCAGGGGCTTCCATCAAAAATAGATACCCTAAAGGAAGAGATGGATGAAGCTGGAAATAAAGTAGAACAGTGCAAGGTAGGAAAATTCCCTAAGGAAGGTGTACTTAAATCAGTCTTTTGGTTTTTGCAAGTGATGGATGAAAGGTCAAATATTGCAAATTATTTAATGTCTTATATAATTCCTGTTAGAATTCCCTGAATGATATTCAAGGTGGTTTCTGTTTTCTTCTTCCTGCTTTATTTTCCAAGACTCTACATTGCTTTATAATCAGAATAAAACATTATTTTTTAAATTCAAGTAGGATATTTTTTAAAAACTTGATTAAAATGTCTAAGCTTATTTAAAACAAAGATTTTAATAGATATACCTATGGCTGGTTCATGTTGATGTATGGCAGAAACTAATACAATATTGTAAAGCAATTGTCCTCCAACTAAAAATAAATAAAATAAAAGAATGGGGGGAGATAAAGGGAGAAAACTATAGACAAACATATCATAAAAGTTATGGGCATTAAAATAATGCAGAGTAAGCACAAAAACAGAATCATATAGGTTTTCTAGAATGAATGCTATTATGTTTAAGGTTGAATATATAGTCATAATATGTCCACAAGAAAGGGAAGGATTATTTTTAAGATGTTGCTAGGACAATTGGTTTCTCACTTGGGAGAAATATAAAATTTGTATCTCATAAATTAAATTCCAGGCTAGGTGGTTAAGTGATCTTATTCTCTATGCATTTATCTACGAAAATAGATGTTTATTCCAAATGTTATTTAAAGTGGTAAAGAAACAAGTCTTTGGTGAGTCTTAGAATCATGGCCTGAAACTTTTCCTCCTCTTATTATTCACCGTTTTCCAAAACTGGCATTAGGACTGGGTATTTTGGTTTATTCAGGTTATGCTATAATTCACTTTTCAAGATAAGAAACCTTGGACAATTTGCAATAAAACGACTTGTTGAAAATAGTATAGTGGGTAAGGATTAATACTGAAGTCATGCCATACCCTTTGCATTTAAAAAGATGGTAAGCACACAAATGCTTCTGATAAAAGCCTCACATTGGCTTTTTCTTGTTTAGAGAGTTGTAGCTTTGCCATTGTTGTTCATATCTGGTCTAACCTAGCTCTCGGCTGCTGGTTCCTTATTGGAAATAAATCTGGCTAGCAGTTTGGGTGTCTGACCTGGTGCATTATGGGCTGATGTCTCTTCTCTGAACTTCCACACCATGGCTTGTCAGAAAGTCAAATGGTGAAAACTTAGGAAAATATTTTCTGTCTCCTCCTCTCTTTATGTTAACTTCTAGTTCCCTAAGATAGTTAGGAAACTATTTTACCTACTATGAAACTACCTACCTTTAGGTAGTTTCCTAAGATATAAGTTCTGCTTCACTGATTCTCTCTTTTGCTATGTGTGATCTGATGTTTAATTAACATCGAGTTTTGAATTCCACTGACTATATTTTTCATTTTAAAGTTCTAATTCTTCAAGTCTGCCTTTTTTGATAGTGCATTATTCTTTTTTAATGTTTTCAGTCACTTATGTATGCTTAAGTCTTTGTTCATTTTGTTTTCTTAAATTTTCTGGGAGAGTTTCCTTTATGGTGGACTGTTTCTCCTTTATGGTGGACTGTTCTTCAGTTTTGTATCATGAGCTTATTTTAAGAGGGACTTTATCTGTGGGCCTTCTTGGGATTAGGAGTCAGTCTCCCAGAGAGTATTGCCAGCCCAGGGCAATTTTAAACTAAACTTTCTCATTTTAAGGATTTCTAGACCATACATATAATCAACTCAAACTTCAAACCCTCATGAAAGTAGATCTGTGTTTGAGAACTCTCAGGGAAATGTTTTACTCTCCTAGATCCAGAACCCTATCCAAAACAGAAAGTAGTACACTAAAAAAAAAATATATATATATATATATGTGTGTGTGTGTGTGTATGTGTATATATGAAATTTTGAAATATGGATATATCCAATTGCCCAACTTATCAGTTTTAAGCGAATTTTTATGTAAGTAATTCATTTTGTTGTTGTTCAGTCACTAAGTTGTGTCCAGCTCTTTGTGACCCCATGGACTGCAGCACACCAGGCTTCCCTGTCCTTCACTATCTCCCAGAGTTTGCCTCAAACTCATGTCCATAGAGTCAGTCGATGATGCCATCCAACCATCTCATCTTCTGTCACCCCCTTCTCTTGTCTTTCCTTCCAGTGAGTTGGCTGTTTGCATCAGGTGGCCAAAGTATTGGAGCTTCAGCTTCAGCATCAGTTCTTCCAGTGAATATTCAGGGTTGATTTCCTTTAGTATTGAGTGATTTGATTTCCTTGCTGTCCAAGGGACTCTCAAGAGTCTTGTCCAGCACCACAGTTCAAAAATCAATTCTTTGGTGCTCAGCCTTCTTTATGGTCCAACTCTCACATCTGTACATGACTAATGGAAAAACCATAGCTTTGACTATGCAGACCTTTGTTGGCAAAGTAATGTCTCTGCTTTTTAATATGCTGTCTGGGTTTGTCATAGCTTTTCTTTCAAGATTTCCATGAATTCTTTTAATTTCATGGCTGTAGTCACCATCTGCAGTGATTTTAGAGCCCAAGAAAATAAAATTTGTCACGGTTTCCACTTTTGCCATGAAATGATGGGATCAGATGCCATGATCTTAGTTTTTTAAATGTTGAATTTTAGGCCAGCTTTTTCATTCTCTTTCACCCTCATCAAGAGACTCTAGTTTCTCTTCACTTTCTGCCATTAAGGTGGTATCATCTGCATATCTGAGGTTATTGATATTTCTCCCAGCAATCTTGATTCCAGCTTGTGAGTCATCCACCTCAACATTTCACATGATGTACTCTGCATATAAATTAAATAAACAGGTTGACAATATACAGCCTTGACGAATTCCTTTCCCAATTTTGAACCAGTCCTTTGTATGTTAGTTCAAATATCAAAAGTATAAAACAGTATAAAGTCTTTCTTCCGCCCTTGTCCTTCTCCTCCTAATTCCCACTGCTCCCAACAGGTAACCCCTGTTATTAAGCAAACCCTCTTGCTTTTTTTCCTAGAGGTATTTTTCTACAAACATGGTGGTAAAAATCTTTCCTCTCCCTCTTTTACACTTTTACTATACCAGAAGTAATGTTCTATGTTTCATGTCTTAATAAACCTTAGAGGTTTGTTATCAGGCCATACCTAATAAGATCAGGCCATAATAAGCGTACTTATTCTTTTCATCATCCCTGTGTATGAGCATACCAATCAGTTGATGGACATTTAGTCTGTGGCTGTTTCATCACGTTTTGCTCTCGGAGTTCATGGATATCAATTCTCAGATGCTGTTTGCTTTCACATCTCTTTTCTTCAATGACACATCTCCTCTTCCACTTACTCAGGATCAACTTGCAGCGGACATGTACAACTTTATGGCCAAAGAAGGGGAGTACGGCAAATTCTTTATTACGGTAAGCACTTTGCCCTGGCAAGACATGAAAGCACTGTAAAAGTTGAGTCATTTTAGCTTTTTTTGCAAAAGATGTCATTTTTGGTTTTGCTCAGCCATTGTGTGTATGTCCATCCAATGCTAACGTTACTTTTGTTTTTGAATGTGGGTCTGTTCTCAGTTATTAGAAGCTCAAGCAGATTACCATAGAAAAGCATTAGCAGTCTTAGAAAAGGCCCTTCCCGAGTTGCGAGCCCATCAAGGTAACGTAACCTGCGTGCTGGCCTGACGCCTCCTTCTTGCCTCTGCCACTTCCGCCTTTGTTCTTCTTCACCCAGCTCCTTTGCATGCGTTTCCTCTGGACAAAGCTGCTCTGCCTAGGCGGGCACTGTTCCCCAGCACACTTTCATCTTCCCTTGCTGCATTCTCTAATTTCTTCCAAGCCCAAATTAACATACTAATGGAACATTCGCAGTTCTTCTGAAACCTTCAGTTGAAGAGAAAGCTGCACCCTTTGGGGGAGCGCCTATTTTTCTGTCTTCTAACTAGGCTCAAAACCTTCTAGCCTCTAATTACCTTCTCCCAAACACGTTATTTGTTCCATAGGACGTTATTCTGGCTCTGGGATTCCAGGAGCATACATTCTAAGAAAAAAGTTGGGGGCTTCCCAAAAGAAATTTTAGAAGCCGGTACCTGATACCACAGCATTAGGCATGTAATCAGTGTGATTGGGTCATGAGGACATGACCACCTCATTCGTATCTTGTTCTCATCAGCACTCACTTTGCCCACTATGTTCAGGCACATTGCTGATCCTACCCTTGAGTTATGAGCAGTCCGAACTTTCCCTTGATGCTTAGTCTTGATTCTGATCCTCTGATTTGCTATCAGAGCATCTCCCAGCAGAGATCAGTAAATGATAGACACTGCTGTCCCCTTCAGACATGTTGCATGCTTTGCCTTATGGTATGGTCCTGACATTTGGAACTTAAATGCCCCCAACAGAAGCCTTGGTCTTGAGCTTAAAGAGGATTAAGCCAGACGCTGAGTGTGACAACTCAGTGATTGTGAAACATACACGTGTGTGCATGGGTGTGGCTGTGCTTACACACTGGCCCCTCAAGAATACCACTCGTCTCTCCTAAATATTAATAGTAGGCAATCCCAAAAGATAGTCTTTGTGCCTGAGAGTTGTTAGATTTCAGAATTAGAAAATTCTGTGCCTTGCCTGACCCTTTAGCCCATCTCCCATCTGATCCCATCGCCTAACTCTTGGGTAATGGGGTTGAGTCACAGTACAGAGGAACGATGCTTCCAGCGAACACTCAGCCTTGCAAAGGGCCGGCTCTTGCTGGTGAGAGCGCCAAGAGCCTGTAGTTACGGGATACCTCCTTTGCGCAGTGCTCTACACAGGACAAAATAGTAAAGCTCACCGTCTTAGCCTTTGAAGCCTAGTCTGGAAGGGTTGGCTAAAGGACACAAAAAAAGAAATTCCTTTAGCAGCTCCACTCCCCCCTTTTGAAAAGCTCCCATTCTATTTTTACCCAAGGCTATTTTCCCTGGAGAAGCATGTCAGAAAGTCAGGGGAACGGGCAGGGGCAGGGGCAGGCAGGCGTTTTAGAAGGGACGAGAGAAGCCGGTGTGTGGCGGGAGCAGCCATCGAAAGAAATGAGATTCTCTCTCTCTGAGGCTGCTGCCTTCGCCCAAGTCTTGCAGTTCAGCCCCTCCACCTCTGCCTCCAATCTGCCTTTATCTTAGTTCTGTCTTCCTCTTCCTTCTTCTCTGTTTCTAGAAAGACTCAGAGTATCCTTATGGTAGGAAAAAGCTCAGCCTCCCACCCAGCGCCCTGGTCTTCCACTCTGGTCATCTGACCTTCGTTCAGTACCTGCTTGTCCTCAGCATGGAGCCTCCTTTCATCGCATTTTCCTTTGTTTTTCTGGGAGGCTGAAGAGCCTCCAAATGACTCCTTTCTATCGACCACCTCAATTTTCTAACCAGCTTCCCACCCATGTGCTATGTGGTCTATAATTTCCACTTCAAATCACTTTGCTATTAAAACCAAAAATGGAAAACAAAAAGCACTGCAAATCCCAACGGGCCAATGATTCTGGATTGTCAGATTCTGGCGTGTGACGTGGCTTGAATGGGCTCTTCCTTGCCGGTTCCCCCACTCATTTTGTGTTTTCCACCATTGTTGGGGCTGTGTTTTCTCCACAGCAGAAACTGGGCCTTTTGTGCGATCCAGTCCTTGCTCCTGTGTCCTTCTGCCTCCCCCCTTCCCCACCTTCTTTCTCCAGGCCTCCACTCTCACCTGCATCCTCATCCACACAGCCTCAGTCTCAGGCGACGGCTGGCTGTCGTCTTAAACTCAGCGTATCTCAAGCAGCAAACTGATGCTCCCCCACACCAGCTGACCTTTTCCTCCACCTGGGCTCCTCGGGACCTCCTTTCCCTCAGACAATCCAGGTTTCAAACCTCAGAGCCCTCTTTCCCTTCCTTTCTGATGCCTCCTCTCCATTCCCACTCATGCCCCATCACCTGGAGCAAGAGTGTGGACGAAAGTGTCCGTTCCCAGACTCAGGATCCCTGCTCTCTTCTCAGCCCAAGTCCTCCTGGTCTACTTAATTCCTATCCAACTTCTAAGACTTTCACCAAGCTCCCCTCCTTGAGAAGCCTTCTCTGACAACTGAAGCCAACAGTGAACACTTGCATCTCCCAAATCGCTCTAGCATTTATGGTCTACACCAGAAGTCGCAAACAGCTGTTTCTCATTAAAAAAAAAAAAATTTTTTTTAAACTAATTGCCATCATTTAAAAACCCTAACAGTCCTAATCTCTGGCTTCTCTTGGAAGTTCAGAGGGTCTGATGATGCTGGATCTGCTTTCCCACATGGTGACATGGGGCCAGCTCCCAGGAGCGGCTGCCGCCTTGGGGCAGATCACGCACATGCTCCCCACCGGATCGAGCTCCTACGGCGCCCCTGCACACAGTTATGTTTGCGACCCTTGTCTATACCATTTTTCTGCAGTGACTTAGCAAACACGTCCTGTCTTGTTAATTTCTGTTGTCCGTTTACATGTGTGTTTTGTGTTCTCCTCACACTCTGATCGCTCTCGTCCCGGGGAGTGGGGCTGGGGGGGTGTTCTCTGTGAACTCTGACCCAGCACTGCAGGTCTGTCACTTGAAGGGTCTGTTGTTGAAGGGGCAGCCCCAGTGGTAAAGTCTGCCTCTGGAGTGGTCTCTAAGCCAACGGCTCTCACAGCCATCCTCTACCAACGTTACACCAAGGTGGGGATGGGACACCCTGTCCAGTTTTGACCTGAAAGTTCCGGCGGGGTCTGGAGTGTGCCCGCCCCTCAGCATCGCAGGGTCACGCACAGGGAGGTGATGGCAGGAATCATTTTCAGCAGTCCCTGGGTGATTCTGATGTCCCCCCCTCAACAACCCCACCCCTACCCCCCCCACCCCCGCAGGGGAAGGTCAGCTGGCCCTCTTCTGCCTGTGTTGAGAATCATTGCTTTAAATAAAGGGACAAAGTATTTGAAGTAAGATCTGGCCTTTGAGTGGACTGTCCCAGAGCTCTGTCTTCTGAGAAGGGCCAGGCCCCTTGGCTGCTGGTTTTGTTCAGAGTTCCACAGACCAGGGCTGGGGCCCTCACCAGGGACAAGGGGCCTCCTGAGAGTTCTGAGAGTGGCCACTGCCCTCCACCCCCTCACCCCTTCCTTTAAGGTCCTAGGGTAGGAATTTATGTTGGCCCTTTCCAGTCCTGTATGATAATGCCCGGCTTGTGTTTACATTTTTAAGAAATTATTTCCTTTTTCAACTGAAGGAGTCGATTTCTTGTACCCTACTTGCTCTTTCCACCAAAGAAAAGCAGCCTTTGACCTCTGACTTCCCAGGAGCGCCCAGGTCTCCGGGTTCGTGGGCTTTCCCTTTCCTTCCTGCAGTGGGCCCCTCCCCCCATCACGTGCGGAACGGTGTCAGAGCCATGCTGGGGTAACACTGCCCACCTGGCATTCAGGATTCGAACAGCAGAGTGGCTGAAGGACGCGTGTCCACATGCCGAGAGGAACCCTTCCTGAGCCATGTGTCCCGGTGGGGTCCCTTCCACCAGGCGGTCTGCTCTCTCTGGCTTCTGCGTGCATCTGCATCAGTGCTGGGCCTCCGCGGGCCCCCGGGCAGCCCGGGCACCACCACCAGTTCTTAGTCTCCCTGTGCATCCGCATCGTAAATGCCCGTCTCTGTCCCCCCGCTTTCTCGCTTGTCTTTCTGCCAAGCCGCCTCACCTCTTCCGTGCAATGAAGCAGCGAACGTGACCGGAAAATAATACACAGCGTTGCTTCGCTGCTGTTGGCACAGACTCCAGCCTAAGCTGCCTTGTGGGGCCTGTGTTCTCTCCACTCAGAATCCTGGGCAGTCTGGGGGTCTGGCACCAAGAGGTGCTGCAGGTCCGGGTGTAGGAGTTTACGGTGGCCCTCTCCAGTCCTGTTTAATAATACTCGGCTGATGTTTCCATTTTTAAGAAATTACTTCCTTTTTCAATGGAAGGGGTCGATTTCTTGTCCTCCGGATATAAAACCAGTGCTGCTTTGCATGGCTAGGTCAATTTCTTTTCAGTGAAAACTCTGTGTTCAGATAGGCTATTGGTTTTGGCCCAAGGCAGCCCACCCATCTTGGGTGCATGTCGGGCCAGAAGCCCCATTGCAGCTTCCACTGGGCATCTCACATCGGGCACCATGTGGGTGTGTCGGGCTCCAAAGGTCACCTTCCCAGCCTGGCACATACGTAAACAGGAAAGGACACGAGCAAAGAGGACACGTTTCCCCCTTTCTCAAAGCCTCAGCTACAGGCTGCTAAAGAAAAAAAGAAAAATCCCTTCTGGTAGTCTGGGGGAGGAAATAACTTGGTGACGCCCGCAAGGTGGTCGAGTGTCTCACTGGACAGTTTGCTGCTCTAGATAAGTGGGCGGAGAAGCCCGCCTTTGGGACGCCTTTGGAAGAACACCTGAAGCGGAGTGGCCGTGAGATCGCACTGCCCATCGAGGCCTGCGTGATGCTTCTGCTGGAGACGGGCATGAAGGAGGAGGTGAGGGGCCCCGCCATCCCGGGCCAGTCTCCCCGGACCAGTGATTCTTGAACTGCATTCACTGTGACCACATTTCACGCTGAAACCCTGTCCATGTAACCTTCTGTAGACATGGAATGAAAGAGAGCTTTCACAGAGCAATATTTACCTTGCCTACCTGCAGTACACTCTGCCTTTTTTTTTCTTTTGGTCCCATTTGATTATTTCATTTTACACTGTGGTCATGATTTGTGAAAGTGAATTTCATGATGTACTACTGAACCAGAGCTTATGTGAGCTTTAGTTTCCAATAGCAAGATTCTTACATTTGTGTAGTACTCCGTGAGGTGGGGGAGCATGGTATTTACATACTTTTATTTTATGAAATCCTTACCCCAGGTGGCACTAGTGGTAAAAACAAACAAACAAACAAACAAAAAACCCACCTGCCAATGCAGGAGACGTAGTGTTCCATCCCTTGGTCAGGAAGATCCCCTGGAGGAGGGGATGACAACCCACCCTAGTATCCTTGCCTGGGAAATTCCATGGACAGGGAAACCTAGCAGGCTAGAGTCCATGGGGTCGCAAAGAATTGGACACAACTTAGCAACTTAACAACAAAAGCAAATAGCTGATTAACAATGTTGTGATAGTTTCAGGTGAACAGTGAGGGGACTCATCCCTACAGATACATGTATCCGTTCTCCCCCAAACTCCCGTCTCATCCAGGCTGCCGCATAACATCAAGCAGAGTTCCAGGTGCTGTATATACAGTAGGTGATACTAATGGCTTTTCGTTGTCTTTAGGGCCTTTTCCGAATTGGGGCTGGGGCCTCCAAGTTAAAGAAGCTGAAAGCTGCTCTAGACTGTTCTACTTCTCACCTGGATGAGTTCTACTCTGACCCCCACGCTGTAGCAGGTGAGCTCCATGGAAGAAGGCGCCTCAAGGTGGTGGCACAGCATCAGCTGAACGTTCAAGATTAAGTTTAAGTAACAGATAAAACGGAAATGGTCTCCTCAATAGATTGAAATGACAAAACTCAAAAGTGTGCGTGCTTTCACTTACACATACATATTTTTTCTGTTCCTGTTTTGGGGGTTTTGTTTTATTTTCCTGATTATTAAGTAAAGGTGAAAGCAGCTTATAATCCAAATGTTTGGAGGCATGCTTGTATTCTCTTCCCTCCTTTTACCCCCAAATCTCCGTCTATGCAGAGAAATGATGCCTGTTAAGATGACTTTGAAGCTGATTTTACTTTCTATTAATCTCTCAATATATTTTACAAGGAACAGAAATTGTCTTGTGAATATTTCATCCTCTAACCACTCCTGCCAATTCGTGATTTGTTCTATGTATCATGAATGGTTATAACTGAGGTCATTTGAATTTGCAAAATAATGTATCCTGAGAGTCCCAGCCTTGCCCCTTGCCATACTCAAAGAGGGTGTTACTAATTTCAGGTGCTTTGAAGTCCTATTTACGGGAGCTGCCTGAACCTTTGATGACTTTTAATCTGTATGAAGAATGGACACAAGTTGCGAGGTAAGTGTAAAGAACACCAAGTTGTTTTTTTTCCTAATTGATTTACTTTTAACTGAAGGATAATTGCTTTACAAAATTGTGTTGGCTTCCGCCATACATCAACAGGAATCAGCTGTAGGTGTATATGTCCGCTCCCTCTTGACCCTCCCTCCCACCTCCTGCCCCATCTCACCCCGCTAGGTTGTCACAGAGCGCCGGTTTGAGCTCCCTGAGTCATATAGCAAATTCCTGCTGGCTGTCTATTTTACATACGGTGCTGCTGCTGCTAAGTCACGTCAGTCGTGTCCAACTCCGTGCAACCCCATAGACGGCAGCCCACCAGGCTCCCCCATCCCTGGGATTCTCCAGGCAAGAACACTGGTATGGGTTGCCATTTCCTTCTCCAGTGCATGAAAGTGAAAAGTGAAAGCGAAGTCGCTCAGTCATGTCCGACTCTTAGCAACCCCACGGACTGCGGCCCACCAGGCTCCTCCATCCATGGGATTCTCTAGGCAAGAGTAATGTAAAGAACACTGAATTTTAAAAGTTAAAGAAAACAATGTAATACTCTGTCCTGCTTGTAAATCATCTTACTTTTGGGGACCACAAAACAACATTAAAATAAGGTACTTTGAGCTGTGTGGGAACTCAGCTGTGCAGTAATATAATGTTGACATGATCAATAACAGTAGTTGATGCTTACTGAGCATTTACTGCATGCTAAGTACTGTACTAATCTTTATGCCCATGAATTCCTGCAGCCGATAATTAATAACATGAAAGGCAGAAATGGTTGTTATCCTCACTGTTCAGATGAGGAAATGGAGGCTTATGGAAGATAGGTGTCACTTAACTGACAGAGCTTGGAATCCATACCCAGAACTCTGCCCCAAGGCCTGAGTCCCTGTTGTTTATCTCTTCTCCTCCGACCCCGGCTTCTGTCTGTCCAGAAGTAGTTGGTTTTAGGCACGGCAGAACTCATTGCAGAAGTTCTAGAGGCTTCTCCTTGGCCGCCTCCTGGTCAACTTGTCCCTCCCAATTGACTCGCTTCCTCTCAGAATGCCTAATTCCTCACCTATAAGGGGAGGGGAATATACCTCCCTTCCCCTCCCCTCCCCACATCTTCAAATGCTCACCTGTTCCCATCAAACGAGCCATGATTAGAAATAAACCATGTATTCTGATGAGTCATTCATCATCAGTTGAACCAGGCATTTGGGCTTTTTTTTTAAGGTATTAACTTTTTTTTTTTCTTTAAATATTTAGTTATTTTTTGTTACATCAGGTCTTAGTTGTAGCATGTGGGGTCTTAGTGCCCTGACCAGGGATCAAATCCATATCCCCTGCATTGGAAGGCAAATTATTAACCACTGGACCACCAGGGAAGTCCCTAGCTTCTCTCTGCAGCTATGGAGCAAGACGTTATTCCTGGTAGATAGTGAGGATTTTAAAGTAAGAGTGACCTCTTAGTCCAGTTGTGTCCTTGGAACCAGCAAGGGGCACTGCCTGCTCTGGGTACCCACATTTGTGGGGCTGGAGGAACCCACCGAGCAGTGTCAGGTCAGGGGTTCTGGAGTCTCGTGTTGGGTGGGCTCCTTCCCTCCTCCTAGGCCTTGAGTTTTCTCTCTGTTCTGAGATTCCCAGACTCGTCCCTGTGAGGAAATAAGCGGTGAAAGAAGGAATCTATCTACTGGTGTGTGGACTCTATACTTGAGAAATGTCATCCCCTCGCAGTGACACGTTCACTGGCCTCCAGAGTGTCATTGTGTTTAACCCCTACCCACAGCTCTCCAGGCTGGTTCAGCTGTCCAGGAGGTTTTAAGTCTGAAGGTGTGTTGTGTGAGCAACTTCTAACGCCTTCTCCTGCTGGTGGGCAGAGTTGATTCTAGCCCTGTAGGGTCTGATCTAACCCTTTTTGGGTCTGTGAAAGCTCGCACATTGAAACTCTGCAGCAGAATTCCTGTAATTGCTTCAAAACAGAAAGGGCTTCTTGGCCCGGAGCCTTTGGGCAGTAGTGAGCGCAGGGAGAGCCCCGGGGAATGGGGTGCTAGGAGCTTGGTCCGCTCATCTGCTGCTGGGCCACCCTTGGGACAAGAGACCTGAGCCCTGGATGCTGTACAGGAATATACACATTGTCTAGACAGAATTTTCAGAATGCCTCCTGTGTGCCAAACATTGATCTGGATGGTTTCTCATTGTTCTGTCTCTGAAAGCTCACAGTCACTTGGCAGAATTAACATTCTTATCCCCAGTTTGGCACTTCAGGAGATTGAGTCTTAATGAGGTTGACTAACTGCTCAGCGTATGTCAGTTAGTATTTGACTCCACATTTGTTTCTTTACAAAATCTGTGCTAATTAAAATTTTTTTTAATTTAATTTCTTATTTTTTGGCTACACCACCTAGCATGTTGGATCCTAGTTCCCCAACCAAGAATCGATCTTGCACCACCACCCCCACCCCCACCCCATGCATTGGAAGCTCAGAGTCTTAACCACTGGACCACCAAGGAAGCCCCTTTAATTTTTTTTTTTAATCTTGGCTGTGCCACACAGCCTGCAGGATCTCAGTTCCCTGACCAGGGATTGAACCTGGGCCACGGCAGTGAAAAGTGCCGAATCCTAACCACTAGAAATTGCTATGCTGTTTTCCAACTGTACTTTCTCTGTCAGTGGGGGCATCGCTGCTAATAGAGCAGATGAACACAGGTATTCCTATAATGAGCATTCAGTTCAGTTCAGTTCAGTCACTCAGTCGTGTCCGACTCTTTGCGACCCCATGAATCGCAGCACGCCAGGCCTCCCTGTCCATCACCATCTCCCAGAGTTCACTCAGACTCACGTCCATCAAGTCAGTGATGCCATCCAGCCATCTCATCCTCGGTTGTCCCCTTCTCCTCCTGCCCCCAATCCCTCCCAGCATCAGAGTCTTTTCCAGTGAGACAACTCTTCACATGAGGTGGCCAAAGTACAGGAGCTTCAGCTTTAGCATCATTCCTTCCAAAGAAATCCCAGGGCTGATCTCCTTCAGAATGGACTGGTTGAGTATTAATAAAGGTTATAAATAATTTTTTTTTTCTCAGTGTACAGGATCAAGACAAAAAACTTCAGGATTTATGGAGAACATGTCAGAAGTTGCCACCACAAAATTTTGTTAACTTTAGGTATGTATGATCAGCATTCTGCAAATTAAGCCACCGAGCTGCAGTGAAGAGAGGTTTACTCCGCAGTGGAAAGGCCATTGGATTCAAGCATATTTGGCACATCAAAAAAATGCTCTGGAGGGTAACTTGGGGTTGCTGGGAGTGGGGCTTGAGGTGTATTACTGTGATGCGTCTGTAGCACGGGTATCACGTCTGCCATCGATAGATACGTCTCCTGACCATTTCATCACTGCAACTGTTGGGAAAAACATTCTTGTGAAAAGTTTGATTGACAGTATGTTGGATTTGGAGTCCAAATTGTCCAATATCTAAAAGGCAAAAATTCAACAATAATTGTCCTTTCTGTAATGTGTTTCACATATGCTACATAATTTATTTTATTTATTTTTTTTTGAAATTCATTTCATTGATTTTATTTTATTTTTATTTTTTTTTATTTTTAATTTTATTTTTATTTATTTTTTTTTTTTTGGAAATTCATTGTTTGTTTTTTTATTTTTTTTATTTTTATTTTTTAATTTTAAAATCTTTAATTCTTACATGCGTTCCCAAACATGAACCCCCCTCCCACCTCCCTCCCCATAACATCTCTCTGGGTCATCCCCATGCACCAGCCCCAAGCATGCTGCATCCTGCGTCAGACATAGACTGGCGATTCAATTCTTACATGATAGTATACATGTTAGAATGTCATTCTCCCAAATCATCCCACCCTCTCCCTCTTCCCCTGAGTCCAAAAGTCCGTTATACACATCTGTGTCTCTTTCCCTGTCTTGCATACAGGGTCATCATTGCCATCTTCCTAAATTCCATATATATGTGTTAGTATACTGTATTGGTGTTTTTCTTTCTGGCTTACTTCACTCTGTATAATTGGCTCCAGTTTCATCCATCTCATCAGAACTGATTCAAATGAATTCTTTTTTACAGCTGAGTAATACTCCATTGTGTATATGTACCAGAGCTTTCTTATCCATTCATCTGCTGATGGACATCTAGGTTGTTTCCATGTCCTGGCTATTATAAACAGTGCTGCGATGAACATTGGGGTACATGTGTCTCTTTCAGTTCTGGTTTCCTCGGTGTGTATGCCCAGCTGTGGGATTGCTGGGTCATAAGGTAGTTCTATTTGCAATTTTTTAAGGAATCTCCACACTGTTCTCCATAGTGGCTGTACTAGTTTGCATTCCCATCAACAGTGTAGGAGGGTTCCCTTTTCTCCACACCCTCTCCAGCATTTATTGCTTGCAGATTTTTGGATCGCAGCCATTCTGACTGGTGTGAAGTGGTACCTCATTGTGGTTTTGATTTGCATTTCTCTAATAATGAGTGATGTTGAGCATCTTTTCATGTGTTTGTTAGCCATCCGTATGTCTTCTTTGGAGAAATGTCTGTTTAGTTCTTTGGCCCATTTTTTGATTGGGTTGTTTATTTTTCTGGAATTGAGCTGCAGAAGTTGCTTGTATATTTTTGAGATTAGTTGTTTGTCAGTCATAATTTATTTTAAGCAGAGTACAAATCATCCTTCTCAATAAAACTTAAAGAAATGGAGATTATATATTAGTTTGTGGAATGGCTGTGTTTGTAGGAAAATTTGCCATGGAATAAATTTCTAGTATTTAACTTCAGTTTTCTCTTTGACTTAAAATGTAACTTTGAAGAAGCACAGAGAGAAGGGTAAAAAAGGTAGCCTGAAGTAATAAAGTCATTTAAAACCAAAGAAAACTTTGTAAGAAGATATGATCTGAAATGACAGATACTTTATTGGTGAAATTTCTGGTATGTCACCTGACCTTTAATTTCAGTCTTAGATCCTGTCACTAAGCTAAAGCTAAATATTCTAATATTTAGCTAATATTTTAAAACCTAAATGTTTTAATATCTTAGCTATCAACCTTGCCTTATGAATGTGTTAAATTTATAATCCCTTATTTGATTCATGTAACACACCCAGCTTGTAATTGCAGGTCCTCTGTGTTCAGTGTCTTATGGTGGAAACTAAATCACAGAGCTTGGTACTCTGGAATTTGAGCTTTTATTTTGTTTAACTTACTCATTACTATTTTTACCAATTGTTTTTTGACTAGGGAGGACATTTCCATGGTTCAAAATTCAAAGGTGTACAGTGGAAAAAATCTCTGTCCTCTTGTGTCTCTCAGCCACCTACTTCCTCTCCTGAGAAACAACCCGTGTTTTCAGTTTCTTGTATATCCTCTCAGCAAGAGTTGATAGATGTAGAATCAAATATATATACATATGTATATGTCTGCATACATATCTACAAACATTTCTGTCACACCTTTCACTTTTTTTTTAAACTGAAGGCAATGTATATTATATACATCATTCTCCTCCTTGCCTTCTTTGCTATAATACACGTCCTGGAGGTTTGTCCATATCAGTGTGTGATAAACTTTTATGGCTACATAGTACTCTACTGTATGGATATGCTGTAATTTATTTAATCAGCCCCCTCTTGGTAAATAGTTGGGTTTGTTCTTAATTTTTTGCTTTTACAGTGCTATTCTTGTACCTGAGAGTATATGATAAATTGGATCCTTTCATAATTAGGGCTTAAAGTGTTCTCAGTTTCTTCTAAGCATATACTTAGTTTCTTCTAAGCTCTCAGTTTCTTCTAACCTATACTTGTATTTTTAAAATCATGTTTGTAAAAAAGAAACTATGTTCATATCAAGAATATATTGACCCCACTGTTAATCATACTGTAATCTATTTCAGGGTAGAGAGATAGGGCATAAAGGAAAAACAGATTAGAAATATATTGCACATAGAGATTGGATCATTGAGGTTTGCATTTGAGCTGTTTTCCCATTCCAAGCTCTGAACTATCTGTTCCCTGGAACAAAGAACATGTACTTATGGAGAATGAAATGGCAACCCACTCCAGTATTCTTGCCTAGAGAATTCCGTGGACAGAGGAGCTTGGCGGGCTAGTCCATGGGGTCACAAAGAGTGGAACAATAAAGGTTACTTCAATAACAAAAAAAAAACACAAACACTTAACCCAAGGCAGCTTCGGGTTAAGTCACACCCTGCAGTTAGCATCTGTGGGATCTGGGGCTGAGCAACCCCTGGGCAGGAAGGTACTGCTCCTCCAAGTATTTCAGAGGAGATGCTTTTCTTCTCTCATTTGTTCCGTAGGTATTTAATCAAGTTCCTTGCGAAGCTTGCTCAGACCAGCGACATTAATAAAATGACCCCCAGCAACATTGCAATCGTGTTAGGCCCTAACTTGTTATGGGCCAAAAATGAAGGGTGAGTAACCGTTCCCTGTATCCTATTATCTAAGTTCTGCTTTCCACCTGATGGGAAGGGTAGACATGAAATTCACTTCTGAAGTCAATCTTTCCCTTATAGCTGACTTTCTCAGACTTAACTGTGCGCTGGGTCCTGTCCCACACACTGGTCACACAAAGGTGTAAGAGACTTTGTCCCTATCCTCCAAGGACCCCAGTCCTGGGCAGCCAGGCAGGTGAACGGCGATGGTGCAGTGATAAACTCCATACACACGTCTGTGCATCGTAGATGTTATGAAGGAGGAACACAGCTCGGTTCTGAGTCATTCAGGAGGGGATGGCACTTGACTGATGATGGATGAGTGGTTTCCCATGGGTAGGACCTGAATGAGCTGTGCCACAGAGGGCACAAAAAGGCCCTGGTCTCTGTGTTTGGGGGTGGGGGGGTGGGGTGTGTCACGTGGTCTCATGTAACTTGAGCACAGGGGTCATGAGGCTATGGCTGAAATTTATAGAGCCACTTTATGAAGGGCCTCATGCATCTTGCTGAGATGTTAGGAACTTATTTATGGGTCATGCTGGGAAGAGGGCATCAAGATTTCTCAGCAGAAGAATCACTTGAGCAAACTGCATTTAGAAAGATTATTTGTTGGCTCTGAGAATTTTAGACTGACTGGAAGAGAGGGATCTAAGAGGTCAGCTAGAAAGCATCCAGGAAACCACTCCTGTTGACGTCTGCCACATAACCTTTTGAAGTCGGTGATCTGTCCTCATTTTTACAGATGAGGATGCTAAGGCTTAGAGAGGGCAAATAATTTGCTTATTGCACAGCAGGGAAGTGGTGGGGCCCACAGGATCTGTCCTTAGCTTTCACTACTTTTCCCTGCCTCCCCACACTGCTCTTCAGCTTTGTAAAATCATGAATGGTTCAAGTTACCATTCAAAAAATATAAGGACTGTCTGAATCAAAATTTTTCTGTCTTTAATTCATCCATTTCCTTGTGTTATGCCCACTCTTGTTTTGGAAAGTATTTATAAAATTATTTACAAAGATCCAATGTTATAAAGCAAAAGATAGGTGAATATAAAGGCTAACTACATAGTGTATTGTATCCTATAGCAAATAAATTCCAAGGTAGACCAAAGAGCTAAATATAAAGAGTGATGCTGTAAACATAGCAAGTTAAAAAAATTAAGTAACTAAACATAAAGGCATCAGGTAAATATTTATTAGCTTTGAGCATATAATGTAAGAGTATCTTATAAGCATAAAAGCAGTTAGGGAAACAAATAGATAAAGTCAAAAAGCTCCTTAAATAAAAAATTTAAAAAAAAAAAAAGCTCCTTAAATAAATGGCAATTCACAAATGGGGAAGGAGGTCCTCTAAAAATATCCAGATATATAAAAAGGTCTTGAAATCAATAGGTAAACAATACCTCCTCAAAAAGAAAAATTGGCCAAGAATACCAGTGAATCGTTCTCCCCAGTGCTAAGGTTCTAAGGCAGGAGAATCAGAATCCAGGTGAGTGGAAGGGAAGTATGAACAGGAGGGAAGGGTGATTTTCAGGCAGAATTTGGATTCAGATTCTAACTAATCTGGAATTTGAAAGGAGCTAGAACTTTCACGTGGCTGGAAATCCGAGCAAAAGTATTCTTCCCAGTGGAAAGACAGGTTCTAGTGATAAAAGGAGGGAGGAAGTAGGTTTGGGACTGTCAGATGTGGGATCCAGTCTGTCAGAGATCCAGTGTCCTTGTTTATATGAAAAACCTCAGAACAGTCCTGACGCTGTAAAAATTAAGTGCAGTGAAGAATCTGAGGCTCTGAGCATGGTTGGTGCCCAGTAAATGTCAGGCCATTGCATCCCGTCGGCTGTCCTGTGTTCTGACTCTGGGCTGGATGTGAGCTCCTTAATGGCAGGAACAACAATTCTTTATTTTCTTTCTTGTGAGCCCTGGCATTCAGTCACTGTCAACTTCTGAACATGCACCTTGGGACCAGTCCCCATCCGTATGTGACAACCTTAGTTAATATGTGTAAACGCAGAGCCCAGGTCTTCTGTGTGATAAGAGACACCCTGAAACACCGCATACGCTTGGCTGCATCATAGCCATGATCACCACTGTATATGTGATCCGGGATCTTAGTGTGACTCCCGCAGGCAAGAGTACGGAGTGGGAAAATGCAGGCCTGTCCCCAGACAACTGAAAACCAGCATTCTGAGACATCACTGGTCACTGACTTACATCATACTTGTCAGCACAGACTAAGGAGTGACAGCCGAGTTAGGGTAACTTTTCTTCCTGGGTGATCACTGCCACACTCCTCAGCCAGAGCCTGGTGGATCTCATTTTTGCCTTTGTACTTAAATGTCTTACCCTTTCAATATAATTGAATTGCCCTGACTCAACCTGCAGAAATTGTAGGCTGCCCTGGGGAGATGGTTTAACTTTGTCAACTTCTTTTGCAGAACGCTCGCTGAGATGGCAGCTGCCACTTCCGTCCACGTGGTTGCGGTCATCGAACCCATCATCCAGCACGCCAACTGGTTCTTCCCTGAAGGTGACTGCTGCTCCGATTTCACTGACACACGGATACACAGCAGTAGTATAAACAATCTTTCTTTGTTGTTTATCTTTGAAGTTTTCATTGTGGTAGAATACACATAACATGAAATTACCGTTTAAAGTGTACAATTCGGAGGGATTAACTGCATTCCCAGTGTTGTGCAACCATCATCATCTATTTCCAAAGCTTCTTCATCATTCCAAACTGAAACTCTCTGCCCACTGAATGATAAGTAGACATTATCTCTGCCCCTCAGTCCCTGGTAACTGTTAATACTATCCTACTTTCTGTCTCTGGGAGCTGGTGATGGACGGGGAAGCCTGGCGTGCTACCGTCCTTGGGGTCACAAAGAGTCAGACATAGCTGAGCAGCTGAACTTTCTGTCTCTGTGAATTTGCCTGTTCTGTGCATGTCCTATAAGTAGAATCATAGAGTGTTTAACCCTTTGTGTCTGGTCTATTTCATTTAGCATAACAGTTTCAAGGGTCATTCATCCATGTTGTAGCATGTGTCAGAATTTCATTCCATTTAAAAAATCTGAATAATATTCCTTCTATGTATAAACAGCATTTTGTTTATCTGTTAGCCGATTGGTGGGCATTTAGGCTGTTTGCACCTTTTTGACTATTGGTAATTGGCCGCTCTAA
Source organism: Ovis canadensis (assembly GCF_042477335.2). Taxonomy (NCBI): domain Eukaryota; kingdom Metazoa; phylum Chordata; class Mammalia; order Artiodactyla; family Bovidae; genus Ovis; species Ovis canadensis. Next base: position 37,861,769 of record NC_091268.1, on the reverse strand, counting down.
ACATTGGTATACGAGTATCTGTTTAATTCCCAGATTTCAGTTATTTTGGGTACATATCCAGGAGGGGAATTGCTGAGCTATATGAGAATTCTATGTATAAACAATCTTTTTAAGGAAGCAAATGCATAAGTAATCCCATCACATTGCCTTTGCTTTTTCACGCTTCTTTTTAGTCCCTTGGCATTCCTGTTTTCACGCGATGGTAACCGCACTGTTGGGTATTTCACTTTGTTTCACGGCACCCGGAGTCACCCACTTAGCCAGTGTATGTTGAGTACTCGCTAGGTGCACGTGTTTGCTCGTAAGACGTGCTGTCTTCCCTGGAGAAGGAGACCTGATCATCAGAGAAACTCTGACACACAACACATTTGAAGGAAGGTGGAGGGAGGATTTGACAGACTCAGGTGTCGAGCACGAAGGGCCAGGAATGGCCCAGTAGATGAGGTGGCGCTGACATGCAGGGATCCTCAGGGGTGCGGGGCCCCCTTTCGGGTACTGGCTGGGAGTCCGGCCCCCCCGCCCCAGCTTTGACCGGAGCGGCCCAGCTGGCACCCTCCGGAGTGTAAGCTCCTTGAAGCCTGGTCAAGCACATCTCTTCTCCTCTGTCTTTGTTCTTCATGGGCATCTTTCTTCTCATCTGTCTCTTCCCCTGAGTTCCCGCCATCCAGAATCACACCCCGCTCACGTAAGCATGCATAGTGAATATGTGATAGATAGGTGATAATTGGCATTCTGCCCAGGGTTTCCTTTTTTCTCTTTTTTGGAGGGGGTCAGTGTTTATTGAGGTATAATTTGCATAAATTAACAACTTATGCAAGACTGTACAATGTAATGATTTTTAACAAATATATCCAGTGTGTACCTACCACAACGATTATATAGACTATTTCCATCATTCCCGAGAATTCTTTCGTGATCCTTTTCAGTCATTCCCTTCATTCAGCCTGTGGCCATCACTCATCTGCTTTCCATGTCTACACTCTGCCTTTTAAAATTTTTATATAAATAAGAGTATGGAGTGTAGTCTTTTGTATCTGGCTTCTTTCATTTAGCATCGTGCTTTTCAATAAGTTCGTTCGCTCAGTCATGTCTGACTCTTTGCAACCCCACGGACTGCAGCACCCCAGGCTCCCTGATCATGCTTTTGAGAGCCAAGATTTCTTTTGAGAAAATGAGTCTTCAGAACCTGCTGTAGACAGTATGAAGTTGATGCCACTCTTTTTATCTACTTAATATCAAGCTGTACATATCTTAGTTTTTTCTACTTCCAATAAGTAGTCATCCATGCTCAGTATCCTCTTCCATATTCCATGATTTTTTTTTTTTTAAGAAAAGAAAAAGCAGGGGAATTGTGTAACTTGGATTCTGAATCATACCCCTCCCCTAGCTCTAGTTTTCTTAACTTACTCCCCGCCTTGGTTTGGTAAACTCTCCTTAAGAAGATGAGATGCCTGGGGCTTTCACTTGTGAAATAGTGAGGGCTCGTGGATGAAAGGAGTCTCCTATCCCAGTGGGGTGTCCCTCCAGCTCCCTTGACCTCTGTGTGCTGTGTCTCATGTACACGTTTCTTTTTCTCCCGGCAGAGGTGGAATTTAATGTGTCAGAAGCGTTTGTACCTCTCACCACCCCAAATTCCAATCACTCATCCCACACTGGAAATGACCCGGTCGACTCGGGGACCCTGGAGAGGAAGCGGCCTGCCAGCATGGCGGTGATGGAGGGGGACCTGGTGAAGAAGGAGAGGTGCGCTCAGAGCTGTGGATCTTCACGGTAGTGGGAGCTGGCACAGGGGAGAGGTGGTGGACCCGTGGTCCCTGGTCCTGCCTCAGTGGACCAGCGACTCAGTGTGCACCCAGGCCTGTTAGAGTCTAGACAGTTTCAGGAGCTCGGCTCTAGTTCATTGCAAACATTAATCTGCCTCCAGAGTAGGTGTGTAGCCGCCAGTTAACATTCATATCTGATGCATCCAAGCTTTGCTTGGTGGTCTGTGATGAGCCCTACACAGTAGCATCGCACACATGTTACGAATTCACCTAAATGTACTTGACTGGAGAAAAAGAAAAAAAAAGAGTTAAATATTGAGGATGTCTGTCCAGGAGTGAATGTGAGAACAACCCACCTCTCCTGGTGATCTGTGTGAGTTGGTGTCTAAAGACACACGTTTTTAGTATAACTTGGTTCCTCGTTGGATGCCAACCATAGCAGCCTCAGTTTTTGCCAGTTCTGGAAGAAAAAAAAAAACTGTGTCGGACTTCTCCTTGGGTGATCTGTGGGGTTTTCAAAGTTATTAAGACTATTTGTGATTTCTGCCTTCAGATGCCAATCTGTCCAACATGTATGCTGAAATGCTACTGTGTCTACTAGTAATGCTGAGTTAGGAGTCGCATGCTTTTCTCATGTACATGCAATAATCTTACTAGAAATAGTTTTACATTAAAACTAAACAACAAGCTCTTATTCTAACTGCCCACTCTTAAAGTGAGGTCTGTTTTTTTGTTTTGCCTTTTTGTTGTTTGTTTGTTTTTAAAACCCATGGCAAAGGAAAAGGCTTTACTTTTCTGTGTTGTCACTCTGGAGGCCACATTTATTATGTGCAGAAGCTTCACTCCTCTGAACCCACATTCACACACGCAGAAGAGCTTCCTGATGACAAACTGTCTGTCACAGAATTAGCCTTTGTGTATCTGAAGTTACCGAATGCAGTGTTAGGGTCTAGTTAGTACATGATAAACAGTTCCCAGCCATCTTCCTGGATGGATTCTCCCCACCGGCTGACCCAGTAACCACAAGCTCAGGCAGCCATGTACCTTTTTAATCTTTTGAACTGGCCAAAAGGGTTAAAATTCACACACCAGTGGCTTCAGTAAAAAGTGAATCTTCCTTCTAACCTATCCTCCAACCACCATCTCCTTTCCCAGAGCAACTATTTTTCCAGTTCTACACATCCTTTCAGATACATTCTTTGCATATTTACCATTATTTCTGGGCTTCCCTGGTGGCTCAGACATAAAGAATCTGCCTGCCAACGCAAAAGACGCAGGAGATGTGGTTTGATCCCTGCGTCAGAAAGATCCCTTGGAGTAGGAAATGGCAACCCACTCCAGTCTGGAGAATCCCGGGCACAGACGAACCTGGTGGGCTACAGTCCATGGGGTCGCAAAAGAGTCGGACATGACTTAGCAACTAACCAACAAGCAACACGTCCTTTTGGATATATTCTTTGCATACGCATAGACCAAAGTTTCTACATCTCAGCTTAAGAGGTGACGTAAGGCTGTCTTACTTTGCTGCTGGTGGCACTTCTGCACTCAGCTTCCACCTTGATGCCGAAACACACAGATTCCAGGTGATGGCCTTGTGGAAATAAACTATGGAAATAAGCACGCTGTCATGATGGCACTCACTCAGGATGAGGCCTGCGTGTTTGCTTTCAACTGCTCACACCCACTTTAAGAAAGGGCGCTGGTCAGTACCAGGTCCAGATTTAAAGCCCTGTTACTCTGTGCCTGGGTAACAGGAGTGACCATCTGTCTGGTCCTTGCTGCTCCATTGCATGCTGGGCGACTCGGGTGGCTGTCCCCGCGTGTGGGGTGTAACGCGCGGGGACTGACGGGCTTCTGTGTCAGTGGTCGGCTCGCATGGTGTGTTGTTCACTGTTTCTTCTCTCTGTGTAGCTTTGGTGTGAAGCTTATGGACTTCCAGGCCCACCGGCGGGGTGGCACCCTAAATAGAAAGCACGTATCCCCTGCTTTCCAGCCGCCACTCCCGCCCACAGATGGCAGCACCTTGGCTCCAGCGGGCCCAGAGCCCCCTCCCCAGAGCTCTAGGGCCGAGAGCAGCACAGGGGGTGGGACTGGCCCCTCCTCTGCGGGCATTCTGGAGCAGGGGCCCAGCCCGGGCGACAGCAGGTAAGGAGGCCAGCTTCTGCTGGCAGTGGGTGCCAGACACCCCAGCCTTCTTGCAGGTGCTGGCCTGTGGGCATGGCCTCCATGCCCCAAGGATCACTTGGCACGGCATGAACCATCTTTGCCTTCCCTCCTCCTCTTGGCAAAGGATGGAAAAAAAAGACTGCAAACTGCTTGCTTCCTTTCCTGTTTTCAAAAGAAAGCAACATTTGTTTGCATTCTTTACCAAACTGCTTTAGGGTTGGGAAGCTAGACGCCAATAAGTGTCTCACAGTCATAAGCCTCTCTTACCTGTTTGACGTGTACTCGTTCACGTGGCATTTGCTTGTTGTCATCCAGAATGCTGACTAGTGAATGTTGGAATGTAACAAGTTAGTAAGATAATTATATTCCTCGCATTCCTTCACTCATCCATTCATCCATCCGTCCAATGTACTGAATAACTGAGTACTGAGTAATATGTGCTGGCCACTATACTGAGCATCCCCCAGCCCCCTGACTTTAAGTCTTGTAGAGGAGGTGATACATGAGTATAAAGTAGAAAATGATGGTAGATTTTCTTTGGAGGCTCTTTTGTTACTTCACCTTTTGATTAGCCACCTGGAGTGGAGTGTGAATTTATAGCAGCTTTAAGGAAAAACACCTTTTACCTGGAGATGTTTACTGAATTGGCGTGAATTCAGTTCTCCACTCTGACCTGGGCAGATGACCACGAGAGGCCACTTGAGGTGGTATGTTGGGTGGTTCAGAGCTGGTGGCTGCTATAAAAGATGAGCCCCTCTTGTACATGCTAACATTTTTATTGTATTTGGTCTACCTCGGCCACCTATAAAGCACTGAACGGTCACATATCAAGTAAAATAAAAGATAAAACAAGGATGGCCTGTGGATCGTGCACTTTTTTCCTGCCCAGAGGTGACTTTACCTTGGGGGAGCTCCCTCAGGTCTTCTCCTTTGGTGGGGAGAGACTGTTTGTCATGTGCAAAGCGTAATGAAATGAGAATTTCATTAAATTCTCATATCTGAACTCTGAGGGCTCTGTGCATTCCTACATTCCTTTCTACCACCATAATTGAAGGAAATATACTTTCTAGTTAAACATAACGAAGGCTTCAAACTCCCTGGTGCTTCAAACACACATTGTAAGCTCCACCTTGGCCTGTCCATAACTGCTGCCACACAGGTATTCATTTGGGCCTAAATCTTTTGCTTGGAGAAAAAGTCTTAGCAGACTCACACATTTTTGTTTACCTGAAGCGTTCAATTTGTTTTAATCAGGCAAAATATTTTATTTAAGACAGAAATTAGTCTTCACCGCAGAAGGACAAATAGGATCTCCGTCATCAATTTGCTGTTTGTTTTTTGTGCTCTGTGGGTATCTTGGGGTACATCTCATCAGTGGCATTTACCTTGACAACTGTAGCTGTAAGGTTCAGTATACAAAGTTCTGAGCCAGGGATTAGTGGAACCTCAGGTCTGATCTCTACGCCACTGTTAACCCACCCTGGACCTTGAGTAATCATTTAGCCTCTCAGAGTTTCTCTTTCCTGCAGGCCAGATTATTGATAATATTTGAGCACTTGATGATTTAGTGTAGCATTAGCGTTTTGCTACTGCATTTGCTTAGTTTTGTCCAACGTGTATGTCAAAATGGCATTATTTTGAAGTCCAAAAACCCTTTCATGTCTTTAAATGTTGCCCAATTTAAGTACAGGCTCATTAGAACTTGAAATTTCTTATCGATTGCTGCAAAATGGCCTCTCGTGATTTTTAAGTGACAGAGTAGTTGGAAGACCATCTGGTGTCATGAATCTCAAAATCTGTGGTCCTGACTGGCACCAAATAGATACCAGCTTCAGAGACCCTGAGTGAGCTATTTAAAAATTCAGACCGCCTCCTTGCCTGCCATGGGGAAAACTAGTGGGAATCCCGTACTTTATAGCATCTTTAGCTTTTCTGGCTGGGGATGCTTGACATCTAACGTGGCTTCTGCTCCCCGTAGTCCTCCAAAGCCCAAGGACTCTGCGGCTGCCCCTGCGCCCGGGAGGAACAGCAGTCAGGCGGCCCCCGGCCCAAGCCAGGCCCAGGCAGCTGCCGGCTCCCATCAGCTCTCTGTGGGCCCTGCGCACAATTCCGCCGGTCCGAGCCCTCACACCGTGCGCCGAGGTGAGTCCCCGCCGCCTTCACTCGTGCTCTTGGGGAGGGACACGCACACCTCCCTGGGTCAGCGTAGTGGTCAGGCTGAGAAGCTCTCCGGCTGATGGTTCCACATCTGTTGTAAAGTGGCAAGCAGAAATACCAGTCGTTAAGGGGAAGAATCCTTAAGGGAAGTGGAAAAATGGGGAGCAGGCGAGCAGATCTTTCAGAATATGCTTGAGCTACCAAGCCTGAGAGACAGTCGTTTCTCCAGAAATGCTCCCCGTTTTCCAGGAACCTGGTATTCCAAGCCCTCGCTCTGTTTTCGGAACCACAGCCTCTGTCCCAGCCAGGCTTCCTGGGCCTGGAGCCCCCAGGCTCTCTGGACTGGGCTCTGGGCCTCTGGGTCCCCATCCCCGTGTAATCTGACCTGCTCCCGCCTGTGCCGCTGTGGTCCTCACCTCCGCAGGCAGGGACATGGCTTGTTGTGTTTTTTTTTTAATGAAAAGTTCTTTAAATTCTGTAGTGCTTTACAGTTTTTCAAAAGTTTTGCACACGTGATTTCATATAATCCCGTAATAACACCCCCTTTTCTCCGTACCCCTTTCTTGCCCCTGCCCGCATCCCTCTCCCTAGTGGTAACCACTGGTTTGTTCTGTGTATCTTTGAGTCTGCTGCTTTTGTTCTGTTCACCACTCCGTTGTATCTTAGATTCCATGTAGAAGAGATACCATACAGGATTTGTCTTTCTGACCTATTTTGCTCAGCATAATGCCCGTCAGGACGGGGATGGCTTTAAGCCACAAAGCTGAGTGCATCATCCTGGCTGGAACTCTCCATACCTTCCATGCAGACCTCCCACCAGGCACCCTGCATGGCCTGGCCATGTGGTCTAGGTTGGGCCCTCTGAGCCCAGCTCTTCCCCTGTCCCCTTACTGACTTCAGCCTCACTGGTCCACTCTCTGTTCCTCAGATACACTAAGCTTATACCCTCTTTAGAGCTTCTGCACATGTGATCTCTTCCAGAACATTCTGTCCCACATCTTCACATGGTTCCTTCTTTTTCATTTTATTGGAGTAGGAGCACATGAGATCTACCCTCTTAAATATTTGTGTATAATAGATAGTACTGCACTCTTCAGTGCATAATACAATCCTGTACTGTAGGCACAGTGATATACAAGAGATCTCCAGAAGCTGCCTAACATGATTGATACCTTATGCCTGTTGAATACCAGCTCTCCATCACTCCCCATCTTTACTCCTGCCCCCAGCCCCTGGCAAATCCCATCCCACTCCTGGTCCCAAGAGTTTGACTATTCTTGATACCTCATGTAAGTTGAATCAGAATCTGTCCTGTGATTAGCTTGTTTCACTTCGCATCATGTCTTTAAGGCTCATCTGTGCTGTTACATGTGACAGAATTTCCTACTTTTTGATGCTAAATAATATTCCATTTTATGTATATACCAACTTTAAAAATCCAGTCATCCCTTCTCAGTGTAGTAGGAAAAAAATTTGGAAGTAAGTTTTGATGTATAGTATAGAAGATGCAATGAAGTATAGGAGATCCATATCCAATATACTGAATACTAAATTTAAAAAATCAGGAGCCTCTTAAAGGGCTGATATCCTGTTCATCATAAAATTGAGATAAAAATTAATTGTACTAAGAAATACCTTTTCACCTCCTCAGTAAAAATGACCATTTTTCTGTAAAGAAAAAAAGAATCCAGTTATCCATCAATGGGCAATAGATTGTTTCCACATCCTGGCTATTGTGAATCATGCTTCAGTGGACATGGATGTACAAACAGTCTCTTCAAAATCCTGATTTCAGTTCTTTTGGGTAAATACTCAGAAGTGAGATTCTTGAATCAATGTGGTAGTTTTATTTTTAATTTTTTTAGGAGACTCCATTCTGTTTTCCATAATGGCTATACCTCTCTACATTCCCACCAATAATGTATAAGAGTTCCAGTTTTTCCATATTCTCACCAACGCTTGTTGTCTCTTGTTTTTTTGATATCAGCCATTCTAACAGGTGTGAGGTAATATGTCGTTTTGGTATTGATTTGCATTTTCCTGATTGTTACAATGTTGAGCACCTTTTCATATGTCTTTTGGCCATTTTTATGTCATCTTTAGAGAAATGCCTATTCAAGTCTTGAGTCTATTTTAAAATCAGGTTATTACTTATATTGCTGTTGAGTTGTAGGAGTTCTTTTTATATCTGGGGAATTAACACCTTTGCAGATACATGATTTTGACATTTTTCTCCCATTCTGTAAGTTGCCTTTTCATTCTGTCAGCTGTTTCTTTAGTTGCTTTACCAGAGCTTAGTGGTTTGATATAATCCCACACATCTATTTTTGCTTTTGTTGCCTATGCATTTGATGTCATATCCATGAAACCACTGCCAACAGCAGTGTTATGAAGCTTCCCCCTTGTGTTTTCTTCAAAGAGTTTTACAGTTTCAGGTCTTGCATTTAAGTCTTCGATCCATTTTGAGTTGACCTCTGTGTTTCGTGTAAGATAAGGGTGCCATTTTGTTCTTTCACCTGTGAGTATCCAGTTTTGCCAGCATCGTCTGTTGAAAAAACTATCCTTTTACCATTGTGTATTCTTGGTACCCTGTTGAAGATCAGTTGGTGGTACAGATACAGAGTTACTTCTGTGCTGTCTGTTCCCTCCATGCTTCAGGCCTTAGCTCAAAGACCTCCCCAGTGACCCTCGCTGACCACCCAGTCTGAGCTGAGGACCACCGCTCACACAAGCCATTCTCTTATCACACCACTCTGTTTCTTTCAGAGCCTTTTTCTCCATCTGGAATTCTTTAATTTGTCTTTTAACGTATTGCTAGTCTCCCCTCGTAGCTCACAGAACTGGGATTTGGCCTGTCTCACGCACTCCTATATTCCTAGTCCTGGTCCCGTGCCTGTTACAGAGAGGATACTCAAATATGTATGGTCTGGGAGTTAGAGAAGCTTGAACGATTCAGATCTTGGGATGATTTTGCTCTCCTCCCACCATCTGGGACATTTGGCAATGTCTGGAGACTTCTTGCTTGTCACAGCCAGGGAGGGGAGCGGTATTGGCATCTAGTGTGTGGAGGACCAAGATGCTGATAAACATCCTACCATGTGCGAGACAGCCCCCCGCAACACAGAACCATTTAGCTCCACATGTCGGTAATGCTGAGGCTGAGAAACTGGTCTACAAAGAGACATGGTTCACTGAAAATGTTTCTAAAGTCAATTAAATTCCATGTGAACCAGGGCGCTCTATGTCTTAATTCCAAACTGCATTTATTGGAGTATGGATGATCTTCAATATAAAATGACATATATTTTTTAATATTAAATTTGATATAACTGTAGACTTGAAGGAGAGTTCCAGAGATAGTGTAGAACATGTGCACATAGTCGTCACTGAACCTCTCTTAAATTTTTATATTTTTATAGAACAACTATAGGCATCAGGAAATAACACTGAAATGGTCTTATTAGCTAAACTTCAGGCTTTGACCACATTTCCCCAGTTTTTCCAGTACAGTTCTCTTTCTGTCCCAGTATCAATCCAGAATCCCACATTGCAGTTATTTTTTTAAGGTGTACAGTGTGATGATTTAATACATATATACACTGGGAAGTTATTACCACAATCACAAGAGGTTAATATCCAAGATATATAAGAAACTCATACAGTTCAATAGCAAAACAGAATATCCCATTTAAAAATGGGCAAAGAGTATATTTCTGGGTTCATTTTCTTGTATTATCATCTCTGTAACCAGGACTGGGGAAACAGAATAAATAACAGTTTTGCTATTAAAAAACCTTACAGAGGCTCTCCTGTAAGCCACCGTCATCTTTGTCTGCATCCTAACTGATGCTCGAGGGAAGTTAGGTCTTTTCTTCCTGGATTCCAGGTATAGCCCTGGAATCGAGGTTGAGATTCCTTCATAGCCCCTTCAGGAGTTTTTCCTGCGTCATAGATCTCAGGTTTCCTCACAAGAAGAGTCTGAGCCTTTGCGCACCGTCCACCTACCCTGACTCAGCCTTCCAGCACCTGCATGGTGGGCTTAGACGAGGCCTGCCTTCCTCCCAGCCTGGCCTCCATGCTGCACTTGGACCTTGTCATGCTGCTGTCATGCTTTCTCTCCTGATTCCCTCTACACCCTTAAATGTCAGGAATGATCTTTTAATCAGCATGGATTTGTAGTTAATATTGTTTGGAACAGAATGCTGGAAATTTTTCTTTTTAAGTTGCTTATGATAACCAGAGTGCAGCTAATGTTCCAGATTCCTTTGTCAGTGGGTTGGTTGTTTCTTATGGGAGAAGATCTTCTTATTTCCAAGGTCAAAAGTTCTATCAGGCCAGCAGAGCAGACTTTATTCCTTTTTTATTCCTGAATTCTGGACCTTATGAGCAGGGAGCTAGGCAGTGTAGGAAGGAAGAAGAGAGAGAAAAAGAGTCCAAGGAGGCCACAGGACATGGTGTGAGCCTCTGCTCTGCTCTGCTCTGTACTGGCTGTGTGAACTTTTACAAACACTTGACCTCTCTGAGCCTCGGTTTTCGGCACATGAAATGGATATGATAATGCCTGTCTTACAGTGAGCTTATGAGACTTAAATGAGACAGTCTATGTAAAGGGCCTAACTTGGTGCCAGTCACGTATTAGGTGAATGATACACCTTCATTTCTTCCCTTTGTTTCCCTCTTCCTTTCTTGCAGGATTAGAAGGATCTCAGCAGAATTTGAAAAAAATGCTAAAGTTCTCCTTTCCACCCATTTCTCCCAACACCACACCAGCTCCAGACTTGTTTTTTTCTCCTACCCTGCCATCCTTGGTACTAAATTCCCACCCCCAGTCATACTGATCTCAGCTGATGTAGGGAGTAGAGTGATGAAATTCAGCTCTTGAAACTGAATCCAAGGCGATCATCCAGATTTATACTTTTATCTAGAATATATGTATTAGCACAGATGATTCTGGAATTTGTAGAATTTCTGTTAATAATTAAAAAATATCATGCCCTCTAGGAGATTATATCTCAGGGCAAGGGGTCCATGATTACATACAGGTGGCCCAGTCATGCTTAGAGACCCCCTTAGCTGTTCTTGGAGAAGGAAATGGCAACCCACTCCAGTATTCTTGCCTGGAAAATTCCGTGGATGGAGAAGCCTGGCAGGCTATAGTCCATGGGGTCGCAGAGAGTCAGTGCTTGACTTCGTATAAGTGGGTCAGTCTCTGTTAACTGAGTTTTCTAATCATTCAGCTTTTTAAATGACAGGTTTTTAAAGACCTATATGTGTACAATGTACTTTTTTAAAAAAATAGCCTTTTTATTTTGGAATAATTTTAGATTTACAGAAAAGTTACAAAGGTAGTCCCAGTTCCGGTGCACTTCTCACTCACTTTCCCCTATGGCTAACATCTCCCATCACCAGGGTACTTTATCACGGCTGTGAAACCAACTCTGGTACGTTACTACTAACCAAACTCTGTATTTTGTTCAGATCTCACCAGTTTTTCCTCTACTGGCCCTTTTTTTGACCCCAGCTTGTCCCCTCCCTCACCCCCCAGGACAGCATGCAGCATTTAGTCAACATCACCTCTCCTTACCGTTTTCTAGACTGATAGTTTCTTAGTCTTCCCTTAGTTTTCCATGGCCTAGACAGTTCTGGGGAGCCCTGGCATTTTGAAGACAGCCTGTCAGTTTGCGATTGTCAGATGCTTTTCTCATGGTTAGGCTGAGACTGTGGGGTTGGGCGAGGAGGACGACGGAGGTGGGGTGCCCCTGGCTGACATGGGGTTGGGAGTGGGGGCAGGTCCGGATCTCAACCTGGCTTACCTGGTGAGGTTAAGCTCGATACCCTGGTCCAGGGGGCGTTGGCCATCCCAGCACTCCGCTTCCTGAGAGATGTTTTTCCTTTGCGCAGCTGTTAAAAAACCTGCTCCAGCACCCCCAAAACCAGGAAACCCGCCTCCCAGCCATCCCGGGGGCCAGAGTTCTCCAGGAGCATCTCAGCACCCACCCAGCCTGTCGCCAAAGCCGTCCACCCGCAGCCCTTCTCCCCCGACCCAGCCCCCAGGCCAGGCCCCGGGCCAGCCCTGCACCACCTCGCAGCTCTCGGCGCCACGGAGGTACTCCAGCAGCCTGCCTCCGATCCAAGCCCCCAGCCACCCGCCGCCGCAGCCCCCGACGCAGGCCGCCTCGCCATCGGCGCTCACCAAGCCTAGCAGCCAGGGCCCACCGGCGCCTGGGGCGCCCGGTGAGCCTGGACTCGAGCAGTCGTCCCACACCCCTCCCCAGACTCCGACGCCCCCCAGCACTCCGCCCCTCGGAAAACAGAACCCCGGCCAGGCGGTGAGTAACCCCGAGACCGCACAGCCACACGCGGGAACCTTACCGAGACCGAGACCAGTACCAAAGCCAAGGAACCGGCCCAACGTGCCCCCGCCCCCTCATCCTCCCGGCGCGCACGCCGGGGATGGCAACCTCAGCATCGCAGCTCCCACCGCCTCCAAAATAGTCACAGGTAAGTGGGAAAAGGATTCAGACAGTTCCCTGTGCCAACTCTGCCTTGCTTTTTTACTATTCTCCTTCATTTAGGCTTCGATTTTACATCAGGGGTTTGCAAACCAGGACTGCGGGCCAAATCTGGCCCCCGGCTTGTTTTTATAAATAAAGCCTTCCATTTGTTGACATGTTCTTTCTAGCCACTTCTGTGCTAAAACAGTAGAGTTGTGTCGTCCTTTGGAAAGTCGTGTACTCCCAGAGCCTTCCGAGTTACTACCTGGCCCTCAGGTTTGCCAGCCCCTGATGTACAGGGTCACTATGTTTGAGAACCATCTCTATTTACATTTTCTAGGTATAAACGACCTAGTCCAGGTGGAAGGTATTGTTCACCTCGAGCATGATATTCGTTTCTTAGTGAACTCCTCGTTAAAATGCTTGTTTTCTTTTTAATAGTAATTTAGAGTAAGTGAAGCATTTCAGGTATAATCTTTAAAAATATGTTTTGTGCTAACCTGGATGCTCTCAGCAGGGAGATTTGAGACGCATGAGAATCCCAGCCTTTAATGGCAAAGAACAGAAGAATCGAGGTTTCCTTTTAATTCTATGGAAACCTGTTTTAGGTGTTGATGATTGTACAGATTTTACCTCTCTCATGGGATATTTTTTATTGGCAGTCTGGATCATGACCGTTTATTTAGTTGTGATTTTTTTAAAATTTCCATCCCAAGTGCTCTAATTTACTGTTTAAGGATGAGATGGATGGATTTTTTTAAAATGTTTTTAAAAATGGTAATTAGGAGCTTTGAATAATTTCTTAGAACAGCCTAGTTTTACGTTTTCCTAAGTGGAACTGTTTTTAGAGAAGTAGGTGAAATATACCTCTGGGCCCTCCAGTCATGCTGAATGACATCTCTGCTAAAAAGGAGCAAAGGATACATCCCACCCTAAGTGATGAGGGTTAACCGACTAGTCTCTCTCTTGATAACTTACCCCCCCCCCCAGGAATATATTGCGTGATTTGCATGTGTTATAAATTGTGAGCTTTTTTTTTTCTGATGACACCTCAGCTTTTATTTAAAAAACAAAAACAAAGCCACATTGGTTTGTTTGTTTGTTTGTTTCCCAATAGATGCCCTTCCTAGCGCCCTCACAGGTGGGGAAGGTTTCCAGGAGTAAGGTCTGTAACCCTCCCCAAGCAGCTTGCCCGCAGCCCCAAATGCTCCTGCTTAGCCATGTTTTGTATACGTGCTTTTGACTTTGTGCTCAAGAGCAGCCATCCGACCCCCTGCCATCCATTCTCTAGTGGGTAGACATCACTCTTGTTTATATCAGAAGCACTTTGAGCTGCAGTGCTCCAAATTCGAGATGTAGGTGTCAATAGATCTCAAGCCCAATTTCAAGCTGCTCAGATAAGAATACTAAGAAATGTTTCCTTTCTTTTTGGTAAGCTTTTCCCAAGCGTCTGCTCTGCTCAGCGTGATTTCCCTGTCATTGATTGGCTCCTCAGCATCCAACCAAAGAGGACTGGGGTGCAGTTAGCCCAGAAAATGGTGTCCCTTATGTCTTGAGCTTTAATTTTTAATTAACTGCATGGAGCTTCTTAATTTGGTGTTTGAAATTCTCAGGATCCCCCATCCCCTCCAAAAAAATTCTTTCTCCAAAGATCCCACACTAAATTTCTTTGCATTCTGGCATGCTTACATTTTGCTTTCTTAAACCACATGAGCTTTTTGAAAGGTACTGTGAGGCTCATCTGAATCTAGCCTTTAGGTCCACGCTTGGACGGCATAAGGCTCTCATTGTGTGTGCAACTCAGTTCTACTCAGCTGATCTGAGCCTTAAGCCTTCAGTGGGCTACTTAGAGTTTTCCCAGCTTTGGCCTGAGGAAGACTTTCTGTAAAAACCAGAATCGGAAAACAAGAACTCAATCTTTACAACCAGTGGAGGGCTCAGGTCTTATTCCACCTTCCTGACTCCTGGGTAATGAACCCAGAAGTCTGCAGTTACCCAGTTGGGTGTGGAAATCACAGAGTGAAAAGACTAAACCCTAATTAAGGCTGAGCCTTTTAGCACTTTAATTCTTGTGAGACATCAGAATTTTATTTCCAGATCTTCCCTTTTCTTTGGAGGAAAGACTACCATCAGAATTGTATCTGCTCTTCAATACCATTGTTATCCGGGTGTTTTTATTCCAGAAACTTATTTTATTGATGTGCTATGACACTGTAATGTTCTGTACTTTAACAACTGTCAGATAAGTGAAATTTGATATTATAAATACTTTTCCTAGGATATTAGCTAAATATTGTAAAATCAATCTGTACTTTGAATTCTCCTAACTCAAGAAATTCCAGGTCACCATATCTTTGTCTTAAAGAATTAATGTTTAGTTTCTTCAAATCCCCTGAATTGCCATTAGAAGTACATAAAAGGCCAGCATTTAGAATTTATGAATATGCTTGTGTTGATCATGCTGCTGTTAACCAATCTGGAATACAGTCATTGGGTTTTTCAAGAAGAAGAAAATGTTGTAACTTCCCTAGACAGGCAGTCCTTTATTATGAAATCATGTTTTCACTTCAAAAAACTCTAGACAGACGAATTCCTGAAAACAGGTTATTCGCTGAGAGCATTTAATCTTAAAACCTGATTTATGGCCTGGGGATTAAGATAAGCTCTCAGGGGAGATTACTGATACCAAACAGGTTTGGCAGTCAATTTCTTGCAGCTCAGTACCAGAGGAAGGAGGAATTCTGCTGTCATTCTGAATCTCTTCTTAACTGTTACTCTAGAAAGCAGTAAGAAGAAAGAAGAGCAGTAGGATTTTAGCTTTGCAAGGAGAAGAGTTTACATCTTGCTGTTTTTAAAGTAATAGATTTTAGAGTGTTCTAATCTAAACATTTCATTAAATAATTTAGATGTATGACCTGCCATATTCAGTAAGAACTGAAATTGGAATATTTAATGGTAAGGAAAAGGCACCTGATTGGCCAAAGCATTGTCGCTCCTTGATGATCATGTTTGCGCACTAATGCCTGATGTTAACCGTTCACTCTAACCCTGCCTGCTCGCACCCCCACTAACAGTGCATGTACTAAGGGAGGCTGGCTTTGTTCATGCTTGCTGCCAAGTACACACCCACATCACCGGGCTGGCCTTGTCACCTCCTCAACTCCTAGTCTTTTCTGTACCGGGCAGGCTTGAGAGGTAGTGAAAAAACACACTAGAATCAGACCTGTCTGAATCTGAATTTCAGCTTTCTGTGTAACGACAGCCCCGCATCACCTGGATCTGTAAAATGGTGACATTTGCAAGAGTAACTATCCAAGGCGTTACAGCAGATACAATAAGAAAAGGATCCTACAGTTCTTAATATACAGGGGGTCTGAGTCAGTGGTAGCTATTTATTATCACTTTTATCGAGAAAAAATAGATAATCAGAGTTAGGTATTAGATTCGTATGTCACCATTTTAAAGACTCACATGCCCAGATCCAGACAGGTCAGGTCTGGAGCCCAGGCGTCCGTATTTTGATCCCAATGTGCCACTTGGTAGTGGGTTGAAAAGACAGTGCTCTGGACTAGAAGATATAGATATATATATTTTTTTAATTGGAGTATAATTGCTTTACAATGTTGTGTTAGTTTCTGCTGTACAAGAGCATGAATCAATTATATGTATACATATATCCCCTCTGTCTTGAGCCTCCCTTCCACCACCCACCACCCCTGTAGGTCATCAGAGAGCCCTGAGCGGAGCTCCCTGTGCAGGAATGGAGTAGAAGATATTCTTAATTTAGTGAGCCTGAAAGTTAATTTAGTAAATCATTCATCCACTGCACAGTGGTAGAACGAGTCGCAATAGTAGTCATCCAACACTCGACATTTTGCTGGTTCTCATAGCTTTTGCTTTTTAAAATTAAGCATTTTTTTAATAGCACGTAAGTAACGTATTGGGACTTCCCTTGTGGTCCAGTGGTTGAGAATTCACCTTCCAATGTAGGGGGTGCAGGTTCGATCCCTGGCTGGGGAGCTAAGATGCCATAGGCCTTGTGGCCAAAAAACCAAAACACAAAACAAGCAATATTGTAACAAATTCAATAAAAACCATAAAAATGGTCCACAGTAAAAAAAAAAAAAAAAAAACTTTTCAAAAAAGTAATATATTTAAAAAATAAATAAATATGGATACTAAAGCAAATTGGGAAATTAGAAGCAATAAGAAATCACTCTTCCATAATTGAAGAAGTCCACTATTCATATTTTATTTTTTCCTTCTAGTTTTTTTTTCCTAAAAGGCAAAGGGATGCATGATCATAATTGTTTGGCATATACAGAGTTTGATTTTCTGTTTTTATTTTACTTTACATCGTGTGCTCTTTCTTGTATTATATAATTTTTATAACTTTATATGATATGCTATTTCCCATGTTACGATGTAGTTTTTCAATGACTGCATGATATTTCATTAAGCAGAGGTTTTATTGCTCACAGTTGGACATGTAAGTGGCTTCTGCTTCTAGTTGCATTTTATTTTTAATAAATGGATGTCAGGATCACGTCAAGATAAACATCCAGTGAGACTGGAACAGGCGCTCTCCTTTGACTGAAATAAGAGAGTTGACTCAAAGTTGCTTACAGATGAGTAAGCCTCTCCCAGCCCTAGAAAACTGATGAGGATTATAAGGAAGTCATCCCCTCAGACTCTAGCTTAGAGAAGGGTTTAATGATTGAGGGGTGATTCACCCTGCACTTGTGCCTGAAATGTTTAATTTCAGGTTTGTGTTCGGATCCCTTAACGTGTCAAAGTGGCTATCAGAATAACCTTGGCCTTTCTGAAGGGTAGGTTTACCACCTAAATCACATACTAAATATTGTTGAAGTGACAAACTTTCTAGGGCCATACCCTAAACTGTAGAATGCCGGTTCCCACCCTCAGAAGGCCCACTCTTAGACGCGCGTGTGTGTGCGCTCAGTATCTCAGTCGTGTCCGACTCTTTGAAACCCCATGGACTGTAGCCCACCAGGCTCCTCTGTTCGTGGAATTGGAGGATCCAGGGTATGTTAGTCAGAGCCCCAGAGCAATGGTGAACCACATGGCCTTCTACCAGCAAGCAGAGGCTGTGACTTGGCCCTCTTGCTCAGCCTTCTTATAATACTTTTCATATGAACTTAACTCCAAGAAATATGCTCAATCTCAAACCAGCCCATCTTGGAGTGTGGGTATAATGAAAAATGATGCCTTGCGTAAATCCACAGCCAGAAAGTTTTGGAGATGTTTTTTTAAAAAACATTGAAGGGCTCCTATAGGCAAAAGACCCTTTATCTTCTTTGCAAATAATGAGCCAAAAGTCTTCAAGTCACTAAAGACACTAGTGACACTTTAAGTCACTAAAATGAGCCAAAGTCTAAGCCTCAAGCCATTATCTGCTCAGGTGCTGTCTTCTCTCTCCAGGGGCATCCAGACTCCTCTGGGGAGGCGGAGAGGCCTTCTGAATATTAAGAACCAGGCTCCAGAGCCCAGCCGGTCTGGCTTAGCCCCTCCTTCCGGTGCTGGCTGTGTCCCCTGGATCAGAGAACCCAGCCCCGGCCCAGACTCCCCCTTGCTTGTCTTATGGTGGCGCCAGTGCCACCTTGGGGTGATTTCACGAGGGTTCATTGCGAGTGTGTGGCGCACTCAGCACAACACCTGGAAAGTAGTAGCTGCTCAGTAGCTTCGGCCACTGGGATAAAGATCTGGCTCTTTCTGAAAGCTGGCTCTGCACACATGCCATGATTCTTACTGCTTTTTGTGTGTAAACAGATTTGTTGTTTTCTTTCAAGAAATGGTTCATATAAAAGGGAGACGGGGGAAATCCACCAACCTCAGGCAAACCAAGCAGGGTGAAGTAAAGGAATTTCCCCTATGTCCCACCACACATTTTTCTTCTAAGTATGTAAGTAATATGTGTTCATCATAAATAGAAAAACTCAGAAAAGTCAAGTCCAGAAATTATTTGTGATGTTAAAAAAAGAAAAAGAAGAAAAATAACAAGTTTGTACTCTGAAAAGGATCTGTTACTGATAGGTGTTACATTTACATGTAAATAGAGATACTTATCAGTAGAAATCTAACTCATATGCATACCCCCTCGGCATCATGCATGTCAGTTCCGTATTTCTATGTAAAGTCTATGAGCCAAGAAGCGGCACTGGCTGATTGTCCCATCTGTCTTGTTGGGTTAGGATAATGGTAAAGGGGTTGAATGTGCAATGAGTTTCTTGTATCAGTGTTGTCTTCAAGACATGCCTACTTCTTTACATGAGGCTGTCAGCAAAGAGGATTAGAAAGATGGCTGGACTAGATGACTTTGTCTATTCTTCTGTCTAGACAGACAGACAGACAAACAGCTACAACATTTATTGAATGTCTGCTATTAACTCATCACTGTTGTGAGCACTAAGGATGCACTGTAAGTCGGAGAGACATGGTCCCTGCCCTCATCGACTTTCATTCTGCTGAGGACAAATCTGAGACAGTCTGTATTCTGTGTACATAGACCACCCTCACCTGTTCCTTTAGACAGTGCAGTGCAGCACCACTCAGCTGACTTACAATTATCGTAAGGCCTGAGCTATCTGAAATGACACGCAGCACCTCAACTCTTTGACACCTTGGCACCTCCATAAATTCGGATATTTACCTGAGTTATGGTGCACAGCAAATCTCAAGGGATGGTCTGCCAACCCAGGAGTGACTGAGAGAAAAGGGACACCCCAGGGAGTAAGTAGATCTCGCACCTCAGAGCTGTAGGGATGTGTCAGAGCAGGAGTCTCAAAGAAGTGAGCTTCCCAGGATACAACTGCTTTTGCCAGTTCTGCCTATGTGGATCAGGAGCGGCTAAAACGGAAGTACTGTTCAGTACTGTTGAAATACTGTTTAGTACTGTTCAGTACTGTTGAGATACTGTTTAGTACTGTTCAGTACTGTTGAAATACTGTTTAGTACTGTTTT
Organism: Ovis canadensis; assembly: GCF_042477335.2. NCBI lineage: Eukaryota > Metazoa > Chordata > Mammalia > Artiodactyla > Bovidae > Ovis > Ovis canadensis. The sequence goes on along the minus strand of NC_091268.1, from coordinate 37,842,208 downwards.
AGTACTGTTGAAAGCAGCTTCCAGCAAGGGTAGACTGTACCGCAGCCAGTACAGAAAAGCAGCTCTAAGCATAACAGGAAAACCCCAGCACAGCCCCCCACCACCACTCTGGTCCCCTCCCTGCTCCCTACATGACTAGCTCTAACCTGGCAAAAGGAAACGACAGCACATCTGAACATCTCCCGCCTCTCTTCCACTGCCCTAAAATCCCTAACAAGGCTCATCTTTTGCTAGAATTCACATCTACTAGAGAAACCAAAGTTTTCAAGACCAGAAGGCCTGTCTCTCCAACTTAGCCATGGGCTTCAGCTAAAGCTGTGTCTGACTTGTTCACTATTGGATCCTCACAGCTAGAATGTGGTAGGTGCTGAACAAGTATTTGGTCATGATGAAGGAGTCTGAGACTCACCATCTCACTAGGAAGAGGGCTGTGATTGGTTCAGGTGTCTTGTGAGCAATCATGGCTTGAGGACCATGTATTTGCCATCTCGCTGAAGGAGTTCCAGCCAATGTAATAAGACACGAAAAAGGAATTGGAGGTATATAAGTATTAGAAATGGGCTTCCCAGGTGGTGCTAATGGTAAAGAACCCACCTGCGGATGCAGGAGATGTTAGAGACACGGGTTTAATCCCTGGGTCAGGAAATCCCCTGAAGGAGAGCATGGCAACCCACTCCAGGATTCTTGCCTGGAGAGTCCCATGGACAGAGGAGCCTGGTGAGCTACAGTCCACAGGGTTGCACAGAGTCGGACATGACTGAAGCAATTTAGCACGCTTGTACAAGTATTAGAAATAGATGTGAAAATTAATATTTGTAGGATATTTGGTGCTCTGCCTCAGTGATTGTTAGCCAGGGGTGATTGTGTGCTCCCACCCCCTTCCCAGGGACATTTGTCAGTGACTAGAGAAGGCACTGGCACCCCACTCCAGTACTCTTGCCTGGAGAATCCCATGGACGAGGAGCCTGGTAGGCTGCAGACCATGGGGTCGTGAAGAGTCGGAAATGACTGAGTGACTTCACTTTCACTTTTCACTTTCATGCATTGGAGAAGGAAATGGCAACCTGCTCCAGTGTTCTTGCCTGGAGAATCCCAGGGACGGAGGAGCCTGGTGGGCTGCCGTCTATGGGGTTGCACAGAGTCGGACATGACTGAAGCGACTTAGCACCAGCAGAGATATCTTTGGTTGTCAGCTGTGGGAAGAAGAGTTGTGTGCCATTAGTGTCTCACGGGTTAAGGGCAGAGATGCTGCTGCTCAGCATCCTACAGTGCATAAGACAGCCCCACACCCAGGGTGATCTGGCCCCACATGTCACTAATGCCGAGGTTGAGGGCACAGCATTCATTAATAACAGGAGGAAACTCACCAGCCTCAGAAGAGGGAACCCTTTCCAGTGAAGCTCAGCCCTTCCCACAGCCCAGATGTTGTCAGCAGATTTCAGTTAATGCCTTAGAGTTATTGGTAGGAATAAGGTCTCTCTTCCTCAGTCACAGCAAGCAGATCCTTCCAGGGTTGCATCTCTGAGGATTGCCGTGGGCTTCCAGAAAGGACCAGAGCCAGGTGGTCTGTGCCACATGGCTGTCCCTGGGGTCTCCAAGGCTTGACTCAACTTCTTAGGGCTAATGGTGCCTGTAGTAGGGGGAGTGTGCGTGCATGGGCTGACTCTCAAACTCTCCAGCTTCTCTTCTTCTCAGAGAACCTCGGTGGCCTCTTGGGCATTTCCACACCATTGATACCATGTCTCCTCATGTTTTTGTCCAGACACCAATTCTAGGGTTTCAGAACCGCTTCGCAGCATCTTTCCTGAAATGCAATCAGACTCAGCCAGCAAAGACCTGCCTGGCCGCATTCTGTTGGATATGGACAATGATACAGAAAGCACTGCCCTGTGAAGAAAGCCATGCCCCACCCTTGACCCCTTCCACCCTGGCGAGTGGAGCAGGGGCAGGCAGATATTAATCTTCATAGACCAAACAGTGAGAAGCTTTCAGTGAAGGGGAAAAAGAAAGGCCTCACCATGCTGGACTTGGCCTTCTCACAGCCCCAGGAGAGAGCAGAGGCTGACACTTAAAGCTGGATGACCTGTGTCTTGAAGAAGTTGGCTTTTTTTACATGGGAAAGAATCATGCCAAAAAAAAAAATTTTTTTTTTTTTTTTTTTTAAGAGAGATACCAACAGTGGAAGGTGTATCATTGCCGAGACACGTGTTGGAAGCTTTTGTCCCTGTTGTTCACACAGGCAGCACCACCGGCAACTTGGAATGAACAAAGAGCCTTGCATTAACACTCTATTTAATGAAGTACATCCATTATGCTCACCTACTTCCTGCTGCTTGGACTTTCCTTCTCATCTATCACAAGGGAGTTTCCTCTCCTTCAGACATGCTGCAGAATCATTTTGTATGAAGTATGGTCTGTGTCTCCCCGACCCCTCAGAACCACGAGCATTGGGGGTGACTGCTGGATCCGTCACCTCAGCAAACTGGATCGCCTTGTGCCTTGTTGGGTTGCCAGAATGTAGACAGAAATGTACTGTTCTTTTTTTTTTTTTTTTAAACAATGTAATTGCTACTTGATAAGGACCGAACGTTATTCTAGTTTCATGTTTAATTTGAATTAAATATATTCTGTGGTTTATATGAAAACTATCATTCTTGCAGGCAAAACTGTGGATTGTGTGTGTGCATGTTTTCATTTGTCACTTAACTACAGAGAACTATGGATGGGGGACTTCCCTGACAGTCCGGTGGTTCGGAGTCTGCGCTTCTACTGTAGGAGGCGTGGGTTCCGTCCCTGGTCAGGGAAACTGAGATCTCACATGTCAAAAAAATTTTTTTAATTAAAAAAAAAAGACTTGTGGATGTGACAGCTGAAAGTCTTAACTGTGAACGTAGAAGTTTTAAAGGGTCAAGAGCAAGGTCTCAGCAGTGAGACCCGCCCCCAGGGGACCCAGAGACCTCCCAGACTGGTTCTCTCTCATCGAATGTTCCAGGGGCTGGGTTCTTCCTTTGCTCTTACCAGTCCTGATTCTTTTTCTTGTCTGGAGACACTTGTCTAGCGACACTTAGACACTTGTAGGCCAACTCTCAGTATCTCAGCCCCACAGGCTCAGTGCAGGAGGCAGAGCCATTCATTACCTTCCAGGGAAATCCCTCTTCTAGTGACTGGAAAGCACTTCTTTCCCAGGATTGAAATAACCTGGGAAGAGTGGATGGGGGATTGGAGCAAAATGAGGCCGATTGGCTGGACACCTATTGTGTTGATAGTGCCTCCCTGTGGCCCAGATTTGGCATCAGCTCTTGGGACACACGCTGCCCTGCTGGCTGCCCCAAGTGGCTCCACTGATAGAATCGCTCGCCAGGCACATCCATGACCCAACTCCTGCTCAGAAGCCACTGGACCTCCTTCCCCTATTGTTGTTGTTGTTGTTTTTCAGTTGCTCAGTCACGTCCGACTCTTTGCAACCCCATGGACTACAGCACACCAGGCTTCCCTGCCCTTCATGTCTCCAGGAACTTGCTCAAACTCATGTCCATTGGATCAGTGATGGCCATCCAACCAGTCTCATCCTCTGTCACCCCCTTCTTCTCCTGCCTTCAGTCTTTCCCAGCATCAGGGTCTTTCCCAATAAGTCGGCTCTTCGAATGAGGTGGCTAAAAACTGGGGCTTCAGCTTCAGCGTCAGTTCTTCCAATGAATATTCAGGACTAATTTCCTTTAGGATGGACTGGTTTGATCTCCTTGCAGTCCAAGGGGCTCTCAAGAGTTCTCCAGCACCACAGTTTTATGAATTGACTTAAATTTAACTTGCAAAAGACAATCATTTTTTCCTCTTAACTCAAAGTTTAACTCCCTGCACTTTTAAATTACATTGAAAATATGTACCTGTAAACCTGTGTACTCCCTATCTTAAATTTGTGTTTACTGAAGGCTCACTCTTTCCTTCCTCATACACCACCTCTGTTCTTTTTCTCTGCTCCCTCCCATCTCCGTTTAGCACTAAAGCAAACCCTCTAGAGAAAGCAAAAGTCTCCTTGTATTGATACATTGCTCCTAAGTATTGACCCCTTCTCCAAGGAGCTCAGCCATCCGCAGTCAGGCATCTCTGCAGACCTTGGAGACGCTTCTTCTAGGATGCCTGAACTCACACTCCAGAGGGAGCTGGGATATGGTGCTTGCCCAGGAGATGGTGTGGGTGCCTGGGGAGGAAGAAGGGCCATGGCAAACATTCTCCCCAGAATGTATGCTGAGGTTTGTTATTTGAACAAAATGGTTCTGAAACACAGCAAACCCTACCCTCTTTACTTTAGAAACAGTGTTCCTGTTTCACCCTCCTGTTGTCTGTAGCTATCACCCGACCACAGCAGCTCCCACCTAAAGAAGAATGAAGCTTGCTTGCCCTGTATGTGCGTCAGCAGCCACTGTCCATCTTCCTGGATGGGCGAGGGAGGTGTGGGACGTGGTGGCTCAGCCCGTAGTCAAAGCTGTCATTGCATCACCACGGGAGCACCTGCAAGGTGCCACAGAGACAGAATCACCCCTGCGTGGGGGGCAGGGGTCACCACGTGGCTGTCACCTTGCCCGGGGTGCTACACATGACAAGAGTCTCTTCACCATACCCCCCATCAGAGAGGGGGAGAGGTCTGTAATCCAAACTCACATTGCCTTCCCTGACCATCCAGGAAGGTGCTGGGATCTGCCCTTCAGACTGTTCCCTTCCCTTCTCCATACAGCTACTCATGGCAGCGTCAGTCCTGGGTGCTCAGGTCTTCTGTTCCTGCTTCCCTGCCCACAGCGACACCAGAGTCAAGGACCTGGGCCTCTCACCAAGCACCTTGCAGGGAGCACCCATCTGCTGTTCTTGATCTGGCCGTTTGGAGGCTACAGGGGGTCAGGGTGTCCTCTGGTTGCCTTGATTGTACTGGGTTCTACCCTGTGAATTCCCTACAGGTCAGATGCAGGTGGAATGACTGAATCCCTGAACCTCTTTAATACCCTGGTTCCCTTGGGGGCTCCACGGAGCCCCTTTGTCCCCTTCTTGGGGCTTCAGCTTCCAGTACTGTCCTAAGCCCAGTGAATCCTTAAAGTGCTCATACTTGCAGGACTTAAGACAACCCCTTTTTCTAGTTTCTCTACCTGTGGTCTAGTCCCACCATTCTGCCACCTGCACCATGAGCCTGATGGTCTGAGTGCATTTCAGAGCCCTAAGTAGTCTCTGACTCACAGTATAGGGTCTTGAGTGAGGCTGGGCGGCACACCACTGACAGATATTTTTAGACCAAAGGCATCCACTTTGCTAATAGCCTAGTGATGGAGCTGAAGATAAAGAAAGTCCTGTGGACATGGTGAAGCCACTGGCTCTGATGCAACCAAAAGGCAAAAAGCGGTTCAAACTGCCTGAGCCGCCAGCTTAGGGAAAAGGCATGACGTGGTGCGGAGTTGAGGTACCTTCTCTGGCATCACTTTCAGAGGTGTCTCTGCAGTTCGCTCTCCCATTAACCCATCTCCATCACTGAGGCCATTCTGCATTTCTTGCCCTGGTACCCTCACCACAAATTCTCTCCCCCACCACCCCGCCTTTATTTTTTATTGTTTTTTGCCTAAACTTTGTAGGGTTTCTTACTTGCAAGCAAATGACTCCTACTTGATAACACTCTTCAAAAGAGAGTGTATCACTACATGCTATAATACAATCAGAGACGATATCTCATCACCCCAGCCAACAGAGGCTGTCCTTTTCTGCTCACTCTCCAGCACGTGGCTGTACAGACCCCTGGCAACCCCACAGGCAAACTCTCCCCACATCACCCCACCCTTCATATCCACACAGGTATCCATAAATGGTACACACTGTCAGTTATCACTGAGCAACAAATGACCACAAACTTAAGCAGCTTAGAACAATGCACATTCATTATCTCATTGTTTCTGTGGGTCAGAAGTCCAGGCAGAACTTAGCTGGCCCCTCTGCCTGGGTCTCACAAGGCTGCAGTCAAGGGTCAAATGGGTCTGGGGTCTTATCTGGAGGTCCACCTGGGGAAGGACCCACTCCTAAGCTCCCTCGGGATGTTGTCAGAAGTCATGTCCTTGTGCTTGTAGGGCCGCAAGGTCTGGGAGCCTGTGCTTCTTGCTGACCGTGATGTGAGGGCTGCCTGCGGTTCCCAATCATATGGGCTTCAAGTCAACATATGCTACTTCAAGTCAACAAGGAGACCCCTAGAGTGAGTCTGCTGGCAAGACAGTGTCTGCATGCTGTAATACAATCACAGACAGCATCTCATCACCCCTGCCATGTTGTGTTGGTTAGAAGCCAGTCACAGGCTCTGTCCACACTCAAGGGGAGGGGATTACACAAGAGCAAGACACCAGGAGGTGGGGATCACTGAGGGTCACCTTGGGGTCTACCCATCACCTATGTCAAAATGTCACCTATGACCCATCAGGATATACTTGAGCCAAATATATTTTGAGAAGAAGAAAAACAAAAATTCATCAGAGTTCTGTTTTTACCTTCTATATTTGTATTTGAATGCAGTTTTCATACATATCAATAAATTATATTTGGATGACCCAAAGTGTTTTTCATGTTATTTCATGGTAGAAACAGCATTCTTGCTTTCACCTAAGGATGTTTAGAACTGAAGCTGTGTCTTATAATGATTTCTATGTCTTCTTTAGGTGAATACCATGGGCTTACTCTTCCATACACTGACCTAGACCCTGGGGAACCAAGCTGAGCCACACAAACATGGTCTTGGCCTGCAGGAAGCTTACAAACACCTGGAAGCAGGGAGAGGCTGGGGGAGTGGGAGGGGTGGACCATGGAAACACGTGGGAGGAAGGTCCCTGTTGGTAGAGAGAGGAGTGGAGAAGTGGGCTCTCCAGGTGCTAGGAATGGCCTGTGAGGTGAGAGATAGCACAGAAGTGGAGTGGGGGGGGGGGGGGGCAGCTGGGAGGTGGTGAGCCACAGGCAAGGAGTGAGCCTGGCGAGGGAAGCAGGAGCTGGAGTGTGAAGGGTGTGAAGGGCCTTAGAGTCAACCAGGGAGCAGCGGGCTGTGGATGGAGGAGCGGAGTGACTGTCGGATTTGTACTTTAGATCCTTGTGGCTGTGGTGCTTGTTTTAGGGGAACAGCATTGTGGTGAGTCAAGCAGAAAGGCCCAAGCTAAGGCAGAAACTTGGAACATGCAGCCGATCCCCTGATTTTCTTATGGCACAAGATTCCAGGGCACCAACTCAGGTCTGTTTCCCAGAGATCATAGAGAGGTGCAAACTTCACAGTGAGAAAACCTTTGGGGACCAGCTATTTCTTCACCCAAAGCCAGCAAGAGTGAAAGGCAGGAGACAGAAGGCAGGTCCCCTTCCTCGTGCTTGGAAGATGAGCTGGGGAAGAGTACACCCAGCCCAGGAGATGTGTCTCTTGGAGGGCTGGGAGTTTCTGCTTGTCTCACCTTTTGGGTTTGGCTGTTGATGTTACATGATGGACATAAAAAGTAAATGACTGCCTTTTGAGACAAGGAAGCCTTTACTCTTCTCTCTTTTTCCAGCTTCTAACCTTCATTCCCTTGTAAGAAGGGCTAGGGACTTCCCTGGTGGTCCAATGGTTGCGAATCCACCTTGTAATACAGGGGACTCGGATCTGATCCCTGGTCAGAAAACTAAGCTCTCACGTGCCACAGAGCAACTAACTAATCCCCTGTGCCGCAACTACTGAGCCTGCGAACCACAAACTAGAGAGTTCATGCACCTCAAGGAAAGATCCCGCTTGGTGGAATGAAGATCCCAACTGCTGAAACTAAGATCCAATGCCATAAATAAATAGATAGATAAAAATAAACAAGACAAGGGCTAAATATTATGTTGAAGATGGTATAGATGATTAACAGCTTTGACACCGAGTGGTAAACAAACAAAGCTTTATTATTTTTTTCTCCTTCATTAAAAAAATCGGAACATTGATAACAAATGAGAGCTCAGACCCCTGGGTTCACCCCCACATTAAGCAAAGTAGCCCCAGAGAAAAATGGCACAGCTGATGCAAATGATGAGGTTGAGGTCCAGAAGGGTTTTCACCAAGGGGTTTTCTTCTAGGGAAACTATGATCGGGTCCACTCTGCTCGGTGCCTGTTCCTTGCCCTTGTTCTCCACCCCACAGAGCCACAAGATGGCTTTCACCACTTTGGACCGCTTTGTGGTTGTGTCGCCTAAAAAGAACACAACAGATAAAGGTCATAAGGGTGAGCTGTGTCTCCCAGACAAGAGGGAAGAGAGTCTCTCCTGGTATGTGATAAAAGCTGTGATAAAAACTTTATGTTCCTCTTCTGGAAGGTATTTGTTAATACCGCAATCCTGGAAGACTTGAATTCTGAAAGGTTGGTGTTCTCAGACTTTTCATGATGTTTAGGTGCAGAATTTCAGATGAATTTCAGCCTCTTGGATAGAGGCTCAGACGAACTTGAGTGAAGCACAGAGCGGGTCAGCAGAGGCAGAGATGGGTTTAGGACCTGCTTGATCTGACTCCCTCTCTGTGTGTGGCACCACCTGCCAGAGGCTGAAGGGAGACGGGCACTTTTGCAGGGAACTCTGTCTCCACTCAAAGCTGGGGCTGTGAAATCAACTGCAGATGGAGCCAGGCAGGTGGCCTACGGGAGTCAGGGGAGCTGATTTGCTTCTTAGACACATCACCTCTACCAAGGAAGATTCTCTCTCATGTTTCCTGAAGCACATGGCCTTCTGCATCTGTCCTTGCGTTTCCCACTATAGGATGCCATGGGTTCATAGCCACAATTATTTTTTTTAAGCCATTTGCTATTGTCTAGTCATCAAGTCATGTCCCACTCTTTACGACCCCATAGACTGTAGCCTTCCAGGCTCCTCTGTCCTTGGGATTTCCCAGGCAAGAATACTGGAGTGGGTAGCCATTTCCTCCTCCAGGGGATCTTCCTGACCCAAGGATTGAACCTGAGTCTCCTGCATTGGCAGGCAGATTCTTTACCACTGAGCCACCAGGGAAGCTCCTTTAAAAGCCATGCGTGGTGATTAATGACAACCACAGCCTTGGGGTCATGTAGGCAGAAGGGACTGCTGGGGACTTTGACTAACTGTATATCTCAGGTCTAAGGACCAGCTGCTTCCCACCTCCAGGCAACTTTTGCCAGGCAGGCATAATGGGCTCCATGCTGCCAGATCTTCTAGTTATTCAAAAGAAGGTGGAAATCTGAAATGTTATGAAATCTCCCTACTTTTAAATAACTCACATTAAAAGAGTAGGTGGCCTAAACCAAAATACGTCTGCAAGCTGAGAGTTTAAAACCAGTAATTTAAAGAATGCCAGCAGTAACCCCCACCTACCACGTGGGGTTTCACGAGGATCAAATGAACTGTGTTTTAGTAGGCACTCAACAAACATTGGCTCTCATTGCCCACCTGAAGCATCTGTCAAAAGTTCCTAACACTTTCAGTGGCCAGAGAGCGAGGGAAGACCAGACCCTGGGACTGAGGAGATGCCAAAATGTCAAGTGTGCTCCTTCACTTGCTAGTGATATGATAGAAAAATTTCCTCTTAAACACATAATGCTTCTTGAGGTTCCTACTGTAACCTAGGCAAAAGGCAACTCACAGCTGTGGGTTTTGGACATGTTTTCTTGAACCATCTCGAATTGGATGTTGGTGCCGCTGGCCTCTGGTGTCCCGTTTTGAGAAAGGGTAAGAGGCGGGGGAGTGGCTGATGGCACCTGTTCCTTCTGGACCACAGGGTCGTGGCGAGTAGACCAGGTCAAGCGACTGACCTATGGAGCAGAGAGGAATTGTGAGATGGGGGTGGGTGGTGACGTTCATCCCTTTCTCCTACCTCCTTCCAACCCCAGGCTCAGCCTTCATGTCCAAGTCTCTTCCAGTCTCACCCTCCCACTCCACCTTCCAACAAGCCTCAGCTCCCTGCAGTCTTCAGAATCAGTGGACGTTTCCCCCACTCATTCCCCATCTTTCTTTGAAAGCCCCAAATCTCTTGTGGGGATCTCACCCTCCCTCATTCTAATAAGAGCTTAACCCCAGCCCAGGGGTGTGTGGGACCCAGCGACCAGCATTCGGCTCATCCATTTCTCTGGCCACAGCAAGTGGGTTGGTTCATGAGTGACCATGTGTCTTGGGCTGACTCCATCAATGGGCATGAGCAGCTTCACTGGAAATGCTGGGACTAAAATGTTTATGCTTTTGCTTAATGAGACTAAGAGAGGAGGTATCCTAGAAGCTGCTGACCCCATTAGGGGCTGGAGAATAGGAATAGGGGCGAGAAGAGACTTGCCTAGTGGTCCAGTGGTTAAAAGTCCACCTTCCAATGCAGGAGACCCAGGTCAGGTAACCAAGATCCTGCACGCAATGGAGCAACTAAGCCCTCACACCGCAACTACTAAACCTGTGCACTCTGGAGCCCACGAGCCACAACGAGAGAAGACCGTGTGCCATAACACAGACCCAGTGCAGCCAAAATAAATAATACATTTAAAAAAAAAAATAAGAAGTGACCAACGGATTCAGATGGTCTTTTCTGAAATCAAGTTCCTCCAAAGACCAAACCCTGGACTTTTCAGCTTTTTGAAAATCAGTCCTGGTTTTCTGTCTCTAGCAGTAAAGGGTCTCAATGGCTATAGGGTCAAGCCCCAAAGTACCATTTCCTCGGAGGGCGGCTCTGTGAGCCAGCTCACGGCACACGCAGTGATCAGGGTGACCGAGGACAGGATCATAGAGAAGTAGAGGTAGTGGACGTCCTTCACCACGGCTGGGCGCTCGTCCAGCTGGTCACAGCGAGGCTGCGCGTAGATGAAGTCCAGGATCAGCCGAACCAAGCCTAGGAGGAGGCCTAAGACCAGACCGAAGAAGGCACCCTGCAGAGCAGAGCAAAGCAAAGCTATCTTAGACACACGCCTCCGGAAAGCTCAGCAAGCCCCCTCCAGAGCTGGTCTTTACCATGACGGTCACTGCACGGGTCAGTGATTCAAAAAGGATGGGAGCTACTTATCTGCTTATCTTTTACATACAATTGATCCATTACATATAATTCCCTGTTAATTCAGCTTCCCTTTCGAAAGACAAAAATGCATCGAAGTAGAAGCTTCATAGCTTGTGTTTTCAAAAGCCAGGTAACATCCTCCCTGGATCTTTCTCCCCAAATCTCATCACCCTCCCCCCCACAATGACACCTGACATCCACGTGTCCCAACTCCAAGTCCCTCCTCTCCCATCCGACGGACTGAAGGGCTGATCCAGAGCTACCTTTTCATTGGCCCGCTTCCAGAAACATCCCATGATGAAGACCACAGCCACAGGTGGCTGTAGGTAGGAACTGATGGACTGGATGTAGATGAAGAGCTGGCCACCCTGGCTGGCCTGGACCACAGGGATCCAGAGGATGGAGACCAACACCAGAAGCAACACAAACACCCTGGTTGAATGAGAGACACATACCCCCCACATTAGTTTTGTCCTCCCTGGATACTTCTCTTTTTTTATAGCTTTTTGGAGGTAGAATTTATCTAAGATTCACCCACTGTAAGTGTGCAATCAAGTAATTTTGGTAAATTTATAGTCATGTAACCAACATCACAATCGAGCTTTTGAATATACATCACTCCAAAAACATCCCCTCATACCCATTTACAGTTTATTCTTGTTTCCAACCTAAAGAAGCACTTCTATCTGCTTCTATCTCTATGACAGAAAATGAAAGTGTTAGTCCCTCAGTCATGTCTGACTCTTTGTAATCCAATGGACTGTACCCACCAGGCTCCTCTGTCCCTGGGGTTTCCCAGGCAAGAATGCTGAAATGGGTTGCCATGCCCTCCTCCAGGGGATCTTCCTGAGCCAGGAATCAAACCCAGGTCTCCTGCATTGCAGGCAGATTCTTTTCCATCTGAGTCACCAGGGAAGCCCCCTAGGGGCTTCTGTGTCTATAGCTTTGCTTTTCTGGACATGTCACATAAATGGTATACAATATATACAATACATGGTCTTTTGCAGTTGGCTTCTTTCATTTAGCATGTTTTAAAGTTCATCAGATATCATGTATCAGTATTTCATTCCTTTTTATTGTTGAAAACATTCCGTTGAGTGGATACGCCATTGTGTAACATTATCTATCCTTCACCCATAAGTGGACATTTAGATCGCTTCTCCTTTGTGGCTCTTGTAAAAACTGATGCTATGAACACCTGTGTACATGTCTTTGTGCAGACATACGGTTTTATTTCTAGGAATGCAGTTGCTAGGTCATATGGTAAGTTTATATTTAACTTTTTAAGAAAATGCCAAACTGTTTTGAACAGTTGAACCATTGTATATTAACACCTGCAATTCACAAGAAGTCCAGCTTCTCTGCCTCTCTATCTGCTGTTCAATTATAGCCATACTAGTGGGTGTACAGTGGTATCTTGAAGTCATTTTAAATCTTTGTGAAAATTAGATCATACAAAATTAGATTAGAAAATAGATTACAATCTCATTTTGAAGATTGTTCTAGATTACAAGTCCTTTGTCAAATATTTGGCTTGCAAATAGTTTCTCCCAATCTGTGACTCATCTTCTCATTTGCTTTCTTTGCTTTCTTTTCCTTTTTTATTTTCTTGGCCACCCTGCATAGCATGTGAGATCTTAGTTCCCTGAGAGATTGAACTTAAGCCCCTTGCATTGGAAGCTTGGAGTCTTAACCACTGGACCACCCAAGTCCCCTTCTCATTTCCTTTTGAAGTGAAAAAGTTTTGGGTTTTGATGAGATCTAATTTAGCTCTCTAGGCTGAGAGCCGAAGAATTGATGCTTTTGAACTGTGGTGTTGGAGAAGACTCTTGAGAGTCCTGTGGACTGCAAGGAGATCCAACCAGTCCATTTTGAAGGAGATCAGCCCTGGGATTTCTTTGGAAGGAGTGATGCTAAAGCTGAAACTCCAGTACTTTGGCTACCTCAAGCAAAGAGTTGACTCATTGGAAAAGACTCTGATGCTGGGAGGGATTGGGGGCAGGAGGAGAAGGGGACAACAGAGGATGAGATGGCTGGATGGCATCACTGACTCGATGGACGTGAGTCTGAGTGAACTCCGGGAGTTGGTGATGGACAGGGAGGCCTGGCGTTTTGTGATTCATGGGGTCGCAGAGTTGGACACGACTGAGGGACTGAACTGAACTGAACTGAATTTAGCTCTCTTTCTTTTTTTTTAACGGAATATGCTTCTGATGTCACAGTTAGTGGCTCAGTCATATCCGACTCTTTGAAACCCCATGGACTGTAGCCCACCAGGGCCCTCTGTCCATGGAATTCTCCAGGCAAGAATACTGGAGCAGATTGCCGTTTCCTTCTCCAGGGGATCTTTCCGACCCAGGCATTGAACCCTGGTCTCCTGCATTGCGGGTGGATTCTTCACCATCTGAGATACCAGAGAAGCCTTTTGTTGTCATACGTTTCCCTCAGCCATGGCTGAGACAGCCCTAGGAATGCACCTTCTGGAGAAGCAGGGCCCCGAGATGCTTGTTAGCATACATTTTGCATAAAATGTGCACGCCACTCACTTCACTCATTTTCATTCCCTGCATTACGCTTCAGGAGTTGGCAGAAGACTTGGTAGAGAAACCTTCCCCCAAACCTCCAGAACAGCCTCCTTGCTTTTACCTGGCTATCTCCTATTGACCCCTCAAATCCCAACCCAAGTTAGAGACTTTCCCCTGAAGCCCTAGTTCTCCTGGCTCACCTGTCATAATACTCATTACAGTTAAAACCAGCTGTTTACTTCTGTTTTTTTCTTCTAGCTCCAAGAAAGCAAAATGAGTCTTTTCTTTTCCCTGCTATGTGCCCAGCACCTGGCACCATAGGAGGTGCTCTTGAATGAATTAATGCCTTACTCATCCACAGGGTCCTAGTGTCCTTCAGCTTGGCCATCAGAGCGGGGCTGAGCCAACCAGAAGTCACTGTTTGGACTTTGCCTTTGAATGGCTCAGCTTTTTCTTCCCTGAGTTATCCTGACTTTTCAGACTCTTGCCCGGCTCCACCCAATAAGACTGTGAAAAGTGAAAGAAAGTGAAGTCGCTCAGTCGTGTCTGACTCCTTACAACCCCATGGACTGTAGCCTACCAGGCTCCTCTGTCCATGGGATCTTCCAGGCAAGAGTAACTGGAGTGGCTTGCCGTTGCCTTCTCCAGGGGATCGTCCTGACCCAGGGATCGAACCCAGGTCTCCCACATTGCAGGCAGACGCTTTACCGTCTGAGCCACCAGAGTAAGACTGTACCTGCCCACAATCATGAGCTCCTTCTCAGATGCCCGAGGCCGGAGATGGTTCCAGAGGTCCATGGTGAAGATGGTGCTGGCACTGTTAAAGATGGAGGTGAGGGAAGACGTGAGCGCTGCCACCATCACAGCCATCATGAGCCCGCGGAGCCCTGGGGGCAGAAGGGAGCTCTATGGGCCTTGGGCTTTTTTCTGCCTTCACTGTTGACCCCATTGCCCAGGTCTGTGGCTAACTGGTCCTGAGAGGTTCAATGCTGAGAAGGCAGAACTCAGGGCTGGGAGCCAAGAGGAGGGACACAGAGGTGGGTGGGGCACAGCCCCTGCGGAGCCAGGGCCTGAGCTTCAGCTGGGAGCCCTCACATCTTGTCCCCCACCTCAGATCGGAGCCCAGCCAGGGTCCTCCTTTCTCTGGGGGACTCAGCTGAAGGGTGATGGATCATTACCTGTAGGCAGGAGTTCCAGCACAAGTTTGGGATACGCGATGTCAGAGCAGCCGGCAGGGTTGCTACAGACCTTCTGGCAGATTTCTGGGTCTGCACAAGCCACTTCATCTGTGGAAGAAACAAGCCCAGGGATGGCTAGATGGACCCTTAGAGCCCCAGGCCTGGCCAAAACACAGCCCGGCGCCGGTCAGCACCAGGAGACAGGGTTACTGTGTATAAGTGTAGAGCTCAATGAAATAAAAAGGACCCTGGACTTGATTAAGTGGTAAAGAATCTGCCTGCCAATGCAAGAGACACAGGATCAATCCCTAGGTCAGGAAGATCCCCTGGAAGAGGAGACGGCAACCCACTCCAGTATTTTTGACTGGGAAACCCCGTGAACAGAGGAGCCTGGCAGGCTACAGTCCATGGGGTTGCAATAAGTCGGACATGATTTAGCGACTAAACAGCAGACTTAATAAATCATGGCCTTCTCACTTAACCATCCTGGACCTCAGTTGCTGTATCTGTGAAATGGGACAATAACGGAACTTTACTTCATAAGATTCTAGCGAGGACTGAGATGGTACACGTTAACACACTCAGCACCGAGTCTGAGACATGGGAAGTGCTGAGCTCATTGCAACTGCTTTTATTGTAACCTCAATAAAGCTGACACCTCACAGCCAGTCTTGGCACAGTGTTCTACATCAGGTTCCTTAACTCCCTAAAAAGGACACAAGCAATTCACCTCTTCACCTAAATTTATTGGAAGTGCAAAGGAGAATGCCATCATTTGACACATGGCAAATATTTTTAAAATTCCTCTTTTCCCCATCTCCTTCCCAATAGCACATATAGTTCAACAGCTGTTCCTCATTTTAGACTCATAAAAACTCTACCCACTCGGAAGTTTTCTCGCCTCCTCTTTCCCGATTTCTATATCAATTCTTTCCTCTCCCAAGTAGCATTCTGATTTTCTAATGAAAACCCATCCAGAATTCCTGGCACCTCTAGTTCTTCATCTCTACCTGTTATTGTGATGAACACACCCAAAGCATACAAGCACAGACCTCTTGCTTACAAGATAGAAAGAGATAAAACAATTATACTAATGTGTGGTACTGATAGGGACAGAGTAAAAGGGACAAAGTAGATGATTAAACAGGTAATCCCACTAGGGGATTGTATGTAAAATATATATATATAGGGGAGCCTTGTAAGTTAATGATTACTCAAGGGAGCAGGTTTGCTCAACCACAGAACCAAGCAGGCTGGCTTAGCAACAAAACCATGCAACAGAAGCACGGGACTGCCCCTAAACAATGAAACAATGGTGGCACGAGGCCCACCGCCTGCCCAGTGAGCTCAGCAAGTTACTGATTCCTAAGACATGCTCTCTGCACACATGAAAAACAACAATTTGTGGACCTAGCTTGACCCTGTAGGGATGAGAAAAGTCCCCTGCGCAACCTGGAGAAGGAGCTGATGTTGGAAGCAAGAAAGACAGGCAAGAAAGTCTACTGAAGAAACACAAAGAAGTTCCTCTCCCACCCCCTACTTTTCCTTTGATTATGAAACTGTAGCCCAGTAAGTTCTCGGGGCATGGCACCCCCTCGCCCACCTGCTTGTAAGACTTACAACTGTTCTATTCTAAGAAATCACTTCTTATCCATCACTTTGGTTCTCACAGAATTCTTTCTGTGCTGAGACATAAAGGACTGTAGTACCGGGAGCTCTTTGGAGCCCCCCTGAAAGGCCACTAAACAATTTCAGTGCAGACTCTCTGCTCAATACACTTTCGCTGGGAAGAGGCTCGCTATCTCATTATTAGTGTCACCTTCAGAGAGGGGAAGGGACCTGATTATAATCACCCAGCAAGGTCATGATGGAGACAGGTCTTGCAACTCCCAATCCAAAGTTTCAGAGAAGGCCCAGATCGTAGGTAGTTTCAGTGGTCTGGCACGTGTTTGAATGCGAGCTTTCTTGTTACTTTCTGTCTTCCTCAGCTCCTCATATCTGAGCTGAGCTATGCTCCTCACCACCGTCTCTATGCCAAAACATCACCACTCACCCCTGCTGGACCACTTACAAATCCTCATATCTCTTTTGCCAGCTGGATCTATTAATAGGGGTAACTCCCATACACAATTCCCAGACTCTCCCTCTGTGTTTCTTCCTCATTCTGATGGGTGACACTGCCTTCCAGCCCACCTCCGATGGCAAGTGACAACTACCCCCAAGACTCAGTTTAGGGATGGGCTTGGAGCCCATCGCTGCCCACGCCCATCTCCTCCCAGGTTCTGATGCAATACCAGTTTCATGATGAACATGTAATTGAGGCCTCGAATTCACAAGTGGCCTCGAACACAGATGCTTGACAGGGTTACAGCAGGCAGGTAGCCAGGTATGAGCAGGGAAATGGGGGCAGGGGCCAGGTGGCAGGAAATCTTGTAAACATCTTGTAAATGTCTTGCAAACAGTGAGGCAGATGAAGGAAAGCAGGAAACTCCATACTGACAGGAAATGACATATTGTAGGTGGTAAGGGTTCAGGTAACAAAGAAAGCTGGGGAAAGGCGGGAATCTCCTGCCTCCAAAGGCAACCTTTTGCTTAGTATGTTCTTATTACAATAAAGTTGGCCTTACAGATAAGAAGCACCCACCATGCACTGATGCCATGACACTTCTGATTTCAGCTAAATAGGGACAAAAATCCCTACTCCCCTTGGGAAGATGAACTGGGGTTAAAATCAGGGATTACAAACTCCGAACTCCTCCTTCCTCAGGGAATATTCTACCCCTTCATTTGCATGAAGACCCTCAACACCGATGATAAAGAATCCCAGGGTGGTGGCTCCTCACCTGTCTGCCCACTGTCCTCATTGCTTAAATAAACTCTCACTTTATCTTCCCAGCCTCTCTGCTTTGTCTCTGAAATCATTTGGGGCAAAGAAAGAACCTTAAATTCACTGGCAGCAATGTTATCTCCAGATGAGGTTGTATGCCTGGTCTTTATAATTGTATCTGGGTTAAAACTATTAGTTTAATAAATGTGAACATTTAAAGTACATCACAACTTTAAAACCTAGTACTGTTGGTTCTTTTCTTTAATTAAAATTTTTTTATTGAAGTATGGTTGTATAATACAGAAGCTTACAATGTTTCAGGTATACAGCAAGTGATTCAGTTATATTTGTGTATATATGTGTATATATATATATTCTTTTTGAGATTCTTTCCTTTACTGATTATTAGAAAATATTGACTATAGTTCCCAGTAGGTCCTTGGTGTTTATCTATAGTAGTGTGTGTCTATTAATCCCAAATCCCTAATTTATCCCTCCCTGCCCTCTAATATTTTTTATTGTTCTTTTTGCCTCGCTGCACAGCTTGCAAGGTTTTAGTTCCCCGACCAAGGACAGAACCTGGGTCCCCTGCAGTGGAAGCACAGAGTCCTAATCACGGGATTGCCAGGGAAATCCCAATTTTTCATTTTCTTTTTTAAGGCAGTATAAGACCTAACAAATGGAAATCATCCTGACCGCTTCATCCATGAGGAAGCCCAGGAACTAACTGGTCTTTGTAAAATTTCTCCACTCACAGCTATGTCTTCTCAAAGCCGGGACCCTTCCCTCCACTTACATCCATGAGTGAGAAAGGGTACTGTGTCCACAATTAATAATACTAATAACAGGGGACTTCCCTGGTGGTCCAGTGGCTAAGACTCACGCTCACAAAACAAGGGGCCCAGGTTCAATTCCTGGTTGCAGAACTAGATCCCACAGCCCACAGCTAAGAGTTATCAAAGATGCCATAATTAAGACCCAGCGCAGCCAAATAAAATATATAAATATATTTTTAAATAATAATAACAATTGCTATGGAACAAAAGTAGATGTCTCCAGAACTCTGATTCAGTTTAGACAAAATTCAGATAGCAAACCAAAAATGATATTTGACAGGAAGCATTGAGAAGGAACAATCTTTTTGAGAAAAATGCTTTTCAGAGGTCAAAGTTGTTGGCTTGTTTACGATTTGTCTGAGGAAGCTTTGGAGAAGGTTAGAAAATAGTTACATTCCTGTGGCCAGAAGGCTGTAGAGAGCTTCCCAGGTGGGGCAAAGATCTTGTTTACATTCACATGTTATGAGTTCAAACTCTCACTGTCCAAACACTCCTGTCTTCAAGGGACACCAAGAAGGAGCAAGACTCCCCCTGAAATAATTCATTTAACGACCAAGTTTTTGTTTAACCCTCTAGGAATGCAAGCTTCAACCATGAAACATGTGACACAAAGTTTATAATGCATGTTTAGGGCAGAAAATTATGTTTGTTCATTCGGGATGGAAAATATGTTCGTCACAAGGAAACTATTTGGCTCAGCTTAAGTTATAAATGAAATCGACAGCCTTGCGATCATTAACCGACCATTCACTAATACCTGCTCATGTGTCTTGGGTGAATTAACCAACCATTTCATACATTGAGTGGATTCCCTTGTCAGATCCTATGATGCTTGAAATAAAGGATGGCTCTAGCAGAGTCCAGCCCAAACACAGCACCAAAACTCCTTCTTCCAAAATGCCAGCATTCATAGAAGTTGTACTGTGACACAGATGCTGCAAATTAACACTCTACACATACCTTCTCATGTAATTTCCATAACTCTGTGGGGAAGACATTGCTATTATACCAATTTTTAAAATATGTATTTATTTATTTGGCTGTCCCAGGTCTTAATCATGGCACGTAGCATCTTCATTGTGCCATGGGGTTGTGGTACATGGATTCTAATTGTGGTAGGGGGGCTCATTTGCTCCATGGTATGTGGGATCTTAGTTCCCCGACCAGGGATCAAACCTGCATTGCAAGGCAGATTCTTAACCACTGCACCACCAGGGAAGTCCCTATTACACCTATTTTAAAGACAAGCAAATTGAGACCCACAGAGGCTAAATAACATCCCCAAATCATAAAGCTAGGATCATGCCTAGGACTCAAAACCTTAATTTATTCCAAAGCTTAGGTGGAAATGATTGGCTTTGTAAACTGGTACATTTCTAGACTCTTGTGTTTCATTGTTTTGAGGGTCATTTTGCTTCTTTCTTGGTTTCTACCAGTGTTCCTCAATGAGTGGCTATTATTTTTCGGATAGACTAAGTGGAAGAGGATGTTGTCCAGGCTTGTGAGAGCCCAGGATCACAGCATCCTTTGAGGCAGTGCTGGACCCATCTGAAGATTCAGTAGGGAGCTGCTGGAGCTGAGATGGAGAGAAGAGTGGAAATGGGTAGGAATGTTGGCTTGGCCTGGCCCCTGGCCCTTTAGACCAGGGATTCTCCACCTTCTGTTGGGCCCCATCCCCAAAGACCTGGATTTGATAGGTCTTGGATGGGGTCTGAAAAGTTTGCCTTTCTAGCAAGTTCCAAGGCAACTCTGATGCTGCTAGACTGGGGACCACACTTTGAGAAGCTCTGATCAAGACCTTCAAATCCACCATGCCCACCTCACCATCTCCACCCTGCCTCACTCTCTCCAATTCATTTCTCACTTATTGCTGGTACCATAGGCTAGAATGTTTTGATATCTATTTTCTTTTACTTTTTCATGAGTACCAGACTCATCTGAGATGTTACAACTCCCTAGGGTCATGGAATGTGGCATTATGTTTCATTTAATAATCATCACTGATTGGCTGACTGCTATGAGTGAGGATCAGGGTCTTATTATTGGTCTTCCAGATATAGATCCAAAGCTTAATATGTGATTTCCTGAGAGAGACAGTAGCATGATTAAGAGGCAGGTTTTGGAAGCAGATGCACCTGTCTGCAGGTACAGGTATATAGATCACCAGTTCCTGACATCACAATGACTCCCAATAACATTTTCCACTCCTAGGCCTGTTTAATCCCTATGCTGAAAACCTCATTCCTCTACCAAGTTTTTTTTATAGATAAGGCAAAAACTTTAGAGGTTTGATACCCCAGTTTTGTTAAGAAAAGTACCCTGCCAAGAGTTCTATGCTTCCCTTGTGGCATATTAAAAAGCAGTGATATTACTTTGCCAACAGAGGTCCAACTAGTCAGAGCTATGGTTTTCCCAGTAGTCACGTATGAATATGAAAGTTGGACTATAAAGAAAGCTGAGGGCCAAAGAATTGATGCTTTTGAACTGTGGTGTTGGAGAAGACTCTTGAGAGTCCCTTGGACTGTAAGGAGATCAAACCAGTCAATCCTAAAGGAAATCAGTTCTGACTATTCATTGGAAGGATTGATGCTGAAGCTGAAATTCCAATACTTTGGCCACCTGATGGGAAGAAACGACTCATTGGAAAAGACCCTGATGCTGGGAAAGACTGAAGACAGGAGGAGAAGATTGAAGGCAAGACAGAGGATGAGATGGCTGGATGGCATCACCGACTCAATGGACATGAGTTTGAGCAAGCTCCGGGAGTTGGTGATGGACAGGAAGGCCTGGCGTGCTGCAGTCCATGGGGTCACAAAGAGTCAGACACGACTGAGCGACTGGACTGAACTGAACTGAAGGGCTCAACTGGGCTGAAGTTGCCAAACCACGGAAGTGTGAAGGGTGCCCTGACGTGAGATTTCAGGGAGCTGACTCCTGGGACAAGATTTGGCCTGGTTTGTGGTTTTGAAATATGTATGTATAGTTGAGGGACCTCCCTAGTGCTCCAGTGCTACGACTCCACACTCCCAATGCAGGGGACCCGGGTTCAATCCCTGGTAAGGGATCTAGATCCCACGTGCCACAACCAAGTGTTCACATGCCTCAACGAAGATCAAAGCTCTCAAGTGCTTGCAACTAAGGCCTGGTGCAGTCAACTAAATAACTAAAATATATAGTTGAAGTAAAGCCCTGGATAGGTCTCCACTCTGTTTGGCCTGGGACATCTATAGGACATGCCCATTGAACCAATATTGGGAAACAGCACAGAGTCAGTAGGTGCTGGAATGGAGATGCCTCAGTGGAATCACAAGGAAGGGACACCAGTCTCACTCTCATGGGGCAGTTGGTAATATGTTTAGAACACTTTACTGGGTCTGTGACTCACAGACAACCTCTCCTCCTAGCTATCTTCTTACCTGGAAAGAGGACACGGCTGACCATACCCGGGAACACCATGATGAAAAGGGGTAGCACCTTCAGGTATGCGGCCAACAGAGAGCCTCCTTTGGCGTGGGACAGGTTCTTGGCAGCCAGAGTCCGCTGAACAATCACCTGGAAACAGTGGGGTGGTTGGAAGTTGAGATGACTTTCTCTTAAAGCAAATTAGATGTGTGTGGCTTCTTGGTAGGCATAGTAGACTCAGGAGCCTAGTGGGTCTATCTCCTCCAAAGAAGCATCCCTTTCATTCGCAATCCCTGTGGCCCAGCGGTCCAGCCGCAGGAGCTATACCAAGGCAGAGAAAGCAAGAACTGGAAGGAGAATAGAAGAGAAAGAGAGGTTCTGAGATATCGCCACCAACAGGATTGGTGTATCTGGGCTTATAGTTACTGCATACTGGTACACCTAGGTCTTAGCCTGACCCCCTTCTCTCTGATGGGAGGCATAAGGTAGGTCTTATCAAGATTTATCCCTTCAGAACAGATTGGTAGTTGCCAGAGACAAAGGGTGGGGGTGGGAAAAATAGGTGAAGGGGGTCAAAAAGCACAAATTTTAGTTATAAAATAAGTCCTAGGGATGTAATCTACTGCATGGTGACTATAGTTAATACTGGGTCGCCTATCTTTAAGTCGCTAAGAGATGATCTTAAAAGTTCTCATCACCCTAAAAAAGGTCTCATCACAGGAGAAATATTGTAACTATGTATGGTGATGAAAAATAACATTTATTTTGGTGATGATTTTGCAATATACCCAAATTTTGAATAGCAAAAAAAAGATTTATCCACTCAAAGGGAATGACATGCTGGCGAGTGTTTTTTGAGTAGAAAGAAGACCGGTCCCCACAAATCCTGCTCCAGCCTTCAGATTGCATCTACATGAACTCAGAATTTTCTCTACTATTTCCTGAGGTTTGGGGTCTTGAAGCAGCTGGAGAAGCTGCAGAGACCTTGGTGAATTGTTGTTTAGTCGCTAAGTCACATCTGACTCTTTGTGATCCTATGGACTGTGGCCCACCAGGCTCCTCTGTCCATGAGATTTCCCAGACAAGAATACTGGAGTGGATTGCCATTCCTTTCTTCAGGGGAGCTTTCCAACCCAGGGATCAAACCCATGTCTCCTGCATGGGCAGGCGGACTCTTTACCACTGAGACATCTACCAGAGCTTTTATAAGTTGGTTCTGTGAACAGTGGACAAGAGGAGGGAAATGTCATTACCACCATTAGTACCGTGGTGAGCAGGACAAGGTTGGAATCCTTCCCATTTTTAAAAAGTGTTCATCAAAGGCACAGGCTTGCTGGAGTGTCCTGCTTCTTCTTTTGAAGCCCACCCCCTCTCCACATGGCTATCCTTTCTTCCTGGGCACAGATCCTGCCTGATCCAGGGGTAGATACGTGACCCAAGCCTGGCCAACCAGAGCCTTTCCACGGTTTTTGGATCTGGGACTTTGGGAGTTGTCAGTCTCTTTCCACTGGACCTCAATGAGAAACAATGAAGTCTGCAGGTTAAGAAATAAGGACCATGGAGAAGGATACCAGAGTAAGTTCCAGGAGTTTCTGAAGGCTAGTACACCTTCCTCAGTTCATAATTCATGAGGTAATAAATTCCCCACCCTTTTCCTAAGCTGGTTTAAATTTGATGTGTTTTTTTTTTTTTCCTGTGACTTGCAAACAAGTGTTCCCTCAACTGCGTAGATTATTAATATTTGTTTGGATGCTGTCAGTGAACGAGTCTAAAACATGGAATCAGCTTATTTGAGGACAGGTGGGGAACAGTGAGGCCCCCTCTATCTTGAGCTGGGGACTTAGCTGTCTTTGTCTAGAAGCTGATTTAACTGTTACCTGTCATTTCTCATAACTCCAAACATACACCCATTGGGCTTTCTAGAATACTTAAGAATGTGGTAGTTACATGTAACAATATAGCATCTATAGAATGCTTTTTTTTTAATGGCTTCATTAAGATGCCAAAGGGGCATCCCCAGTAGCTCAGTGATAGGAATCCGCCTGCAATAAAGGGGGCACAGGAGACTCAGGTTCAATCCCTGAATTGGGAAGATCCCCTGGAGAAAAAAATGGCAACCGACTCCAGTATTCTTACCTGGAGAATTCCATGGACAGAGGAGCCTGGTGGACTATAGTCCCTGGGGTCACAAAGAGTCGGACATGACAGAGCAACTGAACACAGTCGCTCAAAAGTGCCAAAGGAGGCATTTGAGCTTCAGTCCTTGTCAGTCCATCTGGAAGCAGATAGGAGAGTTTATAGCTTTGGAAAACCTAGCTCTTGTGATGGCAGGTTGAAAGCTGTGACTGAAAAGAATGTTGGCTTTTATTCCCATGAAGTGGAGCCTCCAGAGTAGAATTTAAGAGGCAGCTGAGTAAGTTTTAAGAGAGTTGTGCTGCTCAAAACCCCGCAAGCCCTATGAAGAGTGTGTGGCCCTGTATGACAACTCCCAGACCCAAGTAATGGGGCAGAGCTCATAGAAATGTTATGAAAATGAATGAGCTAATATGTTGGAAATGCTTCAATCAATTACTGGTAAATGGCACAGTTATCAATACATGTTTAAGTGTCATTACTGATTGTGATTTGCCCTTCTGTCTCTGCACAGAAAGATCTAAAACATGCTGTCAATCAGCGCACCATGCATGCCACTTTGCCTTGCTTCTGCTCTAAAGTGAGCTACATACAGAGCTGACAAAAAAATGTGCGTCTCCTAGGGCAGCACCAGCACAATGAACCAACAAGTAACACAGCCTTTGGGTGCCACAGAACCCAGCTCAGCAGCAACAAGACCGAGAGCCGTGGGGTCCAAAGAAGGCTTGGTTTTCTGGGCCCTCTTGCCCTCCCTGGCATCCAGAAGATGATCGAGTCATCGTGGATTAAGTCCCCAGGCTCTTGAACAATACAAGGTGGGTCAAAGGTGGGCTTCAAGAATGTACAGTGAAATCCCAGCTAGTAAGGGGGTAAGGCATCTCAAGGAAATATATTGATTAATAAATATAAGCTGGTGACCCATGTCAAGAGCAGAAGCATAAAACAATAGCAAAAATGTAAATGATTTTAACGGTTTATTAAATGCCCCCCCAACAGAAAGGACTATAAGCAAATTCCCAGTGCTTTTCTCTTTTGCAATTATTAGTAATCCCACTAATGAGAAAACAGAGGCTGAAGATTTTAAACAAAGTTATGCCACCTGAACTTGAGTCCAAGCCTGTTAAGGTTTAGAAAGCCCAGGCTCTTAGCCTGCATCTGAACTGTCTCCCAGTCAGTTCAGGGCTGAATATTGGCTGAACTCTCCAGCCCAATATTTGCTAAGAAAAAGATCAGGGGAGAGGGGCAAGAGGGAAGAGTGGTTTTCTAAAGGGGCAATATTGCACCCATCTCTGCCTTGGGTTTTGGCTCTTCTCTCAGAGGAGTTCTCACCCATGGGGTGACCGAGGTCCACTCTCCGCAGTGCCTCCTGCATCAATTCAGTGGCCCAACTCCATGATCATTATTTTAGTTAAAGTCTCATCAGCTCTAAATATGAAATACAGCTTCCAAAATGGCACACAGATCGCTGATCTTTATTGTAATGGAAAAACCGATTTCAACAAATGACATATTCACAGGCTTGAAATCTGAGAAAGTATAAACAGGTGTGCAGTGAAATGGCTCCCATCCTTCCTGGCACACCCACCCCAGGAAGTAATCGCCCTCAGTTTTAGGTAATCCATCTGGAGTTTCCTTCAGCACATTCACGTGCGCGCCCGTGCTCTTTCAGTCATTCAGGCGTGTCTGGCTCTTTGCGACCCCATGGACTGTAGCCCTCCGGGCTCCTCTGTCCATGAGAGTCTCCAGGCACGAATACTGGAGTGGGTTGCCATGTCCTCCTCCAGGGGATCTTCCCAACCCAGGGATCGAACCAGCGTCTCTTATGTCTCCTGTGTTGGCAGGTGGGTTCTTTACCGTTAGCACCACCTGGGAAGCTCTTCAGCAAATACAAGCCAATGCAAATATGGATTCTATCCCCACCCCACCTTTTAACACAAAAGGCTTATTTTACCCACAGCAGTGTCTTTTGCCTTTCTCATTTCTTTTTTTTTTTTCACACCGGTTATATATTTGCTTTAAGGGATTGGCTTTGGTGGGTCCCTCTGCCCCAAACTCTCTTCCCTGACAATCACCAGAACCCACTTGCTCTCCTCCTTTGCCCAAAGGTCACTTCTCAACCATGATTCCCCTGACCACCCTATTTTAAATGTCACTCTCACACTCTCAACCTCCTTTTTTTTTTTAATGACAGTTATCACCTTGTAATGTTCCCTTTATTTATTTACTGCCGTCTACTTCTGTCAGAAGAAAGTGAGTTCTACAAGGACCGAGTGTCCTTGTTTACCTGTGACTTCCAAGCAGCTGGTACAGAGAGAACACCCAGTATTTGCAGAGCAAATAATACCAATGTCAGCTAAAACCTCTATTTAAAATACATCACCGCTTTTGCTTACTGAGCCTTTCCAGACATTAGGCAGGATGTATCAAGTTTTCCCTTTGCAAAAAGCAGCAGCTTCAGATTTGCCATATGAGCAAGAATAAGAAGATAAGGTGTAGAGTAGTAGAGAAATAAGAGAACGGATAGGGGAAGGGCAAAAACCCAGCTCCTAGACACCCCGAGGAAGCATTCTGGGGGCCCAGCCTGCTGCCCTGTACCTGATCCGTGCACCAATACCAGAGAGACGGGATGGACATTCCAAATAGGATCCCAGGCCACGGGAGATCAGACGTCACTGGGTCTCGGAAAATATGGAAGGCATCTTCCCGGGGCAACCCGCAGCTGCTGTTCTCGCTCCGGTTGCTAGCTATGGCCAAGAAATATTTCTCCTCCAAGCCTTCCAACCCACCAACTGCAGCGAAACCTAGAATTCAGAGGAAGCCCAAATTTGCCAGGAACTCAGATTGATCCACAGCAGCTCATGAGG
This sequence comes from Ovis canadensis, assembly GCF_042477335.2. Lineage (NCBI taxonomy): Eukaryota > Metazoa > Chordata > Mammalia > Artiodactyla > Bovidae > Ovis > Ovis canadensis. The sequence goes on along the minus strand of NC_091268.1, from coordinate 37,815,438 downwards.
GGATGGTTGGAGATGGGTGAAATCCTACTTAGAACCACAGGAAAGTTAATTGACTTAGAGGTTCTTAGCTTCCTATCTTTAAAAAACATTTTTTTAATGTTTGGTAGTGACTATAGATTGCTTCTTAGAATAATATTTCTAAATATATAATACAAAATTGTTTAGTCGCTAAGTCGTGTCTTACTCTTGCGATCCCGTGGACTATAGTCCGCCAGGCTCTTCTATCCATGGGAATTCCCAGACGAGAATGTTGGAGTAGGTTGCCATTTCCTCTTAATACAAAATACATCAATTATAAAGGAAACCAAATACATTGAAGGCACTCATCAAACCATGAGAACTAAGACATAGTAATTTATTTATTTGCATCATTAAATACAAAGACTCCACAGTGGGTCAAATAACAATCTAGTTTTAAAGTAACCATGGACACAAACAGTGTTTCAATACATCAGCAGCAATTATAAAAACATTTGGATAAAAACATCAGGGTTATATTTTGGTTTCAAAGTCACAGATATTGCTAATATTCCTGTGGTGAGCTGCCTACACTAATAACTGAAAGATGCTAAATGTCACTGATAGATTTGTGAAAACAGAGATGGATTTCTTTCCCATCCAAGGTTCACAAAACCTGTAAATTCTGTCCATGGATCCCAAATTAAGAAACTGCCTTAAGGAAACATACTTTTACCTCTAAACTTCTTCTCAGCTATCCCAATTTATGGTATTTCAAGAGTGGTCCAAGTAACGTATGACCTTGAGAAAGTCATTTCTCCATCTGAGATTCAGTTTTTCATCTGTGAGTGGGAATAATATAGCACCAACCTCACAGCGCTGGAGCAAGGACCAGGTGAGATACTGCACATAAAATGCACAGCATCTGGCACAAACATGAGTTGTCCTTAAGAAATAATACAGCACTATAGTCTGCAGATAATTGCTTCATTATATTAATCAAAAGGATTCAAGGTTATCCCCAAAATAACATTGCTCTCACTGGATTATGTTCTGGAAGATTGTGTTTGTCTTTTTTGTTTCATTTTTTTTTCTTGGGTATTTTTTGTTTGTTTGTTTCTTGGTACGGAAGAGAAGGGGTTGGTGTTACCACTTGGGTAAGAATGATATGTAACCTGCAGCCTGGCTTATTTTTGTGGAAGAGTGTGGTAAACAGTGGCTACTGGGGGGAAAATATTTTTGATGATAAATTTTTGTCATGCTTTTTTCCCTGAAAAATTATTTTGTGGTAGTGGGAGGGAAGGATAATTATTTGTGGTCCAATTATCAGTAATTGGACCTTGAATATATACCATCCAAGTCAAGAGAAATCTAGACAGACTATATTAATATTAGACAAATTAGACTCCAGAACAAAGAATACAGCCAAGGATAAACAGGAACCCCACCTAATGATAAGGAGGTCAGTTCACCAAGAGCTCATAACAATCCTAAAAAGAGAAAGAAGTCAACAGTCATAGTTGGAGACCTCAATACCCCCTTTTTAGTGGTTGATGGAAAAATAAGACAAAAATATTTATACAGATAAAGATTTATACAACACCATCAACCAAGTTGACCCAATTGAAATTTATAAAGCACTACACCCAAAAATAGCAGAATACATATTCTTCTCAAGTACTCTTGGAAGGTTCATCAAAATAGGCACTGTTTCTGGCCATAAAACAAACCTCAATAAATTAATATGAAATAACATCATACAAGATATATTCTATTATTGTAATGGAATTAAACAAAAAATTAATAACAAATATATCAGAAATATCTCCAATATCTGAAAATAAGTTGTCCCTGTTTGCTGATAATATGATATTATATATAAAAAATCCTAAAGATTCCACCAAAAACAGTTAAAACTAATAAATGAATGAATCTAGTAAAGCTGCTGAATACAAAATCAATATGCAATAATCAATTGTGTTTCTATATACTATTCAGGCTTCCCTGGTGGCTTAGACAGTAAAAAATGCACCTGCAATGCGGGAGACCTGGATTTGATCCCTGGGTTAGGAAGATCCCCTGGAGAAGGGCATGGCCAACCACTCCAGTGTTCTTGCCTGGAGAATCCCCATGGAAGGGAGGAGCCTGGTGGGCTACAGTCCATGGGGTCACAAAAAGTTGGACACGACTGAGCAACTAAACACGTAAGCAAATACTATTGGAAAGAGATATTCAGAAAATAGTACCAATACACATTACTCCATATGAAATAAAAAACATGGATTTACTGTATAGCACAGGGCACTATATTAAATAATTTATAATCTATAATGGAAAAGAATCTGAATATATATACACATATATATATTTACACCTCAAACTAATACAATACTGTAACAGGCAACTCTCCTAAATACTCTGTAATAATTTACATGGGAAAAGAGTCTTAAAAAGAGTGGATATACATATATATATGTATGTGTGTGTATATATATATATATGACTGATTGATTTTGCTGTACAGCAGAAAGTCACAGAGCATGGTAAATCAACTATATTCCAATAAAGATTAATTCTAAAAAATAAAATAAGCTTTATGATTAAAAAAGAAGAAAGAAAGAAAATCATGCATATATTGTCAGTCAATTTCCCACATTTAAAAACCTGCAGTTACCTTAGGAGAAAGTCTGCTAGATATAGCAGAATGAGAAAGGTTGCTAAAGGTGGATCCGTAATCTCTCTCCTGACTGATCATAATGAATTAAGTAGTGGAACTTCCTCCTTGAGACCCCACATTTAGGGAGAAAGATCAGGAAGTTGGCTAAACAGCAAACCATGTGAAGGTCTATCTTTTGGCTCTTCTGCCTCCAAAACCCGAGAGTGTTATGAGTCACTTAGGTGGCACTGGGAGGTTCAAAATGTTATGATGGCAACCACACTCAACGTTTATCTAGTGAGGCTGAACATGTGTCTCTGTATATTTATTACTCATTTGTTTTCTTCTTTATATAAACCAGTGAAGTTTTTCTTCTCTGTAAGGGTCCAGAACATTTCCTGTTACAGTTGACAATAAGCAAGTCTTATTGCTGTTTTGTGTGTGTGTGTGTGTGTGTGTGTGAAACTAATTTATTATTCCATGATTTTTTAAAACTTTTGTCTGAAAGGTAGAACTTTTGAACTTTTGAGATAATTATAGATACACAGAAGAGTTGTATAAGTAGCACAGAGCGTTTCCATACACCCTTCTCCTAATATTACGGAAACTGAGAAATCAGCATTGGTGCATTACCATTGGCTACAATAGAAGCTGTTCCAATTGCACCGCTCATGTTCTTTTACTCTTCTGGAAGTCAGTTCAGGATCCGACATTGTGTTTATTTGCTGTGTCTCTTTATTTTCCTCCTCTCTTTGTAGTTCCTCAGTTTGTCTTTATTTTTCATGCCCCTGATACTTTTGAAGAATACTGGTCATTGTAGTTTGTAAAATGTCCCTCAATTTGTCTGATGTTTATAATCAATGACGTTGAAGGTATATATTTCAGCAAGAATGGCACAGAGGTGATTCTGTGTCATTCTCAGTGACCATATCGGGAGCTACATATAGGTACATCTGATTATTGTGTTATCAGTTACTATATCTTGGTCATTTAGTACAGTGGTGCCATGTTTCTCCACTGTAAAGTGGATGTATGTCCCCTTGTAATTAATAAATCTTTTGGGTGTGATGCTTCGAGACCAAGCAAATATGCTATTTCTTCATAAACTTTCACTTGCTAACTTCAGCATTTACCGTTGGCTTTTGCCTGTAGCTGTTATTACTAGGGTGTTCTAATGGTGTTGTTCTATTTCCCTCACCCCACCTGCATTTATTAATTGGAATTTTCCTGTAAGGAAGAATGATTCCTTTACTTCCTTTTATTTTGTTATTTAGTTATTTACCACACCAGTATAAGAAGATCTATTAATTTTTCCTTAAGAAACAGTTAAGTTTCCATGATAAGCACAGCTCTCTTCCAGCTAAAATAACCAATGCCTCAAGCAGGAATCCCCAGCTGGGTTTGAAATTGTGAAGAAAGCAGATGTCCCTTCTTGAGAGAGGTGCTGTCATCCACCCAAATGACCCTGGGACCCCACTTACTGTAGCCCATCAGGATGAGTGCTCCTATGAGCATGATCAGAGTCTGTAGAGCATCTGTATAGATCACAGCTGCCAGGCCACCTAGAGGGGAGATAAGCACAGAGGTGATAGTCAGGTACTCTGATGGAGAGGAGTTACTCTGGTGGTGCCAGAGGAAACTTTGAAATTCAAGACTTGATAGGACAGAGGTCTTAGTGTCGACTCTGCAAAGATGGCCACAACAGTGCCCATTTTTCATGTGCCTGCCAATTCTGTCGTGTAGCTTTGCTGCTCCTTTCATATTGAGGTGAAATTGATTTCTCTTCCTCTTAAATGTGGCTTGGCCAAATGGCTTGCTTTAGCCAATAGATATGGGGGAGGGGGATATTATGGAGCTTCAAGCCTGGGCCTCAAGAGGCCCCTGCAGCCCCTGCTCTTGTTCTTGTGTTGTCCTAAGACTACTGTGCTTCTTTAAGAAGCCCAGTCTAGGACTTCCCTGCTGGCCCAGTGGATAAGAATCTGCCTGCCAGTGCAGAGAACACAGGTTCAATCCCTGGTCCAGGAAGATCCCACATGCTGCAGAGCATAAGCCCGTGTGCCACAGCTTCTGAAGCCCTCTCACCCTGGAGCCTTTGCTCCACAATGAGAGAAGCCATCACAATGAGAAGCCCATGCACTGAAACTGGAGAGTGACCACAACTAGAGAAAGCCTGTGTGCAATAGCGAAGACCCAGCACGGTCAGATAAATAAATATTGTAAAAAAGAAGAAGCAGGTACATATCAAGGCTCTGCTCCCCACCAGCCACTCTTCTGGGATGCAAGTCTTAGGGGAAAAGATGAGCCTCAGGCTCCAAAATTGCAGTGGTTTGTGGTCCAGCTGTGCATAGTTCTTCTGAATACACCTGCTCAGCATTTAGTAGGTTCTAAGGAAAATCACTGCAGATGGTGACTCCAGCCATGAAATTAAAAGACGCTTACTCCTTGGAAGAAAAAGTTATGACCAACCTAGATAGCATATTCAAAAGCAGAGACATTACTTTCCCAACTAAGGTCCGTCTTAGTCAAGGCTATGGTTTTTCCAGTAGTCATGTATGGATGTGAGAGTTAGACTGTGAAGAAAGCTGAGCGCCAAAGAATTGATGCTTTTGAACTGTGGTGTTGGAGAAGACTCTTGAGAGTTCCTTGGATTGCAAGGTGATCCAACTAGTCCATTCTGAAGGAGATCAGCCCTGGGATTTCTTTGGAAGGAATGACGCTAAGCTGAAACTCCAGTACTTTGGCCACCTCATGCAAAGAGTTGACTCATTGGAAAAGACTTTGATCCCGGGAGGGATTGGGGGCAGGAGGAGAAGGGGACGACCGAGGATGAGATGGCTGGATGGCATCACTGACCCGATGGACATGAGTCTGAGTGAACTCCGGGAGTTGGTGATGGACAGGGAGGCCTGGCGTGCTGCGATTCATGGGGTTGCAAAGAGTCAGACACGACTGAGCGACTGAACTGAACTGAACTGAAGGAAAAGTTCTTAAAGAAATAAATGGAAAATAGCTTTATGCAGGTATGGTACATCCCTTCCATCAGACAATCTTTTTCCTTTGGACAATGGCCAAGAGAAATCATATCTTCCAGGGTAACAGATTGAGAGTTCATGAAAACAAGGTCTTAGCATACTGGAATATCAGAAGACCAGCCAGGAAAAGGGACCTGGAGGGACCACAGCCCTTGCCCACCACCTCTCCCAGCATCGCCCCTTGTCCAGTCATACCTGCAATGGTGTATAGAGCTGTGACAGCCAGCAGCCCGACTATTGCCAAGTAGAGATTCACATGCAGAGACTGCTGAATGAAGATGGCGCCTGCATACATGTCAACCTAGAGAGAAGTTGATGGGTGTATGAATGAATGGACATTTTAGCACAGTTTCCCCAGGTTCAGGCCTTAGCCTTGATTCTGAGAAACACAGAAACATCATATGTTGTCCTTTCTTCACCCATCTCTTCCCAGATCAAGGGTCTCAAATGGGAGCCTTATAGGTGATTATGTTTGAGATCCCTTCACTAGGCTAATACAACTCCTCAGTGGCCTTCCTGCTTCTCTTCTTGATCTGCCTACGTTCCATCCTCCACACTGCAGCCTTATCAAATACCATCATGATCATCTCATCCTCTCTTCCTCATCCAGACTTTTCAGTGGCTCCCTTTTTGCCCCTAAGATTGTTGTTCAATTGCTGAGTTGTATCCGACTCTTTGCAACCCCACGAACTGCAGCACACCAGGCTTCCCTGTCCTTCACTATCTTCCAGAGTTTGCTCAAACTCATGTCCATTGAGTCAGTGATGCCATTTAACTATCTCATCCTCTGTTGCCCACTTCTCCTCCTGCTCTCAATCTTTCCCAATATCAGGGTCTTTTCCAATGAGTTGGCTCTTTGCATCAGGTGGCCAAAGTGTTGACACTTCAGCTTCACCATCAGTCTTCCCAATGAATATTCCTTGAGGATTGACTAGTTTGATCTCCTTCTGTCCAAGGGACTCTGAAGAGCCCCTCAGATAATGTCCAAATAAGTTAGAGCTCTATGCCAGGTGCTTCCCAGTTTGCCTGCCACTTGATTTCTTTTTTTTTTTTTTTTCTGCCACTTGATTTCATTTCCTTTACTCACTTCATGCTCCCAGTCCCTCAGGCATGCTGAAACACAACCTGTTTCCCTAACAAGTCAAACTTGCTTGTTCTGTCCATCCATCTGGAATGCCAATTCCTCTTTCTCTATATCTTCTCAGCATCTTTCTCACACGTAACTTCCCTTGGGAAGGCTTCCCCATGTCTGTAGATTCCCACCAGGATAAGAGCAAGTGTTGTCCTTCTAAGTCTTTCTTTCACATCTGGAGCTGGCAGAGAGTCAGTTATTGTTGTTTGAATTGAATGGAATTCCTATACCCTGCCCTACGCCACCTCACACCGGACAAGGTCTCCCCCAGTTCCAGATTGAAGAGAAGATGGCATCCTTGTGAGTCAGGCTGAGCCGCACCTCCTGGAGATTGCCAAGCATCTGTTCTTGGCCGCTTTCCAGGAGATCTGCCTATCCAAAGGTCAGGGTGGGGCAGGTTGAATGACTGTCAGCACACGTGACTCACAGCTGATAACTGCCTGATCCCAGGAGGAAAATGGCAGACTCACCCCCAGGCTCTCAGAGTCCCATTGAGTGTCAGGTGCCATCCTGAGATGTTGCTGAAGAAGCTTTGGCAGGAGACGGGGGAGGAGTCCTCTCCACCTTTTCCCTGTACTTCTTCCGCCCCTGCTTGCCCTTTGCCCCCACCCCTCCCATCTTCCTAGAACCTCCCAGAAGCTTCCTCAATAAGAGAAGAATGTGGATGGGCAGCGGATGCCACCAGCAATGAGCTGTAACGAGCGTCTCACCTGCTGCGTCCCCATCTTACCGAGATCTTGGTGAAGATGTAGATAAACAGGTAGAGCACAGCGAGGATGATGGGAATCCTGTTGCCACCAAAACGTTTCCGTAGGTATTCCGGCATTGTGGTGACCTGGGGACCAGAGCTGAGCTTTTGCCACCCAGCAGCCCTTCCCGCCACCTCCTCCCCAAACTCAGAAGCACAGATGGTCTTCTTGCGATTCTCAGTGGGAGACTTAAGATGGAGGAGAAAATGGGGACCAAAGGGTGGGGTGAGAATGAACTGGGGTTCTGTGAAGAGCTATGTACTTAACTATCATATATGCCAAATGTATATCCTATCCCAATTTTTGCCATCTGTGTTATTAATGTTATTTTATAAAACTTATAAATGTTCTATAAAACAATGTTTTTCTTTAAACCAACTCATGTTTATTTTTTTATATTTATCTATTTTTTAAATTGAAGGACAATAGTTTTATCATGTTTACATTTAAATAAACATCTAAAGGTCAGTTTTCATTCCAATCCCAAAGAAAGGCAATGCCAAAGAATGCTCAAACTACCACACAATTGCACTCATCTCATATGCTAGTAAAGCAATGCTCAACATTCTCCAAGCCAGGCTTCAGCAATACATGAATCGTGAACTTCCTGATGTTCAAGCTGGTTTTAGAAAAGGCAGAGGAACCAGAGATCAGGTTGCCAACATCTGCTGGATCGTGGAAAAAGCAAGAGAGTTCCAGAAAAACATCTATTTCTGCTTTATTGACTATGCCAAAGCCTTTGACTGTGTGGATCACAATAAACTGTGGAAAATTCTGCAAGAGATGGGAATACCAGACCACCTGACCCGCCTCTTGAGAAATCTGTATGCAGGTCAGGAAGCAACAGTTAGTACTGGACACGGAACAACAGACTGGTTCCATATAGGAAAAGAAGTACGTCAAGGCTGTATATTGTCTCCCTGCTTATTTAACTTCTATGCAGAGTACATCATGAGAAACGCTGGACTGAAAGAAGCACAAGCTGGAATCAAGATTGCTGGGAGAAATATCAATAACCTCAGATATGCAGATGACACCACCCTTATGGCAGAAAGTGAGGAGGAACTAAAAAGCCTGTTGATGAAAGTGAAAGTGGTGAGTGAAAAAGTTGGCTTAAAGCTCAACATTCAGAAAACGAAGATCATGGCATCTGGTCCCATCACTTCATGGGAAATAGATGGGGAAACAGTGGAAACAGTGTCAGACTTTATTTTGGGAGGCTCCAAAATCACTGCAGATGGTGACTGCAGCCATGAAATTAAAAGAGGCTTACTCCTTGGAAGAAAAGTTATGACCAACCTAGACAGCATATTCAAAAGCAGAGACATACTTTGCCAACTAAGGTCTGTCTAGTCAAGGCTATGGTTTTTCCAGTGGTCATGTGTGGATGTGAGAGTTGGACTGTGAAGAAAGCTGAGCACTGAAGAATTGATTTTTGAACTATGGTGTTGGAGAAGACTCTTGAGAGTCCCTTGGACTGCCAGGAGATCCAACCAATCTATTCTGAAGGAGATCAGCCCTGGCATTTCTTTGGAAGGAATGATGCTGAAGCTGAAACTCCAGTACTTTGGCCACCTCATATGAAGATTTGACGCATTGGAAAAGACTCTGATGCTGGGAGGGATTGGGGGCAGGAGGAGAAGGGGACGACCCAGGATGAGATGGCTGGATGGCATCACTGACTCGATGGACATGAGTCTGAGTGAACTCTGGGAGTTGGTGATGGACAGGGAGGCCTGGCGTTTTGCGATTCATGGGGTCGCAACGAGTTGGACACGACTGAGCGACTGAACTGAACCGACTGAACTGAAACATCTAAAAAGAGAAGGAAATGGCACCCCACTCCAGTATTCTTTATTCTTGCCTAGAGAATCCCATGGACAGAGGAGTCTGGTGGGCTACAGTCCATGGGGTCGCAAGGAATCAGACACAACTGAACACATATACACACACTCACATCTATAAATAACAATGCAAATCACTACTGTAAAATTGAATAATCAATCCTAAACTCAAGGAAGCCTGCAAAAATATACACATTGATAATAAAATAACTCATTTATGTTCTATTCATTCTGGCGCCTTCCTCTTGCACACCAAAAACCCTGGGCCCAGAACCTACTCTTTGAAAAAAAAGTCATCAGAAAAGTGTTGGACAGATGTTAAGAGCACACTAACACCAACATGAGACATTACCCTTGAGCTCACTGAAGACAGTGGAGGAGGCAATAACTTCACTAGATGATTCCGTGTCTTTGGCTCCATATCCAATGCATAAAATCATCTCAAGAATCTCCATTTGTCCTTGCTCTAAACTTTGGGGAAATTGCCCTAAACTGTTAACCAGGTTACCAGGAACACAGACTCCTAAAAGCAAAACATGCACATTCTTGAGACAGCAGAGAGACCAGGGCAGCACTGAGTGAGCGGCTTGCCCACGGTCCAGATGGGTGGTCCCAGGCTGGGTGTCCTTGCCATATGGGGCACCCCAGGGGCTGGGTCATGCTGATGAGAACCATTATTTGGGTGATACTTTCCTTGGAGGATGGCTTGTTGTTTCCCAATCCCCTCACTGTACCCCCAGACTTGGGTTCAGAGGATACTGTGTCTGAACAAAATAACCTCAAATGAAAAACTTTCCTTCCATGAGATCCTAGATCTCAGATGGAGAAGGACAGAGTGCTGATGATATTCACAGAAATGTTTGCAGCCCCTCTTCCAGGCTGCTGCTGCTTGGATGTTTCCTAGTCCAACCCAGGGAGGAGACTAATGGGTACCCAAACATGAGCTAACAGACAGCCAGCCATCCATCCCAAGGTCAGATGTGAAGGCAGAAGCTGGGAGGGGAGACTGGGAGAAAGCAGATGGCCAGACTTGATTTAAGAATGATAAACTGAGAAGTCCCTGGTGCTCAGGTGGCTACTCAGTGGACCTGGGTTCGATCCCTGGTCTGGGAAATCCCCTGTCCCACACGCCACAGTTAAGGGTTTGCACGCTGCAACTAAAGATCCTGCCTGCCACAACGAAGACCCAATGCAGCCAAATTAATAAATTAAAAAAAAAACAGAATGACAAATTGTTAATAGTAGAACCTGGATATTCAAGACTATAAGGGTGTACAGTGTAAAATTACTTCAACATTAATGTATGTTTGAAAATCTTTTCATAATAAAATACTGGCCAAAAAATTGAACTCTAGAAGTAAATATGTATGCGCTTAGTCACTCAGTTGTGTCCGACTCTTTGTGACCCCATCGACTGCACCCCGCCAGGCTCCTCTGTCCATGGGGATTCTCCAGACAAGAACACTCGAGTGGGTTGCCATGCCCTCCTCCAAGGGATCGTCCCAACCCAAACCCAGGTCTCCCGCATCGCAGGCAGATTCTCTACCAACTGAGCCACCAGAGAAGCCCATAGAAGTAAATAAATGAACACCTTAAAATTTTAAAAACTTGAAAAGTATCTCTTCCCTCCCCCATCCCTGAAAGGGCATTTAGGGATTCTGACCCCGGTGAATTATCTCAACCTTCTGATTTGTTGCAAGGCAAACGGGTTTTTCCTGAAACACATGGCACTAAAGTCTGACACTATCAGGGAATAACACACAGAGGGATTCAATCAAACCGTACTGAATGGACACACTCTTGCTGACAGTTTATTGTTGTTCATTAGTTGCTAAGTGGTGTCCGACTCTTTTGCGACCCCATGGACTGTAGCCCACCAGACTCCTCTGTTCATGGGATTTCCCAAGCAAGAATACTGGAGTGGGTTGCCATCTCCTTCTCCAGGGGATCTTCCTACCTCAGGGATCAAACCGACATCTCCTGCTTGGCAGGCAGATTCTTTACTACTGAGCCACCTGGGAAGCCCTCTGGTGATGGTGTCAGAGCTAATTAGAGAGAGAGCATGAAAGCTTCGGCCCATTCAGATAAGTGGACCAAGGATGCTCAAGCGGCATCACTCTCTGGTCTGTGATGACAACCATCAGCCGGTCTCGCTGGAGAGTGACATTCCTATCCTTGGCTGACAGCCTTTATTATCAATTGACCTCCATTTCGATCTACAGAGAGCTGCACAGCCTGCTACATGCGGGAAGTTTCTAATGAGCTAAGAGAGGAAGGAGGCATGAAAGGCATCAGAAAGCGAGTGGCACTGGTATCTAGAAATCAAACTCTGGGGAGAAATGTGGCTCTAGCTGACAGATGGGAGGCAGAGCCCAGGCTGTTTATCGTAAAGTGGCTGAGAAGGCAATTTGCCAGGAAACAAGGTTGAGAGACAGAGATGTGAATGACTGTTGACACAGGAACCACCCTACGAGTGTTGCTGGGTGAACGTTAACAGGAAATAAACTCAGCCAATGACAGCTGCCCTGAGAGAGGACCTCCTGTGCTCCATGCTCAGGTGGCTCCTCATCTCCTGAGGATGGAGGGTGGCGAGGGGACGTCAGCATCTGTTTTACTCTCCCTTGAATCAGATCCAGACCGCCACACTCTGTCCTCATGGGAAACCCCTCCCTCTTCCTTGGAAAGCCATGCCATCAGCCACAGCAACCTCCGCTCACCCCAATACTCCCCAGCACCCTGTTCAGCAGCCAATGAGAATTTCAGCTCCTTTGTGGTCTTGCCCTCTTTCTAGGCTTCCCTCCAGTCTGGAAGCAGTTTCAAGGACAGTGCAGAGAACCTACATGGGACACCTTGTACAGTGTCTTAGCCCCAACAACAGACAGGCATTTCCACCTCAACAACTCATTTCTCTGGCCAGCATCCAAACCTCATCACCTCCAGGACTCCATTCACCTCCAATCCCCAAAGTTTTCATCAATGCCACCATCTCATTTGCTCAGCCTGATGACCCTGGCTTTGACACTTGACTGAGATTTTTAGTCCATAAATGGTGCCTCTTCTTTTGAATGTCCGCTCATCCTGCCTTTTGATTCCTTCTGAAATCATGGACCCTGCTACTGAGTAGCTTCAACAAATATTTTTCAAGTATCCACTATGTATCAGACACTGTTTATTTACTTTTGGCTGCCCTGGGTCTTTGCTGCTGCGTGCGCAGGAGATCCAGGTTCGAGCCCTAGATTGGGAAGATCCCCTGGAGAAGGAAATGGCAACCCCACTCCAGTATCCTTGCCTGGAAAATCTCATGGACAGAGGAGCCTGGTGGGCCGCAGTTCATGGGATCGCAAAGAGTCGGGCACGACTCAGCAAATAATACTAACACTAATTGTCATCTAGTGGATAGAGATAGGGGATGCTGAAAAAACATCCTAAAATACACAGACCACCCCTCACACATGCGTATACACACACACAGCAAAGAATTATCCCAGTCCAGGGACTTCCTCGGTGTTCCATTAGTCAAGACTCTGCGTTCTCAATGCAGGGGGCCTGGGTTCAGTCTCTGGTCAGGGAACTAGATCCCATGTGTGGCAACTAAGACCAACACAGTCAAATGAATAGATATTTTAAAAAAGAGAATTAGCTTGCCCCAAATGTCACCACTGCCAATGTTGAGAACATATAGTGGGAGAGACACAGTCTAATGGGAGAGGCGTATTAATTTGATAATCACACAAGAAATACAAAGCAGCCACGATGGCAAATGAAGGAGACTTAACCTAACCAGAAAGGCTAGCCCTCCAGACAGGGCCTCCTGGAGGAAGAGCTGCTTCAAGTAGGAACTGGACAGATGATAGGAGCTGACCGAACCACAGAGGAGAAGGACAACTTTACAAAAGAGGGGAAAGTTTTGCATGAGGCTGGTGATGCAGAGAGCCTGATGAGGATGAGGAACTGTTAAATACTGTCTGGAATACAGTTCTCATACAGCTCAATAAATCCCTCTTCAAAGAACGAATAAATGAATGAGCTGACAGGAGTATACTGTGGCTGGAGAGCAGGGTGGATCTCTAAAGAGTAGGAGTCATTTTCTGTATTCAAAAGTAAAATTGGTCTGTAATTTTCTTGATGGATAAAATTAGTGTTATCCTAGTCTCAAAACATGGTATACAAAAGTCAATCCTAGGTGGGTAATTGACTTAAAAATGAAAAGTTCTAGATGGTAATATAGGAGAATATCTTTCTGACCTTTGAATAGGAAAATATTTTTAAAATAAGATATAAAAGGCAGTAATTAAGGAAAAATGGTAAATGGAACAACATTAAAATTAAGATCTGTTAAAGAGAACCCTCTTACACTATTGATGACAATGTAAATTGGTACACTCACTATGCAAAACAGCACGGAGTTTCCTTGAGTAAGTGAAAGTTGCTCAGTTGTGTCTGATTCTTTGTGACCCCATGGAATCGAGGTCCATGGGATTCTCCAGTCCAGAATACTGGAGTGGGTAGCCTTTCCCTTCTCCAGGGTATCTTCCCAACCCACGGATCGAACTCAGGTCTCCTGCATTGCAGGCAGATTCTTTACCAGCTGAGCCACAAAGGAAGTGGAGTTTCCTTAGAAAACTAAACATAGAGTTATTGTATAATCCAGCAACCCCACTCCTGGGCATGTATGTCAGAAAAAATTAAAATTCAAAAAGACACATGCAACCCATGTTCACAGCAGTATTATTTAAAACAGTCAAGACATGGAAGCAAGCTAGACGTCCATCGACAAACAAATGGATAAAGAAGATGTGATATATGTATGCAATGGAATATCACACAGTCATAAAAAAGAATGAAATAATACCATTTGTGGCAACATGTATGCACCTAGAGATGAGCATACTCAGTGAAGTCAGGGAGAGAACAAATATTGTAGGACATATTCGATATCTAAAATACGACATAAACGAACTTATGTACAAAACAGAAATAGACTTGACAGAGAACAGGCTTGTGGCTGCAAAGAGGGTGAGGAGCGGGGGAGGGAATTTGGGTTAGCAGATGCAAACTCATCTGTAGGATGGATAAACAACAAGGTCCCCCTGCATAGCACAGGGAACTACATTCAACATCCTATGATAAACCGTAATGGAAAGGAATATGAAAACGAATATATATATATGTGTGTGTGTATAACTGCATCAATTTGTTGTACAGCAGAGATGAACACAATGTTGTAAATCAACCATACTTGAATAAAATAGCTTTTAAAAAGATCTGTTTATCCAAAAATGCCATTAAGAGTTAAAAGGCAAACCACAGAGTAGGGGGCAAAGATACTTGCAATACAGGTAATCAGCTTGTTTCCAGAATGTGCAAAGAACTTCTATCAATAAGAAGAAACTGTAGAACATAAGAGAAAAGCTGGCAAAAGTCCTAGACATGTTACTTTCCCAAAGAGGACATCTGAACGGCCAGAAAATATATAAACAGATTTGTCAATGGAAAGCACAGGGAGAAAACTACACAGTCACCAAATTGGCAAGAATTTTAAAGCTGGAAAATACCAAGTATTGGCAAGGACGTAGAGCAATGGCGCAAAGGGAATTTGCACGCCCTGCTGCTGGGGGTATAAACTGATAGAGCTACTCTGGGAGGAAATTTGGCAATGTCTAACCAAACTTGATAAACACATCCAATGACCCAGAAATCCCACCTATAGTTAGATTTTTCCCCATAAACATGATGTTTATGTTTCATCAGGGCACTTGTATAAAAACGTCACCAGGACTTCCCTGGTGGCCCAGTGGTTAAGAATCCACCTGCCATCACAGGGGACATGGGTTCGTGGTCTGGGAAGACCCCACATGCCGGGAGGCAGCTAAGTCTATGCACCCCAATTACTAAGCCTGCACTCTAAAGCCTGTGGCCTGCAACAAGAGAAGACACTGCAATGAGAAGCCCATGCACTGTAGCGAAGAACAAGCCCCACTCAGTGCAACTAGAGAAAGCCCACGTGCAGCAACGCAGACCCAGCACAACCAAAAATAAATAAGTGATCTGTAAAAACGTTATCAGCAAAACCGCCCGTCACAGGCTGACACTGTGCTGTGCTGTGCTTAGTCTCTCTGTCATGTCTCACTCTGCGACCCCATGTACGGCTTAGCCCCCCAGGCTCCTCTGTCCATGGGGATTCTCCAGGCAAGACTACTGGAGTGGGTTGCCACATTCTCCTCTAGGCTAACATTAGGAACAACCTAAATGCTTGTGAACAAAAGGAGAGACAAATATATTGGAATATAATCATACTCCGGGATATTACATAGCAATGGAAATTAACCAGGTACACGCAAGGAAAGAATGTTACCCATGACTCCAAGTACTATATTTCATTCCAAAAAAGGAAAATTAAACCATATTTTTTAGGTGTGCACAATTAAAACGGTAAAGAAAAGTAAGGGAGTGAGTTCAGTGAAATTCACAAAGAAAGGAAGACACTGATATCTGGTAAAGGCACGTGAGGGAGGGTATTACACTTTGTGACTCGATCTGGGAATTCGTTTTACAGTAATTTGTTAAGCACCACATTTGTGCCTTATCACTTTTCTGTGTTTATTTTATTGCCCAATAGAAATGGATTGGGTAGCTTTTTATTGCTCCTCAGCACTGTGGCATTTATTATCTAACATCAGCTTCATCTCCCCTTTGAATAAAATGTTGACCAAAGAACATCTGGAGCCACAGGAATTTTTTATTGAGCAATAAAGCCTGGAGATCCTTCCACAGCAGCACGACTCCGTCAATTTCAGCCCTTTTCACGGCATGACATTCACAGTACAGATACCCAGCCCCCCAATCAGTGATACTGTGGTAGTCCCCAGGTTTCTCTATTACAAACCACAGCAATCATTTCAGTTCTTCATGCCTCTTCTTAACCTTTGACCACACAAGTGCCTTCCTCACTCTCAGCAAATGACACCATCTTCTACTTCACAGAGAAAATAGAAACCATCAGCTAAAAATATCTGGCCACCCTACCTTTAAACCGACCTATATCTCCACCATCCTCTACTCCTTCCTATTCAAGATGCTCAAGAAAGACCCACTGATCTAGAGATCTTCACGTCTAGTCAGTGTTATTCTGCCTTAGAGATTTTGTCCATGTAGGGGCTGGGCAGACCCAGGCTCCCCATTGACCAAAAGCCATGCTTTTACACTCAGTATTATCTCCAAGCAAGATAATTTCTTTATTCCTACCTCACTGCCTTTGCATAAGATTGCACTACTTCCAGTACAGAGTGATTTTTAAATGATTTTTCTGATCATTAAGTAGTTCTTTCTACTTTGTATATATTTTTAGTTTGCATAATAAAAGTTAAAATCAGTTATTACTTGATGAATAACACTGGTACTGTGTGATCTTGGTCTGCCTAGTAGAATATCTAAAACAGGATTAAAGTCGAGAGGGTATGTGTGACAGAAAGCTGTCAATAACAGCAGAAGTGATTTTTTTTTTAACTACCTCGGTCAAAAAGTCTAAAGCACTACTAATTTGTAATAAAAATTTTGACATATCACATCAGCCAGAAATAACTCAATTATTATAGTTTTAGGTGGAAAGGAAGAAAAAAAATTACTGAATCATGTGTGTGTGTCTGTCTTTGTTGAAAGCAGTAATCTGTTATGGCTTAAACATTCAGAAAAGACTGTGATTTTGTGTTTTGACATTCAAAAAACATTTTTTTTAGCCCACATTTCTTCCAGCCTCTGAATACCCCGTATGTATCTTTGATGTCATTACTCAAAATGTCCCATCATTACTCAAAATATCCCATCATTACTAGGTGGGAACTGCTAAGGACAGTGTTCCTAATTGTCCTAATTAATACACGAGTCACCCCTCACCAATGCTGCAACCTCTTGGGGACTGTGTAACGGATGTCCACTGGCAGGTCAGAGGGATGCTGCTGGGAGGGAAGGGATGAAAGCAGGGCTGACACTCCCTAAGGGTCTTCCTATTCCATAGCACCTGGACCCCCTCAGACTCACCTGACCAGTGATGTAGATTGGAAGGAAGATCCAGGACAGCATCAGCACGAAAAATAAGCCCTGCCCAAGAAAACAGAATCAGGACTCAGCTCCTGCCCACGTTGTGGTGACGACTTGGATTTCCTGATGTCTGGATGGAACCTGGTCTGGTCTGCCTCTGGTTCCATCTCTTACTTACTGAGTAACTCACCCTCCCTGGGCCATCACACCCCCATATTTAAACAGAACATGGGAATGAAGTGGGGCAGTGGCTCCCAGGGCTATGTCTCCTAAACCTTGCATATTCCACTTTGTCCCCTTGTGTTCCCTCCCCTCCTTGGGCAGGAGTTAAAACAAGGCTGTGAGGTCAGGCAGGCCATACTGATGAATAGCTGGTGATGCTGGGAGAGTTTACACAGGTCTCTGGGACTCATTTTTCTCACCTGTGCAATGACAGTAACAGCGCTGCCACTGGGTTGTTGCAAGGGAATCAATAAGACGATGCTTACCGAGCACTTATTATATTCCAGACATTCCTGGGCAAGCTTTACAAGCATGAAGTCATTTAATCCTCACAATGACCCGATATGGAAGGTACCATTATTTTCTCTGTTTTATACATGAGGCTCAGAGAGGTCAAGTAATTTGCCTAAAGTCACACAGCTTGTAAGTTTTAGAGCCCAGATTTGAATCTTGACAGTTTGGTTCTAATCCGTAATTGAATCCCATAATATGATGATGTATGTAGGGTACTTAAGTCAATGGTACAGGGTAAGCAATTAAAAAAATGAGTTGTTATGAAGATGAAGATCACTATTAATAAGTGCATCCTCTCCCAATCAGTAAAAATCGTATCCTGAATGAGCCTGCTACACAGAGAGTGTGTCTTATCTCCTGAGTATCTGCAGGCTGGCAAAAAGATCAAGAACCCTGGAACCACATAAGTTTTGTGATGGGCAATTGATATCAAGGCTATGGTTTTTCCAGTGGTCATGTAGGGATGTGAGAGTTGGACTGTGAAGAAAGCTGAGCACTGAAGAACTGATGCTTTTGAACTGTGGTGTTGGAGAAGACTCCTGAGAGTCCCTTGGACTGCCAGGAGATCCAACCAGTCCATTCTAAAGGAGATCAGTCCTGAGTGTTCTTTGAAAGGAATGATGCTAAAGCTGAAACTCCAGTACTTTGGCCACCTCATGTGAAGTGTTGACTCATTGGAAAAGACTCTGATGCTGGGAGGGATTGGGGGCAGGAAGAAAAGGGGACAACAGAGGATGAGATGGCTGGATGGCATCACCGACTCGATGGACGTGAGTTTGAGTGAACTCTGGGAGATGGTGATGGACAGGGAGGCCTGGCGTGCTGTGATTCATGGGGTCGCAAAGAGTCGGACATGACTGAGCAACCGAACTGAGACTGAACTGAATTGATATCTAATACACAGAAATACCTCCACCCCCAACTCCCACAGAACCTTGTATCTTCTGCATCTGCACAGAAGAGGCTCGTGCCTTCTTCACACACATATTTGCCTTGCGGACTCGCATCAAGCAAACACGGAGAAGCCTGAAATATGACCTGCAGATCAAATTGACTTCTGCTAACCAGGGGTGCCCTTGCTGATTCCTGCTTGTTCCTTCATAAAGCACCACTCTATATTTAGAAGAGCAGAGCGTGCATAAAACTGCCCCCCACCCAGGATCCACCTGTTTGGTAATCTTGAACTGACATTGCCCTGGAAACATACTTACATTAAGCTCGTAAGCAGTTACAGAAAGACCCGCAGCAGCACCTGATCCTGCCAGGCCAACGAAATGTCCACTTCCAACGTTGCTGGCAAACAAGGATGCGCCCACCTGTGGGGAAATGGACAGGTCAGATCTTGCAGCCAAGGTCTGGGGTGGCTTCTTCCCACTCCCCTTCTTCCCATATTCCAAAGGAACCAAGACAAAAGGAGAAAGTGGGGCCATCCCTACTTTATCTAGAAATTTTTTTCAAATTAGAAAAATCCTCTTCTCCAAGACTCTTTTACTTCCACCTTTAGGAAACTGACATAACAAATATGCATATCTAGGACGCCTAAAATGTAATTGTGCCCCCCACTAGGGTTGTGCAGTGCACAACTTGAACAACTGTATGCAGCATCCCCAGGGGTTAGGGAGGATAACAGGTGTTGTAGAAAGTGCTCCAGGATGAGAATCAGGAAGCCTGTGTTGTTCCTCAGCTCGACTTCTCACTTAGCAAAGTAGAGAGCCCTTCTAGTAGAACTCTAAGTGAGCAGAACAGTTCTTGAGGACCCCAGTTCCTGGACTTCATTGATTACATAAGACAGACCTGGGTACCTGGCCCCAGTTGGGCCAATTACATTCTCTCTCCTGGGAATCTGGACCTGGGAAATCATCTTCGCTGGTCCCTTAGACTGGGGGGCATGTAACCCAGGGCAGTGTGTGTGTAGCAAGGGGATGGGGTGTGGGGTGAATAGCACATTCATGTCTGCCACTCTGAGAGGAGAATGAAGACGACTTGCAGAAAAAGGCAGCTCAAGGGAGGACAGAACCAGATAGAGACAAAGACAGAGACAGATGATGGGGGGAGAAAGAGAGAGGGGACTGTTTGTGAGGGAACTGTGGTACCTCCCATTGACTTTCTAGTTCCTGGTTTTCATCTGACTCTATGCATTGATCTGTAACTATCACACTCTCTTGAGTGTTATAGCTTGGTAGTATTTTGAGGTAGAGAAGTCCTAAGTCCTCCAACTTTTTTCTTCCTTTTCAAGTTTGTTTCAGCTTCTGGGTCCCTGGTATTTCCATCTGAATTTTAGGATTGCCTTACCAATTTCTGCAAAAAAAAGGGGATGTGTGATGCAGATGGAATTATGACAGAGATTGTGTTGAATCTGTAGTTCAGTTTAGGGACTGTTGCGATTTGTCTTAAATAGATACTACTTAATGTGCCATTGTAATTCCCTTATTAGCTCAGGCAGCTGCAATGTCAAATTGATGGTTTTTTAACTAACACCGCTGCATAAAAAGCTGCTCATGCTGGGTGGTCATTGATTCGGATCAAATAAAGACAAGTTGTACAAAGGGCGCTTTCTAGAGTAAAACACTGGCAATAATGTGAGAATGGGGCTTTGAATGAGATCCAATCCTGTTCTAACCTACTGGTCTTCAAGACTACTGCAGAGTTGAAGAGAAGGGGATGGGAATAGAGCCAGGTGAAACACGGCAAAGCTTCCTATTCTTATTGCAATTCAGTGGTTTTTCTTGAATTAAAGCTCCCTGGGGGCTTCCCTCATGAAGAACCTGCCTGCCATTGCAGGAAACATGAGAGACATGGGTTCGATCCCTGGGTCAGGAAGACCCTAACCCTAACCCTAACCCCTGGAGAAGGAAATGGCAACCACTCCAGTATTCTTGCCTGGAGAATCCCATGGACCGAGGAGCCTGGCGGGCTATAGTCCTTAGGGTCACACAGGTCAGACATGACTCAAGTGACCTAACACACACACATGGGGGGTTCCCTGGTGATACAGTAGATATGAATCTGTCTGCCAATGCAGGGGACACAGGTTTGATCCTGGGCCTGAGAAGGTTCCACATGTCAGGGAGCAACAAACCCCGTGTGCGGCAACTACTGAAGCCCACGTGCCCGCAGAGCACAGCGACAAGAGAAGCCACCACAATGAGAAGCCTGCACACTGCAATGAAGAGGAGCCCCTGCTCACCGCAACTAGGAAAGCCCGTGCGCAGCAAAGACCCAGCGCAACCCCAAACGAATAAAGTAAATAAATAATTCAATCATTTTTATTTTATTATTATTTTTTCTTTTTATACGCTTAAAAAAAATTTTTTTATCACTTGACTGCTTTATTTATTTATTTTACTTTGCAATATTGTATTGGTTCTGCCACACATCAACATGAATCCGCCACGGGCATATGCGTGTTCCCCATCCTGAACCCCTCTCCCACCTCCCTCCCCATACCATCCCTCTGGGTCATCCCAGTGCACCAGCCCCAAGCATCCTATATCGAACCTGGACTGGCGATTTGTTTCTTATATGATATTATACACGTTTCGATAATTTTTTTAAAAACAAGCTCTCTGGAGGAAATTTCAAAGATCTTTACTCTGCCATTCCCGCTGACACCACCCTGCCTGTTCCTCTGAAATGTGACTTTTCCCCTCTTCCCATAAGCAACCCGCACTGGCTGATGGCTTGTTTTGACCAATATGATGTGGTGAAAGTGACACTGTGTGACTTCCAGGTCAAGCTCAACAGGCCGGCAACTTTCATTCTTGCCCTTTCGAGTCAAATGCCTTGTAAAAACCTTGGGCTGGGTCACTAAATGATGAAGGGCATGTAGAGAGGGAAGCCCCCGCCTTCTAGCCATCCCCACCAGAGCCACATCTGCGGAGGGGGCTGTCTTGGCGTCTAGCCCATCCAGCCAACAGCTAAATGCAGCCAAAGAGCGAAAGTGCTAAAGAGCAGGGGAGGAACCACCCACTCGCACCATGCAATCATTAGAGTAATACACTGAGATTTCCCTAGTGGTACAGTGAGTGACGGTCTGCCTGCCAATGCCGGAGAAATGGGTTCGATCCCTGGTCTGAGAAGAATCCACATGCTGTGGAACTGAGCAACGAAAGCCTGTGCACCCCAACTCCTGAGTCCTCACCCTAGAGCCCACAAGCTGCAACTACGGAGCCTGTGTGCCTAGAGCTTGTGCTCCAAAGCAAGAGAAGCCACTGCAATGAGAAGCTTGGGCACTGCAACAAAGAGAAGCCCCCACTCACTGCAACTAGAGAACGCCCAAGTGGAGCAGTGAAGATGCAGCATAAGAAATTAATCTTTCACAAAGATATGATATACTGTGTCTACTGTATATATATATAAAACTGAGTCACTTTGCTGTACAGCAGAAATTAACGTTGTAAGTCAGCTATACTTCAGTTTTTAAACAATAAATTTTAAAAAGAAATAATACACTGTAGTGATTGTGAGCCACTAACTTTGTGGGTGGCTTCTTAGGCAGCAATACCTAACGGATGCGCTTGTTCCAAAGCCCTTTCTCTTAACCACACCTCCTTTCCATTGACATCTTTCTCCTGAGTGAAGAAAACAAAGAAAGTTCCACAACTGCCCTTTCCTTCTCGACCTGGAGAAAGGTCATCCAAGCATATGAGCAAAGAAATGGATATAAGTATGCAAAAGCAGGCATACTTAGGTGAGCTGCTATATTCCAACTGAATTTTTTTTTTTTTCTTGAGCCCAGCATCACTCATGATAAAGACCATTTGACCAGCATTTCTTAAAGTTCAATCATTGCGGGATTTCCCTGGTGGTCTAGTGGTTAAGACTTCACCTTCCAATGCATGGGGTGTGGGGAGCTAAGATCCCACATACCTCGTGGCCAAAAACCCAAAACATAAAAAGAAGCAATATTGCAACAAATTCAGTAAAAACTGTCAAGAAAAAATTCAGTCACTGAGTAAGTACTTCTTTTGTAGCCATCTCTATGTCCACTACACCTGCACTGGTATTTACTCTATATTTTAACCTTATACTGACTTCTTTAACTTACATATATGATTATATATTTTATTATTTAACCAATTATTACATATTAATATAATACAGGCATATATATGTATTTACAACTTTACATGGAAAACCAGTATCGCTTGCTTTATATAGAAAAGAACCATACAAATAAAATGAAAATGAAAAAAAAAGTTATTAAATTTGATCTAGGTTCTCCAGACTACCAAATTTACTTACCCTGAAGCTTGCATTCTCTTTGTTAAACACAGATAAGTCAGTGCTAAAAGACCGGTAAAGCCATCTTAGTAGCAAACTGTGACCTTCTTTTATGTAACCAAGAGGACTAACTGAGAATAGGAAAGGCAATATTCCCACAATGTAATGTGATGTTATTCAATGTTGTGTCTGTGCACAACTGAAAAATGATGGTGCACCTGTTGTTCACATTTTAGGAAACGCTGCACTAGATTACAGGCTCCTTGAGGGTGAAGACAAGCTCATTGATGTCTCCTCTGTTTGGTGCAGCGCTGGACAGGGAACTGTTCTAATGAATTCACTGAATATACAATGCAGAGCTCATTTTTAGTATCTTTTGAGAACAGTGTGGTCATTGTCTTCAGACATTGTTATAGACCAGAGGCTCAGATACCTGTTAATCTCTCTGTATCTTACATCTTTTGGACTCCCTGCAAATGGGAAATGTCTTCTCTCTTTTTATTTGGGAAATTTAACACTTATAATAGAAGATCATGAATAAAATGATCATTGCTGATTCCTTACTCAGGACCCATGAAGCAGAGGCCTGTGTGCATATATGTGTGTGCATTTGTGTACACGTGCGTGCAAGTATGTGTGCATGTATGTATTTCCACAAACTGTGGAAAATTCTTCAAGAGATGGGAATACCAAACCACCTGACCTGCCTCCTGAGAAACCTGTATGCAGGTCAAGAAGCAACAGTTAGAACCTGACATGGAAAAACAGACTGGTTCCAAATTGTGAAAGGAGTACCTCAAGGCTCTATATTGTCACCCTGTTTATTTAACTTATATGCAGAGTCCATCATGCAAAATGCTGGGCAGGATGAAACACAAGCTAGGATCAAGATTGCCAGGAGAAACATCAATAACCTCAGATATGCAGATGATACCACCCTTATGGCAGAAAGTGAAGAGGAACTAAAGAGCCTTTTGACAAAGGTGAAAGAAGAGAGTGAAAAAGGTGGCTTAAAATTCAACATTGAAAAAACTAAGATCATGGCATCCAATCCCATCACTTCAAATAGATGGAGAAACAATGGAAACAGTAACAGAGATTATTTTCTTGGGCTCCAAAATCACTGCAGATGGTGACTGCAGCCATGAAATTAAAAGATGCTTGCTCCTTGGAAGAAAAGTTATGATGAACGTAGACAGTGCATTAAAAAGGAAAGACATTACTTTGCCAACAAAGGTCCATCCAGTTAAAGCTATGGTTTTTCCAGTAGTCATGTGAGAGTTGGACCATAAAGAAGACTGAGTACCGAAGAACTGACACTTTTGAACTGTGGTGTTGGAGAAAACTCTCGAGAGTCCCTTGGACTGCAAAAGACCAAACCAGTCAATCCTAAAGGAAACTAATCCTGAATATTCATTGGAAAGAGTGATGCTAAAGCTGAAGCTCCAATACTTTGGCCACCTGATGCAAAGAGCCAGCTCATTAGAAAAGACCCTGATGCTGGAAAAGATTGAAGGCAGGAGAAGAAGGGGACAGAGAATGAGATGGGTGGATGGCATCACTGACTCAACACACATGAGTTTGAGCGGGTTCCAGGAGATGGTGAAGGACAGGGAAGCCAGGCCTGCTGCAGTCTGTGGGCTCACAAAGAGCAGGACATGACTGAACGACTGAACAACAACAACAATGTATTTAGCAATGTCTTTAGCTCCCCTTGAATAGAGAATACTAATTGGGCTGTTGTATTTGTTATTTGGCTTCTCAACATTCTTTCCACCTTGTCTCAGTAATGGTCTCCAGCTGTCCTTCAGGGTCTAGCCCTTCTTATTTCTCATCACATATGCCTCAGAGCAGGCTCCATGCCCTCCAGATAAGGCTGTGAGTATGTGACCCAGGCTTGAGTTACTTAACACAGCTAACTACCTTGGTCACAGTGACTAACACAGAGATGGGCTTGGGACACATATTTTCCAGGGATCCTGCCATGGAGGCAGGTGCTTTCCCCATGCTAGGCTGGAGACGGAGAGGATGGAAAGTCTGGAGCAGTGGCCATGAAGTTGAGCTTGTTGACATGAAGTTGAGCTTGTTTGTGAATGGCACCCTTCCAGAAGAAGAGAAGCTGATAGAGATAGATAGGTGATAGACAAATAATGGGTAGATGGATAAATGTGTGTGCTTCATCGCTCAGCCCTGTGTCTGACTCTTCGCGACCTTATGGACTATAGCCCACCAGGCTCCTCTGTCTATGGGATTTTCCCAGGCAAGAATCCTGGAGTGGGTTGCCATTTCCTCCTCCAGGGGATCTTCCCAACCCAGGGATCAAACCCACATTTTCTGTGTCTCCTGCATTGCAGGCGGATTCTTTATCCTCTGAGCCACCAGGGAAGCCCAGATAGACAGGCAGATAGATGGAGAGACAGAGATTGATAGAAAGACAGATAGATGGGACAAACAGAGGGAGAAACCAGGTCCCAGTGATCACTTGAGCCCCTGTACCCTGCCATACCTGAAACCAGACCAACTCTAGGTTTTTCCCTTGGGTGAGCTGATGGATTCTTTCTGTTCAGACAATTTCGAGTTGGAGCTAAGTCTTCTCTAGTTTAGACTGTGACTTCCAGACAACATGGCACCAGAGAGTCCCGAGAAAGCAAAGGCTAGACAGAGTATCGGGACTTGAAGTGTCTTTTAATTGAACCAAAGACTACTTACTGGCCACCACTGCATGTTGCCTCCAGCTAGAAAGTAGCCTTTCACGGTGTCTCTTGTGGTCTTCACCGTGGACTGAAACAGAGAAGAGCAGTGGGCAAAGGAAACGTTAGCAATCAGAGGCACCCCCGATGGTCTAGTCCCAGAGTATAACCTGGGAGTCCAGCAGGCCAGATCCAGACATCAAATATATTTGGGGGTTTGTTTGGTTTGGGTTTTTGTTTGTTTGTTTTTGTAAGAGTCCCTGAGCAATACTTCCTATGGCTATTATTTGCATGAACTATCTTACTTCACAATTTTTTGTACCATGCAGCTTGTGGGATTTAAGCTCCCCAATGAGGGATGGAACCTGGGCCCTCGGCAGTGAAAGCACGGAATGCTAACCATTGGATCACCAGGAAATTCCCTTAACTGTAATTTTTTTTTTATTTTTAAGTGAGGGACTTCCCTGGTGTTTCAGAGGCTAAGACTCTTTTCTTCTACTTCCCTAGTTAGGGAACTAAGATTCCACATGCACTGTGGTGAGGCCCCAAAATAAAAATTTTAAATTAAAAAAAAAAAAAAGCCTCTCAGGTCCTTCAAAAAAAAAAGTATAGGTGATGTATGATATTATGTAAGTTATAGGTGATTTACAATTTTTAAAGGTTGTACTCCATTTATAGTTATAAAATACTGGCTATATCCTCTGTATGGTGCAATATATTCTTGCAGCTTATTTTATGCCTAATAGTTTGTACCTCTTAATGCCCTACTCCTGTATTTCTCCTCCCCTCTCCCCACTGATAACCGCTAGTTTCTTCTCTATATCTGTGATTCTACTTTTTTGTTCTTTTTGGTTTTTTTCTTAAGATTGTTTTCTGATGCGGATCATTTTTAAAATTCTTTATTGAATTTGTTTCAATATTGCTTCTGTTTTATGTGGGGGGTTTTTTTGTTTGGTTGGTTTTTTGACCATGAGGCACGTGGAATCTTAGCTCTCTGACCAAGGATGGAACCCACACCCAGCCAGGGAAGTCCTTTTACTTCTTTTTAGCTTGTACTTTTTAGATCAGATACGTTTTGTTTGGCCCATGGTTTGTCTTTTAATAGCTACTTATCTCTTTGTTTCTGGCTGTGTGCAGTTTTGGTTGTGGCACCCAGGTTTCTCTCTGGTTGTGGCACGTGGGCTGAGTAGTTGCGGTGCACGGCCGTAGTCCCCCCACAGCAGGTGGATCTTAGTTCCCCTACCAGCGATAGAACCTGTGTTCCCTGCATTTGAAGGCAAATTCTTAACTGCTGGTCCATGTGGAAGTCCCTGTTTGATGTCTGGTTTTTAAGATTTTCATCTGAATCCCTTAGAGGAGACAAACTCTTCAGGTCAACACCCTCCTACAATTCCCTGCCTCACACATAACCTACTAGGTGCCCCTAGACATCTGAGTTTTAGACCATGGTTTGTCTGTGACAGCCCACAGTGGATGTCATTTATTGAGTATCAGTACTATGTACCAGGGGGCTGCCCTAGTGACTCAGATGGTAAAGAATCTGCCTGCAATGCAGGAAACCCAGGTTCTATCCCCTGCATCGGGGAGATCCTGTGAAGAAGTGGCAACCCACTCCAGTGTTCTTGCCTGGAGAATTCCATGGACAAAGGAGCCTGGAGGCTACAGTCCAGGGGATTGCAAAGAGTCGGACACAACTGAGTGACTTTCATTCAGTCACTCACAATGTGCCAGGCTCTGCAGTAAGCAGTTTGAAGCATCATCTCATTTTAATCCTCACCAACTCCTGTGAGAGCTTCCCTGGTGTCTCAGATGGTAAAGAATCTGCCTGCAATGCAGGAGATCCAGGTTCCATCCCTGGGTTGGGAAGATCCCTTGGAGGAGGGAATGGCAACCCACTCCAGTATTCTTGCCTGAAGAATTCCATGGACAGAGGAGCCTAGCAGTCTATAGTCCATTGGGTCACAAAGAGTTGGACTGAGCAACTTTCACTTTCAGTTTCTATGAGGTTGATGTTATCAAGCCAATCTGATTCGTGAACAAACCAAGGCTCAGAAGTAGTCCCTTATCAAGTGCCATATTTCTACAGAGAGGAAGACTGAGAACTCAAACCCAGGTCAGCCTGACTTCAGAGCTCTTTAGGAGTGAGCTTCTTGGCCCTAAAGGTACTTTAACAGAGACATTTGAACCAGTAAGTGGTAAGTTGTAACTTCTCCCAGCTCTGGGTGCAGATATTGGTAAGAGGAGTCTTACTGGACGGGAGATGACATGAAATGATATCTTTTCATCCCTGCAAAAGATCTTACTATAGCAAACAGACACTTTAGCTCATTCCTGCTGAATCCTGACACAGGAAGTATTTTCCAAGAGTAAAGAACTCCTTGTGCTAAAAGGGATCATCTAAATCCGGGGCTCCCCAAACCAGTACTACATCAGAGTCTCCTGATTATCTTGTGAAAATACAGGTTCCCAGCAACTCTAACCCTTATTCTAACTCTGCCTGTACTCCCTAATCCTGATCCCAATCCTGTCTGACTTGAAAACCTTTGAGTCTTAGGACTTCCCTGGAGGTCCAGCAGTTAAGACTCCACACTTTCACTGCACGGGGCATGGATGTGATCCCTGGTTGGGGACCTAAGAACACACAAGCCATGCAGTGCAGCCAAAGATAAAGATAAAAAAGAATCAAGTTCTACTTACTGTAAGGCCTTGAGCCAGTCTCTCCCTCTGACTTGACTTACCCATAGTCCAACAGACAGGACGAAGAGGAAATACAGAATCAGCACTGCGATGTCGCCTGCTTCCAGCGTCCTCCGGGAAAACGCCTCCAGGGGATCTGACTGTGTGAGTGGAGGGCTGCTGGTGCTGCTCTCCATGGTCCTGAACGAACTCTTGCAACGCTGTGGAAGTGCAAATGTGTGTCACATGCCAGGACCCGGTGCCACTCTTCCCGCCCTCCCTGTAACTGCCTCCTTGGGCAACCAAGCAGGAAGACACATGTGGAAAGATGTGTGATGGAGACAGACCTCGGGAGCGCAAATCCATCCGTTCTCTCTCTCATTCACCCAATATTTACAAGGAAGTCACATCCAATCTACAGTTAATGTTCACCAGCCCCACCGCTCACTTGGCAAAATACAAAGAAAAATAAACAGCTTAAGTAATACAGATGTCTCACCACCCTCTTCCACGTATCCAGGAGTGAGAGAAAAACAGGACACCCGAGTCAGTCTGTTTCCCTGGTACCTCGTAGCCGGGTGAGAGTCAAGCCAGCAATTTTGTCTAAGGCTCAGCCAGTCAATACTATCTTGTGTCACTGCTGGATATGCCCATAAAATGTGTATGTTTATTTATTTTTAAATTTGTGCTTATTTTTTATTTTGGCTGCACTGGGTCTTTGTTGTTGCGAGTGAGCTTTCTCTCCTCGCAATGCATGGTTTTTTCACTGTGGTTGCTTCTCTTGTCGCAAAGCACCAGCTCTAGAGTGTGCAGGCTTCAGTATTTGTGGCTTGCAGGCTCTAGAGCACAGGCTTGGTAGTTGTGGCCCACAGACTTAGTTGCCCCGTGGCATGTAGAATCTTCCAGGACCAGGAATGGAACCTGCGTCCATGCATTGGAAGGTGGATTTTCAGCCACTGGACCAGCAGGGAAGTTGAAATGTGTTTATTTAATAAACATTTATACAGCACCTGCTACATGACAGGCATTATCCTAAGTGTTTCTAACCTTGCAAAGTAGGCAGCCCAATAATGGGGTAACGCAACTCATAGATAATAACACAATATGATGTTTCATACATGTGAATGTGTATAATGACAGGCATATTAAGGATTCAAGCCTAAGAGTCATCCAGTTGGCTTCACCCCTTACTGGCCCCGAGAGTTTGGACAATTTCCTAACTTCTCTAGTTCTTTGCATTCCCATCTGAAAATGGGACAATAAGAGGTTGCATTTCACAGATCGTCGTGATCTAGCACCTGTGAAGTGTGGAGAACAATGCCACACACAGTTGTGCTCAGTAAATTATAGCTGCTATTATTACTATTACTAATCTTCTACAGTAGGCAGTGAGGCAAAGACCACCTAATTTTACATGGAGGAAAACAGATGATAGTATATGAGCTGGGTTTTGAAGAATGCATAGGTGGTCCTACATGCCATGAGCAGGGATGCAGGTACATTCCAGGCTAAGGCAACAGTATCCACAGACATTAAAGATGTGAATAAGCATGTCATGCTTAAGGAACCATCAGATTCTTTCCTGAGGATTAAGATTGGGAGCAGGGAAGTGGGTAGTGAGGCTCATTACTTATGAAGGCATTAAACCAGCTCTTTGATGTCATTCAAAGTTTTCTGTAAGGTCAGTAGTTTTCTTTCTACAGAAAGCAGATATCATCATCTTCAGATATTATCCCCTGTTTCTATAACAAATATTTTATAATACTCTTTTTACTGAATACTGAAATGAAACTCATAGATAATGTTACCTACCTACACACATTTTAAAAAATCAATATAAAGCTGTATTATAAAAGAGAAATAAAATAACAGCAATTTATGGTTAAAATGATGGAAAATTCAACATATAACTGCTCCATCTGATGCAAAGGGGGAGTCAGATCCTTTTACCTATTACACTGAGTAAGCTTTGAATTTAAGAGGAATAAGAGAACTGGAATCCATTTGATTTCAGAAGCACAGAATAAAGTGTGACTCTACAGAGGAAAACCAGATTTAACCATGTTTAAATCTGAAAAAAAAATGCTTTGTGATTTTAAATGTTATAAAGAAATCCAAACAACTCCCATGATATACCATGTTTTTAACTTAAGGTAGAGCCCTCTGAGAAATATCAGAGACAGCCCCGATAAAATAAAAAGCCGATACATTTTTTAAACCATTTTTAAAAAAATTAAGTACAGTTCATTTACAATGTTGTTAGTTTCAGGTATATAGCAAAGTAATAAATATTTTCAGATTCTTTTCCATTATAGGTTATTATAAGATATAGAATATAGTTGTCTGTGATTTTAATGTAAAAGAAAGCCCAGAACACTGTTTTGTGCAAACTGCAGATAAGTCTGCGTGCTGTGCTGTGCTTAATCACTTAGTCGTGTCTGACTCTTTTCGATCCTACAGACTATAGCCCACCAGGCTCCTCTGTCCACGGAATTCTCCAGGCATGAATACTGCAGTGGGTCGCCATGCCCTCCTCCAGGGGATCTTCCCAACCCAGGGATTGAACCCAAGTCTCCTATATTGTGGGGATATTCTTTACCATCTGAGCCACCAAGGAAGCCCAAGAATACTGGAGTGGGTAACCTATCCCTTTTCCAAGGGATCTTCCGGACCCAGGAATCGAACCAGGGTCTCCTGCATTGCAGGCAGATTCTTTACCAACTGAGCCACCAGGGAAGCCGCAGAACTGAGAGAACCTGGAGATTAACTGAGAGAGGGGAAGAACTGGGAGCCATTTCCTGCTTATAACCAGAAACACCCAAAGGTGGAGTAGCCTGGTCACCTGGGTGACACATTCCTGGTTCTTAAAGCAAGGCTTTTCATTTGCAACACTACTGGCATTTTGGATCTCGTAATCCCTTGTCATGGGGGAGCTGCCTGGTGCATTGCAGATGTTTAGCAACATCCCTGGGAGCCACCCACTCGAGGCCAGCAGCACCTCTCCACAGCTGTGGCAGCCACAAATGTCCCCTGTGTTGAAAAGCACTGCCTTAGAACCCAGGAGGAGACTAGAGACATCCAGTTAGAGAAGATGCCTCAGGGGGGCGCTCAATAACCTTTAACATCCTTTCCCACAGCAAGTACAGTATTGAACTTCTCTCCCTAGGCCTGGGCCTTGCTCTTCTGTTGAGAGGATGCTCACAGCTTCTCAGACCTGTGAGAATATCCAAACAACCACTGATCCATAACACTGATCCAAAATGGACAAACAAGAGAATGAGGGAAGGAAGGAAGATGGACCAGCCAGTATCAGGCAAACCCAACTCACTGCGGCAGGAGTATGCCGCAGAAGCCCAAACTCCATCCCAGGTCCTCCCTCAGCCCTCCCTGCCTCAGTCAAGCTTAGGTTCTACGATCATTGTCATCAGTCCAATGGGATGGTTAATAACCTAACTGAACCAGAAAACTTGCAAGAAGAAAGTGAGAAGGGAAGACTGTGCCGGAGAGCTCCCAAGGGTGGAACCAGAGATTCATAAAGGAGGCTCTAACCTGGAGGCAGATTTGGAGGCTTGAAAACAAGGGGGCTAGATGGTCCTTAAGGTCTGACTCGAGGGTGAAGCCCTTCTTGGATAAGCAGTGTTCTTACCGCCACTCCACAGACAAGGAAGTGGTGTCGCATGACTGAGTGCCCAAGGCGGGGCTCAGTTCCAGATCTGATTGCAGAACTGTGTGTTTTATTTTTATTTTTCAATTTTTTTTTTGACTATGCAGTTTGTGGGATTTTAGTTTGAACCCTCATCCTCAGCACTGAAAGCATGGAGTCCTAACCACTGGACTACCAGGGAATTCCCTGACCATCCTTTTTAAAAAATTATTATGATTAAAATATAGCTGATTTACAATAGTGTGTTAGTTTCTGGTGTGCAGCAAAGTGATATATATCCTTTTTCAGATTCTTTTCCATTATAGGTCACTCCAAGATATTGAAGATAGTTCAATACAGTAGGCCCTTGTGGTTTGTCTGTTTTATATATAGTAGTATACCTACTAATCTTAAACTCTTAATTCATCTCTCCTCTTTTCCCTCTGGTAATCATACGTGTGTTTTCTATGTCTATGTCTGTTTCTGTTTCATATGTAGATTAATTTGTTCATTTTTTTTTAGATTCCACCTGTAGGTGTTCTTTGATTTACTTCCGTTGGTATGGTCATTCCTAGGTCCCCCCGTGTTGCTGCAAATGGTATTATTCCATTCTTTTTTATGGCTGAGTAGTATTCCACGGTGTATATATACACCACATCTTCTTTGTCCACTCTGTTGATAGACACTTCTGCGTCTTGGCTACTGTAAACAGAGCTGCTATGAATACTGCATGCCTCCTTCTGAATTCAAGTTTTCTCTGAATACATGCCCAGGAGTGGGATCGCTGGCTCATATGTTAACTCTAGCTTTTTGAGGAACCGCCATACTGTTCTCCATAGTGGTTACACCAATTTATATTCCCAGCAACCGCATAGGAGGGTGCAGAGCCTGCATTTTCAAACACTTCAACTACTTTCAAGTACCCTGCTGCTTCCAAAACTACAGACTTGAGGAAGATGAGGACTAAGGGTGGAGAAAGCAGCTTAAGGTGGAAATTTATATTGAACTGGGGAGTGGGCCGGCTTGTCCTAGAACTCCGCAGGTCTGAAAGGGAGGAAGGGGAGGAAGGAAGCAGGGGCATTAGACAGAATGGTGAGCCAGCCCTCCCCCGTCCACAGCCCGGCTCCCAGCTGCCCCTTCCAGGCCTCTGCCTGCCAGGCACCGAGAGGGGCAGGAGCAGATAAACAAGCCATTCATCACCGGCTCTGGGCAGGCTGGCACTGACTCCAGGCTCTTCTCGAGTCCCAGGGAGGTGGGGCCCTGCCGGTGGCCAGGATGTACGGCTTTCTTCAGGATGGGAATAGGAGCTGCAACATGGACCAGAGAGGCTGCAGAACCCAAGTGCTGGAGCCTTGGCCACATGTCCCAGGGGAGCCCTCCACATGCCCTCGTACAGCAAAGCCACTGTACAGCAAAGCCATCACTGTAACAGGGATCATCTCTAAAGCTATTTATTGAAGTTATGGGCCTGGAACTCAGTTTGCATTGGTCCTCTTACTCACCCTGGTCAGCCTGGTGAGGCAAACACACTTGTTGCTATTGTTCAGTCTGAGTTGTGTCTGACTCCTTGTGACCCCCTGGACTGTAGCCCACCAGGCTCCTCTGTCCATGGGATTTCCCAGTCAAGAACACTGGAGTGAGTTGCCATTTCCTTCTCCAGGGGATCTTCCCAACCCAGGGATTGAACCCAAGTCTCTTGCACTGGCAAGCAGATTCTTTACCACTGGGCCACCCAGGTTATACTTTCATTTTACAGGTGGGAAATGGAGCCACCGTGAAGTAAGAGTGAGCTGGGTTCAGGTCACGGCTGTGCCAATGGCCTCTGGGTCATAGGAAGTGCAGAGGTGGGATTCGAACTCGGGTCCTGAATTGAAGCTCATTGTAACCCTATACTGACTTGTCTCTTTTTTCCTCTCTGCCCTTCTCTCCTTCTTTCCATCCTCCCCTCCATCTACTTGTATCTTTGCCACAAACATTTATTAGGCACCAGCTGTGTGCCAGGCTCTGTGCTAGGCCTTGGGGGACAAAGTGGTGATGACAGTGAACCTGGCCCCCGTCCCCAGTCCCCGACCTCACGAGATCTCACCCAGCCCCCGACCTCGCGAGATCTCACCCAGCCTGTTGCAGTCCCTTGCATGCCCAGAGCTACCCTCTGCACTGCCCCAGAGGGCTTCACCTTCAAGAACGGAACCACACTGTGGGAGGCCAGGGTTAACAGGAGTCTATGCAAATCAGGCATTCTAACAACGGCCCTGTTTGCAAGAACACCCTGCCCTTACAGCTGCCAACTGGCCCAAGAACAGAGGAAATTCAGCAAGCAGAGATGGCTGCTCAATGCTTTCCTTCTGGCCGCTTACATAACTTGCCAAAGCAGATGTGGAAATTTTCCGAGCCCCAATGCTAGGCAAAGATGGGCAAGCATCCCCACAGCAGGGTGGGGGCTCTGACTGTCTTCACTGCATCTGGGTTTCTTAGGCTGGCTCCTCTGTGTGCATCTACTGGTGGGGATACGTTATTTTTCCCCCCACATTATTCTTTACGATGTGTGTGCATCTGAAACATTTCATAACAAAAGAAAAAGAGACAAACGAAACAAGATTTACAACATAAAACCATACATGTATGTTAAATATGGATACATGCTGATGGGAAAAATAGTACCAACTATTTTGCCAGGATGCAGGCCTATTTGCTGAAGAATAACAAACACGTTACAGGGACAGAGAATGAGAGAGACGGAGAAAGAAACCAGGGAAGAATTCTGCATTGGCTAAAGATGACAATAAGTGTCTAGTTACAAATTTTAATTATTGGAGCTTTTAAAAACTCCCTGGGAAATAGATGCACTTCAATCACCTGTAAAGATGTTAGAACTGCATTGCCCGGTTCAAATCCCAGCTCTACTTCTCACTAGCTCTGTGATCTTGAGCAAATAACTTCTCTGAGGCTCAGTTTTCGCATCTATAAAATGGGGATATTAATCAGGCCTATGTCACAGTTTTGCTAAAAGCATTGATCAAGTTCATTATAGAATGTGATCAGACCTACTAGGTCTGACCTCATCCTCTTTTTTTCATTAAGCATTTATTTATTTATATTTACTTTTTGGCTACTCTGAGCAGCATGCAGGATCCTAGTTCCCCGACCAGGGATCAAACCCAAGCCCCCTGCAGTGGAAGCACAGAGTCTTAACCTCTGGACAACCAGGGAAGTCCCAACACATTCTTCTCGCAAAACCATTAAAAGAAAGAAAAAGAAAAAAAAGAGCATGGAGTCTGTGGTCATGCAGATCCTGGCCTCTACATGTATGAGTCTCATTTTAAGCACATAGCGCCCCTAAGAGGTCAGGTCTCTGGTTAACCCCATAGAAAGCCCAGGCTGGGGCCCCAAGGTCACGCCACTGGTAAATGACTGAACTGGGACTTCCAACCGGGGCTTGATCTGCAGGTTCTCAACTACCGCTCAGCATGTGGACCCTTAGCAGGGAAAACTGCAGAGGTTACCACATGGGCCCACACAGGCTGCACCTCTCGGGGCCGACAACCCCTCACATCCTTTTCTTCCATTCCCCTGTGAAGGTAACTGCCCCTTCTTCAGCCACTAGCCTGCCCTTTGGCTCAAATTCAAAATGATGGTAGAGGCAGCCCCATCAGAGGGAGGGGGTCAGTACTGTAAAGGCTGAGTGGGGCCATCAGAGCCTCAAACAGCAGAAGAGAGGACGGAAGGAGGACCACTTCTGGCCTGCTCAGACAGCTAATGCCACACAGTTTGTTAGGAACAGGTCTCTAGAAAGAGACCAGAGGACAGACTCCGGGGGTCTCTGGGCTGAAGCAGAGGCTGGGACTGTCCCCTCCTGCTAGAAAGAGCCACCTCCCCAGTCATTAGCAAGAAAACCATGGGCACGGTAGGGCCTGACAGCTTTCCACAAAGAGTCCCTGTGGGGTTAACAGGTGTGAGTGCAAGGGACACTGGTGTGAGTCTTCTTCTCCAGCCCCTTCCCCACTTCAGTGATGACCTTGTCTCATGACTCCTAGAGAGAACAGATATCAAAAGAGCACCTTCTGAGCCCAGACCTGTCCATCCAAGTGCCGGCATGGAATCTCTCATGGAGTCTCAGCTGTCATCTCAAAGGTAACTCATCCAGCACAGAGATGGTGATCTTCAAGGGCTTCCAGTCTGTTCCATCTCCCTAAACGGCAACTTCGCCCACTCTGCTGCTCAGGTCAGAAGTCTGAGAGTCATCCTCAAGTCTTGCATTCATTCAAATTTGTGTTCATTCATTCTTGCATTCATTCACTCATCCAGTGGCCTGTGAGCACATCTTACACGCCAGGTACTGTGTCTAAGCACCAAAGATGCTAGACCTGGCAAACATACCAAAAAAGACGTTATACTGTCTCTTATTCACCTCCCAGAATCTCAGTCTCCCAGAATCGACCTGTGACTCCATTCTGTTGTATGTCCAAAGCAGAGCTGGACTCCATCTATTTCCTCTCACTTCACTTCTCTTGCTTTTATTCAAGCCACCATCACTGGTGTCTAGTGCAGAGGAAGAATCTTGCCTCCCCAGTGCCACTCTTGCTTCCTTGGAATCCACTCCCTTCACGTGGAAGCCAGAGAGATCTTTGAACATAAATCAGATGGGTTCCTTTTCCTGCTCAAAGCATCTCAGCGCCTGCTGACTTGCTCTGCCAGCCCCATCTCACCCTGGTCTTCTTTCTAGCCCATGGATGCTACTTCTGCCTCAGGGTCTTTGCCATTCTGTTCCCCCCACCCGGCATGCTCTTCCCTACACTCTTGGCTTGGCGAACTCCTACTCATCCTTCGGGTGGCACCCTACTGTCACAGCCCCAGAGGAGTCGTCTCTTGGCTTCAGTCTAAGTTGGATGATTTGCCATCATAACAAACACGACTTCCCATCACTGTTGAATCTAGCAGGACATTTGATTTGTACGATTCTCTCATTACCACTCGTTCCCACTGCACTGTAAGCTCCACAAAGGCAGGGGCTCTGTCTGTCTCGCTCACATCGTGTCCTCTGAGCAGGCACTCAATGCGTGTGTCCTGAGTTGCTTCAGTCATACCTGACTGTGTGACCCTGAAGACTAGAGCCCACCAGGCTCCCCTGTCTATGGGATTCTCCAGGCAAAATACTGGAGTGGGTTGCCATGCCCTCCTCCAGGGGAATCTTCCCGACCCAGGGATCAAACCCAGGTCTCTTATGTCTCCTGCATCGGCAGGTGGGTTCTTTACCACTAGCGCCACCTGTGATCCCCATGCACTGAGCAGACTTGTATAACAAACAAATGGGAGATTTTCTGAGCCTTTGCTGTATACTCGCAATTGTGACCCAGCTTGGGACTGTCCTGCCGGTTCAGTGGTTGACTGCATGCTTCCAATACAAGGGGCACAGATTCAGTCCCTGGTCAGGGAACTAAGATACACACACACACACACAAAATTGTGACACCCCCCCCCTCACCAACCACCACCCAAAGTCATATCCTCAAGATGCCCAGTGAAGGAGAGCATCTCTCCCACCTGCTCCCCAGAATCGTCATGAAGGCACCTTTTGAAAACCAGACTTGGTGGATAAGCTCGCAGCTGTCGGAGCTGAGTCTCAGCTTCGCCAGCTCACTATCTGTGCAGCCTTGGGCACGTTTCTTTCCGTCATGGTCTCTGCTGTGAGTTAGGGTGGCTGGGCCAGCCATTCCGTTCCACCACTCAAAGCTCTCCGCACGTGTCTGCCATGTACCAGTGACTCCTATTTGCTTGCAGTTAACAGCAGCCGCATGGAAGTCACAGGCAGTGCCCCCTCCGTCTCCTCACCCCCTCACCCCCTCCCCCCTACCCCTCCCCGGCAGTGTTTCGCTGTTTATGTAGGTATTTTCGCACCTGCTTATCTCCTGGGGCCTCATGAGTCCACTACACCTGTGGGCTGGGCCGCGCTGAGGCTCGCACTGTGAATTGACAGATAAGGAGAAATGCTCACCCCAGAAGCCTGAAACCGGGTAAGTGGAGGGTCTGGGACCCCGGCACGGCCTGGTGCTCGGGCTGCCTCCGTCCGTGTGCGTGGGGCAGGACCGCCCCCTCCCAGGAGAGGAGCTCTGCGCCCCTCACCCTGTCTTTGGCCAGTGCTGCCTCCGGTCCCCGGAGTACCTGACCCCCACCCCCGTGTGCAGAATGGGTATCAGTTTGGGGGCTGCGGGGGTGGCAGACGATATCTTACCTGTCTCTGGGTGCAGGGCCCACCTGCTCTGGGTACCGGCGGCGTCTGAGGCGGAAGGAGACAGAGCTGGCCGTGAGGGGGGCGAAACTTCTGGGCTCCTTTTCCCTCGCAGCCAGAGTTTGAAAGGACAGCGGTGGCCTTCCCTCCGGCCCCGCCTGCTGAGAGAGGCTCCTCGAAGGTCAAACTCCAAATTCCAGCCTGGGCTTACTGCAGGGGTTAGAGGAAGCGTCAGTGATCTCCCCTAGGGCGGTAGGAGAGGCCCCGGGCCAGCCCCAACCCTGAACTTGAACTTGAACTCTGAGCAGGCCCCGGAGGGGAAGATGGGCTGACCTGAGCCCCGCCCACATGGCCCCACCTCCTCACCTGGTGGGGGGCCCATGGCAACGAGGGGGCGGGCAGCGGGTGCCGCCCCGGGCGCGTCCTGCCCCGCTTGCCCACTCTGCCACTGGCCCGCCTCCGCGCTGGGGACAGGCGGGCTTGGGACGAGCTGGAGGCGGGGGAGGGGAGAGGCTGGCAGGGGACGCAGGGGACAGAGGGACAGTCCCAGGAGGGCACTCGCGGAGGCCCCACCGCTGGGGCAGCACCAGTAACAGTGACCACCTTTGTTCGATTCCTTTGCCCTGCGCTCTCCAGACCGAGGCAGGACAAAGGCAGACGCCTGGAGCCCAGAGGAGTTGTCAGGAGTGACTGAGACGGTGGCCAGGGGCCCACAAGACCAGGACAGGCAGTAGGGGACCGCGGAAAGCTTGCACTGGATGCTCAGAGCATTCCAAAAAAAAATTTTTTTTTTTAAAGAAAAAGATAGTTACTAGCGTTTGCAAAACAAGAGATTGGATGACTCTGGATTTCCCAGTTTACTATAACAATCTGAAGATCTGGCCATTCCACACAGCCGCAGGACAGCCACTGGCTAGAGCAGGGTGCTGGCCGCCCACCCCCCTCCTCCACCACAGAGGCCACCTCCAGCCTCCTTCTCTTGACCTTGGCCCTGGGTGGGGGCAGCCTCTGGCTCAAAGCAGTTCGGAAAGCATGGTGAGAATCAACGTGCTCCAGGCTCCATTCTAAATTCTTCCACATCTCTGCTCACTTGGTCTTTCCAACAAGCCTCCTGGACTGATAGTATTATGTCCATTTTACTGATGAGAAGACAGAGGTAGAGATGGGTGAGTGGCTTGCCCAGGTCACCAGCTGTGAGTGGCAGAACCGGGATTTGAACCCAGAGTGTTTTCTTCCAGAGCCTGTGGAGGTGGCTTAGAAACAACCTCAGCGGACAGAGGCGGCCTGGATACACAGACACTCAGCAACTGGACTGGCATCAGCATGAACAGGGGGCCTGCCTAGAGGGAAAGATGGACAGAGGAACAGCTGGAATCGGAGAAGGGGGACTGGAGGATAGACAGCCGGCAAATGGACAGCCTGAGCCTGTGACCGCAGACTCAACACCAGAAAGGCAGAACTGGCTCCATCAACCCGAGGTCCAGTCCTGGCTTCGTAGGGGCATGTCTGGGGGGCCATGGGCACGTTCTCCGGTCACAGTGCTACAAAGCACACAGATGAGCAAGAGAGCCGGACGGCACTGTGGTGGGTGGGAGAGCTATGGCCCAGCCATGGCTCAGCTCCAACTGGGGGAACACAGGCCAAATGGGGCCAGACCTCCTAATCGTTCTGGAAAAATGAGGTGTCCACAATTGTAGCCTCATGGTTACTTATCTATGAGGGCTGATTGCCGCCCACTGGTCCCTGGAACCTCGCTTCCTACAGTTTCTCTCATTGTCCAGCTTCTTTGGCTCTCGTTTGATACTGTAAAGAATAGAAGATGGGGTTTCCCTGGTGGTTCAGTGGCTGAGACTCTGCGCTCTCAAAGACAGGGACAGTGTAAAGGGACAAAGAAGGTGATTTAATAGTTAATTCCACGAGGGGAGTGTAAGTAGAAAAAATATGAGAGACCCCTGTAAGTTAATGATCGCTCAAGAGGGCAGGTTTGCTCAACCACAAAACCAAGCTGACTTGCTTAGCAACAAAACCACGCAGCAGGATCATGAGACATGTCGCCCCCCCGCCGCCCCCGAAAAAAAATGGTGGCATGAAACCCACATACTGCCCAGTAAGCTCAGTAAGTTTATGACCCCCGGATCTAACCTCTCTGCACACTTGAAAAACAACATTTTGACCATGTGTATACTTGCTTAGTCATTCATTTGTGTCTGACTCTTTGCGACCCTATGGACTATATAACCCAGCAGGCTCCTCTGTCCATGGGATTCTCCATGCAAGCATACTGGAATGGGTTGCTATTTCCTTCTCCAGGGGATCGTCTTGACCCAGGGATTGAACCAGCATCTCCTGAGTCTTCTGCACTGGTAGGACGACTCTTTACCACTGAACTACCCACAATAATTTGTAGAACTAGCTTGACCAACTCGGGCTGACCAGCTCAAACCTGAAGGAGGAGTTGATGATGGAAGCAAGACAAACAAGTTCTTCTGCCACCTCCCACTTTCCGTTTGATTATGAAACTGTAGCCTCAGTTCTCAGGAGCAGCATTTCTCAGTTGCCCGCTTGTAACCTTCACAAGCATCCTATTCTGAAAAATCACTGTTTATCTATCACTTTGCCTCTCTCTCAATTCTTCTACACTGAGACATAAAGAACTATGGTACCGGAGTTCTTAGGAGCCCCTCCTCTGAAATGACACCAAACTATTTCACCAACGCAGGGGGCCCTGGTTTGATCGCTGGTCTGGGAACTGGATTCCACATGCCGCCACTAAAGATCCCACATGCCCCGACTAAGACCTTGCACAGCCAAAGAAATATTTTTTAAAAAAGAATAGGAGAGAAGGTGGTGTAACCACTTTGGGGAAACTTTTGGAAGTTTCTTATGAAGTTAGCATATTCCTACCCTCTTGCCTAGTTGCTTTGTCGTGTCCAACTCTATACGACTCCATGGACTGCAGCCCGCCAGGCTCCTCTGTCCATGGGATTCTTCAGGCAAGAATACTGGAGTGGATTGCCATTTCCTTCTCCAATCTCTACCCTTCTCTAGTTCGTTCCACCACTTTTATCACTGAGTAATTTGCTTGAGGGAAGCCATGATATATTTTTTAATTGCCCTGGCACTGAGCCATACTGAGCCCAGTATCCCCAAACTGACACCTTAATTGGTCCCAGGTGGAAATGGGAAACTAGTGCTCTTACATCGGTCTTTCCTTCCTGCAGGCCTAATGCAGGTCCCATGTGAAGTGGTTTTCCACCTCTGAGGACTAATCTCTGCTAACAGTGGCCTGCACGTCACACTGAGTCTCCTGAGCTGGACAGTCTCTCTACAGAGAACTGACAGGTGAGGTGGGGTGGGGATGGCTGACTGAAAGTAGTGAAAGTGTCAGTTGCTCAGTCTTGTCTGATTCTTTGTGACCCCATGGACTGTAGCCCACCAGGCTCCTCTGTCCTCGGAATTCTCCAGGCCATAATACTAGAGTAGGTTGTCATTCTCTTCTCAAGGGGATCCTCCCAAAACCAAGGCTCCTGCATTGCAGGCAGATTTTTTTCTTTTAAAAACCATCTGAGCCACCAGGGAAGCCTATGACCCAGCAATTCCACTCTTAGTTGTTTATCAGGAGAAATGAAAGCATAAGTTCCACAAAGACTGTACACAAATGTTCAGAGCAGCCTTGCTCACAATAGCCTCTAAGGGGAAAAACAGCTCAGTGTCGATCAACAGAAAAATGGACAAATTGTGATGCTTTCTTACTGTA
Organism: Ovis canadensis; assembly: GCF_042477335.2. Taxonomy (NCBI): domain Eukaryota; kingdom Metazoa; phylum Chordata; class Mammalia; order Artiodactyla; family Bovidae; genus Ovis; species Ovis canadensis. The sequence goes on along the minus strand of NC_091268.1, from coordinate 37,773,299 downwards.
AGCAGAGAGGGTAGGTAGGGATTCACTGGAGAGAGAGTACCAGGCATGGCTTTCCTGACAGAAAAGAACCCTTTTTGGTCTAAGCCATTTTGTGATCTAAGCTTGGCCATAATGCTCACCCTTGAATAAAGGTCTCAGTAATTGATGATTTTATGGGAACAAAGGGAGATGGTAAAGGACAGGGAAGCCTGGCATCCACAGGACCCCAGAGCTGGACAAGACTTAGGGACCGAAAACAGCAACGAAGGAACAAAGAAATGAACAGGGAAATGGCAGTCAAACAATGGTGCAGTGATAAGGCAGGGTCCTGTTCCTCCTCCAGGGATACACGTAATAAGAGAACTTTGAATTCTGCAGACACTAAGGCCCCCACCCAGGGAGGGTGGAAGGATGTTGTTGACCCTCCTGACTTCATCAATTAACAAAGCTTGGACCCTGCCACCCTTTGCCCCAATTCTATGCTGAATTCTCCTCTGCTTAAGTCCCTTCGTGAATATACATGTGGCCAGAGCTTAAAAATTTCCCCAATTTTGCTGTTCTGGGAAACACTGCTTTGGGAAAGATCCTTATGTTCTCCCCACTTGCTGCAAGTAATAATAAATCCTTCCTTCTCCCTATCTTTGGTTTGGTTGCTGGCTCGACACCCATCAAGAGGCAAGCTCAGTTTTCAGGTAACAATACTCTGGGGAGAAACACATTTGTTTTTAGTAGGACAAACTAATGACATAAAGCCATGCATGAATCTCAGAAATATGCCAGGCACAAACACACCTTATGGTTCCATTTATGTGAAGTTCAAGAACAGGAAAGATGAATCTATGGTGATAAAGTCAAGAGATCCAAGTACTTTCTGGGGAGAAGAAAATTTCTGTATCTTAAGTGGTAACTATATGAGTATATACCACTGTTCAAATCCATTGAACCGAATAAGATTTGTGCATTTCATTGTATGCAAATTACACCTTTTAAAAAAAACAGGGTAGAAGGTGCAAATGGTGCATTTGGCAAATCAGCTCTTGCTTCTCTGATGGTGGAGGCTGTGGTCTTTACTCAGATCTTACCTCCCAGGGTTTAGCTCCAGTCCACTGTCTCCATGTAAGACAATGGATCCCATGTCATCAAAGTGCCTGACTTTGCAAGAGAAATCCCAAAGTCTCCATTTTTATATGGACTCTCCTGTTTTATCAGGTTGAGTGAGTAGTTTGGAATTAACAGAAACAGATACAACTGCTGTTCAGTCATCCTTCTGTATCTGTAGTTTCTGTATCCTAGGATTCAACCGCATGCAGACCAAAAATATTCAGGGGCAAAAAATCTGAAAAGTTCCCAAAACCAAAATTTGAACTTGTCACATGTTGGCAACTATTTATAAACCGTTTACATCGTATTAAGCAGTAGAAGAGATATCAATAACCTCAGATATGCAGATGACACCGTCCTTATGGCAGAAAGCGAAGAAGAAATAAAGAGCCTCTTGATGAAAGTGACAGAGGAGAGTGAAAAAGTTGGCTTAAAGCTCAACATTCAGAAAACTAAGATCATGGCATCTGGTCCCATCACTTCATGGGAAATAGATGGGGAAACAGTGGAAACAGTGTCAGACTTTATTTTTGGGGGCTCCAAAATCACTGCAGATGGTGATTGCAGCCATGAAATTAAAAGACTCTTACTCCTTGGAAGGAAAGTTATGACCAACTTAGACAGCATATTGAAGAGCAGAGACATTACTTTGCCAACAAAGGTCCGTCTAGTCAAGGCTATAGTTTTTCCTGTGGTCTTGTATGGATGTGAGAGTTGGACTGTGAAGAAAGCTGAGCACTGAAGAATCGATGTTTTTGAACTGTGGTGTTGGAGAAGACTCTGTGAGTCCCTTGGACTGCAAAGAGATCCAACCAGTCCATCCTAAAGGAGATCAGTCATGGGTGTTCACTGGAAGGACTCATGCTGAGGCTGAAACTCCAGTACTTTGGCCACCTCATGCGAAGAGTTGACTCATTGGAAAAGGCCCTGATACTGGGAGGGACTGGGGGCAGGAGGAAAAGGGGACGACAGAGGATGAGATAGTTGGATGGCATCACCGACTCAATGGACATGGATTTGGGTGGACTCTGGGAGTTGGTGATGGACAGGGAGGCCTGGTGTGCTGCGATTCATGGGGTCGCAGAGTCGGACATGACTGAGCAACTGAACTGAACTGAACTGAAGCAGTAGAAGTAATGTAAAGATCATTTAAAGTGTGCAGGAGGAAGTGGTACATGTCGTTTATACAAAAGCACTATGCCTTTTTTATAAGGAGCATGAGTGTCCTCCAGTTTTGGTGGCCATGGGTCCTGGAACAAACCGCCTGTAGACACAGAGGGGTCACTGTGGGTATCTGGTGATACATTTATGGTGTTCAGTTGGTAACCCTGTGTAATACTGTGGTTCATACTAAGAAACATATATTTGGTCTTCACCTCTGTTTCTGGCTTCCCTGGCGGCTCAGATGGTAAGGAATCTGCCTGCAATGCAGGAGAGGAAGATCCCCTTGAGAAGGGAATAGCTGCCCACTCCAATATTCCTACCTGGAGAACCCCGTGGACAGAGGAGCCTGGCGAGCTACAGTCCATGGGCTCACGAAGAGTCAGACATGACTGAAGCAACTTAGCATGCTCCGAGGTGTTTTTTGCTTTGTTAATGAGATGATTTGGGGGCCTCAGATTGGTTGAAAGGGGAACTGACCAGGTGTTCAGAGGGTTGGAACTTTCAGTCCAACCCTCTGACCAACCCCTGGGAGTGGGGGGTAGGAAGGGAAGGGCTGAGGCTTGATTCAGTTGCCAACAGCCAATGACTTAGTCAGTCATGTTCAGTAGCTCAGTCGTGTCCGACTCTTTGCGACCCCGTGCACTGTAGCAAGCCAGGCTTCCCTGTCCTTCACCATCTCCTGGAGCTTGCTCAAACTCCTGTCGGTTGAGTCGATGATGCCATCCGACCATCTCAACCTCTGTCATCCCCTGATGCTACTTCCAGGTAGACAGAGTCTGGTGCAGGTGTCAGGGCATTGCGTGGTGGCCAGGGGAGGGGTCTGGGGAGAGGGACCCACAGGTTAATATTGGTCCCACAATCTTACCCAGTTTCCCCAAGTCACATCCCCTGCTAGTCTGGAGTCCAGGCTGAGCTCCGCGTGAGGTCATAATTCCTTCCCGTATTTTTTACAGTCTTTTAGAAACATACCTCACCTACTCACACGCTATACTCCAATATTGCTGTTTATAGTAACAACTGAAAAGATCAAACCTTCAAAACACTGAAATAGGTAAGCTTGACCAATAGGCAAGGGTAGCGCAGTGAGCCAGCCCAGTGGGGGATAAAACGAGATACATTTTTGAACTTAGAAACTGTGAGACCGGGCTGCAAACAATATTCACAACACTCTCTTGGCAGGAGATGAAATGAGATGCCACGGAGAAACACTGGCCAATAGAAGGTGCTCAGTCCATGCTGGCTCCTTCCCTCTTCCCAGACATAAACCCCAGTCACCTGTCTTGTGTCTAGTCGCCACTGAGAATCTCAAACCTTCTATATATAAAGAGAAATCTTTATGATGGCTTCAACCAGTAAACACTGCATTCTCTCTCTCTCTCTGGTTTTGTTTGTTCATTTCTCCCAGAATTACGTTTCCTATAAATCTGGGACGTGGGTGGCCTTTCACCCACAGTGGCTTCAGGACAGTGTGCAGGTTAAGAGCCCAGAGATGGGGTCAAGCAGACCCCAACCTCCTTCTGGTTCCGCTGCTGCCAGCTGTGTGTTCTCATGTAAATGACTCAAGCACTCTGAACCCAGATTTTCTCATCTGAAAAAGGGGATGTCATAATAGTAATACAGAGCCATTTTACCAGGAAGACTCAACAAACTAAACCATATCACATTCTTTATAATTGTTGTTCAGTTGCTAAGTTGTGTCCAGCTTTTGGTGACCCCATGGACTACACATGCCAGGCTTCCCTGTCCTTGACTCTCTCCCTGAGTTTGCTCAAACTCATGTCCATTGAGTTGATTCTTCAGAGTACTAAGATGTTGTTTTTCTTTTCTCTCTCATTATTTCATGAATGTCTAGTGGAGTTTCTGGAAAACTACAAGACCTGAGATGTTACAACAGACCAAATGCAGAAGCAGATGTCAGCATCCAGCTGTCTTCTATTCAACCAGACATTCAAGAGATTTGCAAATGTGTAAAACAATTCCAGTCTTTCATAAAAGTCTTTCATTAAAGTCTTTCATAAAAGTATTACTTATTTGACATATAATGGGTTTCTTACTGTTCTTTAAAATTAATGTATTTAATTGTTTCTTCATTTAAGCATCTAATTCAGTAAAATATCTCTATCTATTAATATAACCCACATAAATGAAGTGAAAGAATCCTGAGGCCAAAAAGTTTGAGAATCGCTGTGCTGTGACAAACTTAATAGGAACCTGTGGCTCTGGGAAGAGTCTTGGAAATGGTCTAAACCCAAATCCATACAGTTCATTAAAAGGTATGTTCTGATCAAAGTGAACCCTACCTGGGAAGGCTGTTCTTGGCCATAGGGTCTTTGAGAGAAAGTTGTTTGTAAGTCAGGAGACCTTGCAGGTCAGCGTATAGCGTGGGTCGTTAATGAATCAACAAGGATTCTCCTTAATCACTAAACACTTTAACAGCAGGTCATCTGTGACAGCGAGGTTGAAGTTTGGAGTGTTACTTCGACACACTTGGAGATTATTGGAGTGGAACAGCATCCCGTGAGAGCCAGCTTGACCAACACTGCCCCCAGCATGAGTCTGGGTTGCAAGAGTTGGTTGTAGTGACAGCCCAAGGTCATTGGCATCCTTCCAGCCTGGGGCCAGTCATAAGGCTTGTACTCAGCCCCTGGGCTCTGCTTCCCGTGTTTGGTTATATCCTGGTTCTGCTAAATTAGTGGATCACTGTCACCTCTCTACTTCACTGCACTGGTCCTGGGTGTCCTCCATTAGTCAAATATTTAGTTAGGGTTGTCATAAGGGTTAAGGGTAGATAGCATCCTCAACTCAATGAACATGAATCTGAGCAAACTTCAGGAGATAGTGGAGGACAGAAGAGCCTGGTGTGCTGTAGTCCACCGGGTCGTGAAGAGTCAGACATGACTTAGCAACTGAAGAACAACAAGGACTGAGTGAAAGAATTATTTGAGGTGGACACTAGCCAGTGAATTTGCCCTTCCCAATTCCTGCACGACATGTGCGTCAGGGTGTGGCCACTGGCTTGAGAGGGCATGTCATCTAGGCGATCTCTCGCTCTCTCTTGCTTAAGACAGATCTCTGCCCGGAGCTGTGACTCCTTCCTGCCTTTCCTCCAGTCAGGACGGTGACAATCGGATGGTCTTGGAGGCCCCTGTGGAGGCCAGCAGCTGGGATCCCTGGCGGGGCAGAGAAGTTGTCAAAGTGGACACTCTCTGTGGCCTGAGAAATGCAGCTGAAAGGGCTTCATTTCTTAAACCGTGTCATCACGGGGACTCTGCTTGTAAACAGCACAGCCTTCTGTCCTAAAACATAAAAGCAAAGCATTTGGATGAATGGCATCATCAACTCAGCGGACATGAGTCTGAGCAAACTCCAAGAGATAGTGAAGGACAGGGTGATTGATCAGCAACCAAGCGTTTGGAAGACTTTGTGCCTGTGATAATCACTAGGATTTGCAATCAGGATCCCGGGGGCCTGCTCTGGAAGGACACGCCTTTTCTCGTCCCTTGTCGCTGGAAACACACACAGAACACATTCTTAATCTCTGACGGTGCAGCAGAGACATTTCAATTTGCTTTTATTTTTAGTTGTTAAACTTATTTTATTGACATATAGTTGATTTATAATGTTAATTTCTGCTGTCCAGCAAAGTTATTCAATTACACACGTATATATAGTCTTTTTAATCTCCTTTTCCACAATAGATTATCCTAGAATATTGAAGAGTTCCCTGTGCTATACAGTAGGACCTTGCTGCTTATCCATTCTATATAAGAGTAAACAAAGATCATGGCATCCGATCCCATCATTTCATGGCAAATAGATGGGGGAAAAAGTGGAAATAGTGGCAGATTTTATTTTCTTGGGCTCCAAAATCACTGCAGATGGTGACTGCAGCCAGGAAATCAAAAGATGTCTGCTCCTTGGAAAAGCTATGACAATAGTAGACAGTGTATTAAAAGGCAGAGACATCACTTTGCTGACACAGGTCTGTCTAGTCAAAGCTGTGGTTTTGCCAGTAGTCATGTATGGCTGCGAAAGTTGGACCATAAAGAAGGTTGTACTCGACTTAGCAACTGGACAACAACGAATGATGATTTGCATCTGTTCATCCCAAATTCCCAGTCCTCCCCTCCCCCCCTCCCTCCTTCCCTCCCCCCTCCCTCCCCTCCCCCCTCCCTCCTTCCCTCCCCCCTCCCTCCCCTCCCTCCTCCCTCCTTCCCTCCCCCCTCCCTCCCCTCCCCCCCTCCCTCCTCCCCTCCCCCCTCCCTCCCCTCCCCCCTCCCTCCTTCCCTCCCCCCTCCCTCCCCTCCCCCCTCCCTCCCCTCCCCCCCCTCACCTCCCCCCCTCCCTTCCCCCCCTGCCTCCCTTCCCTCCCTCCCCTCCCTTGGCAATCACAGTTCTCTTCTTTATCTGACTTTGCTTTCAAACATTACTCAGTGTATGATCTGAGCAAGTCCCTCTCCAAAGATTCTTCATCATCTGCTAAACAAGAAGAAATAGTATTGCCTCCCACCCAGGGGAGTTGGTGAGGCTTCAACAATATAATCCATGTAAACTGTTGAAGTTTCTTCTGCAACGGCTGAATAAATGTGTGCTCTCATCTTAGTGACTGCTTTCAATATTTCTGGCAGAGGTGTCTCATAAATTTCCACCTGTTGCGATTGTTCTGAACCTTGATCTGGCTGCTGCATCTAGCAGGCATTTTTGTCAGCCAGTGAAAGCCTTCCTTAGCAATCAGTGCAAAGAAACAGGAAGACAATAGACTGGGAAAGACTAGAGATCTCTCCAAGAAAATAAGAGACACCAAGGGACTATTTCACACAAGAATGGGCACAATAAAGGACAGAAACGGTACGGACCTAACAGAAGCAGAAGATATTAAGATGAGGTGGCAAGAATACACAGAAGAACTGTACAAAAAAGATCTTCATGACCCAGATAACCACAGTGGTGTGATCACTCACCTAGAGCCAGACATCCTGGTGTGTGAAGTCAAGGGGGCCTTAGGGAGCATCACTACGAACAAAACTAGTGAAGGTGATGGGATTCCAGTTGAGCTATTTCAAATCCTAAAATACGATGCTGTGAAAGTGCTGCACTCAATATGCCAGCAAATTTGGAAAACTCAGCAGTGGCCACAGGACTGGAAAAGGTCAGTTTTCGTTCCAATCTCAAAAAGGCAATGCCAAAGAATGCTCAAACTACCACACAATTGCACTCATCTCACACACTAGCAAAGTAATGCTCAAAATCATTCAAGCCAGGCTTCAGCAGTATGTGAACCAAGAACTTCCAGATGTTCATGCGGGATTTAGAAAAGGCAGAGGAACCAGAGATCAAATTGCCAACATCCGCTGGATCATAGGAAAAGCAAGAGAATTTCAGAAAAACATCTACTTGCCAAAGCTTTTGACTGTGTGGATCAAAACAAACTGTGAGAAATTCTTAGTGAAGTGAAAGTCACTCAGTCGTGTCTGACTCTTTTCGACACCCTGGAGTCCATGGAATTCTCTAAGCCAGAATATTGGAGTGGGTAGCCTTTCCCTTCTCCAGGGCATCTTCCCAACCCAGGGATCAAACCCAGGTCTCCCACATTACAGGCAGATTCTTTACCAGTTGAATCACAAGGGAAGCCCAAGAATACTAGAGTAGACTATCCCTTCTCTAGGGGATCTTCCCAACCCAGGAATCGAACTGGGATCTCCTGCATTGCAGGTGGATTCTTTACCAACTGAGCTATCAGGGGAAATTCTTAAAGAGATAGGAATACCAGACCACCTTACCTGCCTCCTGAGAAACAGGTATGCAGGTCAAGAAGCCACTGTTAGTACCGGACATGGAATGACAGACTGTTTCAAAATTAGGAAAGGAGTGTGTCAAACCTGTATTTTGTCACTCTGCTTATTTAATTTATATGCAGAGTACATCATGTAAAATGCTGGGCTGGATGAAGCACAAGCCAGAATCAAGACTGCCAGTAGAAATATCAATAGCCTCAGATATGCAGATGACACCACCCCTATGGCAGAAAGCAAAGAGGAATTAAAGAGCCTCTTGATGAAAATTAAAGAGGAGAGTGAAAAAGGTGGCTTAAAATTCAACATTCAAAAAACTAAGATCATGGCATCCAGTCCCATTACTTCATGGCAAATAGAAGGGGAAACAATGGAAACAGTGATACATATTATTTTCTTGGGCTCCAAAATCACTGCAGATGGTGACTGCAGCCATGAAATTAAAAGATAATAATTAATTATCTTAATTAATTAATTAATTAATTAATAATTTGTTACTCCTTAGAAGAAAAGCTATGACAGACCTAGACAGCATATTAAAAAGCAGAGACATACTTTGCTGACAAAGGTCCGGCTAGTCAAAGCTATGGTTTTTCCAGTAGTCATGTATGGATGTGAGAGCTGGACAGAAAAAAAGGCTGAGCACCAAAGAATTGATGCCTTCAACTGTGGCATCACAGGAGAAGACTGTTGAGAGTCCTCTGGACAGCAGGAGATCAAACCAGTCAATCCTAAAGAAAATTAACCCTGAATATTCATTGGAACCATTCAACTTCAGCTTCTTCAGCACCACTGGTTGGGGCATAGGCTTGGATTACTGTGATATCGAATGGTTTGCCTTGGAAACGAATAGAGATCATTCTGTCGTTTTTGAGATTGCATCCAAGCACCGCATTTCGGACTCTATTGTTGACCATGATGGCTACTCCATTTTTTCTAAGGGATTCCTGCCCGCGGTAGTAGATATAATGGTCATCTGAGTTAAATTCACCCATTCCAGTCCATTTTAGTTCGCTGATTCCTAGAATGTCGACATTCACTCTTGCCATCTCCTGTTTGACCACTTCTAATTTGCCTTGATTCATGGACCTGACATTCCAGGTTCCTATGCAATATTGCTCTTTACAGCATTGGACCTTGCTTCTATCACCAGTCCCATCTGCAACTGGGTGTTGTTTTTCTTTGGCTCCATCCCTTCATTCTTTCTGGAGTTATTTCTCCTCTCATCTCCAGTAGCATACTGGGTACCTACTGACCTGGGGAGTTCTTCTTTCAATATCCTATCATTTTGCCTTTTCATACTGTTCATGGGGTTCTCAAGGCAAGAATACTGAAGTGGTTTGCCATTCCCTTCTCCAATGGACCACATTCTGTCAGACCTCTGCACCATGACCCGCCCGTCTTGGGTGGCCCCACAGGGCATGGCTTAGTTTCATTGAGTTAGACAAGGCTGTGATCCGTGTGATCAGATTGACTAGTTTTCTGTTGATATCACAGCAATAGTTATTACAGGAGCAAAAGTTTATGAACTCAACACACAGATCAAGCAAACCAAAAGGCTGGAGTTTGGAGCAGAGAAACTTTATTGCAGGGTCAACCAAGAACAAGTGGCTCAAGTTTCAAAAAATCTGAACTCCCCAGTCGTTTGGGCAAAAAGTTTCCATAGACAAAATTTGGGTTGGAGGTGTGTGACTTTGCTCTGATTGGTTGGTGGTGAGGTAACAGGGTGGTGCTCCAGGGACCTTGTGCTCAGTAGAAAGTTACCATCCTCCACCTGGGTGGGAGCCTTAGTTCAAAGACATGGTTTTGTATGTTCCTCAAGGAGGAACCAAGATCCTGCCTTAACACTGGGCTATTGTCTCATGACAGCTCCTCCTTTGTTTCTGCATTCCCTCCCTTTTCTGATTAGCAACTGTTTGAACCTGCCCTCAGGAACTTAGGGATGGTCAAGGAGGCTGAATAAAGCCTATTTCCTACAAACATGAAAGGGGGACATAAAAAGGATTTGTATCCAGGAACTTTACAGGGGCCTACTCAGTTTCACCCGCCAAATATGGCCCCTTCCTTGTTGTTATAAATAAAGTTTTATTGGAACACAGTCATGCCATTTATTTGCATTTTGTTTCTGACTGCTTTTGTGCTACAGTGGTAGATTTGAGTACTTGTGACAGAGACCATATGGGCTGCGAAGCCTAAAATATTTACCATCTGGCTCTTACAGAAAACTTTGGCTGCCCCTTAACCTACAGCACCACTCAATGAGTTCGCATCCCATCCCCAGAGTTTGGGGCACCAAGAGGAAAGATTTTCATCCCTACTTTTCCCTTTCAGAAGACAATACAGCCAACTGGTTAGGGAAATGTCAGTGGAAAGAATGCAGTCTGGTAACTCTCTGGTAACAAAGATATGTCATTCCGAGAAACCTTCCAAGGGAATTCCCTGACAGGCCAGTGGTTAGGACTCTACCTTTCCACCATTCTGGGGCTTCCCAGATGGTGCTAGTGGTAAAGAATCACCTGCTAAAGCAGGAGACATAAGCAGGTTCAATCCCAGGGTAAGGAAGATCCCCTGAAGGAAGGCATGGCAACCCACTCCAGTATTCTTGCCTGGAGAATTCCATGGACAGAGGAATCTGATGGGCTACAGTCCATGGGGTTGCAAAGAGCGGGACACGACGGAGGCGACTTAGCATGCAGACACATTTCCACTGCAGGGGACACTGGTTCTATCCCTGGTTGGGGGAAGATCCTTTAATCCCTCAAGCTATGTGGTGTGGCAAAAACAAAACAAAAAAGCCCTCCAATCTGACCATCAATATGGTTACTTTGGAGACTCCCCTGGTTGCCCAGTGGTTAAAACTCTGAGCTCCCAATGCAGGGGTCTTGGGTTTGACCCCTGGTCAGGGAACTAAGATCCTGAATGCCGAATGGTGTGTCCCCTTTCCCCAGAAAAGTTATTTTGAGACTTTTAATAAAATATATAATCTTTCTATATCTTTGTCAAAGCCATTGAGAGAAGAAACGAACAGGATAGGATTGTGAACAAAGCAATCTCTCAATTCTTCTCTTTAGTACATGTTTTCATGCTTAAAATCTCAAAATAGTATGCTGCGGAGAAGAAGCTAGATGAAAGAGAGTACGTATGGGATGATTCCATTTACGCAACATTCTAGAAAATGTAACTGGACCTGCTGTGGCAGCAGGTGGACATTTGACTGGGTAAGGGGATGGCAGGACAGATGGATATTACAAAGGGGCACAAGCTAACTTTCGGAGGTGAAGGGTCTGTTTATTAGCTGGATTATAGGTCCTTATACAGCAAGGTCCTACTGTATAGCACAGGAAACTGTATTCAATACCCTGCGATAAACCATAATGGAAAAGAATATGAAAAAGTGTATGTATATATATGTAACTGAATCACTTTGCTGTAGATCTGAAAGTAACATAGCAGTGTGTGTGTGTGTGTGTGTGTGTGTGTGCGTGTGTGCACACGCATGCACTCAGTCGCTAGTCATGTATGACTCTTTGGGACCCCCTGGACTGTAGCCCACCAGGTTCCTCTGTCCATGGGATTCTGCAGGCAAGAATACTGGAGCGGGGTGCCATTTCCTTCTCCAGGGGATCCCAGGGATCTAACCCAAGTCTCCTGCATTGGCAGGTGGATTCTTTACCGCTGAGCCACTGGGGAAGCCCAAATCACCTATAGTGTTGTTCAGCCTCTCAGTCGTGTCCAACTCTTTGCAACCCCATGGACTGCAGCAGACCAGGCTTCCCTGTCCTTCACCATCTCCTGGAGCTTGCTCAAACTCAACTATACTTCAATTTAAAAAAACAACATCAGTACAGTATACTAATGCATATGTATGGACTTTAGAAAGATGGTAACGATAACCCTGTATGCGAGACAGGAAAAGAGACACAGATGTATAGAACAGTCTTTTGGACTCTGTGGGAGAGGGAGAGGGTGGGATGATTTGGGAGAATGGCATTGAAACATGTATAATATCACGTAAGAAATGAATCGCCAGTGTAGGTTCGATGCAGGATACAGGATGCTTGGGGCTGGTGCACTGGGATGACCCAGAGGGATGGTACAGGGAGGGAGGTGGGAGGGGGTTTCAGGATTGGGAACATGTGTACACCCGTGGCAGATTCATGCTGATGTATGGCAAAACAAACACAATATTGTAAAGTAATTAGCCTCCAATTAAAATAAATAAATTTAAATTAAAAAAATAAAATAAAAAAACAACAAACTCATATGGGAAAAAAAAAGTCTTAAACAGAGCAAAACAAAGAGTCTTTTTATAAATGGGTTCTTATGGGGAACCACAGACCATCTCAACATGAAAGGGAAGCAGAGAGACTCTCCTTTCAGTTCTCCTCCCCCACGACCCCAGCTCTCCTGCCGCCTCCCTGTGGTCCTGGCAGTGTCTTTTTTCCTCCATGGCCGCTGTTCTGCAGAAGCTCTGTAACATTATTCCCCCCTTCTTTGCAGCCTAGGAATCACAGTTCCCCACAGTGACTCTATGACAGGTGTTTTACTGACCCTTGTTGGTGCCACTGATCATACTTACATCTCAATAAACTGTCTCTTTATGAAACTATCTTTGGTTAAATTCTTTGGACTGTGACATCTAATTCATGCTAGAACCCTGACTCACAAACCTTTCAACTGTCTGTAGGGCAAATTCCCTATGACACTCTCTGCTGGGACTTTGGGGTTTCCCTGGTGGCTCAGTGGTAAAGGATCAGCCTGCCAGGGCAGGAGATGTGGGTTTGATCCCTGAATAAGGAAGATCCCTGGGAAAAGAAAATGGCAACCCACTCCAGTATTCTGGCATGGAAAATTCTACGGACAGAGAAGCCTGGAGGGCTACAGTCCATGGAGTTGCAGAGAGTAGGACATAACTGAGCACAAACAAACAAACAAGGCCCCACTTTAAATCCAGGGTGATCTCATTTCAAAATATATGTGCAAAGATCATTTTCCAAACAAGGTCACCTTTGCAGGTTCTGGGGGTTTCAACTTGGGCCTACCTTGGGCCAGTATTAAACCTGCTGCAATCTGATAAAATAAATAAATAAAAACAGTTTTTTGCATTTCTTTTCTTTCTGCAGGCAATGGGGAGCGGTATCGTTAAACGCTCTCTTGGGTGTGAGCAACAGAAACTCAACTCCAACTAGCTTAAGAAAAAACATTGGCTCACACAATGAAATGTACCAAGCTTCCGGTCTGGCAGGACCCAATGTCTCAGATCATGCCATCAGGCCTTTATTTCACTGGCTGTGATTTCTGGTTTTGTCTTTGCTCTTGAGCAGCGTTCTTCTTCACCATGGTCCTAAAAGGCTCCAGCTGCCATCCATTCAGGTTCAAGTCCAGTAGGAGACAAGGACTCCCGAGCAAATCTGACAACAGTACCAACAGTCTCTGGCCTGAATCTTATTGGTTCATATGCCAGTATCTGAACAAATCCCCTGGGCCACGGAGCGCGAGGGCTTTGTCCCTGTTGTCCTTGGCGTTCACTTGCTAAGTCACTAAGTCATGTCCAACTCTTTGCTACCCCATGAACTGCGGCACACCAGGCTTCCCTGTCCTTCACTATCTCCCAGGGTGTGCTCAAACTCATGTCCATCGAGTCAGTGACACCATTCAACCATCTCATCCTCTGTCCCCTTCTCCTCTTGCCCTCAGTCTTTCCCAGCATCAGGGTCTTTTCAAATGAGTTAGCTCTTTGCATCAGGTGGCAAAAGTATCGGAGCTTCAGCTTCCACATCAGTCCTTCCAAGGAATATTCAGGGTTAATTTCCTTTAGGATTGACTGGTTTGATCTCCTTGCTGTCCAAGAGACTCTCAAGAGTCTTCTCAAGCATCACAGTTGAATGCATCAATTCTTCAGTGTTCAGCCTTCGTTATGGTCCAACTCTCACATCCAAACGTGACTACAGGAAAAATCACAACTTTGATTATATTGACATAGTCACTTTGTTGGCAAAGTGATGTCTCTGTTGTCCTTGAGTGGTTCCCAAAGAAAATAAACATTGGTGTTTCCAGAAGGTGGAGGGTGTGCTGGACAGAAAGTCAGTGCAAATCCACTCCCCTTGCTCATTGATTCATTATGAAAATTGGGTGAAAAAAGCTTGGCTGGGGCATAGTTTATGATGGGTTCTCTCATAAACACGTGGCTATACCCTTCCCCTCTCAGAAACCAAATGCCCCAGATCCCTTCCACGAGAGGGCAGGTGGCCCGAGAATCGCGACAGTCCTTTGTCCTCTTTCTGTAACTCCTTTCCATCACATAATCTGCTGAGGAAACATATCCACTCTTTCTAAAGTTAACCAGTGTAGAGACAGAATGCATGCATGACCCATTGAATTTATTTTCTCTCAAATAAAAATGAGATTATACTAATAGGATCTTCTGCAACTGTACTTTTTTTTCACCTCTTAGCCATGTTAGAGATGCCTTTCTGTAGTGGTTTATCCATATATTTCACATTATCTTAGTAGCTGAATATTCCAGCTTCTGGATAAATTACAGTTTATTTAACCAGTCACTTCTTGGAGCAAATACTGCTGATTCTGCCCAATAACCAGTTTCCTCTTTTTCACTAATCACAGAATGCTCACGCTGCAGATGAGGACATGACATTCCAAATAAAGAGTACAAGTCACAGCCTCCAGATTGGTGTGCTCAAGCTCTGACTCGTGGGAAGTGAGCGTGGTTGAGGCACTGACGTGAGGGTCCTGCCTTTAAAGAAAAGGGGTGTGTCCTCTGCACACCGCTGTACCTGTTCTCACTGTGGGAAGGAGTTGTCTCAGGCCATACAGATGAGAGAAACACTGAGCAGATGGAGAAACTCGGGCAAGCAGCCCTGACACCTGACAGCCAGCGACAGAGCAGCCAGCCACTCGGTTCTGTGGTTGAAACCGGTGCTCTTTGGGGTCTCTCTAGTCCAGCGAATACTCCTAACATGAGGTCCTCTAACCAAAAGCAGGGGCATCACCTGGCCACACCCCAGACCTAGGGACCCTGATGTCTTTTAACAGAATCTCCGGGGGAGTCCTCACACATTATTGTTTTAGAAGGACTGATCTGATACCCTTAATGAAGGGTGGTCCCACCGTCTGCAGTTTTTATTACAAGCAAGGCTGCTGTGATGATTGTGGTCAACGTCTTCTCTTAGACTGGAATCCCTCTAGGTCAGATCCTAGGCATGGGATTGCTGGTCCATGGAAGACTGATCTTTACAAGAGTTTCTGAGGGTTTTTCATTTGGCTGGTTTTGATTCCTTTTTTTTTTTTTTAAGATTTTAAGAGTGTTCTGGTGGGAAGGCCTGCTAATCCCAGAAAACCTTAATGTTGCAAAGCTTCTTCTAGAAAAAAGGGACATCACCATACGCCCCCTGGTGGCTATTTTCTGTATTTACAGACGAGTGGCTAAAAGACCTTGCAACCTCAAACAAAGGGTTATGAAACCCACAGCAAACGAGGATTGTGCTCTCGAGAGGTCTGGCTGTGTGGCTTCAAGGCTACCCTTCACTAGAACTGCTGTAATGGTCATGCAAGCAAAGGGCTGTTTGCAAGAGTATTGACATTCTAATGCAGGACTTAGCAAAAGGAGTCCTAAAAAATGGCTAGATAATTGAGGCACAACAAACCACACTTATAAAAAATGTCCAACGGATGAAGTTTTTCTTTTTTTAGCCATGTGACATGTGGGATCTTAGTTGCCCAACCAGGGATTGGACCCACACCCTCTTGCACTGGAACCACAGAGTCGTAACCACTGGACCACCAGGAAAGTCTCAGGACCAGGTGCTTTTTTTCTTTTTTTAAAATTGAGGTACAGTTAATGTACAATGTTATATAAATTTCAGTTGAACAACACAGTGATTCACCATTTTAAAGGGTACACTTCATTTGTAGTTAGAGAATTTAGCTATGTTTCCTGAGCTGTGTAATACATCCTTGTAGCTTATTTATTTTGCACATCAGTAGTCTGTATCTCTTAATCCCCTACCCTTGTCTTGCCCCTTCCTTCTCCCCACTGATAACCACTGGTTTGTTCTCTAGATCTGTGAGTCTGTTTCTTTTTTATTGTGTTCACTAGCTTTATTTCTTATATTCCACTCGTAAAAGATATCATACAGTATTTACCTTTCCCTATCTGACTGACTTCACTAAGCACAGTAGCCCTCAAGTTCATCCATGTTGTTACAAATGGCAACACTCTATTCTTTTTATGGCTGAGTAGTATTCTACTGCAGGCTTCCCTGGTGGCTCAGCTGGTAAAGAAGCCATCTGCAAGTGGGAGACCTGGGTTTGATCCCCGGGTTGGGAAAATCCCCTGGAGGAGGGCATGGCCACCCACTCCAGTTTTCTTGCCTGGAAAATCCCGTTGGCAGAGAAGCCTGGTCGGACACAGCTGAGAGCCTCAGCACAGCACAGGATACCGTATTCTGTTGCGTATACACCACATCTTTATCCATTCCCTCAGTTTTTTGGTGGACACTTAGATTGCTTTCATATCTTAGCTAGCATAAGGGATGAAATAAAATTTGCATTTTAAGGCAAGGCAAGCAAAAAATAAACAAATTTTTCTCTCTGTGATTGAGATTATTTGCATTTCTCTCATTGCTGGTGACCTTGTGAGCACATCTTCTCCTGTGCTTGCTGGCCATCTGCATGTCTTCTTTGCAAAAATGTCTATTCATGTCTTCTGCCCATTTTTAAGATTAGGTTGCCTTCTCATGTTGAGTGGCATGGGATGTTTATATATTTCGGATGTCAACCCCTTGTCAGTCATATCGTTTGCAGATATTTTCTCCCATTTACTAGGTTGTCTTTTCATTTTGTTGATTATTTCTTTTGTTGTGCAAAAGCCAAGTCCTATTTGTTTATTTTTGCTTTTATTTCCTTTGTCTTAGGAGAGACAGATCCAAAAAAATATGTTGCTCTCGTTTATGTTAAAGACAGGGGATGAGTTCTGACATGTGCGTGCGCATGTGTGAAACCAGTGACACAGGGTGATATCCACCACCCCCAGCGGTTCCTGGCACCCACCCCGTCTCCAGACAATACTGATACGGTTTTTGTCACTATGGCCTAGTTTACATGTTCTAGAATTTTATAGACACAGAATTAGGTTGCATGCACTCTTTTGCATGTTTTCACTCAGCATCATATTTTGAGATTCATCCATGTTATTGGATTTAACTGTGATTAGGATAGCTTCATTGCTTTGATTTTTAATTTAAAAATTTTAAACGGAAGTATAGTTGATTTACAATGTTTTGTTAATTTCTGCTATACAGCAAAATGACTCAGTTATACATATATATATATATATACATATACATATTCTTTTCATGATAATTTCATTGTATGGATGTATCACAGTTTGTTTATCTGTTCATCTGTTGGTGGATATTTAGCTTATTTCCAGTTTGGGATAACTGTGAATAAAGTGGTATGAGCAACAGCATAAGTCTTTGAATAGGTACACTTCTTCCCTTCTCTTGAGTAAACGCTTAGGTGGGAAATGTCTGGGTCACACTGTCAGTATATTATTCCATTTTAAAAAGGAAGGAGGGGATTTCGTAGTGGTCCAGTGGTTAGGACTCAGAGCTTCCTCTGCAGGGGACACAGTTTCAATCCTCAATCAGGGAATCCTGCATGCCACGTAGCATGATTAAATATGAATAGATAAATAAATAAAAGGAAGGAAATTTTGACACATGGAACAACATGGATGAATGTTGAAAATAGTATGCTACTTGAGATTTACATTAAGCTAGACATGGAAGGCCACATATTGGATGATAAAGATCATTTATATGAAAGGGCCAAAACAGGCAAATTTATAGTGGCAGAAAGGTTAGTGGTTTTGATTTTCCAGGCCTGGCAGATGGAGAGGAGATGGAGGGTGACTGCCAATGATAAAATGTTTTAAACCTGACTGTACAATTGTGACTATACTAGAAACCATTGGATTTTATGGCATGTGAATTATCTCTCAATAAAGTTGTTATTAAAAAAAAAAGAAGCAAATGCTCTTAGAATGAAAGTAGATCAATTAAGACAAAAATACAACCAATTTTTTCTAGAAGTTGCAACCCACTGGAGGCATACACTTAAACCAGTTTTAACTTGTCTGGTCACTGCTCCTAACTGTTCTACGTCTAATAGCTCAACTGCTTTCTGTCATGAGAACACAGTCTCACTCTGGAATTTAAGATTCTATGTTAGGGCTCTCTAGGAAAACAGAAACAACAGGACATTTAAGCAATTGGCTTATGCAATTATAGAGGTCAACAAATCCAAAATTTATAGCACAGTCTAGCTGGCCAGACACTCGGGAAGAATCAACAATGAATTTCAAGTCCAAAGGCCTACTGCTGTCAGAATGCATTCTTATTTATTTATTTAATTAATTTTTGGCTGTGCCACAGGGCATGTGGGATCTTAGTTCCCTGATCAGGGATCAAACCTGTGCCTTCTGCAGTGGAAGTGCAATGTCTTAACCACTGGACCACCAAGGAAGTCCCTTTAATTTTCTTTCTATTTTTTAAAAGTCTATATATTTAAAAATACTCTCACAGAAATATCCAGAATAATATTTGACCATGGCCCAGCTAAGCTGGCACATAGAATTAACCATCCCAGATTCTACCCTGTCTAGTTTGAAACTCCAATCTCATTCTGCAGTTGAAAGTTTCTGCTCCCCTCCCTCCCTTCTGATTTTCAGAACCTTGTTCCTTGACTCTTCTAAGAAGGTGCTCTCTCCCCTGTGTACCACCCTGGTCTAGGTGGGTCTTTCTTGGAGCCTGCAGGGCACCTCGTCCCCTGTACAGCCCCCTCAAGCTCTCTCCCCAGCACCAGGCACACCCACGGCCCAGCCAACTGCCCACCTGGGGAAGCTAGGTGGCCCAGCTCCTGTATTTGGACTCCCTCAACTCCTCTGAAATGCCATCCTTTGGAGGTCACGAGCAGAAGCCCAGCTGTCCCTGGCACCATCTGGCTAAGCCTCCAGTCTCTCGAAATTCTCTTTTCCTGCTTGCTGCAGGGGCAGGGTCAGATGGCTGAGGGCCAGGTCACTGCAGAATGAGTCACCCTTCTTTTCTTTAAAATAAAATTTAAAAAATGTGTATTTATTGGCTGCACCAGGTAATAGCTGCAGCCTGTGAGATCTTTAGTTGCAACATGTGAACTCTTAGTTACCGCTTGCAGGATCTAGTTCCCTGACTGGGGATTGAACCTGGGCCTCTTGCATTGAAAGCTTGGAGTCTTAGCCACTGGACCACCAGGGATGTTCCCACCACCCGGCCACCACCCCCCGCCGCCTCCTCCACCCTCCACCTCCCCCATCCCCCGCCGGTTTAATGGTCATTTTCATGGAAAGCCTTTTCCTTACCCCGCTCCCTTCCTTAGCCTATCTGCCCCAGGATGGATCTCCCATTGCTTAGCCTGTCCTTCCCAGGCTGGAGCCCCTCTTCCTTAGCCTGTCCCCTCCCCAGGATGGAGCCCCCCTTCCGTAGCCTGTCCCCACCCCCAGGATGGAGCCCCCTTCCTTAGCTTGCGCCCACC
Organism: Ovis canadensis; assembly: GCF_042477335.2. NCBI lineage: Eukaryota > Metazoa > Chordata > Mammalia > Artiodactyla > Bovidae > Ovis > Ovis canadensis. Next base: position 37,753,671 of record NC_091268.1, on the reverse strand, counting down.
CCCAGGATCTCAGCCTGTCAGGGCTGTGCAAGTGCCCTCAGAAGTGAGTGCCTCCTTCTGTCTCACACCCCAGGTACCTTAGTCTCCTCTCCATCACCCTGGTCCCACCTCTCCAGGGACACTGCATCCCCACTCCCCAAAGGGTGACTCTATCTCCCCATCCCTGAACACGGACTCATTCAGTTTCCTCAGGATGTCTTGCAGGGAAGGGCTGCTCCCCATGCTGTGACTGGAGGAGAAGGGTGTCCCCAGTCCCACGTGAGGTGCCTGAGGAGCTGGCAGGGCTGGGGGGTGGAGAGCATCCAGCCATCACCCACAGGGACCCAAGGGCTGGTGAGAAGCCAGCGGGTGGACAGTGAGCTGGTGAAGGAGGCAACAGGTGAGGTCAACGCCAACAGGTAAGGTCAAGGCCAACAGGGCAGGTCCAGCAGGGCCTCAAAGACCATGGGAAGGAGCTTGTAGTTTTGCCAAGCGCAGCGGGAACTACGAAGGGTTGGAGGCTGGGGAGTGACTGGCTCTGATCTCACCCTGCAGTCGGATGGGAGGATGACAATGCATGCGTTCTGGAAGGAGGTAACGTGCAGGGACTCCTTGGAGATATTGAGAGATGCTATGAAGGGAATAAAACAGGGCACGTGCTAGACCTGGGCTTCTCATCCTCTGCTGCTGGCTAATCCCTTCCTGTGGCGGGGGGAGGGCGGGGGTGAAGGGGGTGGTGCAGGCTGAGGGCATCTTGTATGTTTCAAGGACAAGGAGCAGCATCACTGGTCTCTAACTGCTGGATGCCAGGAGCAGGCTCTCCCCTCGCCCCCTTGTTGTAAGAGCCATAAAGGTCTCCAGACATCCTGACCATCCCCTGGGTTGGGGCCAAGATCAGCTCCAGTTGAGAACCACTGTTCTGGACAGGAGAACGGCCGGGAGTGGGAGGGGACTATTGGGACTATTCGAGAGACGGATGGGACGGCATTCCGTGCACAGGCATCTTTGCTTGGAGTGGGATCAGGAGTAGCCAGCTGAACACCTGGGGCAAGACTGATTCAGAGGAAGAGGTGATTCCCCAGGGTGGGAGAGAGCAAGGGGGTCTGCGGAGGGCTGAGGAGAGCAGGTGAGGACAGGGGCTGACTGTGTTAGGCACGCCAGCTTGCAGGCCGTGGTAAGCGGTCTGGGTTTTCTCCTAAGCGCTGCAGAAAGTCACCAGAGGATCATAAACATGCTGGTGATGTGACGGAGCTGAAGCCCCAGAGTTCAGGGGCACAGAGGGACTTTCTGGGGTGATGGACACGGCTTCTCTCTTGGCGGGATGAGGGCTACATGAGGGCATGCACTCATGAACCCACTGAGTGGTACGCTTTAGAACTGGGCTCCTGTATTGTATGAAAATTATGTCAGTTTAAAAAATATATATATATATTTGGCTGCACCAGGACTTACTTGCGGCACTCGGGATCGCCAGTCTTTGCTGCAGCATGCACAGTACCTTTTACTTTTGGCATGCGGGGTCTAGTTCCCTGGCCAGGGATCTCGAACTCAGGCCCCCTGCATTGGGAGCGCGGAGTCCTTGCCACTGGACCACCAGGGCAAAGCTCACCCTAGCTATCGTGAGGCGGGTGGACAGAGCGGATGGAAAGCGGGAGACGTCCTGGCTGAGGTCACGGTGCTGAGGGTGGAGAGATGGTCTGATTAAAGATCTCTTTTGAAGGCCAAGCAGGATTTTGGATATTGGGGGTCAGGGACTGAGCTAGCAGATGGTCTGATGAGGACTTCAGTCTGGAGTGGTATAATTTCAAAGGCCGTGAAAGACCAATAAACAGTTATTTATCTACTCTCTCTTTTTTTTGGCCACACCTCCAGGCATGTAGGATCTTAAGTTTCCCACCAGGGATGGAATCCACGCCCCCTGCAAGTGGAGTTCAGAGTATTAACCACTCATCAGCCAAGGAAGCCCAAATTGTTACTCCCAAGGGCACAGGTGTGCCGGTGGGAAGAGCTTTCCCTTGGCCATGTTGCCTCGTCCTTAGGCACTCAGGATGTCCCATTTTCGCCCATGACCTGAACTGCTATGTATATACCTAAGATTGTCTTTATTGTTTTAGTAAGGGGAGTGCCATCATATTTCTGGGACTTCCGTGGTGGCCCAAATGGTAAAGAATCTGCCTGCAATGCGCGAGACCTGGGTTTGATCCCTGGGTCAGGAAGATTCCCTGGAGAAGGGACTGGCTACCCACTCCAGTACTCTGGCCTGGAGAATTCCGTAGACAGAGGAGCTACTGTTTGTGGGGTCGCAAAGGGTCAGACAGGACTGAGAGACTAACATTTTCACTTTAATCATATTTATTCTTTTTTAAATTATTAAATTTTTTTAGAAACTTAGCTGCATTGGGTCTTCGCCGTTGCGGAGCACAGGCTCCAGCGTGGGCAAGCTCAGCGGTTCTGTCTCTCAGGCTTAGTTGCCCCACAGCATGTGGGATCTTTATTCCCTGACTAGGGGTTGAATAACTTGTCTCCTGCATTAGAAGGCAGATTCGTAACCACCAGACCACCAGGGAAGTCCCTAAGGTTGTCTTTAAATGTGAGTCATTTAAAAAGTAAATCTTGCTTTTCAGGGACTGCAAATCTGGAGAGATCCTGGCTGGGAGAAGAACTTGAATCTCACTGTGCTCCCGGCCTTTTGACCCTCCCTGAAAGCCCCTCAGTAAAAATGGACTGATCCAAAAAAAAAAAAAAAAAAGTAAAACCCGAATGTGTGTATTTACAAGGCAACCTTAGCAAATCAGGGTTACTTGTTATAGGGGGATGAAAATAACTGCCCAATAAAACCAGACAATGTTATTGAACGAAAAATTCAAAATAATGAAATGCTTGGAAACTAAATTCCTGAAGAATGGGATATTTTTCTAATTTATTTTTAATTGAAGGATAATTGCTTTACAGTATTGTGTTGGTCTCTACCAAATAGCAACATGAATCAGCCACAGGGTTAGCCCTGCCCCCTCCAAGAATGGAACTTCTGATGCTTACGTAATGAAGGCCTATAGTCATTGCTAGGCCTTAACTGTATTCCTTAAAAATCTCTTTGTAATCACGTATCTGTGTTTCTATAGGAAAAATATTAAAACAGAAACAAAACTAAAATAGTCACTCTAGGAAGTGCAAACCAGGGCTTGAAGTCTCTGGTGCACATTTGGGAGGGGCCCCTTGGATCCCTTGGAGAGCAACCCACTCCAGTATTCTTGCCTGGAGAATCCCATGGACAGGGGAGCCTGGCGGGTTATGGTCAAAAAGAGTCGGACATTACTGAAATGACTGAGCGCGTGGTATGCATCTTAGCCCTGGGGGCACCCTGGGGCCTTTGCTGGGCTCTGGGACCTGCCTGGGATCCTGACCCAGCACACCCAGCACAGCCAGGAAATCCCAGGAAGTCCCAGGATGGCTATAGAGTTAACAGTATTATTTTTTAACTTTTTGTTGTCAATTTATTATCTACCCCTTTGCCAAAATCCAACGAGGCAGGCATTCATAAAGATTTTGGGGGAGCTCTCCGGAGGCCTAGTGGTTAGGAGTCCACGCTGTCACTACGGAGGCCCAGGTTCAGACCCTGACTGGGGAACAGAGATCCTGCAAGCTGCACAGTGAGGCCAGAAAAAAGAAAAGGTACAGAGTTTTTAAAAAGATCCTTTATGGCCGAAGGATCAGCTTTACCTCTATCACTTTTCTGAAGGACAGAAATCAGAAACTCTGGGGCATTCGTCCAAAGCAGTGTTAAAAAATATCTGCTCCATCAAGAGAATGATTTGACGATCACTCCTTTAGTAAGAGCTTAATTTACATTTCAGATGGAAATTTTTCTTGGGATAGTTGTAGATTCACATACAGTTATAAAATAAATACCACAGAAGGGAATTCCCTGGTGGTCCAGGTCCAGTGGTTAGGACTCTGCACTTCTACTGCCGAGGGCCAGGGTTCAAAACATGTCTGCAGTGGGGCTGGAGCTTGGGGACTTCCTTCTAGCTCCGGGTGATACTAGCAGGCAGCCACCGTGGAGCAAGCGCTGTCCCCACCTTCCTTCCTGCTGGTCTCCTGTGTTGTCCCCTGGCTCACACTGAGGCCCTCCCGGCCTGCAGGACTGATCTTGCCCCAGGCCTGGCTGTTGCTTTACTGCCCTCAGGGCTCTCCTCAAATTCCACCTCAAGGACATGGGTTTTATTCCAGCTGCCTAGGCTGTCTGTGGTCATGGTAGCACTTTTCAGTGGAGAAAGGGAACGCTGGGTCAAGGGCTCAGGGCGGGACCCAGTGGATGAGGCTGGGAGTTATCCGTGACCGCCTGTACACACCGCAGATGTCCCCAAGGAGCAATTTCTAAAGTGTGGGTATTCCAAGAAATAAAAAAGCAAAAACATTTTTTAAAAAAGGGATTTCCCTGGCTGTCCAGTGGTTATGAGGCTGCTTCCACTGAAGGGGAGCGTGTGTTCAATTCCGGCTACTAAGATCCTGCCTGCTGTGTGGCACAGCCAAAAAATAAAAAACAAAAATAAACAGGACTTTCCCTGGTGGTCCACTGGATAAGAATCAGCCTGCCAATGCAGGGGGCCTGGGAGATTCCACATGCTGCCGGCAACTAAGCCTACGAGTTGACCACATGCTCTAGAGTCCACGCCCTAAACAAAAGGTGCAGCAGTTAAGTCCCCCTCGTTGCAGCTAGAGAAAGCCCCTGCACAGCCACAAAGATCCAGTGCAGTCAAAAATAAATAACATAAAATTTAAAGAGAAATAGGGACTTCCCTGATGGTCAAGTGGCTAATACTCCGAGCTCCCAAAGCAGGGGGCCCCAGTTCAAACCCTGGTCAGAGAACTAGATCCCACATGCCTCAACTGAAAGTTCATATGTGGCATTTAAAGATCCTGTGAGCGGCAACTAAGGCCCAGTGCAGCCAAATAAATTTTAAAATATAAACAAACATTTATAAAGTGTGGGTTCTCCGTGATGCTGCCTTTAACTCCTCTGCAAAGACTTCACACCTCCCCCTGAGCTTTGACAGGCTGTCTCACCCAGAACTCAATCTATTTTTCGGTTTGTTTTTTGGACAGCTTATTTACAGTACCAGTGGCACTGATTTCTCATAGTCATGACATCACCATCTTTTGTCAAAAACCTGACATGAGGAGTTGATTTTTAAAACTATGAAATCTATGAAAATTCAGGTGGTTCGTGATATGGTGAAATTGAGAAGGAAGACCTGGTGGGGCTCCTGGGTACAAAAGCCTTTCTGTATCCCCTATTTCTTGTTTGCAGGAAATAGGCTTCGTTCAGCCTCCACAACCTTCCCTGGGTTCCACACGGTTGATAATCAGGGAAGGTACAGGATGCAGAGATAATGGAGTAGTCAAGAGACAATACTGCAGCCTTAGGGACAGGGTCCTGGTTCCCTCTCAAAGGATACATAGATGACTTTTGAGCTGTTTGGCAGCTCAGGTGGGAAAAGTTAACAGTATGCTTCCCCCAAACAGGCAGACAGACCCTAGATTGGTTGGAATCAGAAAGCTGATGGTGCTGACTCCCAACTGTCCCATCACCAACCTCAGAAGAATGTTCACGAGCTGATCACACCCTCTATGAATCTTCTACAATAAACGCCTCACTACCTGCTCTGGGTTGGGACACACAGTCTTGAGGGTTTTCAGCCCTCTCTGTCCCCCTTTGCCTGGCAAAGCAATCAAGTTATCCTTTTCTGTTGCACCCAAAACAAATACAGTTTGGTACAGGACAGAGTCTGGATTTTGGCTGCCAGTCCAGGCAAGCTGACCCCAGCGGATTACAGTCTTTGAGGAGAAGGCAGCGTTGGGCAGGCCCTCAGGGAGCAGCTCAGGATGTCTAGAGCCCAGGACACGTCCTGGGGAAGAGGAGCTGTGTAGCTCCTGGGATCTATATTTGGAAACACATGGGTAGATGTGTTAAAATATTTAGATCAACTCTAAGAGGCTGTTAGTGACTCAAGGTCACTGAGTCAGGGCAATGTCACGGTCAGACTAATCATCTAGACTAAGGCATGGGCAGTTGAGAGAGATTAAGGAAGGTTTAGGAGGAACACAGTCGTTCAGGGACTAGAACTGTTTAAGGACCAGGCAAACACCAAACCACTTCTTAATTTTTTAAATCAAACACTTTATTTCCACATAACAAGCGCAAAAAACTCCCAAACACTTTAACAATACAATTAACGCAGTTATGAAGTCAATTATATACTACTCAAAGCCCCAAAAGGTCAATCAGCTTAACGTTCCAAACATTTCCAGACGTGGTTTTTCAAAGCTACCTTTGGTTTTTGGAAAAACCAGTATGGAAGTCAATATACATTGAATGCATTGAACAACATTTGCTTATATTAAGGTGTCCAACAACATTAGCTTACACCTGGCAAGTTGGAGCATGATCTGAAGTCATACGCTGAAATACATACACAGGTTCTGCCCCCGAAGCTCCTGCGGTGAGGAGCGAGGGCTGTGAAGGGGGAAGAAAAAGGCCAGTCCAGGCTGTGGCATTTCTCATTTTGTAACAGAGGTATGAGAGTTAACACTAAGAACAATGTCAAGTCATTAAGCTTCATGTTCCAAATGGTCTCTTGCTGAGGCTTGAGATGGGCACAAATGGTGGGGAAGATGAAGTCACAGGAGAGTTTGAGCAACAAGATCCCAAAGATGCTCAGAGAGGGTAGGAAGGAGCAAGCAACAGTTTCCCATTGTTCTCACATTATTTCAGGGTGAAAGTGTGAATAAGTTCGGATAAAATGTTCAAATATTTGCTTAGATTTTTTTTTTTTACTTGGTTGCTCTATGAGAACCCTCATACATAGCAACTTTGAAACTTTCGTTATAAAAAAGAGCGTACAAATAAATTCACAAAAAAGAGACAGTTAATGCTGAGCAGCCAAAAAGTCATGGTTTATTATATCTGAAGAAAGTTCATAATTCAAACACAACCAGACTGTACATTTTACAATCACATTCTATTTGTAAACAGTTAAAAGCCACTGACTTCTTTTGCATCTTAGGACACAAACAGTTAGAATCAAGGCAATGAAATGATGGCAAATTCTGTACTGTTAAAATTTTTACCCTTGTTTAGTCTCTCTTCTTTGACTAAGCAAGCATTATAATACCATTTGTGGGCAAAAAAAGGGGGGTGGGGAGAAAGAAATTTTAAAAATGGTGTATAACTCGTTAGTTTGCAACAACATTTAAAATTTTCTTTATACAACGAACAATTCTGTAAGCCCAATATCTTGGTTACAGTATGCATAGTTACTGATTTCGGCTTTAAGGTACAACAGTTAAACATTAACACAGTCACGAGAGAGCGGAAACAGAGAGCCACTTGATGGGATTACAAAAAATTATTACCTATTGATTATTAGCAAACCATCATCACTCACTAATAAAAAGACAGCATCTGAAAGCAGAATCTCAAACTCCAGCTTTAAGCATTTTTTTGTTTTTTTCTTTTTTTTTGGCAGAGAAAATTCTTAAACAGAGCAATATGTAGTATCAGTGCTAAAAGTTGGGGTTTTTCTTTTTTCCTATAAGAAACTACAAGGAGTTTTTTTTTTTTTAATTTTTTTGTTTTTTTAAACTGGGGAACTGGTTTTCCTGAGAACCATGCTCTTTGATTTAGGACAGAATAGAAAAACAAAAGAACATGGCCAAATGCTGCTCCTTTTTCCCAGAGATAGAAAGCATCTTTTAAATCATCCTCCATTTTTTTTTTGTCTTTTAATTTTTTTTTAAATGATGGAAGAGTAAACATTTTTTTTTTCTCAAAAAACAAACAAAAAAATCTGTAAACAAGAAGGCTCAACGTGGGAACCTTCAAAACAAAATGGAAAGCCTATTCAAAGTGCAGGGCCCGTCCTGGGTGGCAGGTGGGCTGCAAGTCACAGCTGTGGCCACAGTTTTTCAAACTGCAGAGTGAAATTCTTTAGTTTTATAACATGAAAAAACTGGTGCAATACTTTCATTTATAGTCCTAAGTCAGTATCATAACTTGATCTTTTAAACTCCACGATACCACAATAAGGTAGGCAAACATCAAGGCATAGTAGAGAGCGCACACCTTAAGAACATCCTTGAGTAAACATTTACACTGGAACAGCTGCCCTCCCCATATTGCCGAGTAGACGGAGAGAACACCCTTCAGTGCAAAGTTAAAAGCTCATACATTATCAGCCCAAAAAACTTGTTTGCAAAAAGAAGAGAAAAAGAATGAATGGGGGGAGGGGTAGGAACGGGGAAAAAAAGAGAACTCAAAGGCTAAACATGATGAGTATACACAAGTGAGCTCATTCTATACGGTTTAGCATGTATGGCGCTATTTGGGAGTGTAAATAGATAGATACCTTTTCACATTATAATATTGGCCTGCATGATTCAAGTATTCAAACTGATATGTTTCAGGGAAAACAAAGTGGAGAATGTGCAGAGAATAGCTGTTCCCACAGGTGGCCCCTGGCTGCAGGCGGCGAGCCCAACTTAGTGCTCCTTTCTCTCGAGGCTTGAGGTCGAAGTTCGTGAGTCTAGTCTACACTGTTACATGGACTCTCCACCCCCACCCAGGTGGTCAACAGAAAGAAAAGCATTAATGGGGGATGGGCTGCTAATTCCCCGGGGGTCGCTGCTGCTGGGAGGACCCCACAGGCTTGTGGAATAATGTGGGGTCCCCCAGAGGGAAGTGCCATGAAGGTCTCCACAGTTAGTTCCCGACAGCCCAGCACCATTCCAGTGATTGAGATCGGTCCGGCTGGAGAATGAGTGGGAACAGTCGAGGGAGCCCAGCCGGCTCTGGCTGGACCCGAGAGACTGCCAGCTGGGAGAAGGGGTCAGAGACTGACTTTGTGCAAAGAAACGACTGATCTCCTCTTCACTGGCAAACTCAGCAAGAATAGTAGTGTTCCCCAGTACACACCTGGAGGAGAGAGACACAAGCAGGCCTGGTGAAGACGGGGGCCAGCTGAGGGGTCTGAGCCAAAGTCAGGGGGGCATATTGTCGCCTCGGAGGGGGAAAAGAAGAGGGCGGGCATGCAAGGACGCCGAGGGCCCTCCCGCCAGCCCGAGCGCGCCCCGGAGGCCACACGTGGTAGGGCACAGCGCCCAGGGCTCTCCAGACCCAGACGTGCCGCCCAGCTCTGCTGAGGCGTCAGATCACATCCTGTCTCCTAACGGGAAATTTAAGGGACTTTCTAGGGCCACTTTGTTTTTTTTTTTTCTCTAGGGCCACTTTGATCTGGGGTGATGTGCTCCCTTTTGAACGTTGCCCTTGGAGCCAAAACACAGGAGGCTGCAGCTCTTCTGAGATGCTCACTGCGGGGCCACACGTGCCAGTCCAGGGGTGGTGTGCGGGGTCACCGGAGGTGCTTCCAGCCACCCGAGGGGGCCCTAACAAGAGGATTCTGAACCTGCACCCCCAGGGGCGTTTTCCAGGCGCCTGCGTAGAATGGGCAACTTACATGTGCAGAGACTTTTGTGCCTTCACTACCTCTTCTTTTGAACTGTAACGGACCAAAGCGTTTCCATGTGGGAGGTTCAGGTGGAATGTTATCAGTGGGCCATGCTGCATGCACAGGGTACGCAGAGTTGAGCCATCAATCTAGGAAACAAGCCAGGGAGCTGCCAGTTAGATGCGCCGCCGCGAGGCCCGTCCAGGGAGGTGGTCCCGGGCTGGGACTCTGGTTCTCTCTCTTGCCCAAGGTCCTTCGCTCCTGGTGCCACTCTGCACTGGGACTCACTGCTGTCATGGGGCACAGCGCCTCCCTCCCCACCTCCACTGGTCCCAGAGCCATACCTCTGTGGCCTCTAGACTCCTGGATATTCCCCAGATCCCCAATTCCTTAGTTAGCCATTGCCCCTGCTGTGGCTTCAGGTCTTCTCTCTTCCCTGCCCTGAGGACAGGATTCATCAAGGCACTGCTCCCTGGGGAGGAGGGGGGTGGGCTCTTAACACCCAGCCTCCAGAGGAGGGGGTCGTCCAGGGACTAAGAAAATGTTCTCATCTAAACGGGCAGACATGGTTTCTCAAAACGCGGTACAAGGACCACCTGCATTAAACTCATCTGAACGCCCTTACAGGAATGGAGACCCCTGGTCCTAGCCCAGGTCTGCTACATGAGGGTCTGCGGGGTGAGATCTAGGACTCTGGTTTTGATCAGCTCCCGTGCATTTCATAGCATAAGAACCACAGGATCAGACCACCAGCCTGCCTGAGGTATCCGAAGACCATTCTCTGTCAGGCCTTAACATCTATTTAGTCCACTGAGCAGGCCTGGGCAGTCCTCATCTTAGACTTACACCAGCATGGAAGCCTTTGCTTCCATGTGACCTGGAACCAGGACACCACCAACCAGGATACCTGATGTTCTTACCTGAGGTGTAAGGTTTTTTAGAACAAGCCAATTTGTTATTCTCCCTGAGCTGCTCTCACCCCAGCTGGAACCTAAACAAGGAAGAAAAAGGACAAGTCAGCCTTCCAAGACTGTGGCCTGAATGACTGTGCAGGACAACACAGCCCAGTTACACTGGAGGGATTCAGAAGGATCACCTGAGCTCAGAGGATCTGTTTCCTTCTTTCTTACTCACCTGTGGTTCTACCTGGGGTATCTTCCCCACAGGCCAGGATGCCACCTCACTCCAGCTCTGACCAGCAGCTAATTCCTGGGGCACATGGCTTGGCCTCTGGGGGTGAGGGGCTCAGAGGGCTGCCAGCTCATTACAGTGGGCGAGTGAACCACAGGCCAGATGCCTTTGGGCTCTTCCCATTTATAAAGCTAAACCCATTCCCTATTTGGGGAATAGCCTAACTTCATGATCATCTCAGGTACTGGATGACTTTGCGTGCACGTCCCACAGGGTGCTAAGTTAGAGGGGATTTAAGAGCCTGCAATCGTCCAGACATTCCTTGTTTAGCCTGGGCTACCACAGGGGCTCTGCATCTGGCTTTCCTGTCCGGCCCCAAGGCATCGTCTCCCTCTCCCAACAACCGAGCTTGAAGACATGATCCAGTCACTCCTGTCTAGAACTGTTCAAAAGAGCCTCAGAAACCCTTTAGAAGATGGCTAAATGTCACAGCTCAAGGCACTCAGCACTCCCTGAACACCGCCCCCCAACCCTTGCCAAGCTCCGACTTCACAGGAAGCTCTGTGTTTTCCCAGCTCTCTGTGCCTTGGCCTACCCCGCCCCCTCTGCTGACGTGGCTGACTCACACAGGCTTCCTGATCCCACCCGACTCCCATCGACCCTCCTGAGGGTCAAGGGTCTTCAGCCACGTTTATGATGCCCCCTCATCATGCACTGCCAGGCGGTGAGCTGGCACCCAGAAGATGCCCGTGGCCTGAAAGAATCGCTCACACATCACACCAAGCTAACTTGGATTTAGTAACTTGGAACAGACTCAAGTGTTCTTTTCATATAATTAAAACCTTCCCTCTAAGGAAACATTTTAAGTTTTATTTCAACCAATCACTGCTCTGTAGATCGGAAATTGTTATTAATGAGGTTTCACTACAATTTTCAGCCTGGAGTTGAGAAAACTTTGTGTACTTGGGGACAGGGGAGCAGATGAGCCCTGAGTTGTGTTTGTGGCTGTGTGTGCAGTGTATGCTGGGGGAGGAGGCGGGGACGGGATCCAGTACAAGTCCCAAGTTAGTCGTTTAGAGAAGGAGCAGGAAGGTGGGACCCATTTGTCCCAGGTTTCCTGGGACAGTCCGGTTTAGGCCTGCATGGTTAATTAACGGCACCCCCTTTCACTCTGAAATGTCCCTGTTTAATCAACGAATTTTCTGATGATCCTAAGTACAGGCCAAGCTTTCACCCCAAAACAGGGCCCACTCTTAAAGGCCCACATGGGCTGGCCTCACTGACCCCAGGTTTATCAGATGATACTTCCTGTGATATGGTGTCACCACAAGTCTGCCACGTGTAGGAAGTTACTACACCGAATGAGATAAGCTCTTGAGCAGCTTCTGAAAGGAGGGGTCCCATTCTATTAACTTCATTGCTGACTGGTGTGTGTTTCTGGGGAAACCTAAATAACGTGGGCAAAATTTAAAGTAAAATTTAACACTCTCAAAAGCACGGCAGAAGACAGCAATGAACTAGGAATCTTATGCTGTGTTACATTCTAATCCTACTTTATAGAGGATAATGCAATAGTCTTCTTCTCAGGTCTCTAGACTGGTGGTACTGGCTGGTGTTCAGTGAATGAACCACAAGAAACCACCTTCTTGCATGTCGTCTTACCTGGGGTATACCTGGCGTCAGAATTTCCCCATCCTCCACCTACTCGAAGGGGAGAATTATCCCACGAAGACAAGGGTGGCTTCTGACCAGTCAGTCCCGGAGGTGGGCGGGACGGAGCAGTGATGTTTTTAGGTGGCAGAGGGACCTTCCACAGCTCATGAGCCAGAGAGGTGTTTGTAACTGAACCAGGGGACCATGTCAATTTGGAATCACTATTTCTGGCTACTCGAAGGAGAAAAACAAAGAGGGGGAGAAGGGAGATAAATGCTTTCAGAAAAGAGAAAATTTAAGCAATGGCAGTACCTATTCCCCCACCAAAAGGAGATCAGACAAAAATAAACTTTAAAAAGGAACCCACTCCCTTGCCTCAAAACAGACTGTCTCATTAATAGTTTTAAGATCTGTGAGACCCTTAGTCCAGCTAACACAACAACACACCGAACACTGCTTTAACTGCTCCAAAGAGCGAGTGGGAACTCCACACCTTAACAATCCTAAGGAGTCCCTCAGGACCGATACTCAGACCACTGGATTTTAGCGTTTTGTTGCTCACTCATGAAAAAAGTAGACCCGACTTAGGGAGTCCTCACAGCAGACATTCATGGGGGACATGCTGTACTGAGTGCTGGTCTGCTGGGTGTACTTCTCCTTCCGATCCTCACATACTCTCTACTGAGGTTCAGAGAGGGTAAGCAATTTGCCTATGGGTCCAGTGCACAGCCAGGGATACAGGAAACTCAATAAAACGAATGCTAAAAAAGCGGAGGAGCAGAAGCCAACAGAGAAATTCAACTATGATCTTTTTCTACTTTTACTGTCAACTTTTTCTACCTGATCATAAGGAGCTTGTCTTTAAGCCAACAGATCTCAAAGTATGATGGGAAGACTGCTCACAACCCAGTTTATTAATGGCTTGCGACAGTATGAGAAATTCAGAGCGAGCGTTTGTAAACTTCGAGAGCACTCTGACACTACTCCCAAGGCTGTAATCATTTTTCTAGCAATTTCAAGTTCAGGTTTACTGTATTTTACAAAAGTGATCAGTCTGCAAAGAAGTGGACATTAGAAAAAATAAAAGGTCCTTCACTACAGACAGTTGAGAACTACTGCTTTGAACTAAATTACATTTAATCTCAGATGAGAGTGGCTATTCAGTGAAACCTGATTGTTTTAATAAATGATGACTAGGTACGACAAATTTTAAAAGGGGGCAGGTAGTGTTAAAAGTATCATCCCAAGCTCAGAAATACACTCTCCTGGCTCCCTGAAAAGACGACTATGGATTAAAATAAGAGGTGAACACAAGAGCCCGGCCCCGGGCTCCGACGGGGAGAGCCCAGGCGCGGGGACAAGGCCCACCTGAAGTGCTTTGTGCTGTACTGCTGAGGGGAACATTGTAGTTGGAGGCACGAATGGATGACCAGGCACTAGTTGAAGGCAGCGTGGTGTTCAAGGATGAGGATGACCCTACACGAGGGAAGAGCCCACGAGTCATTCATTCGAGCAGAAGACCAGGCGTTCTGAGACGCAAAAGCCTTCAGAGAACCTGCAACTTAAGAGCATGCCACAGGACAGACACAGGCGTGCTCAGGGCCCGGGCACGGTGCCCACGATGGCAGTTTCCTTCTTGCCTCCACCTTGGCTCAGAAGAGGTCCCTCTCCCACCCATCTCCTCGTACGTGTCTGTGAGACTGCACCCCAACAATGCGACTGGCAAGAGGCAACACCAGCCTTGCTTCTCAGTACCAGGCTCCATCTGAGTCCCTGGCCTGTCTCTGAGCTCGTGCCTGCTTGCTGGGCAGCTCAGGCGCCCTGGCACCGGCTCCACCAGTGGGCCAGGCCTTTGTTCCTCCCCACTGAGCCCCACGCTCTCCAGAACCTAGCCTCTCTTCCTGCAAATCCCCTTGATGGCTACTCTGGTTTAGCTCCAGACCCGACCATTCTGTGAATCTCTGCGACAGTTCCTGCTGCTGGATCCTTGCATTAACTACAGGCCACGAGCGCTCACTGCCCACGCTCTCCTGTGAAACCACAGTCCAGGTGGTTCCACACACCACTGTTGGCTAATTCAGCCATTTTAGACTGATGAGGATTCTTATCTCACCACCGTGACGTGGCAAACATCTGTCAACAAACTATGTATTTAATAGAAAGCGCTGACTGTTTGACATTTTCTTTATTACAAACTGTGTAACAGGACAGCGGTGAGGATGTATGTTACAGACAAAGACCTGGCCTCCTTCACTGTGCTCACCTTTCCTCCATTGCGTGTATGCGTGGCATTCCTGTACATGGTGAGAGACAACCCCGTAGTAACGAGGAGGAGGGTTTATGTGATAATCCATTGCAAAGCGCATCTGGATGCATGGACCCTTAAACTGCTCTTATTTTCACTCTGAGAGACCAAGAAAGCCAAATGCTTCTCCAGAGGAAAGTTCTTTAATATAACATCTTTCATAACAAAGAGCCATTTCTTAATAACCACAAGATGGCAACTTGTTATAAAATAGTTATATATTAATATAGTTATTAGAAAGCAAATGTCTGTTGGTTCTTTAAGTTAATATAGATGTTCACCCTGTCAAGTGATAATAAATCCTCATCAGTTAAAAAGTGGTTAAGAGTTACCTATCGCCAAGAATTCTGTTATCACTGTCAGAAGCCCCCTGGATGTCAGGGGCTGTGTTGTGCTGGAGTGACTCTTGCTCCTCAGGGTTTCACGTCTACCTTGAGCCCTGAACCATTCAGAAACCCTAAGTTGTGCCCGTCTACATACCACTGTTCCTGTCCCTGAGGTGGTCAACTTCCCGCACAGTATTAATTGAAAGATTGTTTATGACACTGCCAGGAGTGACGTAAGGGTCAGTTTCAGGGTCAATGTTTGGATAACCTTTCCATGGTTCACCAGGGCGAAATTCTGGAAATAAAAACTTAAAATTAGTTCAGGCTTAATCGTCATCTAAAAATCCACTATAACTATCCCAAAGTTTTATTCCTAAAGTCCATGCAATTCTCAAATATTTCCCAATATTCTCAAATTATTTCCCAACACCCTAATAGGCTGATTTAATATCACAACTAATATAAGCTGTTATTAATGAGTAACTTGCAAATTTTTGCATGAAGTAATTTCTCAGGGTTTATATATTTTTTAAAGTGTATTTTAAAGTGCTTTATTACAATCACAAGGCTATAGCAACTTGGACTGGACAAAGCAGGCTGTAAGTGCATTTCTGGTGATTCCTCAATAGATGGAAATGCTGTCGTGCCAGTCCCCAGGCAGCTGGAGAAGAACAGTGAACCCAGGTTTCCATCATGCTTCGTGCTGGACTAATTAACCCCACCTTCACAGCATACAGGCACCGGTAGCAGGCCAGGCCACTCAGCAGCCCAAACCCGACGCTCAGCTTCTCACTCGCCATTTCTGTGCTCGCCCCCACCCTCTGTGCAGGTCAGTCCGATCAAACAGAACTGGGGCCAAATCATTTTCATGTCCAGAGGTACTGAAATCTTAATGGAAACAAACTCTCACAAAAGAAGATGCCAGCATTTTACCTGGTGGCCAATTAACACTGCTAGAGCCGTTAGGCGATTTGGCACGTGGCCAGCCATCTCCTATTGAACCTGGAGGACTGGCTGGTGAAGTACTGCTGTTCATAAAGTCATAGGGAACAAATGGAGACTCTTCCAGCCTGAAACCACTTGAAATAGCACCTAAAAAGAGAAAATGGAAGGGAAGTGTGAGCAAAATATACCATCACATCTATTTCTTGTAGTTTGTCAAATACTGTAAGAAAACTTTTTATTAGATCTGTGGGTTCCAAACTGTGTTCTGTAGATTAGGTGAAGGTGTCAGGAGGAAAAAAGCCTTGCGCCTTCAAGACCTCAATCACCTCTCTCCGATGGGGTCCTGGCCCTAGTGACGGTATATGCATTGACAGAAGAGCTGAAGGACAGAGGATGGAAGGAGAGAATGCGCGGTGAGGAGGGCCAAGGCCAGCATGGCAAGAGTTTCGGGGAAAAAGTTCTAGCCAGTGGGCGAGGCCTGCACAAAGACTAGAGGAGAGAAACTGTTTGCCACTTCTCAGAAACTGAAAGATCATTTGGTCCGAAAAATAGTAAACGGGAGAGTAAACAACATGAAGGAGCTGGGCCCTGATCTTGAAGGGCAGGGACGACCAGGGACATTTCGTCGTAAATGCTTGGAATTCAAAGATCCTGAGGTGGGGTGTTGCGTATTCTAGCTGCCCGGCCCCACCGCTGCAGACTGACCGATGCTGTCTGTTCCCTCAAGCCTTCAGAATCGGCAACACCCTCAGACAGGGCTTTCTAGGACTTGGCAATGAGTTCATTGTATCGAAGGGTTTTAGGAAGGGAACTCATACGAATACAGTTCCATTTATTTTGAAGTCACATTTGCTGTAGTGTGGAAAAGAGAAGGCAGGCTAGCTCGGAAGCAGGGAGACCATTAGGAGACACAACAGATACCTAAGCTGAAAAGCAGAAACGGGCACTACTCAGAGATGGACTGGATGGGGAGACTGGAGGAGGGAAGAGATCGAGAACAGCTCTTAGGCTCAAAACGGGCACTACTCGGAGATGGACTGGATGGGGAGACTGGAGGAAGGAAGAGATCGAGAATAGCTCTTAGGCTCAAACACCCACCAACTGATGAGTACGTAAACGAAACGTGGTACGTGTGATCCAATTCAACTATAAAAAGTAATGAACTGCAGCATGCTGCAACATGGATGAACCTTGAAAACGTTACGCTAAGCCAGAAGTGCCGGCCTTAAGAGACCAGATATTACATGCTTCCACTTACACGGAATGTCCAATACAGACAAAGCTACAGCAAACACTTATGGCTAATGGAGGTGGGAGGAATGACACCAAAGGGGTTCCTCTGGGGAAATGTTCAACAACTGATTGTGTGATGCGTACACAACTCTGAGAACGTACTAAAAGCCACAGAAGTGTACGCTTCAAAAGGAGACCTGTCCATGGAAATTATCTCAATCAACTTTTTTAAAAAGAGACTGCCTCTTAAGTTTCTAGATTCAGTTTCTGGAAAGGGGAGGAGCAAGGGTGAAGAAAGTGAAACCTATCAGATCCCTCTGGGGTTCTCCTGCGTACAAAAGCTTTTCCATGTCTCCCATTTCTTGTTTGTAGAAAAAAGATTTTGGCCTCCTAGACCTTCCCTGAGTTCCAAACAGCTGAATCAATTAGGGCAGGGAAGGAACGCAGAAACAAAGGAAAGGCAGTCAAGAAACAACAGCATGGCTCTGGGCCAGGTCCTGCATCCTCCTCCCAGGATATGCGTTAACAACCCCCAGCCGGGTGGAGGACGTTGACTGCAGGCTGAGCACCAGCTCGGGACCCAAGAGGATGGGACCAGAAGGCTAGTGGCTGAGATTTCTGAACCACCACCCACCAGAGGAAGGTAACACCCCCGCAGCACCACCCCCCCCACGCCCTTCAATTTTGCCTATAAAAAGCCTCTTCCCCTGAAAACCATGGCGAGTTGGGCTTTCTGAGAACCAGCTAACATTCTCCTCACTTGGCCTTGCAGTGCACTATTCCAAACTCTGACATTTCCATTTGTTTGGCCTCACTGTGCGTCAGACACACAAAACTGGATTAGCAACAAAACCAAAGTGTCTTGTCCACTGTAGATTTTGAAACAGATGTGAGGAAAGTTTTGGTTCATGGACTTAAGGCTGCTCCAGCTATGAGCTTCTGGTAAAATACAGGACCTCATGCCACTCACTGGTGGGCACTAACCCATCCCTGACTTGAATCAGTTATCCCACCAATTTCACTGCCGTCTCTTCTCTGGCTTCCTCATCTAGCTATTACTTTTATCTGAGTGAACTATGTATCTTAGCTGAATTAAAGCCACTTGGAAATAAAGTAGGATATATAAAGTAGTAGTTCTAAGTAACACAGTAAGTAAGCATGATTATCAAATTTCAAGTGACTAATTCTTATGCAAGAACCAGCAATGATAAAAGCACTCCCTGTCCTCTGCTTTTTAAAAAGAAACAATTTCTACTTATTAAAACTTCATTTTGTTAAAAAGTAAAATAGATGTGAGTTAAGTGTTAGCCATGGTCCAATTACATTCTATCAGTCACTACATGGGAGAACATCAAAAAAATGAAACATAAAAGTTATGTGGGAGATTTTAGTTTAAGCAAATAGAGCTGGATTTACACTGAGAAATGGCCCTGTCTTAGAGGGAGGGCACTCATCACATAACAATGATGGCCACGGGAATAACGAAGAAGGGTGAGACCCACTGGTCACTTATGTGTCTCACCCTGGTTAGTGCTTACGTGCTTCAGAGATATTGCCTTACTCATCCTCAAAACACCACAAGGGGTTCTGTTATTACTCCCATTGGGCAGATGAGGGATTGAATTTCAGAAAGGTTAAGTTACTTGCCACTAGCTAATACGCAGCAGTTATATATTGATTCTAGGATCCGCATTTCTTTTGACATTTTTACCATTGTCTCAGCTGCCACTTTTAAGGGAAATTCCAGATGTAGTACACCACTGAGAGGCAAGTTAGCTTAGAATTCGGGGCTGCTTGATTCATGTTCCAACGTTCCTTCAATTACATGGCAATTTCACCTTCAATTTCAGGTAATCATCAGTCCAGTGTGTACAAAGCTGCAAACTGACCTTTAAGCCAAGGTTAGTCCAAGTTTTAAGAGAAAATCCAATGAAAAGGAAAGGAATCGATGTCACAAAATATCCTTTTACTACTAAGCAGGGGAACATAGATCTGATGTTACTTAAGTTAGAAAACAAGTCTCTCCTAGCTCTTCCTTGTCTAAAATCACTAAACCCTGTCAGTTTTGCTTCCTACATAACTCTTTTTTTCTGTGATTGCAAAGATTTCGGAATCATTTTGTTTTGGGTTCCCTGTAGATAGCATACAGTCAGGTTTTACTTTAGGATTCAATATAAATTTCTTTTAATAAATTAGTTTGACCCACTTACATTAATCAAATCGATAAATATTTGGTTTTAGTTCTTTCATATAACTTTATATGATGCCTTTTACTTCTTTATAAGCAACAGCCCTCAACTCTAAAATAAACGTATTCCTGCTCCTGAACATGGTACTTTTCCCTGGGTGACGAGGGGCAAGGGGTTATATAAACTGGTGAAGAAAACAGAATCATAGGACCGTAAAGTATTACAAATACCCCAGAGCCCAGTCCAACCCTCACTGCTCCACAACTCCGGGGTTAAAGGTCCTTGTCTCCACTCTACTCGCCTGGTGTTTTGACTGTGGAAGGTGCACACAAAAGGCTTAGCACAGCAGGGCTAGGCTGCACATGGCAAAGAGCTCCAAGACGAGCCCTTGATGGCTGCTGGGCTCCTGCAGCTCAGAGGAGCCTGCCAGATAAGAGATCCTTTGCATAACCATGGCCATGCCAGCGTTTATGATAACAACGGGACTTGTGGTGAACATCTGTTCTGTGTATGGCGCCTGGGTCATGCTCTTTTTGTATCAACACACAGGGAACCCAAAACAAAATGATTTGGAAATCTTGGCAATCACAGAAAAAAAGAGTTATGTATGTAGGGTCTGCAGGGTGCTGGAGATTGACGCGCAGGTGTGTTCACGACTATACAACTGACTCCCGATAGAAACTGAGGACACCAAGGCTTCAGTGAGCTTCTCTGCTTGGCAATACTTTGTACACGTTCTCACACACTGTTGCTGGGAGAATCAAGTCCAAGAGATTGCCCCGAGAGGGGACGACAACAGAAAGCTTCTCTTAGTTTCTCCTGGACTCTCTTCTATGCACCTTTTGCCTTTGCTGATTTTAGGCTGTGTTCTTGTGCTGTAACAAACCATAACCATGAGTATTACAGCTTTTCTGAGTTCTATGAGTTCTTTAGGGAAACTAGTATACCTGGGGATCTCTGACACAGACAGTTCTCTTGACTTTGCCCTTTCTTCTCAGCTCCACAACTATCTTACCAGCCTGCTAAGCTTCACTAGATGGAAATAAAAATAGAACCTGTGTAAGACTGCGATGCAAGTTACCACAGCCAGCCAAACCTTTCCCACAGGCCTCTCCCGTCTCCAGCCCATGTCTGACGTGAGCCTGAATACTGCGGCCAGATCACTCCCCCTTAAAAAGTGATCTCTACACCCCTCTGCTACTATTAGAAAAACAGCCCCACTCTCTAGGCATAGAACTACAAATGCAGTAGGGCCAACCAGGTTTTATTAACAAGTGAAGCAAGCTGCCTTTTGAAAAAAAAAAAAATCCCATGGTCCTTCTTCAAGTAAAAACACGATTCCAGGGAAATATTCCTCTGGTTAGGGAGTATAGAAAAATATTTCTCCACCAGTGGGAGGGAAAGTCCAAGTGGGAGGGGAGTGGGAGGAATGAGCGAGTGAGCACAGGGCAGCAGCCACTCAGCTCGGGACGGAGACGGCACTGGAGCTCGGTGCTGGCAGAGCTTTCCATTCAGCGGAGATGCCAGAAATCTGAACACGAAACTCTGTGAATGTTTAAACGGATGCTGGTCCCAAGAAAATTATTTTCAAAATAGTGAGGGTCTAACAGCACGTAACACACAGACCCGCCATTTGGGGATCACTCCCCAAATACATGAAGTTAGATCCCGATTTTATTTTTATAAGGGGGAAAAAACCAAACTGCACCAAAATATTAATAACAGAAATAAAATGATTAACGTTTCCCTTTGTAAAGAAAACAGAAAACAAAGCAAACAAAAAGAATGTGCCTGAGAAGAAGACGCCAAATCTCCACCAGGATGAAAAGATATAGCAAGAGAAGGAAAAGAACCACGGAGCAAACAGGAGGAGTTCAGGGAGAAAATGACAGTATCATCAACCAGAGTGACTACGACACGGAAAAGCGCCTTCACTCAACAGACTGAAAAGCTTAAAAAACAAAAGCACAACCTTTTGAAACCTGAAATTTAGAGGGAATTTAGCCAGCATTTTTTAATAACTGTAAATGGAGTATAACCTCCAAAAACTGTGAATCACTATACTGGACGCTTGTAACTTATGTAATACTGTATAATCAACTCTATATTAAGAAACAAGAATAGGAACTTACACCGAAGCAAAGGAAAAGCAACTTCCTCTTTATTCTGAAGAGAATGTTACTAGAACATGTTCACTAGACTGCTATGTATACAGGTATTAAAGTATTTACTGTCTAAGCTATTTACTAAAAAACTTAAAAATTCACTGCTCACATTCCAGGTTTATGCAGAATTAAACACTAAAATGCATGGTAAAAAAAAATGATAAAAAGCAGGTAAAAGTTTAAAGAAAGAGAACAGAAGACAGGAGCTTTATGCTATCTCATTGCATCCTCAATAGTTTACGCTGTTTCCTTTCCACTTCACAGATGCAAACACTATGCAAGAACTACGATCAAATCCCAAGTCTGACTTCAAAACCTACGCTGCGTGACGACACGCCATTTACACAATGCACGTTATATCCCGCTAAGCCCTGGGTAAGCATACCAAGCACTTGAGAATATGATACATATTATAACAGCAGTGCAAGGAAGGAAATATTTCATTTTTACAAAGAAACTGAGGCTCAGACATGGAAAAATTTATTTTAACGAGAAGACAGACAATCATAAGGTAGAAACACTTCTCTGGGTCTCTGCATCCTGTCTCTCTACCCATTCTCCTCCAGGTTTCTTTATTCCTGGTGGCTCCAAGATTCTGTCTGTATTCCCTTCTATGCTCCATCAGTCTGGGCAACCTCGTCCATGTCCATGACATCAACATTCTGATGAATACCAAATCTTACCCCAGCCCAGATTTTTCTTCTGAATACTAGGCCTCTACTAGGCTTGTCCATGTTGAGCTATTCCAAAATATTAACATCACACTCTAAAATCAAGCCATTATCTGTCCCAGCAGGCCTGTTTCACTTCCTTCATTTCCTCTACCAATAAATGCATTATCGTCCACTCATCCTTTCACCTAGGAAAGGTTCCCCAAGTGCTGCAGTGCGCTCAATGGGACTAGGTAAGCAAAGCACAGCCTCACTCCTCGCTGTGACGGAGACAGGCCTAGATGGATACTAACGTAAGACAGATATGCATAGGAGGTGCTATTCCAGCACAAAGCCTGGAGGAGGCTTCTTGAAAATGACCTTTGAGCCCAGGGTGAGGTATAAGATTGGACTGAGGAAGGAGATAAACACAGGAGGCGCAGAATGAGCGAAGTTAGTTACCCAGTCCCTCTGTCCTTAATTCTAATGCTCCCCTCAAGGCACTCCCTCTTCTCATGTCTGTTTCCCTCCTTCTCACTCTGGCTCCTTTAAGCCTTGGCACCTTTAGATGGCCACGCGTTTCAGCTTTAGAGTGATTTTCAGGCACAGAAGCGTTCCTTGACTGCCCCATGCCTACTACTGCGGCTGTACCCTGCTCCCCCTCTCTCGCTTGGGCTGTCAGCCCCCACACATGCCCGCGTGGCAGAACTCACCAGGCTACCCTGTCTCTGAACTTTTCTCACGCTACCCTTTCCGTGTTTCTCCAGTCCTTTGGCAAACTCTCGAAGACTCGGTTCAGAGGAGCCCCTGTTTAAAGCCTTTGTAGACCTGCCACACCCATGGTTTGTTACTCCTTACTCACTTTTCCAGTGGAGTTACAATCTTATACTGTTTATCCTTTTATATGTATTAATTCTCAGAGCACCTGTCACAGCGAACTCAAGTTGTTTATACGTTTATTTTTGCTACCAAACAATGAGCTCCTCCAGGGCAAGTACTTTTCACCTGCACACTCAACTCTATGCACGTATGTACACCCGAATCTATTTATTCCAGGTGGCTGAGCACAGCTCTTGGAAAGCAGAAAATATTTCATTAACATTTACTAAATGAATGGATAAGAAACTATCAGAAATCAAGTTTTGTTTTCTTTTAATGGTGCAAATCTTTAATCCCTTACATCAGACTGAACTGAATAAATGGTAAGTAGAACATTAAAACAGTAAAAAAGCAAAAAATTAAACGACCATCTAAAGAGGGAATACGTAAAAAAATAAATGTGTACTCTGACCTCTGTTTTTCACAATAGCAAAATACAGGTCTTTTATTTTAACTAAGATTCAATAAATAAAGCACTTTTTAATAATGAGGAAAGGTTCTTAAGAGAATTTAGTTATGAAAATATATATTTAAAAATAAGGCCTAAGTTTAGTATTTGACAGGTTTTAGAAAGTCAGAATATAAGAATGTATCTTATACCATGTTTGCTGGAGTTTTGATCCAAAGATGTGTTCACAGAAATGCTGTCCACTGTAGTCCACTTCCTCAGTCTTGACTGTGGCTCTTTAATACTGTTCATATCCATATTTACATTCAAGTTTGAGTTCAAGCCTAAAAATAGATGACAATTTTTAAAAACCACTTTATAAAAATATAGCGCATCCTCCTTCTGGTACCACAACTTTCATTTTCTAGAAAAACATATGCAGTTAATCTAGTGTTTTCAATCCTGTCTAATGTTCCTTAATAAATATCCTGCAAATGTGGCACAGCCAAATGATTATAGACAAAGGCAAGGGAGGCAGGACAGATACTCTGGGCTCCTGGCCAAGGTCACGCAGAAACGTCGTCAGAAGAAAGAGCCTAGCTAGGGTACCAGAGAAAGTAATACACAGAAATTCTAAAGAGCTAGCTAACACTCAATAATATAAAATTTTAAACCTAAAGAAATTCTGAAGAGCTAGGTAATACTGCATAATATACATTTTTAAACCACAAAACTGTCAGTACTATACTTGCATTAACTGTGGAAAACTAAATTCTCAGGCAGCCAAGTATTTGTTTAGCTACTAAAATATATCTCTTTAGAAATTTCCCAACAGTACCACGCATGAAGAATTACAAATGATCATGTTCATTTGCTAACTTTTGCTTATAAACAACAATTTTCAACTGCCTTACCCACCAAAGGATACTGTTATTTAAAAGTAAAACTGTCCTGCCGTAAGGGCAGGACTGTACCTAAGGGCAAGACGCTTATATCGCAAGGCGCAACTTGATTTGCTTGTGACACGTATCGGCCTTAGATATTCTCTTGGAACAAAGACGGAAATTTCTATCTTAGTCACTGACCATTAAGCCAGTGTTTCTTGAAGTGTGATCCTGGGGACCATCATCTACAGAATATCTGAGATGCTCGTTAAAAATGAAAACTTTCCAATTCCCTGCTTCTACTGCAGAGGGCACAGGTTTGATCCCTAGTTTGGGAACTAAGATACCACAAGTCATGCAGTGAGTCCAAAAAAAAAAAAAGAATTGATGACAGATGTTTTCTTTAGCTGAAATATGCACAGGGTAAGAAATTAAAAGCATATAAATGGGCACATAATGAAAAGTAAGTCAAGATGAGTTCTTAAAAAGTATGTGAGGTTCTATTACTTCTCTGCTTAAATCTTCCCAGTGCTGAAATCCACACTAACATTCCATATGCCATCAAAAAAAAAAAAAAAAAAGGAAATAAATTTTAAAAAAGAAAGAAAACTTTTCAGCAAGAGCCAGAATCTTTGTTTAATATATCCAAATGGTTCTTTAAAGTTTCAAAATAAATGGTTTTTAGATACTGGGTCTGGTGGAGAGTCCATGTGATACTAGGTCAAACTTAAAACTTTAATAATATAAATTCGCTAATATCACCCCTATTTGGAAAAAGTAATTAAATTTACTGCCCTCTGGACTCACCATTTAGACTCAGTAGGCGGAAAGCTTTTCAGGTGAAGGTTTAGACAGTAAATCTCTTAGACTCAGTGGGTCACACGGTCTGAGTGTCTTTATGCAACTCTGTTGTAGCACAAAAGCAGCTAAGAAATACATTAACAAAAGGGCATGGCTGTGTTCCAATAAAATTTTATTTACAAAATCAGGCAGCTAGACAAATTTGACTGATGGACTGTAGTTTGCCAGTGCCTGAGTTAGACAACCACACTGGTGCTTGCCTGGGTTAAAGCAGGCTTCCTAATCAGGGGAAAGTCTCTTGCTCTGAGGCTGGCCAGGATAGAAAGTGCTTATTTAGAAACTTATCTCCTCAGTGGCCCAATCTATATGCTCAGTATGTAATCACACAGTGAGAGTCACTTCCTTTCACTAGTGAGACCAAAACCTCTCAATGTACACCCGAGTATTCTTTCATCACCATACTGCTGTCTCTGGGAGGACATGGCCTCTATGGTATTCGCCAAACAGACAAAGGAATGTAAAAAGATTGCTGCTGCTGCTGCTAAATCACTTCAGTGGTGTCCGACTCTGTGCAACGCCATAGACGGCAGCCCACCAGGGACTGCCAGGTAAGAACACTGGAGTGGGTTGCCATTTCCTTCTCCAATGCATGAAAGTGAAAAGTGAAAGTGAAGTCGGTCAGTCATGTCTGACTCAGCGACCCCATGGACAGCAGCCTACCAGGCTCCTCCGTCCATGGGATTTTCCAGGCAAGAGTACTGGAGTGGGGTGCCATTAGTTCCATCGATGTCCTAGCTGAGTCCATAACGAAACCAGGGAGAGCTGAGTTACGTATCAGGTCCAGCCAACATGAAATGGGAGCAGGGATAACAGCAGGCCCAACCTCCGCCCACAGCCCAGAACATGCTAGTTAACTGAACATCTTCAACAAAGTTGGGCTAGTAACCAAAGAAGCTGGTTTACAAAAGAGAAAGAAATAGGAAAACAAACAGGGTGCGAATGATCAAAGGTCAAAAGATATTCAAAGGCACAAGAAGAAAAGGGACCTAAGGAAGAAGACAAACCTGAAATTCCCAGAGGGAACGAAAAACCTGGAGACATAAGAAGAGAGGGGTTGGGGGGAAGCAAATGTAAATGCAATAAAAGCAATTTCTTCTCTCATCCCTATTACATTTATGCCAGTAATTTACTGTAAACGTTTACGCAATAGTTAAAATCTCAGATGTGACTGTTCCAAGTTATTTCTACAAAACAGCAAAGCTCAAAATTTCTCTGGTGTGCTATAATAATTTCAGTCCTCCCCTCCCCTTCATACCTTATAATGAAGATATCTGAGTCTTAAGGCTATAATAATTTCAGTCCTCCCCTCCCCTTCATACCCTATAATGAAGATATCTGAGTCTTAAAAAGAAATATATGTAATGTTAACTCATTTCAAATGAGCATCTGACTCTCTCTGACCCCATGGACTGCAGCCCACCAGGCTCCTCTGTCCGTGGGATTTCCCAGGCAAGAATACCGAAGTGGGCTGCCATTTCCTTCTCCAGGGGATCTTCCTGACCCAGGGATCGAACCACGTCTCTTGCATCTCCTGCACTAGCAGGTGGATTCTTACCACTGCACCAACGGGGCATGGGCTTCGTGGAATGTGTAATTTTCTTGAACAGAGAGAGACGTTCCTGAAGTAAGGAGAGAGGCTAATGCTAGAAGAAGTGTGGCCACTCAGAGATGGAGCAGCTAAAGAACCACGTGGCGCTCATGAGAGAAAAACTGGACAGGTCAGAAAGCAAGAGCTCAACTTGTGATCACCAAGCACCAGCCCAATGCTTTGGCCAAGGAGAAACCCACCTATAGGGAAGTTGCTGAAAGCATTTATTGGTGACGGCCCTTTTTGCAGCTCAGGTGTAGTGTGGGGCATGACATTTTCAAGGAAAGACTTCATGGCTGGCTGATGGAGTGACTGCTGCTGAGATGGCGGAGTTTGCTGCTTCACCAACAGGTTTGGATCAAGCTGACGAGATTGTTGCATCATCTGCTGCTGCACACTAAGAGGTCGACCCTTAAAAAGACAAAATGATTGGGGAAAATTGGGGAGATAAGTCTTTACGGATATCTTCGAGCCCCCCTTCATTTTTGAATTCAGTTCCTTCTCATCAGGAAGGTGAAGAATCACTGTCCACCAGTTAATAAGACTTCCAGGCAGACAGAAGACTTAATAGTGTTTTCCATTATATTTTAATAAAGGCATTTCAACTGCTTTGTCAATGGAATTGATCTAAGTTGAGTGTGAGCAAAGCAAGGGGAAGGACCACATCTACCTGCTGGTCTTGCTGCTGCCGGTTCCCAGAAGGCACGCTTCTCTGACTCTGCGCCCTTTGCTGCTGCGCTAACAATCGCTGGAAGGAAAAGTGCAAACAGGTCGTCAGCATCACATCATCACAGACAAGCGTGCCGCAGAGTGACTGTGGCAGAGGGACCTACAAAGGCATGGCTCCATCGAGTTGATGCATCACGCCCTGCCTCATCCAGTGCCATCTCTTGTTTGGACTCGCTGGCCTCCAGCCATTCTGGTGAATTCAGTCCTTTGCTCGATCCAAACTTCCACTTCATCAGGTAAACGTTTCCCAATCATCCTACTCTCACGGCCACTCCAGACTTGGCTGGGCTTGCTCACACCACATCTTGCCCTTCCAGTTTACCATCTGCCTTCACTTAAGAGACCAGAAGCTCCCTGAGGGCCACGACTCTGCCCACTCTGCCTACTGAAAAGCACTTTCTGCGCAGACTCTAGTGTGGAGTTCACAGTAGACAACGAGCGTACGCTGAGTAAGGCTGTGATTCTATTCCACTCACCTGTAACTGGGAGATCTGAGAAAGCTGGTTTAGTTGGGATAGCTGGTTCAGCATGGCTACCTGCTGAGGGCCAAAGAGCGGATTCAGGCCACCGTTGTTTGGTGCATACTTCAGCAATGAAACTGGAACCTGAGGATCACAATGGTGAGTTAACTATGTTGATAAAAGAAACTCAAGCTCACAATACACAAAACACAGTAGAGAGTCTAGTGGAGAAGCTTATTCACCTGAGGGGAGAGTAATGGAGGAGGCACTTGAGCACGGAGACTAGGCTGAGATGAACTGAGAGGTTGTGCTGGAGGCTGCTGCATGCCCCGGGGTTGTGCTGCTGTGTTTCCAACACCGAACATACTGGGATTGCCATTCTACGAAAACAAACCGCCACCACCAAATAACACTGGGATCCTTTAGGGACTAACATCCCATTACCACACACTGTAATTCTGATTTAAACACAGCAACTACATGTAAGAGAGCTCTTATTACTTATACAAATCAACAGAGAGCCTGAAATACACGTGTGGACTTACCTGTCTAACAGAATTCAAGTTTTGCATACCCAGCCCTGCTATGGAGCCCAGGGCCTGGTTAGGTAGTGCACTATTTGAAGGGGGAAGCTTCATGCTTTGACTGGACATAAACTGCATGTTTTGGGATTCATCTGCTACAATGCCATCCTGATTGGACAGACAGAAAGACGTGCAACACCAGCCAAGCAAACAAGTGGAAGGGAGAAATCATTGCAGCAACAGGAGAGAAGTCACATGACATTCCAGCATCAACAGGAAACAGGTAGAGAACAGAAGAGATCAGATTAGTGTTAATTCTAGAGCACACAAAAAGAACCAAACATATTTTACAGGGTTAAGAGGAAAATATGAATACAATCCCTGTAATCAACTGCGACATAAAAGGACAGTGAACTACAAGCCCAGTAATATTTGGAACTGGGTCAGAGCACTTCATATTATATTAAATGTTCTAAACTATTAATGAGAAATTATGCTATGAAGTGTATTGCTTTCTTGGCCACAGGGGTAAAACAAGACAGAAAACAGACAGACAACTTACCTTATCAAAATAAGGACTGCGCTCCATGGAAGACTCTTTGGAAATCTGAGGCCGAGAACCAGGGCCTTTCCCGACCGTTCGATTGTAATCACCAATATTTAGGCTATGTTTCTCTATCTCCATTCGTTTGTCTTGTAACATTCCTAACAAATGCAGGAAATTATGTCATCAAGTAGGCAGAGAATTAACCTATTTAGTTCCAGATAAATTTACAATAGAAAGAGAAATACTTCCAAACCAAAATGACTTCCGCCTTGACACGTGAAAAATGCGTAGCATTTAATAAACCTTATATTCCTCACACGTTAGGTTTAGCAGACACTATTATTTTATTGAACCAAATAACTTGACAACAGACTAGTAAAGAGAAAGGTAAGATATCGCTGGTCATCTCAAATCTGCTTAGTTTTATAACAACACAGTTTCCAGTAACAAACAACAGGAACAGCACCGTGACTAACCATCACCCAGCAGATGCTTACAATGTGCCAGGCACTGCTGTGAACTCTACTATCATCACCCCATTCAGCAGATGGGAAAGATCTTCCTCTCCCTAAGGGCTTGCTCTGCTCTCCTCACTGACTTTTCTGCAATAAATATGACCTCCTCTCCTCTCATGGTATCCCTGTGTCTAGCAACAATCTGTGCTTGGAACAGCTAGCTCCCAGGCTACCATCCTAAACAAAGCTCTAACTTCACATCCTTATCACATTATGCCTGTCTGGAGTCCTCCTCTCTCCAAGCTGAGCCCACTTCTTTGTTTCTTTAATGTTGGGATGTACTCAGTATGTTCAAGGTCTCAGTCTTTCAACTCTCTTCAAACTGGCCTCCCTTAGGCTTATTCACCATCAAGGTGATCCTCAAATACCAACGTCTACTCTGACCTGACGCCTGTGCTCAGTGGCACATCTTCAACCGCCTGCTGGGCACCGTCACTTGAATGCCCCTTCGTCACTTCTAACCGGAAAAACCAAGCACGATATTGCCCTTCGATCTCATGGGGCTCAGAGGCAGTCTTTGCTCTCCTAGTCACACAAACTTGAGACCTTGGTTTTCAACTTGTTAAAACTACAGTCCATTCCCTTGTTCCTTAGGCTCCATCCTCAGATCTCACCCACAATTTCTTTGCAACTGCTGTCCTCCTTTGAGAGAGCTGCTGCTGTTGCCACCATGACACACCCACCTTTACCACCCTCATTTTAGGCGAGTGGAAAGGAAAAATTTTTAACAAAAGGAAGTAGAGTCACGCAGTCATGTCTGACTCTTGTGACTCCATGAATTATAGCCCACCAGGTTCCTCTGTCCATGGGATTCTCCAGGCAAGAATACTGGATTGAGTTGCCATTCCCTTCTCCAGGGGATCTTCTCGACCCAGGGACTGAACCTGGGGCTGCTGCATTGCAAGCAAATTCTTTACTGTCTGAGCCACCAAAAGGAAAGTATTCTTCAATAAGCATTTGCAACAAATTCTTTCCTGTTCCCTTTCCCTCTGTTAATTCACTGAAACATCCAAGATAGCCATTTTCAACTCTTTTCCTCACTTTTGACATCTAACCTAGGCAACTTTTCTCTCAAATCTCTAAGTTGTTCTTTCCTAAAAATCCACATTATTTTTGCCTACCTAATAAAATCTTTTTTAAAAAAGGTAGTGTGATACATCCTCTCCCCAAACCATTCCTCCATTCGGCATCACTTCAGAAACCATCTGAGCTCCAAATGTGGCAGCCTTCCCTTGACCAATCGTTTAAGAAGGCCCTTAGCCCTTGGCTAAGTTACCAGTGACACTCCTCCTAACCTCCAGGGTCAAATCCATACCAGGACAATCACTTGTTCCATTTCTCGTGGTATCTTTCCTTAAATGCCATTTTTTGCCCCTGGACTTTGTCTTTGGTCTATCACTCTAAGCCGCTAGTCAACCCCTCCTTTTTTTTAACTTTTTAAATTTTTTGGCCACACCACGCAGCTTGCAGGACCTTAGTTCCCCAACCAGAGAACCGAGGCCCATGGCCGTGAAAGCACAGAGTCCTAACTGCTGGACCGGCAGGGAATTCCCTCCATAACCTATTTTTGAAGCTGTACTACCATTAATGTCTAATTAATTATACTTATTATCTCCAGCCCTACCTTTTATAAGCTCCACACCCAGATTTTTTTTTTTTTACTAGTTACTGGATATCACCACATGATTTTCATAGCAACTCTGAACTCAGCAATCTTGTCTATCCAACCTATTATGTATTTCCTATCTCAAATAATGGCAGTTACTGGTTTCTTGTCTCTCAGCTCCAAATTCACCCTTGTTGACTGCTCTCTGAAACTGTATCTGGGCTCTACATTTTCTTCCTTTGCCAACTGGCACTGAGGTTTTATCAGCAAGGGGCACTGGAGAGACGCTGCAGGCAGAAGTTTTGCCTACTTGCTCTTGGAGGCTTTGGCAGTGCTTCCAGCTTCTCCTGTGCCCTACCCTCGCAGTTCAGGGTGGTGAGCCTCACCGGAGGCCAGCTTCTACCACCATTCCCAAATACCTCCAAGCAGATCTGTAGCAGTGTCTATGGTGACACAGCCCTCCATGAGCAGCTTGTCCCAGTGCCCTAGAAGGGTAATTGCCAGCAAGTCCCAACAACATAGCATCCCAGCAACTTCTCTTGCCATTCAGTGAGTCATGTGGGAGGGAGGGCCTTGTCCTCATAGGAACAGACACATATTCTGGATATGGATTTCCCCCCACCCCCCCCTTACCATCCATGGTCTCACAGAGGCCTTATCCATCACTCCTCACAGCACTGTCTGGTCAAGAACTCATTTCATAGCAAAGAAAAGAGTAATAATGCGCTTAACTGGTCTTACCACAGATATCCAAAAGTAGCTAGCCAAACTGAAAGGTAGAAGTGGTTACTGAAGACTCAGGTACAAAGCAAACTGAGAGACAACACCCTAAAAGGACGCAGCAAGAACCCAAAGGTGAAAGCAGAAGTGGCTTCTCTCACCATTCACCTAATTAGCAACAATTCTGCGTGTTACCTGCTGCTCACCTATGTTAGCTGTACAGGCCACTTTCTTCTTTCTCTTCGCTTTTTCCATTTTTAAGCTGCTGACAGTTGACTTTTACAATTTAGTCTCTAGGTTACTTCTTGTATCAGCTATTCATATATTCTTAGGAGGTCCTGTTATTATCTCTTCCTAGCCAATCCCTCATCAATCTAACAGTAATTCTTTACATCTGTATTAAACTTCGCCTGTTCAAATTACTACATGGTCCCTCTCCTCCATCTGAACTTAGACTAAACCAGTAACACTACCACCTACAAAACTGTCCAGACAAGAAGGCTGGGAATTATCTTTTACCATACCCTTGTGCTCATCCTCTCTAACAAACTGGTTCAAACAAATTATCAACTTGTACTGATTCTGATCCCTATCTCTCCACTGAATTAAGATTGTCCCCACCAACTGTCTTAGCGAAGAGCTATGAAAATTCTCACCAGCTACAGCAACAAAATCTCTAACTGGTTTGCTATGCTTAGTAACTTTTAGTCTTCCTTCGCTGCCAATGTTTTCTGTCCCAAGATTTTCAATCTACAGCCATGATTATTTTTCTAAAACATAAATCCAAATCATTCCATTCTCCTGCTTACAATTCTTTAATCTCTTATTTTCAGAATAAAGCTCAGACACCCAAGTGCCATATGATTTAGCCCTCACCTCGTTTTCTAGCAAATCCACCTAGGAACAGCTTTTACTGACAGCACATTCCCACCACCACAGTCAGTTTCTATCTATTCTTCAACTACAGGGAACTACTTGCCATTTCTCCAATATGGCTTCAGATGCTTCTGTCACTGTATCTGGGCCTTTGTAAAAAGTTTTCCCTAAATTAAGAAAGACTGTCTCACCCAACCTGGATAACTTATTCTTGACAGGACTAAATCTGCAGTAACCAAAGACCAGCAGTACCATTAGCTTAGATTTGCACAGTGATTTACACTTTAAAAGGCACACCAAATCGCATAATCCCCACATTCTAATGTACGCCAAAGAGAACAGAACACTGAAGCAGAAACCCAGAGCTCCCTCTCCTGGTTGAGGTCAATGCTCTTTCAGTTGGATTATGTCACAGGTGAGTCTCCCTATCAATGATGAATATGAAACTCAAGCTGATTTAATTTTTTCTCACCTCCAGAAAGGTCCATCTTATTGCTCTGTACATTTTCTTCTGGCGAGTCTCTCTGAAAAAGAAAAAAGTAGCTTGTCAGTTGACCTTAACTTGCAAACGAAAATAAAAGTGAAGCATTTTACTTTATTTAATTATTTGTGAAATTTAAGTGGATCATAAAACCTCATTTTTCATTGCCTCACATGATAAAAAACAATAAAAGAAAATATGTGATCAGTATTTTTAGCTGTAACTATAAAAATAAATAATTCATGGAAAATTTTATTCTAACCTCAGCATATTCATAGCGACTCAGAGAACAATTAAAGAAAACAAAAAAATGAAATTAGGGTAAGTTTATGAACCACCATTAAAAGGGGAGGAGGTTGCTAAGAAAACATACTTACCGAAAAACTGATATTTGAAAACTGTTTAACAAATGGATTTATCCATGCTTCTTCTTGTTTGTTTCCACCTTTCATCATTCCCTTTGTAAAATAAAAGAGCAGAAAGATGCCATGGCCATCTCTATTTATCTGGGTATAGTGATGGATTAATTAAACTTCAAGACAACTCCCAACTCTCATTTTTAGCCAATAATTTCTCCTCCAACCAACTCTTCTCACAGAGTTGTTAATAATTAAAAATCAACTTATTTGATTTTCAACTTCCTTTGCTCTAGTCCTCTGGTATAGCTGTAATGCACAGAGAAATCTCTAAGGGCAAGCAGTCAGAAGGAAAAGACAGAAGCAAAGGGCCTTGATGACCCACAGAAAGTAAACAGGTCCTCTGGATAATGGAGAACTGTTCATCAGACAGTTTCCAATACACAAGTGGACTGTGTTCTAAAAAATTAATTATAATTTGGATTTGTAGAATTCTCACACCAAAGCAAAGTAAAAATAGTCACTAGGCTCTCAGGTTAGTCCAAAGAAACCAATTAAAACCATAATTTAATTATGCTATGTGCACTGTACTGAAAAAACACCATATGTTTCCATAAGAAAGAGTATTTTAAAATTCCAATTTCTGTTGCCAAGAACACAATATCCCCAGCAGCAACTAAAGCTGGGATTCTTCCTACTTGGTGTTGGCTTTCCGTGGCTGGTTGGGGTATAAGGTACGGAAACCACTTGGAAACATGAGCCGAGAGAACAAATGGCCCACGATTAGCAGCCTGGTAGACAGGGAGGCTGGAAGCCACAGAGACCAAGGCCGCCCATAAATGATCACAGAACCATTCTCAGTTTGCTGCCATAATTTCCCTAGCCTGTTGCTACTACCTGTTCCTTCTGACTGTGGAACAGAACACAGCTTCGTAATTTCCCCTTGAAAGCAGGTCTCTGAAGCAAGCATCTAACCCTTTCCAAGGTTTCTGAAGTTGACTTTGATTCCTTTTCCTCTTTTACTCCCACCCCATACTTAACTGGTTGCTAAAATCTGTCTCTTTAATCCCAAATGTCTCTCAAATCAGTCCCTTCTACTAAATATTTATTTCTGCTTCCCAATTCAGGCCATCCTTTCTAACCTGAATGAATGCAGAAGTTTCCTAAATGAGATCATTAACTTTGGTCTTTCTCCCAATTTTAAAAACCAAACTGATGCTGCCTTTTATTCAGTTTGATTGGCTCCATACATTATGCTAAATAAAGTTCAAATTATCTGGCATGCTACTGAAAACACTTTAGTATCTGCCCCTAATCTAACTGTGGAGTAGACTGTCACCTCTTCCCCCCAACAGTCTGTATTTCAGGCTACCACTTTTCCTAACACATCCCACTCCCAGGCATCTTCGAAACTCAAGCTAACACTCCTTAGAGCACTCCTCACACCCCCATACGAAACCCTGAGCTCCCTGAAGTATGCACTTATCCTAGTGTTTTTGAACCCCCAGCACTAAGCACAGTACCTGGCACACAGCAGAGGCTAAATAAATATTTGCAGTTGCTTTCTAAAAGATTTTTACTAGTAGAAACAAAGGAGAAAGAGTAAAAAGGCTACACACCCTTTCCCTTCTCCTTTTTTTGCCACTCAGACCCTGTAAGGAAAGACAAAGTCACAAAACAGCATGGTCCAGTGGGAAGAACACAGGGTTTGGAACTGGAAGACCTAAACTTAAATCCTTGCTCTGTCACTAGTTATGCAACTTGGGGCAAGCCACCACCTTTTCCAGTTTCAAACTCCTTATCAGTATTCTATCTCAGAAGGTTATGAGGATCAAATGATTTATGTAAAATACGGGAAAATGATTCATACACTATATGGTGAGGCAACAGGCAATTGCAGCCCAATGAAGAAAAGTCTTCAAAATGAAAATGACAGGTCCTAGACTTAGAGCCCCAGGCTCAAAAGGGAGGGACCCTGGCCATGGGCTACTGGTATCTGACTTCTGAGGTCCCTCAAAAAGAATTCATTCTCAAACAGGTTGGAAAGGATGTATCAGAATCACCTGGGGGGACTAAGCACATATTCTGAAAATGAGCCCCAAGAAAATCTGACACTAGTCTTCTCAAACTTGGCTCTGCATCAGAAACACTTGGCGAGTTTGTTGAGAACAAGAAACTTGGCTCAATTTCCAAATCAACAGTAGGCCTAGGGTATAGGAAATTACACTTTTAACAAAGGCCTTACAATTCTGATGCAGAGCCAGGTCTGGAATAAGGTTTGTCTACATATAAAAGCAAAACCAAGCGCTCTACTCATTCCTAGAGATTTCAGTCCCAGGACCTTACTGAGTAGAGAAGGGACGAAGATGGGGGATGAATAAGGAGCACGGAAACTCTGGGTAACGAGGAGGCTCGGGGCTCCAGGCAAGGCGGTGGAATGGGAGATGGACTGGCAGTGGGACAGGAGGCGTCAGCATGGAGGTCTGCCCTTCTCTTCATCCTCCCCACTGCAGGCACCATCCTGGGGTGAGGGGTTGTCCCAGGTAGCACTGGTGGAGGGGGAGGAGGCGAGAGATGCCAAGCTGTAGCCGTGGGGAGAAAGGACCTTCCTGTGGTCCTAGGTCTCTCTAGGTGGCCGCCCACACAGGAAGCTCTACCTAAGCTGGGGACTGCCTGGACTATACTGACTGCCATAAGTGGGCAGGCAAGCACGTAATCTTCTGTGGGGACACTACCTTTGGAATTTAAAGTTTCAAGGGCTTTGCCCTTGAAATGTTTACCTTCGAAGACATTTTCTTTGTATATGGTGGCCAATTTAAAGATGAATTAAGCTCTTGAGATGAATTACTATTCCACATTCCAATCTCTACATCTTCTTCCTCTTCCCAGCCAGTGGGGCGATTTCCAGGCAAGGGCATATCATCACCACACCAGCCGTCTTGCATAGATTTTGGCCCTGATTGTGGATTTGTGACAAAAAGAAACATGCTACAGTCAAACAATTCTTTCCGGAGGATGAGCACTCATTAACGGGGCAGAGCGGGGGACAACCTAGAGACCCTCTTTCATTTCCCTTCCCAGGTTTGCATGGCAAAAATGTATGTTAAATACTGAGCTAAAAGCTAAACAAGAATTTATTTTTAGTAACATTTTCAATAAAACACTTCTCATGCTTTTACAAATCAGAGGGTTCCTAAACATGGGACATTGGTGGCATTCATGTTTGTATTTGCTTAGGGCCACGAGGATGAATGGAATTTTTAAAAATTCATCTTAATACATATTTTTAAAGAGAATGGCCCAAAAGTGCAGCATGCAGGTCAGAAGCAAAAAGTATCTCATCACTATACTTGGTCTTTGGAATCCCTACAAGAATAGTAACAATGTCTGCCTGAATATTAAGGGTCCTTCCTGAACTCTGCTCATTATCTGTACAGTATTTAGGGACCTGTCTGGTACCTGAGCCAGACCACTTGGATATGTGTCCCCAAGACTATTATACTCAGTCTCTTGTGCTGGATAGCATGAAAGTTGCTTGACAATTACAATAATATGTGGATACATTATCAACGTCATAAACGTTATCCAATTACTTAATTACAGTCAATGAGATCACCACTGCTATCCAACGGAAACCAGGAATTATCAGTAACTTACCAGATTTGCTTAATGTTTGTGGACCAACAGAGCTGGAGCCCCACGTGGATGTGCTGGATGCCGCAGCAATGGGTTCGCCCCAGCTAGGCCCACTGTCTACGGGTTTACCCCAGGCTGAAGTACCATTATCCACAGTTGTGGCTGGAGTTGAAGTCTCCCCCCAGGGCTCACCCCAGCCTTTAGAAAGTGTGGGAAAAGAAGTCATCAGCAGGTTGAAGGGGTAATAAGGAATACTTAGGGAACAAAAGAAGACCTTCACATTTGTGTATTAAATAATGATGCTGTGATGGGCAAAAAGGATGGCCTCTGTTTTAGGTAAAGACGACAAATAATTTTCCATTATTATAATCCAACTATAATTTTTTTTCACCTCTTCTTTCAGAATTGCCCTCAAGGTGCACAGCAGATTCTTTTGAATAATCTTAATTATGGTAAGTCATCCTCCTTTGAGGATGAATTTAATTCCTATAAAAGCCAAGTCATTCTGAGTCAAACCTAGTCAAGCAGGTGATCAAGCTGGCTAACAGAATGTGCATAAAACTTTTATTATAACTACAACCTTTCAACATCACTGTTCTGGAAAATGTAGTTTAATATAACACTAATGATAGGTAGGCATCCTACTTGTATATGCTGGACAACGCTTCTTAAAATTTATTAGGCTGTCCAAAGCCAACCGTAATCAACTAAGGCTAAGCTAAGCCATAAATACATTGTTTTAAAAGAACCACAACAGCCTTCCCCTTAGATACACACACATTTCTTCTTAGAATTAAATCTAAATTAATAATACTCAGAAAAAAGAATTAGGCACTGAAATGTTAGTTCATGAAAACACTTCTGTCTCTACATCCAACAGGATTATTATTCAACGAAACCTCCATTAAAAAGACAGCACATCTCAATGACAACTAGTGAAAATGTCACTGTCACACGCATACACGCTGTATTCAACATGCCTGCTTAAATAAATCCCTTCTATGGCCAATTACAGTATCTAGATTTTTAGAGGACTGTACTTTTAGGTACTTGTTTTATTTCTGGGGATAGTCAAATAATAAAACCAAAATGTTAACGGCTCAAGTCAGAAAAAGTGAGATGAGGAAAGTGCACAGTATTCCCACTTGACGTCCCTTTTCCAATCCTGCCGTCTATAACTTTCTGGATAGAGAATGGAGTACGTGGGATTCACAGCCAATACTACCAAAGGCAGAGCCGCTTCCTGACAGTAACACCTTCCCCATAATCTTCTTCCCTACAAACTTCTCCTGGATTAGAGTTTAAAAAAAAAATTGGTTTCTGTGCACATCCAAAATCAGTAAATTGAAACAAGGCTCCTGCGACTATGAAGCACTATGAGAAATAATCAAGACTGCAGAAAACGAGAACTTACCGGAGCCACCGCTTGCCTCTTTGTTTGAGATGGTACCTGCAGACGGTAGCAACTGGTGTACCTGTGCTTGCTGGTCTGAGCGGCTGCTGCCATTTGGGACGTTTTTGTTCCACATGTTCACATTTTTGTAGTTGTATTTGCTGGGATCTCCCCAAGCTGAAGTCCCATCGTCAATCTCCATTTTGCGACGTATGGATTCTGGGGATGGCTCCTCCCAGCCCGTGGGTTCTTCCTCTTTCGCTGGGGCTGGCATAGGTCCTCCCAGCCAGCCTGTACCAGGAGGTTTGCCTGTCGCCGGCGGGATGCCCCAAGATCCGACAATGTCTTGTTGCTTGTTCCAGTCTGGAGAACTGACCGGCTTTGATGAATCTCCCCAACCTAGAGACTGATTAGACTTTGGAGGGTCTCCCCATCCCTGGGAAGGATTCGGTTTAGAAGATTCGTCCCAGCCTGATGAATTATTTGGATTAATGTTATTTCCCCATGTAAAAGAACTGGTTTTACCGAGTTCATTCCAACCAGAAACAGACCTATCACTGTCACTACCTCCTGAGCTAGACTTCTTGTTAGCCTCTCCCCAATGGTTACTCCTTGAAGTTTCTCCCCAGTTATCACTGGCAGAGACGGACCACCCTTGGTTTGACTTTTGTCCATCACCCCATCCCTGTTTGTTCTTTTGCGAATCATTCCATGCGGACTTCTCTTCTTTGCAGTTCCCCCACTGATTGCTCTTGACCATTCCTGTAGCAGCAGAGTCATCTTCCCATCCCCCCTGGCAGCTTGAGCCTTTGGAATCTCCCCACCTCAGAGCAGGTTTGGGATCTCCCCACCCCGATACAGATGAGGTATCATTACTACTAGGGCTAGTCTTATCTACACATGCCCCTGAGTTAAAAGTCTGTGTTGCAGAGCTTCCCCAGGCCTCTGTCCCATTGTCAGTCTTTCTCTCCCCTCTAGGTGATGTTTCAGTATCCCAGGCAGTATTCTGCTTAATAGGAGTCTGTCCCCAGCCAGAGTTGGACAGGACACGGGGGTCTAAGTCAGTTCTGTTCACAATGCTTTGGAGTAACGTGTGCTGGTCCACTTTTCTTCTCTCTCTGCTCTGATTTTCCCCAGTCACCTTCTCCTCGAGGCGTCCAGTGCTTTCTGTACTACCTTCGCTCTCCACTGCACCTCCCGTTTTGGCCCACACGCTGTTTTGCTCATTCGTCTGAGAT
This sequence comes from Ovis canadensis, assembly GCF_042477335.2. NCBI lineage: Eukaryota > Metazoa > Chordata > Mammalia > Artiodactyla > Bovidae > Ovis > Ovis canadensis. The sequence goes on along the minus strand of NC_091268.1, from coordinate 37,713,907 downwards.
GCGGCAGCGCCCTGGCCCTCTTCCTCAGCAGACTTCCACCCGTTTGTAAGCTTCTTACCGCTGCCATCCACACTGTCACCGGGATGCTGGGTGCTGGGCAGTCTGTTCCACTCCACGCTGGGCATATTAGCGCCGGTGTTCTGTGCAGGGGCTCCCCATCCTCTTCGACTTGCTCCAGGATTTGCACCGTTTCCCCAGGAGGCACTCTGGGAATTCACTGCTCCGGACTCCCACACGCCGCCTCCTTTATTTGTGTTAACTTGAAAGTTAGTGCCCACAGGCCCGTTTATGCCAGGCTGCATTAGAGTTGCATTCACAGTGTCACCATTAGCTTGGCCATTAGGGCTTGAACATTTGTCTCCAGAGTAATTAGAACCATAGGCACCCCATGTAGTACCGTAAGAGCCTCCACTTTTTGACTCTCCATTGCTAAGGTGAGAAAGGGAAGTGCCGTTTACAACCGAGGGAGCCTGTATCTGAGGATGATTCATTGTGCTCACACGCCAGGCCCCTGTATTACTAGGCAGTTCATTATTCTGTACTGAACCGGAGTTTGGTAAACTAGAGGTCATAAAGTTAGTAGTGTTATTTGGTCCAGTCATTTCAGCGGCAATATTTTGAGGTTGACCACTGAATGAAACCTTCTGTGTACCACTTACTTCAGATTCACAAGTTTCCTGAAGGCTTCCCCAGGTACCGTGGGTGGAAGCACCACCCACTTTAGAGTTAATACTCTGATTGTTAGGCATCTGGCCTAAGGGACTGCACTGAATATTGATGCCAGAACTACCACTCCCTACAGGCCCTTTTAGGGCAAGTCCGTTGTTCTCTAATACTGGCCAGGCACCATGGTTGCTAGCTGAATTCAAAGTGCTTGGATTTAACCCTCCATTTGATGAAGAACTTACAGTGCCCCAAGCATTCATCTTATTGTTGCTACTTTCCGATTTGCTTTCAGGAGCATCCACAGAGGCCTGACATGTGCTTATTATGGCTCCATGGGAAAAGCCCCACGGCCCAGTGCTATTTCCGTGGCCCACATTATTGCTGCTGCTACCAACCACAAACTTGTTCTGGGATCCAAGTCCAGCGCTATTCCGAAGGCCATCATTTTCACCACCTGTGCTCCCTGAAGCCATGATAGTGATGGGTCGCTCTGATTCAGAACTGGAGGCAGAATCAGCATCCATACATTCTGAAACCAACTCCGGATCACTGCCAGGGGCTGAGGGCCATGCTTCTTTCTCAGGGGAGTCGTTCACAACAGCATTCTTACAGTTTGTACTAGAGTCACTTGTAGACGACACAGGTCCCCGCTCTGAATTTTCATAATGGGATCCTAAAGTATTGTGGTTTATATCTAGAATAAAGAAGAAACACACAAAAAATCAAGTGTTTGGCAAAATGATGAATATATTATAAATGTGTATGGCTCCTCAACAAAATATAACGCTTGGCAATATAATTACAAGGGCACTGGTTATATCCCAGCCACCAACTTTCCGTATTCAATAATTAATTCCACATAGGCAGGAAATTTGTTGCTTGGTTCATTATGTTATTCCAAGAGCACAGAGTAGTACCTGGAACATAATAGCTCCTCAATATATATGTGAATGAATGAATGAACATATCAGCAAATAAAGAATTTGGAGTCAGGAAGAACAAGGTAGAAATGATTTATTAGGACGATGGAGCAACCTAGGCTTGGAGGCCCAACCTCAGAAAGAAAGGGGCTGGGATGCAAATGGGAAATGACAAGTGGACAGGCCAAACTTGGTGAAATGTACTAGAAATATATTAGGAATCCTTTTTTATCCACATGTTTTTAGAATAGCTATTTCACACAACTGTTTTGGGTATTATAACAAGTTTGTAAGAATTATAAAGCCTTTTCCATTATATTTGCATTTCATTAGTGTTCAGATTCAATCTGAAAAATACAGCACACAAGTAGAAATATTGCCTTCATAAAAATGTGTTGAGTCATGTTTATTAGAAGACAACAAAAAACAGTTGATATGCTAAAGATCAAAGTTATGATTAAAAATTCAACTGCTGACATTGAAGACATTAATGACTAGTCATATAATCCTATAAACTTCAGACTTATTGGTATGTATTATCATCTAGTTATTTTATTGCTTATAAAATTGTCCCAAATGCATCACTCTCATTCAGTTTAAAAATCTGGTTAAGTTAGGAATCTTCAGAGATAAGATGTGGGCATTTAGACTGTCCTCAGGGGGTTGTTCATATTGTAGTTCTTTACTACAGTAGTCATCAGCATCATATTTAGTGTTTGTAAGTAATACATATGCTTAAGTCATGTCCCAGATATAATGAACCAAACACTAGGTGCTATAAGCCCAGAAAGTAAAATATCACTCATTGTGAGGGTATAGTGAAATGAAAGTCACTCAGTTGTGTCCGACTCTTTGCAACCCCATGGACTGTAACCTTGCCAGGTTCCTTTGTCCATGGACTTCTCCAGGCCAAAATACTGGAGTGGGTAGTCGTTCCCTTCTCCAGGGGATCTTTCCAACCCACGGGACAAATCCAGGCCTTTTGCATTGCAGGGGGATTCTTTACTGTCTGAGGAACCAGAAAAGCCCACGAGGGTATTGCTGATATGGAAAATCAGATTCAACATGCATCATTATTTCTCAAAGCATAATTGCTAAGCAGCAAAAGGTGAAGAGCTAGAACAAGTAGCAAAAAACAAGGGGGGGTGGGGATTAAACAGAGACCAAAAACGTATACATAACTCATGAAATGTATATATTTTCTTAGAAGTTCTCTAAGTGCTTCTGACTTCCACTCTCTAACTAAAAATTACTTGGCAGTTCGAAGCTTCCAAGGAAAGCCTTTCATCTTTCAGTGCCCACGAGGAGGATTTTTCTCAGGAAATAAAGGACACAAAAACATCAGTCTCACTAACAAACAGTGCTTGCACTGCTGGCAATCATTCAGCATGCTGGAGCACAAGCTTTATGTGGAATACTGTCACTGAATCCTTGAAACAGCCCTAGAGTAGGCATTACCTTCCCTTTACAGATGAAGAAATGGAGGCTCAAGGGCTGTAGAAAATAAGGTGAGAAAATCAGAATTCATCCTAAAGTAAAAAAGCAAGGTGGCTCAGAACATAGCTGGGACTCTAGAGATACCCAGACTGAAGTCTGTGTAGCAGCTGTATGACCAAACTAGTAAGATGGGAATATACACAGTACATACGGACTTCTTTACCTGGTTGTTAGTTAACCTAGTTTCATACGTAAAGTATGCAGCTCACTGCTGGCTTCAAATAAGTGCTCTATGAAGGGCAGTTTGGTGCAGTGATGCAGAGTAAAACTCTCGAAGCCAGCCTGCTTGGGTTTAAAAGTCACTCTGTTATCTACCAGCTGTGTGACTACAGGTAAGACCCTCAAATCTTCCTGTGCCTTGGACTCTTCATCTATAAAGTGGGAATAGTAATAGTAGTTACCTCACAGAGTTGCAAGGATTAAATGATTGCTAACTAAAATTGCTTTGAACTGTATCTGATTCAGATACAAATGAGGGCCATTAGTTTTTCACTAATTAATGTGTATCAATGATTATCATCATTTTCAGTCCTATCTGCAAAGTTATTCATTCTACCATACCTCTCTCATAAAGAGCAAAGTTAAAAACCATACACCAACGTGCTTACTTTAAATCTCTACTTAGATATCTCAAAAAGGTTGTTAACTCCTAGATTATACCTCCACAGGCGCCTCCTCTCCAAGGAAAAAGCAAGCCTGCTTCTTTTCCAGTTTTCTTCATCTTGGTAAGTTTTCTAAAACCTAAGATTTACCCTTGATTCTTTCCTGTGAATAGCAAATCCAGAACATCAGCAAGTCCCAAACCTTCCACTTTTCTCCAAATCTAAAACAGTCAAGCCATGGTCTGTAGCAAAAGTACTTCTGATCTATTATTTGCGTGCGTGTGTCTTGCCACTTCCCAACAGGAATAAGAAAACAAGACTGAGAAAGACAGACAAAACTACCCAAGTTGAAAACAAAGGAGTGGACCTGGGATTTAACAGTGAAACATAATCAGCATTCCCCTAACAACAGGGAAAAGACAGGAATCTGTTATCAGCACAACTACTCAACTTTGTGCTAGAAGCACAAACTGATGAAATATAACCCCCCAAACGAGGTCAAGATAGTAGAAAAGGAACAAAAAGGGTTAACATGTAAAAAGCCAGTTTTCCTATGCACCAAAAATAACCAACAAGAAAATGGGATGGAAAAGGATCCAAATTATAGGAACCACAAAAAGTATTAAGGAAGCTTTGAAATAAAGTTAACAAAAATATTCGATTAAATTTTATTGTAGGTCATAGCAGATAACCTGATTAAATATAAACTTGCTCCTCAACAGGAAGATATAACAACATTCCTTCTGAGTTTAATTATAAAAATTTACTAACAAGAGTCAGTAATTTGATTAAAGAGATATAAAAATTCACATAAGACATATAAATAAAATCCATAATCCACTTTTATCATGCACTAGTTAAACAGCACTGTCCTATCAGAGTATGTAAGAACAGAAAAATTAATCCAGAAATGGACCCACGTATATTATCTAAGGTTATATGCCAAATGTTAGTATTTTAAATCACCCAAAGAAAAGGAATATTCAATACTTTTAAAGATTTCCTAAATGAGATGATCTATCAAAAGTAAATCCAAATGATTCAAGTGTTAAAGATGAAACCACGAATTTGTGATGAGAATTTCGTATACATAAAAGCAAAGAAACCATTATAAAAAAAAAAAACTTGGCTATTTACAAGAAAGGTAAGGTTTTTTTTCTTTTTTTTTTTAATGTCTGAATACATCAAAAGCAAAATGCCCCAGAAAACAGCAGAATACACTTTGCAAACCAATCTTTAATGGTAGCGAAACTTTCTCACAATCTGGCTGGCCATGACCTAGTTTTGGAGGAGATTATGGTCCATACCTGCCTTTTGCTGTGTATGCCCATGTATTTTAGGAAAATAAGAGATGCCATCAGTAATTATTAGCTAAAACTCTATTTTTAATCTGGAACATACTTGATACTTTCCCAAAAACATAAATTAAGAGGCTACCTCAAAAAACTGCATTTACCAACGATAGGTCACAAAGACCACTTTTTGTTATGAAAAACACTTCAGCTTAGACAGAAAAATCTGTGTGTGGGGGGCGGGGGAGGGCGGGGCGGGGCAGGGGGAGTGGGGTGAGAAGTGCAGGACTCCTCAGCGATCATAACTAAAACATTTCACAGTTGGAGACTACCTCAGAATTGAAAGAAGTCAAATAATGCACTTCCCTTAACACACAAGGAAGCCAGAATCCACCATTACAAATGATCTGGAAGATAAACATACAGCAACATTAGTAAGTAGAAGATGACAGTCACGCTTTCCCAGGAAACTGAGGAACAGGGAGACTGTAAACCCCTGCGCTGGTGGGAGGAAAGTGGACAGTTCAGTTTCACAGTGTAACGCAAAACACAAAATTTAAACCAAGATTTGGAAGGCTGCATTTAACTGAGAAAAAAACATGTGAAATCTAAAATCAGCACCCCACTCTCAAACAAAATTACGATAGGAAGACTGAGGGCAGCTCTGGTACTATACCCCGAAAAGAGTATTAAAAAATAAAAGGACAAGCAGAACCTAGAAAAATGGTATAGACGCTTACTTGCAAAACAGAAATAGAGACACAGATGGAGGGAACAAACGTATGGACACAATGGGGGGGGGGAGGTCTGGGATTGGCATATGTATATTACTATGTATAAAATAGACACCCAATGAGAACTGACTGTTTAGTGCAGGGAACTCTACTCAGTGCTCTGTGGTGACCTAAACGGGAAGGAAATCCAAGGAAGAGGGCATATGTATACTCGTGGCTGACTCACTCTGCTGTACAGCAGAAACGAACACAACATTGCAAACCAACTATATTCCAATTTTTTTAAAAGTGGGTGGGCTGGGAGGGAATTCCAGGCAGTCCAGTGGTTAGGACTCTGCATTCTCATTACCAAGGGTCCGAGTTCAATCCCTGGATGGGGAATTGAGATCCCATAAGCCAGGAGGCATGGCCAAAAGGAAAAAAAAATAAAAGAAGAATATAGCAGTGTATTACACAGCACCTATTCACAAAGAAGATACATGGGGTAGAGCAAAGACTGGTGAGAATTCAGGGGACTGCATAATTCAGTCATGAAGAATTTAGATCCAGGAAAATTCATACATTTTTCTAAGTTAAATATGTATCATGTAACAAACGAAATAGCCCAATATATGCTTTCTGCCTTAAAGACTTCCAATCTCACCAGAAAGCAAGGCCTTACAGCATTTCCAGGAAGTATGAGATGTTATCATTTGGAATACGAGAGAACTTCAGGGGCACAATTTCAAATAGCACTTGAGCGAGAAAGTGAAAAATGTTTTCCTTAGTTATTCTAATCTCTAGTCCAGGGGCTGGCAAAGGTTTTCTGTGAAGGTCCAATTAACAAATATTTTAGGTTCTGCCAGCCAAACAGTCTCTGTGGTGACTACTCTACCACAGTAGCTGGAAAGCAGCCACAGATAACATGTAAACGAATAGGTGTAGCAGCCATCCAGAGAAACAGGCTGAGAGCCTAGGTTAAAGATGGTTATAGACAGAAGCAGTACGACAACCAGAAGCAATACATGGATTCTGACTGGCTTCTGGTCTGAGAGATGGAGTCTGACAGAGCTACAGAAGAGCTGCTGCATGTCTGAACTGAGTCAATGGCGGCAGCAGCGCAGAGGAGGGAGCACAGCCAAGAGCTGTTCTGGACTTAAAGCCAGCTGGGCATGGCAAACCAGCAGCCTGTGAGACGCGAAGAAGAGGGAGTGTGAAGCATGAGCTTAAGATTTCTAGACGGGTGAGTGGATGAATGGGGGTGCCAACCTTTCAAGCAATGGGATCCAGAATGAAAAACCAGTATGCGGCAAGATAACTGAGTTCAATTTCAGACATGTTGAGTTTGAAGGGCCCAACAGTGGCTGAAGACATCCAGAAGACATGAAACCTAAAACTGGGGAGAGAGATGAAACAAAGCCATAGGAGGGAAAAAGGCTGAAAACTGGTCAAAGGAAAATCAGAGAATGAAAGGGCTTTAAAAAGGAGAACATGGTCAATGATCAAAAAAAAATGTAGATATCTATTAAGATAAAAATGGGTAAGTCTGTTTTTTTGGAAGTTTTTTGGTAAGTCTGCTTTTTAAACCACAATTAAAAATAAAAAAGTCTGGATTTGGCATTCAGATCAGTGACCTTAGCAAGAACTATTTTAATCAAGTGAGCAGAAGCCAGATGACACAGGACTGAAGCAATGTATTAGAGAGTCTAAGGATAGATTATTTTTTTAAGAACTCTAAAAGAAAGTAAAGAGAAAGTCTACAATAATCCCAAGAGAATGGGAGATTAAAGAAATTTCTTTTAAAGATTATAAAGACTTAAAATATGTTTACAGACCATGGGACACGCTTAGAGCAAGAAGTCACAGGACAGCAAGGATGTACATTTACTGCACTAAAAAGACAGTTGAGCACAGGTCGGTGGACAGTATTCTAACCTTGAAACATTTCTGGTAACAGTTTTTTCATTAGAACAGCCCTAATTTTTAGTAATTTATACTTCACACTTAAGTTTCTTTAAAAAAAAGAAAGAAAGAAACACAGGAAAATCTATAGCATTAATACAAAAACGTTCACACACCGCTCACCTTAGGAAATATACTACTAACAGAAAACTCCTGTGTACTTTCTCTTGATTATATCTCATTTCTCCCACAGTAGGTAACTGAGTAATAACCACACAAAATGCTGTATTTGAATTCATTCATATGCAAGGCATAATGCTATTTTGCAAGCTTCTTATTTTATATAAATGGTGTGTATGTGTGCTAAGCTGCCTCTCACTATAAACCAAAACACATTCTTGGTACCATCTGCAAAATTCTGAATACAAACTACGTATCACAGGATACTGCTGAAAATCTCCCTCTTTTGCTTAAGGGTGATAGTGGTGTCCTCGCTGTATAGAAGACTACTCTATTCTTTAAAAAATTACCTGGAGGAGTAATAAAGGTGAAGCGCAGTGAACGGTGAGGCACATAGGTGCGTGTGCATGTACATGGTCTACCAACAGCAGCTGGATTTGAGGCGAGGGCATATGAGTGTTTGCCCATCGACTTCAGTTTTCTGAATGTGTCATGTCAGCTGATGGTAAAATGTGACCTGGAACGCTCTGGCTCACAAGAACAACACTGCCGCCAGCCCTGGTAAAGCACATTAGTCCCCCCAGACTCAAGGGTTATTTGGGGAGTAGGAGGGTCTTACACCTTAAGGCTTTAAGAAATCAACTGCGAGAGAGTGGCTACTGCAACCATCACTACGTGCGTGCGGCACAGCCACAAGCTGGCAACTCCACCTGCAGAGCTGTGCGGTTCAAAGAAACTTAAATGCATACATTTACCACAGTTCCCATGACTTCTTTTCATCCTTCACTCTACTTACCTGCTAGCCTATGAAGGATTTAGTTGTGTGACCTCTAATTTAGACTAGGCACTAGCCCTCCTCTTCAGTGCAGTGAATAAGTGAGAAATGCATTCTGTGAAGCCAAGGCAAGTGAAACCAGCACTCCTCATCTTTACTATGAAAACTTTTAAGTAAATTTCTGTGTGCTACTGTATGTATCAATTTAAATGTCAAATCTACTCCATCACCTCTCTCTGGTCAGAAAACTAAAAAAGTCAAATACAGACAGACAAAGACAGTCAAGGATGTGTTCCCACATTTCTGAACTACATATAGTTTCACAACACGCCGATTATCAGATTTCTGGGCTATCGTTCATGTTATTTATACTGTCTAGTACACTGCTCTTCATTGATCACTAGGCTATTTTCTAATCTGTAAAATGAAAATTTAACATGTTAAAACAGTGTGTGGGTCATAAGTACCCCATAAGGGTTAGTCAGTCACTATATTATTACTGTCACTATTATTTATTATTAGCCCTTCAGGAGCCAGGACTGATCTAAGAAGTCCTCTCTAATAAACAGATACCCAAGGCTCCATTATGTTTCTATTATCATTCCTAGTAGCACCTACAAAAATATTTTAACATAAACATGAAACTACACTGGTAAAAGGGGACTCACAAATGTTTAAAAAAAGACAAAAGCACAAGTCTGGTTCTCTTGAAGAATGCTTTGCTTGCATCTTCTGCATTCTCTGTTTTGGGATTTAATTCTAAATTTTAGTCAGACTGCTGTACCCATCTTGTTCCCATCTTAGCCTCCACATTAACACTGTCCACCTTTGTGAACCTGTTTTAGAAACAGGCGGGATATCCTTCCTCCTCAGCCCTTTGCTTTTTTGAAGGCTTCTTCCTATGTCCACATCTTAGGCTTCTTTTCACCTGAATGTATACGCGTGACACTTTTGGGTTTCCTGACCCATACTGATCTTTGAGAAAATTCTTGTACTCCCATTGTTCCCATTTCAAAAACAGCTTCGCTCTTTCATGTCCCCAGTTGAAAAAGCATATTCAACATGTATTTCCTAAAGTTACTATCCCACTTTCCTGTTTGTTAAATATGCCACCATTGCTTAGCTTGCAGTAGGTACTCAAGAATTTGCTGCATATATAACCTCTCTGAAGTCTTAACTACAATGATGTTGATGATGCAATACAACTGCTTCCAAGCTGACTTCCTAGAGGAACTTCAAACTGAATTATTAATTGCTTGGCATTAGATGTAACATGTCTCAACCAGACTCTTCCTCCTGAAAAGCACAGGTCCTTCTAGAAAAGTCTCAGGGAAAATAATTCATTCAGTGCACAAATATCTGACCCTAAACTAGCTGCTTTAACATGTCACATAGCATAATTGTCAAGGCAACCTTATGGACTGGGCATTACACTTCACAGATTAGCAAAGACGGTCTGATAAGTCATTTGGCCAAGCTTACTCAGTGATAAGTGTGTAGGGGTAAGTATTAACTCAGGCTGATGATTTAAGTTTGCACCCTTTCCAATAACTTGCTTCTCTAATTACCTATGCCAGAAAATCACATGTGTGCCCTCTGCTTCCTCACCTATCATAACCAGTAGGCTGCCAAAGCACGGCATGGTTGCTACGTGCACAGCTTTGGAGTCAGACAGATCTCAGTGTGAGTGCAGGCTCTGCTACTTATTAGCTGTGAAATACTGGATGATAAAGTATAGAGCAGTTCCTGGTATGGAAGAGAGCACAGAGGCAGAAAGTGAGTAACTCTGCCTGGGACAGTTAGGAAAGGCTTCTCAGATGAGACTTGGACACACGGAGCAATTTAGTGACCTGCCAAGGTCACACGCTGGTATACTGTGGAGCCAGGACTTAAAAAACCAGGTCCATTTGGCTCCAGAGACTCGGGCTGGTTACTGGTCTGCTACTGCTTTCATGTGTGGGAATCTTGACTATCCTCAATTCTCTACATGGCTTGGGATAAAAGCATCAAAATAGTTCAATAAATGAATGGACAAACCAATCGTCAGAATACAGGGAAATAATCTGGACTCTGAGAAAACTAATCACATGCTAAACTTATTTTCTGCCTCACAATCATTAATGAGCTAAGAAAAGCCACTCTGGGATAATAACCAAATGCACGTGCTCTGAACAGAACTTTCATGGGTGGTGGTCTTTTTTTATGGCACGTGGTAACCGATCTCAAGCCATTTTTGTCTTGGTGCCTCAGTTTCCTCTACTGAAAAGCAGAGATAAGAACAGCTGATACCTCACAGGGTTGTTGAGGATTAAATGCAGTTAATATACACAACTGGTTAGCATATAACTTCAGCTCTATAAGCTGTTTACTAAAATGAGTTAAGATCTGAAGGGAGAGTGACAGTTAACTTACAGGAAACATTTTAAGATTCCCCATTCACAAGTTCCTGCATAGAATTCTTACTTTACAACCCAGATACTGATGAATACAAATACATCACCCAATAGGCATGAATTTATAAACCTGCTACACTGCTAACGATGATAGTTGGAGTCTCGTAAGAAATGCCTTCTCTCACCTGACTGGTTTTTGCTGATCTGCACCTCTCCGTTATTTTGTGGCTGTTGATTTGTTAAAGCACTGCTTTCTGACTGGCTGCTTAACACTTTAACAGCAGATCCCAGGTTTGCTGCTATGACGGGAAAATGCTGACCCCTCTTTAGAAGCTGCTTATGTTCCTGGTGGCGAAATCGAGGTGGTACTTCCCGGGGATACCGAGGCAAGGCCTGTGGTGGCGGCTGCGGCTGCTGTGGCTGCTGCGGTTGCTGCTGCTGCGGTTGCGGCTGCTGCTGCTGCTGCTGCTGATTGCTGGCTGTGGCTCGCTTGGCATTATTATTAGTGCTGGTTGCTGTGGAAGTGCCGTTATTAGAGTTGGCAGGCTGAGGCTGGCTTACACTGGGCTTTATCTGTTCTGGCACTAATCCCAACAAAAGAAAAGGGGTGGAAAAGATTAGCCAGTAAAGTGTACCTCCATTGCAAGCCATCCAAGCAAAAAGGCCCCAAGGAAAACAATCCTAAAGGAATAGACTCCTTATGTGTGCAGGGGTATCCTCATTCCCAGGCTCAGTTTTCTTGGGAAGGATCACTGCCAAGCATCAGATTTTTACTTCAGCTACCTACCTATCTGATACAGGAATGGACAGCTATCAGCATTCCCTGTCCTGGGTGACAGCTCAGCTCACCACCTCTTTCCCTCGTTCTCTCTGATTAGAGAACAAGCACTGATCGTACAACTCTGTAACTCACAGTGACTAAAAGAACAAAGTTGACAAAGTTTTGGTAATCCCTAAAGAATCTTCAAGTCCTGGGTGACTGTTCTGAATTTGCCTCATTCTTAATGCATTTGATCCCTAGTTTTCATCTTTGAAAGACAACACAAGGGTAAGGGCAGAAAATAATCCTGCTAGACAAGGTTAACACTATTTTTTGTTATTAAAATGTAAAATCTGAATCAAATAAGAAAAATTCAGAAGAGGGACAAAATACAAAGATCATACAATGAGATCTGTGAGACTAACCTAAACTAGAGTAATAATTTGAATATGCTGGCTTAAGCAATTCGGAGAAACACAATCTGCCTATGGTACAAACAGTTGGAAACTACAGTGAATTTCTGGACTCCTAAAAGAGATTAAATAAGTTAACTGGTGGAAATACTCTAAACCAGGGAAACCATACCCAATCTCTAAAACTACAGAGAGGCAGCATGGTCTATGAACTTTTGGTGCCAGATAGACCCAGGTTTCAATCCCAACGATGCCTTAAAAAGCCCGGACAAGCTGTATAAACCTGAGCCTGTGGTCTCCTCTGTGAAACAGGGTAACACCTATTCCTCACAGAGCTATCCTACGGTTGAGTATGTTAATAATGTTTACAGAGCACCAAACATAAGGCTAGGCAGCATACTCTGGTTTACTGTGCTTTGCTTGATCACACTTCGAAGATACTGCATGTTTGTATGGAAAGTGTGTGGCAGCCCTGCACCGAGCAAGTCTATTGGCGGCATTTTTTTCCCAACAGCATCTGCTCACTTTGTCAGTCTGTCTCACCTTTTGGTCATTCTCACAGTATTTCCAACCTTTTCATTATATTTATTATGGTGAACTATGATCAGTGATCTTTGATGTTACTGCTGCAAAAAGCTTGGGACCCACAATGGCTCAGCTAATGATTAGCATTTTTAAAGCAATAAATTATTTTAAAATTAAGGTATGTACACTGTTTAAAGACATAATACTATTAAATATCTTAGACTACAGGACAGAGTAAGCATAGCTTTTATATGCACTGGGAAACCAAAAAATTCGTGACTTGCTTTATGGCAATATTTACTTTATCGCAGTGGCCTGGAACCAAATCTGCAGCAAAATGCTTATACATAGTGTCTACTTTTAAATGATTGGCACAATATCACTTTATTCTTTTGTAGCAATTTAATCAGCTTTGCAGATGCCACTGTCAAATAAACAGTGATTCATCTCCACGTGATTGGTGAGGACACTGAGAAAACTCTTCAAGAGTTAAGAGCACCAGGCCTGAGACTAAAACAGCCCTGCCACTCATGAGCTAGGTTATTTCTGCATCTTCTTCCTTGTCTATATGATACAGTGTTGGTCTAATACCCAGCATAATGTAAAGACTCAGTATAACAGAAGCCATTACTGCAGCCTCCAACAAGAAATAGTCATCAAATACCTACAATGTATATGATTCTGTGATAAAGTACTGGTTACCTAGATTGTTTCCAAGTCACTCAACTTCCTCTTACAAGCGCTCAGATCTACAGCCGCCTCTCATTCAATGGTCTAGCCTTATTATTGTCTTCTTTCTCTGAACAGCTGGAGGATTTAGTTTATATTACTGATACCAATATATGATCTTGACCTCTTGTTTTTTAAAAAATCTGACTTTGACTTTTCTAAAGTAATACAAAAAAATTGTAGTTCAGGAAGAATTCCTTAGATTACAAATATTCCAACTATTGCTTCAAAGTCCTTCTATTCTTGACGACTGGAAAGCCTCTTATTAACAATTTGGGCCCAGTGTATTATAGGTCTAATTACTTTATGTATGAAAATTTTGCCTCCTAGACAAGTTAATACTCTTAGAATGTAACAATAATGTATATTCCTTGGTCGTGAGGAAAATAAGGAAGTGCTACTGCTACTGCTGCTGCTAAGTCGCCTCAGTCGTGTCCAACTCCTAGCGACCCCATGGACTGCAGCCTACCAGGCTCCTCCATCCATGGGATTTCCCAGGCAAGAGTACTGGAGTGGGGTGCTGTTGCCTTCTCCAAACTAGAATATTCTAATATATATCTGAAACCAAAAGGATCAAATATATGTTAACTATGATATTATAAGGCAGATAAAAACTCTTAACTCCATTTTTACATGCCTAATATTGAGCTCAGTATGGTATCTGGCAATTGAATGTAACCTTAAAGTTTTATAGTTACCTACTGCTAAAAAGTAAGTTTGTCCACCACTTTATTCCTAAAGGGAAAAGACTGTGACAGCAATTTAATACCCAAAGAAGATGTTTTATATGTCAGATAGCAACAGGAAAGTGTTCTTTAATACATTCAAGAAAGTAGGAAGATAACTTACATAAAGACACGTACAAGAACCCTAATGCTACTGTAGAAGCAAGTAGGAATTCAGAAGCAGTATTACACTGATCACCCAGCAACCCCACACTTACCTCAAAACTTCAAAGAACTCCTGTATTTTTCATCAATAAAGTGCCATAGAGAAAAAGAGGCTGAAATATTGATAGATACTAGTCTCTAGGGCCAGAAAACTTCAGTGATGCCAGCAAAAAACACTGAGACGTAACTACTGATTATAAAACTAAATAATCTGAAGTCAAGTCTCAGATGGAAACTTGGGATGTCGTAGTAAAGAATAAAGGAGCTAACAGTGCATGGGGGTGTGCCAGGGTACGGGTGGGGCTGTGGGGTAACAGAAATAAACATGAGCAATTTTGGCTACTGTCTACGTGTAAAGCTTAGATTAATCATGTCAGTAAATATCTGAACCACTAGAAGAGGGGAAAATGACAAGACCATTCAACAGACACAGAAAATGCAATAAAGAGAATTATTTTAAAATTGTGCTTAACATGAAATACAAAATGAAATGCCAAGCATAAGCTTCAGAATATCTGTAATCACAATAAAAATGTGAATGGTTAAATTAACTAGTTACTAAAGACCATAAAAAGGGTTAAGAAAAGAAAAAACAAACTTAAGGGATACACTTTGCAAAAATCACTCCTGAAACAAAACAATTCAGGAAAACTGGTGGGAAAAAGTACAGAGACAGATACACTAACAAGAGATGCTAACAAAATTTAGACGAAAGCACACGTTTAAAATTCAAAGAGAAAGCATTAAAAAGATTTTGCATAATGATAAAGAAACCAACTAAAAAGAAACAACCAGCTAAGAACCTTTATATACTAAATCTTAATATCAAAACACGCAAACCAAGTAGAGACAGAAAAGAAAAACTGAAAAAAAAAAAAAAGGCAAAACCTTTTTGACAATTACTCATGAAATAGTCAGGAAGTGCATACACAAACCATTCAGCACTGAAGAAAATATCAATGAATTACAAAAAGTAGGAGTAATACAGAGGATATTCCTGGACTACAATGTAATCACACTAGAAAAACTAGCAACTAAAATTGCCTTATTCAAATAAATCTTGAGTTGAAGAGGAAATAAATACCAGGACTTTAGAGCTATCAAAAAAAAAAAAATCATGAAAACAATACACACAATAAATTTTAAGACATGACTAAACCAGGGAATGAGAATGTGAAGAAACCAACTCAAGTTAAAAATCCAACAGAAAAGAAGAGGTAAGACATTGGTAAAGATAAAAACAGAAACCAGTGGCTTCAAACATGAATCGATAAGCAAATAAAGATTTAAATATATGAGACAAATATTTTTAAAAGACTATAAACAATATATGCTATAGTTTTATACTGATCTGAAATATTTTACACTGTTGATTCAATTTTTTTGAAATGCAAAACAGTGAACCAATAAATCCAAGGCATGATTCTAAGAGAGAAGTAAACAACCAGTTAACCTAACTTTTTAAAAATGTAAAAAATGAGATGATTTCTAAAATTAAGATATTTCTTTAGGCTCAACTTATAGATAATTAGAAAAACTGGAGGAGGTAATTATTTACCACAAGATTCCAGAAGAGGCAGAAAAGATAGTCTAATTAGCACAAAAGAAATGAAGAAATTATTAAATCATCCATGAGGATCAGCTAGTTTGATCAAAACTACCATGCATACTTCACTTTTTAAAAAGCTAGCACACTGTTACAGAACATATCTCTAAATCAAATGCTATTCAAATTGTTGTAGGGCACAGCATAAGATCGAATACCAACATTAACACTATTACTAATACATCAGACAAAATTTTAGTAATCCCAAACAATGGGGGAAATAGAAGAAATATAAATAGTACTGGGGGAAAAACACATAACTTCATATATAGAGAGTCTGTAAAGACAAGATACTATGTGTAATATATACCAATAAAACAGAAAACCCAGCTAATGGCTTGGCAAACCTTTTCTGTAGAGGGCCAGACAGTAAACATTTTAGGCTTTCCAGGCCATACAGTCTCTGTTACAACTACTCAACTCGCTGCTGTAGCACAAAAAACAGCTACAGACAGCACGTAAATGAATGGATATGATTGTGTGCCAACAAAACTTCACATAAAGAAGCAGGCAGTGGGCCAGATTTGGCCTGCAGGATATAGTTTTCCAGTCTCTGCTCTACAAAATATAGTTTCCCAAAATGAGCTCACAGAGGAGTAGAAGATCCTATGGTATAGTAACGGTAGAGGACATTAAAAGGTCCTGCAAGATTTACCTCTCTAAAAAGCACTTGGTCCAGATGACTTCACAGGGAGTGTGTGTGTGTAAATAAAGTCCTCAAGAAACATGTATCTATCCTGCATAAACTGTTACAGAACAAAGAAGTACAGGTTCAAAAGACTGGCTGGGTTGGCTTTGAAACTTGGTAGCTACATGACCATGGGCAAGGTATCTATTCCCTCTGTACCTTTTCTTCATCTGTAAAATACAGTTAAATATTAATACCAATACCTATAGGGTTTTGTGAGGCTTTAACACAATAATGGATGTAAAGAATTATTAATAAAAACTGTATGTGGCACATGATTAGTATTCAACAAATATTAGTGATTACTATTACCATTTAGGTTAAAAAGGTAGATGAACCCCAAGTTTCTGGCTTGAAATTTGAGTAGAGAGTGGTACCATTTACAAAGATATGAAATAGAGAAAAAATTAAATCTGGGAAGTATGTGTGAGAGAACGCATTCAATTAGTTTTTGTTGTTGTTGTTAGGTTTATTACTGTAGGACAGCCATTCTTAAACTTTTTGGTTCAAGACCCCTTTACAATTTTAAAAATATGGAACACCAAAAATCTTTCATTTATGTGGGTTACACCTACAGATATATACCATGCTAGAAAATTAAAGAAAATTTTAAAATATTTATTAAATCATTAGGAAAATCCTTTATATATTAAAAGTTCTTTTTTCAAAAAAAAAAAAAACTATTTCCCAAAAAAAGAAGAAAAAAAAAGCATGCATTGTTTTATATTTTTGCAAATCCCTTTAACATCTGCCTTAACAGAAGGCAGGTGGATTCTCACAACCACTTCTGCATCCAATTGGTTCTGATTTGCACATTGTGTGCCCTCTAGAAAACTTCACTATACACTCATGAGAGATAAGTGAACTAGACAAATAAAGTCTTGCTATTATAATGGAAACAGTTTTAATCTTGTGGGTCTCAAGAGAACTTCAGGGAGCCTCTCATGTGGCCTCAGGTAAACTATGAAAACCACTGCTATAGGAATGCTGAGTGATTGGGAGCAAGATGGTTCTAGAATTCAGTAAAAGTTTGAACTTTCTAAAAATATGGGTTTAGCATTCAACATACAGGTAGAAAAGGAAGCTATGAAGCTGTAAAATAAGAAATGGCAAGACTTAGAAAGAATAGGTTAGACTCATCAATTCAATCATGCAAAAACCCAACTAGTCTCCTTAAGTGTTGATCCCACCCTACCCTCTTTTCCCAAACCTCTGCCCTATATTATCCATATTTTTAAAGTGCTCTCAGAATTAATGCAAAGTCTTTAACACAGCCCCTGTTTACCACTTGTCCAGATTCATAACCCTGCTATATCCACATACATCTCCTCTTCTGCATCAAATGTCAACGGTTTTCCAAAAGGTATCATGCGCTTCTATGGCATTCCTTTCTTCAAAGTATTTCTGTCCACCACCTTTCCAAGGAAACAACCAATCACCCCCCGACTTCTCCCTCTCCCAGACTCAGCTAACATTAGCAGTCTATTATGACAACGCCCCTCCCCCACTCCCACAAAACTCTGGGGCATCTCTTACACTGCAATGTGCTCTTTAAGTGCAGGTTTCTTATCTTTTCTTCCTTTCTCCACTGGTGTTCCCAGAACCAAACATAGCGAACGGTCAAGAACTACTGGTTGAATAACAACTTATGAACCGTCAGCATATACAAGATGACTGAATCCAGAAAAACAATGCAGAATGATACTAAGGATGAAACAACACCAACGTTCAAGAGGTGGGATAATCGGGAACCAATGAAGAAGGACAAAGAACAATCAAGAGAAGCAGAAAGAGTAAGGACCATGACGGTCACTGCCTAAGTACACTGCTGAGTAACTCACTGGTCACAAATGGGCATCCAGAAAACAAGGCAAGTTTAGTCAATATGCTTGTTAATGTGGAAAAGACACTCTAATTAGCCCTAACATTATATTATCCATAATATCAGAAAAGTATTCTGAAGAAACTTCATTCAGCTAGTATACAACATATTCACTGCCATTTTTCACTTTTACTTCTTTTTCGGCCATACCATGACCCAATTTGTCTTCTGTAGTTTAAAGGAGATAAGCAAAATTTGAATTGGCCCAGAAATAAGCAAGCATGTTAACTTTTGAAAATGGAAAAATTACTCAAGAAAGAATTTAAATCCACATCTTCCTGCACTGTATTCCAAATCAAGACTCTGTGAAACAATATCACAATTAAATTATTAACTTTTGCTTTTTTCTACTTTTTCCCTAATTTTCTGGCATTTCTTAATGTAAAAACATCGTTTCATTCTGTAAACCTTAAACTGTTGCTTAAAAAAAAAATCTATTAATTGGAAAAAAAGAAAAACCCACAGCATTAGTCTTACATTCAAATAAAAAACCAATAAATAAACAATTTAATATCCAAAGTTCTAAATACACCAAGCTCTAAATTTGTAAAAACAAGTTGTTATGTTCTCTTATTCCTTAATGATTGAAATGATCTTATATGAATATTTGCTTCTTTAAAATAACATTTAAAAAATTTGCTAACATTTTAATACATTTCAGAGAAAAATTAAAATGAACTTTTCTTCAGCTATCTACAAATTTAAAGAACAGTTTAAATATAAACCAGCCATCAATCATCTTGTATTACTACTGAACTCCCCAAAACATCAATTAATACATCTTAATGCCTCAAGATCTTCCTTTATTATCCTTTTGAAGTTTACAAATCAGCTTTGCATAATAGTTTTCCTATTGGCTACACTGCAGATTTTCTAAAAGTACAAGCATAAATAACCATAGTATACAAACTGCCATTTTAAGACATGGTTTCACTTTAACAGAAAAAAGTATTAAATGGATGTCTGGAAAATAAAAAACCACATACAGATTTGCATTTGAATTATTTAAAGGACTAAAATAGTTAAAATTACTAAGCATCTATAAAATATAGAGTGCTTGGGCAAACTTACATTAACCTAGAATTACTATTTCCAATCTCAGTATGTATCATTATATGGGAAAAACATAAGTCAACCTCTTTGAAGGCAAGATGGCATTTACCAATGAAAGCTGGTCAGTTAGAAAACAAAATTGCTCAAGTATTTTAAAAAAGTTTGTGTCATCTATAGATTAATTAACAGTCCTTAAAACCTTTATTACAGGGAATTATTTTATGCTCTTAAGAGTCACAAAATAAAATAACTTTGGGAAGAAAAGTTAACGTGTAACAAACTAGTGTATTTAAACTTTACTGGTTATCAGGCAATACCATGTACAGTATTTATCTTTCTCCCTTATTATTAATGTTTCTAATATATAACTATAATCTCTTTAAGCCTAAATTCTCAAATTAATTATTCTAGTTGTTGTACTAAAATAATAAGGTAGCTTCCAATAACATTCACTTTAAAGAATCTGCCTCACATTCAAAGGAAGTGAAAACAAGTATGGGCAATAAAATAAAAAATCAATTATTTCAGCTTTCCTGATGAAAACAGCAACATTATCCATTTGCAGTCAAGAGTTTCACAAAGCACAAACCTGATAAAAACTTCACAGCAGATTAGAAAATTCTGTATATCAAGAAATTCCAAAGATAGGTGTTTCCAACTTTTGTTGCTTCCCCACTCTGCAGCGTTCAGAAGAAAATGGAGGAAAGGCATAATGTCACTTTACTGCTACAGAAATAATGCTTGCCAACTCTCCCTATATATGCGGCCCAATAACTTGAATTCCATCTTCTTATATTTTAAGTGTGAGCGGGGAAGGGAAAGAAGCAGCTAGCTGAAAATGTGAAGAGCAATTCTATTCAATTATAATGAGCTTATAAATCAAATTTATTAAAAACATAGCCAAACACTGTACTACTATAAAAATCATTTCTGCTATCATTAATAAGCATACTGGATGATTTAACAATACTGATTATACTTCCCCTGTATAATATATGTTCTTTGTCCTTTACTAACCTGTCAGTTTTAGAACGCTGAAAGGCACAGAGGGGGAACTCTGGCTTTTCAGTTGATACACAAAGATGCACTGCTAAAATCTTCATTGTGGATAAATGGCTGCAGTTTTAAGTGCCAGGTGGCTCAGACGGTAAAGCATCTGTCTACAATGCGGGAGACCCGGGTTCGATTCCTGGGTTGGAAGATCCCTTGGAGAAGGAAATGGCAACCCACTCCAGTAATACTGCCTGGAAAATCCCATGGACAGAGGAGCCTGGCAGTCCATGGGGTCACAGAGTCGGACACGACTGAGCGACTTCACGTTCACGTTCAGCCAATCTGCAAAATAGCTAAATGCCTGTCAATCCATTAACTTCTGCTAATCCTTAACAAGTTGAGCTGGATGGCCATTTGAGAACTTGAAAAATAAGACTTAAAAACTAACGTTAAACATAATAAACTGTATTTATGTTTTATACAGGTACAAGCAAATCTTAATTTATTGTTCTTTTTTTGCCACGTGGGATCTTAGTTCCCCGACCAGAGGTCGAACCCTTGTCCCCTACATCGGGAGTGTGGAGCCTTAACTGCTGGACCACAAGAGAGGTCCCAAATCTCAGCATTTGTTTAAAGGTTCCTCAGAAAAAAATACCAAACAGCAAGATATAAACAATCGCTTCAAATTAGATCCCAAATTTAAAACAAACATGAAATTGAACTCACTGAGGTGTTTTTTTCTTTTTTTGGCCATGCCAAGGGGCGTGTGGTGTCTTAGCTCCTCAAACAGGGCTCAAACCCATGCCCCCGAAGTGCAAATTGAGTCCTAACCACCGGATCACCAGGGAATGCCTGAATTCCCTTAGTCTTCATTCATTTCAACATCCCAGAGCAATCAGAAATTTTCCTGGTCTTAGCCCTGCTGCTTCAAAGAGCTCTCATCTTCCTACCCCAAATCTCCCACCTTAAATCACCGACACAAAGAGAAACGGAACTGATTTGTCCTTCTGCAATCCTCCAGGTTTTGATGACTGAATAAATTACTCTGCCAAGCGTCATTAATGAATTTTTGGATGAAATCACCCTATTAACAAATTCTGTTCTTCAGCAAAACACCAAAGGAAGGTACAGCTGTTCTAAAGCACAGATCTTTAAGAGCTAGAGAATACCCACACAACATTCACAATATGGTAGTCCCAAGATCTGTGATTAGTCTCTCCATCAAATCTTGCCCGAATGTGTGAGGTGCAGAGAAGTGGGAAGATAAAAGATTTATTTTTCAGGCAGAGGCTCATGCTTAAAAAAAGAAAAAAAATTGCCTACAGTATTTTTTTACAAGGGGAACTCTACTCAATATTCAATAATAACCTAAATGAGAAAAGAATATGAAAGAATGGATATAAATATACATGCAACTGATTCACTTTGCTGTACACCTAAAACTACCACAACATTGTAAATCAACCATACTCCAATACAACATAAAAATTTAAAAAAGATTTACTGCCCTCGAGTCTCTTCTTCATAACTAACAATTCTAGAAGTGACCCCCAAATTTAATTAACAGTGCTATGGGGAATGGGGAAATGTGTTTAAAAACAAAAACCACACAAACCAAATCAAACCAAAACCAGGTTCTTCAAGCCTCAGAGATTCACTAAATCAGAACCTGCATTAAAAAAAATGTACCACCTGGTTCTCATATCTGAGTAAACCTGGAAAACCGTTCTACTAGATACTGTAGCAACATTTACAGAACTTTTGACTTCTGTTTGTGCCTCCAAAGGGGAAAAAAAAGGGTAATACCTAAAAACTCAATTAGAAGTCAGTAATAGGAATAACAGAAGTCCCAAACATACTGAAAAAAAAAAGTTCACAAAATTTGTATAGCAGTGGAACTGTCATAATCACTGAAGATACAAACTATTTAAGAAATACAGGATGAAGAAATGATTTTTTAATTAGAAAAAACACTCCCACATATATAAAAATGAAGTTCAGAAAAATTAAGCAGTTAATACTATACAATGCTGTTGTTTTAAAACACACATAAGCCCTCAGGGGCTTATGATGTTTAGATATTTCTCCCTGGAATCTCATCCTCAGAACAACCTAAAACATATGATACAGTCCATAATTTTAGAATTTTTTTCATCAAATACATCAAATGGAATGTTAATGAGCTTATTATACAGAGAGCTCACATAAATAGAAAACAAAAGCTCTTAGCTCAAAAAGTAAATGGGTAGAGAAGAATGGATAATTTTTTAGAGCAAAAAAGTACAAATACTAACATATAACACTCCATTTTACCAATAAACAAACTGATTTATATTTAAACCAAAGCAATAAAATATCAATTTTAGCCTGACAAACTTATAAAGATCATAGTATCCCACCCTCATATTCCTTGCACTATTGCAGAAACACTACTGTGATTCACCCATGTTGGGCTGGGTTCTCCTTTAATGAGAGGAAAAAGCAAGTCATCGTCTGGGTGAGGAGGAACTCTGAAACGACTGGGGAAACTACTAGTATGATGTTTCAAGGGACTCAAAGGTTGCTAAGATACTGCAAAACCATAGCTGTGAAGTTAAAACTTACCAAGTATCAGCTGGAACCATGCAATTTAATATCCCTTCATCCTCACATGATTCTACGCATTTGAATTATTACCTCAATTTTACCAGTAAGGCAACTAAGGCTCAGAAGAAGGCTGCCCATGATTAAACATCTAGTAAATGGTGGAGCTAAAATTTAAAACCAAATCTGACCTCCAAACCAATGTTCCTTGTGGTATACATTTTCATCTTAAAAGCTACAGATCAAAAATTTCTAACCAGTGTTTATATTAATAATAAGTTATCTATTACATACTCAGCATAAACTACCCTCCAGGTCCTGTGATTTATGTTCTATATATCATTTCATTCCCACATTAAGTAGCTTAGATAATCTCCTTTTAACAGAGTCAAACCCAAGTTTAGAGGTTACAGTACTTGGCTCAAGGTCACAGAGATAAGAACTACAAAGGCAGGATTCAAATCAAAGTTTATCTGACTCAGAAGAATGGACTTTTAACCACTATGCTTGGTCTATGCAAAAATCCCAGGTTTGCCTTATCAGACTATCTTATTTGCTTCCTGCAAAATGCTCCCTTCAAGGATTGTTTCATCAGGTGCACGCTCACTAAGGCTACTGGCACTGAGAGCGAGCTCTTAGTGTGCATTCAGAAGCTCAGCTACTATTCTTATTAAAGGTGCTCTGTCGCTAAGTCGTGTCCAGCTCTTTGCAGCCCCACAGACTGTAGCCAGCAAGGCTCCTCTGATGGGATTTCCCAGAATACTGGAGTGGGTTGCCATTTCCTCCTCCAGGGAATTTTCCCTATCCAGGGATCGGACCTGTGTCTCCTGCACTGGCAAGTGGATTCTTTACCACTGAACTACCATATACAGTGAAATTATCATATACAATGTGTTTCTTCCTAGTCTGGAGTTTTCCCTTATAAACTTAGTATAAACTGATTAAGCTACTCTTGCTAATCCATCCCAATTTCTACTCCAAAATTTAAACAAGATTTCTAATTCGTTTTCTTTGAAACTGAAGATCTAATTGTTGCCCAGGCATAATATCTCAGGGCTCAGGATACAAACCCAGGATGCTCCCACCAGCCACCAACAACTATAGGCTCAACAGTCTCTGAATCTCATTTCTAACAATAGTTTACTTTGTTAACTACATTAATCTCCACTTTTCTCATATTCATTTCGTCTCCTTTGTCCTGCTCCAGTCTCATCAGACATCCAAATACACAAAATCACTCCTACTTATATTTTAATAATTTATTATTTATAAGCAAACACATCTACATTCGCTAGAAATAAAATAGTTCTTTCCTAGAAAAAAAAAAGTGTGTGGGGGGAGGTTCTTAGCATTCTTTATAACCTCTTGAGTACATAAATTTAGATTTACATGTATAAAAATCTATATAAATCATTTTTCTTTCTTAATAGGAGAAAAGGAAAAATTGTGACTGATATACCCCAAAATTAATCGTTTTTATTGGCTCCCATGAAGTAAAAGGCCATTTTCCCCACCTCCTGTTAGCGCACAGCTAACAAACCTTATCTGTTATACCGCTCAAACACATTTTCATAGAAACACATTCACCATTAGTAAATTCTTAATCAGTAAGAACCTCTGCTTCCTCAAAGAGGTCAGCACCCATTTGCCTTCAAAATTTCTCATAAAGCCAAAGTACTATCACGGCACATCTGGAATTAGAACTTGGTCTTCCAAATATTACCTAACGCCTACCTGGAGTACAAAAGTCGTATCTGTACTATGCACACTGTGGAGAAACACACGGAACTGAGCCCCGATTCTAAAAGGAGACCTCACAACCTGTGGGGCAGAAACAGGTGACCCGGACGCTGCGGGGGCAGCCCTTCAGAGTCTGGCTGGTCAGACTCTCTGGGGCCGTCATCTGGGGCCGAGACCAGCCTCTTCTGTCTATAAAAGCTCCACAAGCGTCCTTTTCTACACATGCCATTATGTGAACAAGGTCAGGCAACGCGCTTCGAGTCATAAACTCTTTGGGCCTCAGTTTTCTCCTCTGAAAATCTATGCAGTACAGTGACCTTTTATCAAGCCACCAAAGTTCCTGAATTTCATCATCGTAGGAAGCTTTGCGATTAAGAAACTTAGGACTTTACGGGGAAAATGGAGTGCTAAGCTGAGATCACAGGTAAATACATTTACCTTTACTAGAGTAAAACATGGGTCGCAAAGAGTTGGACACGACTGAGCGACTGAACTGAACTGAAAGCAAAACAAGGATGAGCATGGCAACACAGTGGGCACAGGGACTTGGGAGTTTGTTTTATTCATGCACAGCAGTGACCACAACAGTGCATGAAGCAGGGTGGCCCACGATAAACATTTCACAGACGCTGACAATTCTTGGAAGCCAACTACCTCACAGAGCACAAAGCTGTCAAAACCTTTCTAATCAAAAAAAATATGCTGGTGACACAGTTTTTATTTCCTTCTTTGTGCTCAAATGGGAAATACCATATACACATGGGAATATGTATATATATATATATATATATATACACTTTCGTATACTATTAAAAGACCTTTCTGTAATATTTTAAAAAGACGCATTGCTTTAGCTCATTTGTTGCATATTATTAAAGCATGGGCAATGGTGTAGCTCTCCTGTTTTGTCTTCCATGTAACCAACCACAGGGAAGTTTTCAAAGAAAACAAAGCCACAGACACCAGTAGGGTTAGTAGTCCAATCCTTACTCAGATGTTAATCAGCTGCATAACCAACAGGCAAGTGATTTAAACTTCCTTAGTCTCGATTTTATCTGCAAATAGTGATGATGCTATCCACTCTCCTAAGGCTACTGAAATTATTACATGCAGGCTTACACTGCACTAGTACACACTGAGGAAACCCTCTTCCCATATTAGTTTTTAAATATCCAGTGCGTGAAGTCTCATGGTTCCCAGCCTGCTGCTCTGGTCCCTTCCCTGGGTCCCACATATTTCCCAAAATTCAATAGCTAAGAGCTGGTTTTACTCTTAGCAACCTCAAGCTTTTAGGCCTGCTGCAGTACAGTGCTCTGAATCACTGCCCATTCACTATTAGTGATTAAATACTTGGACTCTCACCTTGATAAAATGAAGTAAATGTAAAGCACAGTGCATGCTCCACAGTAAGTGCTCAGAGTTAACTATCTTGATGTCTCCAATATGAGGTGACAGGCAGCTGATTTAACAGCTCTTGAGCATTTCGATCACACCCTAGATCAATGGATTTAAGTAATGAAATTGTGTTTGACAGAAAAACAGAAAAGACTAGAACTGAATACAAATAATGGTTTCTAATTGTGGCAGAAACAAAAATGTTTTAAATGTTGATTTACTTCTCATCAGTTTTAAATTAATCCAGAAAGAGAACAGCAGTAATAAACTATGCTTCCCTATGTGGTCATCAGAAAACAAAAAATCTGTACCAACTTTGACTCTGTTCCTGCTTCCATCTGAAAGCTCCCCTGATCTCCTTTAGGAGCACTAGGGATTACCATTCTCTATAATTAGCTTGCTTATGAAACCACCTGAAGAAAGCCCTGGCATGATAATATACAGACAGACAGAAAAATAACTATCAGCTGACAAAAATTAACAGTGCTTATTCTTTTGCAAGGAATGTACAATCCTTCGTATGCTTCCAAAACAAGCCAGTGTCAGAGCTGGAAAGTTTTTTTTAAAATGACTTTTATTCTTCAGAGAGTTCCCAATCACTTCTTCCTTGCCTTTACAGTGTATAGGGCCACAAGATATTCATCCATTCCTATATCGCACCATAATTTTTTCAGCCCTTCACTTCCCTGCTGTTTCAAAGAGATACTCAAATACATACTTTAAAAAGGAACTTCAAATATTCAAACATTCCAATACTTATGCTCCTTGTAGTTTTTCAAAGTTCAAGTCACAAGAATAAAATTTTCAAAAATTTCATTATGTCACTCATAACAGTCCACACTTCTATGAGATGAACCATGAGTTCACTGCACCAAGAAATAAACACCATATTGTTTTCATATAACAAAGCTGGTCAAGAACTGAATTCGTGACACCTTACAAAAATCCAGCTTTTATACAGTTTCACCACTGAATGATAGCAACACTGGTAGGTGTTGTTTAATTGGGAATGGCAGTAGCCTTAGAAAAAGAAATAGCTCATTAAGGCAGACTTCTAAAGGAAGTGCCGGGCCTAATCAGTTATGCTCAGTCTGAGCACTAAAATCTTGACTCTAACAACAAACAAGGAGGCTCTAGAGCTATGTGGTCCAATAAAATTTTAAATTCAGTTCCCCAGAAGCATTAGCCACATTTCAAGTACTTAAAAGCCACATGTAACTAAACTTGGGCTTTATACAGACTCTATTATACAAAAAGACAAAAATGATGCTGACAGTATAAACTATAATCTTGAATTAAGGTGAATTCTCCTGAGGTTTAAATGTTGGCAATCAATTAAAAATTTAAAGGATATCAATAAAAACAACTGTGTGGAGACCACAGGAGATCAGGGAGATTTGACAGCTAAACAAATTATTTTGCACTGGGTCGTAGAACAGAAAAGTTAATAGAAGAAATGGTAAAATCGAAATACAGTCTGGAGTTCAGTAATGCCAATCAACGTATGTCAGTTTCTTAGTTTTGACAAAAGTACCACAGAAATGTAAGATGCTAATAATGGGGAACTGGGTGAGGTCTATATGAGAACTCTCTGTACTATTTTTCAACTTTTCAGTAAATCATAAATTATTCCAAAATTAAGCTTAGCAAAAATCAACTGTATGAGCCAAACCCATATTACAAGACTTCAATTTGTAATCTAATCACTGAAAACCCCAAACCATAAACACCATACAGATATTATACATACCACGAAAATGGATACACTTTCATGAATCAGAGCATGTGTGACCAAGTATGAAAGGAGCTGCCATCCAAAGAAGGATAAAGTGAGTAAAACAGCTGGCAAAACAACGAAGTATTTTGAAGTGACCTTCATACACTCAGCCTAACATTTTCAGAATTGTGGGAAAAAATTCTTTTTAAAAAGATTCAAATATGTTCATGTTTCATGTATGGTAGTACATGTAAAAGAAATGACTTCTGTTTGGAACAGCAGCCACTCAAAGATCATGCTTAAAGAAACAAAAATATCCCTGGACCAGTCAAAAACCTAAGGTCAGAATATAACTTTGTGCCCCGAGTTTAATACATGTCACAACATCTTAAGAAATCAGAAAGGGAAGGATCAATGGCAGTTGGAAGGATCCATCAGAAAATAAGTTCTGAGAGGTTTAGAAAAGCTGAAAGGCATGCTTGGCTGAGAAATGGGATCAAAAAGAAACAGAAACAGGAATGAACAGAAAAAGATAAGAAGGATCTGAAAAACATGAAGGAGTGATGGGAAACAAGCTGGTTAGATTGTGGGAGGTCGGATTAAAGAGGGCCCTGTAAGTCAATCAGGAGTTTGGTTTTGAAGCAAAGTAACAAACACAACTCAACATTCCTATCCAAGGGAGTGGTGCAAGAAAAGTGTTTTAAGAAAACTAATTTGGTCATGTTCCTACTTAAAAAAAAAAAACTTTTTTTTTTTTCTTGTGGCCACACTGTGAGGCTTGTGAGATCTTGGTTCCCTGACCAAGGATGGAACCCGTGGCCCCTGCAGTGGAAGCATAGAGTCCTATCCACTGGGCAGCCAGGGAATTCCCCATGTTAATTAATTAATTTGGCAATGCTACTCCCTACATCATCCCACATCCCTGGAACTTTCTTAGGCATCAGGTTCAAGGCCACAATATAACCTTGGGGTTCTCTTCTGCTCTCACCAGCTGCCAATGCTATCAGTTACATCTCACACATCTGTCATCCATCCCCTAGCTCTACTGTCAAGACCTCAGTTCAAATCCCCATTACTATCTCTATGCCTTCTCTTCCCTCTTTGGTGACACTAGACACAACTGACAAAGAAATATTCCTAAAGCATACCGTGTGACCATGACCTTTACATGTAAATATCAAGCACCAAGGCTTCCCGTTCCCCCCACCTCCGTGCCTATATTCTGCCGTCTCACTTTAACATTCCTACACTCATTCTCTGAATGTTCCCTCTTCTTGCTCACCTGCCTCCTCTGCCCAGTGTCTTCTGTTGGCACCATCTTTCAAATCCCTGCCCATATTTCAACCAAACTTTCCATGTAAGTGACTGATAGATTTATAAGAAGAATGAAAAAACAAATGATGATGTCACCCTCTTCTTAAGCTCTTCCTCCAGGAGCTCCTTTAGTACATTCAGCATATAAGGCCCTCTTTGGCCCCTACCAACCTCCTTCAAAAAAATCCTTTAACCTTGCCCACTTATCACTGGGTACTTAATGCTCTTGGAATACCACTAGTACACATTAACATCACATTATTTCTTGTCTCTGCATCTTCAATCACGCTGATCCCTCTGCCATTTCATTATTTTCCTTGACTGGCTATCTCATCTTTTAAGACTCACAACCTCAAAAAAGGTCTTCCTTAACTGTTCCTGTTCCCTCTCAAACAACTGCACCTGAAAATGTGACCTTAACCAACACCTTACCTCTAACAGAAACAGGCAGTTCTGACTGCAGATATCAGTCAAATGCAGAGATTATACTTTTGGTATAGCTTAAGTAAAAATTCACAATCTTAAGTCCAGCATCAGACAGCCGTACACCTTTCACTAACTTCTGGGAGGGTGAAGAAATTCTGATTCAGGATCTGAGAGTAATCAGGTTCCTGTTTCCTCACCACCCTGAAGCCTTTCGCTTGGCATGTACTGGGGGCTGTTCAATCTGACCATAAGGCTAGCCATCTAATATTCTCAGTGATAACACAGAATGGACGTCACTGTCTGCCTACAGGAAGGAGTCGGAGACAACAGTACACACGGAACAAGGAATAAAGTCCTAGAGGGAGCTCCAGACAAGACAACTTTCAGACAGAAGACTAAAGGAAAGGTACGTATGTTCAACACTCAAATCCAGGGAGTATGTTAGGAAGTGGTGATTAAGGAGATAGCTGTAAGGTAGGTCTTGAGACAGGGTATTTTTAAAGTGGTAATATATACTACAATAAACCATAAATCCCCAAAGGTGACTCCAAGGTGATGTCACTGCAGAAGTCTGCCCCCACCCCTCTGTTCCTTTCACGCTCTTCTCTCTCCCATCCTGGAGAGGAATAAAAATGCATATCAACAACCTTGCTTTAATGAAAAAAATAATAAAAATAGCTTTAAACAACGTACCTTTGATTTTTTGTTCAGTGGCCTAAAATAAAAACAAACAAAAAACAATGTAAATATGAAACTGAAAGAAATGGATTGTTATGATAAAATGTTCATACATTACTATTACATAAGACATATACACTCTTATTAAATAAGGAATCCATCATTTTGATGAACGGCATAGGAAAAGATATGCAAAGAAAGCATACTTTTCCCATAGATGTGCCCCATTGTCCCTGACACAATGTTTATTAATTTTAAAAAATTCTTGAAATGTTTTAGGCACAAAGTGGAGAAGACACCATTCTATGACAGTATATAATAAAAAATGGAACTGCACTTCTCTCATCATTTAGTTTTAAAATTATTTTTATATAACTGTCACCTTTACCTTTAATGGATCTACTGAATTCTGCATATGTTTAAAAGGCTTCAAATTTTCTTATTTCAAATGATAAAAGATAAATCATGTTTTCTGGAAGAAAAGCTGCATATAACTTCTTTGGCCAAACCAGTAACAAATTTAGGCTGCTGCAGTTAAACATAGCTAACTTTTAGGTATTTTGGGGTGGGAAAATTTTGAAACATATTTGTCTCTTCTGACACATCTGACGATTCAATTCAAATGACTGTGTTCTGAAGCTAAACTGCTATGGGCCCTGCTTCCCATGCCTGCCCTTACTTGCAGTGTGTCTGATACAACAAGGAGAGGGGCTTGAGCACAGCAGGACTGCCTGAAGGTGCCTGGCTCAAACTTCAAGGGCCTCGATAAGAACTGATTACAAAGGCCACAAGCGAAAATCGACTTTTTGATTATGTCCAACTGCGTGGGAATCCTAAAAAAAAAAAAAAAGATACAAGGATAGGCAGATAGGCAGGGAGGTGAGGGAAGACTGAATAATTAGTTACTGAATAATCAGGAATTGTTTCTAAATGAAGATAATAAGCCTTTTTATTAAACTGTCATAGGACAGGATAAATCATTTTGCTTAATCATAGTAAACTGTTGCCAAAACACCATTTTAAAAATTATATCATTATGGAACTACATGGTGAAACACTGTGTGGCAATTACTATAATACTTAAGCCAGACCAGACATGAACCTTTGCCAGAAAGGCAGAGAGTAAATCCAAGCACTTAAATGCTTTACCAAGTTTAGAGCACTAGTAACAAGTAAAATAATGGAGGCCCATCTTTACTTTATATGGATTTAAAATTTAAAAGAAAAAAAAATTGATGGAAGGACAATGGCAAAAGACCAGTCAACTAGCTTGAACACTTAATTTATTTCTGGGAGAAATTCTTTTTAAAATCTGGCAGTGGAAAAATAGAACTCAATACCTGAATCCTTTCAAGTATTATAAATATCATGCCAAACAATAAGATAACATAATTTTCTGAAACGTAATTTTCTAAATTACACAGAAATTATTCTGCACTGAAAACAGACTTCGTATGCTGTTTTGTGAGGACTTCTGTCTTTTTGTTTAACTCTCCTGGTTTCTTCCACGGTTTATTTCCAAAGGAAACTAGGCTACAGTACATAGAAACCATGACCATATTACTAAATCTCAAGACATACAGGATTGCTCTTCCAGGCCTTACAATGTAAAGGCTATCTACTATGCCAGCTCCTTTGGGGAAAAAATCCTCCACGTTGCTTGCAAACAGTGGTTAACCTCATTCAAGTATTGTGTCATCTACAGACAACAGCACCAAGGAGACCCTCAAAGGAGTCTGCCCATCGAACACCAACTAAAACAGTGAAAGAATGTTAGTTACCAGAACCCAAGAGCTCCTGATGAAGAGCAGATGGAATGATTCAAACAGGTTTTTGTGCTGAGTTGGTCCAGAGACCCTGTATATTACACAAACTATTAAAGAGAGAATTTTCCAAGTGGGGGTCAGTGATTTTAAGAGTGTTTGTCTGCAGTGCTCAAAATGAGGTGACTATCCCTAGGTGGTTACTGACCACTGAGATAGAGTTAGTGTGAGCATTTTTTAAAAAGGTAAATTATCCTGTTGATAATATTTTATACTGATTACAAGTTAAAATAGCAATATTTTGGATATATTGGGTTACATAATATATATTAAAATTAACTTCAACAATCTGTTTTTATTTTGAAATGACCTTGTCATTTAAACTGTCTAGGTCTAAGTTTCCTAATCCCTCAAATGGATGAGGAGGGAAAAAAAAAAAAATCTGTACTGCTTACCTTTCCAGGGCTCTCATGAGGCTCAAGTGAAACATAAATCTTTTCTGGATAAATAATACTATTCAAATGTGAGGTATCATTGTGGATCTTGTACAACAGAACTAAATGATTCAGCAAACTGAGAAGCGAAAGTATTTCTATTTTGAATATTGTTTTCTTAAAAAACAAACAAAAAAACCTGAGCTGCGATCCCGCAATTAGCACCACTGTCTCAGGGAAGACAGTGGCAGACACGCCAGGGCCGTGCCAGCTGTTTTGTTTCTGTCAGGCTCTGCACCACTTGCCCCAGCTCCTCGACCCTTACGTGCGCCTCAGTGGTTAAGAACTCAGGGTCTGAAGCCCAGCTGCCTTGTTTCCACTCCTGGCTTCACCATGAACAGGGTAACCTTGGTCAAAATTAGTTGACTTCTCTAAAGCTTGGTTTCCTCATCTATAAGACAGGAACAAAAACACCTACCTCAGACTTGTTAGTCTAAAAGGACTGAACTCATATGAAGAGCTCACGTGGGGCAGTGCCAAGCACACAGAAAGCATGCAATAAATAGGACCGAGCGTGGCTGCCGTCGGGCCCTACTCGCCCATGCTCTGGCTCCGTGCTCTCACATTTGGAAGGGATCTGACTCAAACTCACTCCCAGCTCCCAGGTCTTGCTTTTTTCCCTCTCTTTCAAATCACCTAAAATAGATTCCCAGTCTCAGAACAAAATGACCTTTGGGAGACATGACTAGTATATACTAAAATTTCCAGAGAGGAGGAATGAAATTGGAAGTTTTCTACACTTTATGTCTCATTTAAACTCAAAATGAGTATATTAAATCCACAAAGCCTTTTATAAAAATCCCTTCAAGCTTTTAACACAGTAACAAAAATACTCATGAACACTGACTTTTACACATTCTCAACCAAAACGTCCCGATTTGTTTTGGTGCTTCTCTCCTCCAACCCTCAACCATGATATGCTTTCTAGGAACTATAATTACATGTTTAAAGTAAAGTTGATACTAAATTATCCCTCTATAATTAACCTGTTTCTCATCCTCCTTTTTCCTTCTCACTACATTTCCCTCAAGATTCCTGCTAGAAATTTCTTCTAAAACCAGAAACGAGAGAAATTCATCCTAGCTACCTACTGCTACTATTGTTGCCCTTAAGCACAGAAACTACATTCCTGTGCTGTAGCAAATTATTTTCTGAGCCTAGAATCAGAAGATAAGCAAATAGCCATAATTCTTTGATGTGAAATAGAAGGCTTAAAAAAAATCATCTGGTCATTGATTTCTGTTATTAACTAGAGATGTACTGGGACTGAAATATAATAAAAACCATGCAATTGTGTATAAACAAATTTTATAGAGGAATTTAAAATATTTAAATTGATACTTAACTAATAGACAAAATTAGAAAAACTATCATAGTATAAACAGTATAGTGAGCTTTATCTGATTGTTTATGTAAGGAATTACGTTATCTAGCTTTTCATAGATAGAAACTAAAATAGAAACTAACTCGAGGTCTGAATTTGAAATTCTTTTAAATTTAAATTGCCACAGTGGCAATTAGGAACTGTTAAATCTGTTTTCTGTATTCACGGGATAAAGATTTATTAAATACTATATAAAAACTATCATATTATTTCCAGCTTTAAAGTTCACCTTTGGTTGGTAAAAAATAAAAGTACAAGATAATGTTCTGTACCAAAAGGATAAAGCCGTGGCACCAAGTTCTGGAAAACCACCAGCTGGGGGAAATAGAAGATCTCCATTCTATTCCTATTCCATCACTGATTGTGATACTTAACTCATTTTAATGCTTGTGGTTCCTTACACATAAACTCACTGAATTAAAACAGATAGTATCTGAAATCTTTTTCAGAAACAAAAATACATAGTCTTTTAAAAAGTGTACACAGATTACGTAAAACAGACAGATTGTTTTTACCATAGTGAATTCATGTTTTCAACATTTATATAAATGGGCTCATCTCCCTGACTTATGGAGATGTCTGTCATCTACCTGGATACACCTGCTGGCTCCTACTACAGCCAAAGACAAGCTTAAGGAAACGCAGAATTCCTGTGACTCACGATCTTTCATATGGGCTGTAAGTGTGCCAACTTGGGAGATTTTTCCTTTTGTTTTGTTTTTAAAGAGCTATTTGGTAACAGCCTACAGAAACACCAGCTGTCCTCATTTCACCAATGGGTTGTATTCAAATTCAGTTGTAAGCCAGTCATGTGTAATTCAGAGAACAGTCTTATTTACAGTGCCAGTTTAGTCTACTAAGCTGAACACTTATTAGCAGTATTAAATATTCTTTATATTATGTTCAATCCCCAGGTACTACTGTGCATACAGAATACATAGCAATACCCTATCAAAGCTGAAGATCTGATGAAAGGGGAAAAAACCCTCCTCACATCTCTAAGCCTCTGATGGTGTTTTCAGTGGGACACAGCTGGGGTGAGCCATGAACCATACTGCAAGGCAGAGATGCGGCAGTGAAGAGCATGAAGAACTGTCGCTTCAGATTTTGTGAGGGGCCAAATGTCACAAAAATCATCATTCGTGCGTTAAAGACACTGACTTTGTGATCCAGATTGGGGGATGAAGAATGTAGAGGTAAGCTTCAACGACTAGAGTCATTATTTAAATATGCGGCAACTTTAAAATTATACTCACATTACATATTTTAAAAATATAGTATCTAAAATCTTAAAAGTTCTCATTACAGGAAAAAAAAATACGACTAGCTAGACTTCTTATGGTGATCATTGCAGAATGGACACAAATACTGAATCATTATGCTGTATGCATGAAACTACTAAAATAGTTACCAAGTGGTGCTAGTGGTAAAGAACCCACCTGCCAATGCAGGGGACCTAAGAGACTCGGGGTCGACCCCTGGCTCAGAAAGGTCCCCTAGAGGAGGAAAGGGCAACCTACTCCCAGCATTCAGGCCTGGAGAATTCCATGGACAGGAGAATTTGGTGGGATACAGTCCATGGGGTCACAAGAGTCCAACATGACTGAGTGACTTAGCACACACTAAAATGCTGTATGTCAACTAGTCCTTAATTTCAAAAAAACAGAATATTTAAAGAAGTCATTTGAGTAACTCCTCCCTTTCTTAGAATTTCCTCGGTAATCACAGTAAATTCCAAATTAACCTGTTTCATTATACAATAAGGCCTCTTCTCTTGTCATTTCACATACATCCTAAACTTACCAGCTAAATACTGAACTCTAGAAGCAGGGATCAATATGGCCTAATGCCATCACTCAGTTGCTTGACAAACTAATGATCTACACAAAGTGCACCCTAGCATCTTTCTCAATAAATCTCAAGTTTCTTAAGACTCTCTTTTTGTTAAGTAATTGGCCTTCAAACAAGAGTATGATAAGCCTTCCTCCCAACTTTAGACTTAGAGATACAACTTTTTTCATAACAAATCCTGAGCAAAGACTGATCAACTGCAAAAACTGTCCTATACCAACAGGCCTCTGACAGAGGCCTAAGGCATCACCAATGCCGAAACTCTGTATACGAGAAACCATCCCAAACCTTACCTAGCAACTACCAATGCATCTTTACCCCTCACTCCTGGGTAACCAAAGGCCAATAATAAGGGTTATTAAATCAACTCATCTCATCACTTACTCATCCTCAGTGCTCTATACCCTGTCCTTCTCCAGTTTACTGGCTTCACCATAACCCAAACTCTGTAGTCCACAACTGAACTATATTTCTTTTCCCCCTTCTGTGTATCCCCCAACCTGGTTAAACTTCTCCTAAGATTCCCTGGTGGCTCAGACGGTAAAGCATCTGCCTACCATATGGGAAAGCAGGTTCAATCCATGGGTTGGGAAGATCCTCTGGAGAAGAAAATGGCAACCCACTCCAGTACTCTTGCCTGGAAAATCCCACGGACAGATGAGCGTGGTAGGCTGCAGTCCATGGGGTTGCAAAGAGTCAGACACGACTGAGCAACTTCATTTTCACTTTCAAGATGTATTTAGCCACTCAATCTAGAACCTAAGGGTCAATCTAAATTACTCCTCCTTCATATCCTTTAAACAAATTTTATGGATGCTTTTAATAGTCCCTTCACTATTATCACAGTCTCTAGCTTCTACCCAACCCAATCCTACACTCCGTCAAGGTTCTAAATACAGTTCTAAAATTGAAAATTTTATGTTACTCTACTAAAACGTCTTGGTCACCCAATGGTCAAAATGAAAGAAGTGCCAACAGCTATGACCAGCCTCTCCAGTCTTGTCCCCTGACATTTCTACACTTGGCTTCATTTTTACACTTGGCTCCTTTCCTACCACCCCTTTCAATCAAAACCCACCCTTTAACCCATACAAGCTATGGACACTTAATTCTCAGTTACTGCAGGAACCATTTTCCATTCTGCTCCTCATTCATTTGGTTCATTTCTATTCTAAGAAAATTCCCCTGTCTCTCTACCCCATTTCAGGCTGAGTTAAACTCTTCTCTCTGTGCTTCAGTAGCTCCCTACCTGCCATAGTTTGGTACCTGAGTTTTTCCCTACTAAATAATGGGAAGATAATTCTGTTACTATAGTCTAAATCCAGTTGCTACTACAAAAAGGGTATATATTTAAAAATTAAAGTCATAACTTTTCACTAGAATATAGAAATGGAATAGTATCTTCATTGGGTCTTTAAGAACATTTTTAAGGTCCCTGAAACAATATAGTAGGAGATGAGTGTCCAGCTCAGTTAACTATCATCAGCCTCCACTATTAATCTGTAAAAATCTTTACAGCCATCTTTTATTTTTCTGCCATTTGTGTTGCTTTGATTATAGTTTTTATTTTTTATTTTATTTTTTTATTATAGTTTTTAATTAATGTACTGGCTAAAGATTTTTTGCAGCAATTATGTCTTGGGCTTATTTTTAAATATCCTCTGATTACAGAAGGATACCATGAGAAACTTTTTTTTTTAGGTAATGAAACATGTTTCTTGATTATGACAGTGGTGATGATATGACTCTAAGCATGCTTCACAACACATAGAACTGTACACCAAGAAGTGAAAATTTTACTGTATGTAAAATCAATATATTATACTAAAAATAAATTTTAAAGGAAAGAAAATACATATATACCCTAACAAAACCTACAAATTAAAAACAAAAAATGAGCCTAGGTACTAAATAAACAGGGAAAAGAAAACTGACATTATCTCCTATTATATTTATTACTACTTCCATTATTATTTCCTATTATGTATATGTATTACATTATCTTATTTAATTCAACTCTCATTTTACAAAACATAATGAAACTAAGGCCCAGAGAGGCTAAATAAAGTTGAAGGCCACAACCTTCTGTTTGCTATGTGGAAGAGCCAGACTTCAACTCCTCTCTAGAAAGCTACAAATTCCATGCTCTTCTCACTATAAAATGATGTTAAGTATTATGAAAACCTAGGAACACCTAATTCAAAAATAAAGACCTATGAAAGGACTTACCTTAGAAAAAACTTATTGGCAAAATCAAATAACTATGCATTAAATTATACACACATTACTATTTATGCATATTCAAAGACATTAAATATTAAAATGAAACACTACTGAAGTTAAAACATTAAATCAAATGCTTTAAGTAATCCAATAAGAGTAATTTCTTTTTAAATCTATGTTTGCTTAATATAAGTAATTAGTTTATACATATACTACCTTCTTTTGAGCAGCTTCCTTCTTTTTCTTGTCGTCTTTTTTCTTTTTCTTTTCTTCCATCAACTGTTCTTCTTCTTGCACTAAATCCCTGAACCACACAGTTGCAATTAACTTTCCCAAAATGAATGAATAACAGTAATGTTGCATATAGATTCATTTTCAGTCTTATTAGAAGATATGGCAAATTATTCATTTACCATTCATTAATATAAAACACAACTTTAAACCTCAATCTAAGTATACAGCCACTGAACAGTACTTTTCTTTAGTAAGTCACAAGTAGTAGAGCTTTAATGTTATAGTAAGGAAAATAACTTAAAGTTAGCAAATTTTACATTGGCAAACAACAACTCCCTCCAATTCTAGAATGTAAACAACATCTCATGAGCAGAGTTATCTTGTTTCAGTAGCTAATGGCAATGCCTGGAACCACCCCTCCACCCAACCCTCTCCAGACCAGTATCTGGCATAGTTTCAGCTTTCCTTGCTCTAAAAAGCTTTATACTTATTTTTCCGCCATACTTAAAACTTTTTATTTTGTACTGGGGTAGAGCCAATTAACAATGTTGTGGTAGTTTCAGGTGAACAGTGAAGGAACTCAGCCATACATATACACTTATCCATTCTCCCCCAAACTCCCCTCCACCATCCAGGCTGCCACATAACATTGAGCAGAGTTCCATGTGCTATACAGTAGGTCCTTGTTCATTATCTATTTTGAATACAGAAATGTGTGCATGACCTTCCCAAACGTCTAACTATCCCTTCCCCTCTGGCAACCATAAGTTCTAAGTCTGTGAGTCTCTGTTTTCATACCTATTTTTAGAACACAACTTATTCATAAAAAGATGACTTGTATTTTAGCATTATACTAACTTCATACCCTATAAACACTCAAAACTATTCTATCAACACTTGGGAAACAATCCATAATGCACTAATATAATTTTTTTTCAGTTCTTAAAATCAGAAATGTTCAAATTTGGAAATAGAACTTTTGGCTCAGGTTTTCAAGATGAATGGGCAAATGTGTTTCCTCCTTTCTGCTCTCTCACCAAAATGATAGGGGGAAAGGTACTAAATCTATTCACAGCTGATGAATAAACAAGCGCAAAGGAAGCTACACTCTAAGAATAAACACAGAGAAGTCTTAAATGGCTTTATGTCCCATCCTCTGGTGCAGCTCCAGAGAGGCGCCAAGATTAGAGCTGGCTGAGCACAAACAGGCATGGAGTCAAGACTGCATAAGGAATAGAAAGGCCCCAACCATTCAACAACTCCCATCCAGTCTGCATTCCTGGATGGCTACACGGCCACAGGTACCAAATGCATTCAAATTCAGCCTATAACCAAAAAAAAAAAAAAAAAAAAAGCACTGAAGTAAAGTCAACACCCTTCATACATACAGGGCTCCCCATCAACACTCCTCCAGCCCTTTCAATGTAGAGGGCTACTGGGTAATGAATTCTACACAAAATTGGAGGAAACATACTCGTTACCTACATTAATTACTCTAGTGTCTAGAACCCAAATCTTCATTCATAATATCAACAGACAACCAAAAATCACAAGACACCTAAAGAAAATCAACACACAAAGGAAAAGTACCTAATTCTGCCCTTGAGGAAGATTTTCAGAGGGGTCATTATCAATACCAGGCAGAGATGGTTCAAGGAACAGGAACTAGACACTTGGAAAACTGTAAAATAATTAATTAAGGCTGGAATGCATATGGCAGTGGGGATGCAATAGAAGATAAAATGAGAAAACAGAGACAAATACGTAAGAAACTAGAAGGGGCGCTACAGGTACACTCACACTGAGATTACCCAAAACTTAAGCTGGCTCTGTTGACAGAAGAAATTGAGAGGAGCTGTAGGGAGACGGTGAAAAACAAAGAGTGACATTATGTAAAACTGATGATAATTTAGTAAAGCTAAGTTTACAGCTGCTAAAATCAGAAGCTGGAAGAAGAGGATGGTAACTGTTGCTGTCTTTCATTTCATTTTGTTCAAAGTAAGCACTGTCTAGTGGCTGATCAAGCCAAGTGTAACCATGATTCACTCTCTAGCATTCTGTGTCAGGGAGGCAATAAAAATGAGCAAGCTTGCACATTATAATCCTAGAAGTCAAGGCCTGAGATAGCTACAGCATAAGAGAAAAACAAGCATTTTAGTAAACAAGGGCAAATAAATTACATCACTGTCTTCTTACTCAACCAAAGCTGTTTACTAGCTCTACAGACTTAAAACTCTTTCAGCACTAAGAAGAAACTGGGGATAAATTACCATGTGCATCAGTTTCATCACCTTTTTATCAGGTTTCAATGAAGAATGCTTTATTAACACATTTGAGTAAGTACTCAAATGGCTAGTTAGGAACCCTTCTCACTCGTTCTCAGTGGTATCTCAAAGACTGTATTCATTCAACTTTTAAGATATTTAGGGTCGCTTCCCTGGTGGCTCAGAGGTTAAAGTGTCTGCCTGCAATGGGGAGACCCGGGTTCCATCCCTGGGTTGGGAAGATCCCCTGGAGAAGGAAATGGCAGCCCATTCCAGTATTCTTGCCTGGAAAATCCCATGGATGGAGGAGCTTGGTAGGCTATAGTCCACGGGGTCGCGAAGAGTCGGACACGACTGAGTGACTTCACTTCACATGCAGAAACATCAGGAATCATTAGCATTTGCTCTTTGTGTTTGCCTGTGAATTGCAGACAAATCCTTGTTCTGTAATTTTACTCTATAGGATGTTTCTTTACTATTTACCTGGAATTTTTTTCATCCTTTTCAAACTTCATTTTGAAGACCTTTTGATGACATTAGCAAGTGTTTTGCAGACCAAAAAGACCTCTTTAGTACTTAAAAGATGAACCATTTTTCCTCATGAAAATATTACAGTATCGGTAGACACCAGAAGCATTAAGAGAAACAAAAGTTCTCTTCAAAATCGTCATTACAACCAACTAACCCTACTTTTCCTACATCTCCTTCAGAAAGCCAACTGGAAAAAATACACACACACACACACACACACGCCCACAACCACCTGTGCCCAAAGACTGACTTCCAGAATTTAAATGCTAACAGAAATTCATTCAAAATATGAGTTTATCGTTCGCCTTATTTATCAAAAGGAATAAGAGTTGATGGATTTGATAGGTCTACATCGTCCATCATATTTGATATGCGCTCCACAAAGAGAACAGTCCAGTCAGCAAAATCATTCTCCCCTTAAAAGTTAGCAGCAGGACATCTCAAAATGCAAGTTCTGGGTCCAGAAATGAGAACAAACCTGAGTGATTAGAACGTTACAGTGACTACGCTGGGCATTTTATGGATATTTTCCCATTTGTCACTTTTTTAAAATGTTAGGGACAGATTTCCCTTCTATAGATGAAGAAACTGTAGCTCAGAAAGGTTAAGGTCATACAACTAGAATGGACTGGGGTCAGGACTCCAATTAGGTTCTCAAAGCCATGGTCTTCCCTTTTCCCTACACCCTGCTGCTGCTGCTGCTAAGTCACTTCAGTTGTGTCCAACTCTGTGTGACCCCATAGACAGCAGCCCACTAGGCTTCTCTGTCCCTGAGATTCTCCAGGCAAGAATACTGGAGTGGGCTGCCATTTCCTTCTCCAATGCATGAAAAGCGAAAAGCGAAAGGGAAGTCGCTCAGTCGTGCCCAACTCTTAGCGACCCCATGGACTGCAGCCCACCAGGCTCTTCTGTCCATGGGATTTTCCAGGCAAGAGTACTGGAGTGGGGTCCCATTGCCTTCTCCGCCCCTACACCCTAATACTTCTCAAAGTCAAGTACCAGTACTCTTTTCAGAAGCAACAGAGTTTCCTTTAAATGGATTAAGTGAGACGACATCTCACTTTTTTCTTCAGACTGTGTGCATACACAATTCTTTTATTTCCTTCCACCTTTTGTAAGAACACTTCAAAAAGAATGTATTGGGTTGGCCAAAAAGTTCCTTCAGATTTTAAGTAAAAGACACATTTTTCATTTCACCAAGAATTTTACTGACCAGTATATTTACTATTTTATTCCACTACCTTCTGCCATTTTTCAAGGCAACTTCATAATCCCATCTTCCCAAAACTTTTCTTCTTTTTGAGCAAAGAACTGTTCCAGGTGCCTTTTACAGTCTTCCAGGGAAGTGAAATTTTTTTCATAGAGAGAATTTTTTAAAGACCAAAATAAAAGGAACTTGAAGGTGCAGTGTCTGGTGAATATGGCAGATGAGTCAGAACTTTCCAGACAAGTTGCACATGGTTATCAAAGAAACATGTGGTCTTGTGTTACCCTAATGGAAGATTCTGAGTTTTCTGTTGACT
The DNA here is from genome assembly GCF_042477335.2 of Ovis canadensis. Classification (NCBI taxonomy): domain Eukaryota; kingdom Metazoa; phylum Chordata; class Mammalia; order Artiodactyla; family Bovidae; genus Ovis; species Ovis canadensis. The sequence continues at coordinate 37,671,308 of NC_091268.1, read as the reverse complement.
AATTCTGCACACTTTTTGTCAAAAGCTCCTTTCAATTAGTCTAACTGGGAGAAGTTAGGCTTCCCTGGTGGCTCAGAGATAAAAAATCTGCCTGCCAATGCAGGAGACGTAGGTTCGATCACTGGGTTGGAAAGATTCCCTGAAGGAAAGGACAACCTGCTCCAGTATTCTTGCCTGGAAAATCCCATGGACACGACAGAGGACCCTGGTGGGCAACCTTTCACAAAATTTCAAGAGAGACATGACTTAATGACTAAAACAACAACTGGGAGCAGCACTTGTTGGAATTAATTGCTTGGTTTTCCGAAAGGAGCTCATAATAGAGGACTCCTTTCCAATCCCACTATAAACAAATTGCCTTCTCTGGATGAAGACCAGCCTTTGGTGTGGCTGGGGGTGGTTCATTTTGCTTACCCAATGATCTCTTCTATTATTGTACAGTATCCACTTTTCATCGCCCACCACAATTTCTTTTAAAAATGGGACATTTTCATTACATCTAAGTAGAGAACTGCACGAAGAAATATGGTCAAGGTTTTTTTCACTTAACTTGTGTAGAATCCAAACATCAAAGTGATTAACACAGTCAAGGGGGTGTGAATGATTTTCAATGCTTGATTTGGATATTTTGAGTATATTGGTTATCTCCCACATGGTATAGCATTGATTGTTCTCAATGTCTTGATTTGATTACTATCAACTTCAACCAGTACTGGAGTGTGTAGCATCATCCAGTGACAAATTTCCAGCATGAGAAACTCTACAAACCACTCTTGATACATTAGATCAATCACAGCACCTTCTCCATGCACCACACAAATCTTTTTTGCATTTCAGTTTTTTTACCTTTCTTGAAATAATAAACTATAATATGCTAAAAGCATTGCATTTCCTTCCATCTTCAATATTAAAATGGCTACACAAAACTCACCAATGGTGATGTCTTTTTTCTTTTTCAAATGCACATTGATAGGACAGCTGTCACAACAGACTCTTACAAAACTGTTTCCAATGACGTTAAAGACAATTAAGAGCTATTAGAACCACTGTATAGGAAACCGAATGAACTTTTTGGCCAACCCCATCCTACAGGAAACTCAAAGTACTGGAGTTCCAAACACTATGCAAGTATAATCAGGAGTAAGAACAGGAAAAGATTCAATGACAAAGACTGAACAGCCACTGGTTTTAACAAGAGGGGACCAAGCACAGGTGCTATTTAAGACAGCAATTTTAGTATTTTTTATTTTGTGAAAGTCTGTGGGAGGGCAATGTGGGACAAACAACTAGTGAAAAGCTAAAAGGTCCATGTTTGAGGAGTTCAAGTTTTTTTCTTTTTTTAGACAGAGAAACATGAAGGTAGCTAAAAAGCTTTCAGAAGTGAGCAATAATGCTTGGCCTTAAAAAAAAAAAACACTCATGAAAAATTCAAGGTGTCTGACAGTACAAGAGAGGCTGTGTATTCATATTCGCCTGTATGTGTATAAAATGACTCTAAAAGAACACCTAAGGAACCAACGGTAACTGGGGGGAGGGGGCAGAAGAAACTCAGCATATGGGGGAAGGGAGACCTCAACATATAAACCTTTTCATTCAATATTTTAAGTTTCTCAGCCATGTGAGTAAGTATTCAAAAACTTAAATATTAAAAGTTTTCCAGTATGAATATTAAATTTCAATATTTAAACAGTAAAAGGCTGTTCTCTGTTTCTGGTTTGCTGGGAGATCCAGTCATGAGTGCACGGTATATTCTGTTAAAATTCTTTTCTGTCTCTACTGAAATGGTTATAGAATTTCTGACTTTTGATCACTGATATGATTAACTCTGTAGATGGATCTTCTAGTATTGAACCAAGCTTTGCGTTTCCTAGTATAAAGCCAACTCAATACATTTTTTCCCAAAATAAATTGCTGGGTTTTCTTTCTAATAAAAGGCAAAAAAAACCCCACTATACTAATTCCACTGGTAAAAATGATCAGGGATAATAATATCCAGTGCTGGCAAAAATGAGAAATTAAGAGGTTCTCTCTTACATTAATGCAGAAATTACTATAACCTTTTGCAGAATATTGTGGTAACAGTTTTAATAATTAAAGTTATACATAATCTGAGACTTCCCCAGTGGTCCTTCCAGTGGTTAAGAATTCGAGCTTTTACTGCAGGAGTCACGGTTCAATCCCCAGTTGAGGGGAAGTATGATCCTCCATGCCATGGGGTGCAGCCAATAAATAAATAAAGTTACACATAATCTAACCAGCCATCCCATGCTTCAGAATGTATCTTACAGTAATAAGCCACTAGTACTCAAGGCCATATGCATATAAGTGGAAAACTGAAATGTCCATCAGTAAAGAGATGGCTCTATAATAGCATAGCATATTGCACTGAAAATAAGTTGTCCTGTTTGTTGATTTGAAGGAATGTCCCTAACATTGTTAAATGAAAAAAAGCAATCTGTAAAACTGTGAACAGTGTTAGCTCATATTTTTTAAAAGTTGTCTGTTTTGTACACCCTCCTGAACTGGGAACATCAGAGGAACCTCACAACTGAACCTATTTATAGGAATTGTTAAGTTTTTTAAAAAGAAAACCTCTATTTAAAATATTATGGTAAACATGCCCTATTTTTGTAAATTAGTACCAAAAATGAATGCTTTTAAAAACACCATGTCTAGGGTTTGCTTTCACTACTCTAGGCTGCACTCCATCCTCCCAAAAATAGGAAAAAAGAAAAAATGAAACAAAATTGACAACAAGCCTCCACTCAAATGAGAAAGGCAGCAAGAGATAGACAGAAGGAGATGAGCCTGTGAACCAAGAATCTTGGGAAGACAAAGGGCAAGACAAGTGTCTCTAATGGCAACAAGTCTGGGATCCAGAAGGCCCTTCCTGGACCTGATTCTTGATTGTCAGCTTTCCCTTCATTCCCAACATGAATATCATTCAAAGCAATCACTTCCAAAGGATATTCCTGTAAACTGCTGTTGGACATGAACTAGAAAGGACCTCTGATGAACAACTTGGAAGGATCTGTTAATAGTAAATTTTTAAACATCACTGATCAATTTCAATCGAAGGCTCTACAAAAGAAAATGTACAAAAATAGATACTGCAAAATAATAGACGAAAAATCAATCAACAGGGGAAAGTTAAACCATAATGTACTCAGATCATCAAACATTACACATTAATTAGTTTTGTTTTTTTTAAAGGAGGGGAGTTACAGATTTCCATGGTGTGCAGGAAAGAGTTATTATTAGCACAGCAGGTTGAGACTACTATCCTGAGAAAGGACTGCAAGACTGGCTCCTGACTGGGGTCAAGGTACTTGGATTTCAGGGAGGTTCCCACCAATCCCAAATCAACATATGAGCAACAGTTTTGCTAAAAGCCTACTTTGTTTTTGGTGGTTGGGAATTTTGGTACATATTAGGCAGAAGGTACCTACAACTGTTGTTCAATATTGTTGCTCAATCGTCAGTCGTGTCTGACTCTTTGCAACCCCATGAACTTTTTTTTAGGGGCTGACTGCAGATGGTACCTACACAATCAGCCCCCCCCCAAAAAAAACAAAAAACCCTACGCACTGAATTTCTAATGAGCTTTCCTGGTAGACACTTAACAAATGTCATAATTTGATGCTAGAGAAATTAAGCACACTCTATGTGGTGACATCACAGGGACAAAAATCTTGGAAGCTTGCTCCTAGTTTCCTCTGGATTTTGACCATTGTGCCTTTTCCCCTTACAGATTTTGTTTTGTATACTTTCATTCTTATGATTCACAGCCATGAGAATGACTATATGCTGAGTCCTGCGAGCCTTCCTAGTGAATTGTTAAAACTGAAGATGGCACTGGGGATCCCCCAACAAACATGGCTTTACAGAAAGATCTCTAAGACACACCACTGAGTTGGAAAAAAAAAGGTCAAGGTCCAGTTTAGTGTATATCATTTGTTATAAAATCAAAAAGAAAATCCCATTTTAAAAAGTGCATATCCACAGCATAGCAAAGAAGCAGACCCTCAAGGTACCTAGATGATCTGACTCTCTGCATCCAAAATTATTTAATAACAACCCACACAATGTTTAATCAATAAATCAGTAAGGATGTGCTTGGGGATTTCTGTAAGTCAAGCAGTCTGCTGTGTACTAGGAGAACTCAAGTAAAATTCATCATTTTTAAACTATAATTTTGTAGGAACAACAACTGAACACGCCTGAAATATGGAAACAAGAAATCATCTGGTAGAGGCTATAAGCAAGTTTAGAAAAACAAGGCATGCGTATGAATTGTTACAGCTAAGGAAAGCTTCAGGGAGAATTAAGAAGGTGATCTGGGTCTTAAAGAAAAGTCAGGATTTCTGCAGAGCTAGAGGGGGGCTGTTTCAGGCAAGGGAGCACAAAAGGGGATGGACACAGCAAAGCACGGAGATCTATTAGCATGGCAATATCCAGAGCCAGGACTGACCGGGTGGAAAAAGGGAGGAAGAGCACTGGGTAGAAGCAGGAACAAACCTGCAACCGAATGACAAGACTGTTGCAGTAATCCAAGTAGAAGTGCAATGTCCTGAACCACGAGGGCGGCAAGTGGAAATGAAATGCGAAGAAATCCAAGGCAATCGCAAGAAATTGAAACAGCTGACAATATCAATACGACTGACAAAAGAGAGATAGGCTAATGGCAACTCCAGACTGTAGAAAGCAAAAATTTCTCAACAGAAGCTCTGCTATTAGAAATGATAACACAGAAGTGATAAAAAGTGAAAATCACTCAGTCAGGTCCGACTCTGCGACCCCACGGATATACAGTCCATGGAATTCTCCAGGTCAGAATACTGAAGTGGGTAGCCTTTCCCCTTTTCAGGGGATCTCCCCAACCCAGGGCTCAAACCCAGGGCTCCCACAGTGCATTACCAGCTGAGTCATAAGGGAAATAGAGAAAATAGAGGGCAACTTTCCATAGCACCCAACTAGCCTATCAGTCACAAATCACTGTAAGGCAGGTCATCTTCACACAGAAGCCAATTGTATGTTCACCAATTAGTTATGAAAATAATTTCACATCTTCTGCCAAAAAATGTTGTTCACCTTTTTCCCTTACTCTGTTTTCTCCCAGCCTTTCCCTATCTGCTCATCAGCCTTTCCTTTTTCCCTCCTTCTGTCCTCCTACATCTAAATTAATCACCAAAGCCAGACTAGTACCACACAACAGGAAGTTGCTGGTAACCTACAAAGGTGTAATTTCACCAGACAGTAGAGACAGAAACTCAATGTTGCAAAGAGATTAAGAGTGATCAGATTTTTAAAAATTCAGCCTTGATATGAAAAATACAAGACAAAAGTGAAATTATTTTGTTTTTAAAAATAAGGAAAGTGTTAGTCGCCCAGTCGTGTTCGACTCTTGTGATCCCACTGACTGCAGCCCACCGGGCTCCTCTGTCCATGAAATTCTCCAGGCAGTAATACTGGAGTGGACAGCCACTCCCTTCTCTAGAGGATCTTCCTGACCCAGGGAACCCAGGTCTCCTACGTTACAGGCAGATTTTTCACCATCTGAGCCACCAGGGAAGCCCAGCATAAGGAAGGCTAGTGCTTATTTGGAAACAGAAAAGGGGTCAGGGAGCAAAAGTATCAGAGAAGGTAACAATCAACGAGGCAACGCGAGAGCAGCCTGCTTACAGTCACAGGTAGCTCACACCTGCCAATGCTCAAGTCATTAAATAATATTGGTACATCCACAAAATGGAACACTATGCTGCTATAAAGCAGATAAGAAGGTCTCCATGCTGTGACATGAAAGGCTCTGAAAGGTATATAGTTAACTGGAAAAAAAGGGCTCAGTATATTACCTTCCATGTTGAAAGTGGGGAAGAGATACATTTCCCCATGTGCTTGTATTTGCATAAAGGAATTCTAGAAGCACACACACAGAGAAACTAATAAAAATACATATTTGTGACAGAAATATGTGGAGAAAAAGAGGACAAAAGTCAGGGTGGCAGCGATACTGTACATTTCTATATTGCATTTGATTTTGAACTATAAAACACAGTTCAAAGTCAGCATATCTTCCTTTTAAGAATGAAGAGTAAAATAGGATATGATGAGGTAGCCATGAATATCCAGATGATACGTAGTTTGGAACTCCTAAAAAAGTAGGAAGCTGAGCTTGAAAGGGGGTTTCTATTGGCCTCATAGTCTGAGCAATAAAATGCTAGGAAAGGATTACAAGGATTACAGCACAAGACAATGGGAAAGCCCAATCCAAAATCTGGTTTGCTGAACAACTCTTCTAAATCCACTCCTCTTTTGAGACTTAATTACTAGTTCCTTCATAATTCCTTCCAACTCATACAAAACTCACTCTTGACCTCTAATTAAACAATGCTCTTTTCCTAATTATTTCAGATGTTAATCTCACTCTTCCAAATAGAACTAATTACTGCTCTGGGAACAAAAACCAGTTCTGCTCGCACTGTACTCCCCCAGCACCAGGTACTCCAATTAAATACCAATTCCTGCTTTTACCAACACTATAAACCCCCCACCACCACACATGCACTCTTCCCACTCTTTCTTCTACCCACATTCTACTTCTTTAAGGACCAGTTTAAATCCAATCTGTTCAAGCAAGCGTTTCCTGGGCAGCTCAGCATGTGGTTAAGAGCTCTGGCTCTGAACCTAAAAGAGAAGCGGGTTTAAATGTCAACTCCACTACTGACCTGTATAAGCAACTTATTTAATTTCTCTAAAGCCTCCATCTTTATAAGAGGTCTTAAATGCTACCTCCCTCCCTCAGAGGTGTCTTGTGAAGATTAAGTAATGCCGAGGAAGTGCTTAAGAGATGCACGTCAGTGTACAGTAAACATTGGCCCCAAGAGACTAGGTACAAAACACTGCACTAACTTAATGTTAGTATACAAGGAAGCTGGTGACCAAAGAAAAGAGAGTAGAAAACAGAAATGGCACACCTCCCAGAATGGTTAGCTTCAAGAAGATAAGCAGTAACACGTGTTGGCAAGACATGGAGAAACGGGGAACCCCTGAACACTGTTGGTGGGAATGTAAATTGGTGCAGCTACTATGGAAAACAGTATGGAGGTTCCTCAAAATATTAAAAAGACAACTACTAATGATCCAGCAATCTCACTTCTGGCTACATATTCAAGAGAAATGAAAACACGGTATCAAAAAAATACCTGCATTCCTATGATTACTGCTGCGTTATTCACAATAACCAAGACAGAGAAACCACCTAAGTCCATCAATGAATGAAGATGCTGTATATATATACAAAGAACATCATTCAGCCTTGAGGAAGAATTCTGCCACTTGCAGCAACATGGATATGAAGCCTAAAGGCATCATGCTAAGTAAAATTAGTTAGAGAAAGATAAATACTCTATGACTATCACTTACATGTGGACGCTAAAAAACCAAACTTGTGGTTACTAGCGACCAGGGGATAGGAAAATTGAGATCTTGTTAAACAGGACTTCCAACTAAAGGGAATAATAAATTTGCAACCAAGGGGAATAAGTTCTGGAAATCTAATGCAGAGAATAGTGATTACTGCCAATGATACTGTGTTTTATGTTTCAAAGTTGCCAAGAGACTGTGTTTTAGATGTTCTCATCACAAAAAACAAACAATAATTACGTGACCTGAGAGAGGTATCAGCTAATACTTCTGTGGTCATCCTGCTGGAACACAGCAGACCCCTGAACAAGGCAGGGATTACAGGCACAGACCCTATGCAGTTGAAAAGCTGCATGTAACTTTACAGTTGGCCCTTCAAACCCACAGTTCCACATCAACAGATTCAACCAACCGCAGATCATACACTAGTATGTATTTAGTGAAGAAAAAAATTCACAGGTAAGCGGGACCATACAGTTCAAACTCACATTCTCGAAGGTCAACATGTATATAAATATTTCAAACCAGCAAGCTGTACATATTAAACTTGCACAGTCAGATGTCAATTATACCTCAATAACACATACACACACAGAGGTATGTACTGAGAAAAGAAAATGGAATTGACTTTGTTAATCATACCTCAATAAAACTAGAAAAGTATAACTTCCCTGGTGGTCCCAAAGTTAAGAATCCGCCTGCTAATGCAGGGGACACAGGTTAAAGCCCTGGTGTGTGACGATCCCACATGCCTTGAAGCAAATAAGCCCATGGGCTACAACTACTGAGCCTGTGCTCCAGAGCCCATGCTCTGCAGAGAAGCTGACACAGCGCAATTAGACAGCAGCCTCCTCACTGCAACTAGAGAAAGCCTGAGCATAGCAACCAAGGCCTGCACAATCAAAAGTAATTAAATGTTTTTAAAAACTGGAAAAAAATTAAAAAAGGAAAATGGAACTGGATATAGAGAAACAATTATTAATGCACCATTCAGAATGAGGCAGATGCCAAAGCAAACAGTTCAAGACTCCAGATTTCAGACCAGACCACACCAGGTACCAAAAGACATAAGATGTCACAAGAAAACTACAGATCGATAACCCTTGTGACCACAAACCCAAAAATCCTCAACAGAAGACTAATAAATCGAATCTAGCAACATATAATGGGAACTATATGCTACGCCCAAGTAAGATTTATCCCGGGGATGCAAAGCTGGTTGAACGTATGAAAATCAATGTAATATAACACTGACAGAACAAAGGATAAGACAACATGGTCTCAACAGATACAGTAAAAGCATCGACAAAATCCAACACCCTTTCCAGACAAGACAAAACTGTTCACACCAGGAACAGGACGGAACTTCATTAACCTGACAAAGCCCACAGTTCACACGGTTCTTAATGGTTAAGACTGAATGCTTTTTCTCTAAGATGAGCTAAGACAACGATGTTGACTTTTACCATTCCTAGTCAACATTTTCCTGTAGGTTCTAGTCAGGAAAATGAGGCAAGAAAAATAAGTGGGGGAGGAGGCTCAAGAGGAAGGGTATATATATATATATATGTATATATATAAAATTATGACTAATTTGAGTTGCTGTATGGCAGAGACCACCACAACATTGTAAAACAATTATCCTCCAATAAAAAAAAGAAAAGAAAAAGAAATAAAAGGCATAAAGATTAGAAAGGAAATTATATAAATGAGCTCAACAGAGCTGCAGGATATAGAATCAACATACAAAAATCAACTGCATGACATGCTACAGCACCTCTGAACCTTGAGAATATTGTGCTAAGTGAAGTCAGTCAGTCACAAAAGGACAAACCCTATGACTCCACGCACATGAGTTACCTAGAACAGTCAAATTCACAGAGACAAAAAGTAGAATGGTGGATCCCAAGGGTGGAGGGGAGGACAGAACAGGGTGTTATTGCTTAATAGGTACAGAGTCTGTTCTGCAAAGATGAAGTTATGGAGGTGAATGGTAGTGCAGCAACATTATGAATGTGCTTAATTTCACTGAAACGTACACTCAAAAATGTTTAAGAAATAATAGCAAATGAAACAACTTACAAAGGATTAATCTCCAAAATATGCAAGCAGCTCATTAGCTCAATACTAGAAAAACAACCCAATCAAAAAGGGAGAAAACCTCAACAGACATCTTTCCCAAGACATACAGATGGCTGACAAACACGAAAAAAATGCTCGATATTGCTCATTACTAGAGAAATGCTAATCAAAACCACAATGAGGTATCACCTCACACCTGCCAGAATGGCCAACATCAAAAAGTCTACAAACAATAAATGCTGCAGAGGGTGTAGAGAAAATGGAACCCTTTCACACAGTTGGTAGAAGGTAAATTGACACAGCAACTATGAAGAACAGTATGGAAATTCTTTAAAAAAAAAACTAGGATTAAAACTACCCTATGACTCACCAATCCCACTACTGGACATTTACCCTGTGTGTGTGTTTGTTGCTCAGTCGTGTCCGACTCTTTGCGACACCATGAACTGCAGCCTGCCGGGCTCCTCTGTCCATGGAAATTGCCAGGCAAGAATACTGCAGTGAGTCACCATTTCCTTTTCCACCATAAACCCTGAGAAAACTACAACTGAAGAAGACACATGTACTTCAATGTTCACTGCAGCACTATTTACAACAGCTAGGACATGGGAGCAACCTAGATGTCCATCGACAGGTGAATGGATAAAGCAGCTATGGTACATATATGCAACGGAACACTACTTAGCCATAAAAAGGAAGGCATCTGAGTCAGTTCTAATGAGGTGGACGAACCTAAAGCCTATTTAAAAAGAGTGAAGTCAGAAAGAGAAAGACATATCATATATTAATGCATAGATATGGAAATCTAGAAAGATGATACTGATGAAGCTATCTGCAGGGTGCCAATGGAGATACAGACATAGAGAACAGGCTTGTGGATACAGTGGGGGGAAGGAGAGGGTGGGATAATCTGAGAGTGGCATGGAAACATATCTATTCCTATATGTGAACCAGATAGCCAGCAGGAATTTGCTATGCCATAGGGAGCTTGAAGCAATGCTCTGTGACAACCTAAAGGGGTGGGATGGGGTGGGCGGTTCAAGAGGGAGGGGGCATATGTACACCTATGGCTGTGGCTCATGGTGATGTATGGCAGAAAGTAACACAATATTATAAAGCAATTATCCTCCAATTAGAGATAAGTAAATTTTTTTAAAAAAGTTTAAGACAGCAAATTGGCCATACCAAAATTTTAAATTTCTGTGCTTCAGAGGACATCAAGAATGTGAAAAGGCAACCCACAGAATGGGAGAAAATATTTGTAAATCATACACCCAACAAAGGACTTGCATCTAGAACATATAAAGAACTCTTGACAACTCAACAATAAAATATAAGCAAATTTAATGGGCACAGGATTTGAATAGACATTTCTCCAAATCAAATACACAAATGGTCAATAAGTATATGAAAAGATGTGCAGCGTTATCAGTCATTACAGAAATGCAAATCAAAATCACAATGAGATACCACTCACAGTGGTGAGGACATGCAGAAAATGAAATACCCTGCTGGTAGAAATGGAAAATGGGTGCAGCTGCTTTGGAAAAGCTTGGTGGTTCCTCAGAAAGTTAAAACAGAGAATTACCATATGCCTCAAAATTCCACCCCAAGGTGCATACCCAAGAGAACTGAAAACATACGTCCACACAAACACTTGTAAATGAATGGTCACAGCATCATTATTCATAATAGCCAAAAAGTGAAATGGATTATTTTTTGCCCATAAAAAAGAATGGAGTACTGATACATGCCACAACATGTATGAACTGTAAAAACATGCTTAGTGAAACAAGCAAGACAAAGGGTCACATATTATGATTCCATTTATACAAAATCTCCAGAATAGGCAAAACCATACAGACAAGTATAGACTAGTGGTTTGCCAGAGGCTGGAGGCGGGGTGAAGGGGGAGCGATCAATAGTAAGTATGGGTCATTTTTTGAGGGGACGGGGGGAGGGGGGTATAAAAATGTTCTGGAATTAGGGAGCTGTGATGATCGCACAATTCTGCAAATAAACTAAACCAATGAATCATACACTTTAAAAGGGTGAACTTTATGCTATGTGAAAGTGCTAGAAAAAAATTTTTTTGAGGGAGAAATTGAAGAAGACATTCAGAGAAGGAGGAACTGAGGACAGGAGCAGGAGGTAGAAGGGATAAAGCTAAACAGATAAGCTTAGCACAGACAAGAGTTTGGGCTTCAATTCCAGAGTCACTAGGGAGGCGGTGGAGGTTTCTAAGAAACAGTAAGTGACAGGCTGAGAACTGCAGCTTGAGCATGATTAACTTGCAGCAACGTAAAGAAGGCACATTTTACATCCCCTTCTAGCTTTTCACAGTGCAATTCTCACTTATGTGCCGCACATCATTTAGGGACTCACAAGTACAATCTTAAGTGAAACATATTTCTCTGACATCCTTGTACTGTCAATTAACAGCAACAAACAGAGATTTGCTCAGTTGTGTCCGACTCTTTGTGACCCCATAGATTGTAGCCCAACAGGGTCCTCTGTTCACGGGATTCTCCAGACAAGAATACTGGAGTGGGTTGCCATTCCCTTCTCCAGGGGATCGTCCCGACCCAGGGATCAAACCTGGGTCTCCCTCACTGCAGGCAGATTCTTTACTGTCTGAGCCACCAGGGAAGCCCCTAACACGGTGAAGCAATGCTTAAAATACATTTAAAACTAGTGCATACTTCACACCCCACAGCACTATGTCCTAGTGTTTTCTGGGGATACTCCAAAAGAGTAAGAGAAAAGAGACCAAAGTCAACAAAACACAGATGTCAAAATTGTAAAAAATATTCAGTATCACTGCAGCAAGCCGTTCAATCAATGCTGGCTGACTCAAAATTACTAGTAAGAACGGCAAAACAAGTGACTTGGTTTCATCGTGTTTGTTATTATACAAAACCTAATCAATTGATGTTTGCAGAAAATATCTTGTAAGGTTCAAAGTATAAAATTCCTTAACCAAGCTTCAATCTGTTTTGAACATTCCGTTTGAAACGGGAAGTCAGCTGAGTCACGGTCACACAACACACTAAAATTCAAAATGCTTTTTCCCCGTTAAAAGAGTAGAAACGCTAGATTTCTGCTTCATAACCAGCTCACACAGAGTATGCAATTCCTTTTAAAAATAAGACCACCTTGATAGGACATTTAAACTGTATAGTTGGGCCTCCAAAGCCCAAGTTCCAAATTCAGATTCAATCAACCAAGGATCAAAAAAAATTCCAGAAAGTTCTAAAAAGCAAAACCTGAATTGCTATATACGGGCAAATGTTCACATAGCATTTACACTGTATTTACATAGTATTTACATTAAACAAAGTATTATAAGTAATCTAAAAGATGATTTAAATATAAGGGAGAAAGTGTGTAAGTTATATGCAAACACCATGCTATTTTATATGAGGAATCTGAGCATCTTTGGATTTTGGAATGGGCTGGGCTGGGGGATTTGGAACCAACTCCCTGAGGGTCAACTCTTATTTTCACATTGTTGCTGTTTGAGGTTTTGTTTTTTGGTTTTTTTAAAAGAGAAACTATGCCTTAGTCAAATGTTACTTTCTCTTTTTTAAATCTTAAAAATATCTTTATTCACATTATTCAGCTCCTCTATCATCCTCCCTATGATACAATATTTCTTAATATTTGGGGAGCCACAAGCCTTTGAAGTACTCTAAGGATTTTTTTTAAAGCATACATTCAGTTTTTTGAACTATTTCATACCATCTGTGGTCCCTGAGGAATTCAAGATGAGAGAGTGTTCCAGTGGCACAATACCACTGTAATTTCAACGGGGGCGTTCTTTTGAAGAAAGCCTATCACAAGCCCAGCCCGATGTTTCATTTTCTTACTAGGGTTATCAGTCTATTACAGGTGAAAAGCCAAAAACACACAACTTTTATGTCTAACAGTAAAAGAGTTATCTTCAGCATAACCTTTCAAAAAGCTGCAATCATTACACTTGGCCAATTTAAAAAAGGTGTGATGACTCACCTACAGCCAGACATCCTGGAATGTGAAGTCAAGTGGGCCTTAGAAAGCATCACTGCGAACAAAGCTAGTGGAGGTGATGAAATTCCAGTTGAGCTATTTCAAATCCTGAAAGATGATGCTGTGAAAGTGCTGCACTCAATATGCCAGCAAATTTGGAAAACTCAGCAGTGGCCACAGGACTGGAAAAGGTCAGTTTTCATTCCAATCCCAAAGAAAGGCAGTGCCAAAGAATGCTCAAACTACTGCACAATTGCACTCATCTCACATGCTAGTAAAGTAATGCTCAAAATTCTCCAAGCCAGGCTTCAACAGTATGTGAACTGTGAACTTCCAGATGTTCAAGCTGGTTTTAGAAAAGGCAGAGGAACCAGAGATCAAATTGCCAACATCTGTTGGATCAGCAAAAGAGCAAGGGAGTTCCAAAAAAACATCTACTTCTGCTTTATTGACTGTGCCAAAGCCTTTGACTATGTGGATCACAATAAACTGTGGAAAATTCTGAAAGAGATGGGAATACCAGACCACTTGACCTGCCTCTTGAGAAACCTATATGCAGGTCAGGAAGCAACAGTTAAAACTGGACATGGAACAACAGACTGGTTCCAAATAGGAAAAGGAGTATATCAAGGCTGTATATTGTCACCCTGCTTATTTAACTAAAATGCAGAGTACATCATGAGAAACGCTGGGCTGGAAGAAGCACAAGCTGGAATCAAGATTGCTGGGAGAAATATCAATAGCCTCAGATATGCAGATGACACCACCCTTATGGCAGAAAGTGAGGAGGAACTAAAAAGCCTCTTGATGAAAGTGAAAGAGGAGAGCGAAAAAGTTGGCTTAAAGCTCAACATTCAGAAAACGAAGATCATGGCATCTAGTCCCATCACTTCATGGCAAATAGATGGGGAAACAATGGAAACAGTGTCAGACTTTATTTTGGGGGGCTCCAAAATCACTGCAGAGGTGACTGCAGCCATGAAATTAAAAGACGCTTACTCCTTGGAAAAAAAGTTATAACCAACTTAAACAGCATATTCAAAAGCAGAAACGTTACTTTGCCAACAAAGGTCCGTCTAGTCAAGGCTATGGTTTTTCCAGTAGTCATGTATGGATGTCAGAGTTGGACTGTGAAGAAGGCTGAGCACCGAAGAATTGATGCTTTTGAACTGTGGTGTTGGAGAAGACTCTTGAGAGTCCCTTGGACTGCCAGGAGATCCAACCAGTCCATTCTGAAGGAGATCAACCCTGGGATTTCTTTCGAAGGAATGATGCTCAAGCTTAAACTCCAGTACTTTGGCCACCTCATGCGAAGAGTTGACTCATTGGAAAAGACTTTGATGCTGGGAGGAATTGGGGGCAGGAGAAGGGGACGACAGAGGATGAGATGGCTGGATGGCATCACTGACTCAATGGACGCAAATCTGAGTGAACTCAGGGAGTGAAGACGGGGAGGCCTGGCGTGCTGAGATTCATGGGGTCGCAAAGAGTCGGACACAACTGAGCGACTGAACTAAATTGAACTTAACTGAATTATTGTAACCTCAACTATTTAAAATTATACCTCAGCTTCAACTAATTGTTTGGCACATCCTAAAATGCAAAAAACAAAATGCTGAGTTAGTGTAAAGGTAAAAGTACTGGGTAAAAAAATTTCCTTCTGAGTGGTGGGGGAGGGCATCTGATGTGATGTACTGGCAACAAACACGTCATCTATGTGACACCGCTGCCAGAAAGGGTTAACCTGAACCTAATCACACAGAAACCACAGGACAAATCCAAACTCAAGTCCGAAAAACAACTAGTCTGGACTATCCCAAGATGTCAATGTCATGAACAGGAAGAAAGGGATAAGGAACTGCTCCTGATGGAAGGAAATGAAGACAACCAAATGCAACCCTGGATTAAGGAACTGAGAAAAAAGACGAAAAGACATTATTAGCACAACTGGGAAAATCTGAATATGAACCAAATAGTGCTGTAACAAAGCCAAACTTCTTCAACTATGATCTGTTTGATTGCTGTTACACAGAATGCCCGTTCTTTCTTTAGGGGTGACAGGGCATGAAAAAACCAATGTGGCAAAATATTAGTAACTGGTAAACCTAGGTGGAGATACAAGCGTTCACTGCACTCTTCTTGCTACTTTAATTAAGGTTAGGATGATTTTTAAATTTTTTAAATGGGAGGACATTTTCTTGATTTTGAGTGAGAGACATCATAAGTTAACCTAAGCAGAACATATACAGCCGTATTTAAGTCTTCCCAATTGTGGGCAATACTTTTGAGATTGTCATGAAACGGAGCTGTAAAGGACAGTAATTTATACTCACAGATTGATTTCAGACACCAAAAGTCACAAGAGGTTACAGAATGGTACTCAGATTTTTTAATGTTTATATTTAAAATTTCCATAGAGGGTTTTTACACACTTTAAAATTAAGCTTACCTTTTATGATTCATTTATTCTACCAACTGATGTACCACATAGCTTCCGAATAACGCTAGAAAGAAACCTATCAGTATGAAATTGTTGGCCTACAAAGCACATCACAGGAAAGCAACACAAAAATTGAACAAAATCAGAAGCTTCTTCCCCCCAAATAAAGTTGGGTGAATTCCAAGAGCACCCTATCTAGGAAGTTCACACCTGCTTTCTCTAGTCTTTTCTTAGTTAGCACATCCCAGGAAAAGGTGTCTCAGATAAAAACACTCCAGGTTAGATGCTACATTATATAGTATGCAGTATCTTTAACAACTTCTCTCATGTGATAGCATTTAGTGGTTGGTTTTAGGGGGGAAAAAAAATCCGCATAACGTAAAGCATGTAACTTCTACTTCAGACAACACACACTACATTAAATTAGTAAGATGGTCACAAAACAGTCTATTGAGGTAATTATTCTATTTTCAGAAAGAAAGAAACCAAAGTTACCTTTTTTCCTATTGTACAGTATAAAATACTGCCTAGCCTGAAGTACCCTAAGAGTCAGAAGGTCTGTTTGAATCCCGGATTTGTCACTTTAGAGACCATAACCTTGACCACTGTTTTCTCACTTGTAAAATGAAGGATCCAAATATTGGCTGGTGTTATGGTCTAGATCTAAATATGCAACGATTTTATCATTTTGGCTTCCTATATATATATATATATATAATTTACAAAATTTAATTTATACATGTACTTTATATAATTTACTGTATATATACACACATATATACTTACTTTTTTAAGTTAGATACATTGAATTAGGTTTTTTTTTTTAAACCATAAACTGTAATTTATCATCTTTTTTCCCCAAACCTCAATGTCTGTTCTCACTCACATTAATTTTGTTCAGAGGCTGGGTCAATCTCCCCTTTGCCCAAGACAGAGATCCCTGTATATTTAGTGGATTTTAATTTAAAAAAACATGTGGCCGAATCAGGTCTTCGTTGTGGTGCACAGGTTCTAGAGCTCGAAGGCTCAACAGCGGCTGCCCATGGGTTTAGCTGCCCCAAAGCACGCAGGCTCTTAGCTCCCCAACCAGGGATCGATCCCACGTCTCCTGGACCTGATGGCAGATTCCTAACCACTGGATGGCCAGGCAAGCCCCAAGACTCCTGCAGCTCCAAGACTTCTCTCACAACTAACCCCAGTAAGTAGGTGCCAAACACCAGACTCAACATCTTGAGTAATCACACTCCTGCTTTTCTACTACCACTTTAATTTGGGTCATCCTCACCTCTTGCCTAGAAAACTAGTTATCATTTTTCTATCCTATCACCACCCTATCTTAAAGCTTCATAGTAGCTTCCCACAGTGTAAGATTTATGCAAAATATCCTCCACTGGATATTCAACAAACTCTACCCCTGCCCCCACCCTTACACGCCAATGCAACTGAACTACTTACTGCTATTTCACAATCCCCTATACTTTCTGGATGTCGCACCTTTATTTCTGCTGTTGTTCCTACACTGCCTTTTCCTCTGCCTTTTAAAATGGATTCCATTCTTTTAAAATTTAGTTTCAGTGGTGATCTCCCGTATCTAGACATTACAGTTCTGTTTTTGAATGCCAGGATACTGACAAAAAGTGACAACTTTAACGGCCGACAGTAAATTAAGAAGGAGAGTTGACCTCATGCAGGCAACCAAACTTATCAACTGTGCCAATTTTATTTAACCAGCTCTGGCTACCTGGCACACTGTCTTCAGGGTTTGCAGCTTAGCAGAGGAAAAGGAGAATGGCAATAAAACTTCCGTCATTCATTCAGAGACTGGAGGAGTTTCTAAACAGGGGGTCTACACAGTGGGAATCCGAAGTCCCATGGTATTACGAAAGATATTTAATGCTTACAGATTTACTGTTAAAAATCCAAATGTTTGGTTGTATTCAGGAAACGTGAAGATCTAGAACAGTGGGGGTGATTCCACCCCCGAGGGGACCTCTGGTGGTATCTTAAGACGTTTTCTGACCGTCACACCTGAGTGAGTACTTCTAGCCGATGCTGCCACACAGCCCACAGTACACAGGGCAGACTTCACAGCAACAAATTATCTGGTCAAAATGTCAACAGTAGGTCTACTGGTTAAGACTCCGAGCTTCCGGGGCAGGGGGCACGGGTCTGATCCCTGGTCAGGGGACTAAGATCCCACGTGCCTCATGGCACAGCCAAAAAAGAGGTCAACAGTGCCCAGGATGAGAAATTCTTATCTAGGAGTGCTGCCTGTATATGTGGGTTCTGCCTCTCCAAAGATACTTCCACGTTTTTTGGAAGTGAAGAACCATGCCTTTTCTGAGGCAAATACAGTCCAAAGCGTAACATCTCCTGCAGTTGCCAGTGGTGTGGCCTCCTGGAAGTTACTTAACCTCTTTGTGCATCAAAGTCTTCACCTGTAAAACAGAGACCGGAATCCTGAAAGCACCTACCTCAGAGAATTCCAGGATCAGATGAGTTGATGTAAGATCTTCAAAGTGTGCCAGGCAGACAGAAAACACCCACTAAACCCAGCTACTGCCATTTTGCTCTTCCCTAGTGCTTAGGCTTGCATTTGGAACATCTAAGATGGGCAAGAAATGTTTACTCACTGAATCTAGGATAATGCCTTCCTGGGGAGACACAAATTGGTAAAGACAAATATACTCTCCTTATTTGGAAAAAAGGAAGCACAGAGCTAAGGATGGAGTTGGAAGGAAGCATTTGCCCACCTAATCTTCTCTCAGAAAACTTTTAACCTTTAGGAAATGTTCCCCTCGCCCAGGGACCTTGATATACACTGGCCTGTAACACCCTTCATATTCGTTTTTCCTTTTCATTCTTTCTAACCAACTGAAAATCTGTGAATTTATGAATGGAATGGCATCGTCTTTTGACCCTGGCATCATTTACCCGGAGTTAGTTATTCATGTGCCCATTACAGCCTTCCTCCTATAATGCACATGGAGTCTGTGGCCAGGGACAACACTTGACTCCTTTTTATAAAACCCAAGGGGCCTCACAGACCTTGGCAACTGGCAGGCCCAAACCTCTCCCTTCACAGATTAGGAAGAGAGAGGCTAAGTGATTTGCCTAGAGTCAAGGTCATATTGTTAAGTGACAAAGCTGGGATTCAAACTCTGATACACAGCTGATACAGACTCCAAGTTCTATCCAACTGTTAATAGCATATAGAAATTATACCTGTTGTAGAGACAATTTTTAATTACGTCCCAGAAAACCTCCACAGAAATTGTACTGATAGTTACCTGACAAAGCAAAGATAGAAATAGACTGACACCCCAAGCTCCTTTCTGAAAGTGTATCTTAAAAACTCAACCTGTTTATTTAATCATTTCATATCTTAACGTTAATAGCTTCGAACAAGACTTAAATATCCAGTTATTTAGTCAGCAACGTCAGGCTTAATTTCCTTTAAATGACTGTGTAATTATTTTGAACAACAGAATATCTCTTATTTGCTAAACCAATGACGACCATCCTTCACTGACTGAACAGATTCTTTAATGACCAGTTTAACAAGTTAATATCTATATAACCCCAAAGACCAGCAATTTGAAATGATTCTATATGCTGAAAAAACATCCAGATGATTTGAATTGTGAATGTTAAGACCTCAATACAAACACAAAACTTACAATTACCAAGCACAAACTACATTAAGACCTGAGATAGACAATTTTTATTTTATTTCGTTCAAGTAAAAGCTGCTCACTGATTAATCTAGAAGTTTCTCTCAGTGTCCCAATATGATGCAAAAGAAAATGGCGAAAAAGAAAGGAAAAGACTGTAAGACCAGAAAATGAATGTGAAAAAGAGTTAAATGCCTTGATGCTTAAGCAATTACAGCTCAATCAATAAAGCTCAACATTTTCATAGGGGCATCGTTTAAAAAACAACAACAAAAAAAACCCATTGTGGTGATGATTTAAGTTACCAGTGCAAAAGCACTCAGGTCCAAGGGGAGTGAGAACCACTTACTGGGAACAGATTTTTAATTATTTTACCACCTGATAAAAGGAGCACACACCGAACGTAGATATAAATGTATTTTCAAAAGAAAACAAAACGCAGTCTATGCTCGGTAAAGTTCAAGGGCAAAACTGTTTTCACTGCAACAGAATCCGCCTGACTACAATGTGTTGGGGGTGGGGTGGGGGAGCGAAGACATAGTATCTTTTTATAAAGGCAACAATTTGAGTTACAAAGTAATAACGGGGAAGCCAAAACAGTTTGACAGCCCGCCATAAGGGCCGCCTCAATCATGAGTCACACAATGCCTGCAACCATTTACAATAGTAATTAATGCACAAGTCCCCTAATTAAATTCTAAAAGGGTGAGAATGCTTTAACTAAGTTTACAAGAATTGCTTTTCGCTGTTTTTTGCCACCCCCTCCCCCCGCCCAAGAAAGGAACACACGCGTAATTACGCATCTCCCCGCAATTCCTCCATCCAGTATTCCCTCCAGCCTCTTCTCCGGGTCTGTTCCCTGCGTGCGACAGAAAATGACACGGGAGAACTTCTAAACCCAGCAAGGGCGAGCCAGGGTGGAAATGCACGATTAATGAAAGGGGATGAGAGGCGGAAAGCGCGCCCATCTTACCTGCTAAGATTCCTTTCTACGTCTTTGGTAGCTTTAGCTTCCAATTCTCTGAAACGGAAAAGAAAAAGGGGGGGAGAGAGAGAGAGAGAGATGCGCGTGAAAACGGAGCTGCTGCTGCAGAGGCTCGCGCCGGAGCCGGATGGGGCGGGGGGAAGGGAGCCCGGGGGGGCTCACAAAGCTGCGGGGCTGCAGCCCCGACTGCGGTCAGGCGGCGCGGGCTAGCCGCAGCCCCCGGCCCGGCCCCAGCGGCGCAGCGCGGCCCCTCCGGGCCTCCCGTTCGGCCTCCGCAGCAGCGCAGCCGGCGCCCCCTTCGCCGAGGCCCGAGGTCTCGGGGACGCCCGGCGCCGCCGCCGCCGCCGCCGCCGCCCGTGATCGCGGGCCCTGCGGCAGCGCCCGAGGCTCCTCCCGCCCGGAGGGAGGCCCCCGCCCCGCTCACCTCATGTGTGTAAAGTGCACGAGCAAGTGGGGCGCGGCGAGTGAGGCTCGCGAGCCTCAAGCCCTCCGTAGCGCCGCGGGGAGAGGCCCGAGCCGCTGCACCAGCGCCATTTTCTACACAGACCCGCTACCGCCGCCGCCGCCGCCGCCGCCACCGCCGCCGCCGCCGCCGCCGCAGGCCCCAGACCGGAAGTGAATGTTCCACTCGGCAACCCCTTCCGGGAGTGTCGCAGCCACCGGCCTCAAGATGGAGGCCCTAGCAACTAGACCAGCAAACTGGGCAGACCCTTGGCAACCGCCCTGCCGCGGCGCGGCTCGGCCGCGGGCCGGACCTCCCTGGAGCTTGTCACAGCCTCGGAGCTGCCCCGCACAGCGGCTTGGGGGCCCACCGAATCCTGAGCATACCCTTTCTCGGTGCAGTCGGCTCTGATTCTGACATGAGTTCCCTCCCCTTCTCCTCCTTTGCTGCGACACAAGTTTCCTTCCCTGCTGCCCGGCTCCTCCCCCACAGAAACACACCAAAAAAAAAAAAAAAAGAATCGCCTAAACCGCAAATTCTATCCCTGCCGCAGCATGATGAGCCCGCGCGGCTTTTGAAATCCGCCACTTGCGATTACTTTTGACCTTGGGCCAATTGTTTAACCTCTCTGCTTCTCTGTTTCCTCCTCAGGTAAAGAATGCATACCTGAGGATGACTGTGACGTTTAAAAGCGACTTTTATCCTTCGAGTTAGGCTGACCATTTGACTCAGCAATTCCTCTTCCATGAATTTCTGTTCAAAAAATAATCCTGGGTAGCTACAAATATGTCACCATCGTGATATTAAGTCCTGCGTTGATGGTAGTGAAAAATTGTGACGGCGAAAATGTCCAACATTACGAGGTGGCTTTAAAGACTGAACTACTTCATGTGTTAGGATACTGTTAAAAATGATGGTAAGGAAGAGTAACAGCAGGAGGGGAAAATGGTTACAGTAGAATAAGTGAAAAAGCAAGTTCCTCAGTAGCTCACATGGTGAAAACATGTAGATAAAGATACATACATATAGATAAAATAAAAAATATATACCTACTTGTAGATACAAGATACAGGTAGATACAGGACTACCTGTATATACAGGTATGTAGGAATATAGATACCTGATACATACATTCATGTGCATGTGTGTGTATTCTTTCAATCCTCTCGCAATGTTTTTTTTCCCCCTCCCCTAATCTAAAGGTGACTCCAACTCTGTGCTTGAAATCCATTCCTTCTCAGAAACCTCACTATACCTGTCATCCCATTTTCCTCTTTCAACTGACTTTGATCCTTTCATTGTCTTTAAAACATGCCTAAATGTCTTCCATTAAAAAAAAACAAAAAGACAAAAAACAAAGCTCCCTTGACTTTCCAGTTCTTGTCCTCTCTCAGGGAGATGTGTAATGTGTGCTAAATAGCTTCAGTCCTGTCTCTGCGACCCCATGGACTGTAGCCTGCCAGGTTCCTCTGTCCATGGGATTCTCCAGGCAAGAATACTGGAGCAGATTACCATTTCCTTCTCCAGGGGATCTTCCCAACCCAGGGATGGAACCATACCTCTTTTCTACCCTGCATTGACATGGGGATTCTTTACCACCAGCAGCACCTGGAAGCCCCTGATGTGTAAATAAGTTAATGAATAAGAGAATGAATGAATGCACAGAAAGTCCTAAAGCACATGCACCAACATGTTAACTGACGATATGAAGTTATAAATTTTCTTGTCAATATATCTTTTTACCATTTTATACAATGCTTGTAAAAAAATTTTTTTTAATCTCTTACAGAATGTAAAATGTTGTTTAGATGCTAAGTCATATCTGACTGTTGTGCGACCCCTTGGATTGTAGCCCTCTAGACTCCTCTGTCCGTGGTATTTCCCAGGCAAGAATACTGGAGTGGGTTGCCATTTCCTCTTCCAAGGGATCTTCTCCATTCAGGGATTGAACCCAAATCTCCCAAGTCACCTGCACTGCAAGTGGATTCTTTACCACTGAGCCACTGGGGAATCTCAATGTAAAATGTAGGGGGCACCAAATAAATCTTGTGACTCCTTTTCTTGCCATCATCCTTAAGTTTGATTCATCCATGTGAATATTTTGTTTGGTTTTCTTTTATTGTTCTTTCTACTGAAAGTATTAAAAATTATATTACAGTATATTTTAGGAATTAAAAAATTAGAACATGTATATATAGAACAGTATGCTTTCATACCAAGTTTATGATAATTTTCCATAAGAGCATAAGACAATGAAAACAGCTATTAGGATTAGCTGATTTTTTTTTTTTAATTAGACTTTCTTAGGTTTGAATCAGAGAAGATGATGGCACCCCACTCCAGTACTCTTGCCTGGAAAATCCCATGGATGGAGGAGCCTGGTGGGCTGCAGTCCACGGGGTTGCTAAGAGTCAGACATGACTGAGCGACTTCACTTTCACTTTTTATTTTCATGCATTGGAGAAGGAAATGGCAACCCACTCCAGTGTTCTTGCCTGGAGAACCCCAGGGATGGGGGAGCCTGGTGGGCTGCCATCTCTGGGGTCGCATAGAGCCAGACACGACTGAAGCGACTTAGCAGCAGCAGGTTTGAATAGGATTTCTCTGATAGCTCAGTTGGTAAAGAATCCTCCTGCCGTGTAGAAGACCTGGGTTCGATTCCCCGGGTTGGGAAGATCCCCTGGAGAAGGATCAGTATTCTGATCTGGAGAATTCCATGGACTGTAGAGTCCATGGAGCCGAAAAGAGTCAGACATGACTGAGATGATTTTCACTTTCAGGTTTGAATGAATCATTGATTCTCAGCTGGGGCAATCTGCTCTCCAACCCTCACACAAAGATTTAGCAATTTCTGGTTTCTGAGTATCACAACTAGACACTACTGGTATCCATGTGGGTAGAGGCCAGGGTTTTGGTGAAACATTCAACACTGCACAGGAGATTCAAACCCCTGCCCCTAACAGGCGAAGAAGGCAATGGCATCCCGCTCCAGTACTCTTGCCTGGAAAATCCCATGGATGGAGGAGCCTGGTAGGCTGCAGTCCTTGGGGTCGCTAAGAGTCGGACACGACTGAGCGACTTCACTTTCACTTTTCACTTTCATGCATTGGAGAAGGAAATGGCAACCCACTCCAGTGTTCTTGCCTGGAGAACCCCAGGGATGGGGGAGCCTGGTGGGCTGCCATCTCTGGGGTCGCATAGAGCCAGACACGACTGAAGCGACTTAGCAGCAGCAGCAGCAGCAGCTGCCCCTAACAGGAGAGTATCTGAACCAAAATACCAATAGCACCCAAGTTTGAAAAACCCTGGAACTAATTCCCAGCATCAGGGAAGCTGAGAAGATGCAATTTCTTGAAGATCTTTTCAGAGTGGTTTGACAACCCTCCAGGGCTCTATTATGAAGTCCTGATAACTACTTTTTGCTTATCTCTTAAACTTGGCTCATAGAGGTAGGTCAAAGAAGGCTACAGCAAACAAGCACTGATTCCTTAGCAGAAACCTACTGTGACTTCCTTGGTGGTCCAGTGGTTAGGGTTCTGTGTTTCCCGTGCAGAGGGCTAGAGTTGAGTCCTTGGTTGGGGAAATTCCCGTGCAGTCAAAAAAAGAAAAAGAAACTACTAAGGGATCTTCCTTAATATTCTTTCCCTTTATTAATAATTACTCTGTCTATTGAATGTCCCATCACCATACAAACATATTCTATTAAGTTCCACAGAAAGAAAAAAATGCACACGAAACAAAAAAGCTCCACGGATGCCTCATTCCTCTCCAACTTTTTTTGTTTGTTGTATTCTCTCTTATGAGCAAAACTGCTTCAAAGGGTGTTCTACACCAACTTATTCCAGTTGCTCACCTCCTTTCCCAGCCCAGTCTAACCTGTCATCCCCACTCCCCACCCCAAATCACCCTTATCAACATCAGAAATAACCTTGATTGTCACTAAGTTGTGTCTGACTCTTTGTGACCCCATGCACCAGGCTTCCTTGTCCTTCACCATCTCCTGAAGTTTGCTCAGACTCATATCTACTGAGTTGTTGATGCCATCCAACCAGCTCATCCTCTGTCGCCCCCTTCTCCTCCTGCCCTCATTCTTGCCTAACATCAGGGTCTTTTCGCATCAGGTGGCGTATTGGAGCTTCAGTTTCAGCATCAGTCTTTCCGGTGAATATTCAGGGTTGGTTTTTTTAGGATTGACTGGTTTCATCTCCTTGCTGTCCAAGGGACTCTCAAGAGTCTTCTCCAGCATCGCAGTTTGAAAACATCAATTATTCAGCACTCAGCTTTCTTTATGGTTCAACTCTTACATCCATAAGGGAGTACTGGAAAAACTGTAGCCTTGACTATACCGACCTTTGTCAGCAAAGTGGTGTCTCTGCTTTTTAGTACACTGTCTAGGTTGTATTAATAGCTTTTCTCCCAAGGAGCAAGCATCTTTTAATTTCGCAGCTGCAGTCACCATCTGCAATGGTTTTGGAGCTCAAGAAAATAAAATCTACCACTGTTTTCCACTTTTCCCCCATCTATTTGCCATGAAGTGATGGGACCGGATGCCATGATCTTAGCTTTTTGAATGCTGAATTTTAAGCCAGCTTTTCCTTGTGGCATATGCAATCTAGTTCCTTGACCAGGGATCGAACCCAGGCCCCCTGCATTGCAGGCTCAGAGTCCTAGCCCCTGGACTGACAGGGAAGTCCAAAATGACCTTGAAGCTCCCCAATTCAATGGTAACATTTCTATTCTGATCTTAATTTACTTCTTAGCTGTATTTGTCACAACTGATCAGTCCCACTGTCTTAAGAGAGCTTCTTTTCCTGATTGTCTTGGCAGGACATTCTGGGTTTCTTTTTACCTCTCTAGCCATTCATTTTTGAGGTATCCTTTGTCATCATCTTTATTTCTTCAACAAAAAAATGTTGATCTCCAAAGCTCCCCCCACCCCTATCTCTCCTGAGATGGGTAATTTGATCCTTTCTCTTGTTTTAAAATACTATTTAAATGCAGATAACTTTCAAATTCATATTTGTAGCCCATATCTCACATGTACACCCCAGAAGCTAAAATGCCAGTCTGTTTACACAACAAGTATTTGTCAAGCTATGTATGTTCTAGGTGCTCTGCCAGGGGACAACTCTGAACACTATAAGAGCAACTACTCCCATGTGTAAAGTCTAATGAGGCAGACTATTTTTTTTTTTTTTAAGCAAACTCAGAAGCTCCGGGAGTTGGTGATGGACAGAGAAGTCTGGTGTGCTGCAGTCCACGGGGTCGCAAAGAGTCGGACGCAACTGAGTGACTGAACTGAACTGAAGTGTAGAATTACAAACTACAACAAGTGCGCAGAAGGAAATGTATGTTGTGCTGAGAGAGAAACAAAGGAACGTTACATAGAGTGTGTAGTCGAAGAAGGTTTCTTTGAAAATGTCAGGCTTCACCTGAGAACGGAGAGATAAGGGGCAGAGTGTGTTCCTGTTGCCGTGCTCAATCACGGATGACTCACTAACACAACTCACTGAAGTAAGCCAATGCCGTTTCCTACAATGTAGCGTGTTCTCTAGATTAAGTGAATATTGTTACATGCCTCATGACTGATGTTTACAGTTTGACAATTTGTATATAACATTAAATATGCCTTTCCTACCATAATGTTTTTCTATTTCTGGAAAAATCGGTAACTACGTCAGGAAATTCTTGCTTCTTCTTAGTGAGCATAGTAAGAAACAGTGGCTGTTTGAAATTAAATGTAAATGTCTTTTCTCCATTTGTCTTTCTTCCTTGGGATTTTTGTTCCTTTAGTTTCTGAGGTTACCAGAGCATAAATGTCCTTCAGCCCTCTTTTTCTTATCTAAGAAGGGTAACTGGCTAGCCTAATCCTTGGAATATTATGTACTTGAAAGTCTTTTGTTTTTCTCCCAAGTCTCTACCAGATATCATCATGAAATGTATATGTACTTTTTAGATGAAGCTCACTCAAAAGATTTTTAAATTTAGAAAAATGTCCATAATAATGTATAAATGGTTATTGAAGACATGAACATAAATGAGATTTCCTGGAGAGAGTGTATTTGTTTTATTTAACCAAAATATATTTGGTACTTAATACATGGCAATTGATGGGCCAATTATGCAGCGTTTGAAGTGCTTTTAAAAAATTAATCATTATTGTTGTCCTCACACAGCCCAATAAGGTAGGTATGTTATCCCCATTTTACAGATGAGGATAATTAACTTATACAAAGCCACCTAAATAATAGGTGGTAAAATCAAGCAATTTGTTTTCAGAGCCTAGATCACTAAACACTACTTTGTAAATCTGTTTTCCTCAACTGAATCAACCTTTGTAGCTCCCTTTGATAAGAAATATTTTGTAACACCACCCCTACCATCCCTAAATGATCATCATAGTTAGTAGAAGTTACTTAACATATAATTTTAAAATCACATAAAATGACATCTGAAATAAAGAGTCAAAGAAGTATAAATAAAATAAAACAAAATATAATAAAAAGTCTTTCACTATGTAAATATTGGGCAGTTGTCTACACTGGAAGACTCAGTAAAGTTGGCGGATGCTGGCACCTATGTGTTGAATCACTCCTACCAGTGCAGGCTGACACAGCAGTGTTGAAATAACTACTCATACACCAAGAAGTGTAGTGATGCTGGAGATGCCATTTCTCTGGAAGGGAGAACAACTCTCAGTCAAAGTTCTCAACAACTAGGAAACAAGTCTCTTTCAATTTAGGGGAACATTGCATTACTGAAATTTTAAGGGTATATTAACACTGGGGAAAAAAAGAGTTAGGTCCTTGCATAACTACAAATGTGCCTTTTACTCATGAGAATGGATGGGGGGTGGGGAGTGGGGGGGGAATCCTACGTTTTGTGTGACTATCCCAGGCGGCTCAGTGGTAAAGAATCCCTCTGCCAATGGAGGAGATGTGGGTTTGATCCCTGGGTCAGGAAGATCCCCTGGAGGAGGAAATGACAACCCACTCCAGTATTCTTGACTGGGAAATCCCATGGACAGAGGAGCCTGGTGGGCCACAGTCCATGGGGTCGCAGAGAGCCAGATATGACTGAGTGAGCACATGCGTGTGTGCGCGTACACACACACACACACACACAGACACACACACACACACACACATCCCCGTTCAGCCCGCTCAGCCTGTTCAGCCCCTCTCCCTCTTTGTGATGAGCCAAAACTTTTCAGTGCTTTCCCCAACTCCTCTGAGGAGTGGAGACGAAGGATTACATTATGGAGAACTATCGCTGTGAAGTGAGGAAAGAGTGGAGGAAAGCTACCCCAGCGGCAACCTCGCAAGGCAGGACTAACAGGATTAAGCGTCATGTAATGGGGACAAATGATGCTTCTCAGACGGACGTGTCAAAATTCAGCCTTATTCCTTCTCTGTCCCACTCCCCCCACCACACACAAACCTGTTCCCAAAAGAATATTTCCCCCAGATAGTAATAATACCTAACAGTAAACCATCCCAGCCAGAAACCTGAATTAATTTTGATTCTTCCTTCCCTCCCACCCAATGCATCCTTGTTATTTTGTTTCCAAACTTCTTATTTTCCCCTTCTGCCACCCCCGCCCATAACCCTGAAAATGCCACAGGTTCTCTTTCCTTCCTCTTTCTCTTTATTGAGGAATAGTTTAAATACAATAAAATGCACACATTTGAGGTAAAAAAAAAAAAAAAAAAAGACGAGTCTTGACAAATAAATATGCCCGGGAAATTCCCTTGTGTCCCTTTTCATCACTCACCTGTTTTCCCTTCACCCCACACGCACACCTGACACCCAGAAACCACTTCTCTGACTTACATCACTATGGATTAGTACTGTCTATGCTGGAGCCTCAAATAAACAGAGTCACATGGTATGCGTATATCCTTCAGTGCTTAGTTACTCTTGCTGAAGTATCTGAGAGTTATTCACATTGTTGCATGTGTTGGTTCATTCCTTTTTTTTTATTGAGAGTTATCCCATTAAATGAATGTACCACGGTTTGTTTATCATCCTCCTGCTGACTGATACTTGGGTTGCTTCCAGTTTAGGGTTATTGTGAATAGCTGCTCTGAACATTCTTGTATGAATTTTTTTTTTTTTTTGGACATGGGACATATGTTTCTCTCTCTCTTGGGTAAATAGCTAGGAATAGAAATACTGAATCACAGGATAAGGGCATTCATAACTACAGAAGAAGCTATACAATGTTTCTGAAATGGTTACAACAGGTTACATTTCCAGTCCCAGAAAGAGCTCAGGTTATTTTACATTCTCACCAGCTTTACACATGTTCACTTGAAATCATTCTCCATTTAGCAGCCCCAGTGATTTTTCTTCAATTGACAACTTGATGATCTTACTCTCCAGTTTAAAATATTAATTCAAAGGCTTTCCAGGGCTCTTGACTCAAAGCCTAATATCTTTAATGTGGTTGGCAAGGTCTCCCAGTGCTATCTGCAGTCACCTGCCTTTTTCCAGACAATTCAATCCAAGGGCTTTTCTTTTGTTTTCTAAAAGGTGTCCAGGTCTTGACCCAGCTTGCTCCTTGCCATTCTTCAGCTCTCCACCCTATGTCACTTCCTCAGGATAGACTTTTCTGACCACCACCCGCGTTGACTTTATTAGGTCTCCCAATCACATATTCTAAAGACATCCTCTACTTCCTCTTCATGACATGATCGCATTTGTAATGTAGTCCTTCCATCATTATTTGCTTAATTTGGGGGAAGGGTTGTTTGATTTTTGATTCTCCAGATTCCTTGTAAGCTCCAGGAGAGCAAGGTCCACATCTGCCTTGTTCTCACTCTATCTTTTGTATCTAAGCAAGTTGCCTAGTATATATCAAGCCCTTAATAATACTTACTGGATAAAGGAATGATTTTTTCCATGCTTGCCTACCTCCCTCTATCCAAATATTCACATTGCCACCAAAGTGGTTTCCTAACAAATAAGTCTGATCAAGTGCTGCTGCTGCCGCTAAAAAATTCTTAAACAAATCTCTGTTCTTAATAGAATGCTATCTAAAACCCCTTGCCTAGCGAAAAAAAAAAAAAAAAAGGCTCTTTAAGAACTCTTAGTGTGTAACCTGCCCTGTTTCTTAGGATTCCTGCTCTGTGTTCCAGTGTCACTGAGTTATTGCTACTTTCATATGTTTTTCAAAGACTCTGACTTGAACATGTTGTTTACCTCCTATCACATCCACCTAACAAACTTCTACTTTAAATGTCAGTTCAAATAGCCTTTCATAAGCCTTCCTAGAGATTCTCTGGACCTCTTACTAATATAGATGCAATTCATGTGTCAAAATTAACTTAGACCTCATTGACTATTTCCCCCTCTTATTCAGGTAGAAACTCAGCTCTCCTAGAAAGGACCCCTTTAGCATTTAGGACTGGAATCTTACATGTTCTCATGAGATAACTCATTTTATCCAGGCACTGCTGGCATGTAAGGCCCACAAGAATGGGGACTTGTCAGTAGGTTTCAGAGTTGTATTCACAATACCTAGAGTGGTGCCTGGGAGGTATTAAGCATTGCTTTAATATTTGTTGAGTGATGAAGAATGAATGTCGTCTTTATTCCAAGCAGTTCCACAAGGTGAGTCAAGGAGCATCATTGTTCTCCCAGGCACCAGCTTGTTACCATCTTGACTACCAGAAAGAACTGGATTCTTCTAGACATCTTACTTTCTTGGATCTGCTGGGTTTTGCTTTATCTTCCAGATACAAGCAACATTCTTTCATAATGCTTTTGTTTGATCCACCAGGCACCTTGATTGTTTTGTTGAGGATAAAGTGGGTACTTCTACCTCTTACTAGGTCTCTCAACATTCACTACTAAAGTAATCAGCTACTGTTTCTCTTTTTCTCTGAATTGAAGAAATGACAATAGCACCTGCTTTGCCCTGAGAGCAAACCTCCTTTACTCTCAGTTCATGAATGTTAGTGAGGAAATGCTGCACGAACACTTTTGAATGTAAAATTTTCTTATACACACTGACCAAATATAGGGGCTTCCCAGGTGGTGCTAGTGGTAAAGAATCCACCTGTTAATGCAGGAGACATAAGATACACGGGTTCAATCCCTGGGTTGGGAAGATCCCCTGGAGTGGGAAATGGTACCCCACTCTAGTATTCTCATCAGGAAAATTCCATGAGCAGAGGAGCCTGGTAGGCTATAGTCCTGGGGCTGCAAAGAGTCAGACACAACTGAGTGACTGAGGACATACACAGTATTAAATAAATATAGTAAGGGATATAACCCTCTCAAAAAAATAGGAAAGTCTATGTCTGGAGAAGGAAATGGCAACCCACTCCAGTATTCTGCCTGGAGAATCCCATGGATGAGGAAGCTGGCGGGTTACAGTCCATGGGGTCGCAAATAGTCGGACCCAACTGAGCAACTAACGCATAGGTCTGCATAGACACAAATGTATATTGTTCATCATTCATTAAACATTAGGTGAGGAATAGGGACTTCAACCAAGGTGAAGCAGATAAAGCGTTATTTACCCTCCCTTCTGAAAAAAACTAAAAATACAAATAAAATTCATGAAACAAGAGTTTTCAAAACACTGAGCACCAAGGAGTGAAAGACAGCGACCCCCGGGACTCCTCTGGTGGCTCAGTGGTTAAGAACCCATCTTTCAATGTAAGTGACTCGGGTTCAATCCCTGGTTGGGGAACCAAGATTCCACATGCTGCAGGGCTACTAAGCCCACAAGCCACAGCTAGAGCGCTGATGTGCCGCAGCTGCTGAGCCCGCGCGCTCTAGAGCTGTGCTTCACAGCAAGAGAAGTCTGGGAGCCTCAACCGAGAAAGCCCTCGAGCCACAACACACACCCAGGGCAGCCAAGTAACTGAGAAAGTGAGCCCTGGGAGATGGAAACAAAGGAGGTGAGCCCTATGATTGCCCAAGATTACCGCGTGAGGATAGTTTCTTGGCAATAACACAGTGGAACAGGGAGGGGCAGCCCAAGCAGAGTGGACTCCCTGAATTGAGGCAATGAAGCTGAGAGTCTGGAGCAGTAAAGTGCAATCAAAGTGGCTAGATTGACAGGTCAGAGTGCCAGAGAGGAGGGAATCACACAGGCGGAGTGCTCTAGAGATCTGCAGAGGGTCACACTTGCCGCTGGAGCTGAGAACCGAACAGTGCCTTCATGGAATGACTCAAGATTGGGAAATATTGGAAGAATTGGAAGGAAAATATATAGACTCACAGAGTTCCTGTTCCTATTAGTGCAGAAAACCTCGGGCATCAGGTGTACTCAGGAGGGTTTTGCATTAATATTGGGACAAAGTTAGGTCTAAACAAACACTACTTCAGTGCTACCCAACAAAGTTTCTAAAAAAAATCCCATAGCTCTGGTGCTACACAATGAAGTTTAAAAGAACTCTCTAAAAGGTTCAAAGAGTTTTTAGTGAACTACATCCCAGAAGAAAATTTAGGACCACTTATATGAATGCAAAAGTATTCAACATGAAACAAAGTAAAATTTGCAGTGTATGGCATCAAATAGAATATTGCCAGATATGTGAAAAATAGGAAAATATGATTGCAAGGAGAAAAATTAATCAGTTGAAATTGACCCAGAAGTGGCATAGATGTTAAAATTAAGAGGAAAGGACATTAAAACAATCTTTATAACTGTATTCCAAATGCTCTAAAAGTTGAGATGTGGAAGATATTTTTTTTAATATCTAAAGTAAATTTCTGGAAATTAAAACTACAATGTCTAAGAAGAAAATAGACTGGGTGGGGTTAACAGCAGATTAGACCCTGGAAAAGAAAAGATTGCTGAACTTGAACACAAGGCAACAGAAACTCTCTAAAATAAAACAGATGATTGGAAAAAAGATTAAAAATTAAATGAAGAAATCAATGAACTGTGAAACAACCTAAAGCGCCTAATATGTATGTTATTGGAGCTTCTGAAGGAGAGAAATGGGGAATAGAAAAAATAGTTGAAGAAATGATAGTAAATTTTTTCCAAATTGGATGAAAACTATAAACCACAAATTCAAGAATATTAACAAACATAAAACCCACCCCTCACATACATATACACACCCCTCGCATATACACACACTATGATGAAAATAACACCAGTACAGTATAATCAAATCATTTAAAAACAATCATCAACAGAAGAATCTTAAAAGCGGCCAAAGAAAAAGACATTATAACCAAGGAATGGAGTCAGAAGACAGTAGATTTTTTTTTGAAACAGTGCAACCAAAAAGACAACATATTTCAAGCATTAAAAGAAAAAAATTGATCAACCTAGAATCCTATTATCTGCAAAAATACTTTCAAAAGTAAACAGTAAATAAAGGCTTTTCAGGCTTCGAAAATCTGAAATAATTGTCACCAGCAGATCTGTCCTATCAGAAAAAAAAAAAGTGGTAAAATGAAGTTTTCAGACAGAAGGAAAATGAGCAAGATAGAAATCTAGAGTATATACATGAATAAAGAGCACTGGAAATGGTACCTACATAGGTAAGTCATAGATAAATATGAACACATTTTTTCTTGTTATGTGGAGACCCCAGTTGGATTCCTGGGTTGCAAAGATCTGCTAGAGAAGGGATGAGCTACCCACTCCAGTATTCTTGGGCTTCCCTTGTGGCTCAGCTGGCAAAGAATCTGCCTGCAATGCGGGAGACCTGGACTTGATCCCTGGGTTGGGAAGATCCCCTGGAGAAGGGAAAGGCTACTCACTCCAGTATTTTGGCCTGGAGAATTCCATGGACTGTGTAGTCCATGGGGTGGCAAAAAGTTGGACATGACTGAGCGACTTTCACTTTGACTTCATCACACAGCATCATCGGATATCATTAAAAGATAATTGTTTAAAACAAAAATGAGATAAATGTATTGTGGGGTTAACAACATAAGTAGAAATAAAACGTAAGACAACAATAACTCAAAATCTGGAAGAGGAGAAATAGATGTACTGTTGTAATATCTGTTTACCAAGATGTAAACTATTGCTTAAAGGTAGAATATGATGAAGAAAGTAAATGTAAACACTACAGCAACCGCTAAAATACCACAATGCTGCTGCTGCTGCTAAGTCGCCTCAGTCGTGTCCAACTCTGTGCAACTCCATAGACGGCAGCCCACCAGGCTCCCCCGCCCCCGGGATTCTCCAGGCAAGAACACTGGAGTGGGTTGCCATCTCCTTCTCCAATGCATGAAAGTGTAAAGTGAAAGTGAAGGCGCTCAGTCATGTCCGACTCTGTGCGACCCCATAGATGGCAGCCCACCAGGCTCCCCCATCCATGGGATTTTCCAGGCAAGAGTACTGGAGTGGGGTGCCATTGCCTTCTCCAAATAACACAATAGTTAACGGCTATTAAGCTGCTGCTGCTGCTGCTGCTAAGTCACTTCAGTCGTGTCCGACTCTGTGCGACCCCATAGAAGGCAACCCACCAGGCTCCCCCGTCCCTGGGATTCTCCAAGCAAGAACACTGGAGTGGGTTACCATTTCCTTCTCCAATGTAAGAAAGTGAAAAGTGAAAATGAAGTCACTCAGTTGTGTCCAATTCTCAGCAACCCCATGAACTGAAGCCTACCAGGCTCCTCCATCCATGGGATTCCCCAGGCAAGAGTACTAGAGTGGGGTGCCACTGCCTTCTCCGGCTATTAAGCTAACAAAAGAGTAAAATGGAGTAAGGTAAGGGTTCAGTTTTATTCTTTTGCAGGTGGCTATGCAGTTTTCCCATCATGCATGCATGCTAAGTCACTTCAGTTGTGTCCAACTCTGTGACCCCATCGACTGAAGCCCGTCAGGTTCCTCTGTCTAATGGATTCTCTAGGCAAGAGTACTGGAATGGTTGCCATGTCCTTCTCCAAGGAATCTTCCTGACCCAGGGATCAAACCCTTGATTTTTCTGTCTCTCACCATTTGTTAAAAGTCTGTCCTCTAAACGTTAAAAGTTCTTGGCATCCGACCAAGGAGTAAAATGAAGTCACAATAATTATACAACTAAAAGTATACAGAAAAAAAAAAAAAGGAAAATGGAAACAAAGAACAAATGGGACACACAGAAAACAAATAGCCAAAATGTGAAATTTAAATTTACTAGACCACATCAGATGTAAGTAGTCCAAGCATCCTAATTAAAGGCAGAAATAGAATGGATAAAAGAGAGGGATCCAGCTGTATGCTGCCTACCAGAAACCCCCTTTAAATACTAAGACATAGACAGGTTAGAGGCAAAGAGAAGGAAAAAATAAACTAGGCTAACACCAATCCATAGAAAGCTGAAGTATTTATATTAATATCAGCAAAGACTTTAGAGCAAAGACTATGACCAGGGAAAATGATAATCCTTTTTTTAACAATAATGGGCCAGTTCAGCAAGAGGGCATCCCAGGTGGCTCAGTGTTAAAGAATCTGCCTGCCAGTGCAGGAGACACGGGTTCAATACCTGGTCTGGGTCAATCCCATAATGCCATGGAGCAGCTAAGCCCATGTGCCACAACCACTGAGCCTCTTCTCTGGAGCCCAAGGGCTGCAGCTACTCAGCCCACGTGCCACAGCTATTGATGCCTGCACGTCCTAAAGCCTGTGCTCTGCAACAAGAGAAGCCGCCGCAGTTAAGTCGGAGCACGCTAGAGAGTAGCCCCCGCTCCCTGCAACTGGAGAAAAGCTTTCATGGCAGCAAAGACCCAGCACAGCCAAAAGTAAATAAATAAATACATTTTTTAAAAGGGAGGAAACACTGAAGATCAGGGTGGTAATAAGTGAAACAGAAAACAGTAAACAATGGAAAAATCAGTGAAACCAAAAGCTAGTTCTTTGAGAAACTAGTTTTATCAGCAAAATTCATAATTTTTTAGCCAGGAAAAAAGAAAACACAAAGTAATAATAACAGAAATGAATGAGATGATAATGCTACAAGTTAAAAAGACATCAAAATGACAATAAGAGTATAAGCCAGTTTATGCCAAAAATTCAGCAACTTAATTAAAATGGACAAATTCCTTGAAAGATAAGCTACAAAAACTCACTCAAGAAGAAAGAGATGACCTGCATAGTCCTCTATCCGTTTACAAATTTGACTTTGTAGTTGAAAACTGTCCCATGAAGAAAAGTCCAGGTCAAGATTGCTTCATTTATTCTAGTAAATATTTAAGGAATGAATAACATCAAAATCTACCAAACTCTTCCAGAAAATTAAAGAGGAGGCACTATTTCTCAATTCTTTATAAGAAGTCAAAATTACTCCAGTAGCAAAGGCCAAGATATTACAAGAAAAGAAAACTACAGACCAACATTTCCGATGAACACGAATATGGAATTTAAAGTGTTTTTGCAAAACAAACCCAACTGTATATGAAAGACAATATTCCACAACCAAGTGATGTTTATTCCAGGAATGGAATCCATCATCGCATTATAAAACTATACAGAATCCACCTGCAATGTGGGAGACCTGGGTTGGATCCCTGGGTTGAGAAGATCCCCTGGAGGAGGGCATGGCAACCCATTCCAGTATTTTTGTCTGCAGAACCCCCATGGACAGAGGAGCCTGGTGGGCTGCAGTCCATGGGGGTCACAAAGGGCTGGACACGACTGAGCGACTAAGCACAGCACTCAAACACAGTACGGCATATAAGAAAAACCATGTATTCATCTCAGTAGAGGCAGAGAAAGTTTTGGAAAAAAATCCAGTATTTGTTTCTGATTAAAGAAAAAATCTCACAGCAAACTATGAATAGAAGGAAATTTCCTCGACATGATACAGGGCACTTAAATTCTACAACTAACATGATAGTTCATAATGGAATACTGAATATTTTTCTCTAATATTAGGAATAAGACAAAGATTCTTACTTGAACCTCTTCTATTCAACATTGTTCTGGGGGTGTCTATACAAAAGAGTAGAAATGAAGTACAACTATCTTTATTCACTTTTGATGCAGAAAGTTCTATAGAATCTACAAAAATGCTCCTAGCTTTAGTAAATGGGTTTAAAGGCAGCAGACAAAAATCAGTTCTATTTCTATACAATAGCAATGATCAATAGGAATTTGGAATTAAAAATTGCAATTATTTTCAATGGTATCAAAAAATATGAAATGCTTAGAGATAAATCTGACTAAATGTGCAAAATCTATACCCTGATAACAAAATATTGTAGAGAGAAAGTAAAGAGTACTTAAATAAACAGAGAGATAAGTGGCGCTTACAAATTGGAAGACTTGGTATTATTACGATGTCAGTTACTCTAATTTGATGTCTGGTAATGGTTTAGTTGCTAAGTCATG
Source organism: Ovis canadensis (assembly GCF_042477335.2). Taxonomy (NCBI): domain Eukaryota; kingdom Metazoa; phylum Chordata; class Mammalia; order Artiodactyla; family Bovidae; genus Ovis; species Ovis canadensis. The sequence goes on along the minus strand of NC_091268.1, from coordinate 37,633,958 downwards.
TCCTACTCTGGTGACCCCATGGATGCAGCCCACCAGGCTCCTCTGTCCATGGGATTTCTCAGGCAAGAATGCTGGAGTGGGTTGCCATTTCCCTCTCCAGGGGATTTTCCTGACCCAAGGAGCAAATCCAAGTCTCCTGCACTGGTAAGCATTCTCCTGCCACACAGGCAGATTCTTTACCGATAAGCCACCAAGGATTTCTAATTTGATGTATGTATTTACTGGAATGATAATCAAAATCCCAACAAGATTTTTTTTTGGGGGGGGTGGGTTTGGAAAAAATTGACAAGTTGATTCTAAATCTCATCTAGAACTATAGAGGACATATAATAACGAAAATAACCTTGAGAAAGACCAAGCAACCCAACTTCAAAGACTTATTAGAAAGCAACAGGAATAGTGTGGCATTGACTCCAAAATAGATACATAGATAAATGTACCAGAACAGAAAATCCCAAAACAAATCTATACCCATCTGATCAATCTATTTTCAGCAAAGGGTGCCAAGATAATTTTTTCAATAAATTTGCAAAAAAAAAATAGTACTTCAATCCATTTCTTATATCATACATACAAACTAACTCAAAATGGATCATATACCTAAATATGAAAATAAAAACTATAGAACTTTGGGAGTAAACATATGAGAAATCTTTGTGCCCTTGGGTTAGGCAATGATTTCACAGTCACCAAAAACATAATCCATAAGACATCAAAATTAAAACATATCAGCTCTTTAAAAGATGCTGTTCAGAGAGAGAATGAAAAGGCACAGACAGGGAGAAAATATGTGCAAACCACATAAAGAATTTATGTCCAGAATACATAACAAAGTCACAAAATTCAATAAAGAGAAAATAACCCATTTTTTAAAATAGGCCAAAAATGTGAACAGACCTTCAGTAAATAAGATACACACACGCTCAAAAGATTTAGTACTTAGAGAAATCAAAATTAAAACCACCATAGGATACCACTACACACCTATTTAAAACGTCCAAAAACAAGGCTCATAATACTATTGTCAGTAAGGAAGTGAAGCAACTGTAGCTCTTATACACACTGCTGGTCGGACATAAATTATTCAATTATTTTGAAAAACCATTTTGATAGTTTTTTAATAGGTACTTACCCAAAAGATATAAATGCATTTGTTCATACAAAGACTTGTACATGAATGTTCAGAGACATTTTCTTTGTAACACTTCCAAACTAGAAACAACCCAATTGTCCATCAACAAAAAAATGCTTAAACAGACTGATTAATACATATATAGTACAATATTCTTCAGCACTTACAAGGAATGAACTACTGATATACACAACGTGGACGAACTCAGATCCAAAATAGTATAAATTGTATGATTTATACGATTTATACTAGAAAATGCAACTTATTTTATAGTAATAGGATAGAATAGATCAGTGCTTGCCAAGGAATAGGAAAGATTCCGGGAAATACAAGAGGGCAAGATTACAAAAAGACAAGAGAAAACTTTTGGGGATGATGGATATGTTTATTATTTTGATTGTGGTGATGGTTTCACAGCTGTATACATATGTTAAAGCTTCTCAAATTAGACACTTTAAATATGTGAGTCAATAAAGCTGTATCTTTTTTAAAAGGTTTGGCAAAGAACTTTTTGGCTTCGAAATGTAAAAGGAAAATGAGTAACTTCCCCGTTAGTGATCAAAGTGAACATCACCCAGAGATGGTAATATCTGAATCTAGCACCACCTGGAAGGATGCAATAAGAACACAGCATCATTTTGTGGGGTTCTTATCAAAGATGAGTAACTTGAACCTGATCATGAGGAAGCCCCAGATCAACTAAATTGTGGGGCATTCTTCAAAAGAACTGGCTTGTAATTTTTTTTATGTGTCAAGCTTATAAAAATCAAGGAAAGACTGACGGAAGGAGACTAAAAAGATACAGCCACCAAAAACAATGCTTGATTCTGAACTGGATCCTTTCCCTACAAAGACACCATTCAGATAATTATGGACCTGAAGAGTTGAGGATTAGATGATAATGATGTTAACATCTGATTTCAATCATTGTATTAGGTTACACATGAGAGTTTCTGAGCTAATGGGAAATAAACTCTCATTTACTTTAGGGTGATGTGGCATGGATTTGGTTCTATTTTCAGGTTGTGTTAGCAATTTACTCTCAAACGGTTCGGTGCAGGGGTGGGAGTTCTTATTCTGTATTTCCAACTTTTCTGTTACTTTGTGATTGCTTAAAAAAAAAAAAGCTCTACTTACTCCTTTATTAATGTACTTGAGCTATCTGTGGAGTAGATTCACAGAAGTGAACTAGCTGGGTCAAAGGATTTTAACATCCTTAAATGCGATGTGTGTACTTAGTTGCTTAGTCGTGTCCGACTCTTTGCAACCCCATGGACTATAGTCCGCCAACCTCCTCTGTCCATGGTGATAAGTATCACCAAATGACCTTTCAAAGAGACTGCCAATTTATGCCCTGGCCAACAATTTATGAAAGCATCTATTTCCTTTTATTTGTTTTGGGCACTATTAAGCACTTTTGGTTTTTCCAGTAGTCATGTATGGATGTGAAAGTTGGACTGTGAAGAAAGCTGAGCGCTGAAGAATTGATGCTTTTGAACTGTGGTGTTGGAGAAGACTCTTTGAGAGTCTCATGGACTGCAAGGAGATCCAACCAGTCCATTCTAAAGGAGGTCAGTCCTGGGTGTTCTTTGGAAGGAATGATGCTAAAGCTGAAACTCCAGTACTTTGGCCACCTCATGTGAAGAGTTGTCTCACTGGAAAAGACTCTGATGCTGGGAGGGATTGGGAGCAGGAGGAGAAGGGGACGACAGAGGATGAGATGGCTGGATGGCATCACTGACTCGATGGACGTGAGTTTGAGTGAACTCTGGGAGTTGGTGATGGACAGGGAGGCCTGGCGTGCTGCAATTCATGGGGTCGCAAAGAGTCGGACACGACTGAGCAACTGAACTGAACCGAACTCAACTGAAGCACCTTTTAGCCATGTTACTGGTGTAATGGTATCAACACTTTTAAAAATATTTATTTTTAATTGATTGATGATTGTTTTACAATATTGCTTTGATTTCTGTCATACATCAACATGAATTAACCATATCAACACTTTTGATCTTTGTCAACATGTTATCTCATTTTAATTTATATTTCTTTAGTCACTAGTGAGGTTGAGAGACTTTTTATGTGTTTATAAGCAATTTGGATTTCTTTTTTGTGAACTTCATGTTCACGTCCTTTGTCCAGTTTCAAGCCGTTCATATTTTCCCTTTTATTTATGAACTCTTTGATATTAAAGAAAGTGGGGTTTTTTTGTAGTCTGAATTTTTTTCACTTTTTTCTAGTACATTATCTATCTTTTAACTTAGTCTATGCTGTTTTTATACTATGCAGCTATTTTAATTTTTATGTAGCCATTTTTTTCCTATTCAGCTTCTGAGATTTTGTGGCTTGCTTAGAAAGATTTTCTTCAATTCAAAATTATATGTGTGGGTGTACACATGCCCATGTTTTCTTATTCTTTGTTTCACTTATTTATATTTAAATTGTTTATTTGTCTGGAATTTATCTGGTGTAAGGAATCAGATAAGCACCCAGCTTTATGTTTTCTTAAATGGCTGGGCAATTACCTGAGAACCAATGACTACACTGTATGATTTTATTTCTTTCCTCCCTTATTTGAAATACAGCTTTACCATACACTAGCTTCTCAAGTGTACTTAATCAGTTTCTGAATTCTAACCTGTTTCATTAATCTGTCTTTCTTTTCATGTACCAGTACCGAACATTTTTCACAAATGCAGCTTTATAATATGCTTCAGTGCATACTAGGGTCATGAAGAGTCGGGCACAACTTAGTGACTAAACCACCACCATACTAGGGTTAATCCCTCTTTATTACTTTTCTTTTTCAGAATTTTCCTGGCTGGCCTCACTTGTTTATTTTTCCATTTGAACTTTAGACTCTTATCTACTTTCACAAAAACCTATAATGTATTTTTATTGACATAAAGTTAAAAATAAAGGTTAATTTAGGGAGAATATGTATTTTCACACCATTAAATCTTCTTATTGATGAACATGGTATGTATTTTCATTTGCTTCTTCTTCCACCTTCTTTCATCTTTGTTGCTGCTGACATTATAAAAGCGGGTATTGGCGCTCTTTTGAGTACAGTATTTTTCTTCCTTTTTTTCTAGCTTTCTTTTTCTGAAACATAAAAAGGCTGTTGATTTTCGATATTTGTCTTGCAACCAACCACCTTTCTGGCTTAATTCAGTCTGTTTTAGAGATTTTTTTGAAAGAGTTTTTCCAATAGTACTCTTGGGGTGTCTGCTGCTGCTAAGTCGCTTCAGTCGTGTCTGACTCTGTGCAACCCCATAGACGGCAGCCCACCAGGCTCCCCCATCCCTGGGATTCTCCGGGCAAGAACACTGGAGTGGGTTGCCATTTCCTTCTCCAATGCATGAAAGTGAAAAGTGAAAGTGAAGTCGCTCAGTCATGTCCTACCCCATGGACTGCAGCCCACCAGGCTCCTCTGTCTATGGGATTTTCCAGGCAAGAGTACTGGAGTGGGGTGCCATTGGGTTGTCTAGATATGTAATTATTTTACCTGTGAATATCATCATATTGTCTTCACGCTGGAATTTTTAAACTTATTTTTAAATCTTGGGTTCATCTAGAACAATGTTTAAAAATAACTGTTAAAAAAGGTAAGGGCTTCCCTGGTGATCTAGTGGCTAAGGATCCACCTGCCAGTGTAAGGGACATGGGTTCCATCCTTGGTCTGGGACGATTCCACGTGCCAGGGAGCAATTAAGCCCGTGTGCCACAACTACTGAGCCTGTACTCTAGAGCCCAGGAGCCGCAACTGCTGAAGACCTAGCACCCTAGGATCCGTGCTCTGCAACGAGAGAAGCTCCCGCAGCGAGACGCCTGAGCACTGCACTGAGAGCAGTCCCTACTCACCTTCACTGGAGAGAGCCCACGCATAGCACAGCCAGATATCAACCAATCCGTCTCTAAGAGCAAAGACACTGAATGATACTTGGTACTCTGTAATGACCTATAGGGGAAAAGAACCTAAGAGAGTGGATACCACAACCAGAGAGTGGCCCCCACTCTCCACAACTAGAGAAAGCCCACACACAGCAATGAAGACTCAGCATAGCCAAAATATACATAAATAAAATGTGTACATGTACAACTGATTGACTTTACTCCTGAAACGAGCACAACATTGTAAATCAACTATATGCCAAGAAATTTTTAAAAAATTTATTGAGGTGTCTTTATAATTGATAAAATAGAAATGTCAATAAATGGAAAAAAGCTGAATGAATGACAAAGTGAACACACACGTGCAGCTCCACACACCCCACTCCCAGTTTCCATTCTTACACCCCTCCCCACAGGAAACCACTGCCCTGTTGAGAACAGGTTGTGTGCATTATGGTTTTAAGATGCTACTGGATTCTGGATTGTGTGTGAAGATTACACTGGCTTTGTGGGAAAATCTGACTTTCTTTTCCCTGTGTATTTGGTTTAAAATAACTAAATTGCCAATATTCAACTGTTTTGGAACTTCAAAGATAGCAATTGCATTGAAAAAATTTAAATAGATGGAAGGACATTCAGAATACCTAACATTATTAAGATGGCAACACTCCTCAAGTTGGTTGAGAGATTTAACACAACTGTATTGGAATACCAGCTGGACTCTTTATAGAAATTGACAAGCTGATCCTAAAATTTATGTGGAAATAAAAGGGACATAGAATAGCCAAAGTGAAAGTATAAGTCACTCAGTCATGTCCAACTCTTTGTGACCCCATGGACTGTAGCCTACCAGGCTCCTCAGTCCATGGAATTTTCCAGGTAAGAGTACTGGAGTGGGTTGCCATTTCCTTCTCCAGGGGATCTTCCCGACCCAGGGATTGAACCTGGGTCTCCTGCAATGCAGGCAGATGCATTACCGTCTGAGCCACCAGAATAGCCAAAGCCACCTAGAAAAGGAACAAATTTGGATGGCTCATATTTCTTGATTTCAAAAGTTACTACAAAACAGTAATTAACACATAGATACTGACATAAAGATTGATGGAAAAGAATTAGGAAATAAGTCCTATTTGCATTCACTTGATTTTTCAACAAGGATATTAAAACAATTAAATGAGTGAAACAGTAGTCTTTTCAATGAACGGTGCTGGGAAAACAGGATGGTCAAATGCAAAAGAATGAAATTTGACTCCTAACTTTCACACATACAAAGATTAACTCAAGATGAATCAAAGACCTAAATGTAAGAACTAAACCTGTAACACTCTTAGAATAAAGCATAAGAGAAAATCTTTATGATCTTGGGTTTGGCAATGGTGTCTTAGACACAAAACTAAAATCACAAACAAAACAACAAAATAGACAGATTCAGTAAAGTGGACTTCATGAAAATTAGAAACTTCGGTGCATCAAAGGACATTACCAATAAAATGGAAAAGAAAACCAATTTAATGGAAAAATATTTTCAAATCATGTATTTGATGAAGGACTTGTATCTAGAAAATGAATGTAAGGAACTTTTAGAACTCAATAATAAAAAGATACATAACTGTGCAAAGAAAAAGGAAACCATAAACAAAACAAAAAGACAGCCTATGGAATGGAAGGAAATATTTGCAAACAATGCAACTGACAAGGGCTTCATTTCCAAAATATACAAACAGCTCACAAAACTCAATATCAAGAAACCAAAAGGGATGGTACGGAGAGGGATGAAGGAGGGGGGTTCAGGATGGGGAACACATGTATACCTGTGGTGGATTCATGTTGATGTATGGCAAAACCAATACAATATTGTAAAGTAATTAACCTCCAATTAAAAGAAAAAAAAACCAAAAAAATCCAATCAAATGAAAAAGAAAACTGGCAGAAGACCTAAATAGATATTTCTCCAAAGAAGACATACAGATGGCCAATGAAAATATACTCAACACATGAAAATTTTCAGCACATGAAAATATATTCAACATCATTAATTACTGCTGCTGCTGCTGCTACTAAGTCACTTCAGTCGTGTCCGACTCTGCGGCCCCAGAGACGTCAGCCCACCAGGCTCCCCTGCCCCTGGGATTCTCCAGGCAAGAACACTGGAGTGGGTTGCCATTTCCTTCTCCAGTGCATGAAAGTGAAAAGTGAAAGTGAAGTCACTCAGTCATGTCCGACTCTTAGTGACCCCATGGACTTCAGCCTACCAGGCTCCTCCGCCCCATGGGATTTTCCAGGCAAGAGTACTGGAGTGAGGTGCCATTGCCTTCTCTGTGCTAATTACTACAGAAATACAAATCTAAACTACAGTGAGGTTATCACCTCACCCGGGTCAGAATGGCCACCCTCAAAAAGTGTACAGATAATAAATGTTGGAGGAGGTATGGAGAAATGGGAACCTTCCCACACTGTTGGTAAGAATGTAAATTGGTGCAGCTACTACGGAGAATAGCATGGAGTATTGATGAAAAACTCAGAATTACCATATGATCTAGCAATCCCAATTCTCACATCCATATGTGATTACTGGAAAAACAGTAGCTTTGACTATACAGGCTTTTGTTGACAAACTAATGTCTCTGCTTTTTAATATGCCATCTAGGTTGGTCAGAGCTTTTCTTCCAAGAAGCAAGCGTCTTTTAACTTTATGGCTGTAGTCACCATCTGCAGTGATTTTTGGAGCCCAAGAAAATAATGTCTGTCACTGTTTCCATTGTTTCCCCATTTATTGGACCATAAAGATGGTTCATTAAAGAGAGAGTTGGACCATAAAGAAGGCTGAGCGTTGAAGAATTGATTCTTTTGAACTGCGGTGTTGGAGAAGACTCTTGAGAGTCCCTTGGACTGCAAGGAGATCAAACCAGTCAATCCTAAAGGAAATCAATCCTGAATATTCATTGGAAGGGATTGATGCTGAAGCTGAAGCTCCTACACTTTGGCCACCTGATGCGAAGAACTGACTCATTAGAAAAGACCCTGATGCTGGGAAAGATTGAAGACAGGAGGAGAAGCAGATGACAGAGGACAAGATGGTTGGATGGCATCACCAACACAACGGACATGAGTTTGAGCAAGCTCTGGGAGACGGTGGAGGACAGGGAAGCCTGGCATGCTGCAGTCCATGGGGTCGCAAAGAGTCAGACACGACTGAGTGACTGAACAACTAGCAATCCTAATCTTGGCCACATATGCAGAAAAAGAAACCCTCTAATTTGAAAAGATACATGCACCCTAATGTTCATAGCGGCACTATTTACAATAGCCAAGACATGGAAGCAACCTAAGTGTCCATTGACAGATGAATGGATAAAGAAGATGTACACACACACACACACACACACACACACACTGGAATATTACTCAGCCCTATAAAGAATGAAAGAATGAGATAATGCAGTTTGCCGCAACATGAATGAACTTAGAGATTATTACACTAAATGAAGTAGACAAAAATATTATTATGTCATTTATTTGTGGAATCTACAAGATAATACAAATGAACTTATTTACAAAACAGAAATAGACTCAAAGACAGAGAAAACAAACTATGGTTAATAAAGGGGAAGGAGGAGAGGGATAAATTAGAAATGTGGGATTAACAGATACAAACTACTATGTTTTAAAATGGATAAACAACAAAGCCTTACTGTATAGTACAGAACTATATTCGATATCTTGTAATAACCTATAATAGAAAAGAATCTAAAAAAGAATATATATATGTGTATAACTGAATCACTATGCTATACACCTGAAACTAACACAGCTTTGTAAATGGATTATGCTTGAAATTAGAAGAGAAACATAACTCAAATAAGAAATGTGAAAAGGATCTGTAAGACATTTCTTCAGGACAAACGGCCAATAAACACGTGAAAATACGCTCAACATCAATAGTCATGAGGGAAATGAACAAAAAATCAATGAGCTATCACTTTACACGTACTGGAATCGCTATAACAAAAAAAAAAGGATAATAACGAGTGCTGACAAAAATGTGGAAAAACTGACACCCTCACACACTGCTGGTGAGAATATAAAAGAGGATAGCCACTTCGAAAACAGTCTAGCAGTTTCTCATAAAACGTAACATAGAGTTACCACATGACCCATGAACTTCACTTCTAAGTATACACCCAAGAGAAGTAAAAACATATGTCCATATGAAAATTTGTTCACAAATATTTTTAACAGTTCTATTTATAATAGTCAAAATGTAGAAGTAACTCAAATATCTATTGACTGCTCAATGTGTAAAGAAATGTGGTAGATCCATTCAATGGAAGATGATCTGGCTATAAAAAGGGACGGATTACTGATACCACCCACGACATGAACGGATTACTGATACCACCCACAACATGAATGAGTCTTGAACACATTATTGTAATTGAAAGAAGTCATACGGGAAAGACCCCATATTATTAATATATGATTCCATTTATATGAAATGTCTAGAATAGGCAAATCCATAGAGTCACAAAATAGATTAGCAGTTGCTTAGGGCTGGGATGGAGAAAGTTGGTGAACTGGGGGGATAATGGATATTGGGGTTTCTTCGTGGGGTAGTAAAAATGTTCTAAAATTGATTATGGTAATAGTTGCACAAGTCTGTGAATATACTAAAAACTATTGTATTGTATACTTTGAATGCATGAATTGTAGGGTATGTGAATTATATCACAAGAAAGCTGTTACCGGAAACATGTCATTTCATATGGTTCAACCCAATATTGTCCAATGTCTTTTTTCTAAAGTTTCTTTAAAAAATATTTATTTATTCAACTGCATCAGGTCTTAGATGTGGCACGTGGGGTCTTCCTTGCTGTGTGCAGGTTCTTTAGTTGCGGCATAAGAACTCTTAGTTGTGGCGTGTGGGATCTAGTGCCCTGACCAGGCATCGAACCCAGGTCCCCTGAAATGGGAACACAGAGTCTTAGCCACTGGACCACCAGGGATGTCCCCCAATATCTTAAATAGCCTCAGCTTATATGGTATGACTTGAAGAACTGAATCAAGGAAGAGAAGAGGGAATGTAAAGATTACCTGCATAAGAAGGTAGAAAAGGAGGCAACCAGTGGGAGCAGCAGGGGGCTGGTTTGCTTTTTGAGGAGAGGACTTAGACTTCCTGCATAGGAAGAGGAGAAAGAAGCAGCGGAGTGGAAGATGTTGAAGAAGCAGGAACAAGGTTGACAGATGACCTCCAGAGTCATGGCGGAAGCAATCACCTGGGAAGGAGTCCAGCCTCTCTCCCGTAAGACAGGAAGGAAGAGGGAGAGGATGAATTCAGATACTAATTAGTTGGTGCAGGAAATTTTTTTTTTTTTCTTCTTACTGGCCTTAACTTTTTCTGGAAAGAAGGCAAAATCGTTTGTAAAAATATAAGAAGAGAGAGCAAGGTCGTGGGTTTGAAGAGAGGAAAACGTTAGGGCTTGGTAAGGGGAATGAATGAGGAAGCACAGGGGCTTGGGAGGGCTTGAAGGTTTGAAGATCCGGCTGCCAGCAGAGCAATGGACTCTGAAGTGATGCTGAGACATGACCCCTGCAGATCCCTGGAGTCTCGTTCGTTTGGGAGCCATCTCCTCCTGAGTCATTCCTGCTTCAGGCCAGACAACCCCGATTCTTTCAATATTAGTCATACATTTTGGCTTTGAGCCTCTTACTCTCTGGACAGCCTCCTCTGAACTGGCTGCCTTTGGCAACCTTTCTCCCAGAACAGAATGTTCTTTGTTGGTGAGTGCTGATCCAAGTCCACCTCCCTGATTCTGAGCCCTATGCTTTCATTAATTCAACCTAAGATGACCAGATTCCACTTGGCAGCCTCATGGCATTGGGTCAGTGCCAAATAAATACAAGGAGCAGACAGAAATCTACCTGATAATATATTAGCCTCCCGCCTTGTTAGGCAGGGGAGAAAGTGGGGCGGGTGGAAACCAGCAGTTTGTCAAAGAAGTTAGAAAGATGTTTAACAAGGTGAGTGGTGAACGTCTAAAGGTGTAGGATCAGGGATCAGGGTGAAAACACATATGTGGGCCATTCCCCCAGCGTGCGTAAGGCCAGCCAGACTGGCACGTCACCCGTCACCTTGAACCTAGTTACTGAACACAGCCAGTCAAGCACATTACCCTGGAGAGCCACAGCCCATTGGGGTTCAGGAGTGTCACAAGATAAAGGGGAAGGTGCAAGGGAACCCTAGGAAATATTTTTCAACCTCAGCTGCTGGTGTACACAGGTGTTACTGCTGGCCTAAGTCTCTCAGCACCAGAAGGCACAGAGTCCCTGATTCTAGAAGGGGTAGGATAAGCATTGTATAAGGAACACTGCCTTTGGTGTCAGATAAGACCCTGATGCTGGGAAAGATTGAAGGCAGGAGGAGAGGGGGACGACAGAGGATAAGACAGTTGGATGACATCACAGACTCAATGGGCATGAGTTTGAGCAAACTCTGGGAGACAGTGAAGGACAGGGAAGCCTGGTGTGCTGCAGTCCATGAGGTGGCAGAGTCAGACATGACTTAGTGACTGAACTACAAGCAGATTTCAAGCCCATCTCTGCTACTTATCTGCTGTGAAACTCTAGAATTTGGCATGCTGCTTAGCCACTCAGAGCCTCAGTTTCCACATCTGTAGAATGGAAATTAATCACATCTACCCTCAGGGCTGGTGGTTGAGAAAATGGTACCAGTGGCCATTCAGTGCCACTCTCCTGTTCACTTCTGGGTCTTTATTTTGGCAATTCCCTCAGAAGTACATGTGACACAGCCTGGATTTGCCTGAATAGTTCCTGGTCAGCCTTCACGCCTCAGCTGGCTCTCTTCTGTCCCCTGCAAACCCTCTTGGATTAAACGTCCTTCTCTCGGCTCGCTTTGCTCACTCCCTTCTCAGGACTGACTGCACCACATCAGAACTCATTACCTGTCTCTTCCAGGTCTGTGGAGGCAGGAACAGCATCTTGCTACCAACGTACCCCCAGTTCAAGGCACATACCGGGCATTCAGCAGGTGAAGTTTCGAAGATGAAGTGAGAATACTGCATGTTTAGCCCATGCCTCCCAGAATGCACTAGGAAGACAAAGGAACACTTATCCACTTTCTAACCTCTCTACAGGTGCTTTGGCTTCCTTAAAATTCTCCCCAAGGGATTCCTATGGTCCAGAAGCTGCTGCTGCTGCTAAGTCGCATCAGTCGTGTCCGACTCTGTGTGACCCCATAGACCGCAGCCACCAGGCTCCCCCGTCCCTGGGATTCTCCAGGCAAGAACACTGGAGTGGGTTGCCATTAAGACTCCACATTCCCAATGCAGGAGGCCCAGGTCCATTCCCTGGTCAGGGAACTAGATCCCACACGTTACAACTAAGAGTCAACACGCCAAAACTAAAGAGGCTACATGCCACAGCTAAGTTAATTAATTAAGTTAAAGAATTCTCCCAAAGCCTGTGGGGGGAATCCAGGGAAGAGAGCACAACCCCTGGAAACAATGCGTGAGTTCCTCTCCTGCCTCTGTCACTCACCAGCTATATGACCTACTCTATCTGTGCCTCAGTTTACTCATCTGTGAAATGAGTCATAGGTTGCCACGGAGATTAAATAAGCTATTCTTGCCATAATGCTTGTAATAATGCCTGGAATGGAGTAAATACCATAAAATATTTAATAAACATCCAGAAAATGCCCCACACCAGTACTCCTGGTGGTCCTGCCATGCTCCTTCTCTCCCACGTCAGCTGCCTGTGATGATCTCCCACTCCTGTTGATAACAAAACAGCACCTAGTCATGTCTTGTGGAGTCTAAGCAACCTCCATCTCAGTTAGATTGCAATCAGCCACACTCGTGTGATTACTGAAACCACAGCTTCTTACGCTTTAATGTGTCTCTCAATCAACTGAGGATCTTATGAATTCTGATTTGGAAGCTGGGGCAGGCCTGAAAATGCTCCATTTCTAACAAGCTCTCAGGTGATGCCTATGTTGTAAGTACGGACCACAGTGAACACTAGGATTCCTTTTTCTCACAGGTAAGTGAAAGACTAGCATATAAACAAAAGTGAGAAAGAAGATTAGAATGAAAGAAATCAAAAGATACCCAAACATAGGTAGTTTCTACCATTGTTTCTGCATTTTAATGTTGTCAGTGTCTGTGATTCTCTTGGCCACAAAATCGTTGCTTTGGCTCTAGCCATCAAGTCCCAGACCCAGGCAGAAAGAAGATGGAGTGGGTCAAGAGGAAGACCAGACTTTTTTTTTTTTGGCTGCACTGTTCCTTTTGGCAGCACATGGGATCTAGTTCCCTGACCAAGAATTGAAACAAGATCCCCTGCACTGGGAGCTCAGAGTCTTAACCACTAGACCACCAGGGAAGTCTCAGAGGGCCAGTTCTGAGCCTGCCTCTTTAACACAAAAGCAAAAGCTATCCCACAAAGCTCTGACAGAACTCTGCTTACATCTCATCGGCAAGAGTGCTTTCACATGGCCACCGCTAGCTTCAAGGAAGCCAGGGAAGGTGTTTGAGTACAGTCCTGCCCCAAAATGACTTTATTTTCTTGGGCTCCAAAATCACCGCAGATGGTGACTGCAGCCATGAAATTAAAAGATGCTTGTTCCTTGGAAGAAAAGCTAGGACCAACCTAGACAGTATATTAAAAAGCAGAGGCATTACTCTGCCAACATAAGTCCGTCTAGTCAAAGGTATGGTTTTTCCAGTAGTCATATATGGATGTAAGAATTGGACCATAAAGAAGGCTGAGCACTGAAGAATTGATGCTTTTGTGCTGTGGTGTTGGAGAAGACTCTTGAGAGTCCCTTGGACTGCAAGGAAATCAAACCAGTCAATCTTAAAGGAAATCAGTCCTGAATATTCATTGGAAGGACTGATGCTGAAGCTGAAGATCCAATACTTTGTCCATAGATATGAACACCAGACTCATTGGAAAAGACCCTGATGCTGGGAGGGATTGGGGGCAGCAGGAGAAAGGGATGACAGAGGATGAGATGGTTGGATGGCATAACCGACTCGATGGACATGAGTTTGAGCAGGCTCCGAGAGCTGGTTATGGCAGAGAGGCCTGGCATGAAGCAGTCCACGGGGTGGCAAAGAGTCAGACACAACTGAGCAACTGAACTGAACTGAACTGCCCAAAACAATGGAAAAGAAAGAGAAGAATGGAAAAGGGATACGCAACTGGCAATATCAGCCAGTCTGTGCATATGCCCAGATTCACGTACACACTTCTTTTCACTCAGAAAATTATGGGATTAGTAAAATAGTCTCTCCCTCCTCTGGCAGAGGCATGGTGGGGCACTGAGTGCAGCAGTGCCTGCTTGGGACCTTTTGAAGGAGGTCACCATTATCTGCAATATCTCCACCATAGTTTGGCCTCAGGTTAAATAACAGGGAGGGAACACAGTCCTGCCCTTCAGCAGAAAATTGGATTAAAGATTTACTGAGCATGGCCCCGCCCATCAGAACAAGACCCAGTTTCCCCTTCAGTCAGTCTCTCCCATCAGGAAGCCTCCATAAGCCTCCATCAGAGGGCAGACAGACTGAAAACCACAATCACAGAAAACTAACGAATCTGATCACATGGACCACAGCCTTGTCTAACTCTAAAACTATAAGCCATGCCGTGTAGGGCCACCCAAGACAGATGGGTCATGGTGGAGAGTTCTGACAAAACGTGGTCCACCGGAGAAGGGAATGGCAAACCACTTCAGTATTCTTGCCTTGAGAACCCCATGAACAGTATGAAAAGGCAAGAAGATAGAATATTGAAAGATGAACTCAGATTGGTAGGTGCCCAATATGCTCCCGGAGATCAGTGGAGAACCAATTGCAGAAAGAATGAAGAGATGGAGCCAAAGCAAAAACAACACCCGTTGTGGATGTGACTGATGATGTAAAGCCTGATGCTGTAAAGAGCAATACTGCATAGGAACCTGGAACGTCAGGTCCATGAATCAAGGCAAATTGGAAGTGGTCAAACAGGAGACGGCAGGAGTGAATACTGACATTTTAGGGATCAGCAAACTAAAATGGACTGGAATGGGTGAATTTAACTCAGAAGACCATTATATCTACTACTGTGGGCAGGAATCCCTCAGAAGAAATGGAGTAGCCATCATGGTCAGCAAAAGAGTCCGAAATGCAGTACTTGGATGCAATCAAAAAAACGACAGAATGATCTCTCTTTGGTTCCAAGGCAAACCATTCAATATCACAAAATCCAAGTCTATGCCTTGACCAGTAATGCTGAAGAAGCTGAAGCTGAATGGTTCTATGAAGACCTACAAAGCCTTCTAGAACTAACATCCAAAAAAGATGTCCTAAAAAAAAAAAAAAAAAAAAAAGATGTCCTTTTCATTATAGGGGACTAGAATGCAAAAGTAGGAAGTCAAGAAACACCTGGAGTAACAGGTAAATTTGGCCTTGGAGTACAGAATGAAGCAGGGCAAAGACTAATAGAGTTTTGCCAAGAGAATGCACTGCTCATAGCAAACACCCTCTTCCAGCAACACAAGAGAAGACTCTACACATGGACATCACCAATGGCCAACACCAAAATCAGACTGATTATATTCTTTGCAGCCAAAGATGGAGAAGCTCTATACAGTCAGCAAAAACAAGACCAGAAGCTGACTGTGCCTCAGATCATGAACTCCTTATTGCGTAATTCAGACTTAAATGGAAGAAAGTAGGGAAAACCACTAGACAATTCAGGTATCATCTAAATCAAATCTCTTATGACTATTGTGAAAGTGACAAATAATTCAAGGGATTAGATCTGATAGACAGAGTGCCTGAAGAACTATGGACAGAGGTTCGTGACATTGTATAGGAGGCAGTGATCTAGACCATCCGCAAGAAAAAGAAATACAAAAAGGCAAAATGGTTGTCTGAGGAGGCCTTACAAACAGCTCTGAAAAGAAGAGAAGTGAAAGAAAGGAGAAAAGGAAATATATAAGCATCTGAATGCAGAGTTCCAAAGAATAGCAAGAAGAGATAAGAAAGCCTTCCTCAGTGATCAATGCAAAGAAATAGAGGAAAACAATAGAATGGGAAAGACTAGAGATCTCTTCAAGAAAATTAGAGATACCAAGGGAATATTTCATGCAAAGATGGGCTCAATAAAGGACAGAAATGGTACAGACCTAACAGAAGCAAAAGATATTAAGAAGAGGTGGCAAGAAAACACAGGAGAACTGTACAAAAAGAGCTTCACGACCCAGATAATCACAATGGTGTGATCACTCACCTAGAACCAGACATCTTGGAATGCGAAGTCAAGTGGGCCTTAGGAAGCATCACTATGAACAAAGCTAATGGAGGTGATGAAATTCCAGTTGAGCTATTTCAAATCCTAAAAGATGATGCTGTGAAAGTGCTGCACTCAATATACCAGGAAATTTGGAAAACTCAGCAGTGGCCAAAGGACTGGAAAAGGTCAGTTTTCATTCCAATTCCAAAGAAAGGCAATACCAAAGAATGCTCAAACTATCACACAATTGCACTCATATCACAATAAATTGTGGAAAATTCTGAGAGAGATGAGAATATCAGATCACCCGACCAGCCTGCTGAGAAATCTGTATGCAGGTCAAGAAGCAACAGTTAGAACTGAACACGGAACAATGGATTGGTTCCAAATCGGGAAAGGAGTACGTCAAGGCTGTGTGTTGTCACCCTGCTTATTTAACTTATATGCAGAGTACATCTATGCCAAAGCCTTTGACTGTGTGGATCACAATAAATTGTGGAAAATTCTGAAAGAGATGGGAATACCAGACCAGCTGACCTGCCTCTTGAGAAACCTATATACAGGTCAGGAGGCAACAGCTAGAACTGGACATGGAACAATAGACTTGTTCCAAATAGGAAAAGGAGTACATCAAGGCTGTATATTGTCACCCTACTTATTTAACTTATATGCAGAGTACATCATGAGACATGCTGGGCTGGGAAGAAGCACAAGCTGGAATCAAGACTGCTGGGAGAAATCTCAATAACCTCAGATATGCAGATGACACCACCCTTATGGCAGAAAGTGAAGAGGAACTCAAACGCTTCTTGATGAAAGTGAAAGAGGAGAGTGAAAAAGTTGGCTTAAAGCTCAACACTCAGAAAACAAAGATCATGGCATCCGGTCCCATCACTTCATGGGAAATAGATGGGGAAACAGTGGAAACGGTGTCAGACTTTATTTTGAGGGGCTCCAAAATCACTGCAGATGGTGATTGCAGCCATGAAATTAAAAGACGCTTACTCCTTGGAAAGAAAGTTATGACCAACCTAGATAGTACATTCAAAAGCAGAGACATTACTTTGCCAACAAAGGTCCGTCTAGTCAAGGCTATGGTTTTTCCTGTGGTCGTGTATGGATGTGAGAGCTGGATGGTGAAGAAAGCTGAGCACTGAAGAACTGATGCTTTTGAACTGTGGTGTTGGAGAAGACTCTTGAGAGTCCCTTGGACTGCAAGGAGAACCAACCAATCCATTCTAAAGGAGGTCAGTCCTGGGTTTTCATTGGAGGGACTGATGATGAGGCTGAAACTCCAGTACTTTGGCCACCTGATGGGAAGAGTTGACTCATTGGAAAAGACTCCGATGCTAGGAGGGACTGGGGGCAGGAGGAGAAGGGGACGACAGAGGATGAGATGGCTGGATGGCATCACCGACTCGATGGATGTAAGTTTGAGTGAACTCCAGGAGTTAGTGACGGACAGGGAGGCCTGGCGTGCTATGATTCATGGAGTCGCAAAGAGTCGGACACGACTGAGAGACTGAACTGACTGAAATGACTGACTGAGGGCTCAGGGATAACCCATTGTCTTTGTGCCGAATCAGCATCATTAGCACGAAATCTTCCTTAGGAAGTTTCTCAGTCATATACATTAGCAGTTCAGTGGAATAGTGAAAATCTGCCCACCCCTCC
The DNA here is from genome assembly GCF_042477335.2 of Ovis canadensis. Lineage (NCBI taxonomy): Eukaryota > Metazoa > Chordata > Mammalia > Artiodactyla > Bovidae > Ovis > Ovis canadensis. The sequence continues at coordinate 37,615,963 of NC_091268.1, read as the reverse complement.
CATCAGCTGTTTCCCTTCTTCTATTATTTTTTTTTAATAATAACTCCACTGAGATAAATTTACATACTATAAAGTTCATCCTTTTAAAATCTATAATTCAATGGTTTTCACTATGGCGACAGACTTATATAACTATCACCTCTATCAATTAAAAAAAAATTTCATCATCCCCAAAAGAAACTCCATATCCATTTAGCAGACACTCCTCACTCCCTGTTCCTCCAGCCTCTGGCAACCACTAATCTGTTTTTTTATTTCTATGGGTTTGCCCACTCTGAGTATTTCACATAAACGGGATTACACAATGTGTGACATTTCACTGAGCACAATGTCCTCTGCGTGCATCTATGTTGTCACAAGTGGCAAGAGCTCATTCTTTTTTATGGCTGAGTAAGATTCCCTTGCACACACAAAGATATATAATACTGTGTAATAATACAATACATAATACACAATAATACAATACTAAGTGGGAGAGGAATTTGAAGAAGAATCGGTACATGTGTACGTGTAACTGAATCGCTTTGCTGTGCACCTGAACAACACCGCTAATCAACAACACCCCAATATAAAATGAACATTTTAAATAAATGAATAAATAAAATTAAAGCCACGGGAACTTCTTCAACAACTCACCGGACCTGCACAGTTGTCCGTGCAGGTGGATGCTGGTCCTGGGAGCACTCTCTGGCCTTGCTCTTGGATCAATGCATTTAGCACTGTTGTCTGAGTCCAGGTGTTGGGCTTTTAAAGATAAGTGGTTTGGTTGCTATTGTGTGGAGCTTGGACCACGGGGACTTGGCTAATTGGGAGCCTCAGCCCACAGAACAAATGGCCACATGAAATTATGTCCCTTTGAGGTACTGTTGTAGGTGTCCCTGGTGGCTCAGTGGTACAAAAGTCTGCCTGCAATGCAGGAGCTACAGGAGACACGGGTTCAATCCCTGAGTCAGGAAGATACCCTGGAAGAGGGCATGACAACCCACTCCAGTATTCTTGCCTGCAGAATCCCATGGACAGAGGAGCCTGGTGGGCTACAGTTCTTGGGGTCACAAAGAGTTCGACATGACTGAAGCGACTTAGCATGCACAACGTTTGTTACCTCCCCAGGGTGTTGTAAGAGGTGGGACATGGGTGGGGACATGCCAGTCTCTGTCCCATGCCTAGGCCTGGGGACAATTCCCCCCTTCTTGGTAGTCATTGCTCTGTCTTCCCTCCATCTAAGATACTTGCCTTTTCCCCTCATCCTCAAAGATGACCCAACAAAGTCCTGCAACAAGTAATATTTGAAAGAACAGAGTCAAAGATGTGGGCTGAGGTTCCTTCTGCTTTCCTCCATATCAACTAATCCCTTTCAGGTGAGAGAACACACAAAATCTGGTTTCCTTCTTACAGCCCATAAGGGAAAAGTCTACTGGGAGCACATTATGAATTGATTGCTCACTAAACCATCTTGCCATAGTATGAGTATGCTTATTATGATTATTTTTCACGCTACTATTATTTTTAAACTATTATTTTAAGTAATAGTTGGGAAAATATTTGCCAGTTTGTTGTTGTTTAGTTGCTAAGTTGTGTTCAACTCTTTTGCGACCCCCTGGATTCTGTAGGCCTCCAGGCTCCTCTGTCCATGGGATTTCCCAGGCAAGAATACTGGAGTGGGTTGCCATTTCCTTCTCCAGGGGATCCTCCCAACCCAGGGATTGAACCTGTGTTTCCTGTGCCTTCTACATTGGCAGGTGGATTCTTTAGCACTGAGCCACATGGAAAGCACCATTTGCCAGTTGACCCTAGGGTAAACACAGCTTTGATTCAAATCTGAGACCTCAGAAATGTGTCATTCAATACAGAGTCTGGCGCCTACTGAAACCATGAGAAATATTAATTTTCCTTCCAGGATGTTCACTAAGAACAGTTCCTGGTGAGGTATTAGATATGAAGGGATGACTATTTTTTATTTTTTTAAGATGATGACCAGCAATATACTATTTCTTTTTTTTTCAATTGATGTATAGTTAGTTTACATGTTGTATTAGATTCTGGTATACAGAAAAGTGATCCAGTTATATATATATATATATATATATAATTTTCAGATTGTTTTTCATTATAGGTAATCACAAGATATTGAGTATAAGGTCCCTGTGTTACATTAAAAATTAAGTATAGTTTCCTGTGCTATAGAGTAGAACCTTGCTGTTTATCTATTATCCTTGTCTGCTCTGCTCTGCTAAGTCACTTCAGTCATGTCTGACTCTGTGCGACCCAATAGATGGCAGCCCACCAGGCTCCCCTATCCCTGGGATTCTCCAGGCAAGAGCACTGGAGTGGGTTGCCATTTCCTTCTCTAATGCATGAAAGTGAAGAGTGAAAGTGAAGTCGCTCAGTCGTGTCCGACTCTTCGCGACCCCATGGACTGCAGTCCACCAGGCTCCTCCCATGGGATTTTCCAGGCAAGAGTACTGGAGTGGGTTGCCATTGCCTTCTCCAATTATCCTTGTAGTACTATGCATATATTAATCCCAAACTCTTAATTTATCATCTTTTTCCCTTTCTCCTTTGGTAACCATGGATTATTCTCTATGTCTGTGAGTCTATCTGTTTTGTAAGTACATTCGTTTGTATTATTTTTTTAGATTCCACACATAAGTGATACCTTACAAGATTTCTTTGACCTACTTCACTTAATATGATAATGTCTAGCTCCATCCATGTTGTTGCAGATAGCATTGTTTCATTGTTTTATATGACTAACACCACATCTTCTTTATCCATTTATCTGTTGATGGACATTTATGTCGTTTCCATGTCTTGGCTATAATAAATAGTGCTGCTATGAACACTGAAGTGCATGTATCTTTAGGGCTGACTATCTTTTAAATAAAGAGTGAAAATTCCAGAATTGCATGTATAGTATGACACTATTTTTTTTCAAAAGCACAAAGCAACAGTATGTGCATTCTACAGGAAAAAAGAAACATTTAGATAAACTTCTGTAAGGATAGACGCTAAGCACACTGAACAGAGGCAGGGAAAGGAAGCCTAGGATTGGCGATGGCAGCTAAACGGGACTTATCCTTACCTGTTACATTTTCATTGTAAGGAGAAGATATTCATATATCATGTGTACAATTAAAATCATTTTCTGACAAGTTCACTTATGATTGAAACACAAGTGGTTGGGAGAGAAGCCAAGTAGCCCTAAGGAAGGGTATGCACAGGGCACGCTTTGCTTTCCTTCTTGGCCCTTGGGTCTCTAATATGGGGTTTCCATAACTACATGAAGTTATGTTTGTTTGTTTGAAAAAGGGACAAGGAGCCTATTTTCCGAAATCCGGGTGACTCACTGCTCCAAATACCAAAGATCTTCACCTTTCTGGGTCTGTTCCAGACCTCCAACAAACTCCTGGCAACCCCTTGTGATGATAACTTGGGAAGCAAAAAGAGAGAGATATGTGGTCAACGGAGTGAGGAACTCCAAAATATTGGCAAAAAGGCTAGTCGGGTCTGGAGGTCAGGCTTAACTATCTTTACCCCCTAGAGTCTTAAAAAAATATTTTTTTATTTCTTTGGCACCGTTGGGTCTTGATTGCAGCACACAGATCTTTGTTGGGCCATCTTTCCTTATGGCACACAACCGCTCGGGCTTAGTTTCTCTGCGGCACGTGGGATCTTAGTTTCCTGACCAGAGATCGAATTCACATACCCTGCCTCGCAAGGCAGACTCTTCAACACTGGACCACCAGGGAGGTCCCTCTAGAGACTTCTGCATTTCCTCTTCTGTAACACATTTGATAGATTGCATTTATCTACTCAAACATAGCCTTCATAACAAATTCGTTTTCTTTTTGGTTGTCTTATCTAATGATCGCATCTGCTCAGGACCATGAGTTTTCTCATGGAGCTGCTGCACTGAGATAGCATCATACAGTCCAAAAGCAGAACATGAAACTCAGTGCTGAACGAACCCAGGTTCAGAGCCGCTGCCACCGTGTCATCTCGGGTGACATACTTGACATCACTCACTTTTTGTTCTTTTATCTATAAAACGGAGATTAAGTAAACTAGTATCTGTGAACAGATTGAAACAATGCTTTTGGCTTTCATATAGCAGGCACCCAATCTATGTTAGGGTTACGTTATCTAGAAAAGATGTTTCTGGCCCTTATCAGTCACAAAATAATACAGAAAGTTACCATTCCTTGAAGCTTTTTGCTGAGAAAAAGCTCACTTTTTATGACCATGGAGTGGCAACTTCTGGCTGAATAATTTCTCTTTCTGACAGTCCATATTTCTTTTCCTTAAAACACTTTTTCGGTAGCATGTATCACCATCTAACCAATACTATATGTGTACTTAATTAGTTTTGTTTACTGCCTGTCCCTCCACTAAGATATCAGTTGGATAAGGGCAGTGACTTGTGTCCTTATTTTCTGCTGCATCTCCAGCAGCTAGCCCAGTGCTGGCACATAAGAGCTTCAGAAAAAAAAAGTAAATAAATAAAAGGAAAGAAAAAAAATAAATAAATAAAAGGAAAGAAAAAAATAAATAAATAAAAGGAAAGAAAAAAAAATAAATAAAAGGAAAGGGAAAAAAAAAAAAAGAGCTCCAGAAAATGTGTTGGATCCATGAACAAATATTCCTAAATTTTCTCCAGGTCTGTATATGGTCCCAACCATGTCAGAACATTTGGAGTCTGAGGAATGATTCTAATCAAGATAATATAGTTTAGCCTCCAGTCTTAGGTGTCTTCTTCACTTTGTTCTTGACCCATATCCACACCAGGCATCTAGCAACACAGTCTCAAATACAGCTCACTTTCATCACTGCCAAGAAGGTTCTTTTGAAGTGTTGGATCTGGTCATGCCACTCTTTTCTGGAAGAATCTAACATTACTTCTTGATGGTTAGGTCTCCATGTGATTTTTTTATACCAGTTAAGATGCTCCTAGATGTTTTTAAAACCAAAAAGCATACCTCCAACTGGTTTAAACAATGTGGACATGAATCAAATCCAATAAAGAGCCCAGATATGGAGTAGACAGAATCTGATTGGATCCTGTGGCTCCTGCTCCATTGACCTTGGCTAAGTCCTACATAGGTTTTATTCACAGGCTTGTAGAGAGAAAGTAGCTTCAGTGATGGCCTTACTTCCTTACTCAATAACATGTAAAAGAGGAGAGACCAATGTACCGTTTTAAAAATTTATTGACGTATAGTTGATTTTATGTGTTTCCCAGGTGGCACTAGTGGTAAAGAACCCACCTGCCAATGCAGGAGACATGGGTTCGATCCCTGAGTTGGAAAGACCCCCTGGAGTAGGAAATGGCAACCCACTCTTGCCTGGAGAATCCCATAGACAGAGGCGCCTGGTGGGTTATGGTCTTAGGGTCGCAAAGAGTTGGACACAACTGAAGCAACTTAGCACGCACATAGTTGATTTACAATGTTGTGTGAATTTATGATGCACAGCAAATGGTTCAGTTATACATACCTACTTTCAAATATTCTTGTCCTTTATGGTTTATTATAGGATACTGAATATAGTTCCTTGTGCCACACAGCAGGACCTTGTTGTTTATCCATCCTTTGTAGAATAGTTTTCATCTGCCAATCCCAAACTCCCAATCTTTCCTTCCCCTACCTCTCCTCCGCCTTGGCAACCACACATCTATTCTCTACAAGTGTGTGTCTGTCTCTGTTTCATAGAGAGGCTCATTTGTGTTATATTTTGAATTCCATATGTAAGTGATACCATATAGTATTTGTCTTTCTCTTTATGACTTACTTCACTTAGTACAATAATTTCTAGGTGCATCCATGTTACTGCAAATGGCATTATTTCATTGTTTCTTTTTTATGGAAGAGTAATAGTTTATTGTATATATATATATATATATATATTGCACCTTTTTTTCTTTTTTTGGTTATGCTGGGTCTTCGCTGCTGCTCGGGCTCTTCTCTAGGTGCTCGGACTTCTCATTGGGGTGGCTTCCCTTGTTGTGGAACACGGGTTCCGGGGCACATGGGCTCCGCAGTTGTGGCCTCTGGGCTGGAGCACAGGCTCAATTGTTGTGGCGCACAGTCTTAGTTGCTCCATGGCGTGTAGGATCTTCCTGGGCCAGGGATCAAACCTGCGCCTCCCGCATTAGCAGCTGGACTCTTTACGACCAGGGAAGCCCCTGCCACATCTTGTTTATCCATTTATCTGTCAATGGACATCTATGTTGTTTCATGGAGAGACAAAGGTAATTTGAGTCCCTCTCTCAAACGTCATGAGTCCTTGCCTAACTACCCTCTGGGCTAAGTTGGGTCATTGCCCCTTTTTAAATCAGTCCCTGCCTCTAAGAGAAGACCACACTCTGGCTGACCTAGGTCTGGATTTCCGAATCAATCACTGATGTGTAGGATGTAATATAGTTGGTTTTTCCCAATCAGGCTCCTCCCTTTTCCTACTTCCATGGAGCATCAATGCCTCTACTGGCTTCTGAATAGTTGAGAGGAGGTGGGAAGGGTATTGAAGGAATAACAGAATCTGCTTTGCAATACATCTCATGGCAACCTCTATACTTTTCCTTCCATTACACACTTGTTTTGAATAAATATTAGTCAATGAATAAAGAAATGAGTTGAGTTTCACCTGCTACAGATGAAAAGAAAGATATCCAAGAAAACTGGAAGAGCTAAGACTTCTTAAGGTTTATTATAACTAGAGCCTGGAGCTTCTCTTGTGGCTCAGTTGTAAACAATCTGCCTGTAGTGCAGGAGACCTGGTTTTGATCCCTGGGTCAGGAAGATCCCCTGGAGGAGGGCATGGCTACTCACTCCAGTATTCTTGGCAGGAGAATTCTATGGACAAAGGAACCTGGTGGGCTACCATCCATGGGGTCCCAAAGAGTTGGACATGACTGAGCAACTAACAATTTCACACACAGAGCCTAGGGACATAGGACTGGGAAGAATTTCCAGAAATTAGACCCAGTGAGTATATCAGTATTCTCCAGAGAAACAGCAATAATAGAATGTATATAGAAAGAGATTTATTATAAGAAATTGGCTCACATGATTATGGAAGCTGAGAAGTCCAGACCTAGGAGAGCCTAGTGTTGTTTCAGTCTGAGTCCAAAGCCTGAGAACCAGGAGAGCTAACGGTGTAAGTTTCAGCCTAAGTCTGAGTCCAAAGGCAGAAGACTGATGTCCCACCTCAAAAACCATCAAGCAGAGAGAAAGAATTCTTTCTCACTCAGCCTTTCATTCTCTTCAGGCCTTCAACAGATTAGATGAGGCCCACCCACCTTGGGGAGGGCAATCTGCTTGACTCATTATACCGATTCAAATGTTAATCTCATCTGGGAACACTCTCACAGACACACCTCATCCAAAAATAACATTTAATAAAATATCTGGGCACTCTTAGCCCCAGTCAATTTGACACATAAAATGAACCATCACAGTGGGCCACAGTCAAATTGCAAAAGGTCTTCCAAGCCATAATAAAAAGGCTGGGTTTATCCTTTAGTCATTTGACCGTTCACACAGTCTTTGATCTCCTGCCCCATGAACTGTGCAAGGAGGTGGGGATAAGATGATGAAATAATGCAGATATGAGCTGTGACCTTAAGGAAGAATCGGGAGAAACAGTCGCACAGCCACCCCCCCACCCCGCCCCCCAGCCCCTGCCCCAGTATCTGCAGGGAATTTGTTTCAGGACCCCTTGCAGACACCAAAATTCATGGATGCTCAAGTCTCTTATAAAATGCCTTAGTGTTGCATATAGCCTACATACATCCTCCCATATACTTTAAATTAGCCCTAGATGCTTGGCACTCTTATGGATGCAGGTACCATTGGGTACCTTCTTGCAGAGCAAATTGAAGGGAGCCTTTCTTATCTATGAGCTTCTTGCACTTTTCTGGGAACACTGATGCTGCTTCAGCATTAGTCAATGGGGATTCCCCCTGCCCCCATCTTTAAGTTCTTGAGTCTGTAGTGCTTTACAAAGCCAGCCAGCCAAACCCTACCATCCTGCATCTTCCTCTCACTTTCCTTGACCCCCTCCCATAACCTCTATGCTCACGGAGGCTGGATGCTTTTTCACGCATAAGTTTGCCACCGTTGGGAAGACGTTTCTATGACATGTCTTCTGACCACACACTTAATGCTTGCTCAGTCTTTGCAAGTACCTTGTTATGGAGCAGAGACTGTTTTTGCCATTGTAGGGCCAGCACTGACTCTTCCACAAATTTCAGCTTTTTTCCGCATCTCTGTATAAACGCTCGGTTCGTTCTTAGCAACCTGATTCCCACTTCGGCAAGCCTCATGCCGCTTTTCAAAAGATTAAGATTTCTGTTTTCTTGTCGAGAGATGGCACTTTATGCTCCCTCTTAGCCTTTGAGGGATTGCTTTGACCACTTAATTGCTCTTTAGAAGCTATTTTTTTCTTCACAAAAACAAAGAGTTCACCTAACACAAGGAGAGAGGGAATGAACGGTGAGATGAAGGATGCTCAAACAAGGAGTGCTGGAGAGACTCTGAGGACCTGCAAGGGGCCCTGAGGCGGTAACAGGGCACAGCTACACATCACTGCATTCGTGTGGATTCAGAGTAGTGCTCCGTGTGCAGCAAATTCAAGTGTTGCTTTTTGGAACTTCCTGGAATAATTTTTTTTCAAATACTTTCGATCTGAAGTTGGTTGAATCCACACGTGTGGAACCCAGATACAGAGGGCTGACTGTAGAGACACTGGATAGCTAATTATCTAGATGTCACCTCCTCTGAGAGGCCTCTCTCACTGCTCACCCATTCTCCAGGGGGAGCCAGTCTCTCCCTCCTCTGGGAGCGCAGGATCCCCTGAAGTAGGTAATAACACAACAGGTCTAAGCACGCTGTCCTAAGTGCACGCGTTCACTTGGGTAGACCTCAAACAGCTCTATGTGATGGACACCAGGATCGTCTGTTCCCTCTTAACAGAGAATATAAGTAACTTGGGGTCTCCCTGGTGTCTCAGTGGTAAAAAAAAAAAAAAAAATCCATCTGCCAATCCAGGAGACACAGATTCAATCTCTGCGTCAGGAAGATCCCCTGGAGAAGGAAATGGCAACCCACTCCCATGTTCTTGCCTGGGAAATCCCATGGACAGAGGAGCCTGGAGGACTACAGTCTATAGGGTCACAAAAGAGACAGACATGACTTAGTGACTAAACAATGACAACAACATAAGTAACTTTCCTGGAAACACAGAGCCAGTAAGTGGTAGAGCTGAGGCATGAACCCACCAGTCCCACTCCAAAGAGCAGGCTCCTCCACATCACGCTAGGTATTGCCCTTGACTGGGTGTCAGCATCATCCCCATTTTATAGATGAGAAGACTGAGGCTCAGGCTAGGATGTGCCTAACGCCACAGAGTTTAGGAGCTGAACCTGAAAGCAGACAGGTGGCAGAGACTGAGCTTCTTCCCCTCACGCCTCCACACCAGCCCTGAAGATGCCTCTGCGGAGGCATCATGTTGTATAGTGTTTAGTTACTTCCACGTCTCTCTCTGTTCTCCAGAGAGAGACTCCTCCAGACTAAAGAAAGACTTAATCCCGTCCCCTCCGTTTCTTAAACTCCAGCACAGTTTGGGCATTTAATCCAATATGCAAATGTGTGCTGAATGAATGAAACGATGAATGAATGAATAATCGTTAGCGAAGTTCCCAGACCCAGGGTAGGGCCTGTGATCGGGAGGGTTTGGAAATATTCTCAGCAAACTGGCGATGTGTGTGAGCCTGTTTCCTTAGCCTTAGGAAGAAACAAAACCCTTGAAAAGGAAGAAAGAAAATGGGGCGTAACAAGGATTCCGGGCTGGATTCCATGACGTCACCCTTAAGTTGGATGTCTGGACTGGTAAACAAAGGCTCCTGTGACGGGAGCCCTGGCTGGCCACTCGGCTGCGCTGGGGAGGCAGGGAAAGCGGCCTGCCTCAATGCTGGCCTCCACCCCAGCTTTAGCCCAGGCGCCTCTGCATTCAGCAGGTATCTCGTCCAAGGGAAAACCAGGACAGGAAATCACGTTGCCATGGAGACCAGAGAGGCCCTTCCAGACACAGGGGAAAATAAACACGTTCTGGTTGGACTTAACCCCCACGAAGCCAGGGTGGTCTCACCACCTAGTCTGAGAGGTCCTGGTTTTCCTCAGAAATGGCCAGTGGCCTGTCCTCCAAGGACTGAGTGGCAATTCCAGCCCACTCGGGGTCCCTGGGCCAGGGTCACCCCAGGGCTGAAGGAGGAAGCCATTTTTCTGCCCTGATCTAAGACCTCCATCTCCTTCACAACTCAGGGCTCCCTGCTGACAAGGACTGACATTGCATATGGTGCTTGCTGGGTGCCAGGCAAGATCTATTAACTCCCCCAATCCCCATGACAACCGCTGAAGGAGGCCTCGTGTTACTCTCATATCCATTTTACTGATGAGAGAACTGAAGCACAGAGGCACTGTGACTCACCCAAGGTCATCAGATGGTTGATGTTGGCACCAGAATTTGATGGACTTGGAGAGTTCCTTGGCAACAGGGTATAGCACTTAAGAAGAGAGCACTTTGGGAATTCCTTGGCGGTCCAGCAGTTAGGACGCTATTCTCACTGCTGAGGGCCTGGGTTCAATTCCTGGTCGGGGAACTAAGATTCTACAACCCACATGGTGCAGCCGAAAAAAAAAAGAGAGAGAGAGAACAGGACTTTGGAACCTCCAAAATTAGCTGTGTGACCTTGAGCAAGTTAATTAGTGTCTCTGAGCCTCAGTTTCCCCACCTACTTGAAGCACTGTTTTAGGATTACATTCAATGCACATTTACTGAGCATGTACTGCATACTAGGCACTATGGGCCTTGAAAGTACAGAGGGATGGAAGACAAACACGATCCTAGGATCAAGCAGCTTGTAGACGGACAGAGGGAAGTGCCCCGCCCCCTCCTCCCTCCCCCCTCCCCCCCCCCCACCTCCCACACCCTCCCTGGAGCTCTGAGGCAGGAAGGAGTTGGCCCCTTGGAAAAACTGGAAGAAAGCCAGAAGGGCTGCAGTTTGACCGTAGTTTTCCCTCTAATTGAAAGAGGTGGGGTTTGAGCCGAGGCCTGATGCTGTGAGATTACAGAAGAAAGTCAGGTTTCAAGGGCACTGTCAGGGGTCAGTCCTGCCTAAAGGGGTCTAGACTAGTGGTTCGCTATCCGATTCCAGATGAAGAACTAAGTTTGGCCAGTCTGCTTGTTTTTGTATGGGCCAGCCAACTAAATATGGCATTTACATTTTTAAGTCATTGAAGAAGAATTTGAAAAAATATTACTCTGTGACATGTGAAAATAATGTGAAATTCAAATTTCCGTGTCCATAAATAAAGTTTTATTGGAATGCAGCCATGCTCACATTGATGGAGGGGCTCTGGCCACTCAGGCGCCAAGCCAGCGGGTTGAGTAGTTGGGACAGAGATGTATGGCCTATGGAACGGAAAGCACTGAATGCTTGACTCCTGATGGAAGGAAGATTCCGAGCCCTGGACCAGATGCCTCTGGCTTTGGGTGGTGGTGGTGGTGTAGTCGCTAAGTTGGGTCTGACTCTTGAGACCCCATGGATTGTAGCCCACCAAGCTCCTCTGTCCATGGGATTCTCCAAAAATATTGGAGTGCGATGCCATTTCCTTCTCCAGGGGATCTTCCTGACCCAGGGATTGAATCTGGGTCTCCTGCATTGCAGGAGAATTCTTTACCAACTAAGCCACCTGGGAAGTCCCTGGCTTTGGGTAGCAGAGTGTAATTAGGGAGAGATTGTGCATCAGGACCTTTGAAGGGCAGCAAGGCCAGGAAGCAGCAGTTCCCTGTGAGTTAGAGGTGATGCGGGTAACAAGGTGCTGGGTACCACAGGTGTTCACACCTGACGTCCTCACCATGGTAGGTTAAGATGATGGTTCTTGCTTCACACACGAAGAAAAGGACCGATGTCTTCGGGACCTGCCCAGGGTTATGCAGCTGTAGGGACAGGGTCAGGATTTGAACACGGGCAGTCTGTACCCTGCCACCTCTCCCAGGTGGCTTCAGTGATGAGACAGGTTTCCCTGGGGATGCCATGCTAGACTTGCAGCTGACCTGGGCTACCAGCTTGCCTGTCCCAGCAGCTGCAGGAGAGTCTTCTGTGGCGACCCCAGCACCTGTGGTCCTGCTTTGTATTCAGGGACCTTCTTCTTTTTCTGGCTGCACTGGGTCTTTGCTGCTGCCCGTGGACTTTCTGCAAGCAGGGACTGCTCTTCATTGGGCTGCACAGGCTTTTCTCACTGAGGAGCACAGGTTCCAGAGCACAGGCTCAGTAGTTGTGGCGCATGGGCTTAGTGGTTGCGAAGCATCTGGGATCCTCCCTGACCAAGGATGGAACCCGTGTCCCCTGCATTGGCAGGTGGACTCTTAACCACTGGACCACCATAGGGAAGTCTCTGGACTTCACTATTTGACAAAGTCTTTGTGGTGACTACCGTCTGCTTGCCCTCAGAAGCAGGTTCCTTAGCACTTCACAGCAGAGGGCTTGAGACCCCTCCAGAACTAGCTGCATGACCTTGGGCAAGTTAATTATTTCTCTGAGCTTTAGTTTCCCCTTGGGATATAAATGACTACCTTGAAGGAAATTGTTGTGAGGGTTAAATTCAGGAACACATTTATTGAGCACTTACTGTTTGCTGTATACCTTGTGCTTTTGGGAGGCAAAAAAAAAAAAAAAAGGACTATTCAAAGGGCTCCCTTACTCAGTGGCTTCCCCTTGGTTTTGACCACTAGGGAGCCCCAGAAGGTAAGGAAGCTGGAAGGATTTAATCTCCAGCTTGTACCCTGCTGGGTGGTGGTAACTGAGGGTCATAGCTCATGGCGGTCTTCACCCCATGGGCTTCTCAGTCTCCAGGTTACAGTAGCCACTCTTGCCTTTCAGGTCTAGAGGTGATAAAACAACCCAATGTAATTAGTCCCTGGGGATACTTATGGTTTTTCTGACACACTGTCCTCCCTTGGAGAGAGTTCCTTTATTAAATGCCCCTTAAATTACCCGATTTGAGTGTGCCTACCCTTTCCTGCTGGGACCCTGACTGGCACACTCTTCATTTAAATTAATTTTCCAAGCATGGTGGGCTCATTATATCCTGCCCAGTCTCACAAAACATCTGTGGGGAATCTCTCCAGTTCCCCAACACAATATTTGTAGTTGAAAACCCCATCACAACGTTATGTCAGAGATGAACTATATCCCATACTGGTGAGGGTGTAGGGGAATAGAGACTTTTATGCACTGATGGGTAGGAATGTAATGTGGTAGAGACTAAATACAGGTAATTTTGGCAAAATTTTTTGACCCTTTGGACTGTAGCCCACCAGGCTCCTCTGTCCATGGGATTTTCCAGGCAAGAATACTGGAGTGGGTTGCCATTTCCTACTCCAGGGGATCCTCCCGATCCAGGGATCGTACCCATGTCTCTTGTATTTCCTGCATTGGCAGGAGATTCTTTACCACAGTGCCACCTGGGAGTCTCTAATTTTAAAATATCCCTTTGACCTAGTAACTTCATCTTCAGGAATTTATCTCAAGAAAATAATCATACAAGCGTGAAGCGATGTTCTATTGTATCAATAGTCAAACCAATCATCTATTGGTAGCTGATGAGATAAATTAGTTTACTCAGTGGGTATTTTTTGAATGCCTACCAAGCTTCAAGCACTGTTCTAGCCCCTAAGGATCTAGTGGTAGGCAAATCTGTTGAAGTCTTGTGCTCGTGGAGGTTACATATTAGCAGCTGAATTAATCACAGCACATGTGTATAATGAATGACATGCAACATGACAACAAAATTAGCAGCCCCAAATGTATGAGTTTAGAAAGATGTTCATGATGTATGATTAACAGAAACTCTGGCTACAGAACAGGAAGTAAAAGAGGATCCCATTTTTATTTAATTGATTTAAAAGAAAATATAGAAGAATATGAAACAAATTGTTAATCATTGTTGATTGAGACAATGAGGTAATCAGGACCTTTCATTTTCTATTTCATGTGTATATATTATTTGAGTTTTATTGGAATAAGCTTTACCAATTAAAAAAAAGCTATTTTCACTTGGAACAATAAAATCTCTAAGCCGGCTTCCTTCCTTTCAAAGCAGTATTTATTTTTTTTTAGGGACTTCCCTGGTGGTCTAGTGGTTAAGAATCCAGCTTCTAATGCAGGGGACGTGGGCTTGATCCCTGGTTGGGGGGCTAGGATCCCACATGCCATGGGGCAACTAGAGAGCCTCTGTGCTGCAACGAGAGAAGCCAGAAAGCTGAGCGAGAGAGAAGCCGCTGCACAACCACAACCAGAGAAAGCCCATGCGGCAACGAGGAGCCTGCAGAGCCAAAATAAAAACCAGCTAAATAAATCTAAAAATAAAGTAGCGTTTACTTTTTAAATAGCAAAAGTTACACCTAAATACATTCTTGGTGTTAAAATTTCTAGAAATGCAGGCAAAGTTTAAGTTCTTCTTAACCACACCCAGGGAAGCATGCTATGACTTGGTATGTTTACCTCCAGACTTATTTCCAGATATTTACCTACATTTACTTGTGGCTGTAGAAATATATTATGTATTGAGGTTTTTTTTCTTTTACATGAATGATATCCTACAATAAGCCTTCTTTTGTTTTCTAAGATTTATTTATTTATGGCTGTGATGGGTCTTCACTGCTGTGTGCAAGCTTTCCCTAGCTGTGGCAAGTGGGGGCTACTCTTCATTGGGGTACTTGGGCTTCTCATGGCAGTGGCTTCTCTTGTTGCAGAGTATGGGCTCCAGGCTCACAGGCTTTAGTAGCTGTGGCACATGGGGTCAGTAGTTGCAGCTCATGGACTAAGCTGATTCTTGGCATGTGGGATTTTCACAGGCCAGGGGTCGAACGTGTGACCTCTGCATTGGGCAGATGTATGCCTATCCATTGGACCACCAGGGAAGCCCTACAATAGGTCTTGTTCTTCAACCTGCTTTCTAAAATTCAATGTTATAAATGCCTTACATTATAACCAATAGATTGACTTCATTTCTCTTAACCATTCCATAGTATTCATAGCATGGTTAAACCAAGTTAATTTAGGACCTTAAAAGGTTTTACAGTGTGCAGTTTAAGACTGAGCCCTAGGTCATATATGACTTATCTATTTTTACACAATAAATTACCCCAGAATTTAGCAGCTTAAGACAACCAATATTTACTATCTCACAGAATCTGTGAATAAGAATCTTTCACAAGTCTGCACTCAATGTGTTAGCCAGGACTGTGGTCTCATCCGATGGCTCAAGTGAGAGAAAATCCACTTCTGAGCTCACACACATGCTTGTTGGCAAGCCTCTTTGCTGCCTGTCGGCTAGAAGGTCTTCCTCAGTTCCTTGTCAAGTGGATCTTCCCAGAATCCAGCTCACAACATAGCAGCTGTCTTCCCTCAGAGACAGCAAGCAAGAGAAGGCACAAGAAATGGAAGCCAGAGTCTCTCTGTCACCAAATCTTAGAAGTGGGCTTCCCTGGTGGCTCAGATGATAAAGCGTCTGCCTGCAATGCGGGAGACCTGGGTTCCATCCCTGGATCAGGAAGATCCCCTGGAGGAGGAAATGCCAATCCACTCCAGTACTCTTGCCTGGAAAGTTTTCATGGACTGAGGAGCCTGGTAGGCTATAGTCCATGGGGGTTGCAAAGAGTCGGACACAACTGAGTGACTTCACTTTCTTTCTTAGAAGTGACATCCTATCACTTTTGCTATATTATATTTATTTGAAATAATTCACTAGATCCAGTCCACATGCAAGGATGAGGAGATTATACAAGGGCAGGGATATCAGAGGACAAGAATCGATGTGGGTTATCCTGGCCATTATCTACTCTGGGAAAATAAGCAACCACAAGAACCATGGATATGATGAAAGATAATAGATGAAGCATAAGTAATTCAAGGCAGGAGCTTCTTAAGGACTTATCCACTCATTCCACAAGCACAAGTAATTCAAGGCAGGAGCTTCTTAACGACTTATCCATTCATTCCACAAGTATGTACTGAGCCCAACCAACGTGTTTCAAGCCCAGACACTACTCTAGGTTCTGAGGATAAAATGGTAAACAAGACAGACCAAGCTCAGGCTCTCATGGAGATTATAGTATAGCAGAGGCAAGCAAGGCAACTAGAGAGATAGCAAGCATAGGAAATAAGACAGTGGTCATGTAATTCATGAGCGGTTTAATAGGAAGACTCACCACAGTCTGCTGGGGAACTGGATGTGATGAAGGAGGGGGAGGGAAGAGTTGAAGATGATTCCCATGTTTCAAGGGACCATGTTTCAGTTGATAGACCCTGGTACCTTGTCCAGGGGGAAGAAAACTGGAGGGCAAATAGACTTAGGGAAGGACAATAAGCTCAGTGTTGGATGTGATGAGGTTAAGGAATCTCTGGGACAACCAGGTGATACTCAGGAGGCAATTGGACACCAATCTAGCAGCTCAATGGGCTTCCCTGGTGGCCCAGATGGTCAAGAATCTGCCTGCAGCGTGGGAGACCCAGGTTCAGTCCCTGGGTTGGGAACATCCTCTGCAGAAGGGAATGGCAACCAACTCCGGTATTCTTGTCTGGAGAATTCCATGGATGGAGAAGCCTGGAGAGCTACAGTCTATGGGGTCACAAAGAATCAGATATGACTGAGCAACTAACAAACACACATACACACACACACACACATTAGCAGCTCAACAGGGATGGCCGGACTCCAGACAGAAAATAAGGCATTAAGGGAAATTTCCCTAGTGGTCCATTGATTAAGGATCCACCTTCCAATGCAGGGGATGACAGTTTGATCCCCAATCAGGAATTAAGATTCCACATGGCACGGGGCAACTAAGCCTGCAAGCTACAACTAGAGAGACTGCACACTCTGGAGCCCACACGCTACAGCTACTGAGCCCACGCACCACAATGAAGATCCTGAGGGCTACAACTAAGATCGGATGCAGCCAAAGAAACAAATACATATTAAAAAAATAATAATCGAAAGTTGTCTTGAAAAAAGTTTTAGAAAAGATAAAAAGGGGTTTCCCAGGTGGCACTAGTGGTAAAGAACCCACTAGCCAATGCAAGAGACATAAGAGACACGAGTTTGATCCCTGGGTTGGGAAGATCCCCTGGAGGAGGGCATGGCAACCCACTCCAGTATTCTTGCCTGGAGAATCCCATGGACAGAGGAGCCTGGCAGGCTATGGTCCATAGGGTTGAAAAGAGTCAAAAATGACTGAAGCAGCTTAGTACGCATACAATGTCTAAGATAAAAGAAGTGCTTAAAAAAGACACACACCAAAAAAAACCAGATCAGCGTTGTAGTGGTGATATTTGCATGTGTGCTAATTCATTTCAGTGGCATCTGACTCCTTGTGACCCTATGGTCTGTAGTCCACCAGGCTCCTCTGTCCATGGGATTCTCCAGGCAAGAATGCTGGAGTGGGTTGCCAGGCCCTCCTCCAGGGGATCTTCCTGACCTGGGGATCAAACC
Source organism: Ovis canadensis (assembly GCF_042477335.2). Taxonomy (NCBI): domain Eukaryota; kingdom Metazoa; phylum Chordata; class Mammalia; order Artiodactyla; family Bovidae; genus Ovis; species Ovis canadensis. The sequence goes on along the minus strand of NC_091268.1, from coordinate 37,598,411 downwards.
CTCACCTCCTCTGTCTCCTGAATTGGCAGGAGGGTTCTTTACCACTAGCACCATGTGGGAAGTTCCCAAAGGTGATATTTAAGCCACATTAATACATGGAGAAAGGAAAGGAGGCTAGTGGAGCCCTGAGAAATAGGAACATCTCTAGGGTGGGTAAAAGGAAAGGGAAGCCAAAAAGAGAGAGAAGATTAAGAAACAGAGAGGCAGGAGGAAGTGTCACGGATTCTGCAGAAGAGAACTGGAAGAAAGAGGAGTGAACAGCTTTGTCTAAGCCAGTCAAGATGTCTCCCTTGGGGCAAAGAGAAGGTCATCAGTGACCACGATGAGAAGCACTTCAGAAGTGTGGAGTGGGAAGGCAAGAAGGTTGAGAAGTCACTGAAGGATGGAGAAGTAGAGACAGTGCAAGAAAACCATTCTTGAGTTGTTTTTTTAATCCCATTGGCACATAGATGACTACTGAGGCATTATCTGAATTAAACGTCCACCCTTGACATTAAGTCTCTGGGAGGCTGTCAGCTCTTCTCGTCTCATTCAGGCCCAATACTTTGGTTGTAAATAGCTCCATTAGGCAAGAAGGATAGAATTGCTTTGGACTAGTGGGGGAAGGAGTAGAAAGGAAAGTCAGAGAGGAGGGGCACACCTGTCTGGACTGTGAAGTTGTCTAACCTCCAGTCAACAGAGAAGCAGAGGCTTCCAGGAGTGAAAAAGCTGAGGTGCTGGGAAGTCCTAGATTCCTCACGGTACTCAATGTCTCCTATCTAAACAGAATCTCCTTCCAAAGCCAAAGTGTGTCCATATCCTTTAGCAAGATGGGTTTTTTTTTTTTTTAATTTGGTTGCATTGCACAGCAGGTGGGATCTTAGTTCTCCAACTAGGGATCGAACCCAGGTCCCCACAGTGAAACTGTGGAGTCATACCCCTTGGACCTCCAGGGAATTCCCCGAAAGATGGAATCTTAGGAAATTCAGGCATTTACGAAGTAGGAAGAATCTCAGCTTTTCTCAGGCAAAGTATCTTTCTGGATGTCTGCCGTGTCAGTTTGTTCTTTCTGTCCAGAAAAGGCCCTGTTTCTTTACCTTTTCTTCTTCCCTTTGTGATCAGAAAATTGCCTAACATTGGTGGTGTTGGCTGGAGAGTTGGAGTGAATTGAGGGACATGGCTCCTTTGGCAGTCTTTTCATAATCTTTCCTGCAACTCTTCTGAAAAATGTTTACTTCACATAATTGTTCAGATTTACACCAAACTGTATATGTGTGTGTATGTGTGTTGGGTGGCATGAGAGGTGTCTTAAGACAAACAGTGGGTAAAAAGCTTCCTTTGCACGTGTATCCTTCTGTCACGATCCTGAACAATCTGTCTGCTTTTATGTGTCACTCTGTTGCAATGGAGAAGAAAGGGTGTCCCTGCCGCCACCTGCAATCCAGGCTCTGCTGCTTGCAAAGTCCCTTTCTAACTGGGCTCCTGCTGGCTCACATGGTAAAGAATCTGCCTGCAATGCAGGAGACCTGGGTTTGATCCCTGGGTGGGGAAGATCCCCTGGAAAAAGGAATGGCTACCCACTCGAGTATTCTTGCCTGGAGAATTCCAAGGACAGAGGAGCCTGGCGGGGTACAGTCCGTGGGGTTGCAAAGAGTCAGACATGACTGAGCGACTAACATGATGACGTTTACTTTTCTAACTAGTCCCAAATTACTAATCCCACCCAAGAAAACTGGCACCCTGCTGTTTGTGGACCCATCGAATCATCTGATACTATTTCACTTTTGAATCACAAGTTAGAAAGAAAAGGTAGACCATTTAAGAACATTAACATTTGACCTGAATCAACCTTCTATTGACAAGAGATGCCCAGGGCTGGGAAATCTGAGAACTAACTTGCCACTGGGATTTTCTTGTCCACTTGCTTTCCAAACAATCATACCTAAACAGCTGTTTTGTTTTTATCATGTGTGACCTCCCATTTCATTTTATTAATACATGTTCAAGCGCTACTTGCATTTAGAAAACAGGTAAGTTTTGCAAAATGTGACTGTCAATAATGACGATTTGTAATCTGTAGAATTTACTCCTTGGGAGAGACTCATTCAGGTCTGATGTGATGGTCCTCAGCCAGATTTTCAGCATCTATAAGGTGCACCTTCGAGGCAATTTGTGTAGCTACTTCCGTTTTCTCCTCCGCCCTGTGATAATGCTTCTGGGGACTGAACCACTGCTGTGTTATATCATTACTCTTAGTGTTAAGATTCCCAGTCAGTTCTTTTCTGCTGCACTGAATTCTGAAGCTCCACTGTTATTTTTTCACTTCTTGACCTATTTCCTCTACCTTTCCCAAGTTCCTCTTTAGTTGCATTGAGACAACCTTCTCCTGTGTCATCTCTGCTTTTCCTGCTTCCAATAAGGTTTTTGTTAAGTGGATGTTTTGTTAAATTTTCCTTTGTATCTGCCTCTTTTTTTCAGTCTTGGCCTATTATCTCATTGAGTGTAGACCACTTTTCAAACATGCTGCCTTCTTTGCAGTAAATCTTTGTATCAGGAGAAACATTTTCTTCTGAGCTCTTTCATTTAGGTAATTTATCTCATGCTATTAAATATTTTCATAAGTCCCAAGATTTTATTTTTATTCATTAATAATATACTAATTAGCTTAATTTGATCTATATATGTGTTGCTGGAATGCCTTTAGATTGAATAGATGTTTCAACCAACATTTGGAGCAGGAGGGCAGAAGGTCACTAACTCTGTTTCTGTAGGATATTCAAGACTAGACCCTACCTTACTTTATTCAGAATCCCTGAAACTTAGTGCTTGGCTCTCAGTAGTTGTCAAACCTTGCTGGGTGATTCTGTTGTACAACTAAGGTGAGAACCACTGCTTATTAAGGATAAGTGGCTTATTAAGGATCAGTAGAAGCTAAAGACATCCAGCAAAGCTAGCAACACAGCACTGAATTTTGACCAAAGCAGGTGGCACTAGTGGTAAAGAAGCAGACTGCCAATGCAGGAGATAAAAAAGATTCAGGTTCGATCCCTGACTCAGGAAGATCCCCTAGAGGAGAGCAGTCCACTCCAGTGTTCTTGCATAGAGAATCCCATGGACAGAGGAGTCTGATGGGCTACAATCCATAGGGTCACAGAGCTGGACACAACTGAAGTGTGATGGACAGGGAGGCCTGGTATGCTGCAATTCATGGGGTCACAAAGAGTCGGACACGACTGAGCAACTGAACTGAACTGAACTGAGTGACAGCATGCACGCATGCACAGATAAAGCAATGAAGATGCTTATGAAATTCGAGTCCATTATAACTTTATTTTCTTAAAATGAGAAAGTGACAAATCTCAGCAGGAGCCCTTAGGCTTATCGCTAAGGCTAGTGTTGAAAGTAAATTTTGGACACAGTGCTTTTAAAAGAAATACTTTTGAGATTATTGCTCATGTTGATGTTGTTTTGATATCACAGATGTTTTTTAAAGGCTACAAAAATTATAGTGCATATTCCTGACTCCCTTTCTGAGGTTGTTTTATATTTTGATGGTATCTGATGCCAGGCTTTGCTGCTAAGAATAATGTAGTCTAAAGTGGGTTGCAATGTAAGTAGCACATAAGCGGGGACTTTGGTCTGTTTTAACTCACAACTGCATTTTTTACTTGGTGAATGTCACATAGTGCTCTTGCAAAAATATTTCTTGAGTGAGTTGTTGAAAGGTTGTTTCACTGCTTGGGTTAGTGGAATTCTCCCCCTGCCACCACCTGTTTTCCTTACCTTTGCCTGAGACATGGCCCTTGCAAAGGGAACCCTCTGACATCCCTAGGTGAGCAAGGCTCTGTCCTCTTTCTCTGGGAAGGCAGTGGAGCCATGATCCCAGGACGTGAACTGTGAAGCCTGGTGGCTCAGATCTGAGTTTGCTTCTGACACCTAATAGCTGTATAACCTTTGGACTTGGGCAAGTTACTTAAGCTTTCTTTTCTATACTCTCTCACAGTCTTACTATACAAATTTTCACAGATACAGAAAAGTTGGAAGAATAGTACAATTATATACTAATATATGACATATGATAAACATAATAGTAATATATGATGTGCTATTTTTTAAGATTTTTTTTTTTGAGGTGGACCATTTTTAAAGCATGTCATGCTGCAGTCTATGGGGTCACAAAAAATTGGACATGACTTACTGACTGAACAAAAACAATTTTAAAATTCTTTATTGAATTTGTTACAATATTTTCTCTGTTGTATGCTTTGGTTTTTTTGACTGCAAGGCACGTGGGATCTTAACTTGGGATCAGGGATCAAACCCACACCCCCCTGCACTGGAAGTTGACGTTTTAACCACTGGACAGTTAAGGAAGTCCTTGTATTATTGATAACCCAATAATGAACCACTTAGATTCAACATTTATTAATGTTTTGCTATATTTTCTAGGTTTGCCATATATGCATATGTACAAGGATTATATATTAATAATTTTTTAAAAAAGATCTTTGTCCTAGGTTCATGGCACCCAACTCCTAACACCCTTGGAACTCTGGAGTGATGCATGTCTTTTGTATGCTAATGAGATGACTGGTGCATAGGGGCCATTATATAGCTTCAGGGTGGGTACTGGTCCTCAGAGGACTGGACCTAGTCTTGAGGACAGGGTTGGAAACATCAGCTTCACCTTTCTCCTGGGAAAAGAGAGATGCTAGAGATATGAGTTAATCACCAATGACCAATGATTTAATAATTTCTGCCTGTGTAAGGAACCCTCCATAGAAACCTCTGGATGATGGCATTCAGAGAGCTTCTGAGTTGATGAACACATCAACAATCACATCAATGTTGGTGAACATCTCAATTCTAGGAGAGGGCACCCAATATATGGAGAGAGCATATATCTCCTCAATATACGGAGAAGGCATCCACCCTGCCCTATACATCTCTTCCATTTGGCTGTTCCTGAGTTGTATAATGTTGTTTTTTGAAAATTCTTTTCAACTTTCCTTTACAGTACTTGTTGACTATCTGTCTCGGGCCAGTATTTAGCCTTAGATGGAGTTTACCACATGCTTTTTAGCTGCTAAGCTCTTTTGCAACCCCATGTACTATAGCCCACCAGGCTCTTCTGTCCACTGTATTTCCCAGGAGTAGGTTGCATTTCCTTCTCCAGGGGATCGTCCCAACCCAGGGACTGAATCCACGTCTTCTGCATTGCCAGGTGGATTCTCTACTGCTGAGCCACCAGGGAAGCCCGTCCTGTTTAATAAGTCCAAAAATTTAAGTAAATTGCTTTCCTGAAGTTCTATGAGTCATTCTAGCAAATTATCAAACCTGGGGAGGGGGTTATAGGAATTCCCTGAATTTATAGCCCATCAGTCAGAAGTACAGGTGACACCTGGGGCTCGTGACTGATACTTGAAGTAGGGCAGTCTTAGCCTTCGTCTTAGTCTGAGCTCTTACCCTGTGGAATCTTTGCTAACTCTAGGTGTGTGTGGGCTCAGCTGCTGTCATGTCCAACTCTTTGTAACTCCGTGGACTGTAGCCCACCAGGTGCCTCTGTCCATGGGATTCTCCAGGCAAGAAAACTGGAGTGGGTTGCCATTCCCTCCTCCAGGGGATCATCCGGACCCAGGAATCGAACCCCTGTCTCTTGCATCTCCTGCACTGAAAGACAGATTCTTTACCACTGCACCACCCGGGAAACCCAACTCTGGGTAGTTAGTGTTAGACTGAACTGGACTGTAGGACCCTCCACTTGTGTCCAGAGAATTAGAGAACTGGTTGCTGGTGTTAGAAAACATCACAGAGTAAGCATATGTACAGGTGGATTACAAGCATCATTACAATTCTCCCCTAAATATTGGCCTGTCTCACCTAAAAATAACACGCACCAACAGAATTGCCCTATGTAACATTTTCACACTTGGCAAAAATCAACAATTTCCTAATGTCATCTAACACGCAGTCCATATTCAGATTTTTCCAAATGTCCCTTAAATGTCTTTTATGGCTGTTTCTATTTTCCATATCAAGATTCAAGTAGGGTCACAAATTCCATCTGGTTTTGATGTCTCTTTACTTTCCTGTTTTCTAGAAAAGATCCCTACCCTTTCATCAATGACACTGGGAAGCGTCCAGGCCAATTATCTTGTAGAATGTCCCATATTCTGGATTTCTGTGATTGTTTCCTCAGGCAGGGGTGTGTTATTTAACTTTTCTAGGCTTATATCCCCATCTGTGAAATGGGTATCCTAACAGTAGCTGCCGCTGGTTACTCCACACGGTAGACACGAGGATTAAATGCAGAAATGGTTGGCAAATGCTTAGTCTGGTATTTGGAACACAGAAAATGGTGCTATTGACATCACGATCAGCATCCTCTTCATAACCACCACCATGCTCAGCACCCCAGGTTCCAAGCTGCAGTGACACGCGAACTCGCCTGATCCTTTCCTCACCCTTCTGGGATCTCAGGCTCATTTGCTCTGTTCCTTCTGTCCTGGAGAGCTTAATTGATTAAATGCATGTCTCACCAGCCCCTCCGAGAACGGGTGGCTAACCTTTACCCATCCTGGTAAGGACACGCTCTTTGTTCAGAATCACAGTTGCATCACCCCAGAAGGGCTCAGACGATCGTGAGGCATTGACCGGTGTGGTGCCCACCCAAGAAGGAAGTGAGTGCTTTGTCATTGTTGGTTCTGGTGGTGACCTTGGTGCGGAGGCTGTTGGTGCCGCAGCTGCTGCAGTGCTGATGGAGGGATGCTGGGGGAAGGAGATTGGCTGGCGAGGGAGGAGAGGAATGTGCTGCCAGAAGACTGGGCTCAGAGCCAGATGCTAATTACGATGGCCTGGGGGTGCTAGTACCCACTGCCAGCGTCATCTAAGAAGGGGGGGCACCTGGTAGGCTTGGGGGAGGTGAGAGAAACAGGAAAGGTGAGAGGCACTGACAGGTTGGAGAAATCCACTTGTTCCCCTAGGGTCCACCCTCCCTTCAGACCCAAGCTGTCTGGGAGAAATCGTGGCTGTCACCATAGCAACAGCAGCAGCTGATGCGTGATGCACGGTGTCTTTATTAGAGAACCTCGGTCAAGCTTGTGCCAGTATTTTTCCATCTGAATCTTATTTCTTCAGTAAAATGAGAGGCTGGAGGCTGGGAGTGGCATGGGTGGGGCTGGGGGTGTTTGGAGATGGAGACAGGAGAGTTCTCAGATATTCTACTGAATTTCTGAGGATCGTACTATAGATTGAAGAGAAGCAGATTTTTTTAACATTGCCTTGATAAGACATCATTTAAATATTCAAACTGCTTCAGAATTTCCTTAAATTATACATGAATTGCTGAAGGAGCATTCCTGTTGCCTTGGAAAGGTGCAAAGGATTGCACTCTCGAAACCTTAGCGGAAGGGAATGTTTCTGGTCAGGAGCGGCACCAACCTGGCAGTCAGACCGACCTTAGACTTCTAGCCCCGTTACTTCCCTGCTGACTAGCTTTGGGCTAATTACTTTCCCTCGTTAAGATCAATGTCCTCATCTGTGAAACAGAGGTAAGAAGAACTGCCTGATAGGGTTGTGATGAGAAATAAGGGAGCTGACGCATACAGAGTAAAGCCCAATTCTTACCCCACATTAGGTGCTCAATAAATGGTTGCTACTCTTCCTACTGTGAACATTTCTGCTACTACTACAGTTATCTCTATGACTCTGCCTATTACTCTAACTACTCCTGGTACCATTACTGTTACTATGCTTACTATCACTATAACAATGACTGCTATTACCCTCCTCTGACTCGTCCTCCTCTTATCACCATGGAGATAACACAGATCAGCTGAGTACAGGATTGACTCACTGGCAACTCTTCCTCCTTGAATGATACCAGCCTGCCTGAATTTGCTGGCATCTCATTGTTGCCCTCACTGGCTGTGAATCTAGGGTCAGACAAAGGTATGACTTCACAGACAACTAGGGAATCCTGGAAGAGCTATAGGATCTTTATTAGAAGAGATGGTACAGCTGATGTATTTCAGGATTTTTCCAAACTTGTCACTTAAGTACCCCCTCTCTATTTTTGTCCTGAGTACCACCCATGTTGTTCTTTATTTCAGGTTTTTCCCTTGAACTTGACCCCTTTTTATTGGCCAAATGAATGTGGTTTTGAAGGAAACTTTATAGCACTATGAAAATGTAAAACTAGCATCACTTGTCATGAAAGAAACTATAAAAGTAAAAGTGATGGAAACAATTCAGGGCTGTTGAATTCTAACCTCTTCCTATTGAAAGTTTTCAGACTGGGGCTCACCATCTGTTCAGGTTGGCAGGTATTAGGTGTTACAGACACATGAGCACCAGAGTGAAACTGCCTTGTGTAAAGTACTGAAAACCACTGGAGGGGAATGACTTTCTCACTACACAGTCCAGGAATCTCTCTCGTTCCACATGTGTCCCGCCAAAACCGCTGCTGACCATAATGAAGAATAAATAATTACCTCATCTTCAAGGCAGAGGAGGTGGGCAAGTGATAGGCCCTAGAGTAGACTGAATTTCAGGTGCCCTTCTAATTGTTCAGGGCACCAAGGGCATAAGTGGACAACCCAGCGGAAGGCATGGTACTGGTGAAACACGGGGGCACCTGTCATGTAGCTGCTTCATTGAGCAGCTTCAAGTAGCTCGGAAATACTGAAGATGGAGGGGCTGACGGACAATGTCCAAATCACAAAGGCTTTGTTCTTTGCACTAAGGAATTCTGAATTTATTCGCTGAAAAAAGTGCAACCACTGAGATATATTAAAGAGTAGAATAACAAGAGTGAAAACAGCTATTGTTCACAAGCACCACCTATGCACTAGGCATTGAATCTTCACAGTAATTCTGAGGGGAGCAATATTATCCCTGTTTCACAGATGAGAAAACTGAGGCTTAACAAGGCTAAGTCACTTGCCCAAATGTGGAGGATTGCAAAAACAAACACAACTCTCCATCCACCACCGTGTTTGTCACATTGCTGTCACTTGGTGAAGGGACTCTGCAGCTCTTCCCACCAAGAGTGAAATTTGTTCTCCCACCCACTGGCCTCGTGGTCAACTTGAACCAGAAGAATGTGGGGGAGGAATGATGGGCCAGTTCCGAGCATAGGCCCCAAGAGGCCAGCCATGTTTCTGCTCGTTCTTCTGGAACCCTGACATGACTGCCTGCACAAGGCCTCGCTGGCCTACTGCAGAGTGAGAGGTGGGGTAGACCAGAGTCCTGCTGTTCCAGCTGTGGCCCAGCCACAGGGCAGAGCCCAGCCAAGATCAGCAAAGCCACTTCTCCAACCTGCAGCTGAGCCCAGACACAGGAGTGAGACTGGGAGAGGCCAGAACAACCAGCCATCGACCATAGATTCATGAGCAATAAAGAATGGGGTTCATTAGTTTTAGAGCTGCTTTCGCTGGTAAAAAACTGAAAAATCTGGCTAATCTAGTGAGTAAATGTTGGAGTCAAGGCTTGTTCCTAGCCTATGTTTGTTTTTTCCCCCCTCAGGTTTTGCTTTAAAAATTTTTTTAAAATTTTAATTGAAGGACAATTGCTTGAGAGTATTGTGTCGGTTTCCACTAAACATCACAGGCTGTCTTTTTAAACAGTTTCTCAAGAACACTGAGATTTCCAACTTACATTGGTATGTCACATTTTTTCAATACAACTGCTCGCAACTTTCCACTGGACATGGATTACAGCTGCCCTGCATGCCCACCTCACAAAGATTTGAGTGATATACTAGCTGAGCATAGATATAGGAGGAGCAGGGAAAGACTGGGTCCCCAGAAACTTTTCTATAAATGGCACCTTCAAAAATTCATATACGGCAGTGATTCTCAACGAGAAGTGATTTTGACCCTCTAGGGGACACTGGTGGTATCTGGAGACAATTTTTTTTATTGTCCCAACTGGGAAGTGGGGTGCTACTGGTATATCATGGATGGAGACTGGGGTGGTACTAAATATACATCCTACGGTGCACAAGGCAATGTTCCACAACAAAGAACTGTCTGGCCAAAATGTCAATAATGGGGAGGTTGAGACACCCTGTTTTAAGATAATATGTAAACAAGGGACTTCTCTGGTGGTCCAGCAGTTAACACTTGACCTTCCAATGCAAGGGGTGTGGGCTTGATCCCTGGTTAGGGAGCTAAGACTGTACATGTCTCTTGGCCAAAAAAACAAAACCAAAACAAAAGCAATATTGTAACAAATTCAATAAAGACTTTAAAAATGGTCCACATCAGAAGTAAGTCAGACAGAGAAGGAGAAATATTGTATGACATCCCTTACATGCGGAATCTAAAATGAAATGATACAAATGAACTTACTTACAAAATAGAGATTCACAGATTTAGAGAATGAATTTATGGCTGTGGGGTGGGGGGGAGGTGAAGAAGGTGGGGAAGGGATAGTTAGGGATCTACACGCATACACTGCTATATTTAAAATGAATAATCAACAGGGCCTATTGTATAGCACATGGAACTCTGGTCAATGTCATGTGGCAACCTGGATGGGAGGAGAGTTTGGGGGAGAATGGATACATGTATATGTATGGCTGAGTCCCTACACCGTTCACCTGAAACTATCACAGCATTGTTAACCATCTATACCCCAATAGGAAATAAAAAGTTAAAAAAAAAAAAAGATTATGGAAAAAAATGGTCCACATTAAAAAAAAATAATAAGACCATCACTATGACTATAACAAAAATACTTTTGAGTAGTGGATCTCGACCCTAGCTATGCATTAGATTCATCCAGGAAATTTTCTTGAACTACTAATGCCCAGCCCCCATTCCCAAAGATTCTGATTCAGTTGGGTGGGGTCATTTAAAAAATTCTCTCCAGGTGATTGTAATGTACAGCTGGGGCTGAAAACCACTATTTTAGGAAAAGTAGTAGACAATGAGTCATACAAAGAATATAGTGAGATGATATTTTAAAAAATACGTTTGCCTCTTCTCTTTGTCAGAGGAGACTCTCCAACCAGATTCTTGCTCCTCTGATGTTAGAATCTGAACGCAAACCTCTAAGTCCTTTAGTCCCATGGCTTACTTCCCCTGGCTTCTGTTTCCACAACTGCTGTCCTAAACAAACACTTTTTTCTCTGATGCAAAACTCTCCCAGCTCATGGATTTTCATAAGAACGTCATATGCAGGAAGATTTCACGATTTATTATAGACTTTCCTGGATATTTGGGGATTAGTCAGGACACTCTGTCCAGGAGAGGCTCCTAATATCACTCTGCTTTTATTCTCTCGTCTCTTCTGTGCACTAACAGGTTAACTCAGCAGGCTTGGGATGGCCAAACCATACACATTCCAGAGAAAAGGACTGGCCTTTGATCTGCTTCTGGGAGATGACCTCTAAGCCCTTGACTATCTTGCCTGATGAGAGTGGCTTCATATACCTGGGATCTTGGGCCATGCCAGATGGTTTATGCTAATGTGTGATTTATGGTGGATGCTTTGGGTCATTCTGTATTAGTTCAGTTTCTGGAGAGGCTGGAGACCGAGTAACTAAGATCAGTCACACAGGCATTCTGTGTCTTCATGACTTACCCCCAACAAAAACCACAGACATCAAAGCTTAGGTGAGCTTCCCTGGCTGACAATACTTTGTGTGTTGTCACATATTATTATTGGGAGAATTAAGCAATATCCCTGTCATCCCACTGAGAAGACACAGCTGGAGGCTAGTGCTGGGACTGTCCTGTGTACCTTTCTCCTTTAATCAGTATCCTTTCACTGTAATACCACTGAGTCACAAGGGACACCAAATGATGGTTCCAGTAGAGTTCAATTGAAAAGACGCTTGCTCCTTGGAAGAAAAGCTATGACCAACCTAGACAGCATGTTAAAAAGCAGAAACATTACTTTGGCAACAAAGGTCTATCTAGTCAAACCTATGGTTTTTCCAGTAGTCATGCATGGATGTGAGAGTTGGACTATAAAGAAAGCTGAGCACCAAAGAATTGATGCTTTTGAACTGTGGTGTTGGAAAAGACTCTTGAGAGTCCCTTGGATGGCAAGGAGATCAAACCAGTCAATCCTAAAAGAAATCAGTCCTGAATATTCATTGGAAGGACTGATGCTGAAGCTGAAACTCCAATACTTTGGCTACCTGATGTGAAGAACTGACTCATTGGGAAAGACTCTGATGCTGGGAAAGATTGAAGGCAGGAAGAGAAAGGGATGACAGAGGATGAGATGGTTGGATGGCATCAATGACTCGTGGACATGAGCTTGAGTAAACTCCGGGAGTTGGTGATGGACAGGGAGGCCTGGTGTACAGCAGTGCACGGGATGGCAAAGAGTTGGACACGATTGAATAAGTGAACTGAACTGAACTGAACTGTAATACACTTTGTGATCATTAACACTTTTTCTGAGTTCTCTAAGTCCTCTCATCAAATCTTCAAAACTGAGAGTGGTCTTAAGGACCCCTGACACATCTTCCCACTCTCCTCTCTCCTACTTCTTCTGGAATAAACTGAAAGATTCCTCAACTAGTTTCTTGCAAGGCAATGGTGACCATGGGCAAAGCATTTTGGATCTCCTTGCATGTGTGCAAACTCTCTCTCTGTCTCTCTCTCTCTCACACACACACACACACACACACACACACACACATTCATACTCAGAGCTGTCCTACCTTTACCAAAACCAGGGCTAGAATCTAGGAGTTATTTCCTAGATTCACCATAAGGCCAGTGAAAGTAGAATGAGAAACACAATTGGTAGTGTACCTCTCTGCAAATAAGCTGAAAGTCTCTTCACCACTCCCTCCCAACAGTCAATGATTGTGTAGATTCCACAGTATGGCTGTACCATGATTTTCTCAACCAGTTCTGCATTGTTAGATACTTGGATTGTTTCTAACAATTTTGTGCTTCCATATAAGGCACCAATAATGATTTGTGTACATTAATCATTAGGCTCTTCTATAATGATCTTAAGTTTCTACACATGGAATTTCTGAATTAAAGACTACAGATGTTTTTAAGATCTTTGATAGAGTATACCTGCTAAGGACTATATCAATTAAAACTCACCAGTTTTATGCAAGCAGGATTGTTTCCCTGCTTCCTTATCACACTGTGCATTAATTACTTGCTCCATTAATTAATAAATTGCTCTACCAATAAGAGGATAGTTAATTAAACTATGGTACACTCATACTACACAATATAATGGTGCGAAGAATAAAGGAAGCTTCTGGAATATAAAGGTGAAGATAAGCAAAGAGATAGGTTTTTCTATCAATATAATGAAATGGACAAAAATTGACAACAATCTAGATTTTAAAAACCACCATGGAACTTCCCTGGTTGTCCAGTGGTTAAGAATCAATTTGCCAATGCAGGGACAAGGGTTTGATCCCTGGCCTGGGAAGATTCCACATGCTGTGGGGCAATTAAACCCATACACTGCAATTACCAGAAACTTCATGCCCTAGTACCCATGCTCTCTAACAAAAGAAGCCACTGCAAATTGCAATTAAAAAGTAGCTGTTGCTTGCCACAACTAAAGAAAGGCCACACACAGCAACAAAGACCCAGCACAGCCAAAAATAAATAAGAATTAAATTAATTAATTAAAAAAACCCACCAGGATCATTTAGAGGAAGGTTTATGACCTCATGTTTTGGCTTTAAAATGTAAATGGAAAAAAATTAAGAAGCTTCATGCAATCAATAGGCAGCATTCTGCCCTATAGCCCAGGGAGCGTGAAGCAGGGTAAGGAATAGGTAGAAGATAAAGATGAAAGTCCCGAAAAATCTTAGTAATATTTCCCTTCCCACACCCACTGGAGGAGAAGCTCCTTGCTTCCATCTCGGAGTCCTACAAGAGAGCTGAAAAACAGGTAGGGGCTGGCATGGTGTATTTCAGGTAACAGGAAAGCGGAAAGGAGATGTAGATTGGGCTCAGCCACCTGCTTCACTATCTCCTGCCATGAAAGAACTGGACAGAAGAGCAGACAATAAAAAAATAAATCAGGTAAATCTCACAGTGGTGTGTGTGGCAGGCGGAAGTACCTGCTGCCTGTTCCCCTGCCCCGCTTCTGGCTGAGGGGGACATGGGAGTATCAGGGAAAACACTGACTGAAATCGAACATCCTGGCCAGGCAAGACAGAAGCCACTTGCATGAGCTATCTTAGAACAGGAGGTCCTGGTAAGGAACGTGGAACTGACAAGCTATCACCAACCGGGAGAATTCAAGAAGGGTCAAAAGCAAGGAGATGCCAGCCCCTGGGTCCTGTCAAACTTCTAGAATCTTCCTCGCTGGAATCCACCTTGGTGACACCAGGAAGGACCCTGAGTCAGAACGTTTGGCCAGAGACACCCTGGAAACTAACTCCCTCACCATAAAACCTGAGACCGTGAGCCCTGTGGCCGAGCAGTGCTCCTGGGTTCCCTTACCCTCCTGCTCTCCTCCTGGGCACCCCTTCCCAGCAACGTCTCCTGCTTGGTCAGCACGTGTGTCTCCTCGGACAATTCACTTCTGAGCCTTAGACAAGAGTCCACTCTCGGGCCCTAGAAGGGGTCCCCCTTCCTGCAATAGGAGGAATGTCTGACTGAGGTAGTCAGTCCTGGGATGAAGCTGTTAGCACAACGGTGGAAAACAGGAGCCAGCCTCCACAAGCCACGAAGACGCAAGCCACTCAGTCTATCTCTGCTTCCCTCTGCTGCCTGCCCCATGCCATCCCCAGTGCAGAAACTGACAGAACAGAAGCCCAGCAGTCTCATCCATTTCCTTTCCTTTTGGGATCTCAATAGACATTTACTAAAGGAAATAGACATTTACCATCAGGAAACGGAGGCTTGAAATATCATCTGAAAGTACAAAAGGCAACCTAAAATGATAAAGCTAAAAATGACTAGGAACAAAGAGAAGCAAAGCAAACATAAACCTTGTATCAAAATGGTAGAAAATAAAGGAAATATTAAAAACAGAAAATATAACGTGAGAGAATGAAAACAAGCCACATCTGTTATTTCCATAAATGAATGTGGAGTTTTTAAACAATTTAAAGAGAAAGACCTCTTGGGTCAAAAAAAAAGAAACAAAACTTTTGGTTAAAAACAAAAGAGTATGTCAAATGAAATTTCTCAGGAAGTTTGAAGGGTGTGAACAAAGACATATCAGGTAAAGATAACAAAAATGAAGCTGGGTTCATGATACTAATACCAGACAAGGTTGAATCTATAATTAAATGAAGAAATGGAGACTAACAGGGCATTTGATAATAACAAAGAGTGTGTACACTCCACAATTAGGCTAACACTTCAATATGAGGACACAATTGAAGCCAGTATCAAAATAATCAGAGCGTCAACTTTCAACAGACTCCAAGGACTAACAACAGACTTATGTAGCTCACCTCTCTCAGTCTACAAGAAAGGAAATTAAAAATAAAGATTTAGAGGACCTGAATGCATATTTAACTATGCTGACTTTGTTGTTTTGTATCGAATGCTGTACACCGATAATAGAGGATACATCTTTTCATGGTTTGGGGAAATTTTTAAATTTAAATTTAAAATAATTAAAAAATACCAGGCCACAAAGAAAATCTTAACAAAATTTAAAAAGTAGAAATATGACAGACCATTTACAAATAACAGAACAAGAAAACTAGGAATTAGCTACAAAATTAGAAGAAAAAAAACCTACCCCATGTGGTTGGGGAAGTGTGGGAAGAGAAAGAAAAATCACAGAAAAAATTTAAACTCAAATTTCATAACATCTCAAATAATGACATGAAAGTCAATACGTGCCAAAACCTGTGTCACAGGGTTAATATGGGTTAAGAGAAAAATACAGGGACTTCCTTGGTGGTTTAGTGGTTAAGAATCCAACTTCCAACGCAGGGATTGTGGCTTCAATCCTGGGTCAGGGAACTAAGATCCCACATTCCTCAGGGCAACTAAGCACACGCTGCAACTACTGAACTCATGCGCCGCAACTGGAGATGTCCGTGCGCTGCAACAGATCCAGTGCATCCAAAAATTTTAAAAAAATAGAGGAATATACAGAGCCTTAAATAAATACATTAGTAGGGGGGAAAAGGCAAGGAAAACAAACAAATTTAGTATTCAAACAAGTTAGAGAAAAGAAAAACAAGAGTCAGAAGGAAGAAAATCATAAAGAAATGAATCAACTAGGACGCAAACTAATTTAAAAAGTAGAACTGGTTAATCCAAGAACTGACTCTTTGGGATGAGGTTGGTTAAAGAAAAATAGAGAAACTATTGAGTAAACTAATTAGAAGAAGAAAAACCCACAGAGGAAAGCAGCAATAACACAACATTAGAAATATGGAGAGGAAAATAACATCATACAGAGGAAATGAAAAGATTTAGTACCTAGCAAAACTTCATGCAATTAAATTTGAAAATCTGAAACAGATGATGAGGGTGAAAGAGGAGAGTTAAAAAAAAAAAAAAAGCTGGCTTAAAACTCAGTATTCAAAAAACTAAGGTCATGGCATCCAGTCCCACCACGTCAGGGCAAGTAGATGGGGAAACAGTGGAAACAGTGGCTGACTTTATTTTGGGGGGCCCCAAAATCACTGAGGACAGGGACTACAGCCATAAAATTAAAAGATGCTTGCTCCTTGGAAGGAAACCTATGACAAATCAAGATAGCGTATTAAAAAGCAGAGACATCACTTTGTTGACAAAAGTCCATATAGTCAAACCTATGGTTTTTCTAGTAGTCATGTACAGACGTTGAGAGTTGGACCATAAAGAAAGCTGAGTGCTGAGGAATTGATGCTTTCGAATTGTGGTGCTGGAGAAGACTCTTGAGAGTCCCTTGGACTGCAAAGAAATCAAACCAGTCAATCCTAAAGGAAATCAACCATGAATATTCACTGGAAGGACAGATATTGAAACCGAAACTCCAATACTTTGGCCACCTGATGTGAAGAGCCGACTCATTGGAAAAGAAAGGGGATGACAGAGGATGAGCTGGTTGGATGGCATCACCGACTCAATGGACATGAGTCTGAGCAAACTCCTGGTATGCTGCAGTCCATGGGATCTTAAAGAGTCAGACACAGTGTAGCGACTGAGCAATAACAACAAATGGACACACTGTTGTAAATCTTAAAACAGTAGCAAGAACAAAACAGAAGCTGTCAACCAGCTCCCTACCAAAAGTCCTCCAGACCCAGAGGGTTTCTTAGTGAGTTTCTTCTAGATAGTCAAGAAATAAACAATTCAGCTTCTATATAAGTTGTATTAGAGCACATAGAAGTAAAAGACATTCACATTTTCTGTGAAAGTCACATCAAAACCTGAAAATCATATCCCCAAATCTATATACGAAGCTCATTCATAAATATTATATCTTAAATAAGATATTGCTAAAGAAAACCAAACATATTTCAGGAATGTAGTTAATGCTCAGTGTTAAGAAATCTTTCTCTTTTTTTTATTTTTCTGTGCTGCATGGCTTGTGGGATCCCAGTTCCCATACCAAGGATTGAACCCAGATCATGGCAGTGAAAGCCTGGAGTTCTAACCACCAGGGAACTCTGAAGAACTCTCTTAAGAATACTGTTGCCCATATATCTTCATTAAAAAAAAAAAAAAGCACCATAAAATAAAACTTTAAATGTTATTTGTATAGACTTGAGAAAATATTTTCATATCTTTCTAAATCTTGACAGTATATTTGGTTGAACTTTCTTTTTTATTTCCAAATTTTGAAATATGCCTTCTGTTTTCCTTCATAAATCTTTCTAGAGTTTTATTGATCTTATCAAAGATCTGGTTCGAGGATTTATTTAACAATTGTTTCTCTTTGTTAATGTAATAGTAGTTGTCTTGTCATGATTGATTCAATCTACCTGCTAATTTGGTTCATTTAGTCCTTTCCCATAACATCTTTTTATCAGAAACTGATTTCTTTCTACGCTTTCTTAATAAAAGCATTTAAAATCATGATTTTGTCTCTGATTACTGGGTTGCCTCATCTCATCAATTTTGAAAGATAGTTATTTTTGTGCCCTTTTGTACACAAATAGCAACTGAAGTTTTAATTCCCTCTTTTCCCCAAAGTAATTTTATAGGGAAGTTGTAAAAATTCTAGGTATTTGGATTTTTTCATTAACCCCAAAATGCATTATTCATTTATAGTTTGTTTTTTATCAAATACACAATTTGACTTGTACAGTTTCTGCCTTTGGAATTTAAGTTTTCACTTGGCCTGATATATTATCATTTTTTAGTCAAATCCTGATTTTCTTAAATTTTGTTCTTCAGAACGAGAATATCTTGTTAATTTCTTGCTTAATTTTATTTTTGTTAGTATTTCTTATAATTCCATAGAAATGATTACTTTTTATTCCCACATTCTTTGCCTCAGCCTTTGTTTTAAACTTGAGGTAATAAATTCAATCACACTTGACAAAAAGCTCTAAGATAGAAAAAATGTTGACTCCAGTTCTTTTGAGAATGCAAACACTGGCTTTTTAAAAAACATGTTAAAGAGATATTTACATGCTAGTGTTAACATTAAGTTAAATATGTAACTTTATGAATTTCTGTCATTATAAAAGTAAGTTTTTGTCTGTTTGATAACTTAAAAAGGCAAAGAATTTTCTTAAATTTGGAGGTTCACTTTAATAGTCCCAAGGACCATTAATTTAAAATCTTAAAAAATTAAACAGTTGATACAGGAAATGGCATTTGCTGGAGTGTTTGTTGTAAATAATTTTGCTTGTTTCCTCAATGTTGTAACCTACATTTATCACAGGAAGTTAATTTTTCTTACTGATGTAATTATAATGAATCCAGACAGCATATAAACTCTGTGTTCTCTTGGAGTCAAGAAAAGTTCTTGTAAGACTCTTCTTCTTCAGTTCAGCTCAGTTCAGTCGCTCAGTCGTGTCCGACTCTTTGCGACCCCGTGAATCGCAGCACGCCAGGCCTCCCTGTCCATCACCAACTCCCAGAGTTCACTCAGACTCACGTCCATCGAGTCAGTGATGCCATCCAGCCATCTCATCCTCTGTCATCCCCTTCTCCTCCCACCTTCAATCTTTCCCAGCATCAGTGTCTTTTCCAATGAGTCTGTTCTTCAAATCAGGTGACCAAAGTATTGGAGTTTCAGCTTCAGCATCAGTCCTTCCAATGAATATTCAGGACTGATTTCCTTTAGGATGGACTGGTTGGATCTCCTTGCTGTCCAAGGGACTCTTAGTGAAGTTATATTATAGAAATAAATGGCAATTATAGTGGAAGCTATTTAAAACTGCAAAGCAGTCTCATTTTCTTTGACAATTCCTATCATTTTTTTTCTACAGTGCTTTGCCTTTTATGTTATAAATGTTAACAAATATTATCTTTTAGGAGGATTGTACCTTCTGCCATAAAATAATACTTGGTCCAAAATGGTTTTTTGTCCTCCTTCCTGTAAAATTATTACTGTTCTGTGTCCTTTGTTTATGTATTTCGGATGTATTTTTAGATCACCCCATCCCTTTTTTTGCTTAACACTTTCGATTCACTTGCCATAGATTTGTCTCTTGGAAACAAGACGTAGCTAGATTTTGAAAATCTCATCTCAAAGGGCTTTGTTTTTTAATGGGATTGGCTAAGTCTTTTCATTACTGTTCTATTAGGTCTTATCATTGTCATCATGTTTTATACTTTCTAAAGTTAATGCTCCCTTGTTTATTTTTTCTTCTCGTCATTTGCAAGATGAATCATGCTGCCTTTGTTGGTGTTATTGTTCGACTTTTTATAGATTTATTCATTTCAGTTTTACTCCCAGACACATATCCTCTGCTTGGATGGTTCAGACTTTCCATAATCCTGTCTTACTGAAAGGCTGTGATCTTAGGGAAGTGGAATGTGATTTAAATTTAAGACATGGTTTGAAGCTAATGCTCCCAAGAAGCTCCAATTTCAGGACATTTTTACACAAAGTTCAGGAAGATTCCCAAGCCTCTCTGCTGATTTTATTGTCTTTCTTGACTAATCTATTTACTCAATCAATGTCAGGTAGGTCAAGGGGAAATTTGGGATCAGGATTAAATTAATCAATCCATGTCCTCTAGGTCCTGGGGGTAAAGATGATCTATGGAGAGGCAAAAAACTAGCACAGGGGTATTTATTAATGAGAAATTGGGGTTCTCTATGGTAAAGAAGGGCAAATTGAGGGTCTTAAACACTTTGATTTTTTCCCCTCTCTCTTTCCTGAGAAAGGTTATGTTGTTTGATCTCATCACCACTTGTCTGGATCCTAACTGCCACTGAATCAACATCTATATTTAAGAAACAAAGGAAGCAGGAGAAAAAGAACAGTAGCTATGAAAATAGGAACTAGAAAAACAATTGGTGGGTTGGAAAATGTTGGTGAGGTCAAGGGGCTGGATGCCAGTTTGGGACTATGGTCTGGGGGCTTTAATGCAATAGCAGCACATGATAGGTTAACCTGGATGTTTGCCAAAATGCTGGTGGAGGCAAGCCATGTAAATTAGTCTTAATCACTGTTTGGCATTTTCCATTTTCAGTTTACAGGAGGGCCACTATATAATTTGTATATCTTCTTTTTGAAGCACTACTTTTGATTTCTGCATTAAATGTTATAATCATGTGATTACACTTATTTAGACACCATATAATCTATATTGCTGTTAATTCTATTTAATTGGTATCTTTGTTCATCTTTCCACTTCTGTCAAGACTTCCCCTTTCTTAAGATCTTTTCTCGAAATTAGTTTTAGTTAGATGAGTAAGACATGAATGCATTCTTCTTACTAAACCCAAGTTAGCTTAAGTTTCCTCTTTCCCTCCACAGAAATACAGAAGTAACCACTTGGTGTGAATCTATCTTGATCTATCTATCTAATCAATTTTTTAAATTTATTTTTATTTTTATTTTACTTTACAATACTGTATTGGTTTTGCCATACATTGATATGAATCCACCACGGGTGTACATGCGATCCCAAACATGAACCCCCCTCCCACCTCCTCCCCACAACATCCCTCTGGGTCATCCCCATGCACCAGCCCCAAGCATGCTGTATCCTGCATCGGACATAGACTGGTGATTCGATTCTTACATGATAGTATACATGTTTCAATGCCATTCTCCCAAATCATCCCACCCTCTCCCTCTCCCTCTGAGTCCAAAAGTCCGCTATACACATCTGTGTCTTTTTTGCTGTCTTGCATACAGGGTCATCATTGCCATCTTTCTAAATTCCATATATATGTGTTAGTAAACTGTATTGGTGTTTTTCTTTCTGGCTTACTTCACTCTGTATAATCGGCTCCAGTTTCATCCATCTCATCAGAACTGATTCAAATGTATTCTTTTTAACTCTAATCAATTTTTAAATGTGGTATTTTTTTTAATGACATCACATTGAACCGCTTGCTTTTTCTGCTTCCCCACCCAGTGATGTTTTTAAAGCCTAATCAGAGATCTATTTTAAACTGTGACACAAAATTCCTTAGAATGGATACATCACAATTTTTTTGGCCATAACCCAATTGATGGATATAAGGTTTTTCTGGTTGGTGGCCACCATAAACAATGTTTACAGTGTTGCCAGAACGCCCTTCTACCTGCCCTCCTGTGCACATGTACAGCATTTCTTTTGGGGAGAAACTGAACAATGGACTCATTCAGTTTATTGGTGGTGTTTTGTATTTCTGGAGCTGTGTTATCCAACACAGTAGCCACTAGCCACATATAGGCATTGAGCACTTGAAATAAATTTTTAGCTTTACCTAATATTTAAAATTTCAAAACTAAATCAGAAAACCAGATTTTTTTTTGTTACATTGAATTTCAGTAGGGCAAACAAATAACTGCATTGCATAATATATTATTTTTATAATATAGGGCATGTGTATGCTGTTATCGGAGAAGGCAATGGCACCCCACTCCAGTACTCTTGCCTGGAAAATCCCATGGATGGGGGAGCCTGTTAGGCTGCAGTCCATGGGGTCACTGAGGGTCGGACACGACTGAGCGACTTCACTTTCAATTTTCACTTTCATGCCTTGGAGAAGGCAATGGCAACCCACTCCAGTGTTCTTGCCTGGAGAATCCCAGGGATGGGGGAACCTGGTGGGCTGCCATCTATGGGGTCGCACAGAGTCGGACACGACTGAAGTGACTTAGCAGTTAGCAGCAGTATACTGTTATAGGTAGGCCACTTATGCACATTCCTTGGCTAACATATAAACATATCACTATTTAATTGGTATATATGGATTGATTCCGTTTTTTTTTTTCAAACTTAAACCTTTTAATTTGGTATTGGGGTATAGCTGATTAACAATGTTGTGATAGTTTTGAGTGAACAGCAAAGGGACTCAATCATACGAATACTTGTATCCATTCTCCCCCCAAACCTCCCCCTATCCAGGCTGGCACATAACATTGAGTAGAGTTCCATGTGCTATACAGTAAGTCCTTGTTGGTTATCCATTTGAATACAGCAATGTATACATGACCTTCCCAAATTCCTTAACTATCCCTACCCCCTGGCAATCATGTTTGTTTTCTAAATCTGTGAGTCTCTGCTTTGTAAGTAAGTTCATTTGTACCATTTCTTTTAAGATTCCACATATAAGGGATGTCATACAATATTTCTCCTTCTCTGTCTGACTTACTTCACTTAGTAGGACAATCTCTAGGTCCATTCATGTTGCTGCAAATGCATTATTTCATTCTTTTTAACGGCTGAGTAATATTCCATTGCATATATGTACCACATCTTTATCCATTCCTCTGTTAATGGACGTTTAGGATGGTCCCATGTCTTGGCTATTGTAAACAGTGCTGCAATGAACACTGGGGTGCATGGATCCTTTCCAATCATGCTTTTCTCCAGATATATGCCCAGGATTGGGATTTCAGGCTTACATGGTAGTTCTAATTTTAGATTTTTTTTTCTAATTTTAGATTGTTAAGGAACCTCCATAACGTTCTCCATAGTGGCTGTACCAATTTACATTCCCACCAACAGTATAGGAGGGCTCCCTTCCCGCCATACCCTTTTCAACATTTGTTGTTTGTGGATTCTGGGGGACTGCTTCAGTTTGAATGATTTTTTTTGTTTTTTTTCTGTGCACTGAAGTAAATCACTGTAATGCATTTACTGGAATATTTTGTATGGATAGGATACCTTTTAAATTGTAATTGGTTTCGAACTGTGGTGTTGGAGAAGACTCTTGAGAGTCCCTTGGACTGCAAGGAGATCAAACCAGTCAGTCCTAAAGGAAATCAACCCTGAATATTCATTGGAAGGACTGATGCTGAAACTGAAACTCCAGTATTTTGGCCACCCGATTTGAAAGGCTGACTCATTAGAAAAGACCCTGATGCTGCGCAAGACTGAAGGCAGGAGGAGAAGATGGTAGGATGGCATCACTGACTCGATGGACATGAATTTGAGCAAGCTCTGGGAGTTGGTGATGGACAAAGAAGCCTGGTGTGCTGCAGTCCATGGGGTCGCAAAGAGTCGGACACTGCTGGGCAACTGAACACCGACATGTATTATTTTCAGTATAATATAAGTCAATTATTTTTCTACATAGAAATCAATTTTCAAATGTATAAAATGAAGGCATACACTGATGATCCAATGGAGTTGCAGAAGCTAGCAGACAAGATAGGAATGAAAAAAGGGACTGGAAGAGGATAGCGCCACAAATTTCACGATGAAGGTCAATTGCCATTTGCTATGGCAGAGCAAAATGAAGATGCTGTGTTATTGTGAAAGAAACATTTTTAAAAATAATCAAGTAGAAAATATTGAGGCATTTTCTGCACATACAGAGTCGCTTTTGATAAGAAGTTTTCTCTCAACATTTAGAAAAGAATCAGTGAAGCAGGACTTCCCCGGTGATCCAGTGGTGGAGAATCCTCCTGCCAATGCAGGGGACACTGGTTTGACCCCTGCTTCAAGAGGATTCCACATGCCATGGGGCAGCTGACCTGTGCACCACAACTACTGAGCCCATGTACTCCAACTACTGAAGCCCTTCTCTGCAGCAAGAGAAGCCACCACAGAGAGAAGCCTGCACATCACAACTAGAGAAAAGGTTGTCACCGCAACAAAGAGCCAGCACAGCCATAAATAATAAATAAAAACTTAAAAAAGATTGCACACATATACGTACATACAATTTTTAATGTAAAGATGGTAGAAGAAATTATTTTTTCAATTGCGAAAATTTTATTAGAAAATTATGAAGAGGAGACTAAAAGGATATTTCATAACATGTGAGCAACTTTCAATTAAGCTATCAAATGCCCATAGAATAAAAGAACTTATCAAAGAGAAATTGATTCAGATTTTGAAAAACAGCAGATTTTAGCTGAGTCATGCCATGAGACACTGCCCAGTGACTACTTTGGGTATAATGAGTCTTAAAGGTCTTCCAAATTTGTACAGAAACATTGTAAATTCATGGCTTAAAAAACTGCCGATTAGAATTTTTGAATCTTTGACATCCGATAAAGAAGAATTTCAGTTAGATATGAAAAAAAAATAGTTTCTATCATAACAGTTGGTACTCCAGCTATGTTAAAAATCTGGATTTATTGGAATTTCATAATAAGAGAATGATATTTTCCTTATTGCTTTATCCCACCGTATGATACATATTGAAAATATTTGTGTTCACTTTCAGAAGCACATTCTATGGAAAGTGTTATGGATACAGTTGTTAAAAATTTTCAGTGTATGCATTCAAACGCTGTGACTCATCACCAGTTTATGGAAAGAAATAAAAAGCAATAAATGTGGTGATCTTGTATCCTAATCTATGTTCGTGGGTTGAGTCACAGGAGAATTTCGCAGAGATTTACTGTACTGTCAATTCCAACTCAAAATTTTCTTGAAACAGAAGAAACTCTTACCAAGTACTTAGGAATCAAAGATAAAAAATGGCAGTGAGATTTAAGTTTTCTTACTGATATCACAGCGGGTATGAATGAGAGGCACTGAAGCTCTAAGGAAAGAGAAAAAGCTACCTTGTGACCCAGTTAGAAAAGTACAAGGGTTTACACTAAAATGGAAACTTTTAATAATGTAAATTGACAATAATTTTATACCTTTTAATGATATGAATCAACATATAAAATATTTTAGATGATAAGCAGCGTTATGTAAATTATCTGCAGAACCCACCAAAAATTGGAAGAATAAATTTAGATTTACTTTTCAACTTGTGCAATGCTCCTTCACATTCCATCTTAATGTTACTGAGTTGACATAAGAGACAATGTATTAACATAACTCGGACAAACATAGCTTTGAAACTTGATTCAGTAATTGGATAACTTTTAAGCAGGTCTGTAAGAACTTGGGAATGTGTTCCTAGTTTTGTTTTGTTTTTTTTTGCTAGGATCCTCTGTCCATGGGATTTTCCAGGCAAGAATACTGGTGTGGATTGCCATTTCCTTCTCCAGGGGATCTTCCAACCCAGGGATTGAACCCATGTCTCCTCCTCTGAGCTGGTGGCTCAGAGGGTTAAGCATCTGTCTATGATGCGGGAGACCCAGGTTCAATCCCTGGGTCAGGAAGATCCCCTGGAGAAGGAAATGGCAACCCACTCCAGTACTCTTGCCTTGAAAATCCCATGGATGTAGGAGCCTGGTGCAGGCTACTATCCATGGGGTCGCAAAGAGTCGGGCACGACTGAGCGACTTCACTTTCACTCCTGCATTAACAGGCGGATTCTTTACTAGCTGAGCCACCAGGAAAGCCCCAAATATAAACATAGATCAAATATTTCCAATAAAAATGCAGCATCTGGATGAGCTGTGCTCTGAGAGTAAAATACACCCTGAATTCCAAAGACTTAAAACAACCATAGAAAGGAACATTTCTGGATAAACAACAAAGCCCTACTGTATAGCACAGGGAACTATATTCAGTACCCTATGATAAGCCATAATGAAAAAGAATCTATATATGTACAACTGAATCACTTTGTTTCATATCAGAAACTAACACAACATTGTAAATTAACTACACTTCAATGAAACAAAGCTTTTAAAAAGGAATATATCTTACCAATAATTTTTTATATTTTGATTACATGTCAACACAATGATATTTTGGAAATACTGGTTAAATAAAATATTAAAATTGATTTCACCTGTTTCTGCCTTTTTCAATATGGTACTTGAAGATTTTAAATTACATATGTGGCTTGCATTATTATGTATTGGACAGCACTGATTAGAATTCCTCCCTTCTGATTACCACCAGGTTCCCCCCGGAGAGAATTATCCATTGTGATTAGGTCTGACAAGAGGGCAGTTGAAGGCAGCTGCCTCCTCTCTCAGCTCCCACACCATGGAAACCCATGGAACCTGATCCAAGGAGCCATGAACCTGGACTGTCAGATGCTTACTCCTGGGACTTTGATTCTGGGCTGAGTGGTGCAGAGACAGAAGGACTGTTTGGAAGCCAGCCTTAACATGGTATCTGTGGCAGTGTGTGGACCAAACTGCATTGCCGCTACTAATGAGGGTGGGTTGGAGAATCAAACATAATGTCCACTATAGAAGCATAGCCAGAGGAATGTGTAGAATCAGGCAAAGATGGCACCAAGCCGTGTGAAGAGAGAGCTAAATCTCCAAATAGGGAATAAGCAAGAAAGGTGGAAGCCAGGGAGATGGAAATGGAAGGAATGCGGATTGGAGAATGAGCTGAGACTAAGTACGAGGGTGGGTGGGGTGGGAGTTGAAAGAAACATGACAAGATTAAGTAAGATGCAGATAAGGACTCTGTGTCTGCCCTAACCAGCAGTCTTGCTAAGAAACCCATCCTTGGAGTCTTGGAGTGAGCACTTGGGTTAATTCAAGAAAAAGGGCTCTCTGGAACCATACAATGCCATGGCAACCAAGAAGGCACTAATGGGGACTGCTGTTGACGAAAGAAGCAACAGACACGACCTTCTCCCTCCCTCCCGGTGGAGGTGGGGGAAGGGAGATGGTGCCCATTTCCTGTTCTCTCATCTTGCATATAAGATACCCTACTGATAATATATTACATACAGCACATTCTTTAAAGGCTAGGTCCTGTGCATCAGTGGGATGGAGGCTTAATTCCCAGAGATTTAAAGGTTCATTGGCTATCACGCCAGGTTTGATGAAGGGTCCAGCTAATAACTGGGCTCCTGTGACCAAGCCCCTGCTTTATGCTCTGGTTCCGATGGCATTTCCGTTCCCCATTCCTGGGCCTGAGTCCCTGTGGCAGGGCTTTGGCTGGGATGTTGTTTGCTCCTCCCAGAGGTGGGAAATGTTCCTCAAATCTCAGCTCAGTGACCACAGCCCTGCTTTCAGTTCCATGACTGATGCTCACCCTTTATCTGACTTAGCCGGATCTGAGATGCTCCCAGAATTCCCATGGCTTGCTCCCCACGCTCCTGTGTTGAAATCATCAGTGAAAAAACTCCCTGGTCTCTTGAAGTCTGACTGCCCACGTGAATGGATCATTCCTACAGACACTCTGTTCTGTCTGCACGTCTGAACCTCCTCACTTGGCCTTGGCTCAGAGCCCTTCCCCACGTGTCTGCTGTGTCACAGCTTATTCCTGGGTGTCGGGTCCTGTCAGGAGTTGCAAGACCACAGTCACTGATCTGGGCAGATCCAGACAACTCTGCTATCTCAGTTCTCTCTGCCTAGAAGAAAATTTTTCAGATAACTAATGAGAAGCTATTGTATTGCACAGAGAGCTCTACTCAGTGATCTGCGGAGACCTGAATGGGAAGGAAATTCAAAAAAGAGGGGATATATGTACATGGATAGCTGATTCACTTTGCTGTACAGTAGAAACTAAAACAACATTATAAAGCAACTACACTCTGATAAAAATTTAAAAAAAAAGAGAGAGAGAGTGAAAAGTTGAAAGCTTTTGTTCTAAGAGAGAAAAACAAGATAAGGACGCCCAGTTTACCAGTCCTATTCAACGTAGGACTAATGTCATAGTGAAAGTATCTCAGTCATGTCTGACTCTTTGTGACATGACTTCTCCGTCCATGATGTTCTCCAGGCAAGAATACTGGAGTGGGTGACCATTCTCTTCTCCAGGGGATCTTCTCGAACCCGGGTCTCCTGCACTCCAGGTATACTCTTTACCATCTGAGCCAGCAGAGCCAGAGCAGTTAGGCAAGATAAGGATATAAAAAGTATCCAAATCAGAGAGGAAATAGTAAAACTAAAAAAAAAAAAAAAAATCTTTCTCTGAGGGATCAAGTAAAACTCACCCTATTCTTTCTGGCTATTACTTGGATCAATACCATCTCAATGAGCTACTTCTCTCTCAGCTGTCTTCGCCTGTTGTTTTTCCCAAGAGGCTGACTTCTGTGGCCACTTTTCTCTGAATGAGCTCCATGAGGACGAGAGTATTCAACGTTTATCAGACTTGATGTGTCCCATGTACTCAGCAAAGGACCTGGCACATACTGGGTGCTCCATAAATAACCACTACAAAGGAAAAGGAAACTATGACTTTAGACTCCTCAGAGGAGTCAATACACATTAACAGTGACCAGTACCCACGTTTATATATAGTACACAGAATAAATCTTACTTATAGCATCATAGGTAGTTCTGGTTTTATCCACGCTAGTCTTAAGACAGAGAAGGCAATGGCACCCCACTCCAGTACTCTTGCCTGGAAAATCCCATGGACAGAGGATCCTGGCAGGCTGCAGTCCATGGGGTCGCTGAGAGTTGGGCTCAACTGAGAGACTTCACTTTCCCTTTTCACTTTCATTCATTGGAGAAGGAAATGGCAACCCACTCCAGTATTCTTGCCTGGAGAATCCCAGGGACGGGGGAGCCTGGTAGGCTGCCATCTATGGGGTTGCACAGAGTCGGACATGACTGAAGTGACTTAGCAGTAGTAGTAGCAGCAGCAGCAGTCTTAAGAACATCCGATGACATATGAAAGCAGGAACTCCCTTCCTCCCCATTTTGACGTACATTTCAGTTTTTATCCACCTTTCCACTATCACTGCTGGCCAGTTTTCCCAGCCACTAACCCAGGTGATGTCACCCTGATCCAGCAGATCCCACCAGCCAGTCTTTCCTTATTATCTCCTTCCTGGATCCCTGGGAAAGCCTCCTAACTGGTATTCCTCACTTTCTTTTTCCCCAACTCCTCAACTGTCCTCTGCAAGTGGCTACTGATTATGCTAACACTGTGAATTACACTGGAGACAGCGTAGGTGTCAGAATGGCCAGAAGGTGACTCACCACCTCGCTGTTTGAAGAAGGACATGATACGGTTAGCTAGATACACCTTGAGAAGATGACCGCCGCCTTGGGAGCACAGTCCATTGGACTCTGTCTCAGAGTCATGAGGGTTACATGTCAAACTTCCTTCTGTCTTTTACCCTGTTTCGGTTTCATCCCTGAGTCATTCAGTGGTCAGCAATTTGAGCTGATCCTTCCTCTGGTTTCTTTGGTTGGAACCCCAGGCAGCTCTGGGCTGAAAAGACTGACCCTTGGCCCCCAGTGCGAGCGATACTACCTGTTCCATTCCTCGGGCAGCGGAATGTCTTGGGAGCCAGGACACCTGGCTTCTAGGCCTGGCTCTGCCACTAGCTGCATGGCTTAGGGCAAATCACATCACCTCTCTGGGCCTCAGTGTTCACACCTGAGAAATGAAGGGGTTGCATCGTATTAGTGATTCTCTGCTTTGAATTTTTTTTTCTCCCTCCCAAATACAGCCAGTGATACAGATTTACCTATGAGACACACATCCATAGGCCAATTTTGGGTGCTAACTAATTTCATCCCTTTCTTCCCCCACTCAAGAAAGCCTATCCAAATGCAAGGGAACGACAGAGAAAGTTTGTTTTTATTAATATTTAAAAAAATAATAATCTGCAAACTTGATATTTTGACAGTAATAGAGTTACACTTATTGAGGATTTAATTACCCACCTTGAAAATAAAAAGAGAGAGAAGGGGAGAGAGAAAAAGAGCATAAGGAAGAAAAACTCATCACTCTAATAGAAGGAATCGCATGAAAGATGGATAACAGGGACCTACTGGCTCTCTGGTTGTTCTTGGTCTCTCCACACCTCCCATCCTGTGAGGTTCTCATTAAGCTGAGAGTTACACAATCATTTTTTAATACAAAGCCCTACAGGGAGGCCAATGACGTCAGCTCGTGTTCAGCTAAAACAAAAATCGATACTTAGGCTTTTCTGGGAGAAAACTTGTCAAAAAAGCATCTCCTCTCCAGTATGGCGTTTTCCTCTGAGATTTTTTCATTGGAAGCTTCATTCGGTTTTTAACTTCTCTGCTGCCTTACTGATCCTGGTGTCAGATGTGACTCTGCAGACATCTACGCAGTCTTATTTACAGGCCTTATGAGTCACCCTTGACAACTGTTTGATTTGTGAACCAAGGTGGGCAGCTGCTGAATTAGGTACCTCTAAGGTTTTCATCCAGCATCCAGGTCCTGCAAACAGCCTGGCTTAAGCCTACTGTCCTCTGCCTGGTCTCACCTGATCTTGTGTACTTTTCCACACTCTTGCCTAAAAGGAATGCACCATGCTGCTGCACCAGTAATTTTTCTTAGCAACATTTGTATCCATTTTTCAGCCTTATCCCTTTGTTAAAAAAAAAAGATATATCACTGCTGTCTCATTGTAAGGCTGTCTCTTGCCTATGCTAATTCTTCCTACTGTATTTGGATTCAACACCCTGCCAGCATCATTCTTTCTGTCAGCTATGTCTTCAGTGCCTCTTCTTTAATAGACTGTAAGCTGTAGGAGGGCAGAGATTGTGTCCAGGTTATTCACTGCTCTTTACTACTATCAAGAACTGATACAGAAGGTACCAGTAAGTAGTCGTGGGCCACATGGGTGACTGACAGATTGAATACAGTAAACGGATGAAATACTCCCGGCTAGACAAAGACCCTCATGCTGGGAAAGATCGGGGACAGGAGAAGGGGATGACAGAGAGAACGAGATGGTTGGATGGTATGACCGACTCAATGAACATGACTTTGAACAAACTCTGGGAGATGGTCAAGGACAGGGAAGCCTGACATGCTGCAGTCCGTGGGGTTTCGAAGAGTCAGACACGACTGAGCAACTGCACAACTCCTGGCTGTTGATTTCTTTCCTGCGTTAGCATGTAAATGAGCTCTGGTTTTGCTCATTTTTCATGATAAACACTCACACAAACATT
The DNA here is from genome assembly GCF_042477335.2 of Ovis canadensis. Taxonomy (NCBI): domain Eukaryota; kingdom Metazoa; phylum Chordata; class Mammalia; order Artiodactyla; family Bovidae; genus Ovis; species Ovis canadensis. Next base: position 37,567,196 of record NC_091268.1, on the reverse strand, counting down.
GAAAAAGAAAACTGTCAACCACACACAATTCACTCCTAACTTTTCAAGTTAAATGACTTGAAGTATGTGTCAGCATTTGCTGTTTCCAGCTCCTCAGATCCCATGTCCCCTCAGACCTCTGCACTCTGGTATCTGTTACATGCACAAGAGTGAAGCTGCTTCCACCAACACCATCAAGAACCTACATGTTGCCAGACTCAATACAACTTTTTGTCCTCATTTTATTTGATCTCCTGACTCTAAATCCTAAAAGCATTTGAATGTCTGCTGAATGAATTTGTTATTCTCATATAAGCAGAAGAAAATTATTTATAGTCTCATATAAATAATTTTAAAAATACATGCCCACTCCTGGGTATATATCTGGAGAAAACCATAATTCAAAAAGATACATGTACCCCATTGTTCCAGATGTTCAAGCTGGTTTTAGAAAAGGTAGAGGAATCAGAGATCAAATTGCCAACATCCACTGGATCATTGAAAAAGCAACACAGTTCCAGAAAAACATCTATTTCTGCTTTATTGACTATGCCAAAGCCTTTGACTGTGTGGATCACAATAAACTGTGGAAAATTCTGCAAGAGATGGGAATACCAGACCACCTGACCTGCCTCTTGAGAAACCTATATGCAGGTCAGGAAGCAACAGTTAGAACTGGACATGGAACCACAGACTGGTTCCAAATAGAAAAAGGAGTACATCAAGGCTGTATATTGTCACCCTGCTTATTTAATTTCTATGCAGAGTACATCATGAGAAACGCTGGACTGGAAGAAGCACAAGCTGGAATCAAGATTGCCGGGAGAAATATCAATAACCTCAGATATGCAGATGACACCACCCTTATGGCAGAAAGTGAAGAGGAACTAAAAAGCCGCTTGATGAAAGTGAAAGAGGAGAGTGCAAAAGTTGGCTTAAAGCTCAACATTCAGAAAACGAAGATCATGGCATCTGGTCCCATCACTTCATGGCAAATAGATGGGGAAACAGTGGAAACAGGGTCAGACTTTATTTTTCTGGGCTCCAAAATCAGTGCAGATGGTGACTGCAGCCATGAAATTAAGAGACGCTTACTCCTTGGAAGAAAAGTTATGACCAACCTAGATAGCATATTCAAAAGCAGAGATATTACTTTGCCAACAAAGGTCTGTCTAGTCAAGGCTATGGTTTTTCCAGTGGCCATGTATGGATGTGAGAGTTGGACTGTGAAGAAAGCTGAGCGCCGAAGAATTGGTGCTTTTGTCCTGTGGTGTTGGAGAAGACTCTTGAGAGTCCCTTGGACTGCAAGGAGAGCCAACCAGTCCATTCTGAAGGAGATCAGCCCTGGGATTTCTTTGGAGGGAATGATGCTAAAGCTGAAACTCCAGTACTTTGGCCACCTCATGCGGAGAGTTGACTCATTGGAAAAGATGATGCTGGGAGGGATTGGGGGCAGGAGGAAAAGGGGACGACAGAGGATGAGATGGCTGGATGGCATCACTGACTCGATGGACGTGAGTCTGAGTGAACTCCGGGAGTTGGTGATGGACAGGGAGGCCTGGCGTGCTGCGATTCATGGGGTTGCAAAGAGTCGGACACGACTGAGCGACTAAACTGAACTGAACCCCACTGTTCATTGCAGTACTGCTTTACAATAGCCAGGACATGGAAACAACCTAAATGTCCATTGACAGATGAATGAATAAAGGGTGATATAGTGTATATATGAAGAAGGCAATGGCAACCCACTCCAGTACTCTTGCCTGGAAAATCCCATGGGCAGAGAAGCCTGGTAGGCTGCAGTCCACGGGGTCGCTTAAGAGTCGGACACGACTGAGCGACTTCACTTTGACTTTCCATTTTCTTGAATTGGAGAAGGAAATGGCAACCCACTCCAGTGTTCTTGCCTGGAGAATCCCAGGGATTTGGGGAGCCTGGTAGGCTGCCATCTGTGCGGTCACACAGAGTTGGACACAACTGAAGCGACTTAGCAGCAGCAGCAGCAGTGCATATATACAACGGAATATTAGCCACGTAAAAGAATGAAATGATGCCATCTGCAGCAACACGGATGGACTTAAAGATTACCACACGAAATGAAGTAAGTCAGAAAGAAAAAGATAAATATCACGATATCATTTATATGTGGAATCTCAAATATGACACAAATGGCCTTATTCACAAAACAGAAATAGACCTACAGACGTAGAACACAAAATATGGTTACCAAAGGGGAAAGGTGGGGAGGGATAAATCAAGAGTTTGGGATTAGCATATACACACTATCATATATTAGATAAACAAAGGCCTACTCTATAGCACAGAGAACTAAATTTAATATTAACATTTTATAATAACCTACAAGGGAAAAGAATCTGAAAAAATAGATACATACGTATATATAACTGAATTGCTTTGTTGAAACTAATACAAGATTGTAAACCACCTATACTCAATAAATAAATATAACCTAAAAAATAAAAATAATAATGAAACACAACAATGACGACAAAAATAACTATTGCTTCAGTTTTCCCTAATGATTAGCTTAAGGGAAGCCAAGTACAAAACCAGTTAGAGGTTATAGAGATGCGTTTGTTTACTGATTCACTTATTCATTCAAACATACACATGTGGTGAATCCCTTTACGTGCCAGGTATTGGGGGAAACAGACAAGGCAACAGGTTTCATGGAGGGGTCTTCTGTTGGTTGTACCATCCACCAATGAGACAGCTAACTTTGAATTAAAAAAAAAAAAGAAACTGTTAACATGTAATATTTGTATAGAGAAGGCACACAATTACAAATGTTCAGTCTGATGAATTTTGAGAGACTGAACACGTGAGTGTTAAGAGCACCTGGATTAAGAAATAGACCATTAACAGAATCCCCACTGTGTCTCCTGCTAGACACTCCTTCACCTCTGCAATAACTGCTAACCTGACTTTGATGTCACAGGCCACTCTTCCTGATTTTGTGCTCTGTATAAGCGAAATCCTATAGAATACGCCTCTCATTGCCTTGCTTCTCTTGCTCAGCACGGTGTTTTGGGGATTCATGGATATTGTGGTGAGTAGCTGTGGATCATCCATTCTCCACTGCTGTCTGAACTCTCAGCAAAGACTCTCAGCCTCCCACAATATTATGCTTCCCTCTCTCCCGATAGGGCTTCCCAGGTGGCTCAGTGGTAAGGAATCTGTCTGCCAACACAGGAGACCCGGGTTTGATCCCTGGCCGGGGAGATCTCCTGGAGAAGGAAATTTCAACCCACTCCAGTATTCTTGCCTGGAGAATCCCCATGGACAGAGAAGCCTGGGGGGCTACACTCCACAGGGTCACAAAGACTTGGACTTGATTGAGCAACTGAACAACAAACAAAACTCTCCCAATAACATTTCCCATCCCCTTTCTGTGCTTTCTCTCCAACTTATTATCACCATCTAACATCCTGTACATTTGATATATTTTGTTTATTATTTGCCATGCCTGGAATGTGAGTTCCATGGAGCTAGATAAGTGCTCAGTAAATACCTTTTGAACAAATGAATCTCGGCTACTGCTGCAAGGCTCCCAGCTTGCCCAGAGCAGGGGATGGGGTGGAGGGCGGGTGGGGAATGCCGTGCCGCCCAGACAGAACAGATGGGGCAGGTCTGCAGCAAAGTGCCATTTAGCAGGAGATGCCAGCCTGATGTGGAGCCAGGTGTGGCTCTCCCACTGTGACATCTGCGCCACAGCCATGAATACCAATGTGAAACTCCTCCATAAAATGCTTGCAAATGATTTTTTTTTTTCAAAATTTACTAAAACTGAAAAAGAAAAAGGTCCAGAAATATCTATCAATAGGGAATATCCTTTGGGATCCTGGAAAATTGGATGAGAACTTTCTGTCTTTGTATTATTTTTGCATCCTTTGAATTATTAATAATAAGGTCTTTGACTTAGTGATTAAAATGTAAAGAATAACACACCACAGTTAAGTAGAAATTATCCTACTATTGTAAAAAAAAAACCACCGAATATTTACAAACTGATAGCAAAGATATCACAACAGCTTACATTTTGTAAAAATCACAACTTATCACAATAATAGTATAGTGCCTGGCTTATAGTAAGCACTCAAATATTTCTTGAATAAATGAATGAAAACATATTAATATGTTCAGTCATCCCTCTAGGTCAAATGAGAAAAAAATCATTTAATAAATGCTGAAAGAGCATTAAAAAAGAATTCATATTTAAAAAGTATATACGTATAAATGAATCACTTTGTTGTACAGCAGCAATTAACACAACATTGTAAACAACTGTACTTTAATAAAAATAAAATAATAAAAAATAATTCAGCATCCATGTCTGATGAAAACTCTTGACGTGTGTTAAAGAAGGTTTCCATCGTATGCCTCTCTGCAAACCACTGCAATCTGGCTTCTGCTGGCACCATGCCATGGAAACTGCATTCCCCAAGGCGCTCAGTGCCCTATATATTGCCAAACCCAATGCACTTGGATGGGGACCAATAAATATGTAATGAACTAAGGAATGGATGATCAAAGAATCTCAGATCAACAGTCAACATCGTACTTAACAATAAAACATCAGACCTTGTCTCTTTCAAGTCAGAAGCTAAACCAGGATATGAGCAACCACTGTCATTTGCTGTTTTTCTGGAAGCTCAAGCAAAAACAAACAAAAAACCATGGAGACAAAACAAGGTATAGCTCTTGGCAGCGAGACAAAAACGATCTTTCCTTGCATGAAACCTAGGAAAATCATTAAAAAACGATCAGCACTAAGAAAAGAGTCCTGGAAATTTACAAAATAAATACTCAGAGAGCAACAATTTTCCCCCAAAACCAGCAAATGGAATGTCCATGCACTGATATGATGAAACAGCTGACAAAGTACGATATAAAGAAGGCAGGGGGCATTTCCTGGTGGTCCAGTGGTTAAGACTTGGTGCTTTTACTGCTAGGACCCAGGTTCAATCCCTGCTTGAGGAACTAAGATCCCACAAGTCAAGTGGAATGGGCAAAAAAAAAAAAAAAAAAAGGCACAGATTCTCATGAATAAAAAGTGAAGCAATTTAGGTGAAAGAGAATTCTAGCTTCACAAATTAAAAAAGTTGTGTAGAGAATAAGACTTCTTTTTTTAAAAATAGCTGAATGTGAAAAATAAATGACGCTTAGGTTGTGAATTCAATATTAAATTCTAGGTGAAAGAGACAAACTGGATATCTGCCATAAACAGATCACTTACAGTGTAATTATGAGAGAGGGTCAAGGTCATTAAAATGGGGCTGATATTGTCCCACCCTAGAAAGCATATCTCACTTCCTCTGTTGCTGTTTGTAATTACTGTCTGAAGTCCCTGAACTTGTAAGCTCAGTTTCCCTAAGATGATAATCTGCTCTCTTAGACAAGCGACTTCACAAACATGGGAAAGTGTAGAAACAAGAATAGAGGGGATGGACAGATAGGTCCAGCTTGAGCCCTTTAGGTTCAGCAGAGAGTTTCTATGGTCCTTGTGATAATTTGTAATTTTTGCATGCTATTTAATGTGTGTGGAACACTTACAAGAATTTTAATATCTAATGTACATTTATTTTGAAATTTTATTGATTGAATTATCACAGGAAGCACTAGGCATATGGTGATAAAAAAGACAGATGAAGTCTATGCCTTAATGATGGCAGAGGGGCACAGGGAATAAACAAATACACAATTAATATTACTTCAAAAGTGATTGATGCACTTATAGTCAATTAATCTATGGCAAAGGAGGCAAGAAAACACAAGACAGAAAAAAAAAAATCCATCTCTTCAACAAGCAGTGCTGGAAAAACAGGTTAGCCACGTGTAAAACAATGAGATAAGAGCATTTCCTCACACCGTACACAAAAATAAACTCAAAATGGTTTAAAGACCTTAATGTGGGTCATTTTTAGTGATGTGGATGAACCCAGAGTCTGTCATATGGAGTGAAGTAAGTCAGAAAGAGAAAAACAAATATTGTGTATTTATGCCTCTATATGGAATCTAGAAGAATGGTACAGATTAACCTATTTGAGGGGCAGGAATAGAGATGCAGACATAGAGCATGGACTGTGGACACAGTGGGGAATGAGAGGGTGGGACGAACTGAGAGAGTAGCATTGATATATATGTCAGTACATCACCACCATCTGTAAAACAGACAGCCAATGCGAAGCTCCTGTAGAACAGGGTGCAGAGCTCGGTGCCCTGTGATGTCTTAGCCGGATGGGCTGTGTCCGCGTGCTTAGTCGTGTCCCACTCTTTGCGATCCCATGGGCTGTAGCCCTCCAGGTTTCTCTGTCCATGAGGTTTCAAAGCAAGAATACTGGAGCGGGTTGCCATTTCCATCTCCAGGGGATCTTCCCAACCTAGAGATGGAACCCACGTCTCCTGTGTCTCCTGCATTGCAGGCGGATTCTCTACCTGCTGAGACATTGGGGAAGCCCAGCCGGATGGGAAGGAGGCTCAAGAAGGAGAGGATATATGTGTGAAGTGAAGTGAAGTGAAGTCGCTCAGTCGTGTCCGACTCTTTGCGACCCCATGGACTGTAGCCTACCAGGCTCCTCTGTCCGTGGGATTCTCCAGGCAAGAATACTGGAATCGGTTACCATTTCATATAATGAATTCATGATGCTGTATAGCAGAAACGGACACAACATTGTAAAGCAATTACGTGTGCATGCTCAGTCATGTCCGACTCTTACGACCCCATGGACTGTAGCCTGCCAGGCTCCTCTGTCCATGGGATTTCCCAGGCAAGAATATTAGTGATTTGCCATTTCCTCCTCCAGGGAAAGCAATTATACTTCAATTTTGCCAAGAAAAGACCTACACAGTGATAGGAGAATAGACTCTGTATGATTTCAATACCTCTAGACCATGAAATTTTTGCACCTTGTTTTATGTCCCTGGATATGTTCCATTGTCTCCTAGTTTACAGTTTATGGGAATGTGAATAGAATTTGTATGCTACTGTTGTGTGAAAGGAGAAGGCAATGGCACCCCACTCCAGTACTCTTGCCTGGAAAATCCCATGGATGGAGGAGCCTGGTAGGCTGCAGTCCATCGGGTCACTGAGGGTCGGACACGACTGAGCGACTTCACTTTCACTTTTCACTTTCGTGCATTGGAGAAGGAAATGGCAACCCACTCCAGTGTTCTTGGCTGGAGAATCCCAGGGATGGGGGAGCCTGGTGGGCTGCCGTCTATGGGGTCGCACAGTGTCGGACACGACTGAAGTGACTTAGCAGCAGCAATTGTGTGAAAATTGCATAAATCTTAATTATGCTGAACTGGTTCATAGTGCTTTTCAGGTCTACATATCCTTCTACTTCTCTGTCCTTCCTGTTAGTCGCTCAGTTGTCCTAATCTTTGTAACCCCATGGACTGTAGTCCACCAGGCTCTTCTGTCTGCGGAATTCTCCAGGCAAGAGTACTGGGGTGCATTGCCACTTCCTTCTCCTGGGGATTTTCCTGGCCCAGGGATCGAACTTGTGTCTTGTGCATTGCAGGGTTCTCCCGCTTTGTGGGCAGATTCTTTACCATCTGAGCCACCAGAGAAGCCCTACTTCTCTGTATATTCATTCTATTAACTTTTGAGTGTTTGATATTGAAACGCCAACTAGAAATCTTAATTTATCTACTTAAAAATATTTGTAATATATAGTGGAACTATATGTAACCTTGTTCGATATTTTCCAAGGCTTCTGCAAATATGTTATTGAAAGTGTTAGTTGTTCAGTTGTGCCTGACTTTTTGCAACCCCAAGGAATCTAGCCTGCCAGGCTCCTGTGTCCATGGAATTCTCCGGGTAAGAATTCTCCATTCCTTTCTCCAAGGGATCTTCCCGACCCAAGGATCAAACCTGGGTCTCCTGCATTGCAGGCAGATTCTTTACCATTATACTTTCATAGTTAAAAAAAAAATTAAAACAACAATAACTAAAAAAAAAAAAGGCCTAAATGTAAGACCTGAAACCATAAACCTTCTAGAAGAGAACACAGGCAGAACAGTCTTTGACATAAATCATAGCAATATTTTTTTGGATCTGTCTCCTTGGGCAAAACAAAAGCAAAATTAAACAAATGGCACATAATTAAACTTAAAATCTTTTGCACAGCAAAGAAAATCATCAACAAAATGAAAAAAACAATCCACAGGAGAAATTATTTGTAAATGATGTGACCAACAAAGAGTTAATATCCATAACATATAAACAGCTCATATAACTCAACATTAAAAAAAAAAAGCAATCAAAAATTGCGCAAAAGACCTGAATAGATATTTTTCCAAAGAAGACATACAGATGGCTAATGAGCACATGAAAAGATGCTCAACATCACTAATTGTTAGAAAAATGCCAATCGAAACAATAATGAGATATCACCTCACAGCTGTCAGAATGGCTTGTCATCAAAAAGTCTACAAATTAAAAAAAAGTCTACACATACTAAATGTTGGAGAGGATATAGAGAAAAGGATGCCCTGGTACACTGTTGGTGGGAATGTAAATTGGTGCAATTACTATGGAAAACAGTATGGATATTTTCTCAAAACTTGGAACCACCACGTGACTCAGCAATTTCATTCCTGGGTATATATCCAGAAAAAGACAAAAACGCTAATTCAAAAAGATACACGCACTCCAATGTAGTAGCAGCACTACTTACAATAGCCAAGACGGGGAAGCAATTCAAGTGCCCACAGCAGATGAATAAATAAAGATGTCACACACACAGACAATGGAATATTATTCAGCCATAAAAAGAATGAAATCCTGCCATTCGCAGCAAGCAACGTGGATGGACTTAGAGAATATTATGCGTAGTGAAATAAGTCAGATAGAGAAGGACAAAGCATATCACGTGTATATGAAATCTATAAAATAATACAAATGCATGCATATACAAAACACAAACAGACTCACAAATACAGAAAACAAACTAGTGGCTACCAGACGGAAGAGGGAAGCGGAGGAGGGACAAATTAGGGGTATGGGATTAACAGACACAAATTACTACGTATGAAATAGATAAGCAACAAGGATATATGGTATACTACAGGGAATTATAGTCATTATCCCGTAACAGCTTTTAATAGCGTATAATCTACAAAAATACCAAATCACTATGCGGTAAACCCAAAACTAGTATAATGTTGTAAATCAACTATACTTCAATTTTTAAAAAGTAATTGATAATACTCTGCAGAAAATAAACACGGTTAAGGTGATGGACATGAAAGGGAGAAGACTTCTCTGAGGAGGTATTTGAACTGAGATCCAAAATGTATGAAGGAGCAAAACACGCAGAAGCAAGGCATCCATGCCCAGCAAACAGAGCATAGTTTCCGAAACAGAAATGAGCTTGGTGTGTTCCAGACTCTGCAAGGCAGCACGGCGGGTGGAACAGAGTGAGCGACGGAGAGAGGAGACTGAAAGCAAAGTGGATGCCAGGTCATGTAGGGTCTTGAAGACCATGGGGAAGGAGTCTGGATTTTCTTTCTTTTTTTTTTCTTAATTTACTTGACTGCAATGGGTCTTAGTTGCAGCAAGCAGCGCTTTTCATTGAGGCATATGGACTCTAGCTGTGGTGGATGGTCTCCAAAGCATGCAGGCTTAATTACTCCGTGGCATGGGGAATCTTAGTTCCCCGAAAGTGAAAGTTGCTCAGTCGTGTCCAACTCCTTGTGACCCCATGGACTATATAGTCCATGGAATTCTCCTGGCCAGAATACTGGAGTGGGTAGCCTTTCCCTTCTCCAGGGGATCTTCCCAACCCAGGGATCGAAGCCAGGTCTCCCACATTGCAGGGGGATTCTTTACCAGCTGAGGCACAAGAGAAGCCCAGGAATACTGGAGTAGGTAGCCTATCCCTTCTCCAGTGGATCTTCCTGACCCAGGAATTGAACAGGGGTCTCCTGCATTGCATGTGGATTCTTTACCAACTGAGCTTCCCTGACCAGGGATCAAACCCATTTTCCCTGCACTGGAAGGAGGATTCTTAACCACTGGACCACCAGTGAAGTCCTTGGGTTTTATTTTTAACGTGAAAGGAATTTTTTGGGAGGTTTTGAACAAGGGAATCATGTGGTCTGGTTTATGATCTTTAAAAGCCCATTGGGGCTACTCTAAGAATTCATAGTCTGTTGGGAATTCCCTGGTGGTCCAGTGGTTAGGACTCAGTGCTTTCACTGCCAGGGGTCCAAGTTCAATTCCTGGTCAGGAAACTAAGATCTCACAAGCCCATGAGGTTTGGCCAAAAGCAAGCAAACAAACAAAACGAAAAGAAGTCATAGTCTGTAACGAGGAGGGGCACACATGGGGCAGGCCAGCCAGATGAGAGGCCCTTTAAAGGTGAAAGATGATACCGTCTCAGAAGAGGGTGGTAGCAGTATAACTGAAGAGAAGTGAAGTTTGAAGATAGGTTATGATGACAGAGCCAAATATCTTCCCTATGGGTTGACTGGTGTGGGATGTCAGGTAATGAGAAATTAGGAAAAACATCTAGCACTTTGGATTAAATATCTGGGTGGATGATGGAAAGATATCAGAGGGATTGGGGTGAGGGGGACAGGTTTAGTAAGGGAAACCAAGAATTCTAATTTGGATACGTAAACTGTGGGGTCCCTCTTAGATACCCAAGTGGAGATGATGAGCAGAGAGATGAAGAGTGCGTTATAAGCCCGTAGCTGGTATTTACCAGAGAGGGAAATGGCAACCCACTCCAGTATTCTTGCCTGGAGAATTCCGTGGACAGAGGAGCCTGGTGGGCTGCCGACTGCGGTCGGCACAGAGTCGACATGACTTTAGTGACATAGCAGCAGCAGCTGGTATTTACAGACACGAGACCTCAGGTAACAAAGGAAAGGATTTAAGTGGAGTGATGTTGAACTGTGGGGCATATTTAGGGTAAGTGGGAAGAGGAGGAGGAAGAAATGAACCGATGGAGAGGGAACAGGAGGCAGACCAAGGAGAAAGTGAATCATTGTGTCAGAAGCTGCAGAGAGGTTGAGGAAGACGTGGCCACTGGGTTGGCAAACTGCAGGTCATCAGTGACCTTCACTAGAGAGCGTCCATGGGGCTGACCGGAGTGGGCATTCGTGGGGAGTACAAGTGGAGTTCTACACATCACAGATCTAAATATTTAAATAATATCAATGGAACAAATTGCTAACTAAATATTATTGTATTCATTATATATTGGCAGGCAAGGTTCAGACTTAGAATTCTCTACTTCCTTGAGTTCCTTATCAGGATGAACTGGCATAAAGAGAACTTGGCCCCTGACCTGCTCCCCTTCCCCTTTTTCTTCCCTCCTTTCAGACCGAATATCCAACTTTACCTACACTTGCTTCCCCAACCCTCCTCCCCAGCCAACAGCCATCTCTGAGGCATGGAGAAACACACACCGCACCCCTTTGATTTAGGGAACAGCCGCTCACAGGCCCTGGGAACTGGTGTGGGACCACTGAGACAGGGTCCTAGGCATCCTGAGTGAGGTCTAGGAAGGGCACAAATCCAGGGGATTGTGTTCCCTTCATGGGGAGGGGCAAAGCCAAAGGGGGATCTGAGCAGGGTCCTCTAAAGCAGGGGTCCCCACCAGGTACCAGTCCGTGGACTGTTAGGAACCAGGCTGCATAGCAGGAGGTGAGTGGCAGGCAAGAGAGCCAGGTTTCATCTGTATTTACAGCTGCTCCCCATTACTCGTATCACTGCCTGAGCTCACCTCCTGTCGGATCACCTATCTCAGCTTTCAAGAGAACCACATAAGATCCCTGCAGTGAGAAGGAATGGATCGGGACCCATTTGTGAACAAGCCAGGTGAATCACCTTTGTCCATGCTAGAAGAGGACCAACTGCTTGAGACGGCAAATGATGGTGGCCTGAAAGCGTGTCTGAGACAACTTCAAATCTCCACACATTCTGGATTAAAGTCAAGGCGGAATATCCTGAGACACCATAAAAGCACTGGAAAACCTGCTTCTGTTTTCGACATCCTATCTTGGTGAAGCAGGGTTTTCCGCAGTGACAAAAACCAAACCAAAATTATAAAGTAGACTGGACATAAGCAACACACTTTGGGTGTCACTGTCTCCCATCACCCCCAGAAGGGACTGTCTAGTTGCAGGAAAACAAGCTCAGGGATCCCATGGATTCTGCATTATGGTGAGGTGTATAATTATCTCATTACATATCACAATGTAATAATAATAAAAATAAAGTGCACAATAAATGTAATGCACTTGAATCATCCTGAAACCATCCCCTACCCCCATCTGTGAAAAAACTATCTTCCACAAAACCAGTCTTTGGTGCCAAAAGAGTTGGGGACCACCGCTATAAAGCATGCGGCTTGGGGGCAGTATTGGAGTAGGTTAAAAAGAGAATGGGGACTTTCCAGGTGGCACCAGTGGTAAAGAACCCTGCTTGTCATTACAAGAGATGTGAGAGATGAGGATTCAGTTCCGGGGTCAGGCAGATCCCCTGGAGAAGGGAATGGCATCTCACTCTGGTATTCTTGCCTGGAGAATCCCATGGACAGAGGAGCCTGGCAGGCTACAGTCCACAGGGTTGCAAAGAATCAGACGTGACTGAGCACAGAGAGGACGGAGAATATGGAGTAAAGTGGGGAGAAAACAGTGTGGACGGGCCTTTGAAGGAACTTTTCCCATCATGGGGTAGCAGCTGGAAGGAAAGGAAAAGCCCAGGAAAACTCAATCTCTGTGTTTCTAAAGACAGCACTCTGGCATGCTGATGCAAATGATGAGTAGAAGGAAAAGCTGACGAGGAAGAGGATGGGAATAATGTTGGGTGCGGAGTCCTTGAGCAGGTGAGGGGGACGGGATCCAAGGCTTGGTGGAGAGACTGGCACAAGCAGTTCTCCCACTATTGGACGAGGGAGAGCAGCTTAAAAGGGCACAGATGTAGGCAAGCTGGCAAATCTGGCCGTGGGAAGAAAACAAAATCATTCTTTTCTAATTGCTCCCAATATTTACAGTTACAGAGTGAATGAGATCATCCATGGAGAGTAGGCAGAGACAAACTGTGATGGTTAAGACGGTCAATTTTATGTTAGATGACTTTGCCCTAATTAAAAATAATAATAGTTTGAGGGAATTCCCTAGTAGCCTAACGGTTAGGATTCTGCGCTTTCACTGCTGGAGTTCAGACCCTGGTTGGGGAACTGAGATCCCACAAGCCCCACGGTGCAGCCAAAAAAATAAATAATAAAGAAATAATTTTTAAATGGTGAATAAAGGCTAATAAATAACCACCCTGCCCTTAAAAAAAAAAGCTACTTGGGAATACAGGAGAGTAAATATATTGGGGAAATTTAATATTAGAAGCAGTACCAGGGACTTACTGGAGATTTGTGGACATAAATTTAAAGCAAAACCAATAAGCTTAATCGCGCATGTTTTTCCTCTGCTGCCTTCAGTTGCCAGGCTACAAACAGGTGAAGTAGGCAGAACGTTGGCTTAAGAGAATTTGATTGATTTAAGAAGATTTGTGACTTTAATTAAAAATATTTAAGAGAATTTGATTGACTCAGACTAAAACTGAATGTTAAAAAACTTCTGGATTAGTAAATAACTTCAGATTTATTAGGTCTGTAAACAGTGTTTCAGCGCTTAGCAATTTTATTTATTCCATTTATAAGTCTGCCTTGTCAGACGTTTGAAGCACTGAAGAGAATCAAATCTGTAATTGTGGTTAAAATGCCAAAGCTATGGAAATGTTATTAATCAAGTTTGTAAACGATGTTAAATATTTAGGAAAATTTACTATGTCAAATTTACATGCTAATTTAGCATTGATATAAGAACAAATGAAAATTAGTCATTAACTTTAGATTAGATAAAGCTAGACTTACAACAATATTATCTGTGAGTCATATGTTAAAGGCTTAGGGAAAATTGGGTTTTTAGATTTATAAATTTAGCAAGTTGTAAAAGTGGAAGTCACTTAGTCATGTCCAACTCTTTGCAACCCCATGTACTATACAGTCCATGGAATTCTCCAGGCCAGAACACTGGACTGGGTAGTCATTCTTTTCTCCAGGGGATCTTCCCAACCCAGGGATCGAACCCAGGTCTTCCACATTGCAGGCGGATTCTTCACCAAACTGAGCCACGAGGGAACCCCTTAGCAAACTGAGCATGAGTTAATATAGAAGTAACTGGACTTCCCTGGCGGTGCAGTGGTTCAGAAGCCGTCTGCCACTACAGCGGACATGGGTTTCATCTCTGCTCCAAGAAGATTCCACATGCCGTGGAGCAACTAAGCCTGATGCCACAATCACTGAGCCTGTGTGCCTAGAGCCTATGCTCTTCAACAAGAGAAGTCACTGCAATGAGAAGCCCGAGCACCCCGACAAAGAGTAGCCCCTACTCACTGCAACTAGAGAAAGCCTGCACGTGGCAGGAAGATCTAGCATAGCCAAAAAAATATATATATATATATGAGCAACTGTAGCATACTCCTGTATGCATTAAGGGCCAAATGCAGATGCTAAAAATACAGCTACTCTCTAAAAGATGCCATCTGATGCCAGTCGCACTATTTTATTTTCTCGGCTCGGATATCTACTTCCCGTGCTCCCAAATTCCACTAAAATGACAGAAAAATATTATTGACATATACAGAATTATTCATATATACAAAATTATGTATACTTAATATGTATTATTTATGTACAAAATATTTATATAGTCTGGAAAATTTTGCACATATAATTGCCAAAAAAAACAAGAAAGAGTCCTATTATTAAATCAAAAATGATGAAGAAGGGACTTCCCTGGTGGTCCAGTGGCTAAGACGCCACATTCCCAATGCAGGAGCTGGGGTTTGATCCCTGGTCTGGGAACTAGAGCCCACATGCTGTAATCAAGAGTTTGCATGCCACAGCTAAAGATCCCCTATGCTGCAAATATGACCTGGAGCAGGCAAATAAATATTTTTTACAAAGAAAGAAAGAAATGATGAACAATTCCTGTAAGATAGACTCTATAAAGTTTGTAGTCAAGGGCATGACTAGGGTAGAGAAAACTTGACACTAAACACTGCTGAGGAAAAGCAGCTCTTCCCAAGGAAGCCAGGGGGAAATCCAAGATTAGAATAAGCAAATATGAAGAGAGAGAGAGGCCCCTCTATGGTTGTTAAAGTAATTAAGTACCAGGCTGCATTTGGCCTGGCTGGATCAGACACTGCCCTCTAGTTGACAGCTCCAGGCAGAGAAAGTTCCCAGGATAAAGACCCCAGGACTACTTTCTGAACAAAGAATAAATAACTTTCCTAGAGAAAGCTCTGAACTTGAGGGCTGGCCTGGATGGGGAAGCAGAGCCCTTCTTAACGGGTTTCCAAAACCCATTAAGGGACCGAGGTCGGGGAGGAAGAGGAAAGGCTGTTTCTGGTGCCTGGCCCTGTCACAGCTACCTAGCTAGCTCTCCAAGGTAGAACACTTCTGAATAATTCCAGGAGCCGCAGAAGGCGAGCAGTGCCCCCAAGAATACACAGTACCTACTAAGAAGGAGAGAATACCTGTCCTCTTTGAATATAAATGTACTACCTAGTCAGGCAGTATGGTTATCCCATCCCTTAAGATCTCAGAAATCGGCTCCTGCAATAAGAACAGAGGTTCTCTTTTGGACTAACAATGCTCTAGCTTCAACACTGCAAATTCTAGGGAAAGGAGTGGTGGATACAAGAAATATGCTGTCTAAAAACACTGAGGACTTCCCTGGCAGCTCAATGGTTAAGACTTCACCTTCTAAGGCAGACGGCATGGGTTTGATCCCTGGTCAAGGAACTAGGTCCCACATGCCAAGGGGTACAGCCAAATTTTAAAAATTAATAAATAAAAACACTAGGAAAACTTATGTCTATATCTAAACAAATGTAGACATGTATACTGTGAGAAAAATTAAGACCTGGAACTAGAATTTCTTAAGACTTCAACATTGGAGTGAGGGCAGGAAGGGGTTTGAAAGCAGCTTATGGATTCAATTGCCCCAGGGATGCTGAAGACACAGAGTTAGCCTAGGTATTGATAGAAGATATCTGGCAGGAGATTTAAGATGAACTGAAATGGGGCATGCAGGAGGCTCTAGGGTACCAGTAATATTTCGTTTCTCAAGGTAAAATTGTGTTTTGCTTGCTTTATGTTTTTTTCCTGTGTGTCTTTTATTTCTGTACATGTAGTATTTTTTAATAAAACATTAAAAAAATCAAGAGTGACTGCTAGATGTGGCATTCTCAAACCTGGCTGCATATACAACATGGGGAAATTTTAAAAATACCAAAGGCCACTAAATGGCCATCAGCAGAGGAATGGATAAAGAAGATGTGGGACACGTACACAGGAGAATATTCAGTTCAGTCCAGTTCAGTCGCTCAGTCGTTTCCGACTCTTTGTGACCCCATGAATTGCAGCACGCCAGGCCTCCCTGTCCATCAGCAACTCCCAGAGTTCACTCAAACTCATGTCCATCGAGTCAATCATGCCATCCAGCCATCTCATCCTCTGTCGTCCCCTTCTCCTCCTGCCCCCAGTCCCTCCCAGCATCAGAGTCTTTTCCAATGAGTCAACTCTTCGCATCAGGTGGCCAAAGTACTGGAGTTTCAGCTTTAGCATCAGTCCTTCCAATGAACACCCAGGGCTGATCTCCTTTAGAATGGACTGGTTGGATCTCCTTGCAGTCCAAGGAACTCTCAAGATCTCTTCTCCAACACCACAGTTTAAAAGCATCAATTCTTTGGCGCTCAGCTTTCTTCACAGTCCAACTCTCACATCCATACATGACCACTGGAAAAACCATAGCCTTGACTAGATGGACCTTTGTTGGCAAAGTAATGTCTCTGCTTTTGAATATGCTATCTAGGTTGGTTATAACTTTCCTTCCAAGGAGTAAGTGTCTTTTAATTTCATGGTTGCAATTACCATCTGCCGTGATTTTGGAGCCCAAAAAAATAAAGTCTGACACTGTTTCCACTGTTTCCCCATCTACTTCCCATGAAGTGATGGGACCAGATGCCATGAGCTTAGTTTTCTGAATGTTGAGCTTTAAGCCAACCTTTTCACTCTCCTCTTTCACTTTCATCAAGAGGCTCTTTACTCAGCCATAAAAAGGAATGAAATTGGGTCATTTGTAGAGACGTGGATGGACCTAGAGACTGTCATACAGAATGAAATAAGTCAGAGAAAAATGTATTGCATATTAATACATATATGTGGAATCTAGAAAAATGGTATAGATGATCTTATTTGCAAAGTAGAAATAGGGACACAGACATAGAGAACAAACCTATGGATACCAAGGGGGAAGGGGCCATGAGATGAATTGGGAGACTGGGATTGATGTATATACACTATTGATACTGTGTATAAAAGAGATAACCTACTATATAGCACAGGGAACTCTACTCAATGCTCTGTAGTGACCTAAATGGGAAAGAAATTAAAAAAGAGAGAGAGAGGTACATGTACAGCTGATACCCTTTGCTATACAGCAGACACTAGCACAACATTGTAAAGCAACTATACTCCAATACAAATTAATTTAAACAATGCTAATGGCCAGAGCACACCCCAGACCAAATGAATCAGAATCTGTAGGATGGGGTCAGACTTAAGTATCTGAGAACCACTGTATTAAAAGAATACAAATAAAGAAATTCAACAGGAGGAAGCAGTAATCACAATCAGTGTCAATGAGTTAAATTCCCTAAGTAAAGACGGAATTCAACAAGATCACCAAGATCAATTTTCTTCATTGTCATGTTCCTCTCACTGTATTTGCTCTGTCCTCAAAATCCTTGTGGCTATAAGACTATCGTAGAAACGTTACCGTTACATCCTTTTAGGTTTACATTAAGAGGGAAAGAACCCCTGACTTTCTGCCAGAAGTCTCAGCAAAGCTTTCAGGGCATCTCTTTTTTATTTTCTTACTCTGATCATGCAATCAACCCTGAGGTAATCTCTATCACCAGGAGACTTTGGTTAGCCAGGCCTCTGTCACAGGTATAGACTCTCTTGCCCCAAATTCAGGGTGGAATCAGTATTACCAGAACTACATAGGATTAGAGTGGTGGGGGAAGGTGAAGCCTCAAGCAAAACCCAGAAGCTGTTAGCAGAAGTAGAGTGAATGGAAGTTGAGCAAGCAAAAAGAAAAAAAAAATTCCATAAGGGAAATATATAGATTCGAGGCAAGAGAAAAGAATAAAGACTAAACCAAAGTAGGGAGGTTCAAAGTGGAAGTTAAGAGATGGAAGCTGGTTGAAAAAAATATCTTGCCCTGCAGAAACAGTTGTCTATAGCCTTGACTGAGGCCAGAGGAGAAGCTATTAAGGATAGTGGACAAGCTGAGTCAGTCTCCGTAGCTACCAGTCCATCCTGTATCCCCAAATATGTACCTGCAGCTCAGATTTCTCACTCCACATTTAAATACACACCTGCCTTCTGCACAACTATCCTGCATATCTCACAGGCAGTTCAAAGTCATCACGTCCATCACTTAGTGGCACAGATGGTCAAGAATTCTTCTGCAATGTGGGAGACCTGAGTTTGATCCCTGGGTTGGGAAGATCCCCTGGAGGAGGACAATCCAATACAGTATTCTTGCCTGGAAAATCCCCATGGACAGAGGAGCCTGGAGGGCTATAGGTCACAAAAAGAAGGACACGACTGAGTGACTAAGCACAGCACAGCACATCACTTAATTATCAAAAGATGGCAAATCACTTCCTCTTAAATCCGCCCTCCTTTTTCTGTCAATAACCTCAGGCTCTAAACCAGAAAACTGGAATCATCTTTCATCTCCTTCCTCTTTCACCTTCATGTCTCATCTTTCTCTAAGAATGGTTTCTATCTCCACGCCATCTCTCAGAGCCACTCCTGATTCTTCATCAGGACTTAACACAATTGTGATTTAATCATTGGGTAATTTGAATAGTGGTTACTTCCATGAGGCTGGACTCGGGACAATAGACCCCCATTGCAATCCTTCCATTCTTGTATCCTCCAATACAAGCTCTGTTCAGTAGGTTCCTGAATGTTTGTAGAAAGAATAAAGTCTGCCAGTATCAAGTTTTTTTGGGGGAACACAGGTACCTTCATTTGTTTACTTAGTTTGATCAATTGATTTATGGCTGTGCTAGGTCTTTGTTGCTGCATGCGGGCTTTCTCTAGTTGCAGTGAGCAGGGGCTACTCTCTAGTTACAGAAACTAGGCTTCTCATTGCAGTGGCTTCTCTTGTTGTGGAGCACAGGCTGTATGCATGCAGGCTTTGGTAGTTGTGGCATGCGAGCTTAGCAACTGTGGCGCCCAAGCTTAGGTTCTCCACAGCATGTTGGATCTTCCTGGACCAGGGATCAAACCGTGCCCCCTGCATTGGCAGGTGGATTCCTAACCACTGGACCATCAGGGAAGTCCCCAGTATGGAATTTTATGTGCCATCTTCCAAACTCAACACTATTTTCCTGAATAATATGAAAATGCAGATCTGATTATATTTTCCCCTCTATTTAAAATCTCTTTCAATGATCCCTAAAGGAAAGGAGTGTTCCTTAAATTTTCAGTGTTTAATAACCACTTATTAGCTGCCTGGAACATATGAAAACCTCCAATTTTAGGTAAACATTCACAAAAATTTTAAATAATAAAATTAATATATTATTTAAAATTAATAGTATTCAAGTATCCCCTGTTATCAAACCTATTTATCTCCTGACCTTGAGTTTGGAAATCAAGTTCATATAGCAAGGGATACATACACTTAGTACCTGAATTTTAGATAACAGGTAGCAAGAGTTTAGATAGTGCCATATACCAGGCTTACTAAAAAGAACTATTCAAATATACTCAGATCCAGAGTTTCGATAGAAAGCTGAAATAGCAAAGGTAGAATGGTGAGGAATAACAAATCAGCAAAAAGGATACTATTATTTGCAATCAATCCTTCAGTTCAGTTCAGTCACTCAGTGGGGTCCGACTCTTTGAGACCCCATGAATCCCAGCATGCCAGGCCTCCTTGTCCATCAGCAACTCCTGGAGTAGAACCAAACTCATGTCCATCGAGTTGGTAATGCCATCCAGCCATCTCATCCTCTGTCGTCCCCTTCTCCTCCTGCCCCCAATCCCTCCCAGCATCAGAGTCTTTTCCAATGAGTCAACTCTTCGCATCAGGTGGCCAAAGTATTGGAGTTTCAGCTTCAGCATCAGTCCTTCCAAAGAACACCCAGGACTGATCTCCTTTAGGATGGACTGGTTGGATCTCCTTGCAGTCTAAGGGACTCTCAAGATCTCTTCTCCAACACCACAATTCAAAAGCATCAATTCTTCGGTGCTCAGCTTTCTTCACCGTCCAGCTCTCACATCCATACATGACCACTGGAAAAACCATAACCTTGACTAAATGGACTTTTGTTCGCAAAGTAATGTTTCTGCTTTTAAATATGCTATCTAGGTTGGTCATAACTTTCCTTCCAAAGAGTAATCGTCTTTTAATTTCATGGTTGCAATCACCATCTGCCGTGATTTTGGAGCCCCAAAAAATAAAGTCTGACACTGTTTCCACTGTTTCCCCATCTATTTCCCATGAAGCGATGGGACTAGATGCCACAATCTTAGCTTTCTGAATGTTGAGCTTTAAGTCAACTTTTTCGCTCTCCTCTTTCACTTTCCTCAAGGGGCTTTTAGTTCCTCTTCACTTTCTGCCATAAGGGTGGTGTCATCTGCATATCTGAGGTTATTGATATTTCTCCTGGCAATCTTGATTCCAGCTTGTGCTTCTTCCAGCCCAGCGTTCCTTATGATGTATTCTGCATATAAGTTAAATAAGCAGGCTGACAATATACAGGCTTGACGTACTCCTTTTCCTATTTGGAACCAGTCTGTTGTTCCATGTCCAGTTCTAACTGTTGCTTCCTGCCCTGCATATAGGTTTATCAACAGACAGGTCAGGTGGTCTGGTATTCCCATCTCTTTCAGAATTTTCCAGTTTATTGTGATCCACACAGTCAAAGGCTTTAGCATAGTCAATAAAGCAGAAATAGATGTTTTTCTGGAACTCTCTTGTTTTTTACATGATCCAGCAGATGTTGGCAATTTGATCTCTGATTACTCTGCCTTTTCTAAAAGCAGCTTGAACATCTGGAAGTTCATGGTTCACATATTGCTGAAGTCCGGCTTGGAGAATTTTGAGCATTACTTTACTAGCATGTGAGATGAGTGCAATTGTGCAGTAGTTTGAGCATTCTTTGGCATTGCCTTTCTTTGGGATTGGAATGAAAACTGACCTTTTCCAGTCCTGTGGCCACTGCTGAGTTTTCCAAATTTGCTGGCATACTGAGTGCAGAACTTTCACAGCATCATCTTTCAGGATTTGAAATAGCTCCACTGGAATTCCATCACCTCCACTAGCTTTGTTCATAGTGATGCTTCCTATGGCCCACTTGACTTCACATTCCAGGATGTCTGGCTCTAGGTAAGTGATCACACCATTGTGATTATCCGGATCGTGAAGCTCTTTTTGTACAGCTCTCCTGTGTTTTCTTGCCACCTCTTCTTAATATCTTCTGCTTCTGTTAGGTCCCTACCATTTCTGTCCTTTATCAAGCTCATCTTTGCATAAAATGTTCCCTTGGTGTCTCTAATTTTCTTGAAGAGATCTCTAGTCTTTCCCATTCTGTTGTTTTCCTCTATTTCTTTGCATTGATCGCTGAGGAAGGCTTTCTTATCTCTTCTTGCTATTCTTTGGAACTCTGCATTCAGATGCTTATATCTTTCCTTTTCTCCTTTGCTTTTCACTTCTCTTCTTTTCACAGCTATTTGTAAGGCCTCCCCAGACAGCCATTTTGCTTTTCTGCATTTCTTTTCCATGG
The DNA here is from genome assembly GCF_042477335.2 of Ovis canadensis. Taxonomy (NCBI): domain Eukaryota; kingdom Metazoa; phylum Chordata; class Mammalia; order Artiodactyla; family Bovidae; genus Ovis; species Ovis canadensis. The sequence continues at coordinate 37,545,304 of NC_091268.1, read as the reverse complement.
GGATGGTCTTGATCCCTTTCTCCTGTACAATATCACGAACCTCCATCCATAGTCTTTCAGGCACTCTGTCTATCAGATCTAGTCCATTAAATCTATTTCTCACTTCCACTGTATAATCATAAGGGATTTGATTTAAGTCATACCTGAATGGTCTAGACATAATAAACACATGTATATGTGTATCTGCATTAATGACAGATTCCATCTATCTTGCTCTACTAAATTAGAAAGCAAAACTACAAATGCATGCACGCTCAGTCGCTCAGTCATACTCAACTCTTTGAGACCCCATGCGCTGTAGCCTGGCAGGCTCCTCTGTCCATGGGATTTCCCAGGCAAGAATACCGGAGTGGATTGCCTTTTCCTACTGCAGGGGATCTCCCTGACCCAGGGATGGAACCTGCATCTCCTGCATTGACAGGCAGATTCTTTACCACTAGTGCCACCTGGGAAGCCCATAACTAAGAATGATGGGCAGCAAATGCTTGGTGGCCCTACATACTATGTTGTGTGTATTTGGATGGGGACATATACCTAGAAACAGTGGTGAAGTCTCTCACTGAACGCCAATTTTACAAGCAATTAAGTCAAAGGCTGTATGGTTGGATTTCTAAAATTATTTATTATTTTTCACTGTGCTGGGTCTTCTCTGCTGCACATGGGCTTTCTCTCGTTGTGGGGAGGAGCGGCTACTCTCTAGATGCCATGCATGGCCTTCTCATTGCCATGGCTTTTCCTGTTTGGGAGCATGGACTCTAGGTGTGCAGGTTTTAGTAGTTGCAGCATGTGGGCTCCAGAACTCGAGCTCATTCATTGTGGGGCACCAGCCTAGTTGCCCCACATGCCCCTAGTTGCCCTAGTTGGCATGTGGGATCTTCTCTGCCCTGGGATCAAACTCATGTCCCCTGCATTGGCAGGGGTTCTCAACCAGATTCTCAAGCAGTGGACCACCAGGGAAGTCTTTGGATGTTTTAACTTGGATGACAGTTGCAAATGAATTTCTAAAGTTTCCTGTTTGGGTTCAGCACAGGAAAGAATTTCTCCACGTTTTCTGGCACACTAAATGGGTTTTAAATATGCCCAATGTCACAGATGTCTTTCTCCAGAAAATGGAAAAAAATCAAGTGTTAGGGAAGACTCAATGCTGGCTGACAAAGCCTCCTGCATCACAGTTCAATTTCCTGATATGTTATCTTCTGCACTTAATATCCGATGAGGTTGAAATGAGAGGTTTGAGATTTTCAACCTACTGCCCATGGCATGTTGACACTCACTGGAAACCTTTGAGATAACATTTCCTCACAACACTGGTAATGACAAGGATGATTTCTGGTTTCTGGTTTTTCCTGGCATTATTAGTGTTATAAAGAAATTTTATCTCCTCTCTCATTTCAGTTTTTCACATGAGTACATTCCTCCTGGATAGCCAGCACACTTCAGGGTAGAAAAACAGTTTTAGTCCAAGCCACCCATTTATTCGCAAGACACATGGAAAAGACATATGCTCTGTCATGGAGATTTGATGGTGCTAACAATTTTTGTTCCTTCTTCACCACTTAGTGAAGATCACCATTCTTAACTGTTCTTAGTAAATAAGACAGTGTGGAATTTTAGCACTTGGATACAGCTAGTTTTGAGTAGTTGAGGGAGGTGCAAGGCAAAAGCAGCCCTAATTCTTCATCCCTTTGTCATGGTGTGGTAGCACCCTCCCGCTCTACTTCTGGGTTCGCCATAGCAGTTGCTGGGACCCAGTGTGCGTGCATGCGTGCTTGCTAAGTTGCTTCAGTCACGTCGACTCTGTGCAACCCTATGGACTGCAGCCTACCAGGCTCCTCTGTCCATGGGATTCCCCAGACAAGAATACTGGAGTGGGTTACTGTGCCCTCCTCCAGGGGATCTTCCCGACCCAGGGATCGAATCTGAGTCTTTTCTGTCCACCTGCATGGACAGGTGGTCTCTTAACCACTAGTGCCCCCTGGGGAAGCCCACTCGTGATCCAGTGGACGGCAGCACGTGTGACAAAGCAGAGACCTGAGAAGCGCCTGCATGTTTGGGCTTGCTTGTCCTTCCTCCTGTCTCTTTGCCACAGGCACATGCTTGGGCCAGCCTGCTAAAGGATGAGATGGACAGAGCAGAGCTACCCCTGTTGTCCCAGCCAAGTCTAACCCAGACTAGCCACACTGCTACTCAGACACATGGAAGAACCCAGCTGAGGGCAGCAGAGCTGCCTACACGATGACCCACATCTAGGACTGGCTTCATGGCTCTTGGCCTTTGCAGTCACACAGGGTCCTATGTAAGAAAGATCCCATGCTTGGTTTAATGTTCTGTTGTCATTACTTTAAAATTCTTCATAATGTCTAAATAAGGGGCCCTGAGCTCCACAAAAGACACAACTGGTCCTGCTCACATCTTGTCACCAACACCAGGGTAAGCCTAGCTGAGAGGAGAAGAACCACTCCACTGGCCGACAGACTCGTGAGATTAATAAATTCCTATTATTTAAGTGATGAGGTTTTGAAGCGACTATACATTTTTGTAGCAATAGATAGGGGAACTTCCTTGGTGCTCCAGTGTTAAGAATCTGCTTTCCAATGCAGGGGGCGTGGGTCCCAACATGGTTGGGGAAGTAGGATCCAACATGCCCTATGGTCAGTTAAACCTGTAAGTCACAACTACTGAGTCTGCCTGCCACAACTAAGACCCATTTAGTTCAGTTCAATTCAGTCGCTCAGTCGTGTCCAACTCCTTGCGACCCCATGGACTGCAGCATGCCAGGCTTCCCTGTCCATCACCAACTCCCGAAGTTTGCTCAAATTCATGTCCATCACGTTGGTGATGCCATCCAACCATCTCATCCTCTGAGACGAGAGGCAGCCAAGACCCTAGGCAGCCAAAAAAAAAAAAAAAAACAAATAAATATTAAAAAAAAAAAAGAGTCGATACTTTTCGAAAGTCAAAACCTTTCTTTGCTGGACGCATGCCTGGTCCTCCATCAGCATGCCCTCAAATACACTTCTAATCTGCATCCTCTCTCACAAAAATATTAGATCAAATGATAATGAGAGTTCAAAACTATAAGGTATGTCTTTCTCTTTCATATGGGTACCACAGAGATGCAAAGAGCTGGTTTATTCTATCCCCCACTAATGGCTTTGTTGTTGTTGTTCAGTCAGTAAGTCATGTCTGACGCTTTCCAACTCCATGGACTGCAGCACGCGAGGCTCCTCAGTCCTCCACTGTCTCCTGGAGTTTGCTCAGACTCATGTCCATTGAGTTGGTGATGCTATCCCACCATCTCATCCTCATCCCTTTTCCTTTCACCTTCAGTCTTTCCCAGCATCAAGGTCTTTTCCAGTGAGTCAGTTCTTCCCATCAGGTGACCAAAGTATTGGAGCTTCAGCCTCAGCATCAGTCCTTCCAATGAATATTCAGGGTTGATTTCCTTTAGGATTGACCTGTTTGATCTCTTTACAGTCCAGGGGACTCTTAAGAGTCTCCAGCACCACAGTTCAAAAGCATCAATTCTTGGGTGCTCAGCCTTCTTTATGGTCCAACTCTCACAACCATATGTGATTACCGGAAAAACCATAGCTCATATGGGGCTTCCCTTATAGCTCAGTCAGTAAAGAATCTGCCTGCAGTGCAGGAGACCCAGGTTCAATCCCTGGGTTGGGAAGATCCCCTGGAGAAAGAAATGGCAACCCACTCCAGTATCCTTGCCTGGAAAATCTCATGGACAGAGAAGCCTGGTGGACTGCAGTCCATGGGGTCACAAAGAGTCGGGCACGACTGAGCAACTAACGACTAACACTGATTATATGGCCCTTTGTAGGCAAAGTGATGTCTGGGCTTTTTAAGACATCGTCTAGGTTTGTCATAGTCTTCCTTTCAAGGAGCAAGCATCTTTTAATTTCAAGGCTGCAGTCACCATCCTCAGTGATTTTAGAGCCCAAGAAAAGAAAATCTGCCACTGCTTCCATTTTTTTCCCTTCTACTTTCCATGAAGTGATAGGATTGGATGGCATGATCTTAATTTTTGTAATGTTGAGTCTTGAGCCACCTTTTTCACTCTTCTCTTTCGCCCTCATCAGGAGACTCTTTAGTTTCTCTTCACTTTCTGTGATTAGAGTGGTATCATCTGCATCATTTGAGACACTGATATTTCTCCCAGCAGTCTTGATTCCAGCTTGTGATTCATCCAACCCAGCATTTCTGCATGACTGACTGACTAACATACACACACACACTCTGCATAGAAGTTTAATAAGCAGGGTGACAATATACAGCCATGTTGTACCCCATCCCAATTTTGAACCAATCAGTTGTTTCATGTCTGGTTCTAACTGTCACTTCTTGACCCACATATAGGTTTTTCAGGAGACAAGTAAAGTGGTCTGATATTCCAATCTCTTTCAGAATTTTCCATGGTTTGTTCTGATCCACAGTCAAAGGCTTTAGCATAGTCAATGAAGCAGAAGTAGATGTTTTTCTGGAATTCCCTTGCTTTCTCCATGATCCAACAAATGTTGGCAATTTGATCTCTGGTTCCTCTGCCTTTTCTAAACTTAGCTTGTACAACTGGAAGTTCTTGATTCAAGTACTGCTGAAGCCTGGCTTGAAGGATTTTGAGCATAACTTTGCTATCATGTGAAATGAGTAAAATTGTATGTTAGTTTCAACATTCTTTGGCACTGCTCTTCTTTGGAATTGGAATGAAAACTGACATTTTCCAGTCCTGTGGCCACTGCTGAGTTTTCAAGTTTGCAGACATTGAGTGAAGCATTTTAACAGCATCACCTTTTAGTATTTAAAGTAGCTCAGCTGGAATTCCATCACCCCCACTAGCTTTGTTCATAGTGATGCTTCCTAAGACCCACTTACACTTCAGGATGTCCAGCTCTAGGTAAGTGACCACATCATCGTGATTGTTTGGGTCCTTAAGATCTTTTCTGTATAGTTCTTCTTGCCACCTCTTCTTAATCTCTTCTGCTTCTGTTAGGTCCTCACCATTTCTGTCCTTTATTGTGCCCATTCTTGCATGAAACGTTCCCTTGATATCTCTAATTTTCTTGAAGAGATCTCTAGTCTTTCCCATTCTATTGCTTCCCTGTATTTCTTTGCGTTGTTCATTTAAGAAGGCCTTCTTATCTCTCCTTGCTATTCTCTGGAACTCTGCATTCAGTTGAGTATATCTTTCCCTTTCTGTGGTTTGACTCAACTATAAAACAAAAATATAGTCTTGTTTTATAGTTTTACTCAACTATGAAACAAAATATAGTTTTGTTTTATAGTTTTACTTAACTATAAAACAAAATAAATTATTCAACTATTAAAAAAAATTTTTTAAAGACCCTGATGCTGGGAAAGATTGAGGGCAGGAGGAGAAGGGGACGACAGAGGATGAGACAGTTGGATGGCATCACCGAGTTAACGGACATGAGTTTGAGTAAGCTGCAGGAGTTGGCGATGGACGGGGAAGCCTGGCATGCTGCAGTCCACGGGGTCGCAAAGAGTCAGACGCAACTGAGGGGCTGAACTGAACTGAAAACAAAACCTGGCTGTCATCATCACAAGAAGAAGAGCTCCACATCTTTGTGTGTCATTTGTGCTATGCAGCATCCTGCCCTGACTTTACGTTTGCCCATGACTGCTGTGGCTTCCTCTCCCAGCATTTCATTTGTCCTGAGTTTGAGGCCAGTTTTATAAACATGTTGGCCCTAGCATGGCTTGCATCTGCGGATGCTACTGTTTTGGCCTCTTTGCATTTAGAAATAAAATAAATCAGTTTCGTACCAGAAAATATTATTTTGTGCCTGCTTCAGTAAAAACTACTGGTTGACCCATAGGCAAGCATGCTCAGTTGTGTCCGACTCTTTGTGACCCCATGGACTGTAGCCCTGCCAGGCTCCTCTGTCCACGGAATTTTCCAGGCAAGAATACTGGAGTGGGGTGCCGTTTCCTTCTCCAGGTTGACCTATAAGGTTATTCTATTTTGTTTTTTCATTTGCTTATTTTTTGGTTGCGCTGCATAGCATGTGTGATCTTCGTTCCCTGAACCTGTGCCCCCTGCATTAAAAAAAAGGAATCTTAACCACTGGGTCACCAGGGAAGTCTCCAGGTTATTCTGTTTCGGGAATGATGTAAAACCACTGAGAGCATCACAAAGCATTCTGACAGAGTTTTCACAGAGCGCACACTGGAAGCAAGAGGAGAATAAACCTCTGGTTCAATAAAATCCTGTTTTTAGATATTCATAGCCACCCTTCCCAGTCACACTTTCCCTTTCAGCTGCTTGGGTGAATTCATCATGTTCACAGATGCTCTTGTTCCAACAGATCCTGAAATCCTGTTCACTAATTGCACTTCTGAATTGTAGTTTTTGTACTATTTTTATCATTGCTTTTACACTTCAATGAATCACTTTTTCAGTCATTAATCTATTTTTGTTAATCAGAGTCATAACAACACAATAGTAACAAGAAAAAATGCAAACTTTACACACATAAACAATAATATTCCAATGATATAACTAAAATAAACTATATCCTGATCATTTTAACTATACCTTAAGAGTCTGTCCAATTTGAGCCATCTCTATGTGTGAACCCTTATTAAGAGCATAACGGTATTTGATCATTTTTCTTCCATTTCATATTCATAAAATTTTCAAACAGGTATCTTTGCATTGCTTTTGCCACAGAAGCTGCTTGAGGACTGTTACTTTCATAGCCTAACTGACCACATTTTAGAAACATTGGCCTAAAAGAAAAAGCCTGTACTCTTAAACATGGTCTCTAAACCATTTCATAATCTAGTCCCTTTATTCACATAGAAGAACTATTGTTATTAGTGTGCATACCCATACACACATTGTTACTAGCATGACAGTAACAATAGCAACCACACACGTCTATTGACTGAGCCTGTAAATGATACCTCGTGATCAAGTGTCATTTTAAGCACTTTAAATGGTCTCTCTTATTTCAAACTCACAGTAATCCTCGGAGGTAGGTACTAGTTTGTTCTTATGAATTTACAGATAGGGAATTATGAATATTACAAAGGTACTTGCTCAAGATTGCAGAGCTAATTAGAAGCCGAGCAGGAGTCTGGTCCCAGGCTTGTCTAACTCTTAAGAACACCATATTACCTGGCCCCCACCCTGCCCCTTCAATCTGCCTTCCTGAACTCTTTCTCACAAATGCACGCAGCCTCTCTATTCCCAGCGAAGATGTCTTCCATCTGTGATCTGTGTCCATCTTGCTCCTTCTGTCTAGAATGCCCTCTCTTTCTCCCCGTGTCACCTTTGTGAACTTTCACTCACCATCCAGCACCCAATTTTAGAGTCTTCTCTGTGATGCCTTTCCTTCCTCTGACACCCCAGATTTTTACCTTGTCTGTACTAGCAGCCTAAATTTTATTTCTCTCCATTCTCCAGACAAAGACTCTAAAATGTCTAGAGTGACAGCTGAATTATTAAGAATTATAAGATGACAGAACATAATTTACTACACTGTGCCTGACTGTTCCCTGGTCTATCATTAGTCAACTCCAGTTATTGAGTTGTGTTCAATGAATAGGCAATTCCTTACCTGGACAGAGGAGTCTGGTGGGCTACAGTCCATGGGTTCCAGAAAGAGTTGGACACGACTAACACTTACCTTAAAATATTATTCTCAGGAGGTCAGAAAACAGAACTAATTCTTATTGTACCTATAATAGCAACTAGTTAACTTCATGAAACACAGGAAATACATGATCTATTTTGTTGTTGTTGTAGTTGTTTAGTCGCTAAGTTGTGTCTGGGTCTTTGTGATCCCATGAACTGTAGCCTGCCAGGCTCCTTTGTCCATGGAATTCTCCAGGCAAGAACACTGGAGGGGGTAGCCATTCCCTTTTCCAGGGGATCTTCCCAACCAAGGGATCGAACCTAGGTCTCTCACATTGCAGGCAGATTCTTCGCTGTCTGAGCCATGAAGGAAGCACCAAAGCAATAAATACCTTTATAATAATAATAATAATAATAATAATGATAAAGAAAGTGAGGTTCCTAGAGCAAATGAACCCAGCCAGGGCCTTTTGCAATGGATATGGTCACTTCTTGAGAGTTTCCAACTCTGGAAAAATAAACATCCTCAAGAGACTCCAGAATCAGGACTTCCCTGGGGGTCCAGCAGTTAAGAGTCCATCTTCCAACATAGGGGATGCAGGTTCGATCTCTGGTCAGGAGGCAACTAAGCCCAGATGCCAGAACTACAGAGCTCACACGTGGCAGCTGCTGAGCCCAGGTGTTCTGGAGCCCATGCCCCACAACTAGAGAGAAGCCCACATACCACAAGGAAGAGCCCTCACACCAAACGAAAAATCCCATATGCCACAACAAAGGTCCTGCATGCCAAAAATAAATAAAATTAATTAACTAAAAAAGAGAGAGACCCCAGAATCCAACAATAACATATATCCATCCTTTATAAAGTTTCTGGCTGCTATGACCTGATTCTCACAAGCTCCAATTTGGTTGTATTTGCTACTTTCCTGCAGGTATACAAGCTGCCCCTTTCTGGATACTAAAAAGCAAGGACTTGTGGGCATGTGGATTATCACCAATTTCATCAATACCCTGCACTATTACTATAAATCAGCCTTGGTTCCAGAGCTATGAGCTGGAAGAATACAAAATAGAAACTTGAAAGGAGGTGTATATACAGGACTTCGTTAACTACTTGTCTGCATTTCTCCTAATGCCAACTTGTTTAATGCTGTCTTTTCATTAATTCCAAACAAGATCCACAGGTTGCCGGTTGTTGACCCAGAATCAAGCAACATCTTGTACATCCTCACCCACAAGTGCATTCTCAAGTTCCTCAAAGTGTTTATCACTGAGTTCTTAAGCCAGAGTTCATGTCTAAGTCTAATAGAAGATTAGCTTCTATGCCAGCATTGCTATGTTCTGTACTATGACCCCATTGACATGGCTCTGGGCGTCTTTGTACAGGATCTGCCAGTGAATGAGGAAGGTCAGGTGGTGAACATCTATTCCACGTTTGATGTTATCCGTGCTAAGTCACTTCAGTCATGTTCGACTCTTTGGGATCCTCTGGACTGTAGCCCATGAGGCTTCTCTGTCCATGGGACTTCCCAGGTAAGAACACTAGAGTGGGTTACCATTTCCTTCTTCACTGATGTTATCCATCAGGCAGCATAAAAGACCTACCACAACCTAGATGTGCCTGTAGTCAAAGCCCTGAAAAATTGATCACATTACTTTAAATCTGGCTTCAAGTGCTACCTGGATGAGACTCTGGAGACCTTTCTCAGCAGGCTAGTGGAAGCAAGGAGTCACCGACTTGTGGTGGTGGATGAGAATGACGTGAGCAAGGGAACTGTATCACCATCTGTCATCCTGCAGACCCTGGTGCTCACAGGCAGCGAGAAGCGGCCCTAAGCTGGGGGACGAGGTCAGGTGGCACCAGCGGAGGTGCCCCACTCACTGCCTGCCCCGAGCTCTGGGAACCACAGAAAAAACCTGGTGGCAGTTCTTGCTCAGGAGGCCCCTACCCTCCTGCCCAGAAGCTGAGAAGGCACGGGGAAAGGAAGGAGAATAAAATTCTAGGTGTCCTTATCCTCACAATACTCAGAAAACCTTTTAGCCTAGCTCAGACTAGCTCCTGTCCTTTTATTCATATTCCCCTTTCTGGGCAACCCATGAGCTCTGTGCCCCGCCAGAAAATTGTACACCTCACGGACTAGAAGAACAAATCAAGCCCAAGATTAGCAGAAAGAAATAAAAAAAGATTGGAGCATAAAGAAATGAAATGAAGACTAGAAAGAACAATAAAAAGGATCAACAAAACTAATAGTTTTTTTTAAAAAGATAAAATTGACCATGCTTTAGCTTGACTGAAAGTGAAAAGTGAAAGTGAAGTCGATGGACTATAGCCTACCAGGCTCCTCCATAGGAGGAAAATCCATGAGGTTGTCCAGGCAAGAATACTGGAGTGGGTTGCCATTTCCTTCTCCAGGGGATCTTCCCAACCCAGGGATTGAACCTGGGTCTCCCACATTGTAGGCAGATGCTTTACCATCTGAGCCATCAGGGACGTCAGGAAGCCATCAGGAATTAGCTTGACTAATTAAGAAAAAAAAAAATAGAGAGAGAGAACCCAAATAGCTGAAATAAGGAATGAAAGAAGAGACATTACAACAATAATTCAAAGGATCATAAGAGACTGCTGTGAGCAATTATATGCCAACCAATTGAATAATCTAAGAAAAGATGGATAAATTCCTAGAAACATTACACCTCCTAAGACTGAATCATTAAGAAATAGAAAATATGAACAGACCAATAATAAGTAAGGAAATTGTATCAGTAATCAAAAACCTCTTAACACAGAAAACTCCAGGACCAGATGGTTTCCCTGATGAATTCTAACAAACATTTAAAGAAGAATTAACAGCAGTCTTTCTTAAACACTTTCAAAATATTGAAGAGTACCGAATTCTTAAACTCATTTCACAAACTAGGATGACCATTACGTCAAAGCCAGATAAGGACACTACAAGAAAAGAAAACTATAGGCCAATTTCACTAATGAGTATAGATACAAAAATTCTCAACAAAATACAAACTGAATTCAACAGCACATTAAAAGGATCATACACCATCCTCAAGTGAGGTTATGTCTGGGATGCAGACATGGTTCAACATATGCAAATCAATAAACATGACACACCACATTAATAGGATGAACGATAACAATCATACGATCATCTCAATAGATGCAGAAAAGGGACCCGCGTGGTGGTGCAGTGGATAAGAATCCTCCTGTCAATGCAAGGGACATAGGTTCGATCCCTGATCCAGGAAGATTCCACCTGCTGTGGAGTAACATCCTGTGAACCACTACTACTGAGCTTGAGTGTCAGAACTACTGAAGTCCGAGCACCTAGAACCTATGCCCTGCAATGAGAAGCCACTGCAATGAGAAACCCACTATCTGCAACGAAGAGTAGCCCCATTCATCACAACTAGAGAGGAAGCCTGCACAAAGCGATGAAGACCCAGTGCAATAAAAAATAATAAATAAAAATTTTAAAAACAGATGCAGAAAAGTACCTGGCATGATTCAACATCCTTTTATGATTAAAAAAACACTCTCAAAAAATTGGGTATACCTTAACACAATAACCTCAGATATGCAGATGAAACCATCCTATGGCAGAAAGCAAAGAGGAACTAAAGAGCCTCTTGATTAAGGTGAAAAGAAAGTGAAAAAGCTGGCTTGAAACTCAACATTCAAAAAACCAAGATCATGGCATCCAGTTCCATCACTTCATGGCAAATAGATGGGGAAACAATGGAAACAGTGACAGACTTTATTTTCTTGGGCTCCAAAATCACTGCAGATGGTGACTGCAGCCATGAAATTAAAAGATGCTTGCTCCTTGGAAGAAAAGCTATGACAAACCTAGACAGTGCATTAAAAAACAGAGACATTACTTTGCCAACAAAGGTCCATCTAGTCCAAGCTATGGTTTTTCCAGTAGTCATATAAGGATGTGAGAGCTGGAGCATAAAGAGGGCTGAGTGCTGAAGAATTGATGCTTTTTAGCTGTGGTATTGGAAAAGACTCTTGGGAGTCCCTTGGACTGCAAGGAGATCAAACCAGTCAATCCTAAAGGAAATCAGTCCAGAATATTCATTGGAAGGACTGATGCTGAAGCTGAAGCTCCAATACTTTGGCCACCTGATGCAAATAACTGACTCACTGGAAAAGACCCTGATGTTGGGAAAGACTGAAGGCAGGAGAAGAAGGGGACGACAGAGGATGAAATGGTTGGATGGCATCACTGACTTGATGGACATGAGTTTGAGCAATCTCCGGGAGATGGTGAAGGACAGGGAGGCCTGATGTGCTGCAGTGCATAGGGTCGCAAAGAGTCGGACACGACTGAGCGACTGAACAAGAACAACGTGATAAAGGCCATATATGACAAACCCACGGCTTATATCCTACTCGGTGGTGAAAGGCTGAAAGCTTTCCCACTTAGACTAAGAATAAAACAAAGGTGCTCCGTCTCAACATTTCTATTCATTGTAGTCCTAGAAGTCCTCGCCAGAACAATTAGGCAAGGAAAAGAAATATAACGCATCCAGGTCATAAAGAAAGAAGTAAAAGTGTCTTTTTTGCAGATGACATAATCTTATACATAGAAAATCCTAAAGACTCCACCAAAAAGAAAAAAAAAAAAGTTAAAACTAGTAAATGAGTTCAGTAAAGTTGTAGATACAAAAATAAACCTATAAAAGATGCATTTCTATACACCAACAATGAAATACATGAAAAAGAAGTAAATAATGCTGTTTATAACAGCATTTAAAAAATAAAATACTTACAAGTAAATTTAACGGAGAAGGCAATGGCACCCCACTCCAGTACTCTTGCCTGGAAAATCCCATGGACGGAGGAGCCTGGTAGGCTGCAGTCCATGCGGTTGCTGAGGGTTGGACAAGACTGAGTGACTTCACTTTCACTTTTCACTTTTATACATTGGAGAAGGAAATGGCAACCCACTCCAGTGTTCTTGCCTGAAGAATCCCAGGGATGGGGGAGCCTGGCGGGCTGCCACCTATGGTGTCGAACAGAGTTGGACACGACTGAATTGACTTAGCAGCTTAGCAGCATGAAAGTATATGGTAGGTTACAAAGTATTGATGAAAGAAATTGAAGACACAAATGTGGAAAAATATCCTGTGTTTGTGGATGAGAAGAATTAATATTGCTAAAATGTTCATTCTACCCAAAAGCATTTATAGATTCAAAGCAATCTCTTTAAAAATCCCAATGCATTTTCCAGAAAAATAGAAAAAGCGACCCTAAAATCTGTATGGAACCACAAAGACCCTGAAGAACTAAAGCAATTCTGAGAAGGAAGAATAAAGCTGGAGGCATCATACTTACTGATTTATTTCAAAGCTATAATAATAAAACAGTATGGTACTGGCATAATAACAGACACACAGATCAAGGGAAAAAGAATCAAGAGCCTACATAATAAACCCACACATGTAAAGTCAACTAACATTTTATAAGGGAGCCAAGGATAGTCAATAGGGAAAGGATAATCTCTTCCATAAATGGTGGGAAAACTGGACATTCACATGCAAAATAATAAAATTGAACTCCTATCTTACACCACCCACAAAAATTATCTGGAAATGGATTAAAGATTTAAATAGATCCAAAATGGTAAAACTACCAGAAGAAAGCATGGGAAAAGAGCTCGTCGACGTCGGTCTTGGCAACAATTTTTGGTATATGACAACGGAAGCACAGGCAACCAAAGCAAAAACCAACAAGCAGGGCTACATCAGACTAAAACCTCTGGCACAGCAAAACCCCCAGTCAGCAAAATAAAAAGGCAACCTACCGAATGGGGGGAATACTTGCTAACCATCTGTCTTTTTAAATTTTTTGTTTTATTTTGGAGTATAGTTAACAATGTTGGGTTAGCTTCAGATGCACAGTAGAGCAACTCAGTCATACACATACATGGACCTATTCTTTTTTCAAAAATTTTTCCCATTTAAGCTGATCATCTATCTGGAAAGAAGTTAATATCCAAAATATATAACAAACTGGTATAACTCCATGTCAGTTTAGTGATAATCTGATTTCAAAATGGGCTAAGAACGTAATAGACATTTTTCCAAAGAACACACAAACGACCAACAGGTACATAAAAGGATGCTCAGCACCGCTAATCATGAAGGGAATGCACATAAAAACTACACTGAGATATCACTTCACACCTATTAGAATAAGAGTTATCAAAGAGACAAGTAACAGCAAATGTCGGTGAGGCTGTGGAGCAACGGGAACCCTGGATCACTGTTGGTGGAAATGTAAACTGCTGGAGTGACTACGGAAAACAGGCTTCCCAGGTGGCGCTAGTGGTAAAGAATCTGCCTGCCAACGCAGGAGACCTAAAGATGTGGGTTTGATCCCTGGGTCAGGAAGATCCCTTAGAGAAGGAAATGGCAGCCCATTTCAGCATTCTTGCCTGGAGTATCCCATGGACAGAGGAGCCTGGTGGGCTACAGGTCCATGAGGTCTCAAAGAGTCGAACACTACTAAAGTGACTTAGCACTGTGGAAAATAGTATTGAGATCCTTCAAAAACTTGAAAATAGAACTATCATACCATCAGCAATCCCACTTCTGGATATATACCCAATAGAAATGAAATCACTGTCTCAAAGAGATATCTACACCCTCGTGTCCTTTGCAGCATTGTTCCCAATAGCCAAGACAACCTAAGTGTTCATCAATGGATGAAAGAAAATGGAAAAAGAAAACATGGCGCACACGCACACACACACATGCACACACACACACACATTATTCAGCCAGAGAAAAAAGAAGGAAACCCTGCCTTTTGTGACACATAGATGGAGCCTAAGGGCATTACACTAAGTGAGCTAAGTCAGACAGGGGGACTTCCCTGGTGTTCCAGTGGCCTTGCGCTGGATCCTCGCATTGAATCCGCCTTGCAATGCAGGGGATGTGGGTTTGATCCCTGACCAAGGAACTAAGATCCCACATGCCTGGGGCAACTAAGCCCGAGAGTTGCAATCACAGAGTCCATGAGCCACAACAAAAGATCTTGCAGGAGGCAAATGAAGATCCTGCATGCTGCAGTTAAGACCCAAAGCAGCCAAATAATTTTTTTTTTAAGTCAGAGAAAGACAAATACTACACGTTCTCACTTATATGTGGAATCTATAAAATTCAAACTCACAAAAATAGTAGAATGGTAGTTGCCAGGGGCTGGGGCATGGGGAAAATCGGTGAGATGTTGGTTAAAGGGTGCAAACTTTCAGCTATAAAATGAAAAAGTTTTGCTAACCAGACTCAATAATACTGTGCTATATTCTTAAGCGCTTCCCTAGTGGCTCAGATGGTAAAGAGTCTGCCTGCAATGCAGGAGACCCGAGCTCAATCCCTGGGTGGGGAAGATTCCCTGGAGAAAAAAACGACAACCCACTCCAGTATTCTAACCTGGGAAATCTCATGGACAGAGGAGCCCGTTGGGCTACAGTCCCTGGGGTCACAAAGAGACAGACACGACTGAGCAACTAACACTTTCACTTTCATATTCTTGAAAGTTGTTAAGAGAGTAGATCTTAAATGTTATCATCACAAACACAAAAAGGCGATTATGTGAGGATGAAGGTGTTAACTAACCTTATTGTAGCAATCATTTCACTATATATACATGTATCAAATCATTACATTGTTTACCTTAAACAAACACATATATATGTCAATATGTCAATAAAACTAGAAAAAAGGGAGAATTAATCAGTATAATTCACTATACTAAAAGAATAAAATAGGAAAATCATTTTATCATCAGAAAAGACACAGAAAAAGTACTCAATAAAATTCAAAAATAAATCATAATTTTAAAAAACTCCAAGCAAAGAAGAAATAGGAATTTTCTTAATCTGATAAGAGAGAAAACTCTAAAAAATCCCATTCAATCAAAAAAAAATTAATTTAATGTTGAAAGTTTTCCCTTGGTGATCAGAATGAGAAAAGGATAATTGCCATCCTATTGTATTGGAAAACTTAGCTGGTATAATAAGGCCATGACAACAAAAATGAAAAGGTGTAAGGATTTGGAAGGGAACAAAATCAACTTGCAGAAAACAATTTGGCATTTTCTTGTAAAGTTGAACTTACGTATACTCTACGACTCAGCACTTTCACTCCTAGGTATATAGCTTAGAGAAATTCTTGCCCAAGTCCATAAGGCATGTACAAGACTATTCAGAGCAGTGTTATTCATGATACCCCCAAACTGAGGGGGAAAACCAAATGTCCATCAAAGTAGAATGGATAAATAAATTGTAGCACATCCACATGGTAGATTACTATACATCAGCAAAAACAAATGAACTATAGTTGCATACATAAACAGGGCTGAATCTCAAAAATAAAAGGCTTAGCAAAATAAATGTCACGGGAAAATATGTATGGTCTGATTACATTTATATACAATTCAAAAAGCTGAGAGAAAACCTAATATATTGGTTAGGAATGTGTGTATATATATATATATATATATGTATAACTAGAAGAAAAATCGTTGCTACAGAAGTCAAGATAGAGATTACCTCTAGGGAAGATGAAGACGGATGTTATTGAAGGGCTTCTAAGGCACTAGGTGGGGCTTCCCGGTGGCTCAGATGGTAAAGAATATGCTTGCAATGCAAGAGACCTGGGTTCAATTCTTGGGTCAGAAAAATCCCGTGGAGAAGGGAATGGCAACCCACCCCAGTATTCTTGCCAGGAGAATTCCATGGACAGAGGAGCGTGGCAGGCTACAGTCCATGTGGTTGCAAAGAGTCAGACACGACTGAGCAATTAAAACGCACGCATACGCCCACAAGGCACTAGGTAGGGACTTCCCCGGTGGTCCCGCGGCTAAGACTACACCCTCCCAGCGCAGAGGGACTGGGTCCCACCTCTGATCAGGGAGCTAGATCCCACGTGCCACAACGAAGAATTCGCATGAAGCAACTAAGAGACCACACGCTGCAACGAATGTTGACGATCACCACGTGCCACAACTAAGACTCAGCACAGTCAAACGAAACAATATAAACAGGACACCAGGAAGGTGTTACAAGGATATTTTTATTCTTCAGGCTATATGTATATGTGCATGTGGGCTAAGTCATTTCAGTTGTGTCTGACTCTGCACGACCCTATGGATTGTAGCCTGCTAGACTCCTCTATCCATGGGATTCTTGAGGCAAGAATACTGGAGTGGGTTGCCATGCCCTCCTCCAGGGGACATTCCCAACCCAGGGATTGAACCCACACCTCTTGCAGCTCTTACATGGACAGGCAGGTTCTTATCACTAGTGCCACCTGGGAAGCCCAGGCTATTTGTATATATGTATGTATTAACACATAAACATTTTATGTTACTATAAAAGTATGTTCAAAAGCAGTTCTCTTTAGATCTAATTACCTAGTGGAACATATTCAATCATACCTTGGGCAAACAATCAGCAAAGTCTAGACTCTGGCAAAATCTAGAAGACTAATCATTTTGTTTCTTCAGTATAAAATTTCAAGGAAAAAAAGAAGAGATAAAGAAAGAATCTATAAATTATAAAAGACCTAAGAGCCATATTAACCAATTGCCTGGTATAGACCGTAATTTGGATGGTCACACAAACAAATTATCACAAACATGACAACTGCAGATATGTGAACACTAACTGGATATCTGAAAAGAAGAATTTATTCTTATTGGGATGTGGTGATGATACAGTAGCTATGTTTTAAAAGGGGGTCCTTGTGGTTTAGAGGTAGTTGATGAAATATTTACAGGAGAAATTATATCATGTCCAAGATTTAATTCAAGATAAACTTGTTTGATGGTGGTGAGGGTCTTGCTGGGGTGCAGGAAGGGATGCTAGAGAAAACAAGATTGGTTACGAGTTGAAAATTAGTGAAACTAACGTTGGTAGACTGATTTTCACTACATCTCTAAATACATTTGGGATTATGCATAATAAAATTAAAATAAAAACCAGGGCCAAATTTTAAAAAGGGAACTTTTGCTAAATCAAGATCTGTTTCGAAGGGGAAAAAATAAAGGAGTAAGACATCTTGGGGTTCTCACTCTGCCCAGAATAGCACCATTTATTTTTCACAAGACAATCTAGATCATTGCTACTAAATCTTCAGTGTACCTATAAGTCACCTGAGGATTGTTAACATGCAGACTTGGATTCAGAAAATCTAGGTTGAGGCCTGACAGTCTGCATTTCTAACAAGCTCCCACGTGATGACGATGCTAGACTACCTCCAAGAATGCAGCCTTTCACCTCATCAAACCTCTATTCCGCTAAGCCTACCGCTAACTCATCCTCCATCATCCCTTCCTGGTTCCATTCCCACTCTGGCCCAGCTTGGATTCTGTGGCTCACCTGGACAATCCATTCCTCTGAAAACCCCTTCAACATCTGGCCCTTTTCTTTCCTGTGGAATTCATCCAGCAAAACTTCAACCCAACTTGCACTCCAACTTCTCCAGGTTTTTGAAGCCAGCACTTAAATGTTACTGGAAAAAAGGAGATGCTTTTAAATCCATGCTTTCTGTTTTCAGTAGGCTCTCTGCTGGGCCCAGCAGCCCTGTTTCTTTCTTTAGGATGCTTATCTCACCCTCTCCATTTTATATGTTCACCTTCTTCCTCTTCTTATCTCCTTTCTCTCTGCTAAAGACTTTGTCTTGTATTTATTTCACTGGGAAAATAAAAGTTGGCTGATGGGAAATTCTTTATCCTCTGAGCACCAAATCGTCATGTATCACCTCCATCTTTTTTCTCATTATTCCCTCCTTTAAAAAAAAAAATAAAATAAAAATCTGGGCTTTTGCTGGTGGTCCAGTGGCTAAGACTCTGTGCTCCCAACTCCATGGGCCCATGTCTGATCCCTGGGCAGGGAACTGGATCCCCCATGCCACAACTAATAGTTTGCACGCCACAACTAATAGTTTGCACGCCACAACTAAGGATCCCGCATGCTGCAATGAGGACAGAAGGTCTTGAGTGCTGCAACTAAGACCTGGTGCAGCCAAATAAACAAATAAAATAAAAGACCCTTATCATCGCCTCTTGATTCACACACACTTTAGATCCCAATTCCCTCTCTCCCTTTTAACTGGACCACTCCAACAGTTTACATAAACTGCAGGCTGCTGGTTGTATTTTTTTTTAAGCAAAGATAAAAGCAAGATAGATCCCCAACCTTGACCCATATCTAAATAATGCTGGATTTCTGTGCTCCTTTTTGAAGTTTATTCACCTTTATTCATTCCTTGAGAGTGAAAGTGTTAGTAGCTCAGTTGTGTCCGACTCTCTTCGACTCCTTGGACTGTAGCCCACCAGGCTCTGTGGGATTTCCCAGGCAAGAATTGTGGGTGGATTGCCATTCCCTTCCCTGGGGAATCTTCTCAACCCAGGGATCAAACCCAGGTCTCATGCATTGCAAGCAGATTCTTTACCACTGAGCCCCTAGGGATTCACTCCTTAACACACTCCAGTCTGCTTTCCATCATCACTGCTCCACCAAAATTGTTCTCATCAAAACCTTCAGCTACCTCCATGTTACCAACTCGAATAGACAATTTCCTGTCCTCCGTTTACTCAACATCTCAGCAACATTTGACCAAGTTGATAGAATGCTTTTTTTCGCCTGCCCATTATCTTTTTCCCTACCAAAATATTCTGATCCTCTCCTAATCTTTCTACCTTAGGAAATGATATCACCAACCTGCAGGTCCTCATGACTATGTCCCTTTTCTTAAACTCCAATCAAGTTCATCAGCAAGGCTTGTTCTTTCTGCCTCCTAAATATTTTTCTAATCTGTCTACTCCCATGCTATCTCCACTGCAATTACATTAAACTAATGCCTCCTATTTCCCCAAATAAGCCACCTACTTTGCCTCAGGGCCTCTGTACACACTGCTGTCTTGCCTAAAACACTGAAACACACTTCAAGTCCTAAATGGCCCAAATTTCACTCTAGGGTAACAATCTCAAAGTCTTCTTGAATTCCAAGTCATTCCCAGATAACCCCATGAGAAGAGGAGATATTTCTACATCACTTTTTAGACACTCTTCTGATGCACATCCAAAAGAGATGCTCAGACAGTTGGTTATTCTAAGTAGAAAATAAAGCTTGATATATGACCAGATCTAAGTTCATCTCTAATCATAGCAAAACTGGCTTTAAACTTCCTCTTGGCTTTCAGTTCTTCCCATAGCAAATGAAGACAGCATCAGGCTTACCATTTCGAATTCACATAGCAGCCTGGAAATGAATAGACATGGTATTTTATAACTCCTCTTGTCAAGAGGTATATCTCTTCATCCCTTCAATCTGAGCTTGACCATGTAACTTGTCTAGGCCAATGGAGCACTAACACAACGCAAGCAGACATTTGGAAGTGCCTGTGCACCAGGGCTTCCCTTCTCTTGTTCTCTTGTTGAATTTGGAAACCAGCCATCCTTTGAAGAGGACTGAGCTAGCTTGTTAGGCACAGAGACACAAGGTCCAGCCAGTTTCAATTGCCTTTGCCAATTAGTAGACTTATGAGTGAGACCATCTAAGATCAACCACCGCCAGCCAGCCTGCCAGCTGACTAGCTGTATGAGTGAACTAGGCAAGCAATTCTGTCCAGATGATCCCAGCTGCAGTTGTCAACTTGCAGAATATTGAGCTATAAATGGTACTTGCTTGAAGCCGTTAAGATTTGGGGTGCTTTGTAATGCAGCAAAAACTAACCGATACACCTCTGGAAGGAGTCTTTTCATATTGCAAATACAATTATGCTACTTCCCTTTGTAAAATGTTTAAAAGGTTTTTCATTGACCTTGAGATAAAACCCAAGTCATTTTAGCAAGGCCTACTATGACCCACTGACTCAATGGACACGAATTTGAGCAAATTCTGGGAGACAGTGAAGGGCAGGGAAGCCTAGCGTGCTGCAGTCCACAGGGTCGGAAAGGGTTGGACATGACTGAGTGGCTGAACCACACCAGCTGCGACCCACACTATCTGGATGGCCTCACCTCCTGAGGTCTCCCTGTTTTTCCTCTTGAAGTGGTCCCGGTTCTCAGACACCCCATTCCCTCTCCCTGGAGTGCTCTTCCTGGCTCTTCACCTGGTTGACTCCTGTTCTCCTTTCAAGTCATAACTTAAATACTACAGCATCAAAGGGGACTCCTTTGAGCAAATCTTCCCCTATGCCCCTCAACATATTTATCTCCAGTTATATACTCTCATGCTACCCTATTATTCTCCTTCTTAGCAAATACTCTAATTTGAAACAATACATAGTCTTGTGTGACGATATGTTTATTAGCTGCCTTTTCCACTGGATTGTAAACTCCATGAGAACAGGAAGTCTCTATTTGTTCACAGATGTGGCCCCAAGCCTTGCACACCACCAGGCACATAGGATTGGGGATAGGTATTTGGGGGAAGGGAGTGTATCACAGAGGTTATCAGTGCAGGCTCTGGAGAAAAGCTGCCTGGACTCAAATCTGAGCTCCATCACTTACAAACGGAGTGATCTAACTAACTCCTTTGTGCCTCAGTTTTCCCATCTCTAAAATGGGGATACAAATAGCATCTCCACATTGAATTGTTGGGTGGATTATGCTCAGGAATAGTTCATTTTGGGGACTTTCCTGGTGGTCCAGTGGTTAAGGATCTCCATTCCAATGCAGGAGACTCGGGTTTGATCCCTGGTTGGGAACTAAGACCGCACAGGCCTTGGAGCAACTAAGACCACACACTGCCACTAGAGAGAAGCCCGCTTGCCAAAACAAACATCCCATGCACTGCAACTAAGACCCAACGCAGCCAAACAAATAAGTATTTTTAAAACGTTAATTACTTCTTGCTGAACAGATGCCAGCACACCTAGGGAACGGTGAACCACGAGCTTCTGACACAGCCAACGTGTCCTTCCCCTGTGGATACAGACACTGCCATGATTAAATTTACATGTGTCTTCCCTGTGGCTAGTTTCTCAGCCAGCGCTCTGTCTCATTCTGCCAAGGTGTGGTCTCAAACTCTAAGCCACCTCTGAGAGGTGCCTCGTGACATGTGAATGAGCCCCCAAGCACTGAGCGCTGGATCTCGACTTCTGCTTCCACACCCGACTTCTCCCACGGGGAGCCAGTCGTTTAGGGTCAAAGGACATGGTCTCCTAACTGCTGTAACTGCCGTTCCTATCACCTGATGATCCCCTTGGGTGAGCCAGGATCTGGAGCCAGCAAACATCCACCCAAGAAACAGTTCTGATGGCCCCAGGAAATCCATCAGTCGCCCTTAACACATACAGGCACGCACACATGCAGGACAGGGCTGGGCCTTCTGCATTGTCTTAGTGAGCAAACCGTCTCAGGAGGGGGTGTTGGGTACATTGCCAACCATCAGGTTCCCAGAAGCTAGTCCTTCAGACTCTGGACAGAAAGATCGTAAAATCTAGGTACTTCTCCCAAATGTTTACAGTCCAGCGGAGAGGGACTCCTAAGAAAAGCCAGGAGAGAGAGAGAGAGACAGAGGGTGGGGGTGATGAAGAGAGAAAAGGAGGGGGCACTGGAAAAGGAAGAGGTGAGAAGTAAGAGAGGCTGAGGAGAGAGAGGAGGAAGACAGGCAAGGCAGGGTGCAGAGATGGGGCGCACATGCCAGCCGGCACAGCCGCGCAGCGCTGCCCCCAGGAAGCCTGCGTCTGTTTGGCGGGGCGGGAGCCGCGGGTCCCCAGAGCCCGCCGACACTTCCCGGCCAACGCGCCCAACCAGGGTGCCCGTGCACGCTAATGAGGCGGTCTAGATCGGCTTCACACACGATCGCTCCAAGTGTTCAGGAACTTACCGGGCTGCGGAATGATGGGGTACAGCTCCCGGGGGACCGCCCCCCACCCCAGCAGAGGGGCCTTGGCCTCCAGGTACCCGGTGCTCACAGGTTAGTGGAGGCAAGACGACGGGTTTTCCATTTAGGCCGGCGCCAACCCAAAGGGAAGGGAGAGCCAGACCAAAAGGCAAAGGAGAGGAGGGGAACCTGCTTGTGTTTTTGTATTTAAATTGTTTTTGAGCCCACGTAGCCCTGGGAGTCACATGCTGCCTCCAACATCACCGGAGTCATCACATGATACAGGTCCTCCATCATGTGACGAGACAAATCTGCCTAACTTCAGCCCCCCTGCCCCCACCTTCAGCTCAGAGACTGGCAGATAAAGTGCTTCTGGAGGAGCCCCCTCCCCCTCTAGAAATCAATGATAGAAGGAGGGATGCAGATGGAGAACCTCAGAGCCCCAGCAACGCTCGGATCTTGATGAATAGTTAATATGCCTTTCTCCCTCCTCCTAAGCTACTGCGACTTGGAGCAGCGCCAGCCTCATTTGAATTCCAGCCTTTGTGAATAACTCAAGTGTCGCCACCGTTGCTCCAGCAATTGCAGGGCTTTCGAGCTCACACCATCCTGCCTCGTTCTGGAATACCCGACTGGGCTGCCTCCCCTCCCCACAGCCTCCATGCCTCCTTACAGAGCAGTGGGAGTGGGGCGGAGGTGAGCGGCAATGGAGCTGCAGAAGCGGAGACGCTCCTGCTGAACCTTCTAGTACCCCCCCCCCCCCTTTTTCCCCACTAGCTGCAGTAGGAGTCAGGTGGGGCCCGTCTGGCTCTGATTAGGCTGTCTTCCTCTTAGCGATCTAGCTCTGTTCTGTCTGTAGCCCTCTCTGCACTTACGCATTCCTTCGTTTCCCTCCTTAATCAGGATTCAGTGAAATAGATCTGGCTGGAAAATCTGTTAGGCTTCTTTCCTCCCATTGCAGTAACCTCCTTTTCTCGCTTGTTCCTACCCCCAAACGATCTTTTATTAAACAAACTCATTTTTGTGTGTGTATGTGGCGTACCTACTACATTGTGGATCCTGCGCAAGGGAAGAGAAGCGATGTCACAGAAAATGCACAAAGTGAGCTCTCCATCCCGGAGGCGCACATTGTTTGTTAGAGGCAACAGAAACAGCAACAGATGTAGCAGATGCAAATTTCAGAGTCACACAAACTGAGCCATGAGAAATGTGAATCTTTTATTTGTCTGCTCCCCAACCTCACCTCTCCCTCCAGCCTCCCCGCCCCCCGCCCCCATCCTACCCAGTGTAGTAAATTTAATCTAACCATTTCCGAATAAACTCGTCTGGGTGACTATTTTCTGCCTCAGATTTAAAATCAAATTAAATGTTTGTTCTCTTGTCACTCTCCATACTAGGGTTGCTACTCAGCTCTGACACTGACTCAAATAAATAAACAGGTAAACAAACTGTATGGACCTCTTTCCTTAGAAGAAAACAGTATCACTGTCACCTTAGAATTTGGGGGCCTGTTTGAGCAAGGAAGATTACAATTTAAGTTCAGATGAGCAGCAGTGTAAAATGCCCGTAGGAGGAAATCAGAAGTTTTTCCTAATCAGAAATTTTGTTCTAAGTCCTATATAATAAGACCAGAGGTGTCTGTGGTAGGCACAGGTGGCTGAGTTTACATGATGTGATACATTAAGCTTCCTGTGTGGGGCAGAATGACTACGTAGGGTAAAATTAAGTTTTCAGTTCAGTCGCTCAGTTGTGTCTGACTTTTGTGACCCCGTGGACTGCAGCACACCAGGCCTCCCTGTCACCAACTCCCAGAGTTTACCCAAACTCATGTCCACTCCATGGACTCAGTGATGCTATCCAACCATCTCATCCTCTGTCGTCCTCTTCTCCTCCTGCCTTCAATCTTTCTCAGCATCAGGGTCTTTTCAAATGAATTGGCTCTTTGCATCAGGTGTCCAAAGTATTGGAGTTTCAGCTTCAACATCAGTCTTTCCAGTGAACACCCAGGACTGATCTCCTTCAGAATGGACTGATTGGATCTCCTTGCAGTCCAAGGGACTCTCAAGAGTCTTCTCCAACACCACAGTTCAAAAGCATCAATTCTTTAGCACTCAGCTTTCTTTAAAGTCCAACTATCACATCCAGAATGATTACTGGAAAAACCATAGCCTTGACTAGATGGACCTTGTTTGGCAAAGTAATGTCTCTGCTTTTCAATATGCTGTCTAGGTTGGTCATAGCTTTTCTTCCAAGGAGGAGCATCTTTTAATTTAACGGCTGCAGTCATCATTTGCAGTGATTTTGAAGGCCAAAAAATAGTCTGCCACTGTTTCCCCATCTATTTGCCATGAAGTAATGGGACCGGATGCCATGATCTTAGTTTTCTGAATGTTTAGTTTTAAGCCAACTTTTTCACTCTCCTCTTTCATTTTCAAGAGGCTCTTTAATTCCTCTTCACTTTCTGCCACAAGGGTGGTGTCATCTGCATATCTGAGGTTATTGATATTTCTCCTGGCAATCTTGATTCCAGCTTATGCTTCGTCCAGCCCAGCATTTCTCATGATGTACTCTGAATATAAGTTAAATAAGCAGGGTGACAGTATACAGCCTTGATGTACTTCTTTTCCTATTTGGAACCAGTCTGTTGTGCCATGTCCAGTTCTAACTGTTGCTTCCTGACCTGCACACAGATTTCTCAAGAGGCAGGTCAGGTGGTCTGGTATTCCCATCTCTTTCAGAATTTTCCACAGGGTGTAGACAATTAGAGCAATGATAATTTTGCACACCTAAGTTTGTGTGGCCGTGAAATTTGAGTTTGCTCTATCTGAGTTTCTGATGCCTTCTCTAGACAATGTGCACCTTAAGGACAGAGGTACTGCCATATGCATTCTACAATTCGTATTCTTTGTTAACACATCCTGATTATGGTTCCAACATCAATATTTCCAGCCCCAGGGATGACTCCATTCCTCTTCACCAGAGATTGCTCCAGGGATAGACATGTGACCATTCTTGCCAGAAGCTTCTGGTGCTGCTGGACCCTCCTTATCCTGCTTAATAAGAGACAGACTCACAAGGAAAAAGCTCTTTCCTTCTGTGCTACTTTTTGTTCATTGGATACGGTCATGGGAGACGGCCTTCATGTGTCAGTGACGTAAAAAATGTCATTGGCATGACACTAGGATGTTATGAAGAAGGACAGGAAAAAACACTTTTGGCCACATATTTTTATCACCTGTGGTTGGAACGTATCCTAACTGATACAGCTTCCTTTGAATTTGTCAGTTGCCTCGTGGTCATCAATGGCCTTGGAAGAATAGCATCAGTGAAGTTGTGGAGGTGGATGTTTGATGATAGTGAGTTGAGATGTAAATTGGAAAATTCTGTTCCCAACAATATGGAGGACCAAATAACCACAGGGAAGTTCTAGACGAAGTATAACACCTTTCTTTTAAGTGCACAGCTGAGTGCTCTAGAAGGGAAGAAGAAACAGAAAAGCAGAGAGCTAAGCACCTGAGTTAACACTGTGTCGACCTTGAGAGCTGGTGTTTAATGGGGACATGGCAACCTTAGGGGACTGGGCGGCAACCTTGAGCAGTGTAGAGACAAAGTCTTGTGTCTGAGATGCAACAGAAATTTCCACAACAACTTAGGGCCCTTAAAGGGCTGTATTTTCACTGAAAATGTGCAACAGAAAAAGCTCCACATTTACGTTCAAGAAAACATGCAAGTTTATGTGATTGGACCTGAAATCTGGGGAAAATCTCTGATGATTAATAACCAAGGCCTGTCCTCATGTGTCTTTGATGTTTGAATATACACTATTTGTATGACCCAGGAATACCCCAAATGGAAAATAACACATAAAGAGAGAAGCCCTAGAGAGGCAAACATAAAACTGATCCCAAGACTCAGGCTCCACAGAATTCCCACAGATTAAGTTCCCACTGCAGATGAGTTCATAATCCAAAGTTATAAAGCATCAGTTATAATATACAAAGCACTAGTAGACAGAAAAAAGAGCAGTATTTGATCCTTATAAATTTCATGCAATAATACAGTTAAATGAAGACTATTTTAGAAAACGTTATGCTTAACTTTTTAAAAAGAGATTATTGGCTCTTAATTACAAAGAAGATGGAATAACAGGAATTGGATGTATCCTTCTGCATGAAACAACTTAAAAGATTAAATAAAACAACAGTTTTCAAGACACTGAACATCAGACAACAAAAGGACAGATGAAACAAATGTTATTAGCCCTATTATTGCCCCATGTTACTCCTGGAGACTCTCTCCAGGTTATAGTAAGAGAGGTGGGACTCAGACTGAGGCTGGCAGTCTCCGTGAATTGAGGAGACAGAGCAGGGAGATCACAGAAGCCAAGGCAGTTTAAGTTTTCCAGGCAGGGTACTGGAGAGGAGAGAGCCTCGCAGGGAATGAGCTCCAGAGACCTTCAGGGGTGCCCTTCAAGTCTCCAGCTGAGTACAGATCATAACGTGATATCACATGTGATCATACATGTGATGAAACTGCCAAAGACAATTGAAAGAACTACCCTAAGAGAAACCAATTCCTGGGGCACATACAAGGACCAGGAATAATTCCTGCTCACCACCCTAAATTGCAACACTTTGTGATTATTGGGTAGAATACTAAGAAGTGTCTTGCTGCAGTGTTAGGCCCAAATAATCCCAAAATTAAACACAACTCTAGTTCAGTCAAATAAACTGTAAAAGCAAGCCTTAAAAGAATTGATATATTTCTGAATAGCTTAACTGATTCCCATATCAAAGTTCAATAATATTTAAAGAAATATGAAAACATCCAAGCACACATAAAATAAAATTCCACAGTTCTACCATCCAATCTTGAATATTATCAAACATGCAAAGAAACAGAAAAATATCACACAGTGGGAAAAAATAAATAAAAATGACACAAAATGGAATTAGTACATAAGAAAATCCAAGCAGTTATAATAATTACGTTCCGTATGTGTAAAAGTCTAGAGGAAAGATGAAATATATTAAGTGGAAACATGGAAGATATAAAAATGACAAAAATCAAGGCTCTAGATATGAAAACTGTAATGACTGATATAAAAATTATAATGTATAAGCTTAGAAGCAGACTATACTTGTAAAATAGAACATTAGTGAATCTGAAGACATAAAAGTGCTTCCCAGGTGGTGCTAGTGGTAAAGAACCTGCCTGCCAATGCAAGAGACAAAAGAGACACAGGTTGGATCCCTGGGGTGGGAAGATCCCCTGGAGGAGGGCATGGCAACCCACTCTACTATTCTTGCTTGGAGAGTCCTATGGACAGAGGAACCTGGTGGGCTACAGTTCATAGGTTTACAAAGAGTCAGACATGACTGAAGCAACTTAGCATGTATTCACACAAAGACATAACAATAGAAATAATCCCAAGTGAAGCATGTAGAAAAAAAAGATTGAAAGAAATTAGCTGACTATTGTGAGCTTTGGAAAAACTTCAAACAGCCTAATATACATGTACTTGGAGACCCTGAAAGGAGTGGGATAGAAAAAATATTTTAATAAATCACAGTTGAAATTTTTCTAAGTGGATAAAAACTGTAAACACACAGATCTAAAAAGCTAATCAAATACCAAACACAAAAATAAAACTACACCAAAGAATATCACAATCTAATATTTAAAAACCAATGATAGAGAAAGATATTAATAGCAGTCAGGAGTCACTTCACATTTGTTAGGATTGCTATTATAAATAAACTATATCTCACAGATGACATTCTATACATGGTAAATCCTAAAGATGCTGCCAGAAAATTACTAGAGCCCATCAGTGAATTCAGTAAAGTTGCTGGATACAAAATTAATATACAGAAATCTGTTGCATTTCTATACACTAACAACAAAATAACAAAGAGAAGAAGTTAAGGAAACAAGCCCATTTACCCTTACATCAAAGGGAATAAAGTATCTAGGAATAAACCTACCTAAGGAGAAGGAAATGGCAACCCACTCCAGTGTTCTTGCCTGGAGAATCCCAGGGACTGGGGGGCCTGGTGGGCTGCCGTCTCTGGGGTCGCACAGAGTCGGACATGACTGAAGCGACTTAGCAGCAGCAGCAGCAAGGAGGCAAAAGACGTATACTCTTAAAAGTACAAGACACTGGTGAACGAAATTGAAGATAATAGAGATAGAAAGATATGCTGTGTTCTCGGATTGGAAGAATCAATATTGTTAAAATGACTATATCACTCAAGGCAATCTACAGAGTCAATGAAATCCCTATCAATTACCAATGACATTTTCCTCAAAACTAAAACAAGTGATTTAAATTTTTCTATGGAAACATAAAAGGCCCCGAATACCCAAAACAATTTTGAGAAAGAAAAACAGAGCTGGAGGAATCACACTTCTTGACTTCAGACTATACTACAAAGTTACAGTAACCAAAACAATATGGTACTGGCACAAAATCAGATACATAGATCAACAAAACAGGATAGTGAGCCCAGAAATAAACCCATGGGCTGATGGTCAGTTAATCCATGACAAAGTAGGCAAGAATATAAAATGGAGAAAAAACAGTCTCTTCAATAAGTGGTGCTGGGAAAATGGAATAGTTACATGAAAAATGAATGTTGTGTACATGAATGAAGGTATGCGAAAACAATTAAATGAAAGAATGAAAATAGAGCATTCTCTAATATTAATACAAAAGTAAAATGGATTAGAGACCTAAATTTTAGACCAGATACTAATAGAACTCCTAGAGGAAAACTTAGGCAGAATAATGTTTGACATAATTTGTAGCAGTATTTTTTTGTATCCATCTCCTAAAGTAATGGAAATAAAAGCAAACAACAACAACAACAACAAATGGGACTTAATTAAACTTAAAGGTTTTTACATAACAAATGAAATCATTAACAAAATGAAAATACAGCCTACAGACTGGAATAAATTATTTTCTAACAATGGGACCAACGAGGGGCTAATATCCAAAATGACAAACAGCTCATATAACTCAATATCAAAAAAACCCTGATTTTATTTTATTATTATCTTTTATTTTTATTTATTTATTTATTTATTCAAAAATTGGACAGAGGATAGATGTTTTCCCAAAGAAGACATACAGGTGGTCAACAGGCAAATGAAAATGTGCTCATCTAGTCATCAGGGAAATGTAAATCAAAACCACAATGAGATAATATCTCACACTATCAAAAAGACAAGAATAACAAGTATTGGTAAGGATGTAGAGAAAAGAGAACACTCATGCACTGTTGGTGGAAATGTAAATTGGTATATCCACTATGGAAAACAATATGGAAGTTCCGCAAAAAATTTAAAAAATTGAACTACCATATGAACTGGCTGGGTTTATCCAAAGAAGGCAAAAACACTATTTCGAAAAGATATACATACCTCTTTGTTCACTGCAGCATTATTTTCAATAGCAAAGATATGCTAGCAACCTATATACCCACAAACAGATGAATGAATAAAGATGTGGTATATAAACACAATGGACTATTCATCATAAAAAAAGAATGAAATATTTCCATTTGTGACAACGTGGATGGATGCATAGAAAGTTATTATGCTAGGTGGAATAAGTCAGATAGAAAAACAAATGCCTTATGATTTTGCTTACATGTGGAATCTAAAAACCAAAAAAGAAAAGAAACAAACAAAATACCAGAAACAGACTCATAGATACAGAGACAAAAATGATGGTTCCCAGGCAGGGGATGGGGGGGAGGGTAGAATGGAAGAAACGGATGAAGGGGATTAAGAGGTACAAACTCTCAGCTATAAGATAGATAAATCATGGGGATGTAATGTACACATAGGAAATATAGTCAATGATATTGTAACAACCTGTGTAATGACAGAGGATAACTTGTCTTATTGTAGACCTTATTTTATAATGTATAAAAATACTGAATCAGTAGGTCAAACACCTGAAACATTAATTTTGGCTTCTTATAACTCAAAAAACTTTAATTTAAAAAAAGCTCATGGAAAGGTACATGGAAAACAAATCCCTTAGTTATACACTACAAACAATCAGAGTTAACCAATAAATAAATAAAAGAGGGTGGAGGAAGAGAAGATGAAATAAGGGAACTACCAGAAGAAAAAGTTACTGATCTAAAGGAAGAACGTAGACTGATATAGGTCAACTTAGGTTGGCCAAGGATCCTAGTCATGAATTTACAATGGCCTTGAAAACCTGAGCAGTCCAGAAATTTATGGAATCTTTGGGGGAAACTTAGACATATTACAGGCCAAGTTTTGCTAATCTAGAGGACTTGGCCAAGTCCCCAGCTAGACATTATCTAACAATATTATTGATGATAGAGAGTAGGCTTGAGGGATTCCAGCTAAACATAGTGGATTGAATCTATTTCCTTCTGATTCTTCCTGAAAATTCACTCTAACGATAATAAAAGGAGAAACGGGGCACAAATGAAAAAGAATAGAAAAGGAAACAGTATCAACACATTGCTGGAAGATGACATTCAAATGAACAATCAGAGAATCAGAGTTCTAACTCAGTAGCCCAAAGTCAAACTATTCACAACACAGAAGTCCAGACAGAATCAGAACACACAGGTGATGCTGCTGAAAGCCGGAATGCAGTTTGGGCCAGAAGAGTGAATGCATAGCAGTTTACCCTGCAGAATGCAGATTAGCGCTCTAGAGAGCAGTGCTTCCCACCCCTGGCTGCACATTGAAACCACCTGGGGAAATGTACTTTTTAAAAATTTTATTATGCTTTTGCACATGAAGGAAATTGTGTAAATCTTTTTTAGATTTATTTTTTGTTTTAACTTTTTTTGGCTATGCTGGGTCTTCATTGCTGCCCATGGGCTCTCTCTAGTTGGAACAAGTCGGGGCTATTCTTCAGTGCAGTTGTACAAGCTTCTGATTGTAGTTGGAACAAATGGGGGCTATTCCTCAGTGCAGTCGTACAAGCTTCTGATTGTAGTGGCTTCTCTTGTTGCTCAGCACAAGCTCTAGGTCCACACTTCAGTAGTTGTGGTGCACCGGCTTAGTTGCTCCTCATCGTGTGGTATCTTCCTGGATCAGGGATCGAGACTGTGTCCCCTGCATTGAGAGGTGGATTCTTAACTGCTGGACCATCAAGGAAGTCCTGGGGAGATGTATTAAATCAGAAACTCTGGAGGGTAGCATCTTCAGTGTTTTTAAATGCCTCAGTCTTCAGTATTTTTAAAGTTCCACAGGTAATTTCAATATGCAGCCCAGTGAGAACCACTGAACAGAAAGGCTTGGGATTTGAGGACATCAGGCATAGCTGTAGCAGGGACGCTTCAACAAGAACAGAAAGATTGACTTAAAGTCTGTATACAGAGTGAAGTCTATCTGGCTTCCAAAAAAGTTTCTGGTGGCCAGCTTTGTAATTATATTGCACCTCCTCTATCCCAATGTGAAGAGTGGAAAATCCCTCTTTGGGAAACTAGACCAAGAAAAGTGCCTGGGAGATACTAGCAGCTGGGTCTCCCCTAATGAAATGATGTAACAAGAACAATAGAACCCACTAGACAAACCTCACACACAGTTTTTCATGCAAGGGGCAAGAACGAAAAGAAAAATAAAACAAAGCCTATCATCTCTCCACCAGTCCTATTATATCCATGAATAAAGAACAGAATGTTATTAAAAGGGAACAATAAAACAAAAAAAGAATTATGAGAAATTGTAAATATACTAGCAAAAATTAAAACTGGGAAATGTTGAAGTCTTCACCGCAAAAAACATAGATGGAAAATAGGAGGAAAGTGGTAAGAAAATTGGACAATCACCCCAGGAAATCTTAACTTCTAAATATAAGTCCGAGGAGAAAAATGAAATGGGAGGATATTGTTCCACAAGCAATAAAATAATGTCTTCTAGAACTGAAAGATAGGAGTTTCTAGATTGAAAGGGCTCATAGAATACTCAGTGAAATAAATTTTAAGACTCACATCAGTGTATATTACTGGGCTTTTTAATGCACCCAGGATGAAAAAGTTCCCAAAAGTTTCCTGGGAGAGGAAAAAAAAAATCATATATAAATGGCTTAGAAATCAGAATGGATTTGAACTCCTTATCAGCAGAGCCAAGCTGCAACATGAGAAAGGCCTCCAAGTATAAGTGAAAACAATTTCCAACCTAGAATTCTGTTCCTTGTCAAGCCATAAATCAAGGGTAAGGGTGAAGTAAGAACACTTGAAATATTACAGGGGCTCAAAAAGTTTACCTCTCATGCATCCTTTCTCAGGAATTTACTAGAGCATGTGTCCTCTACCCCAAATGAGGAAACAAACCTAAAAGAGAGACACAGGATGGAAAATGTAAAGATCCAGTGCAGCTGAGAAGGTGAGGAAAATTTCCAGGATAATAAAATGAACTCTGGGGTCATAGCTGTGCAACAGGCCAAAAAGGAATAAATACAAAGAAGGTTCTAGAATTATCACACACAAAAAAGATAAAACCGAAGGAGTAAGATTTATTTAAATATTCCAAGAGGTTGTTTACATTTCTAATAATCTACAGGAAACAGAACACTTCTAAATTAGTTTAAAAATTTTATTCTTGTCGGTGCTGGGTTTGCATTGCTGTGTGAAAGCTCTCTCTAGTTGCAACAAGCAGAGGTTACTTTCTTCATTGTAGTGAGTGCTCAGGATTTTCATTGCGCTGGCTTCTCTTGTTTCAGAGCATGGGCTTTATGGTTCGTGGGTGTCAATAGTTGCAGCACGTGGGCTCAGTAGTCATGGCTTTTGGGCTTAGTTGCTCTGCGGCATGTGGGATCCTTCCTGACCAGGGATCGAACCTACACTGGCTGGTGGATTTCTAACCACTGGACCACCAGGGAAGTCCTAAACATTTTTTTAAAATGAACCAGTTATTAATTCCAGGAAAAATAAAATTTTACAAGAAAGAAATGACTTGATTCTGAATAACATATCGTAATGTACACACAATTTGATTTAGCCTAAATAATAAAACTTTTATTTGGAGGATGGGAGAGGATGTCTATGTGGTGGGGTGGGGGCAGGTGGAGGCAAGGAAGAACTAAAGTAATTGTTAAAACTTGAAACTGGAAAATCAGGAAATAAGAGGAGCATGCTCTATTTTTATTATAAAAAGGTTTGGGGTTTTATTTTTTTAGGTTTTTGGGTTTTGCTTTTGGGTAGTTTTTTGTTTTTGGCCACACCACTCAGCATGTGGGATCTGAATTCCCTAACCAGGGACTGAATTCGTGTCCCTTGCACTGGAAAGCAGAGTCTTAATCACTGGATCACTGAAGAAGTCCCTACTTTTGTATGTTAAAGAAACAATTAGCAGAGTTGAAATTGCCTCTGGAGAATTGGAGTTGGGGTGCAGCAGCTTATGGCAAGAGACTGAAATGTGTTGAAGAAATTTGTGACTTTTAAAACTATGTACAACTTTGTTAAGAAACAAAATTTAAAACTTGCAAATTGAGAATGCATATGATGATCTGGGTGAACATCATAAAAAAACACTAATCATCAGAGAACGGGGGATGGAGAATCAAGTAGACTTTGGACTTGTGGATAATTCTAAACAACTGAGGGCAACGGAACTCTATTTCATTGGCGTTCTTTTTACCAGGGATATCTTTTTCAAATGGTAACTGGCCATTGTATACTGAGTAATAGTTGAGTCTGTAATTTTTAAAAGTTGTAGAGGGGACTTCCCTGGTGGTCCAGTGGCTGATACTTTCTGTTCCCAATGCAGGGGGCCTGGGTTCAATCCCTGGTCAGGGAACTAGATCCCACATGCTGCAACTAAAAAATACCGTATGCTGCAACCAAGACAGCAGGAAAGAAAATAAAAAGTTGTAGAGGGGGAAAAAAAAGAGTTGCTATTTTTAAAGAACTAACTGCAGCGTCTTCTGCCCTCTAATGGTATAATTCATCACAGGGGAATTGTTTCTTGGTTCAGAAAAATACCTTAATGACTGATTTCAGTTTAAAAGATGAAAATCCTATGGTATAAGACAAAAAAGAAGGGTGCTGCTGTATACAGGAAAATGAGGATGTGATTTGCTCTGGGAGAAATGTCAGAAAATCTATGAAGACTGAGATTCTAGTGAGATTAGAAGAGAAAACTCAGCACAAGGAATAGACATCAGGAATTCAAAAAGGGGGAAACCAAGGTAAACCAGCTCTCACAACTACGATCAGAAATACTGAGGAAGAACCTGGGGTTTCCAATAGACGGGTTGATTTGGAAAATAAAGACCAAACTATTTAAGAAAAGATGATTCTAGAAGGCTGGAGTAAAATTGATCAACACTTGGGTTATACAATAAAATAAAACCCTGGATAAAAATTTAACCTATCTAGAATTTTAAGGTTTTTAAAAAAATCTACTTTAAATGGCTGTCCAGTTCTCTCAAAGTATTTACTGAAAATTCTATTCTTTTCACATCTATTTATGCTGAAACTGTTACTACTTTTATATTTGGATCAATTTCTGGAATGGTATTCAATTCCACTTAATTGTCTGCCCTTGCTAGTACCAATACCATAATGATTTGAAAATTATGTATGTTTAGGTGTTTTTTCCCCTTTCCTGTAATAGCCAGGCAAACGAGGCCTGTGTGGCCTCACCTGCTTCCTGGCAATGAGACCAGGTATAGCCATTTATTTTTGGATAGAATCTTCACCTTTATGAATCAACATTGTAGCCTAAGATTGAAGTCAAGGAAACCTGAAGTGCAACTTCCATTTCAAAAGTGAACTCAAAGGGAATAGTCCTCGTGCGCTCTACAGCCTCACCCTGTCTCTACAACTTTGGTCAGTCGCTCAGTTGTGACGAACTCTTTGTGACCCCATGGACTGTCGTCCACCAAGTGCCTCTCTCCGTGGAATTTTCCAGGCAAGAATACTGGAGTGGGTTGCCATTTTCTATTCCAGGGGATTTTCCTGACCCAGGGATCGAACCTGCATCTCTTGCGTCTCCTGCACTAGCAGGTGGATTCTTTACCACTGGGCCACCTGGGAAGCCCCACCTCCAACTTAGCGATGATCTATTTGTACTTCCCAAAAGGCCATCTGCTTTCTCAAGAAGGAGGATTACAGGCATTTCTTATTCTTTTTTTAATAGCCAACAATATTTACTATAAACTTCAAAGTTTCTAACAGACTATCTCCTTCGTTCTCACCACAAAAACAAGTGATAACTCTGTGACATGATAGAGAGGTTAGCTAACACACTGTTGGCAACCATACTGCAATATATGTCTATCAAATCAACAGATTATACAACTTAAACTAATACAAAGTTATGTCAGTTATATATAAAGTATTAATGAATTGTGCTAATGAGTTCTTTTGATATAGGAAACATTTAAAATTATTTCAATGTGACTTTGTAAATTGATATTATATTTCCCAAGCTAATTAATATTTAAGAATATATTATTAAACTATTAAACTAAGAAACAAAGACACATTAAATGCAGAAAAATAATATTTCCTAGAGTAACTACATGAGGTAAAAATTGATTGCATGACTCGAAGGCTGTTCTTTAGCCTGAGATTCTGACTTGAAATTCTGAGTAAAGTCAAGAATCTCTGGATTCTTGGACTGGGTTATTTTTGAATCCAAATTAACTTGATAAAGTCAAGTTGAAATCCCTCCTAAATAACAATTCTATTCAAGGGATTCAAAATTTCAGGAATTAACTGTCAGTTTCAACCTTTTCTTAACAGAAAAATTGCTACTAATTGATGAACTGCTATTTTGTTTTTATTCTTAGTATGTTTCCAACAGTAATAATCACCAGGATGACCACCCACCACTGAATGACAAAAGCAAACAAAACCATATACACACTCTCACAAAAACAGAAATAGAAAAAACCCAAACTTTAAAAATGTGGTATTGTGGTAGAAATCACACATTTGTGACTATGTCTGCCCCTTTTATATTTTACCTGGTTCCTAACACTGGTATAGGTTGCCCTATATTCATGTTTCATTAAATTTGTTAATTTTTAGGAGATGAAAAAGAGTCAGTCTACCAGCTTTAATCAAATATCATTAAGCCTAGGTAAAAACATATTTATAAGCAATTATCAAAATTTTGAGGTGTGTCTCCACAAAAGAATATATATATTTTACTCATAAATGGCTCATTTTTTATTTGGCTTTCTGACTCTGTGCTTGTGTTTTCAATACTTTCATAATGGTCTTCTGCTCTTCAATGAGGAAAGCGTGCTTGATCCTGTCGCGGACACATTAACATACATGGAACCACCATGTGCTCGGCTGACACGTTTCTTTGTCTTAGACAACCTCATGAGAATTTTTGGTCTCACAGCACGAACGCCTCTAAGTAGGCCTGGGCACACACCACATGCAGATTTTGGTGCTTTCCCAACCTTCTTGGTATAAAGGTAAACAATTCTATTACCAGGGGTTCGGGACAGCCTGGTTTTGTTAGAGGCTGTATTGTAGGACAGCCTACGATGGTACGTCAGATGCTGCACCATCCTGAATGGCTCTAGATGCCGTCCCCGGAAGAGCAAAAGAATATTTTAAATCTTAAATGTATGTCCACTCTTGTATTAGTATCTTAAATTTTTTTTTTTTTTTTTTTTTACTGTGCTGGGTCTTTGTTGCTGCATGCGGGCGTTCTCTAGTTGTGAACGGGGACTACTCTCGAGTTGCAATGCGAGGGCTTCTCACCGAGGTTACTTCTCTTACTGCAGAGGACTGACTCTAGGGTGCTTGGGCTTCATTAGCTGCAGCTTCTGGGCTCTAGAGTGTGGGTTCAGCAGTTGTGGCGCAGAGGCTTAGTTGCTCTGTATGTGGAATCTCCCTAGACCAGTGATCAAACCTGTGTCCTCGCACTGGCGGACAGACTCGTCACCACTGGACCAACAGGGAAGTCCTTGTATCAGTATCTTTTACCACTAAAAGACTTTTTCTCTCAGCTTGCAACTCAATTGTCTTTTAAGCTTTTTATTCTGTATTGGGGTATAGCTAATTAACAAACAATGTTGTGATAGTTTCAGGTGAAGAGTGAAGGGACTCATCCATACATATCCATGTATCCATTCTCCCCCAAACTCCCCTCCCATCCAGGCTGCCACATAATATTGAGCAGAGTTCCATGTGCTGTAAGTAGGTCCTTGTTGGCTATCCATTTTAAATATAGCAGTGTGTACATGTCCATCCCAAACTCCCTAACTATCTGTTCCCTACATCCTTCCCCTCCCCACACCCCAAGGCAAACATAAGTTCATTCTGTGAGTCTGTTTCTGTTGATTTGTATCATTTAAGATTCCACATATAAGGGATGTCATACCATATATCTCCTTCTCTAACTTACTTCACTCAGTATGATACTCTTAGGTCCATCAATGTTGCTGCTGCTGCTGCTGCTGCTGCTGCTAAGTTGCTTCAGTTGTGACCAACTCTGTGTGACCCCAGAGACAGCAGCCCACCAGGTTCTGCCATCCCTGGGATTCTCCAGGCAAGAACACTGGAGTGGGTTGCCATTTCCTTCTCCAATGCGTGAAAGTCAAAAGTGAAAGTGAAGTCGCTCAGTCGTGTCCAACTCTTCGCGACCCCATGGACTGCAGCCCACCAGGCTCCTCTGTCCATGGGATTTTCCAGGCAAGAGTACTGGAGTGGGGTGCCATTGCCTTCTCCAATGTTGCTGCAGATGGCATCATTTCATTATTTTTAATGGCTGAATAATATTCCATTGTGTACCACATCTCCTTTATCCATTCCTCTATGGATGGGCATTTAGGTTTCTTCCATGTTTTGGCTATTGGAAACAGTGCTGTAATGAACACTGGGGGTGCATGAATCCTTTCAGATATTTTTCTCCAGATATATGCACAGGTTTGCAAGGTCATATGGCAGCTCTGCTTTGTTTTTTAAGGAAACTCCACACTGTTCTCCATAGCGGCTGTACCAATTTAATTTCCACCAACAGTGTAGGAGGGTTCCCTTCTCTCCACACCCTCTCTAGCATTTATTATGCACTTTTTGATGATAGCCATTTTGGCTGCTGTACCACTAAAAACTTTAAAAATAGAAAACTAAATTGAGAAAGATTTATACTGGCCAAGCCAACTTCATAGCAAATTACTAAACAGCCACATTGCAGAGTGGAAAAGATTCATGTTGGTGTTGGTTAAAAAAAAAAAAAAATCACTGCCCAAGTGCATAATGAAATGATCAATAACTATTTTAAAATCCTTTTAACATGACATTAAAAATAATTTCAAAGTCAACAAAGAAAGCCTTGGTAAATAAACTGTTTATACTTGAAGTTACTGAAAAAATTCATGTGGTCATTATTTTGGCTGCACCTGGTCTTTGTTGCTGCCCGTGGCAAGCAGGGGCTACTCTTCATTGCCGTGCTTGTGCTTCTCACGGTGGTGCATTCTCTTGTTGCGGAGCATGGGTTTCAGTAGTTGCAGCATGTGGGCTCACTAGTTGTGGCCAGAGGGCTTAACTGTTTCACAGCATGCAAGATCTTCCTTGACCAGGGATCAAACTCAGGTCCCCTGCATGGACAGGTGGATTCTTAACCAGTGGATGACCAGGGAAGTCCACACATGAAATCTTTGAATATTCCTGTTAACCCCATTTCTTTCATATTGTATACCTGTTACTCACTTATAGGACACAACTGCATCACCAAATATGCTATAGTATTAATAACCACATTATCACATTATCCTTTATCAAGGATTTATATGGCTTATTCAGTTCCATTTCAAAATCATTCTCAGTTCTTAAAAATCAAAAGGACGTGATTCCTCGATGGCTCAGCAGGTAAAGAATCCATCTGCAATGCAGGCGACACAGGAGATGCAGGTTTGAATCCTGGGTCAGGAAGATCCCCTGGAGGAGGAAATGGCAACCCACTCCAGTGTTCTTGCTTATAAAATCCCAAGGACAGAGCCTGGTGGGTTACAGTCCATGGGGTTGCAGTGTCAGACATGACTGAGCGACTTAGACACATGGTATATAAAACAAAGCAGGATACATTGTATGTGTATATGTGTGCTAGTGAGGTTTTCATTGTTGCTAAGAAACCCACTGAAGCTGGCTTAATGGCAGTAGTGTAAAAGGACTTTAATGAAGGTTCCGAATCAAGAGGTTCTGTTCTATATAGTTTTGTACAGTAAGAACAGAGCTCATTGAAAGAATTAAAGACAGGAAAATGTGGACAAGACATAGACTGGGACACTTGCATAAATCAGAATAAACCAACCATTGAAACTAGCTGCCTACCTTCTCCGAATCCCTGCTTTAAACATCTTGGAGGGATTAGCTTTCATTTGGCATGCTGAGACTAGCAAAGGAGTTATTTTTCGACCCTTAATTATAAGGCTTTGTTTATCCTTGGCACACTAAAGCACCTAGTCATTGGAAGGACACCACCTCCCAGACCTATAGGAGCTCAAAAGTTATATTCCTATCTTTAAAAAAGTTGACATATTGCTGGCTTCCATGACGCAGTGGAGGACAGACAGTTCGTAGTAAGCACTTTGGAGAGTTAATACTATAGCATATTCGGTGATGCAACTGTGTCCTGAGGGTGTTGTGAGGTAGGCAGGCAACCCTGAGAACTCAAAACAATCAAGCTAACTCAAACAATGGGTAGAAACTTGGGAGAAATTCCAGCCACAGCAGTCAATTAAGACAGAATATGACCTTTTTGGAAACCAGCAAAGGTAGGTGGGTTTCACATGTGCAACTCCAAATGGCAGGGGTTATTTAGGTGGACTACTTAGGCACTAGCTGGAGTACTCCGGGTTGGGCTGAACCTCACAGGTAGTGGAGTTTCCTACTCAAAGCAGCACTAAACATGAGTCATTAGAACTCTGAAGGGTCAAGTAAGGCCTGCGCCTAGCACAGTGCCTGGCAGTTATTTCTTCCATTTTCTTTCAAGCCTTTTGTTAAGCAGCAGTTATCAGCACCTGTATCTAGTTTGGGGGACTGAGCTGTTTAGATAAGCAAGGTGGGTAAGGGTGAGCAGGTTTTGAGAGTGTTAGCATGTGGTTGAAATGATGCGATACAGGCAGCTATGGAAGGAAAGACAGTAAGTGACCAAGGGACGAGCTGAAACCTCAGGTCTAAATAAGGCGAACAGGAAAAAGTAGATGGCAGGTGACACACTGGAGTTGAAACTTTAAGATGGGTATGATGACAGGCGGTGATTAACTCAAGAGAATTGTCAAAGGAGTGGACTGCAATTAAAGTGAAGGCCAGCTGAGCTCAAAGTGATTAACAATGCATCCAGGTGATGAAACCGACCTAACCGATCACAGAACGTATGATAAACAGTGAGTTCTAGATGCCAAAATCCACAGTGAATGTGGGAGATATAGTCTAGACGTGGGGCCGAGATTAGTAAGCACTGAGTGTGGTTTTGCTTGAGTATCTGAAAGCTCAAGTGGAACGTGTTGTGAGGCTGGAAAAGGGTGAGGCTAGCAGTGGGTGGAACTCCCCTGCGACGGAGATGTCTGGAAATAAAGAGTGCCTTAAGAATCACAGCAAAAGAGCTCTTTTAAAGTCAAGCTGGTTTCATTTAAAGGCAACATTTCCCCAAACTAAACTCAGTCCTGAATGGCTTTCCTGATGTGAATAGCATTTTCGTTATTACCCTTACATTCCTTAAATCACTTAATGTTTTTCTTTACGTATTAAATGTTGCATCAGAAAACATTAAACCGAGTACCAACAATGGCATACAGGACTGTAGGTACACTTCGGAAATAATATCAAGGAAATGAATTGAGTTGCTGCTAATGTAAACCTGTTCTTCTCTACCAGTCCAGTGCCCTGGACCAAAGTATTTCAGGATCATGACCTCACACTAGAACTAGTCTCTTTTCTTCCTTAAGCCACTGTCTTCCTAATCTCTATTTACACAGCTGTTTCTAAAGTACCAATCTTACCCTAGCTCCCCAACATCCTTTCAGTAACTTTTTATTGCCTACAATAAACTTCCTGAACCAGAGCCATTAAGGAAACCCATTGTAGTCTCTACCTAGTGCTTCTGGACCTATTACTGCTCGCTGCTGGACACAGATTGCGTAAGCCAATTTAGTAAGTGCAATTTAGAACTTTAAGACTTATTCAACCAGGAATCAAATTAACCTCAATTCCTTATTTCTGGCCACCTATTATCAGCCCACAAATGAAGTCTACTTTCCATGTTTACTTCAGGATTTTATATATACAGTTCAGTTTATACTCAAGACTCAAAGGATACTTTAAATAGGGAAATGGAAGAGGGAAGTGAAGAGTCCGGACACACTTTCCTCCATGTAAGGCAAACACTCAACATTTGAAAAGTTTACTGAAAACTTTTATTGTAATCAAAAAGTGACATAACAGGGTTGTAATGAATTCAGCAAATCATTCTGCTGATATTTTAGAACTGATATCAGCTTTTGCCAGGCAATTAAAAAAATTCAAATGTGAAAATTTCACAGTACAGTAAACTCCACCCCAACTAATTAATGGTGGTTAAAAATAATAGGCCCTAGCAAAACCTCTCATGTTACATGGTCACAACTCACAATTCTGTACAAAAGTTCGTGTTATAAAGCTCTGATGTAAAAATCAAATAATCAAGCAGCAATATTTTAAGTGCAGCACAGGGTCTTCCGTATCATTATTTACAAGGCTTGAATCTCTTTACATTATAACAAAATTTAATACAGATGACTTAGGAATTAAGTCAATTTTTAAAAATCTGCCCTTCTACACAGTGACAGATTTCACTTTTTGGTCATCCTTCTCCTTCTCCTTTTCTTTATCTTTGCTCTTCTTTGACTTCTTTTTCTTATGTTTGTGTTTTTGGCTTTTTTCCAATTCTGCTTCAGTGCCTGCATGCTTCTTATGCTTCTTATGCTTTTTATGTTTCTTGTGCTTTTTCTTTTCCTTCTTCTTCTTCTTCTTCTTGCTGTCCTGACTTTCTGCAGAGCTGGCACTGCTGCTGTGGCTCCGGGTTTGGCTTCCAGAAGGGCTGTGACTTCTGCTTGGACTGACACTCGGGCTGCTCTGACTCTGGCTCCTGGTGACGCCTGCCTGGCTGACTGCTGCCGTGTCCAGGCTCTCCTTTGCTTTCTCGACTACTTTATCTTTCAGTTCCTTAGAAACCTTCCCTGCAGCTTCTTCCTCTTTTATAGACACATTGCTTTCACTGTCACTTTCATTATAGTCTGGTTCAAAAGCAGCTTCATCAGTTTCTCTAGTTAAGTCAGAAGACAGTCGAAAGGAGTGACTTACCTGGGGCTTAGGCTTGATGGTGTTCTTATCAATTTGCCCAGTAACTTGCTCTTTCTCAATCTGTGGGTCAGGTGGGTTAAGTATACTAAGTGATTTATTGCCACTTGACTCTTTATTGTTCTTTGCCTCTAACATATGTTTCTCACGGTCTTTACAGGGATTTTTATCTAAAGATTTTGTCTCTTCACTTAAGCGTTTAGGATCGTAAGTGGCTTTATGATCATGAGGTTTTTTGTCTCTCGTGGGACTAGAATTACTTTTTTTGGACTCTCCTGTTCCTTTTTTAGGCAACTCTCTCTCCTCCCTTGGCTTAGCTTTTTGTCCAGACGCAGAGTCTTTACTCCGAGGAGGAGAGTCTTTTCTTCTTGTTAATTCATTCCTCTCATCTCTACGTTTGGAACTTGAATGCTCTCTGTTGTCATAATCTGTTTTTTTGTCTCTGTTGGGAGTAAAGTCTTTATTTGAGGACCCTCGAATGGAATCATGCTTATCTTCTTTTCCAGAAGTTCTAGTCTCTTTGGAAGACTGAGACAGACTTTTGAAATTTCCTTGCTCATTCAGACGTTCCAGATTACTATCTTTCTCTGGCTGAGTGCTGTTGTTCTTTCTCTTTTCTGGGTTTTCCTTTTCCAATACTGAGTGATCGCGATCTTTGGTTTTCCCTTTTTCACTAGATGCAGAGTTTTTTGAACTTTTGACCTCATGCTGTGCAATTTCATGGCTCACCTCCTTGGTGAGTTTCTGAATTTTCTCTGATGATTCACTCTCTTTTTCAGTATACTTGATTGCATTTGGTGGTTTAGTGCTAACATTTTTTATAACACTGGCAGGTTTTCCTACACTTGATATAGGCTGTGAGGTGGATTTAACATCTTCTTCTTCAGATTCAAAGTCATCTTTATCCCATTTGGATTGGGGAACCTGGATCATAATGATAACATCTTCAGCAGG
The DNA here is from genome assembly GCF_042477335.2 of Ovis canadensis. Lineage (NCBI taxonomy): Eukaryota > Metazoa > Chordata > Mammalia > Artiodactyla > Bovidae > Ovis > Ovis canadensis. The sequence continues at coordinate 37,501,567 of NC_091268.1, read as the reverse complement.
AGCTGTGTTGTCATTATTATATTCTTCCATTGTTTTAATGACAGTTCGCTTTGTATCTGTTTTTTCTTCAGATTTCCGCACAGGACTGCCTCCAGTCGAACTGGTACTAAAAAGAATTAAAATATTTTTTATTCAATGAAGAACTCATAACTGTTAAACACTGATGAGTATAAAAAGACTTAAATACGATAAATGCCCTTTCAAGTTTCAAAAGCCCACTTATCTGCTCTAAGATATGTATATACGATTACATAAAAGTAAGTGTGGCTCACTCCCAAAATCTACTTAGCGTCTATTATCTTTTAACAATTGTTATCCTCAAAGACAAGAGTAACCAGCTAACCCCTAACATCAATACATTCTCAAGGAACATATTCTCCTTTTCTCACCCCCGCCATTATCAGATACCTGGTATAATCCACAATGAAACCCTCCCCCCACCCCCCCTCCCCAATTATCAGATACCTGGTATAATCCACAAGTGTTGAGCTGGATCCTTCAGTTCCAGTCACTTTTCGCCTGACCTTTCCTTTGATTTTTTCTTGTTTCACTTTGCCGGATGTTGATTCCAACTTTTCAGAGGGTTCTTTTGTGTTACATACATTTTCTGTACTTCCAATTTTTTTACCAGTTTCTCTGTTAAGCTTGATTTTTTTGGCCGGAGCAGCTGATGATGAAATTTTGTCTTTTTCAGGTGTCCTATCCATCTTTTCAATATCAAGCTCCATTTTGCGCTTGGGTGATGGTTTCACTATTTCAGTTACTTCTAATTTAGAGATTTTCATTGAAGATGACTCAAAATCTTTATCTACACTTTTTTCTTCAGTTTTTCTCTTCCTTTTTTCTCCCTTGCTATCAAGTGGCTTACTTTTCTCATTAGGCTTCCTGGCCTTTTCTTCCTTACTAGTTCCCTTCTCTGACTTGATGTCTTTGGAGTAGTCCTTCTTCACTTTTTCCTCTTTGACTGGCTTTGTCTCCTGGTGCTCCTTTACTGGCTTTGAGTGAGCCTTTCTGGGGGTACCAACCGTCTTTTCATCTTTTTGAGAGGAAGACGACGATTTCACATTGTCAGTCTTCGGGGTCTCCTCTTTGGCTTTTTTAAGTGGAGGTTCAGATCGAGGAGATTTTTCACGCTCTCCATCTAGTTTTTCTTGGGGTCCTTTAGCAGGTTTTACAACAGTTTCTTTTTTGGATACAGTAGACCCATCATTTTTCCGTTTGGTCTTGTCACCTTTTGCTTTAGGTTTATCTTTTTCTCTCTTGTCTTTCTCAGACACTGATTTAAAAGTAATGGATTCGGCATCCATTGGTTCGTCTCTAACAGGTGTAGCATCATCTCTACTTGGGAGAACAAACAAGGAGTCTGTTTTACTTTCCTCACCACTTGTAGGCTCTCTTGACTTCCTAGAAGTGTCTAGTAACTCTGGGTTTAGAAAGCCTTCACTTTCTTCCCCCTTTCTTCTTTTTCGATGTTTCTTATGTTTATTTCCTTTACCATCTCCTGGAGCACTTTCACCTTCCTTGTCTTTTGACTTCGTATTATCCTTCTGATTGTGACTGTCTCTTGATGAAAGCTTTTCTGGATAGTTGCCAGCTATGTTTCGACTTCTATGACTCTGCCCACCAGAGTAATCCTCTCTGCGGCCTCTTGTGAAGGGAGAATTCCTAAGGTTAAGCGGTAAGAATCTTTCTGGAGAAAAGTTCTCTCTATTTGCTGATGGTCTAGGCTGTGCTCCAGTAGCATAGCCTTTGTAATATTTTTCATACCACTCTCGATATTTTCTCTCCCATTCTCGATAACGTTCTTTCTCAAATGGGTCTCTAAAGTCAACACTCCTCCCGTAATAAGCTTTCATGTCATAAGGTGGTGGAACTTCTCTGAATCTGTTAAAATATTCACGCTCTGTTTCTCCTTGGGGTACATTACGTTTATTAGGAGACTGTCCCCTAAATGCTTGAGGAGATCTTGATCGTGAATGATACCGTCTATATGGAGGTGACCTTGACCTAGATCGATGATACCCGTGCGATCTAGACCGTGAACGGTAATTTCGACTCTTTCCTCTGCCTCTTCTGGGGTATGGAGGTGATCGTGAATAGGAACGAGAATGTGAGCGGCTAAATGATCGAGAATAAGAACGTGACCGCGTTGAACCAGATCTTGATTTAGAATAAGTATACGAACTTCTTGAATAGGATGAACCACTATAGGGAGACTTGGACCTAAAAAAAACAAAACAATAATTGATAGTTGAGAAATATATACTAAATAAAATACAGGTTTTTGCATTCAAATATGTTCTCCTCATGGTTCCATATTTCTTTATAGAAAGTTTCATCTTAGATGATTAAAGAGGCATAGTGACCTCTACTGGAATGGAACAAAGTACACAAAGATCAGAGCAATCACTTGTTGCAAAACAAAAGTGAAGTCTTAATAATTAGAGTGAAGTGCATTAATGTACCGTGAATTATATGAGCTAATCAACACTAAACAAAATGCCAATTTAAATTTTACTTCCTAACTGATTATTTTAAGTAGCAGTGATTTTTTTTCTTTTTGTCCTTTATTGGCCAACAGTCTAGATTTAAAAGGAACCATATTTCGAGCATAAGCTTAAAATAGAAGTATTCTAAACAAGCTTCTAGGGAATTTTTATAATTCAGTTTTTCTATCAATAAAGCAATTTGTAGTCTACTGTTATTTCATAATTACACAGGTTAATGTTCCAGCAGAAAGCTGTAGCCTTAAGTAAGAGGGTCCTCAGAAATGTATTCTTTGGCTACTCCCCTATTTCTTTCCTTCTATAAACATTTCCCAATTTTTGCATACTATAAATAACTTCAAGGGACAAGGGTAATTTAATCCCCATAACTGCTAGTTCTACACAATAGAATTTACAGTGAGAAATTATTTCAATAAACAGATACTGGGAAATAAGCTACATTTCCATTTCTATAAACCTAGACCGAATCAGAAAAATTCCATAACTGTGATGTTATTTATATCCATAGCTAATCCCTGGATATTCAAAGTCCCATTTGCAATTCTGTTGTGAAGGCTTGCAAAACACTAACCTGGAAAATGAGCGCCTACGCTCCTTTTGAATCTTTTTGTATTCCATCAATTCCTTAGCAAAATCATTTGTAAACTCATCTAGCTTGGACTTTTTCTTTTCCCTAGTAAAATAAAGTTAAAGAGTGAAAGTTAACAAAAACCATTTAAGAAAACTAACAAGACAAATGTAATTAGATTATGAATGAAATGAATGAAATTGCCATTAGTTTTCCACTTTAAAACTACAAATAACTAGGAATCCCTGAGGAAGTTGCTTGTATGACTTGGTTTAATTTTTAGGTGATTTTTCTTACACTAACTGGAAACACTGGAAAATGCTTCCAAAGATACCTGTTTAATGTTACATCAGAAAATGAAAGTGTAGAGTAATTTCAAGTTAGAACACTTACTCTTCTTTTAGTCGCCGTTGCTCTCTATAGAATTCTTCCCTGGACAAAGGTGGAGCTTGTGTTGTTGGGATGGTATTAGAATGAGCAGTCTGTACTCCAGATGACACCCAAGGTGCTGATAAATTGGCTGGAGCTGGAGGAAATCCTGGCGGGGGAACACTATACCCAGCAGGTGGTGGCTGGCCAGGAGGAAACTGAGGAGAGAACTGCGGAGGAGGAACACCTGGGAGAGGAAGTGTGTGGGGAGGAGGAGGATACAAGGGAGGGGGTGGGACAGGCACAAAAACTGGAGTTGCTGGCAGTGACGGGCCTTGAGTTCTCTGTGATCTTTCACTGTGATGCCGTCCACGGTTTATACTTCTGGAAAAATAATTCCGAGATATTAAAGCATCTGAGATAAGTAAGCTTATCTTTTCTACCCCAAAACTATTTAAATAAACATCAGGACACTGATATAATTTGAATGTAAAGGTAACATCATTCATATGTTAAAAACAACTTTTCAGGCCAGTTAGGGACCGAGAGGATATACATTTACAAGGCCTTCTTTATATGGAGACACTGTGTTTAAATGGAGAAAGTAATGGCAACTCACTCCA